>NC_139685.1:16416059-17616059 GCF_964106915.1 Podarcis gaigeae | reverse complement strand
TCTCCAACTTTTCATTTCTGCAGATGTTCTCAAGTTGTTCTTTAAAGGAGTCAATATAAAAGGAGAACGTACCGAATTCTACTGACTTCATCATGAGGAGTAACCATACCAATCACCAGACTGTGAAGTCAAATATTTTTCTGGGGGGTGAGGGGACTCCTGCACTGCTTGCAAACCTTCAGGCACAATCTGTTGATCATTTCTTATAGATTGATGACTCTGTAGGGTATCACTCATGGGATGCAGTACTGAGTTGTTCAAATAACTTTCTCAAGACCACAAAATGAATCCAAGGCAGATGTGGGAATTTTTAACCCAGGCCTCCCAAAAGCAAGCCCAATTTCACAATTCAATTTATGCTAGCAAAATTCAGTTCCCAAGTAAGACAAACAACATTACTGCAGAAGTCCCATGCATATAATTGGCCAAGTAAACTCCAATATGAGGAACAGACTTGACATATGGGAAGGGCTGGTTATATGATGTGGCATTGCATTGTGTTATGGTATATTCATGTATCACCTTTTGGCCTAAAGACCAAACTACATTCAGTTGTGAACGAAAAACAACTTGAGGAAGTACAGGAGGAAGTCTCCATAACAGTGAAATATGTAGAAGCCAAGTTATGTGATGAATGGTTGGAGGAATGTTGTTCGCTTTGTTGGAGAAGAGAAGAGTGGGGTGTGACATAAGAGCAGTTTTCATGAAGGGCTGTCATGAAGATGATGAAACAGACTTATTCTCTGTTACTCCAGAGGGCAAGACTAGAACCATTGTTTGGAAAGTTGCCGGGGGAGCAGATTTCAGCTAAGTATTAGGAGAAAAACTGTTCAACAGTAGCACAGAGTGCATTGGGAATGGTGGGTTCTTTCACTGGATATATTTGGGGGGGGGCTGGATGGCTATTGTCCATGGTTGCTGTGGTGGCATCACAAATTGCAGGCCCTATACTGAGTAGTGGGCTTATACAAGATGACAAGATGGAAAACTTTTGGGGAAAGTATTTCTGAGGTTTGATGGCTCATAACACCTGATTGTGGTTCGAGGACCCGACCCCCGCAAAGTAAAATGAAGACACAGGGACACGCGATATAAGGTTAATGGGCTAGAAAAGGCCACAACTTTATTGATTACAGCAATGAAAAGGTATTGGCTTAGGCATTGGATCACGAAACAAGTGGGTTTATTCACCAGGGGTTCATCACCTGTTGATGCTAATCCAACTATAGGCTCACCCCTGATGTCACCGAGGGTCGTGCCATGGCCTCCCGCCAAGCAGGCTTCGGACGGAATACACGACCGCCAGATTCCTTTAGCGGAATACCCCTAGAGATTGAAGGCATAGGCGATGGCCACACCTAGCGCTTCGACACACCACAACACATTATTCCAATGCCTAACCTACCCACCAATACCACCAAAAAGTTGTGACAATTGCTACGAGGTAGGCGAAAAAACCAAAAGGCCTAATGCCAAATGGAAAAACTCCTACCAGGCCCCCCGGGCAACCGGGGCAACCAACCTAAGGTCCATAGCAAGGCCAATGACCTAAGCCCTAACTCAAAGGGAGTGGAGGGTGGGTGACTCGCACAGGACGACAAAGAGAAATGAGGCCGGGGAAAGGCTGGCACTGCAGCATAAAGGCTGCTGGACACGCCCCCCCCCCCATGGCACCTGGTTGGACGGCCACCGGAGGGGCGTGAGTGCCAGCCAGGTGAGCTGGAGGCAGGGGGCAACGCCCCCTGCTAGGAGCGGTGTTCAGGCTCCCGCCCACAACCACTCCCCTCTCTTTCAGGGAGGAGAGTCTTTGGCTCTCTAAACACTCATGCTCATTGGCTACATTCAAATGAAGGAAAACTACTGCATATAAACCTAAGCAAGTTGTGCTTCCCTTTTCTGGTTATTTGGCTATAACTTTTGATAGTATGCAGATAATGGAACAAACTTTGTTGCATTGTTGTTGTTTAGTGGTTTAGTCGTCTCCGACTCTTTGTGACCCCATGAACTAGAGCACGCCAAGCACTCCTGTCTCCCGCTGCCTCCCGCAGTTTGGACAATCTTTTATTGTGCTTTTCACTTTGGCTGCAAATCAATTTGGGGCTTTCTTTATGAGAAGCGATGTGGACGTTTAATGAATAATAATAAATGAACCAAATCGGACCTAAACTTTACGATACAAGAAAACCTCGAGGCCTTTTATGCAAGCAAATATGCATGGGCAGCATTTCCCCCAGTAAGAATTAAACCTGCATGCGCCTTCCAGTGATCTGACGAAGAAATGCAAAGGTATACCTAACAAGCATTAGGTGCTTACAGTGTTATTTTATAAATATGTATGTTATTATAATAATACTGTATTTACCACTGTAAAATAACATCAGACCTGTTAGTCTGCTGTGTCATACACCATCAGAAGTATACCCGTTTTTTGCTATGGCTCTTGTTGTGCATCTGGTAAAGAGGTAAAATTCCAGCATTTGCCATGAAGTGGGATATAGCAATGCAAAGCTGTTGTTTTTTAGTGTGGTGTCTGCCCTTGAAATTTTATCTGTATCTTCCAGAAACAGAGCTTGTGCGTGTTCCAATAAAGGACTGGATGGCTGATCTTGCATAGAGATACATTTATCATGACATGGAGGTGAGCCTGCAATACTGTGGGCTTTTCAGATTCGAGTTCAATGTCTTTCTTCATGATATCCGACAGAAAGGTACCATTTACCTTCATATTTTCACAATTTAATTAGTTGTTAATATACTGGGATAGGAGGAGATGAAACATCAGTGCAGAAGACAGTGTCATCATTCAAGTTCCGACTTTCTATACACAAAAAGCACCTTGGACCAAAAGAAAAAAGAAAACACACCTTAAAGAAAACCAACTGATTTTTACATGCTCCAATGGTGCGGGTTTAAGTGTCTGTTTTTGGTTTGTGAAAATCAAAAAGAGTTGGGAGAACATCCCAAGAAATCTCTTGGTTTTTGCTACTGGCATGGTTCCCTGTCCCAGCTACTGTGAAAGTATTGGGATTTAAAACCAACCAACCAACTGTTTGCAATGAAAACTGATCCAGGAAAGCTGCCTTAAGTGTGGTATTCAGGTGCAATACATATTTTACAGAGCAATCCATATCTGCTTTTCACCAGGCTATGGGTGGGGGGGTGGATTTGGTGAAGGAACTCGAAACTGCCAATCTTTCACTAGCCAGCACCTGCTGAGTTATGCCAGGACAGATCTCCTCCTGCCAACTCCAAACCAGGGCTTTCTGGGAACAGGGCTGAGTTGGCCTGGAGTCTATTGTAATGTGAGTCAGTCCTGCTGCCATCAGATGAAGAAGAAGAAGAAGAGTTTAGATTTGATATCCCGCCTTTCACTCCCTTTAAGGAGTCTCAAAGTGGCTAACATTCTCCTTTCCCTTCCTCCCCCACAACAAACACTCTGTGAGGTGAGTGGGGCTGAGAGACTTCAAAGAAGTGTGACTAGCCCAAGGTCACCCATCAGCTGCATGTGGAGGAGCAGAGATGCAAACCCGGTCCCCCAGATTACGAGTCCACCACTCTTAACCACTACACCACACTGGCTCTCTCAGATGATGGTGTCAGGCCTGATCTGGGTCCAATCACTGCTCTAGCTTCAAGCTGATGTCACAATCTGCCTGCCACTCCACCTTCTACAGTGACCACAGTGTATAGCATGTCTGTGGATGTGGTTAGAAAAACTTCCCCTTTAGAAAACCCCCGATTTGTTTTATGCTTTTCAGGAATCTGTGCTAGTGACATAGCTACTTCCCTCTACACTCCAAATTCGGCATCAGCCATTGTTCATAGCTCTACTAAAATGTCCTATATTTAATAATATAATTAATGAGCTACATCAATTATACCTCTTTTGTTTCTCTTATCTAAGGTGCAGGTGTGTCATTTACATTGCAGATTAATATTTGCTATAGTGGTTGTCAATCTGAGTTTCCGTCATTCATCAACACCGCCTCTGGCAATCTTCAACAGGTTCTTTCTTTAGCAGGTGAGATTCTGCCTGCTATGTCACAGGCATTCTAACATCTCACTGACTGTTAAGACAGTAGAAATGGAATAGTAATTGGGCAACAACTTCCTCCTCAGATAGGTAGACGTGGTTCCGACTTTTTGCACTTTCATATATGGGACATAACTTTGGGAAGATTTTTTAATATATAGCACTGAGTCTTCAAAACCCATTTACCCTAAGAAACATATAAACAACTCAGCTCTATGCATATTTATTCAACAGCAAGTTCCAATGAGCTTAATAAGAATTATTCTTATTATGAAAATGTGCTGAAGATTTCAGCCTTATCTCCCCCCCCATTGCATGTTGCCCCCCCCCATTGAGAAAGATGTGGCTGTCAAGTGTTTCTTTCCCTGGAGTCTGCTCCCGGGTACTTCATTTGAGTGGACCCCATATGGCAGTTGCAGTCTTAAGCCTCCATGAATATTTTTATTGAAATAGGTAAAGGTAAAGGAACCCCTGACCGTTAGGTCCAGTCGTGACCGACTCTGGGGTTGCGGCGCTCATCTCGCTTTATTGGTCGAGGGAGCCGGCGTACAGCTTCCGGGTCATGTGGCCAGCATGACTAAGCCACTTCTGGCAAACCAGAGCAGCGCACAGAAACGCCCTTTACCTTCCCGCCGGAGTGGTACCTATTCATCTGCTTGCACTTTAGGCGTGCTTTCGAACTGCTAGGTTGGCAGAAGCTGGGACAGAGCAAGGAGAGCTCACCCCATCACGGGGATTCGATCAGCATCAGCTTCTGATCGGCAAGTCCTAGGCTCTGTGGTGTTGGTAAAAAATAGTGCCTTCCCCCCAAAAAAAACCCACTTCTACTACTACCTTACTTCTACTACTTCTACTACTACCGTGGCTATTGAGTGGATTGTAACAAAGGTTCCGGCTCTGGAAATTTCTTCTCACTGAACATAACACTTTCGAGTCAGTGATTTTATTCAGGGCTGTTTCAAGAGAGAAAAGGGTTCAAGTCCTGCTTGTGAAAAATTATTCCCATTGTGTTCCATGTGCTTCCTCTCAAGGGAGTATGCACAGGGCTGCATTTGTCTTGTTCACACATTAATATTATTGTTGTTGTTCTTGTCATTAAATGCATTGCCTGCCCTTCTCCAGAAGGTCCTTGAGTGAACTACAACTGTTTAAAATTTAGAATTAAAAACAGAACATATTACATTCACAAGAATAAGGTGGGCCCCTGAAATCACATATCTCAGTTGTCAAAAGCAAAGGTAAAGAGATGTGTCTTCAGCATTGACCAAAGGTTGTACAGTGAAGAAGTCAGATACAGTAGAACCTCGAGTTGCAGACGTAATCCATCCTGGAGGCATGTCTGCAACTCAAAGCATTCACATCCAGAAGTGCCACGTCTGCACACGCACAGGGCACGATTTAACGCTTCTGCGCATGCATGAACAGCGAACCTGGAAGTAACCTGTTCTGGTACTTCCGGGTTGCTGTGGGACGCAACTTGAAAAGACGTAACCTGAAGTGGACACAACATGAGGTATGACTGTACAGCTTTGTAGGGAGAGCATTCCACAGGTTATGGGGCTGCCTCAGATAATGCCCTCCACGGGGCATTGCTACTACCACATATCTTCTGAGGGAGGTGAAACTACCAAGAGGGCCTCCTCTGCTTATGTTAATACCTGAGGGGGTCTGTCAGGAAAGAGGGAGTCTTTGAGATACTTAGGGCCTAAGTCAGTTCAGAGCTTTGAATGTGAGTACCATGAACTGGGCCCATATTACCCTGAACACAGGTACAAGCTACACATCTATAAAGGTTTGTGTGAAAGAGTGCACAGTTGTTGTATCTGTGTACACTCACTGAACGTATCACGTGAACACCCCTGTTGTTATCTCACAAACAAAAGTGTGATGGTTGTTTGGTTCCAAGGGACTGTATTATACAAAGGGGAAAAAGAAGTTAACAAAACGCACAATACCTTGATCCAAGCTATTTGGAAGCTATGAAAGTATTCACTGTAGCCCTGAGTCAAGCACTCCTTCCAACTTTATTTAAGAGTATTTTTATATTGAATTCTAATCACCATGTTTCTCACCTCCTAACCTGCTTGGGAAATAAATAGCATGCTACCAAAGTACAGGCACCGAGAAAAATTTGCCAATTGTCCATTAGAGGATTATACTTTTGTGGTAGCTGTCATTAGTTGCCCTGTTCTCTGGTTCCTTTCTAAGTGAAGTGACATTTCAAAATTGATAGATTGTCGTGAGCACATGTATGCACCATGTTGCCTTGGTTCGTTTGTTTTCAAGCATTACTGAAAAGAAAGAGCTTGATTATTATTAGTTTTTTAGTCTTTTTTTATTTCTGCAAAATAGCCCAATAACAAACATTAGTACAGATGGAAAGCCTCAGAACCATTCTTCACAAATGAATGGATTCTGATTATGGGAGTTTGGCTGTTTTGGGAACAATACAGCAGGTTTATGAAAGATTATGTTGCCTCAGTTGTCTGTGAAGTTTTGGCATTTGGTCCTGATTCTGTTTTTTGTTTGTTTTTGCCTAAGTCTTTGGAGAGCTTATTTGAACACGAAGCCTTCCATGGCACCACAGCCTTATTGGGCCTATTGATTTATGACTTGCCTTTCTGATTTGAGACTAGTATACACTTGCAGTAGAATGAGGTGGGAGAATGGACTGTGATCGTTCAGACTAGGTGGGGTCTTGCCACATTTTAAAATGATCCCTGCTGTAAAAACAAGTATCCGATCTGCCTGCAAGTTGAAGCAACCACAGAAGGGAAAATGACGTACTACAACTTTTCCCCTGATGTGCTTCTTTTTAATTGTCAGAATATTGTTACATGGTGGAACATTTTCTTTTAAAATAATAATAATATGTGAACCCTGTTTTCAGTCTGGCTAGTTTAGTCCACTACCTCATTCTGCTACACTTGTAAAGCAGTTCTAAGACTAAATGATCAACATATTTATTTCATTTGTAGCAGGCCTCCACCACAGGGAAGTGGTGCCACTGCTATAACAAATGAATTTTGTTAGAGCTGTTCAGTGGAATCAATAATCTGGACCTTGTGTAGATCTATATGCACTTTCCCCACCAAGAATGAGTTTCAAAGTTTTACTGCAGAACAGTCTTAAATACTAGTTACATAACATGAACAAAATAACAGAGTAACATATTGCAAACAAGTAGTGTGGTTCAGTCCTTTGACTGCCTTATGCAGTTTTGAAAACTTTCCTCTCTCTGGTCCCAGAGAGAGATCCTAAGCTCGTTCATCATTGCAGGGAGTTGCATTGAGAGTTGGAGTTGAACTACATTTGGATATGGTCATATGTTCTCCATCCTTGATATATAATCATAACCATATATTTTTATGTTTGATGGTTGATTTCCTCTCTCTGATCCCAGAGAGAGACCCTAAGCTCGTACATCATTGCAGTTATCCTCTGCTACAACTCCTGCTACTAGGCACCTCTGACTTCTCAGGTTTCATCTCCTGCTGTGAGGGCTGCAGCTTGGGTTTCTTGTGATGTGTCATCAGGGACTCACTAAAATGGAAACACACCAGCTTTCCGCTTTCACTCAGAGTGAAACCTCTTGCTTAAGGTTAACTTCTCTTTACAGCAATCCAAATACAATGCATTCAAACATAGCATTTTATGTACTTGTAATGTTAACAGATTGGTCTCATCCCCAGCCACATCACTACATTGGCAGATATTCAGTTTTTCATCCCTTGTAACCCATGGCATCTTCCTGTTTCCCTGCTTTAACTGTAGATAATAAGTACCTTTGGCTATGTCGTTTCCCTAAGTCATTTTGTAAAGTATCATGTGCACTAAAAGTGCCATATATATTGGTGTGAGGAACCTGTGGAACCCCCACCCCCCTTTGGGTTTTGCTGGACTAAAATTCTCATTATTCCACCATGCTGGCTGGTGTTGATGAGAGTTCAAGTCCAACTACATTTAGATGGCCATGTGTTCTCCACCCTTGATATAACATCATAACCATATATTTTTATGTTGGATGGTCAGTCTCTCCCCACAGTGATTGATATTTGTACAGCAGCCATCAGCTAAGGTCCTTACTTATATGAGATATAAACCCAGTCTCAGACTGGCACACATGTTTGCATGCAAATGCATCTACTGTACATTAGCATAAGCATCAGAGTTCACAGTGCTAACCTTAACAATGTTTCCTCTCCTGGATATTTGTATTTCCTTGTAACACATATATTACAACCACAGGTTTACAGAAGGCCTCCACGTGCCAGTGCAGATGTTCCCCAGTAAGGATTTTGATAAAATTGGCATCTTTCAAAAGGAAGTTCTCTACTCCCAGTTTAAAATGCAAATGGTTAAAATGGAAACATCCCAGCTCATTATAGATGGCATTGATAAAGCATGGACAGCTATAAAGAAGTGAGGCAAGGACAGTGATAGAGTAGATTCCCCCCCCCCCCTCAGTGATAAGATAAACCTGCAGGCGAGCCTACCAAACACAAAACCCACCATTGTCAGACACTGCATAATCCCACACAATACTGCTAGAGTGTGACTTTGGTGACAGAATTTCTGGATTCAATAGAGAGCTGAACGCTATGCTGATGACCTTGTGTTGGCTAGTGCAAAGTTTCCGTCTTTTTGTGTCTGCAAAAGTTCTGTTTTCTGCATAAATGTGGGAAATATGGCAGCAAAAGCAAAGCGGCCCACATTTTTGCTAAATATCCTCAAATGTGTGATCAATGAGGACACAGGCTACCAACCTAGACAGCTTTAAAGGGGGATTAGAAAAATCCATTGAGGGGGAGGTTATCAGTGACTACACAGGTCCTGATGATTCCAATATCACAACCAATATGCCTCTGGATACCAGTTGCTGGAATTGTGAGTGGGAGGTGCTCATTATAATCTGTGTTCTGGGTTTGTTCCCCATGAGGACATCATGTTGGGCTAGGTAGGTCTTTGTTTTGATCCAGCAAAACTCTTCTTAGATTTTTATGACCTCTCCAGGGCCAGATTTAGGTTTGATGAGGCCCTAAGCTCCTGCAGGTAATGGGGCCCTTTATATGTCCAGCTGTCCTTTGTCAACAACAAATTGTCACTGTTTTTTGTGTTGAATACATGCTACAGTAAATGGTAATTTATGGACCTAATAGGTATCTAAAGACATTTGCACATAACAAAATATGTATTTTATCAAAGTAATTGTTGAACAGAAATACAATTAAGAAGATGTATATTAAAAGTGAAATACAATTAAGAAGAGGTACCAGTATATTAATAGTGAAATAATTATTAAGCTCTGACTTAAAATGATTTTTTATTCATAACAAACTTAACAATGCAAACACATTGGCAATAACAAAAGTTCCTTTAGAAACACAATTTACAAAGATTCATAATCTAGTCTCTCGAAACTTGCTATAACATGAAATAATAATAATAGGTGTAAATATATGATGTAAACTACTAATAATTATAAATAGCAGAATGTAGGAACCCTATATATAGAAATGAGCAAACCAGTGATATTTTAAGGAGCAGGCTAGCAGGCGGGGCCCATTACTTACATCATAGGAGCCTACACAATACAAAACACTGTTGCTGCATGTAAGTTTTATTTTATATGTTTATCTTATATTTTGGAAATGTACATCCAGATTTTTTTCTTTAATTTTTTTGGGGGGGCCCCAAGAGAGTGGGGCCTTAAACTATAGCTTGATTAGCTTATACGTAGATCTGGCACTGGACCTCTCTCAAAAACTGTTCTGATAGCCTGTCTCCAATTGATCATAAATCTGAAGCATACATATTTGTTAAAACCCTGAAATAGAAATATGGCTGATAACTGTGACACAGCGGAATGGGTCCTTAAGACAAATTTGCACAGTATCGTTGTTACCCCAACTTTTTTTGGTTGGATTGGGATCAACACACTTCATTACCTTCGCCATCATAAAAACAAGCAAGCATAGCAATCATATATGGACAGCATGGTATGCCACAGACCTTCACAATTTATTGTGTCAAAGGATGTTGTCTAATCCACAGGAGTTCGTAGTCCACTCACGGGCTCCTTCTTGAATTTTTTGCACTGCAAAAATAATGCCCAATAAAAACTGATTTCAGTGATAATAGTGTTATATTTCACCGCACAATCCTTATGGAGTTTGCAGCTGAGTTAGATAAATGTAGAAATAGATTATTTTGATCACTGTCAAAGTTAGATGAAATAATTGTATTGTCTAATAATTCATCAGCAAAAGACTTGTGTCACCTACTAATCAATATCCAAGGTAAGTAGCTAACTCAGGGGTCAGCAAACTTTTTCAGCAGGGGGCCAGTCCACTGTCCCTCAGACCTTGTGGGGGGAATGGACTATATTTTAATAAAAGCACACATTCTATTCATATAAAAACACCAGGCAGGCCCCACAAATAACCCAGAGATGCATTTTAAATAAAAGGACACATTCTGCTCATGTAAAAACATGCTGATTCCCAGACTGTCCACAGGCCGGATTGAAAAGGCGATTGGGCTGGATCCAGCCCCCGGGCCTTAGTTTGCAGACCCATGAGCTAACCTGTTCCAAAAAAACAGATGGCATCCAATCCTATCATGCATGAAAATCTCCTTGTGTTTGAGTAATGGCCGTGTGAACAGGGATATCTGAGGATTTGAAGATTCCAATATGAACTGACCTTGTCACCAGCTCCTGAACTAATGTGCAGATCAGAAAGGCGCTGTCCACTGAATTTTGCATTCCTGCAAATGTTGTGACACAGCCCCTAGCTGGCAAAAATGTCGAAAAACTATGTTTTTTAAAAGCATGTTTTGAGGTGAAAAATTAAATTGAAAAAAAGAAACAGTTTAAAAATGTGTATTTTGAGAGAATACACGGGGGGGGGACTGGGTGCAAATTAATGTGACGATGTGATGTAAACACATTTGAAAGTGACATGGACTGAAAATAGATTGATTTGTTCATCCCTTCATGTAAGCTAACCCACAAGGAAGATGTTTTCACTCTGTGACAATTAGCTATTCTGGTCAGTAATAATTTATCTGTAATTTCTCAGCTGAGTTGCCTCCTGAATGAACCATTACTTTATTTCTGGTAAGTTAGACCCCCTATTACAAATCTTCAGGTTACTATTCCATGTTTATCAATTTGCTCAATGCACAAAAATGATAATGTGTGCTGTGTATCGAAGAGTGTCTAGGCTATTAGGAAGAGATGAAATCCTTTTTAGAAATGCCAACAACTACTGCTTTAAATTGGAATGAATTTCTACAGGGCACGCATATAAGTTAAGCTAAAGTTAATTTAGTTTGGCAGATAGAATATGTAGGAAAATCATCTAACTTTAAGTTTCCATTAATGCAGTTCTTCAAACTTTGTGCATATAAGTATGAATAAGGTAGGAATTTTAGTATAGTGCTGTTCCTGTGTTCTTTGGCCATTGTGGGGAGCAGATGTATGGACACCACCCACAAAATCACCACCACTGCGCAATCCAGCACCTGTGTTGAGTGCTAAGATCCTATGGGAAGCTTCTTAAGTGCATTTGGTTCAATGCACTTGGAAGCCTTCTTTTGTTTCAGAACCCCTAGGCTCCTGACAGAACCATCAATGACCAGAGAGAGATGTTGTGGCAGCTCCTCCCCAACCTTTCCTTGGTTTAAAAAAAAGATCTGTGTGCTCCGAGGGAAGGCGGAACTGATGGGGCAGCCATTTCCAGACCATGAATGGACCTGAGGGAAAGGAGAAACGAGGGAGCCCAGACCAGAGAACTTGTGTCATCAGCTCCTGGTTGGCCTGATTTTTCTTCTTCTTTCTTTCTGGAAATAAGTAACATGGAAATGAGCACTAAACTCTAGCTAGATTCCACTGTATTTGAAGAAGGCTTTACATTGTGCGAAAGATCACATTGCAAGCAAAAATTAACTGGTGAGCAAACATCAGGAAGATGGAATGAAGCACTGTCTGTGTGCAACCTAACTATTTTTTAATGAGCTGGGGAAAATCAACACATACTGATGTTTTCCTATCATGGAAAGTAATTAACAATAGCTTAATGTGAATGAAAAATATACAAGTGCACTACTGACTCACACCTGTCTCACTCCACTCTTCCTTGAGTCAAGTACAAGTCATAAGTCTTAGCTTACTATGGTATGGAATCTAATACTCATGGTTTGCTTCTCTCCAGTCAAACCACAATGCTAAACCAATGGGTTTTCTTGGTTCACCAAGGGCCAGCTCACATGACACAATAAACCAAAGCCAATAAAGGGGGGGGGGGATGGCAAAACACAAAGGAAGTGATAAAGTGATGCTGCTACTTCATGGTAAGCCATGTTTTATTTGATGTGCAAGTAAGGTGTTAGTAAGTGGATGTGTGCCACAGACTAAAAACAGATCAAAAGTAATGAATAGTGTGGTTTCGATAAGATTCTCTTTTGGAAAACTCACAAATGGTTGCTCTACTTATGCTGGGTCAGTTTTAGACTAATCTTCCTCCATTTTCTTCTCAGTATATCTCCCCCCCCCCACACACACACTTTGTTTATTATTATTTACTTAGTCTCCAGTACTGGGAAATGTGAAACCTCTGGAACATTTTGGTAACTATGGCATCCCTTGGGCATTTCTCCTGAGAAGGAATCGCCAAATTCACCAAGAATTTTACTTTGGCAAAATTTAGGGACTATCTAGAGATGTGGAGGCATCCCTCCATGGACTTTTAGACACTATGCAGTCACACATCTGAGGCTTCCCTCAAAAGCCTTGCATGTTTTACCAGAAGAAGAGTTTACAAATCTGGTTCTTTGATCTCTGTGTGATGCCTTTCATGGTCTCTTCTGCACTGGCAGTGGGCTTATGCAGGTCATCTCCTGTCTGCAGTCACCCTTTGTTCCCTCTTGCAATAAGATCAGCTTGCCCCACTTGTACTATTTCTAGTGTTGGCAACTGTGTTTCACCCCAGAATTGAACAGCTGTCCTTTAGAGTACTAGGATAAGCCCCTAAGGGACTAGTAATGACATCAGCCATTTCCTAAATAGCCGGAACACAGCTCTGTTGGAGGGAAGCATTATAGAGATGAATAATCACTAGTGACAAATCCTCACAATAGTATTTCAACATCTAATTAGGGATGTTGTCACAGCTAGTGGCAGTTCTTCTTTGTAAAGCTTGCATGAGAAGTATCTCCTCTCTCCTCAATACAAGGTACTGCGGCTGACAGACCAGGAGCAGGTGATGTCTCAGGGGTCAGTGTGCAGCTGCCCAGAACAGTGAAGGAATGATTAAATGTCTTCCGTCTCGGTGGGAAGGATGTTCTCCGACTAATCCTAGTGAGATTTTGCCCTGTCATTCTTTCATTATATAAAAAAGCAGACTTGTGTACATGATATCTTATCTCTAAAATGGAAAGGTCCAATATTACAATGGTAGCTTGCTTGTCTGTTTTTGCATTTTCAATAGAGATTTCAACATATCGTCATCGGGAAAACTTGGGGAGCGAACAAATGAGCCTAGAGGGAACAATCAGTTCCATCTATATTATCATTCCTCCTTCACAATCTGAGCAGCTTACTTAGAGAATGTCAAACCTTGCCATTAGTGGAGAGCAGGTCTGCCCCCTCCCACAAAAAGCTAGAATGAAGTCATGTGGAAGGGGCACACAGGTGCCCCAATGTGGTGGTGTTGGCATCCGTCAATCTTGAGAGACAATGGAGTGTGCCACCAGGACTGAACTCAAACCACTGGAGAATCACAGCATGTGCTGTGGCTACAGGGACCCATAACTTGTAACTGCTCCCTCCTTCATTGTTTCTGCTGTATCAGCAGTGCCCCTACAAGGTGCAAGCCTAGGGAGTGTGTATGGAGGTCCTGGGTTGCCCAGACACATAGCCCATCTTGGCCCCACTGATGCTGTCAGAAGGAAAGCAAAGCAATACATTTGGCACCAGCTTGGAGGAGGCATATAAGGTGCCATCTGTCAGGAGTTCAGTTCCCGGCTTGATAACACAGTGAGCATTGTTAATTAAAAAGGATGCTTTTTTTGTCAAAACAAACAGAGAGCTCCAGATGGCTTTAAGATAGCCTCCACCGTCATCGATCAAGATGACCCTTCTGAGGAATGCTTCCGGTGTGACCAGCAGCAACTGAACTTTCACTTCATACATCTTTTGTTTTGCTTCCTATCTTGCAGCCCTCCCATTCGTTGAGACCTCAGACTGAGTGGGTCAGCTCCCTCCTCTACCCCATTGTCTGAGAGGCTATCTCTTAATGCTTTTCCACCTGTTTGTGTTTCCAGTGAGCTTTGCCCACGTTCCAGCTTGCTCTCTGCCATTCCCTTATTAGCCGGCATTCCAAGGGGTGGGAGAGTTGGCACCAGCCAATGCTCATCCTGCATGGCAGTTAACCCTCTCTGCTCCTGGCTGCTTTCTTCAGTTGGCAGTAATCCTTCCCTGGGAGCTGGTTAATTCATGACACCATCCAACCATCCTAGGGACTCCACTATGGATTTGGGTAGGGTTTACTCCATAGCCCTTTCTTCTCCCAGAGATGTCCCACAAGTTGGCGGGCATGGAGTTTCCCTCAGGGTTCACTCCCAAAGCCTTTCTCATGAATGTGTAGAGCCACAAGGCAGCAGAGATTTAGGGTCAGAATTTCCCTTCTCCTAGAAGGGCTACCTTCCCTTCCACTCAGCTGTACAGTGGTACCTCGGGTTACATACGCTTCAGGTTACAGACTCTGCTAACCCAGAAATAGTACCTCGAGTTAAGAACTCCGGTGGCACGGCAGCAGCAGGAGGCCCCATTAGCTAAAGTGGTGCTTCAGGTTAAGAACAGTTTCAGGTTAAGAACGGACCTCCAGAACGAATTAAGTACTTAACCCGAGGTGCCACTGTACACACAGCCAATCAGAAGGGGTAAGGTTGGTATAAACATCTTTGCCATCTGTTCCTCCTCAGCTGCATTTGGCACACCAACCCAGCTGTCCATGCTATGGACTGTTTGGGCTTCAGGGGAGTTGCTGCCTGGGAGGTCTGTATAGATTTTGCGGGGAGGGGATCACTCTGTTTTAAAGCACAGCACTGGCCTGTTTGAAAGCCCCTTTAAACTTTCTAAACAGTTTTTGGAGAAAGTTTGACTGACTGGAGAACCAGTGTGGTGTAGTAGTTAAGAGCGGTAGTCTCGTAATCTGGGGAACCGGGTTCGCGTCTCCGCTCCTCCACATGCAGCTGCTGGGTGACCTTGGGCCAATCACACTTCTTTGAAGTATCTCAGCCCCACTCACCTCACAGAGTGTTTGTTGTGGGGGAGGAAGGGAAAGGAGAATGTTAGCCACTTTGAGACTCCTTAAAGGGAGTGAAAGGCGGGATATCAAATCCAAACTCTTCTTCTTCTTCTTCTTCTTCTTCTTCTTCTTCTTCTTCTTCTTCTTCTTCTTCTAAAGGAGCAGCACTGGGAGGGGGAAACCACTGCTAAAATGGAGATTCCTCCCCTCCATTTTAAAAGTGGTTTCAGTGGAAACTGCTCTCCCAACCCGGAGTTAGGGACATTCTTACCACCAATAAGTTGATGGGCCATGGAGGGCATGTCTTGCTCCAGCAAAAGAACAGCCAGGAGCTCACTCAAAGTTCCTGATTGTTACTTGAATGGTGAATTGAAAAGACATTTAACAGTGTAGAAGGCATAGATTGGGTCAGATGTTTCAAGAACCTTGCTAGATAAAAGGGACAGTAGTTTCTCATTTCGGCTCTGGAGCAAAGTGTGCTTTCTGAAAGCCCCAAATCTGGTCATAAAATAGGTGTGCATCTATATTCTGAGTTTAAAAAGAAGGGTGCCAAATGCTTTTTGATATTCTTGTTTGGGTTTAAAGGCCTCATGTGGAGAGATGTCGCAATTCCCGATAAATGCAATTATACTTTTTACCATACGTTTAAATAAGATTATTGCTATCCTCTCAAAAAACAAAACAAAACAAAACAAAAAAACAACCCATATTTCTCAGACACAGGCAGATCCATAATAGGAACCTTTAGTTTCATACACTTATACATTTGTACTTCAACTTGCTCTTCAGGTTCTGGAAAATAGACTTTGGCCTGAACCTCTGCTTTTAAAAGCAGGAAGTGCTAATTGTTGTGGGTTAAAATGCAGTTGCGTGTTGAGTTCCACAGTGCCACCCTCCAAAAATTCACACATCACACGTTAATTTTTGTTTAAGGTTTTTGGCATATTTTTGGCCACAACTTTATTGAAATACAGAAAATGTGAGTGGTTGCTTAGGCATTGGTTATGACTATCTGTCCTTGCCCCCCAAGGACAGAGCTGGCACTTCCGGGCGCCTCGGAAGCCAGCGTGGGAAACAAGTATTGGGAGAGAAATGAGGCCGGGAATCAGTCCAACACTTCTCACCCTCATGTTCCGGTGGGGCTTGGACGGTCCAAGCCCGGCACCACGGACAAGGACGAAAGAATGGCAAGCCCCTGGATTCCTTTAACGGAATTCCCATTCGCATCATTTGGAGGGATAGGCACCTTACCCCCCCCCAAGCACCAATTTAACCAATGCCTAACCGCCAACCTTACAAGTTGTGACGATTTGCTACGCAGTAGGCAAAAACCAAATGGCAACAGCCAATCAGCCAAATGGCAAAATTCCTACCAGGCCCCCGCTCAAAGGCGAACGACCCCATGACAGGCATAGCAAGGTCAAAGAACCCAAGAACCACCCTATAAAAAGGGAGGGGGGGCGGGTGATCCGATGCAAAACGGCCAAGAGGACGTCCTCTCGTCTATCTCCACTATTTATAGACTCTGACCCCTCCTCCGAATTGGCAACACTCAAAAATCCCCAGCAACCCAATTAACCCTTTACAGGTTTGGGTTCTCACCAAATTTTGCCTAGTCATGATGGCGGCCTGTTCCCCAACCGCAACACGTGCTCTCTGCTAGTGAGAACACGCTCTCTAGAAGCTACTTCTTAGTGACCCTCACTTGGTTCATGAGAATATTGCAAAAATAATAATTAGATATTCATAAATTCCCAGAATACCCCCCAAAAGCAGTCCGCAGCAGAAGCACAATCAGCAACAGAGTACTGAAATAAAGTCTTCATAATGCACTGCAGCCTGACAAGAAGGGGTTTATGGAACTAAGACTTCAGGGTGAAAAGGCTTTCTCACTTCCTTTGCTAGTTTTTAACTTGCAGAATGTCCTTAAAGGTGAACTTAGATCCTTGCCTACAGTTTAAAAATTCAGCCATATGATCAGCAGTGAAGGGGGGGAGGTGTTTCTGTTCATGGACCACTGCATCTTCACGGAACTCAAAACTTTCACTGACTGAGCCTTTATCCAGAGTTTGTTTATATTGTTTCCATCCCTGTCATTCACATATCAAACCACAAATAGAGCATAGACTGCATGCAATGGGAACATTTCAAAGTTTTATACTCTTTAAGGGGGGAAAGACAGGATGAAGAAAGAAGGCAAGCTTTTTAAATTTTATTTTCAAACGTGCACTTCTTTCTTGCGCGCTGGCTGTTTTTCTCCTAATAGCTTGTTACAAACTATTAAGATAAAGCTATTATGGGTGGAATTAAACATTGTGTGAAGGTAACTGCTTGCCAGACAGAACGGCCACTCATTTCCTCCCTCTGCTCTGTTTAAGGGTTGTCCCAAGAAGATTTGGGGAAGGTATGAATGTAACATAGGGAGACCACTGGTTCCCACAAGCACAATTTGGTTGAATCAATCATTAAAAAATAAAAATAATGAATGCTGTTAGGTGAATGCATCACTGATATTCCTATATGGTTTTTGGAAAAGGGATAAAATGTTGATTTCTCTGTCTTCAATATATTTCAAGTACCGTATTTAAGTTATATACCACATTCTTCCAGGATTTGGACATGGGGCAGATAAGCAAATTCTATTCCTGTTTCCATTTTTCTTCTGAGTTTGCTGAAACCCTAGTTGCAATTGCTGAGCCTTCCATCAATAGAAGCCAACTACTATTAAAGACCAGGACGCGGGTGGTGCTGTGGATTAAACCACAGCGCCTAGGACTTACCGATCAGAAGGTCGGCGGTTCGAATCCCTGCGATGATGTGAGCTCCCGTTGCTCGGTCCCTTCTCCTGCCAACTTAGCAGTTTGAAAGCACGTCAAGTGCAAGTAGATAAATAGGTACCGCTCCGGCGGGAAGGTAAACGGTGTTTCCATGAGCTGCTCTGGTTTGCCAGAAGTGACTTAGTCATGCTGGCCACATGACTCGGAAGCTGTACGCCGGCTCCCTCAGCCAATAAAGCGAGATGAGCACCACAACCCCAGAGCCGGCCATGACTGGACCTAATGGCCGGGGGTCCCTTTACCTTACTATTAAAGACCAACTAAACAAGGAACACTTGACACCTGAACACCCCTCATTGGCACTAGTTTGAAGCCTGAATATCTTAGTGAAGTCAGCTCCATTTAGACTGAAATGCAAGGGCACCTAAATCAGAAGAAGAAAATCACGTGGTAGGGTTGTGTTTGTGTGTGGCCATTAATTGATCTAGAAGTGAGGTTGAGAAAGCTTAATGTAGCTTGAAGTTTTAATGATTGGGTAGATCCTTGTTGTCCACAAATCTTGTCCTTCCAAATCCTGAGAGATCCACCTGGGCTGTTTTTTCTCCGAATGGTCATGCAATGTGAAAGAAATACAAGAATGTCTGATTCTATGGGATAATTATAAAAGTAAGTAGTACTATCCTGATTTATTTCAATATAGCAGCATCAAATGTTTTCCATTTACACAGCAAAGTTTGGCAGAAGTCTGAAAGTTAAACACCAGACATTGTCTGATGTGTTTAAAAAGATGCTACGAAGTATCTTTCCATCCAAACCTCACAATCCAACAGTTTATGCAGAACGAATTTGTGAAAACATGAAATAAAATATGGCCTTTCAAAGTGTAGGCCTTAGTAAGATTCCTAATTAAAGCACAAAGCAGAACTTAAGTAAAGGGCTATATATCATTTCCAGCTTTCCCTTTTATCACTACATTTTTCACTCGATTCCAGCCAGGATCTGAAACAACAAGCTGTCAGAATAAAAAGTGACACTGTGCACTAAAGAGAAATTGATGCAAGGATTGATTTAATAACGTGATACTCCTGTGTCATTTTCTCAGACTTTATGAAAGACTTTGGGCTTTGGTTCAGATAAAATTCTTGCAATTAAGGGAGAAAAAGTAACTTTCTGCCTGCTTATATGCTCAAATCATTCCACTCTTTCAAGGGAGACAGCAAATCTGCATGTCCATGATGGTGCTCTGGAATAGAACCGTGATGGCCCCTTCAACATCCCTACCAGGAAACTCCAGAACATCAGTAAAGACCCCCCAAAATCTGGGGAGAATTCTATTGATCAAGGTAGGATCAAAATGTAGTCCATAGTTTCTCTCAAAAAGAATGGAGAATTATTTCATGCTGTAAGAGTAGAGTAGCATTATCCAATCTGGTGCCAACCAGATGTAAACCTACAACTTACATGGGGGATATGTTCCAGGGGATAGTGCCTAAAGCCAAAATCATGTGTAGTCAAAACAAACTGGGTGCAATGGCAGGTGGTATTGTCTCCCCCCCTTCTGCCCCCCCTTAATTCTTTTTGCCAAGCATGTAAAGCTGAATGCACACAAGTTAAATGTTCATAAATTGAGGGCTTACTGTACTCTACACTTTGGGGCACATGTGGTGCTGTGGTCTAAACAACGGACCCTCTTGGGCTTGCTAATCAGAAGGTCGGTGGTTCAAATCCCTGCGATGGGGTGAGTTCCCGATGCTCTGTCCCAGCTCCTGCCGACCTAGCAGTTCGAAAGCACACCAGTGCAAGTGGATAAATAAGTACAACTGTGGAGGGAAGGCAAATGGTGTTTCTGTGCACTCTGGTTTCCGTCACAGTGTCCCATTGTGCTAGAAGCGGTTTAGTCATGCTGGCCACATGACCCGGAAAGATGTATATGGGCGAACGCCATTGGCCTGAGAGGCAAGATGAGCGTCGCAACCCCATAGTCGCCTTTCACTGGACTTAACCATCCAGGGGTCCTTTACCTTACTCTGCACTTTAATTCCAGGAATTGGGGAACATTTTGTTCTGTTGAGGGTCACATTATTTCAAGGGTAGTTCATAGGAAGCCACATGCCAGCAGTGGCCAGGACCAAAGACAAAATTCAGTGAAGGTTGAAGCATTCCTGGATTGCATTTCTCGGTTCATTGTTTAATTTTACATCCTTCTTGTCAGAACGACATATGTATACCATAAAATGCATTTTTCTGACTCACTGTCTAGAGAACAGAGTGATGCTAAGGGCCATCCTAGATGTGATATTTGCATTATACAGTGCCTGTGTCTCTCCAGGTGCTGTTGGACTTCAATTCCTATCCACAGTAGGCCAAGAGTCAGAGATGATGGGATTTGTACTATTGCAACGTATAGGAAGCCACAGATTCCCCACTCGTTTTAACAAATAGTTGGCATGGGTGGGTGGAGTCAGGTTGGGACATGACACAAGGGAAGGGGTCTTTAACGTATTGTCACTACTGCTGTCTCAGTTGGTCTAATGATGTCTGGCAGACAATCAAGCCCCGATAAGAATAACTCTCCGGCAGTTTTATGTACATACGACTTCTCGCCTGCTCACATTTACAATAGTCGGTCAGTCTGAAATTTCGCCCCTCCCACAGCAGGAAGGATGCCAAACCCACCTTTCCTCTCTTGCCCTTCTGTTGCCATCTGATCTTATCCAGACGCCTAGCCTGAGGACTATGAAGCTGGCCTGCCCCCTCCCCAGTGCTACTCGACCCAGACCCAGACCTTTGCTTATCTGCTGATTGCCTAGCAACACTCTGGCTGTCTTCCAATTCTTCTTCATCTTGAGAGCTAACAGAGGGTTGAACTGCCCTTTCTCGACTCTGACAGCTAGCTCTCTCCTTCAAAGTCTGGCCCTCGTTCATTTAGTTCGATTTCCAAGTCTAGCTCTTCTCCTGCGCTCTGGGGGGGGGGGGGACGTTCCTGACAGTTAGATGCAGTCCCTCCACCATTCTGCTGTTCACAGTGGCTTGGACTGGAGGACAAATATTGGCCATCCCTGGCATTATAATTAATAGCCTCATACCCGGCATTGTTCAGGAACTCAAGGAGCCCAAAAAATCAGTGCAGTTGTGAAATCAGCTGTTAAAATCAGAGCAGTTTTGAAAAGGTCATTCCACCCCCTAGATTCAAAATAGTGTCCAATGGTATACAAACATAGATGAAAATTGACTTATTGCTCTCAGGAACCACCATACAAAAGTTGATTGTGGTAACTTAAGATGTGTCCAACTGCCTAGCAAATAAACAACTTCCCAAAATAAAGATAAATACAGAACTTCTTAGCTGTCTCAAGATAATGATGATGATCATCAACCCTGCACATTCAAAACTAACCTGCCAAGGAGAATACCAGCTGGAACTGTATGAAATAATCAGAATGAGAAATACTTGAACCAGCGTTTCTGAAAGAGAATCAGGAGGAGGATGAATTGAAAAGGGGGAAATGACAAGATTTAGTGTTTCATGAGATGAATGTCGTCCACGGGCCACTTGCTGCTTACTTTAGTGCAATCATCCTATTGTGGAATGATTGATCATGAAGAAATAGAATACGCCAGAATGAGGCACTGTAAATACCAGCCTACTTTCTCAGTTTGCATATCTTTGGAGATAAATTAAGAGATTTACTGCTGTAGATTGAGGGCTGGGTACAAGGTAAGGGGGCAGACATCACAGTGAGCAACTTCGTTTGAAAGCAGAACTAGAAAACTTCAGGTCTGTGGGCCAATTGTGGCCCCAAGCCTCTCTCACCGCGACGGGGTGAGCTCCTGTTGCTTGGTCCCAGCTCCTGCCAACTTAGCATTTCGAAAGCACACCAAAAATGTAAGTAGATAAATAGGTACTGCTCCAGCAGGAAGGTAAACAGCATTTCCGTGCGCTGCTCTGGTTTCACCAGAAGTGGCTTAGTCTTGCTGGCCACATGACCTGGAAAAACTGTCTGCGGACAAACACCGGCTCCCTCGGCCTGTAAAGCAAGATGAGCGCTGCAACCTCAGAGTCGTTTGCAACTGGACTTAACTGTCAGGGGTCCTTCACCTTAATCTTTAAAAGGTGGTGGCGGGGGGGGGGGCATCATAGTGAGCAACTTCATTTGAAAGCAGGACTAGAAAACTTCAGGCCTGTGTGCCAATTGTGGCCCCAAGTCTCTCTATCTATATCTCATTTTCCCAGGCTGCATTCCACACTTCTTTATACCCTCCTTGTGTCTTTTTGCATGGTTGGAGTGTGTCCTTGAACCCTGATAATACCTTTTGTTTGTGAGGGTGGAGAATAGAGAGGTTGAAAATTGCTTGCAACATCCACATTTGCTGCTCTGCCTGTTTTTGCAGAACATTGGCCTATGGCCTCTGGAACGTTGCTCAGATGGAAACGGGGCCCCATAGGATAAAAATGTTTCCCATCCCTGCTTTGAAGCTGAAGAATAAGGGCCATTTGGACTGGGTGGTCTGACATGTCCCGTCAAACCCAATGCATGTATCAGGGCCTTCCATGACCTCTTGGCATAGATGTTGAAATTCCATGCAGCCAATGAAGCTGGGACATTGGTAGATCATCATGCAAGGGTGAGTTTGGCACGGTTGCTTGTAAGTTGTGCACGCCTGATTTAGAGGGGAATTCATGTTGCTAGTATGCTTTTTAAAAAGGTCTTTCCTAAATGGCACCTTGCATTTTTCTGCCTGTACAGTATCTCTACTGATGCTGCCCAGTTGGGTCTATTCTGGTCAAATGAGGAAAAGCCTAATTAGTACTCCATATGCTCAGTTTCATTTCTAAATTGAAAAACCGGCTTCATGCCACTGCTACAGCCACTGTTGTCATCTCCTGCTGCTGTGGATGGCACTGAAGCAGACAGTTTCCTCAGTCCCCTCACTCAAGAATGCGCATCTCTGAAACATGCTCTGCTTCCTGAGAAATTTTTGGCAGGCACAAAAGCCATCCTGCTCCGGTTTGCTCGAGAAAATATCGTTCCGGAAATAAGCAGCAGTAACAAAACAAGGATTTACCCTCTAGAAAGATGCTTATTTGTTTTGAGAATGTATTATTTTCATTGTCTAATTTGACTGGAAGGGAGGGGACTTTAAAACAAAAGTCTTCATTGAGGTGATTAGATTGTTAGAATTGTACTGGCCAAATATGGAGGAAGGATGTGTCAATTTCGATTTTCTCGGTTTGTCATTTTCCCCATCTTAAATTCACTTCTCCACATTTTGCAGCAATTCGTGATTTTTTAAAATCCTTATGAAATTCACCATAATTTTAGAGTGAATTTCTCCCAGTGGGCACATTTGTATACGGAGTTTTAACAAATGGGCACATTTCTGCAAGCAATTTCCATTAATATAAGACAATTCTGTGTGGTATTTTCATCAGTATATTCATTTTTATGCACCCTTCATCTCATATATGCACTTTCGTAAAGATTGCTTAGCTGATGAACTGCATCACAGAATTTCACAAAGTGTGAATTTTGAAGGATAGCTGTGCTTCAGTTTGTATATTGTTTGGGAAAGTCCTCATTTGATAGAGCCAGCTTTCAATGATACCTAGACTGAATTTCTTTCCCCTCCTTGACAGTAACTGATTTTAATGAGACTGAAGAATCCATAAATTTTGATGGATTGCACTCTTTAATCCACTAATGAGTAACCTGTGAAGTCCAGGTGTTTCTGGGCTCCAACTTACCATAAGCCCCAGTCAACAGGGCTGATTGTCAGGGATGATGGGAGTTGTAGTCTAGCAAAATTTGGAGAGCCACAGGCTCCCCATTCCTGCCTCAATCCTGCCAGAATCCATGCTGTGCCTATACTTTGTTGATGTTGTCTTTCATAAATATGTCACAGGTAAAATGTGTTAAGCATAATTATGCTTTCAGGGTTTTTAATGAGGAAGAAACAAAAAGCTGAAAAGTAAGGACTGTTATATGCCTTTAAAAAGATAAAACGTCTGTTACAAGCTTTATTTTGATCGCGTACAAGGCCAAAACTGCATGAATGATTTTAACTGACACAGAAAAGCAGTCATCTCATTCCCGTCCTTGTTCTTTGGATGATAAAAAGAATGCCTTATTGCGCCTCATGATCATCTTGGCAACCTACATGAACATAACAATAGCGAGCTGAAGTGCCATTTTTTTCTTCTTCTGCGTGCAACACGAAACATAACACTTATTCACAAAATGACAATTAGCATTCAGGAGATTGTCATTTTTAGTAAGTAGAGATTTCATTTACACAAGTAAACAAGACATATATAGCACAGCCTGCATTTCGGAGATGTGGTTCAGGATTCTCTCCAAAAAACAGAAAATCTTGGAATTTCTTTGGTGAAGCTTTTAGAAAAAGTCACTAATATCAGAGCAAAATGATACCCAAAACAGAAAATACCAATCTGATGGAGTCAATTTAGTCATGGACTGTGTACACACAACATTTTATTCTAAAATCAATGGTAACTGAGCACTTGTTTTGTGTACACAGTCGTCGCACAATCCAGATCTCTTGCATGTTTTTTTGCTCGTAAAAAGTACTTATTGAGAAGCCGGTTTCATTCTAAGTATAAAAGCTCATTGCACATTGATTCTTTACTACCCTGAAGTGTATCCATTTGAAAACAGATACAGGGTTGGGACGCTGCTGTGACTTGGTTTGAGCCCTGTAGGATGACTGTATGCATATTAAATAGCTAACATTGCCAAATCTCCCTGCAAAAAAGTCAGGATGAATGCTCAATAAACTGGGCATTTGGAATTCTCATCACTTTATTAATGTGTATCCACTGAAGAGCAGTACACCTGAAGAAAGATGACGTGGTAGATTTTTGTTTAGGACAACATATTCAAAAGTGCCATGGTACAGGGGCACCAACTTGAATAAAATATTGTGGAGGCTTAAGGAAGCCCCGCCCCACATAAATCGATTACATGACGCAGTGCACCCACAACATTTGACTGTGAATACCCATCAACTTTGTGGGGGCCTGTCCCCCCAAATATTTTATTGTGGGGGCCGAAGCCCCCAAAGCACCTACGAGGTGGCTCTGATGCCATGGTTTGATGGCACAGTCATTTGGTGACCAGTGTGCATGGGTGAACCAGGATTGAATGTTCTGTGAATGTGAATGTTCAGAATGGTATTCTAGATCTTCGTTAATACGTGGAAAACTAACTCCTTGCTTTATAATGGCAAGCTGCTGTGCCTCAAAACAGACACCATAACAAGCTGTCTGACCTCAGCTCGTTTTCACCACTGAGAGCAAATGAAAGTAACATACAAGGTGTTTAGGGAAGCTTTTAATGTTTGATGCAATACTGTATTTTACTATTGTGTTGAAAGCCACCCAGAGTAGCTGGGGAAACCCAGCCAGATGGGCAGGGTATAAATTATTATTATTATTATTATTATTATTATTATTATTATTATTATATTTGTTATTTGCTGCAACTCATACACAGTTGTTTTCAGGGAACTATATATGTGGCGCCCATGTATTTTTCGAAGCAGGAAAGGTATAAACACTGTAGCTGTTCAGAGGATAATATCACACTTTGGAGAAAATGGAAAACATTTTGTACTTTGACCCTGAAAGACTTTGATAACACTTCACCCACTTTGAACTAGAAATACTTTTCGGCCCAGACACTAATCCTTTCCATTGTCTCTTGCTTCTCTGACTTCAAATAATTGTTTAGGTTCTTTGTTGTCTCATTCACAGCTGACAGTTTGTTTCATGGCCCAATTCAAGGTGTTCACACTAATAATAATAATATTTATTTATACCCCGCCCTCCCCAGCCAAGGCCGGGCTCAGGGCGGCTAACAAGCAATAATAAAAACAAGTTGAATGAATACAACTTAAAAACAAGATTAAAATACAACATTAAAATATTGAAACATTAAAATATTAAAATGCAGCCTCATCACAGGAGGAGAAAGGAAAAAGAAAAAAGAAATAGGGGGAGGGAATCAAATTGGCTCCAAGCCAAAGGCCAGGTGGAACAACTCTGTCTTACAGGCCCTGCGGAAAGAAATCAGATCCTGCAGGGCCCTGGTCTCATGAGGCAGAGCGTTCCACCAGACTGGAGCCAGTGTTGAAAAAGCCCTGGCTCTGGATGAAGCTAATCTAACTTCCTTAGGGCCCAGGACCACTAGGGTGTTGCTATTTATGGACCTTAAGGTCCTCTGTGGGGCATACCGGGAGAGGTGGTCCCGTAGGTATGAGGGTTCTAGGCTGTGAAGGGCTTTAAAGGTCAAAACCAGCACCTTAAATCTGACCCTGTACTCCACCGGTAGCCAATGCAGCTGGAAAAGCACTGGGTGAATATGCTCCCATGGCAGAGACCCCGTGAGGAGCCTCGCTGCAGCATTCTGCACCCGCTGGAGTTTCTGGGACAGCTTCAAGGGCAGCCCTGCATAGAGCGAATTACAGTAGTCAAGCCTGGAGTTGACCGTCGCATGGATCACTGTGGCCAGGTCGGGGCGGGAAAGGTAAGGGACCACTAGTACTTAAAGCTCTAAATGACTTCAGCCCCAGATATCTGAAAGACTACCTCCATCTCTAAAGACCAACTTGGGTCTTAAGATCAGCAGAGGGAGTCCTCTTGGTAGTTCTGGGGTCCTCAGAAATTCAGAAAGTAGCAGCTTGGAAGAGGGCATTCTTTGTGGCAGCCCCTAAGCTGTGGACCCCTTCGATATAGTGTGGGCATTGGGCTATTTCAGGGGTCTGCAACCTTTAAGACAAAAAGAGCCACTTGGACCCGTTTCCGAAGAAAAAACAACAACTGGGAGCCGCAAAACCATTGCGACATTTAAAACAAATATAACACTGCATACATTGTTTCTTAGCCCAATGTTATCCTCGTCATTATAAAAATAACTTTTTTGACACTTTTTAATTATTTTTTGTTTGACCCCTCAGAATTACTCCTCCTCATAGAAATAAACGTTATATTAACAAGTTACCTTTTTTTGAGTGTGTGTTCTTCACTCCCCTTCAAAACAGTAGCTGCAAATTGCAAAGCAATAGCAGCAAATCAGCCAGCAACAAAGACATGCTATATACCGTATTTTTCGCTCCATAGGACGCACTTTTCCCCTCCAAAAATGAAGGGGAAATCTGTGTGCGTCCTATGGTGCGAATGCAGGCTTTCGCTGAAGCCTGGAGAGCGAGAGGCATCGGTGCGCACCGACCCCTCTCGCTCTCCAGGCTTCAGGAAGCTATCCGCAAGCCTTGCAAGCCCGGCGGGAGTTCCCACAGGCTCACAAGGCTTGCGGGCAGCAGCCTGCAGCCCCAGCGAGTGTCCGCAAGCCTTGCGCGCCCGGCAGGAGCTCCCGTCGGGCGCGCGAGGCTTGGGGCGGCAGCCTGCCACCCGAAGCACGCGGAGCCCTCCGGAGGGTTCCCCGTGCTTCGGGCGAGTGTCTGCAAGCCTTGCGCGCCTGGCA
Organism: Podarcis gaigeae; assembly: GCF_964106915.1. Taxonomy (NCBI): domain Eukaryota; kingdom Metazoa; phylum Chordata; class Lepidosauria; order Squamata; family Lacertidae; genus Podarcis; species Podarcis gaigeae. The sequence continues at coordinate 17,588,437 of NC_139685.1, read as the reverse complement.
GGAGCTCCCGTCGGGCGCGCGAGGCTTGGGGCGGCAGCCTGCCGCCCGAAGCACAGGGAGCCCTCCAGAGGGCTCCCCGTGCTTCGGGCGAGTGTCTGCATGCCTTGCGCGCCCGGCAGGAGCTCCCGTCGGGCGCGCGAGGCTTGGGGCGGCAGCCTGTTGCCCGAAGCACGGGGAGCCCTCCGGAGGGCTCCCCGTGCTTCGGGCGAGTGTCTGCAAGCCTTGCGCACCCTGCAGGAGCTCCCGCCGGGAGCTGCTGCTGCTGGGAGCCCCCACAACCCCCGAAAGAGGACTCGCTCCAGAGATCCTGGCGGCTCCCAACCCGGGGTCGCTTCACCGTGCGGGGCAACAATGAGTGAAAGGAGGCGCACTAAAAACAATGGCTCACGGGGAAGGCGGGCGCGTGCCGCTCGGCCCTTGGGGAGCCTTCCTGCTGCCGCTGCCCTGCGCCCAACTCGCGAGGAGAGTGGCGCTGCCTTCTGCTCTCCGCCGCCGCCTCACAGATGACAGCGACTGCACGGGAACAAAGGAAAATGCGCCTCCTCCCCTCGCCTCCACCCCGGAGCCGCGGCAAAGGCGTTAAAGAGCCGCATGCGGCTCCGGAGCCGCAGGTTGCTGACCCCTGGGCTATTTCATTATGTAGTTTGCTTTTCGATGACAAAGGCACACCTTTTTATGCTGGACTTTGGCACTTGCTTTTTTTGGGGGGGGGACCTACCCTGTTTCTGTGACTGGAATTCATTTGAACTGTTTTAAAAACTGAATTGTATCTTGCTGTAACCTGCCCTGGGAACCTATGGTGAATGGTGTAATCCTATACTAATAAGCAACAATTTTGTAATAAGCAACAACAGTAATGGAGTACTGGGAAGAGGCACTGGGTTTTTATCTACTTCTTTCTATATTATGCTAAACAGCTGAGTGAGGTTATATGTAGTGTAACAAACAGTCCAAGAAAGAAAGAAAAAGTTAATTCTGGGAAACTAACTTTTTGACAATCACTAGGAACTTTTACATTTTCTTTCTTTGCATGCACTCGGTGTTTAATTTGGATTTAATAGGGTAGCAAGTACTTGTTAAATACAAATCTGATTACTAAGTACATATTTATTGGTGCTTAGGAAAGATCATAATAATGTGTCATCTTGTTATACAGTTTGTGAGCCTCAATAAAGAGAATGTGACACTTTGTTTAAGTTAGGGGTAAAATATTTTTACAACCATAATTCCATGATCATAAATGAAATTGCAATTAAATATTGTAATTCCGCTCTAATTTACATTTTGTTTACAGGATTAGAAGTCTACTTAATGCAGATTCTGATTTACCTTGCCTATAGATTTCTGCATTAGAAAAACGCTGCTTTGTTAATGTCCACCTCTAAGAGTGAATGAGCCTGTTTGCTTAAAATTCTCACTGTGTTCAGGCACCCACATACACTAGCCTCTCTCATGCACAAACCTTATAAATTAACTGGCTTGCAGTATTCTACAAGGAAAAGGAGGACTGGAAAATTACAATCTTTGATAAGCTGCTCAGACGCTCAAGAACAGTGGTTATCAAATTGGTATACAGCCACAAAATATGTGCACTGGTCACAACACTATAATACTGCACACAGCTCAACGGGGGGGGGGCGGGGATGGAGACTTTATTAGAAGATCCTGGTGACCACATTTAAATTTAAATTTTTGGGTTTTTTTATTAAAATCTTTCTTGTTTTACAGAAGTTTGTGTAATGTCTCTCGTACTTTTTCCATGCAACATTTTTACAAATCCGTTTCATTTGTTGAGACATTAGGGGGAGGGTAAAAAAAGGGGTGGAGGGGGGGAAGATGGGTGGCGTTGGGGTTGGGTGGCGATGTATCTATTATGCTTAATGTATGTAGGGTTTGGTGTCAGCGTTGCTTGTGCTGTTCACTTGTGTTCCTTTGGTGGTGAGAGAGGTTGGGGTTGGCCTAGAGTGTGGTTGTTTGTTTGTGATTGGCTGTGGTGATCTTTGTTTTTGTCTGTGAGTGGGGTGGGTGGGTGTTTTGGATCAATATGTAGCCATATTGATTTGTAAGCTGTTGGTGGATTATTGTCATTGTCTTGTTGGGCATTTCAAAGCTGAAATGAATGGCAATGATAGTGTTCATTCCCCTCCACCAATACTCAAGAAGAGGCCCTCAAATGAGTGATGATTCTAAAGCATACATAATTCAAATTCATATATATATATATATATATATATATATATATATATATATATATATATATATTATGAGTATGCTATATTGATCAGCAGCTGCACATCTGTATGGGATAGCTCTCACTCCCTGCCAAAGAAGTTAATGTGAGAGATTATATCATGATGAAGGCCACCACTGACTTGCAATTTGAATCAAGGTCACCCAGGTCCGCAGCCACCACTTTGCCCACTGAAGAGCATTGGCTTTTACAACTTTGAGGTGTATTCTTCCAGTTATATGGCTATGTGATTGGTTTTCGAGTGGCAGAAGGAGTAATGCCCCATCTAGGATGAACCAGGCAAAGAAGGCACCAGCAGCAGCTCAGGCTGTGAAAACACAGCCCAAGATATGAAAAAAAAATGTATGAAATCAAAGCTAAAGAGGATTTGTGCAGTCCATGGTAGTGGTAGAACAGACAGCATGGAGCTCAAAGGTCAGTGGGACCATAGTCAATGAGAGGCAGAGGCAATTTATTCCAGTTTAGTCCCCATCTTTTTTGATGAGTTCTACAAAGGTAAAGAGGGACGCAGGTGGTGCTGTGGGTTAAAGCCTCAGCGCCTAGGACTTGCCGATCGAAAGGTCGGCGGTTCGAATCCCTGCGGCGGGGTGCGCTCCCGCTGCTCGGTCCCAGCGCCTGCCAACCTAGCAGTTCGAAAGCACCTCCGGGTGCAAGTAGATAAATAGGGACCGCTTACCAGCGGGAAGGTAAACGGCGTTTCCGTGTGCGGCTCTGGCTCGCCAGAGCAGCGATGTCACGCTGGCCACGTGACCCGGAAGTGTCTTCGGACAGCGCTGGCCCCTGGCCTCTTGAGTGAGATGGGCGCACAACCCCAGAGTCTGTCAAGACTGGCCCGTACGGGCAGGGGTACCTTCCTTCACCTTTACCTTTACAAAGGTAAAACTGAGACTAAGTAAGAGGAATCTGGCAGCCTTGAACTGAATGTATGGAAGAAGGCAGGCAGGTGGGGGCAATTCAGCTTAGTGGTGCCGTTTCCTAATTCTGGACCAGAAGTGAACAGAAGAGACATGTGAAACCCCTACACATGTGCCACCTGATAAAAAACCTTCACTTTTGGTGAAATGCAGCAATCGCTTAGATGAGTCCAACTCACAGCTCCTGAAATATTGCTATAAAGTGATACCTTGGTTTGCAGATCTCTTGGTTCGCATACGTTTTGGATTACAAACACGTCAAACCCAGAAGTGTGTGTTTGTAACCTTTTTTTTAATTATTACAACATTGTTTTTTATTACGAGCAAATTTTTTTGGGAGGCCTCATTGGCGAAAGTGCGCCTTGGGTTACAATGTGTTTTGGTTTACAAATGGACCTCCGGAACGGATTATGGTTGTAAACCAAGGTACCACTGTATTTAAAATTAAAATTGCTATAACTACCCTTTGATTTATTGCAGAAGTATTTGCCTGAACAGGACCCACCAAAATATGCCTCAATTTCAGGGGAGTATGTGTGTGTGTGTGTGTGTGTGTGAGAGAGAGAGAGAGAGAGAGAGAGAATGAGAGAGAGAGACAGACAGACAGGCAGGCAGGCAGGCAGACCTACTGGAAATAAAGGTAAAACATTGGTGGCACTGTAGTCTAAACCTCTGAGCCTCTTGGGTTTGCTGATCAGAAGGTTGGTGGTTCGAATCCCCATGATAGAGTGAGCTCCCATTGCTCTGTCCCAGCTCCTGCCAACCTAGCAGTTCGAAAGCACGCCAGTGCAAGTAGATAAATAGGTACCACTGTGGCGGGAAGGGAAATGGCATTTCTGTGCACTCTGGTTTCTGTCATGATGTTCTGTTGTGCCAGAAGCGGTTTAGTCATGCTGGCCACATGACCCAGAAAGCTGTCTGTGGACAAATACCAGTACCCTCGGCCTGAAAGTGAGATGAGTGTTGCAACCCCATAGTCGCCTTTGATTGGACTTAACTGTCCAGGGGTCCTTTACCTTTTACCTTACTGGAAATGTTTTGTTAATGTCAGTGAACTTCCTTTGTTTCCCCTTGAAATTCTAGAACTGTTTTGCCTAAATAGGGTCTACCAATTTCACCTCAAATCTCACTTTAGGAGAAAGCTGGTGGCAACTCTGTTTGAAAAGAACAAATAAAATTCTTTCTTTGAAGCGAACACTGGCGAGTGAAAACTGCAAGTAGTTCCAGGCAAGTTCAATTATATAATCCTAGTTTAGGCACTATTGAACATCCCTGTATTCTGAACCCTGTAAATTATTACAGAACAGCACACATTTCTCTCTCTCTTTGAAGCAGTAAACATCCATTACATGCTGACGACAGTATACAAATATGCCACTGATCCCTGGGTCCTTGATAGGATGCCAGCCTCTCAGTATCACTATTTGCATAAACAGCTGGAGTTTTCCTGGACCTCTTTCTGTCATATAGCTGGATGCCTTCCTGACTGTTTGTACTTCATCATATCTCAAATGAGCCTGTGTGTTTATGATCTCTCTGACAACTTCATATATGCAGGAACGGATAAAGTCCCCAGTCACGTTTAATTTAAGCAGGTTTAGAAATAAATTAAGTGGAACCACCAGGGCAGACTTTGCATTTTCCGGGAAAGACCGACATGGGTAGAAAATTGAAATTTGATGAAACTTTGTGGCAGATGACTAGCACCTGAAGTTGAAAGCAGGTGGAATGATGATGGGGGAAGAAAGGAACAGGGAGATTTTAAAAATTCTTGGTGTCTGGACAGGAGCTCAGGGGAGTTTGGGAATGGGTGAAAAACAAGCATCAAGATTACCTCTCACAGTTGTTCCTGCCACATTGCCAGGTTGCTCTGCCACACCCTATCTTGCCTCCCTCAGTTCCACTGAATGGGGGTGGGGGGCAAGTATGGGACAAATCACAAACATACATCCCCTCAGCAGTCTTCTATGAAACATGTGAAATAGTGGTTTGGGCTGAGCTCAACAAACTCACGCACTTAAATTCCCATGCTTAGGGAATTTAAGAGAGCCAGTGTAGTGTAGTGGTTAAGAGCTATAGTCTCGTAATCTGGTGAACCGGGTTCACGTCTCCGCTCCTCCACATGCAGCTGCTGGGTGACCTTGGGCTAGTAACACTTCTCTGAAGTCTCTCAGCCCCATTCATTTCACAGAGTGTTTGTTGTGGGGGGGGGGGAGGGAAAGGACAATGTTAGCCGCTTTGAGACTCCTTCGGGTAGTGATAAAGCGGGATATCAAATCCAAACTCTTCTTCTTCTACACAGCATGCACACTAAGTGAAGAGGGTGCACTCTACATGGGGCTACCTTTGAAGGTGACCAGGAAACTACAACTAATCCAGAATGAGGCAGCCAGACTGGTGACTGGGAGCAGCCCCGAGACCATATAACACCAGTCCTGAAAGACCTACATTGGCTCCCAGTGCGTTTCCGATCACAATTCAAAGTGTTTGTTCTGAATTAAATGGCTTTGGCCCCATATACCAGAAGGAGCGTCTCCACCCCCATTGTTTAGCCTGGACGCTGAGGTCCAACTTTGAGGGCCTTCTGGCAGTTACCTCATTGCAAGGAGTGAGGTTACAGGGAACCAGGCAGAGGGCCTTCTTGGTAGTGGTGCCTGTCCTGTGGAATGCCCTCCCATCAGATGCCAAGGAAATAAACAACTATCTGACTTTTAGACGTTTCTGAAGGCAGTGCAGTTTAGGGAAGTTTTTAATGTTTGATTTTTGTCTGCTTTTAATTGTGTTGGGAGCCGCCCAGAGTGGCTAGGGAAACCCAGCCAGATGGGCGGGTTATAAATAATAAATAAATTATTGTTGTTGTTATCCTTTTTCTTTGCTTTATATCAAGAATGGGAAACTTGTGATCCACCAGGAGTTGCTGAACCCAACTAGGGATCTTGGAGAATTTAGTTTCAGCACTCTCCTTGCTGAACTTCAAGTGCCTGACAAAGCAACTCTTTAAATAATAATAATAATAATTTATTTACAACATAGTCCACAACAACTCATACATACAAACAAACCCACCACTATTGATAATTTAATTATCAAAATTAAACTCCTATTCCCTTACATGAAGAAAACAAACATCAAAACAGAAGACTTCCTTCATCCTGTAAATGGCCTCCTTATTTACTTCTTGTATATATTTTTTCCTAGTTAGGACTTTTAAAAACTGCAAAGTGTCCTGTAGAAATTAATCAAAACAAGTCCAGGTATATATTTGTCCAGGTATATATTTTGGGGCACTGTTTGGTAAAGTATTCTCTGCATTTTCCCTATTCTTTTTGAAATTCTTGACTGGGTTGTCCCCTAATTGCCTCTGTTAAACTGGTCAGTTCAGTATAATATAATAATTTATCCTGGCATCCCCTTTTTGCTGGCACAAATTCTTTTTTCACATTTCTGGCAATTAAGGTCCTCACCGCGCCTGTGGCATAAAGGAATGTTTTCCGATCTTCCTTTGCTATACCTGTGTCTGTTATTCCCAATAGGAAAGCTTCTGTATTTTTCAGAAACTTATAATTAAACATTTTTTTAAAGTTCATCATATACTATATCCCAGAAGCTTTTTATATTTTCACAGGTCCACCAGATATGTATAAGCAACTCTTATTCCAGTAGGTATTTTTAGGTAATGTCCGGGCTTCTGTTTGGTTTTATGACTACTTTTTATTATTTTATTCTCCGTAGCCTTATGAGATACCTTCAGGAGTAGAAAAGAATAAGCAGTACAGTGGTACCTCTGGTTACGTACCTAATTTGTTCCAGAGGTCTGTTCTTAACCTGAAACTGTTCTTAACCTGAAGCACCACTTTAGCTAATGGGGCCTCCTGCTGCTGCCGCGCCCCCGGAGCGCAATTTCTGTTCTCATCCTGAAACAAAGTTCTTAACCTGAAGTACTACTTCTGGGTTAGCAGAGTCTGTAACCTGAAGCGTATGTAACCTGAGGTACCACTGTAAACCCTACACAAATTTAGAGTGGAGTCCCTAAGACAGCTGGATGACACCTTGTATGCCTCCTTCAAGCAGCTCCTGTATGAAAAAGAGGCTGTGTAGCAAATACAGCTCTGTCCTTCAACCATGCTGTCTAAGGTGGTTGCCTCATTCTGCCTAATGTTAAAGGTAAATGGACCCCTGACCATTAGGTCCAGTTGTGGCTGACTCTGGGGTTGCGGTGCTCATCTCACTTTATTGGCCGAGGGTGCTGGCATACAGTTCCGGGTCATGTGGCCAGCATGACTAAGTCACTTCTGGAGAACCAGAGCAGCACACGAAAATGCCGGTTACCTTCCCGCCAGAGCGGTACCTATTTATCTACTTGCACTGGCATGCTTTCGAACTGCTATGTTGGCAGGAGCAGGGACCGAGCAATGGGAGCTCACATCATCGTAGGGATTCGAACCGCCGACCTTCTGATCAGTAAGTCCTAGGCTCTGTGGTTTAACCCACAGTGCCACCCATGTCCCTCTGCCTAATGGTAGAGCTGGCCTTAGTGATGCTACATATTAATCTGGGGCAGAACAGCAAATCAGGCCAGTTCCTATCATAATTTGCAATTCCTGAAGCATCCCAACCTAGGAGTGTTTCAGAGGCAGCATAGACACCCCCCTGCCCCACCACACCCCCACATTGCTTGGCCCTACTTTTCACAGTAGCCCACTCTATTGCAGATTAAGTCTGATGACTTCTGGCAGCATGCTCATAGCTTGAGGGCAACATTTTCTCTTCTCTTTTGTCATTCCTGACCAGCACATCCTTTTGGGGGGTTAGCTTTCCTGTTCTGTGCCTCGCTGCTTGCGTTTGCCATGAGTTTGATTTCCGTGCTGTTTTTGCTCCATGCATTGTGCGATGTTTTGTGTCTCCCTAAGGCAGTGAAGCTCCAGCAGATTTGTCTAATTTGTTTTGTTGAGCATGTCCCCCACACTCCCTCCACTCACCCATGCCTTCCTTTTGGATATGCTTAAACAATCATCAAAAACAGCAGTTTAAATTCTAGGGTTGTTGTTTTTTATGTTGGCTTTGTAACTTTGGGCTATGGTAAGTGCTTCTTGCTGGCTGGACATTAGATGATGCTGGCATTACTGTTTTGTTGAATTATTGCTATACTCAACCTTACACAATCCAGCAGGAATTATTGGTGGAGTCACTCTGTTTTCCTTATGCCAGGCATGGAGAAAACCTGTTTGAGAGTGAATAGTTTGCAACTGCTGAGGAAGGGATGTGGTTGGCAAAGAGCCTTAAAGACCCTTCAGTTAGTGTGCATTCAGTCTTGGGGAATATTGTATTCATTTTCCTGATTATAATGCTAATACAGCGGAACCTCGGTTGTCAAACGTAATCTGTTCCGGAAGTCTGTTCAACTTCCGAAACGTTCGACAACCAAGGTGCAATTGCTGGTCAGAAAATTCCTTTAGCGAGACTTCTGAGGCGCGTTCAAAAATGGAAGCATTCACTTCCAGGTTATCAGCACTTGGGTTCCAAATTGTTCAGCTTCTGAAGTGTTCGGCAACCGAGGTTCCCCTGTAATCCTCTCCGATTTTGTTTCCACATGGCAGTACCTGAAACTGTGGCTTTTTGACTCATATACCAGCATACGTTACCTTAAATTTCAATCACCTCAGTGGACATGATGACACAACAATGAATATCATTGGACAATGATGCTACTCCCTCAGCCTTTCTGCACATGATACCCCCTTAAAACATTTGCCTCTTCCAAAGTCTCTCAAGAAATTTGGGATAAGTAAAATCTAGGGATGCCCCTTGTACATTGACTTTGTAGATCTGACAAAGACTTTTGACCTTGTCAGCCCCAAAGAACTCTTTACACTATTCAACAAGATAGTTAATTTTGTTAACTGTTTCTTAACTGTTTTAATTGTTATGCTTTTAAATTGTTTGTTGTATTTTTAACTGAAAATGTTTAAATGTCGCAATGGATTTATTATTGTGCATTTTAATTATGCATTGATTTTATAGTTGTAAACCACTTAGAAGTCATTTTGGCATATAAACTTTATATAAAGGAATACTTCAAAGCCATGAAGGCATATTGAATACCAGTTGCTCAGTGACAACTGTATCCTGCTTCTAGAGTTTCTGCCAGAGAAACTGGGTTGGCTACCATAGAAAACAGGCTACTGGATTAGTCTGCCTTTAGTCTGACTCAGTAGAGCTCTTTTTATTACTTATATTATTCTCTCCCCAAGCCTTAAAATTCAGCCAAATACAACAGAACAGCCCAGAAGGTAAAAGAAATTCTGTGCACTTCTGAAGGTTATTCATCAAGATGTCCTCTAGCTCAACAACACCATACTGGACATCCTTTCTCTCAATATCCTGCCAATCTCATCTGACTCCTTTAATTATCCAGAGATCCAGGCTTGCACAATTTACTGTTATTTTTGTGCAATAAATGTCATTTTGCATTTAGACAAATAAAGATTAAATGCAAAGGATCAATGAATGTTAATATCATTGGAGTAGAGGACTGCTTAGATTGCTGTAATTAGTTTAGAGTTATTGCTTTATTGGGAGGGAGAGAAAAAAACACACTCACCATTTCTGAAAATTTTAATGACTCATGCCTATTCCCTGAGTGGCTTCACATAAATGATGCCTTGTCTTTTCTCATTCACGTTAATGACAGCAGCAAACCCAATCTGCTCTGGTACCTAAAAAAAAGGCACAACTGTATTGTGGGAAAGTAATGGTGTCAATATTTCCCCAGTCTCTCAAGCCACAATTCTCAAACTGTGTGCTTTAAAACAACTCTGAAAAATGAAACCACTGTATTGAATTCAGCCTCTACTCTGTGCTCCTCAAAGTGGGAAACCAGACTGCACAGAAACACCATTTAGCTTCCCGCCACAGTGGTACCTGTTTATCTCCTTGCACTGGCGTGCTTTTGAACTACTAGGTTGGCAGGAGCTGGGACAGAGCAACGGGAGCTCATCTCATCGCATGGATTTGAACTGTTGACCTTCTGATCAGCAAGCCCAAGAGGCTGATGATCATCATTCATCATTTTTAATTTGTATACCATCTTTCTATCTTACACTACTCAAGGCAGTTTACAAGCTGAAACAACAAAAAATATACATCTTATAACAATCTAATGCAATACAAAAATGTGATAATAAAACATAACTTTAAAATAAGTAACCTATATCCAAAAAGTATCATTCAACCATCATTAGAATAGTATTAAATAATAATAACATACAAAAGTTAAACAGAAATCCACTCAACAGTTATAATAAATAATTTCTAAACTATAATCAATAAAACAACGGCAAGCCACAATACATAAAATAATACAATACAAATTGAGAAGCAGAGACTAGAGGGTGGGGCAAGGCAGGTGGAAAGAGGCCTTGCCTGATGGAGTCTCTCCCCTCACAGTTCTTCCTCCAGGAGCAGCTCCCTTATAAGGACTCCTAGGGCCGGAGGGTGGGGCAAGGCTGGTGGAAAGAGGCCTTGCCTGCGGGAGTGGTTTAGACCACAGCATCGCCTGTGTTTCTGTTATGGTGTCCCGTTGTGCCAGAAGTGGTTTAGTCATGCTGGCCACATGACCCGGAAAGCTGTCTGTGGACCAACGCCAGCTCCCTCAGCCTGAAAGCGAGACGAGCACCGCAACCCCATAGTCGCCTTTGACTGGACTTAACCATCCAGGAATCCTTTACCATTTTTATACATGCAAGGTTGGCCTCTATGCGAATACTGCAAGTGGTTTCTAGGGATCAGCAGATCTCCCTCATTGTGTAACTTTATTATTCTATGGACTCACTTTGGCTAGGATACTGCTCTTGCAAAATTTCTAGTTATTTATGACATTTTTTGAAAACAGCAACAAACTAATTACCAGATTTCAGCATGCATGCTTTTTGCATCTTTCTTCCATCCATGCTTTCCTACCTACACATGACCAAGGGGGGTTGTGTCCAATTTTAGTCTCTCAGAGTAGAACTATTGAAAGTAATGGGCATGACTAACTTAGGTCCATTGTTATTCATGGATCTACTCTGAGTTGGAGACAACCCAATATGTTCATCAAGGACACTATCACTTCAGGAGTGTTGGCCAACATCAACCATCTCTTTTTTTTAAAAAAAAATGGAGGCCACTCTTTTTTCACCGACAGTGCATCTGAAAAAGTATCACATTGGAGGCAGTTTATAAAAGATTTATATGCTGCAATTTTGATGCTTTTGCCATATTTTATTATCTTGTGTTTCATTGATACACTGCTCTGAGATTTTCTGAACAATAAAATGCAGATGATGAAGATGGCATTCAATAATAATACTTTATTACTCACCCTTCACATTAAGGTCCCATGGCAGGCTACAATAATTAAAACACAACACAATATTAAAAACAATTTAAAAGTACAGAAATAAAGTGATTTCATTTGTGTGTGTGTGTTTGTGTGTGTAACTTTTTAATAGAGACACAAAATGTACACAGCTTTAAAAAACGAAATTGGTAGGTCAAGTAAAAGTTACATGAAGATTCAGTGAATAGACTGGAGTTTACTGCTGCTTGCCTAACTTTCTGTCACATCTGTGTAAATTAACTTTATCTTCCACTGGCCGCAATGCAAAATTCCAATAAAGTATTAATAAAAATGGAAAGGTCATATGTAGATATCAGAGATTTCAAAATGAACCAGAAAATGTGCTGATTTGAATTAACTAAAAAGATTCATTGCGCTGCTTGATCTGACTGGAGTTGTAGTCATGTGCAGGGTGCTTTTTTTATCTTCAGAAATATACAGAGGAACAGCCCTCCAAGAATGGTAGGTGTGAAGCAACATGTGCAGGTATTCTTCTAAGAAATTTCTGTGGAATGAACCAGCCAGGCTGCTGCCATGTACCACTGTTTTATCCAATGAGTGAAGTCAGAACAGTGGTTGCTAAGTGACTTGTTTGGGCATAAGGCAACAGGAATCCCTGGGATCATAAGAGCTTCTGTTTTCTCCTCCCATTTAGTGTTTTTTTTTTTTACAGTTCTGTTTTATTTCCCAAAAGTCCTTGGAATCTCCATACCCTTCCTTTTCACCAAAATAATAATAATAATAATAATAATAATAATAATAATAATAATAATATGTTATTTCTACCCCACCCATGTTTCTGTCCTGTGGTTGGCTCATCTAAGATCAGGTATTCATTGGAATATGTTTTCTGCAAATACTCCTACACAATAAGTGTGGATAGATGTTAAATAATTCCCTCCCCAAATGGCAAATACAAAATATGGTTAAAGTCTAACACTTACTGGATCCAGGAATTTAGGGAATTCTGGCAGGCCCAAACTTATAACATTGTATAGGATCCCTTGGTTCCAGTACTACAGAGTGAACTGAACACCCTGCACACAGAACCATGCACACACTTTCACACACTCTACTGTTGCAAAGGTAAAATGGGGGTAAAAGGTAAAGGGACCCCTGACCATTAGGTCCAGTCGTGACCGACTCTGGGGTTGTGGTGCTCATCTCACTTTATTGGCCAAGGGGGTCAGTGTACAGCTTCCGGGTCATGTGGCCAGCATGACTAAGCTGCTTCTGGTGAACCAGAGCAGTGCACGGAAACGCCATTTACCTTCCTGCCGGAGTGGTACCTATTTATCTGCTTGCACTTTGACGTGCTTTCGAACTGCTAGGTTGGCAGGAGCAGGGACCGGGCAATGGGAGCTCACCCCATTGCAAGGATTCGAACCACTGATCTTCTGATCGGCAAGTCCTAGGCTCTGTGGTTTAACCCACAGCGCCACCTGCGTCCCTAATATGGGGGAGAGGAGTGTAATAGCTCAGTTGGTAGAACATGAGACTCTTAATCTCTGGGTCATGCGTTCATGCCCCACCTTGGGTAAAAAGATTTCTGCATTGCAGGGGCTTGGATCAGATGACCCTCGTGATCCCTTCTACAATTCTACCACTCTATGATACATCCCAGTAGCTCAAGGAAGTGTACATTACCCTCCTTCATTTTATCTTTGCAATAGCCCTGTGAGGTAAGCTAAGCTAATTTAACATATGAACATAAACAGCAGAACTAGCCAGTAAATTGTGTGTGCATGCTGTGACGTTAACATATGAGTGCTGGATGTGAAATAGTTAAACAGGTTACCCAATCAGAACCCAGGGGGTGGAGTCAGAGGGACTATAAAACCAGCTCTGGGAGGGGCAAAGGGAGGAGTTTGTTTGGTGGTTGGTTTGAGTGGGTGTGAATTGGGATAGAGTTTGTGGGTAGGTTGAGTTAGTGTAGCGAAATAAGCTGAGTCAGGAACAGTTAGGGGCTAGGAAGACAAGTAAATATCTGAGAGGTGGTTGTTTTTAACATTTAACATTTGATTATTATTATTTAGTGAGTGAGAGCAAGTAGCGGAAGTTATAGGTCTGGATGGGTACCCCATGATTGTAATTGACCGATACCATTTATGAAACCACACGCTTGTTAAACTGCAATAAATAAACAAGTTTATGTTCCAATTTAACCCTGACTGGACAGTATTGTCCCAGGTAGGGCCTGGGTGGTGGCAGCGAGAAATAAAGTGGTGGCACAGGGATCAATAGACAGTGAAACGTCCAGGGACCCAGTGTGATCACCACACATGCATGCATTTTGGGAGCTCATACTGGAACCAGGAAATCCTCTTGGCATCCCTGTACAGCACTGAAACAAAACATTACTGTTACAAGCTCATTTTAATCTAGTGTGCATGCTGTTTTGAAAATACAAAATGAGCATCATGTTTAAATATAGCTTCATAGAGATGAAGGTAATAAAATAGCATCTTGTTTGATGTAATGTTTTAATATCTTTATCCATTTAAACGTTCCCAATGTACTCTTAATTATCCTAAAGACTATATTATCCAGATACCCATGGATCCTTATTTTCATGACTTTCCTGCATCTCCTCATATTCAGAGTTTAAGATGAAACTCTGCCAATATTCAAATATGACAGCTCTGCATTTATTTAGGCTGCAATTCTAATCAGGCTTACATTGAATTGAATGCAACTGACATCTACGTAAACAGGAACAGGACTGTGCTCTCAAAATCTGGTTTAAGTTAAAATTGTCCTACAGTAACAACTTGAAAACAAAAAAGAAATGGAGAACTCTTTGATTTCTGTGAATTAACCTGAAGTTTCTCCTGAACAGAAATCCTCAGAGTTGCCATGAATTTTCACTTTAGATGATACTTGTGATTTCCCGCAGGTCATGTTCTTGCACACAGCGTGGAGTGTTTCTTATCTAGTCCAAAGTTCTCAACCAAACATCCGATACAGTTGAGATCCAGAAGATAACAAAACCTGTATCCTCTGTAGATTTCAAGCAGAGACGTGCTGGAACTAGGGATGTACATTTGGTTTGGGTTAATCCTTAACTGAATAAAGCCACACTAGTGGATTTGAGGTAGGTCCAAATAGAAATGGATGCCCCCCCCCCCAAAGGAGCTCAAGCTGAACTGGGCATTTCCAAAAGCTTTGGGACCAATTTGGTGATTCAGAGGAACTCAGAGACACAATGTGTCTGCAAAAATGGATACCACTCCCCCCCCCCCCCGGCAGCAATGAGGAAAACATCACATGGAGGGAGGGGAGGGAGTACAGTTTTGTTACTGACACATCTCGTTTCCATCCAGGAATTACCGTATTTTTTGCACCATAACACTCACTTTTTTCCTCCTAGAAAGTAAGGGGAAATGTCTGTGCGTGTTATGGAGGGAATGCCTACGGGTGGCGGGGGGGGGGGGATCTGCTGCAGTCGTGAGCAGAGGATCCATGGTTCCCTTTCCTTCCCTCCTCCGTGGCTCACTTTGAAACAGCAAAGCGGGAGAAGAGCCGCTGAGTGGGGAGGAGAGAGGGACAGAGAGCCTGCTTCTTTAAAGGTGCAAAGTGGGAGAGGAGAGGAGCCTTCTCCCCTTATACCCCTCTTCTGCATTATTAGCAGCATCCTTCTCCACACACCCCACACGTGCTCCTTGTTCCTTGAGTGCTTTTCCTTCCCCCCACTTAAAACGTGGTTACAAAGCACGGATCCACATGGATCCTCAGGATTTTTGCACTGGGTCACCCCAAATTCACCATCAGATCACATAGCATGTCCATGGCTACATCTTGCACCAAAAAAATCAGGCACCCACTGTTGCCTGGGGCAGCAGTTACAAAGCATGGATCCACATGGATCCTCAGGATTTGTGCATTGCGTTACTACAAACTCACTGTCAGATCACATGTCTGTGGCCACAGCATGAACCACAAAAATCATACATCCACTGTTTCGTTTAGAATATTTTTTCCCTTGTTTTCCTCCTCTAAAAACTACGTGCGTGTTATGGTCAGGTGCGTGTTATAGAGCAAAAAATACGGGTAACCAGCCATCTCCTTTGTACTTTCAGTCACAGTGCTTTTGTAAGCAATGCAGAAAATATCTATCTGACTGAAATCTATCAGGTCACATTACTTCAGAAGTTGACTGTAAAATTCATCCAGTTCTTTCATTTTTTAAATGGTTGTTGTTGTTTAGTCATTTAGTCATGTCCGACTCTTCGTGACCCCATGGACCAGAGCACGCCAGGCACTCCTGTCTTCCACTGCCTCCCGCAGTTTGGTGAAACTCATGCTGGTAGCTTCGAGAACACTGTCCAAGCATCTCACCCTCTGTCGTCCCCTTCTCCTTGTGCCCTCCATCTTTCCCAACATCAGGGTCTTTTGCAGGGAGTCTTCTCTTCTCATGAGGTGGCCAAAGTATTGGAGCCTCAGCTTCAGGAGCTGTCCTTCCAGTGAGCACTCAGGGCTGATTTCCCTAAGAATGGATGGGTTTGATCTTCTTGCAGTCCATGGGACTCTCAAGAGTCTCCTCCAGCACCATAATTCAAAAGCATCAACTCTTCGGCGACCAGCCCTCTTTATGGTTCAGCTCTCACTTCCATACATCACTACTGGGAAAACCATAGCTTTAACTATACGGACCTTTGTTGGCAAGGGGATGTCTCTGCTTTTTAAGATGCTGTTTTAAATGGTAGTTCACTTTTAAAAATATTTATATATCAAAATTTAAAGGTTATTTTTTGAAACCTGTACTCATTTGTCTGAAATTGGGCAGATATCCTCTACTCAGGATGATATATTGCACCTGCAAATTTCATCCAATTCTGTTGAAAGTTAAAGAAGTTATAACCATGTTTTCATTTCCCTCTTGTAAGCCAATGGGGAGATACAGAAACCATCAGGCTTTCCAAAGAGAGGGTCTGATTCTGACCTGTGTATGTCCTCTGAAGCAGTCTAGGCAAAAGAACCACTTCCCAAAGTGCCAAAACTGGATTCAAACTAAATATTGTCTTCAGCGCACATACCTTTAGCAAAATAAAAGCTTTAAAAAATTACTTACCAAAATAATTCCGCCCCCTTTCCTCAAAATACCTTAGATATTTTACCCAAACAGAAGCCTTAACGTTGATTGTAAAATTTCACTTTGGATGAAAGTTATTATTTTTTTTAAAAAAGTTCATATATATATATTGATGCACTTATGTTTCAGTGAAATATAACACTGATTGAATGTTTTATTCAATCTTCCCACTTCTATTTTTCTTTCCAACTTTTTGGCATTTTTAATTAAGCTCTCTTGAAAGTAAAGAAAGGCTTTTCCAGCGGGTGGGGGGGGGGGGATGCCACAGCTTTAGTTCAAAGGAAACAGTAGCCTTAATTTCGTTTTAACCTTTAGGACAAATAGCTTTTGGCAACTAAGCAAATTTGAAGCTTTGAACAGCACAAATCAGACCTATTTAAAGGGTAATTATCTACAAAAAAGGTTTTCAAAGCTAACTCCCCCCCACTCCTGAAAACGAATATGTTACAGACTTACTTTTCCTACTTTATTCATTTATGTCTGTTTTTTGAATCCAGCAGTGACCAGGACACTGAGTTAAACAAATTGCTCGCTGAGAGTTCTTCTTGATGCCCTGACAACCAATGCATACTTGGTACATTTTAACGATGGAGAAGTATGAAATCTGTTGGATAGTTATATTCTGATCCTCACAGTAGTCCAAGACCCACAGGTCAGGATAGGACGTCCCTATTTTCATCGGAGAAATGTTGGAGGGTGTGCTTTCATATAGGACTTTACAAAGCTTGAATTTCTCGTGCAGCCTTGCAATGCTCAGCAAAATGAGTGAGAAGAGAATAGTTGCATTGGACGGGGCTTCTCATCCACTGGCAGGAGATCTGAAACTACTGCCCCTTCCTCTCCAAAACAGGTCCTAGCATCAGAGAGGCCTATGTGGGGAGGAGGGGAGAGGAGGGAAGAGACAGAATAAATTAAAGTGAAGAAAGAAATGCTAGCCACTTCTCCCTTCCAACCATTAAGATAACAGAAGACACACATCTAACAGCAGAAGAAGACTTCTCAAGTTAAGAAGAGCCAGGCTGAATCAGGGCAAAGACTCATCTACACCAGCATCCTGTTTTCGCAGGGGCCAACCAGATGCCTATGGAACCCTCAAAGTGGTCCTAAACACATCAAAACACTCCACACTTATGAACAGCTCGTGCTCAGAGGAATACTGCCTCCAACAGTGGAGGTAGAAGGAAGTAACTGAGACCAATGAACAATCCAGAACTGGTACCCTATATAAAGGTCAAGGAGGACCACCTGATCTCATCTCATCTATTGCTGGTTCAGAGGATTCATGGTTTGTTACCTGAAGGAGCGTCTCCACCCCCATCATTCTGCCCGGACGCTGAGGTCCAGCACCGAGGGCCTCATTGCGAGAAGCAAAGCTACAGGGAACCAGGCAGAGGGCCTTCTCGGTAGTGGCACCCGCCCTGTGGAACGCCCTCCCATCAGATGTCAAAGAGATAAATAACTACCTGACATTCAGAAGACATCTTAAGGCAGCCCTGTTCAGGGAAGTTTTTAATGTATGACATATTAGTGTATTTTTGGTCTTTGTGGAAGCCGCCCAGAGTGGCTGGGGAAACCCAGCCAGATGGGCGGGGTACAAATATATTATTATTATTATTATTATTATTATTATTATTATTATTATTATCATCATCATCATCATCATCATCATCATTATCATTATCTCCTCCATCGTGGTGTTTCCCTCACTGCAAAAAGTGAAGCTACAGGGAACAAGGATGAGTAGTGGCACCCATCCTGTGGAACACCCTACCATTAGATGTCAAGGGGATGAGTAACAATATAACCTTTATAAGACATCTGAAGACAGCCCTGTGTAGGGAAGCTTTTTAATGTGGAATGTTTTTGTATATGTTGGAAGCATCTCAGAGCACTGGGGCAACCCAGTCAGATGGCTGGGGTACAAAAAAACAAACAAAAAAACAAACAAACAATAACACTCCAGGTCCAATTTTGAGGATGGCTACAAGTACAGTGGTGCCTCGGGTTAGGAACTTAATTCGTTCTGGAGGTCTGTTCTTAACCTGAAACTGTTCTTAACCTGAGGTACCACTTTAGCCAATGGGGCCTCCTGCAGCTGCCGTGCCGCCACTGCACAATTTCTGTTCTCATCCTGAAGCAAAGTTCTTAACCCGAGGTACTATTTCTGGGTTAGCAGAGTCTGTAACCTGAAGCGTCTGTAACCCGAGGTACCACTGTAGTCCCAAAACGCACCTAAACTAACAGTTTCTCATTCACCTGCAGTTTGTGAAGCTGGGATATATCCACTGACATCTTGCAGTTCCCTCTCCTTAGCCCCATGGGGGAAAATGTTTTCTTCTAATTGGTTTCCATTCATGCATCCAGTGAACTGGGCTCTCACAATAAGTGTCTTGATCATTATGGTGCCATTGCAAGGCTCTGTTGTTTTTGCTAATGGGAGCTGGCATACTGAATCTTCCCAAAAATTCTTGTTAAACATTTCGTTCCCGTGGCTGCCCACATCGGTCCAGGTAAACTGTAACTAGGGCCGTGTGTGCTCATCCCTTTAAATCTCCTGTTCCTTATGATTATGTTCCCTTCCCAAGGAGAAGCGGACTGGGAGGTGTGCCAAAGAAGTGCTAAGCCGAAACACAAACCCACAGACAATTAGCACAAACTGTCAATAGTTCACTCAGTGGTCAGCGGAGAGGGGAATACATGCTGGGCAGAAATCATAAATCTTGCAGAGCTTTACCCCATGGTTTCAAGTGTGCAGGCTCTTTTGCAACAGAAAAGGGATTTGGTCTCAGTCAGATCTCACAGCTGTTAAGGATGCTCTTGTAACAAGGATGAATAACTTTTATATTCTTGGTGCCTCCATGCACTTCTCCAAGGACTGGAACTTTGTAACCCGATAGTGGATGCTTAGAATTTACAACAAAGTTGCCTGTGGTTAAGGCACTCATAGGTGTTCATTTATGTCCCACCATTTAGGAAAAATGTACTCACAAGGTGGCATGTGGAAAGCATGAAAAATAGAAACAACAATTTCAGACAACAATTAAACACCTTAGAATGAGCAGTTAAAGAGCACCCAATCACTGTGTTCTGCTGGAGAGGGCAACTGGCACTTACCATCCTACCAAGATGTCAGCATGGGGCCTTTAGTGTGGTGGCACCTATACATTGGAACTTGCTCCTATTGTGTATCAGACAAGCACTTTCTATCAGACATTGCCGGCTGAAGGAGCACCTATTTCAACAAACCTTTGAAAAGCTTTATCACAGTTGACATCTGCCTTGGAAATGAATTGATGTGCTGTTTTAATGAATTGATGTGCTGTTTTTTTGTAATATTTATGTGATTGTTTTAACTGCTTTTATACATGTATCTGCTTTATATAGTTTATTATATTGCAGATCGCTTTGGGGTTCCTTGTGGAAAGTGATTCATCAATGAAATGAAACAACAATGATGAAACTACAGCGAGTCCCAGCAAGTGATAACAACTAATAAAAAAACAGATCCAATATTAACATGTGTTGAGAGTCCTTTAAACTAAGGTTACCAGATTTTTTTCAATAAATCCGGGACACTTTTCAACTACAATAGATTTTGTACGGGGACTGATTTGTAAATCTGGGGACTGTCCCTGGGAAACAGGGACATCTGGTAACCTTACTTTAAACAAAACCATTAAGGAAAAAGGCTATACATACTTCCTTGGGGGTCATAATCTATAGGTATGGGGGCAACACTAAAAGGCCCCTGTTTTTGGTACCCATCTTCCTACCCTCTGCTATACAGTTTTGCAGATATTATTAATATTGTGCAGTTTCAAGCGATTGGATGCATGTAAACGGATTCCTTTTGGAAATGAAGCATTTTCCAGACCCATCAAAATATTATTCAGATTTTACTAGTAGAACTCTTCAAAATAAAACAAAAACTGTTCAGCAATATCCGCTCGCCCAAGAGGTGGGTGAGGTTTGCAACACCACATGGGATTACCTGGTCTAGGTGCCACCCATCTTGCTACAGGGTGCTTGTTGCCCTGCCCCCATCTCAGGAGGACAATGGGCTGCCAGCCAGGGGTGGAGCGAGGGCCAAAAAAAGGCTGACCCCCTTTGGCCCAGACTCACTTGGCTTCACGGGGGGTCACTGGCCCTAGAGTGGTGGAATATATGTCAAACTCCTGGCTTGGGTGAAGTGGGAGGGCACGCTGTGTAAGTTCACACTTTACAGTCCCTTCTACTGCACCTGACTGCCCTGCGCATCCTTAGCCCCTGTTGGGTTGAGAGGGATATCTTCCAAGGTCTATGCCAAAGTTCCTACACCTGAATTTCAATAAAGTTGTGGCCTAATTTAAACCCAAATATTGTTGTCATGTCTCATTTCTGGGGGGGGGGGGAGGCTCTGGGGACTTGCAAACTGTTCCATGTCACCACAGCTTAACCAACTGGTGTTAAGATGGTTCATTGCAATAGCACAAATAGATTGTCGGTCAACTGAAGATAACAACCTAATCCTAACTGAGTTTACCCAGAAGAAAGTCCTACTTAAACCATTGGCGCTTACTTCAAGCGAGGTTAGGATTGCATCAAAAGTCCACTGAATGACACTACATTCAAGTTGATATAGCTTTGAAAATTTGATTTGGATTATGCCTGTGGGTCTCTGTCAAGTCCATTGTTTTATATCTGTGGGATGGGAGTTCACTGTAGAAAGGTCTGCTGAAGTGGTCAGGCCAGATTCTTTTTAAAGGTAATGGGCTGAGCCAAGTCTGTTAGGCATACATTTACATGTCTAAAGTCTTAGTCAAGAACAGATAGAGACAACTGACTGAGGTGCACTTTAAGGAAGAGGTAAGCCTGCTCCCCCCACCTACAAGAGGCCATGCCATTTTGTAGGTAGAACAATAGGCCAAGATCTAGCCTTTTTTTTTTAGTCTGGCCTGAAGCTGTGACCTTGAAAAATGTAGAACCTGGGCACTCTTTCTGTGTTGAAATGAAAACTATGACTTTCGGGACCCTTCTAAAAACTAGGGGAAGCAAGATCTGTTGGGGCACTAATGTTGTGAACCCTTTCATACTGTGCTCAGGCTGCATATATATGTAAACAAAACAATATATCCTAAAGATGCTGCCATCTCCAGTGACCTTCATTCCAAGGAAACAGAATTCTGGGTAAGAGCTGGCACCCCTGGAGCCGCTCAGAAATTGGGGTGTGCACAACTGTATTAATCCCCCCACTGTCTACTGTAAATGGGGTTGCTATATTTCAAAAAGTAAAAACTAGGACATCCCAAAGTTGATGAGCTTTTTTTTTTAGGAAGACCCCCCAAATCATGATATTTCATATTTTTTGATTGACTTGCCTAAGATCCAGGACAAAAGTCAGCCCTACTTTAAAAGGTGCCTTAAAGAATTTGCTACTATTTTTTTCTAAAGGCCTATAGTTTCTAAAAGTCTTGATGATGTTTTGAATCTACATGCTTTACAAACTTTCCTCCCTTCCCCGCCCCCGTTGGCAAGCTTTCACAAAGGTTCAGTGCAGCGCTTTGTACAGTACAAGAAATCTTCAAGATAATACCAGGACATTTTTGCCCATTTGCCCTTAGCAAACAAGTTATTGTGTTGCACAGCTGAGCTTGTGGTGACAATGACCACTGTATGGCAGGTGTTCTGTAATGCTGTAGAATAAAATCCCTATGGGGAAGCTGTGCATTCTCTTAAAATGTCACTACCTTCCTAGCAGTTCCAGCTTTTGCATGGTGATAAATATGGCGATTAGAGCTATTGAGTTGTGCATAAAATAACCCATTTCTAAGCTCAAATTAACCCTAGATTTGTTGGTGACAGAATAAATCTGAAATGTTCTTTTCCCTCAACAAGAACTGCGTCCTTTTGAAACTGGACATGTGCCACAGCTTAGAATAAAAAAGTAAAAAGGAAAGAAATCAAGACAACAAGATCTATAGTTACTTACAAAGAGCAAGGAAAGCAATAATGACTTTCTATAATTACTAGGTGGGTGTAGGCATACATACCTGGGCAAAAGGGTGAGTGGCTCCCCTTGTACCATTCCATCTAGTTCAGAGATTTCCATATCTGGGCATCTTAGATTCTTAAGATCACTGCCGTCTTATTCTGATCACTTACACTTTTGCCACTTGAGCTAATGTACATATTTGATTATGTACTTACATACCCCAACTGTATTGATATGCAGCATCTAGACTGGTGACTGAGAACAGCTGCCAGGATAATACAACACTGGTCCTAAAGGATCTACATTGGCTCCTGGTATGTTTGCGAGCACAATTCAAAGTGTTTGTTGGGAAACTGTGTACGTGTAGCTACTCACATAGAGTCAATTAAGGTTTGGCAGACAGCCAGAAGGCAATCTGAAGGAGTAAGTCTGCCTGGTGATAACAGAGACATGGAGACCGCTCCCTGATTGGTCAAGCTCTCTCAAGGGTGTGATAATTAATGGCCTACTAACTGGGATGTGTTAGTTCGGAGTTCGTGTTCAGAGTTCTGTGTGTCAGTGTAGGAGTTGTGCGTCGTGTCAGAGAGAGCTAGCAAAAGATCCGTGTTCTGTTCCTGTAAATAGTCCACTGTATATAATAAACACCTAACTACAAGTTCCTGGTTCCTGCTTCGTCTATCCTGTCAGCAGCCAAGTCGCCAATTGCTTCTGTGGATTCTGCGTTTACTCTGCTAGGTCTGGCTAAGGTCCTGCAACTAGTCAGAAAGTTGCGAAACACCAATAGGTTTTACCAATAGTGTTGGCGCTGAGCTCTGAGGGCATTTTGGTGGTTCCCTCAGTGTAAAGTGAAGTTACAGGGCTTTCTTGGTACTGGCCCCCATCCTGTGGAATGCCCTTCCATCAGATATCAAGCAGATAAACAGCTATACAACTTTTAGAAATCATCTGAAGACAGTCCTATATCAGGAAGTTTAAAATGTTTGGTGTTTTATTATGTTTTTATATGTGTTGGAAGCCGCCCAGAGTGGCTGGGGCAACCCAGCCAGAAGCATGGGGTATAAATAATAAAAAACTATTATTATTATTACTATGGTGTTCGCCAACCATCAACTCTTCCTTTGTTAAGGAGATTGCTGGTTAATAGTTTTGAGTTGTCCACTGATCTCTTCCTTATGAAATGACCTAACTAAATGTGTTCTTCCCTTGAATATATCCTGTGTACCAGAGCACTTCCCTCCCAAGGTGTTGGGGACTGTTTGATCTATACATTTGCTGTGATAGTTTCTGTGATATTTCCCTACACTGTTTGTGGTTCTGCTCACTCATGAGCGGGTTTCTCTGTAGTAGGGTTGCCGTATTTCAAAAAGTAAAAACCAGGACACCTCAAAAGTTGGGGTGAGCATATGTTGTCTCTAGGTCAGCCCAAAGCAGAGTGGCCTGATCTCCCCCCTCCCCAAACTGGAGACCCAGGCTGGATGGGGGGACAACTCTACTGAGCATCACCACACAACACAGTGTGCATTTCACAGTAGAGAGAGTAGGTGTAGGTGGGAATAATTTCATTAATGGTAGAAAGGTAAAGGGACCCCTGATTGTTAATTCAAATCCCAGACAACTCTGGGGTTGCGCGCTCATCTCTCTTTACTGGCCGAGGGAGCCGGTGTTTGTCTGCAGACAGCTTCTGGGTCATGTGGCCAGCATGACTAAGCCGCTTCTGGTGAACCAGAGCAGTGCACGGCAACGGTGTTTACCTTCCCGCCAGAGCGATACCTATTTATCTACTGATACTTTGACATGCTTTCAAACTGCTAGGTGGGCAGGAGCTGGGACAGAGCAACAGGAGCTCACCCTGTCATGGGGATTCGAACTGCCAACCTTCTGATCAGCAAGTCCTAGGCTCTGTGGTTTAGACCACAGCACCACCCGTGTCCCAGTCATTAAAGGTAGTGCATACAAAATATAGATGCTTTAATTGAGACTGTGGCATGATGGATGAAGGACACAAAAGAAGAATAGGAAAATGTGTGCCTTGGCTGGAGTCATTGTCTTGACAAAGCAGAACTTCCCCCGTAGGTCTTTCTGCTTCCACATTATGTGCCAGATTAACAAGAATACCATTTTTTCGCATCTGATTTTCTCTGTTGCGTATGTGCAATTTACAGTGTTGGTGCTGATCACTATAATAGGTACAGAGAAGGCGGTTTTCCTCCTTTTTAAAGAGAGAGAGAATCAAGACGAATTCTTTGCAGTGCGAAGTAAACCAATGGCTATCTGGTCAAATGAAAACAAGGGAACGCAGCACACTTACCCCAACCATGCCAGAGAAAGATAAGCAATTTCAAGTTGATTCTATGCCTGTCATTTCAATTAACCCATTAATAAGCTGTTGAGGTGGATTTATTTCCATCATCAACAGGGCCAGCTGTTTTTGTCACTACAGTTGTTTGTCAAACGCCTTGGTACTTGGACATTTTGGCTCCCGAATGGTGCAAACCCGGAAGTGAGTGTTCCAGTTTGCAAATGTTTTTCGGAAGCTGAACATCTGACACGGCTTCTGATTGAGTGCAGGAAGCTCCTGCAGCCAATCGGAAGCTGCGCCTTGGTTTTTGAACCATTTCAGGAGTCAAACGGACTCCTGGAATGGATTAAATACAACAACCAAGGTATGACAGTAAAACTATTCTAAGGAGTGTCACTAGAAAAGCATTTCAGATATCTGGGATGGGAGTATGTTTATTTAGCTGTTAATTGTGTTTTATGGACTATGGATTGAGAAGGAGGGTGTTTTCAGTATTTTTTAAAGAGGCTTTAGCCTGTTGTGAACAATGTAGAGATTTGCTTGTGGTGATAAAGAGGGTTTTTAATAATAATAATAATAATAATAATAATAATAATAATAATAATAATAATTGCTTTGGTGTTGTGGAGTGCACTTTCTGCTGAAATACCAAAAGCCCACATCTGTACTGATATCCCACCCTCTTTTGAATATGCATCTGTTTACAGGTGTTCCCTCGACCTCTTGACCTGAGTATCCTGTTTTAATTACCATGTTATTTATATATATATTCAAAATTAAGACAAAACATATTATCCCAAAACATATCATGTTTATCCCCCCCCCATTTTTCCTCCCTCACCCCACCCTCCCACACAAAACCCACCCACCCCCAGCTTCCCTCAGTTTCAGTCTTTGGTTTATCTGAGAATGCTGTTTTCTGCATGTTACAAAGTTCTATAGATCCTCAAACAATTTAGGTGATTATTATCAATAAAAAGTTTGTGAATATTTATTCAAAGCCAGCCAAGGAGTGCAGTTTGCTTTGTTACAAAATTGCCATGTTATTTTAATAAGATAAAGATATCTTAATATCTTTAATAAAGATAAGATATCTTTAATAAGATATTTAATAAGATATTATTGTGCATTTTAAACATGGTCATTTATGTTTTAATGTTTAATTGTTACATCGTTTATTTCAGTTTGAAATGATTTTTGCTGCATATGTGCTGCTTGTGCACTAATTGTGTACAATGTACTCGCAAGATTTTCTAGGCAGTAGTCAACAAAATCTTTGTACTTATGTAAAGATGATGGGTATTATTAATTGACTAACTAACCTACACATCACCCCAAGACCCAAGTGCAGGTCACAACAATTTACAACAGTAAAAACAGTTTAAAAACAAACAAACTTAAATGGTTGCCAGTCTTGAAGCTGCCAGTCTAGCTGGTATAAATTGGGGAAGGGGTATAATCTTGCTATTTGTCTCAGGCATCAAAATCCCTTGGGCTGCCCTAAAGCATGTGTGCCACTTTTCATACGACGATGAAGGATATTTGGACTTGCACAGAAAAGGGTTTAACACGGGACTGTTCATTTGCTACAGGAGAGAAGATGAAATGCAAATGTAAAATATGCAAATATGCATTTGTTCATTTATTAGCATTTGCTGTGAAGGCCCAAGTATAATGAAGTGTTATTGTGAAGTACCTGCATGTCTTCTGCTTCAGAATATATGGCACTGGTTTCTAAAAAAGCATTAGCAGAAGAGGAAAATAAAATCTCCTGCCATTGTCTTTGTGTCTGTAGGTGGAGATATGAGACCATATTTCAATTATATATATAATTGCTTATACATAGGATACTCTTATTTCACCTTTTTGGATTCATCATCTAGAAAAGGAATTCAAATTGGAAATCATTTCTTTTAAAAATCATGTCAACCAGAACCTTCTGCGTTGACAAACAGATATTAGCAAAGACTTCTGGGCATGTGGACACTCAACTGAATATACTATGCGTGTGATACATTTCTTTAAAGCGAAATGCTCAGGCACTTGCAATTACATAATGAGCATGTTAACTGGGGACACTGAGTCATGAAAAAGGAAAATAGATTTTAGGAAGGTAGCTCAAGGAAAGTAAATTTACCCGGGGAGTAAATTGTTTGAAAATTGGGTTCTGTTTCTGACTTGTGCAGATGTTGACGAACATAATGGGGTTTATGCTTGAGCAGTTTAAGGCCATTCGTTCATTCATTATTTTGTTTGTATGCTCCTTTTCCACAATCAGTCAATCAACCAATCAAGTTCAAAGCACCTTACAACAAAGAAAAGAGGAATGATTCTCAAAAGCAAATAGTGCAAAAGCAATTTCAAAATAAAACGGCACAATAGCAAGTATAATAGCATAGATTTGTAAGACGGAAATGTTGTTGCTGTTTGGGCAATGAGATTACCTTAAAAATGTCCTGGTAATAGCAGCAATAACAAGGAGGCTTGATCGTTTCATCTTGGTGCTATAAATTCCCCTCCCATGATGTTGCTTACAGTCCCTCTTACGTTACAACTTGCAAGGCTTCTAAAGGCAAGAGGTAGCAAAGCTGGAATCCCGCCTCCCATGATGTAACTCAGGCATGGGATCTGAAGTAAAATGGGTCATTTGTGAAGAGTTGTGCTATGTCTTTCACTTCGCCAGTCCCAGCCAACATCCCACAGCCGCTGAAAACATTCAGTCCTTATTATGCCGTTTCAGGTTTCTCCTAAATATGTTTCTGTACTTCTGCAAGCCTTGGGGTTGTCCCATGCCTGCTGATGTCACCTGTTCATGTGTGGATGGTGCCATTTTGGCTACATAGGCTGAACATGCCAAATGAAAGGATGAGTTATGTGTAGCCAATGTGGTGTTATACGGGTATTGTTGGACTACAACTCCCATCACCCTTGACTTTAGGCTGTGCTGGCCTGGGATTGGTGGGAGCTGGTTGGTTGGCTGACATCCATCTGTCTCAGAGGACAATGGAGGAGTGTGCCTTCATGGAGAGTTGCAGTGTCTGCTGTGGCTGTTGAGACTGATAGGAAAGAAACATGTTTTGTTGCAGCTGGGGCTGATGAAGGCATCTGATTGTGCTGCTGCAGATGCACCATGGCATTTCTTCTCTCTGTGCTCCTCCCAGTGACTGTTTCTCCTTTGGTTACTGCTGTGGATAGACTGACCGTCACCAACAACATCCAGAGGACACCATGTTAGCTGATGCTGTTATAGAGAGTGAAGAGTTTTGTTTGTTAAATCATTAGCTGATTTAAGCCATTTGTATACTGTGCTTTGGGACGTTGGGTTAAACCATCCGATCAGGACTTGCTGATCGGAAGGTCGCGGTTCGAATCCCCGCGACGGGGTGAGCTCCCATTGTTCGGTCCCTGCTCCTGCCAACCTAGCAGTTCGAAAGCACGTCAAAGTTCAAGTAGATAAATAGGTACCACTCCGGCGGGAAGGTAAATAGTGTTTCCGTGCGCTGCTCTGGTTCTCCAGAAGCGGTTTAGTCATGCTGACCACATGACTGTACGCCGGCTCCCTCGGCCAATAGAGCGAATTGAGCACCGCAACCCCAGAGTCGGTCACGACTGGACCTAATGGTCAGGGGTCCCTTTACCTTTACCTTATACTGTCCTTTGCGCAAGCCACAGGGTAGTTGACACTGAAGATAAACCTGATAAAATAAATCAGATAAAAAGAAGATTATAAATATACATAAAATCTGTAGAATAAGCCACAAACACAAAAGCATTATGTTATGTTATCTTGTCAGCCTTCTGGAGGGTGGGGCAGTTAGTGTCATTGTTACAGTCATAATGAATCTCTTATAATTCTAAGCGGGCTTTTCAGAAATAATTCAACAACACAGTTTTAGAAAGAAAGAAAGAGCACTTTCATTTCTTTCAGTTAAACAAATCAGGGCCATGGAAGAAGGAGCTTAGAAGCGGCTTCTGCTTCTGATGACTCAATACTGCAGGTGCATGTTACCTTTTAAATCTGCAGGAGAAGAAAAATGATCATTTGAATAGTAGCTCCGAGGCTCAGAAGGACCCTTGTCAGAATCCATTCGGAAAAGAGGCTTCGTTTAGAAATGGTGCTGTTTCTATTTAGCCTGCTAGAAAATATGCTGGCTTTAGAGGAAGAAAGGAATGTTGGTGCATTTTCACTCCCTCACAGACTCCAATTTCAGTCCCCCTGGCTCATCCATTCTTTCCCTGCCCCTCCCTAGCTCCGCATGTTGAAGGAAGCATCCAAACCAGAATAACAGTGGTGCTTTGAATCCAGGATGTCCTTTAGTCTGGAAATTGAACTCCAGACACAAAGCAGGTTCAATATCCAGAGCAAGAGAGAACCAGCATTCAGAAAACAATCACGTATTTTATATGCAGAGACAGGGGTGCCATTTTGCCCTCAGGATTGTGGGTGCCCACACACACCACACCTGCACATAATGTGTGTGACATCACACGCCGTATGTGCAGGCGTGTGCTTGTGACATTGCATGTCCGTCTTGAGGCAGCCAGTGGTGGCCGGTGGCGGCAGTGACTCCTCTTCATCCTCCTATCCACAGCCAGCGAGGCACCCTTTTCCACAGGGAGGGCCTTGAGGAGATTTCACCCCTCCCATATCCAAGAATCTGCTGATGTTCTCTGCTGATTCTCCAGAGAGGAGGGAGCGGTTTCTGCTCTCTACTTATTCCGCTCCAGCCTCACATCAAAGAGAGAGAGAGAGACTGAGTGTTAGAGAGAGATCGTGTGTATAGATAAGGTTGCTGCTAAGAGCAGCTGCAGACACTCAGTGCAGTTCAGCATTTTTTCGTTTAGACCTCATTTAGCTCTGTACATAGTTGTGTATTATAGTTGTAGATAGAATAAAGAAGATATTCTACAGAACCGCTTTCTGAGTCGTTTATGCTCTGCTATATTCTGCTGTACTCTGCTGTGCGACGACTGTCTTTGTGATGGCCTGGGAATCCAATTCAGAGGCTGAACCGGAGGAATCCCAGCCTGCACAGGAATCCCTGCCTCCAGGGCCGTCTGAACTGGGGCAGGGCCTTGATTCTGAAGTGCCTGCACCTGTGCCAGATCCTCAGGAGCAGGCACCAGATGAATCCACTCTGGCTCCGGAGGTGGTTGAGGACTCAGTGCCTACAGGTGTGTCTCCCCCTGGGTCCAGTAACCCTTCAGCCTCTCCTGAACTGCAGAGGCTCAGGGCAGAGAGGCGAAGGGAACTGGTTTCTCCCAGGAGGAGTGCTCGCCTTATGGCCAGGAGAGGCGGGTTTCCTGGGGGCCGGGACCGCCCCTGGCCTCAGAGAAGATAAAGGCCAGTCAGCCAGGTTGTGGGAGCAACGTCGTTGAAGAGCTGCTTCTTTCTTTTTTTAAAAAAATGATATTTTATTAGATTTTACAAAAGTTAACAACAATAAATTTAACTAAAATCACAAAACCAACAAACACACACGTCAAAAATACAAACAGAAAGACAGAGAAGAGAAAAAAAATAAAAACATAAAAAAGAAAATTCAGCATTAAAAAAACTCTGTTTCAAGTTAATACCCTTCCAAATCTTATTTTCCTTACTTCCACCCGCCTTCCTTTCATGTATTCCACTTTAAAAATTAATTCAGCAATTATCATATTATTCAAGTTCATCCTTTATCCTTCCCTTTATACTCTTATTTATCTTAATCACTAGAACCCCTTCATTTCATTTACAATGCCCTTAGCATTCATAAATTTTACAATGTTTTTGTAGATAAACTTTAAACTTCTTCCAGTCCTCTTCCACCTGCTCTTCTCCTTGATCTCGGATTCTGCCGGTCATCTCTGCCAGTTCCATATAGTCTATTACTTGCATCTGCCATTCTTCCAGGGTTGGTAAATCTTGTGTTTTCCAGTGCTTTGCGATAAGTATTCTTGCTGCTGCTGTGGCATACATAAAGAGAGTTCTATCCTTCTTTGGCACCAATTGGCCGACCATGCCCAGGAGAAAGGCCTCTGGTTTCTTTAGGAAAGTATACTTAAATACTTTTTTCAGTTCATTGTAGATCATTTCCCAGAAAGCCTTGATCCTTGGGCAGGCCCACCAAAGGTGAAAGAATGTTCCTTCCGTTTCTTTACATTTCCAACATTTGTTATCGGGCAAATGGTAAATTTTTGCTAGCTTGACTGGGGTCATGTACCACCTGTAAATCATTTTCATAATATTTTCTCTTAAGGCATTACATGCCGTAAATTTCATACCGGTGGTCCACAACCATTCCCAGTCAGCAAGCATAATATTATGACCAATATCTTGTGCCCATTTTATCATAGCAGATTTAACCGTTTCATCCTCAGTATTCCATTTCAACAGCAGATTATACATTCTCGACAATACCTTAGCACTGGGTTCTAACAATTCTGTTTCCAACTTCGAGTTTTCCACCTGGAAGCCATTTTTCCTGTCCGAATTATAGGCCTCTCTTACTTGGAAATAATGTAACCAATCCTGCACCTTATCTTTAAGTTTCTCATAACTCTGCAATTTCAGTTTGTCCCCATCCTGTTCCAAAATTTCCCAATATTTTGGCCAGTTCGATCCCATATTAAGTTTTTTCAAGGCCTTAGCCTCCATTGGTGAGAGCCACCTTGGGGTTTTATTCTCCAAGAAATCTTTATATCTGACCCAGACATTAAACAATGCTTTCCTGACAATATGGTTTTTAAACGCCTTATGTGCTTTGTCCTTACCGTACCACAAGTATGCATGCCATCCAAAAACATTATCATGTCCTTCCAAATCAAGAATGTCTGTATTCTCAAGAAGTAGCCATTCCTTCAGCCAACAAAAGGCTGCTGCCTCTAATATAGTTTGAAGTCCGGTAGGGCAAACCCCCCTCTATCCTTTGCATCAGTAAGAATTTTGTATTTAATTTTGGGCTTTTTGCCCTGCCAGACAAATCTAGAAATTTCTTTTTGCCACTTCTTGAAACAGTCCATCTTGTCAATTATTTGTAATGTTTGAATCAAAAACAACAATTTTGGCAATACATTCATTTTAATAACTGCTATTCTACCCAGTAAGGAAAGCTTTAAGTTTGTCCACGTTTCAAGATCTTTTTTCACTTCAGACCAGCACTTTTCATAGTTGTCTTTGAATAAATTAACATTCTTCGAAGTCATATTCACCCCTAGGTATTTTACTTTTTTCACCACTGTTAGACCTGTTTCTCCCTGAAACCTTTCCTTCTCCATTGGTGTTAAATTCTTCTCTAAAACCATAGTTTTTGATTTATTAAGTTTAAACCCTGCCACCTGACCAAATTCTTGTATTATTTCCAAAGCTCTTCTAGTACTAGAGATTGGCTCCTGTAATGTCAAGACTAGGTCATCTGCGAAGAGCTGTTTCGGCCAGCACCCAGTCCGGTTCCCCCAGAGTTCCTGTCCTTGCCCGGCTCCTCGCTGTGGACCCCTCTTCGCCCGTGGAGGACTGTCTGCTGACACTTGACTCAGGTCCTGGACCTCGCCCCACGGTAACTTCCCCCCTGGACCAGCACAGTCTTCTTGTTGGAGTGAATCCGGTGCTCACAACTCTAAGCTGTGAGTCCACAGCACTTTGACCTGTTCCTGTGCAGAAGGTGGTCTCTGGAAGTGCTACCCAGATTGCCTGGCCCAGTCGGGGCTGAAGTGTATGAGTCCAGTTGGTGGCACTGGCTTAAGGGCGATTCTGACAGGCCTTGGAGTTAGAAGCAGAGAGACTCTGCCTCTGTGTCTGAGGCCTACCTCCCAGAAAAGGATGTCTTGCTGGCTGGCTGTGGAAGACAGAGCTGAATTGCTTCTCTCTCAGAGGCAGCACCGCTGCCACCTGCCAGCATTTTTCATTGACTTTGGGGGTTCCTGGCTCCCACAATTATCTTATTCTGGGTGCCCAAGCACCCACGGCCCCCTGGGTGCAGAGATGGGTACAGAGATGGGGAGCAGTGTGTGTGTTGAAGTTTGTAATACCACAGCCACTGCATATGAAGGTAAAGGGGTGGGGTATGGAGTCAGCCTTGTCTGAAAATAATACTTGGGACCTTGTACATGGAAGCTAATTCCCCTGCCTCCACTGCTTATTGGAGTAGGAGAAAAGTGAATGCAGGACAGTGGTGTCAGTATGTGGGCCATTTGCAGCTCTCTGGGCATTCTGCCCACTTGGTGACACCAGGACATTGACATTGATTTCAATGCAATCTCCCCTTTAAAAAACCATCTCCACCATTCCTCCTTAGTCCAGCCCCTGACATAGAGGCATGGATTCCCCATCCTTGCTACCTGGCATTGTCCTTAAAAATATGCACAGTGAAACTGGAGAGATGCATGACCCATGGTCAGTAACCCAGCTTTGGGTTCTGGACTAATTGTAGTTTTGGAGCAGATATTTTGTTGTACTCTTGGTGGGTGGCTAGCCTGGAACTTTCCTGACAGTCAAGCAGGTGGTGAGCACTAGATGGCTGGTAGGATAGGTTGCATGTGGCGCCATCTCTGGCCAGGATGCTAATAGCTACGGTTGTAATAGGATATGCATGCATTCAGCACATCACACAGCAAAAGCAATAAATGTGCTTCCTTCTGGCTCTTTATAGTGCATTTGAATGATCTTTAAAGGATAGGAATAACTCTTTAAAGGAGCTTCGTGAAGTTTTAAGATTATTGCACTTCAGAACTTGAATCTATTGAAGTGTTGTATAACAAATCCTACAGAACAAAAGTCTTCAATTCCTGATGAGTTAACATTCAAACAGATCAAAGCTTTTTTTATATATGAAAAAAATCGTTCTTGGGAGGCAGCATATATTAAAAACAAACAAACAAAAATCCTTGCATGATTTGAGTGCTTATGAAATGATCCATTTTGACAGCTTGAGAGTGCAGCTTTCCCTGTGCCAATAATACAGGGATAGCAGGAGCAAAGAGGTGAAGAGAAGGAATATAAAAATAATTAAGAGTATGGGATGGCTTTCATATTAGTAATAGATTAAAGAGATTAATGTCATAGAACTGGTAGGCATGAGAGGGCCTAAAGGTCTCTTCTCAGGTAGAAATTTCAGTGATGAAACGGGGTGCATTTCCTGAAGGTGCGAGACACAGCAGCATGCAATAACGCGAAGGGAAATAATGTGGTACACCTTGCAAGAGACCTGGGCAGGGTGGAAGCAGAGATGGGAGCCAAATTCAGTTCAGTTTGCCTTTAAAGGCAACCCTACCTGAAAGAGTACAGGGATCAAAACGCAGCTTATCCTTTGCAATTTGTACCTCTCCAGCCAAGTAATGTGTACAAATATGCATATGCTAGAATAGTAAGTGTGCATGAAAATGCATATATTAGTGAAAATAAGAAGAAAACAATGCATGGCTTTGGGAAGCATTGCTCTGCAAAAAATAAATGCACGAGGCAAACTTGCATAGTGTATAGCGGGAGAAATTTGCACTAAAATGCTGAATAATTTTCTGAAGGATTTTGAAAAAGAAGACAAAGAATATAATATAATTATGATATAATATAACATGGAGTAACAAAGGTGAACAGTATTAAGTTGGCTTTCTAGTACAGCACTGAAAACTAATTATCAAAATTCTCCAGGGCTTTCATAGTCTTGTGTGTGGCTTTTAGGAGACTGTTTTATTTGTGTTATTATATTTTTCTTGTACCATCCATGGCTGATATTTGTCATCTTGTTTCTTAAAGTTTAATTAAATGATAGGTTAATGTGCACACATTTGATCATTAGTATGACAATTAAAAGAAGAAGAAATTATCACACATATGCAAGTGACTTCTAGAACAGTGTGTTCCTAGGAACAGTGGACTTTCTTGGTAACAACATCAGTAATGGTGTCCAGGCCTTTTCCATGGTTGCATCATTATTGTGGAATACTTTGCCTTGTGAAGCTTTGACAGCCCCCTCTCTGTTTTTCTTCAGTCTATGAAGGCATTTTATTCTGACAGGCTTTTGTCTTGTAAAGTATTTGATGTCTCACATCAGTGATGGGGGAACCTCTACCCCAAAGGTCTAATTTGGCTTGTGTTGTGGTTTGGCCCAAACCAGCTTGATCAACATCCACCGTAATTGATCTTCCATTGTATAATGAAGTTGCAGGAGAGTACTGAGTACATTGTAATGCACACTCAGCTCCTGTGGGATAACATTTGATGGGTCTGAACAGTGGTCCATGAATTGTAGCTGAACTTTCTCGCCCACCATCAGCATCTGGTAGCTAGCTGCAAATTTAATCTGACTATAATTTCAGTCAGCCTTGCTTCTGAGTAAGGATATGTAGGATTATATCTGAACAGTGCAATGCTAAGAAGTAAGTTGATTAATTTCAGTGGGGGTTGTGCGCTAGTTCCCAACCCCAGTGGATTGTTGAACTACATAAGACTAGAAAGACCATAGATCAGACCTACCAAGGGAGTTATTATGTTCTGATTCAAGGAACCAAACTGTCACATACAACAACTGCAGTGATTAATTGCCAGCAAAATCAGCCTTTTGAAGATGCTAGTAAACCACCAGTAAGGCAATAGAATCCTACTCTGTCCTAATACAATGTGTGCCATCTAATTCCATGAAGACATCTCTGCTCCATCTTGTCTGCTCATTGACATGACTTGAGGTCATCTCTGCCCATATTTTTTAATCTCATCCAAACTGTACCAAGAGATTTGGTGATGGTGAGTTTACCTCTGGCTGACCACCTCTAATGTCACAAAGGGGGTCTTTGGCTACCATTGTTTGAGCCGCTCAGATCCCAGAGAAGCACAGGGCTGGTGGAAAACATTGGGAAAAGATGGACTGTATGTGTGGCAGACAGGCAGGGGCTCGTGTTCAGGCTAGTGGCCAAGGTAGGAAGGATTGGAACAGGGAGTGGACCAGAATGGTGTTGGTAGTAAGGGAAGGCTAGAGGGAGATGGGAAGGCAAGCTGTAAAAAAGAATAGAAAGAGAAGATTGTCTATAGTGTGTGAGTGTTCTGTGAAATGGGTTTGATAATTGCCATCACTGCATAAGCAAATCAGACCCCATTCAAGGGCCTTGTGTGATGCCCAATCCCTAGTCAATATAAGAAAAAGATCTGTGCCTCTTAGCAGTGCCATCAGTCTTAATTCTCACTGAGAATGAGAAGTTAGGGCTGTTAATATTTAGGGAACTGATCAGAACTGATGGATTTACTGAGACTGCTATCTTTAAAGATCTCTGAAATATCCTTCAAACATTGAGAAGACTGGCTAAAATCAGACTACCCTGGCATTAGTTATTAAGTAAAGACCTTACAAATGACTCAGATAAGGCAATTTTTTGGGAAAGCACCATGGCCATATTGCTTCTCAGTGCCAGAGTACTAGAATTTATAGATGCCAGCCCCCATCCAGTCAGAAAAGCAAGTAATAGCAACATTAATCATTATTAGTGCATATATTTCAAGCTTCTTGTCTATTGCTCAGGCTTCCTCTCTCCCCTACCAGCTCTTCAAAGGCCTACCTGCCAAAATTCATGTCAGCCAGTAGTGAATTGGCCCAGAAGTGCAATCACCATTTTAGCTAATAAGGTTATAATGACCTTATCTGCCATTATAGTTTGTAGCTTGGCAGAAATGTCATAGCAGGTGGATAGAGATCTCCTTCTAACAAGCTATCATCAGCACAGTCATATTGTGTTAATGCATAAATTGCTACCCAGAATTCCTTGCTTATTGTGCAATTGCTTTCCTGAGCTGGAAGCTTTACAGTCCAGAATTCATTTATATTCATGATTTATATTAGTACAGTATGGGAATTCAGACTAAAACCGAAAACTAAAATGTTATCCAGTGGCACCAATCTCATGCCACAAACTCAACCATTTCATCAGTTAATTAATGGGAGCTGATTCTTAAAAGCCATGGCTGAATAAATGTACAATGTAGGAAAACAGATTTTCACAAGCTAGAGCAGGCTGTAAACAATAAGAGACAAACTTTCCCCTAAAGCTACCATCCAATCAAATATATGACTGTTGTACGTATTGCACATTTCAAAGGCTCAAAGTGCTTCACATCCAGTAACTCAGCCTTATAACAGGCCTATAAGGAAGACGAGCAGTGATGTTTGTGCACCATGGCTAGAGCACTTTGGCTAGCATAAGCCCTCTTCTGTCTTCCCCATTAAGTTCTAGAGCCGCACACCTGTTTGGTCTGTTACAGGAAGAAGAAAAAAAGAGTCTTGTGATATCTTACAGACCAGAAGAAGATTTAACAGATTAGAGCCCATATCATCAAATGCAACTTCACACAAAGAAATCTGGCCCTCTCCATGGTGCTGAAGTAGACTCCAGAGGGTGCCTGGAGCTCTGCATTTCTTGCTATAATTACATCCATCCTCTGCTAAACATCTTGGCTTGAGGAAGGTGTCAGCTAGAGATTCTAGAAGACACCAACTGAAAATGGCTTTTTGCCTGGCAAGTTATAGTTCTGTCATCCCCAACACACAAAGCAGCTGCCTTGTATAATCTTCCCCAGATTGCCAGACTTCTGTGATATGATGCATGGCTTTTTAAAAGAAAATCTGCCAATCCTTAGGTCTCCCTGAGGTTCACCCTCTTTCATGAAAGGATACCTTGCCTCTCTCTGATTTCATATGTGAGAAGAGGTAAAGTAAAGACTTTCTCCCCATGCTCAGAGCCTCCATTATTTTAATTATTGTGGCTTGGCCTGCCTACTTTGTTCATCTGGACTAACAGACTCTGCACACACTCCATTACCTATTTTTCATTTCTGGCATGTTTGCGATAGTCAGAATTATAGGCCATGCTCCCAGGCTGATTTGGCCATGCCCTCTGCATGTTAGCATTTTCATACACGGAAAGCTGAAGAATACAACATCCCATCATAGAGTTTCCCACAGTATGTAGTTGGCAAAATTCCATTACTTAATAGCATCTCAGTCAATGGTGGGGAGGGGGTAGGAACTTGATTCATTTCACAGTTCAAGATGAAGCTATTTGCATTCTCCAAAACAATATGCAACCCAAAACACAGCTATCCTTCAAAATCCACACTTCTCTGAAATTTGCAATCCAGATCTCGAATCAAGTAATGGGTACAGAAATATATGTACTGGGGTAAGCTGTGCATACAAATATATCTGGGCAAAATACATTTAAAGAAGCATGGTATTTGCAAAAATTGCTTTGCAGATGTGTGTGTATTAGGCAAAATTGCATTTAAAGATGTGTTCATTAGGGGAAATTCACAAAAATGTGTTGCTGAATTTTCATGACTTTTTAAAATTGTAAACTGTTGTGGAAATGTGGAGGACTGGACTTAAGATAGGAAAAAAATAAGAAACTGATATCCTTCCCTAGTCGATGGGAAAGTGCAACTCAGAAAAAGGCAACTAATAGGGTCTAAGGTCTGGGGCTCCCCAACGGGAAAAAGCTGCAACTTTGGGAGCTTTTTCCTTTAGGAAAAAAAAATGAGAGGGGATATGTGATTTTAAAGCCAATGAGTGACATCTAACCAAGTCCAACTTAATTTTCTTACTTAAGCCCAGTGAATTTCAGTGGGTTGACTGTAAGACTAACATTGGTTTGTACTTAAAGGCCTTTTTATCCCAAAATATGTATTGAGTTATCACCCTGTTTACTCAGAGGAGGCATGTTGTGTGTCTCTAGGTGGAAAGACCCAACCTATAAAGTTTTGCTCTTTAAATGATAATCCATCCCGATCTCGATCAGTATAAAAACACTGTGATAATTTATTTATGTTCTGCTCTTCCTTCCAAACAACCAGTGATAAAACATCTTTAAACCATTTTAAAAACCATTCCAGTAATGCAGATGCAGACTGGGAAAGACATCAACTTGAAAGATGAAGATCTTCCAGAGACAGCAAAGAAGATGTCTGTCTAATATTGAAAGGGAGGGAATTTCAAAGGGTAAGTCACAAAACCAAAGGCCCAGTTCCTGTGCTGTATGGAATGGACCTCCTGATAAGATGGTATCTGCAGGAAGCCCTCTCCTGCCGAGTGGAGTAATTGATTGAGTACATAGAGGTTGAAATGATGACCGTATATAAAAGGATGTGTGCTCATTTTTTAATGATATGCTTTCCGATCCAGCAGGAGGGATCTTTGCACATAATCACACAACCCGATATGCACTGGGGTGCTCATAAGAGTCCATCAGGATTAGCAGGGTCCATCTCTCTACTTACTTTGCCAAACCTTTATTAGGCATTACAAATATAGGCAAAAGTAAAGGGACCCCTGACAGTTAAGTCCAGTTGCGGACGACTCTGGGGTTGCGGTGCTCATCTTGCTTTACTGGCTGAGGGAGCCGGTGTACAGCTTCCGGGTCATGTGGCCAGCATGACTAAGCTGCTTCTGGTGAACCAGAGCAGCGCACAGAAACACCGTTTACCTTCCCTCCAGAGCGGTACCTATTTATCTACTTGCACTTTGGCGTGCTCTCAAACTGCTCGGTTGGCAGGAGCAGGGACCGAGCAATGGGAGCTCACCCCGTCATGGAGATTCAAACTACCGACCTTCTGATCAGCAAGCCCTAGGCTCTGTGGTGTAACCCACAGCTCCACCCACGTCTATACAAATATAGGCCATCATAAAACATCCACACACATGCGCTCTCTCTCTCTCTCTCTCTCTCTCACTCACACACACACACACACAAATAGCCATGTAAAATATGCAATAATGAGGATTTTCATTGGGGTTTCTTCCTGCTAAATTATGCCATTCACCACTCTAAGAGATACTATTGACAAAAACTCAGCCACTCTTTCATTTACTTCCGGGTTAATATCAGACAGAGTCTGATACAGTGGTACCTTGGTTTATGAACTTAATCCGTTCTTGAAGTCCGTTCTTAAACCAAAGTGTTCTTTAACCAAGGTGTGCTTTCCCATAGCAGCGGGGGATTCAATTTACAAATGGAACACACTCAACAGGAAGCGGAACATGTTCTGCTTCCAAGGCAAAGCTCACAAACCACAACACCTACTTCTGGGTTTGCAATTTTCTTAATCCAAGTTGTTCATAAACTAAGCTGTTCTTAAACCAAGGTACCACTGTATTTTCATCTCTCTTCTCCCCCTCTTCCAGTTATTAAGCAGGAGAACAACTGAATTGGAGTCATTGTTCTTTTCCTTTTCATTGTCATTGTGCTCTACTCTTTAATACACATTAATACACATAATACACATTAAATGATGTGTCTTATGCTTTCTTGTATTTATTGCAAGCTGCCACAAGGATCCTAAAATGGCCTGAATGTCAGGGTAAAAATGGAATAAATTTTCATGGAGGTAATTTAATTTCAGGTTTGGCACAAACTTTCTCACTCTCTTTTTCTTTTTCTTTATAATAAAGTTAAGAATATAAGCTCTTTAGCTTGCACTCAGTCCCTGCTATCAAACTCAGACCAATATGTCCCATCTAATGTTACTGATATTTACACTAAAGCCTTGAAAACTGGGAACTTCTTCTGTGCTGACCTCCTGCTGTTCTCCCCAATTTCTCCCCGTTCCAAAGGGAATTTCACTTTAAGTGCTTGAAGCCTTTTCAAATGTATGGCACATATTCCTTTCTCTATCCCCACCTCCAGCCCCTCACCCCCCGGACTGGCTCTTTGTTCAGATGCTGAGACACCAACTTGAAGATGGTTGTCATTTTGACAACCACATTACCTGGGCTCTTTTGTCACAGAGGTGAACAGGAGAGCCGCTATTCTGTGACAACGGGACTGATAAGAAGAGAGGCAGATGGAAATAAAGAGCCGTGTCTCTTTTGTGCATGTACACACACTACGGTTATGTGTGATATGCTGGAAAGGCTTCTGCATGACTGCCCAAGCTATTCAGCCATATTCCTCCCCCCCCCCCATATTTTGCTTCTGCCATACAAAGCATGACTTTTGGATTTAGATACATACTGACAGGGTATTCTTCTCTCCAT
Source organism: Podarcis gaigeae (assembly GCF_964106915.1). NCBI lineage: Eukaryota > Metazoa > Chordata > Lepidosauria > Squamata > Lacertidae > Podarcis > Podarcis gaigeae. The sequence continues at coordinate 17,547,541 of NC_139685.1, read as the reverse complement.
CTAATAGACATGGTGGAAAGGTACCAGGTCTCTGTTACATATACCGCCAGACACACACAAATTATGAATTTTTAAATCTTTAAAGCAGAGGCCACCTAAAACAGAGGAAACATGAGATAGCATTGTAGCCTTTAAGGAAAAAAAACACAATTTATTTATTTATCTTAAAAAACAAAACAACAAAAAACGCTTGCTCTATCAAAAGGTTTTGTGTAGTTATTTGTTTCTACAAGGTTCCATTCTGCATTCCCCTGAACTATGCTAACTGTGTGCTTGTGTTGTTGCAGGGGTGTCAGTTGCTGAGTTGGGAATGAAGCCTGGTTCCCTAGGTCCCAGTCTGACATTCTAACCCAGGGGTTGGCAAGGCTTACTGGGCATGGCCGGATCACTCCCACGGAGATCACAGCGCAATGCCGGAAATCACTTCTGTACATGTTCGCGGTGTCGGAAATCACTTCTGTGCATGCCTAGATGCCTAAAATTGCTCCTGCACAGAAGCGATTTCCAGCATCTGGGCATGCATTCTGGAGCAGTGGAAGAGAGACCCCGTGCTGTGCTGCACAGTGCCAGTTTAGTGCAGCACATGGGGATTCACTGAGTGGGCGGCTCAGTTTGGGGGCGGCTCGTGGGCCAGTTAAACGGCCTCCGTGGGCTGCTTCCGGCCCATGGGCCACAGGTTGGGGACCCCTGCTCCTAACCACCACACTACCTGGTTTCCACTGCTGAGCTGCCACCATGATGGGAAGACAGCTAGTGTGGTTACCAAGACATGCCACTGGGAGACACCAGTAGAGAGATGTTCATCAAGGTGAAATCTCAGGGACATCTGTGGATGGATGTCAGGCTTCAGGGAATCGGCTTTCTCCCCCCATTGCAGCAGATATGCAGAACAAAGGAAAAGGAGCATTCCTACCAATTAGAAGCTTTAATAATCACAGAGAGAGAACAAAGAACCCATCTCCCAGAATGATATCATGCATCAGAACAACCTGGCCACAATAAGGAAATTATGCCTATGGTATGACTGTTTTCCATCTTCCCATTTCGACTCTCTGGCACCCTATCTGCATATCCTAGCAATTCTAAAATATAGACGTGCTTTTACTCTCACAGGATTGAATGTATTGCCCTCGGCTGTACTTGAGGGACGAGTCCAACAGATTCTTCAAAAAACGCTTATGTCCTTGTGGAGATGGCAGTACCAAATCGGTGGCGCATGCCCTTCTGGCTTGCACTCTTCATAAAGACTTGAGGAATGAGATTATCACCCTTCTTTTATTGTCCATTCTGGGTTGCCCAACTACTGCCACAGTGTCCTTTCTTTTGGCAGATCAAGATGAGCAGGTGACAGCAAAGGTTGCAGTGTTTTTAGCTGAGGCAATTAGAATAAGATCCACTGTTTTGACTATTGAGTCAAAATCCTAAAATGTATTTTATATATATTTTTTTATTTCTAATCTTTGTATATTGCATTGTTGTTTTCTTGCTATGGCCAATGGCTGACGCAAATAAAGTTTCATTCACTCATTCATTCTCCCAATTACATCCCTATTAATCTACATCACTTCTACATCTTGTAATCTGAACTTTGTGTGCTTTCTGCTCTGCCACTTTCTGAGCTCTTCTTGACCTTGAGGAGAGTGGAGGAATGCTTTCTAGGGACAGTGATTCTGTTAACTCTCTCCCAGTGTTTCTTATCCTAGCTGTTCCCCATCCAGTATCTCCCAGCTTCTGCCATCTGAACTATGCCCCTCTGCAAACCACTGTTCCAAATCTATACTGTCTGCCTGCTTCTGGGAAGATTCTGGATCTGGAGCAGGAGAAGTAGGAGGGTGAGGCTCCCATCATTCCTCCTCAGTGCAGCCCTCCTCAGCATGGTCCCTGACATCGGATCTGGAAATGACTGACATCGGATCTGACTCCCATATGCATTAACACAACTATGGTTTTTGTATCATTAAGAAGCTGCAAAATTGCTATTTTCCTAAGCCTGCTGACCTCATTAAGCCTTTGAGCAAGCCATTTTTTGGAGTGTGGGGACAATGTCATGAGTGAGTGACTTGTTAATTTGTCAGCCCTTCCTTGCAAAGAAGAAGAAGAAGAGGAGGAGGAGGAGGAGGAGGAGGAGGAGGAGGAAGGCATTTTCCAGCAGTTCCCTAGACGTTCACCAGAAATGAAACCCTTTCAGCCCTGCTCTCAGTGCACCTGACTCAACCAGCTAAAGATGCCAGTATTGGTGTCTGACAACCTTCCTAATGCTGTGGCATTCATATAAAATTGTGTTCCACCTCTCTCGCTCTCGTGCAGCAAAATCCCCAATGCTACGTGTTTACTTCTGTTGGCGCTGCCTTCTGGAACACTTCACACTTTGACCATTTCTGCTCATTCCCTCTTTGGAGGCAATGCAAATTGGGAACATTTGTGTGTTCAGATCTCATTCCAGACATCTTGGTTTCCTCATCAAAGCCAGCCAAGAGAAACAGAGCTTCATTTGATTAAATCACCTAAGGGACCAAGGCTATATCTTAGTACTGTGCCACTCTCCTAATGCCATAAATTCAATGCTTGGCTAGGAAAAAAAATTATTTCTTCCCCAGTTTTAAAGTGATTTCATTCATTTGCCATGCAGAGGGAGTTAATCTGTTCTACACATCAGGAAGACCATTTCTGCTGAAATAATAGAAAAGGAGCATAATCACTTAAAGAAAATCTTGAATATAGGAGACTGAATATTCTCTGCTTTGCAAGTTACTGCAAACTAAGTACTGCATGAGCAAAATATATAATACATATAGTAGCTGACTGAGCCATAGCCCACTTTTACACACAAAACCTGAAGCTTGTTAGATTTCCTGTGCTGGGATGAGGGAAAATTAATTCAGTTTTTGCTTTCCAGAACAATATGTGAACTGAAGCACAGCTATTCCTTGAAATTTATACTTGAATTTATACTTGAATATATCTGATTTTTTTAGTGCAATTCCCCAACCAAGTAGCATGCACAAAAATGCATATACTAGGGTAAAGTGTGCGTATTAATGTACACCTTAGTGAAAATAGCATACAAAAATGCATTCAAATAGGAGAAAATGATTTGCAAAAATCTGCACATTGGAGAAAATTGCATACAAAAATGTGTATGTTTGGAGAATGGTGCCCTAAAATGCTGATGGACCTGGAACTGGGCATGGAGAGTGCAGGTGAATGGGACACAGATGTGGGCAGCCTGAGGAACCACCATCCACTTTGATCCTGCTCGTAAAAAACCAATTCTAGAGTGAGAGATAAAGGTGATGATGACTGTTTCCATGAAACCTTCTTGTGAGACTTTTGTGGGCGAACCGAAAGTTTGTTTGGAACCTGGGTGAGAACTTGGAAGCTGAAAAGGAGGGTGTGTCAGAAGAAAAATAAATTTATATTGATTTAAATATATTAGTAACTTTGCATGAATTTAACATTTTTATATCTTAGTTGTGGGCATCCATCTGTATCGGGAGACAATGGAGAAGTGTGACTTTGGGAGTGAGGTCAAGCTATTGGAAGGCTACAGCATCTGCTGTGGCTGTAGAGACCAATGCAGGTGAGACAAGTTTTGCTACAGCTGGGGCAGATGAAGGCATCTGGCTGTGCTGCTCCAGATGCACCATGGCGTTTTTTCCTTTCTATGTTCCTCCAAGCAGTCACTCCTCCTCTAGTCACTGCTATGGTTACGTGTCTTTACTGCCTGTCTCCAGGCACTGCAGTCTTCTGCAAGGGATTCCCACATGACAGGCTTGATGTTGACAACCTTCATGTCACATTTGTAACAGGGAAATTGTCAGCCAATTGACCTGGTGCCTGAAGCCAGGTCCCTGCAGAGAACGTCCTTGGGGATCTTGCCGTCTTCCATTATGTGGGCATGACCAAGTCAGTGTAGACGTCACTGAGACAGGTGTACAAACATGCTGGGAATGTGAGCTTGGGAGAGCACATCTTTGTTTGGAAGTCTGTCCTGCCAGGTGATACCCAAAATCCTCCTGATGCAGCACATATGGAAGGCGTAGAGGTGTCACTCCTGGCGGGCGGAAGTTGCCCATAACTCACTTCCAGAAAGCACCATGCTCAGAACACAGGCCTGGAAGACTTTCAACTCGGTATTGCTGTGTATTTTTAAAATATTTTAAAAGTGCTTTTTAACATCTATATGAAGATTCAGGGTCAGGGGAAGGCAGCGGCACCCACCATGCCTCCTTGTTGTAGCCCTCCTCAGCACAGTCCCTGACAACTGCTTACAGAACTCTTAAATATATTAAGCAGTATGGAAATTAAAAGAATCAAACAATTTACTGGTATCCTGCTCCTAAGTTGTATAGGGTTTGATACACCAAAACCAGTACCTTGAACTTAGTCTGGTAGCTAATCAGCAGCCAGTGCAATTATTTCAACAGCAAGGTAGCATGTTGGTGAGAGCCTGTCCCAGTGAGCAATTGAGCTGCTGTACTTTATTATTATTATTTATGGAATTTATATACCACCCTGTACCCGGAGGTGTCACATAAAAAGATCACAGGATCTAAAATAAAAGCAATAACCCAACAACAGGTAAACGTAAAGGTACCCATGGCCATTAGGTCCAGTCATGACCGACCTTGAGGTTGCGGCGCTCATCTCGCTTTATTGGCCAAGGGAGCCAGCATACAGCTCCTGGGTCATGTGGCCAGCAGGACTAAGCCGCTTCTGACGAATGAGAGCAGCGCACGGAAACACCGTTTACTTTCCCGCCGGAGCAGTACCTATTTATCTACTTGCACTTTGATGTGCTTTCGAACTGCTAGGTTGGCAGGAGCAGGGACCGAACAATGGGAGCTCACCCCGTTGTGGGGATTCGAACCGCCGACCTTCTGATCGGCAAGTCCTAGGCTCTGTGGTTTAACCCACAGCACCGCCTGTGTCCCTTAACCCAACAATACCCCCTCCCCAAAAAGAGCCACATTTTAAAAGGGTATGGGATGTCAACCAAAGGCCTGGTTAAAAAGGAACATTTTTGTCTGTCGCCTAAAGGTGTATAATGAAGGTGCCAGGTGAACGTCCAGACCACTCTCAAGGACAGCACCAGAGAAAATGCACTGCAGTAATGCAGCTTGGATGTTACCAGAGCATGGACGACAATGGTTAGGAATTGTGAGGAATGGTTCAGAGGTCTGGTACTGATAAGTATTCATTATGTACTTATTATCTTAAAGGTAAAGGTACCCCTGCCCGTACGGGCCAGTCTTGACAGACTCTGGGGTTGTGCGCCCATCTCACTCAAGAGGCCAGGGGCCAGCGCTGTCCGGAGACACTTCCGGGTCACGTGGCCAGCGTGACAAAGCTGCATCTGGCGAGCCAGAGCTGCACACGGAAACGCCGTTTACCTTCCCGCTGGTAAGCGGTCCCTATTTATCTACTTGCACCCGGAGGTGCTTTCGAACTGCTAGGTTGGCAGGCGCTGGGACCGAGCAGCGGGAGCGCACCCTGCCGCAGGGATTCGAACCGCCGACCTTTCAATCAGCAAGTCCTAGGCGCTGAGGCTTTAACCCACAGCGCCACCTGCGTCCCACTTATTATCTTAAGAACTTTTAAAGAGCATGCACCTGTTCTCAGTGCAATCTGCTGCCTCTCAGCCATACTGGTCCTGTCAAGCTAATAGGAATAAAAAGCTGTCCCTTCCCCCCCTCCCCCACAATGTGTCATTAAAATCTTCTGAAGTTGGCTCTTAATGTGCGCAATGGGGAGATCTATGGAATTTACAAGGTCCCCTTGTTACATAGCCACTTTTTAAGACCAGAAGACACTTTAAGGTTCAGAGAAATTGGCAGGGGTTTGAAAGGAATATGTTGCAGGTGTTCTCAGTCAGGAGCCTTCCCTGAAGATACAGAAAATGACCAATATCAAGCATTAATTGAAAAGAAGACTTAGTGGCACACCAGGAGGATTTTTCTTTCTTTTTCACTAGTTACCTTTAACTTCAGTGGCAGAGAAAGTCTTAGAAACTATTTTGGGAGATCAAATGAAGGAGTCCTTTGAAAAGCTCAGCTTGATTAAAAACAGGCATGGATCGCTCAAACACTGGGCATTCTTTAAGGATACTGCTAAAGTTAGAAGGAATTTAAACTATTCAGAAACTAAGGGGAGGGATGAATTTCCATTTGGGTTAAAATATGGAAGATTAATATGACGTCAGAGAAGCTGTGGTTCGCTAATTTGCTGTGATTGCTCTACACATTATGCTAAATGAGACAGTCAACTGGGGGTGATGGTTCTTTTTTAGATGGAGGTCCATGCCTGCAGTGAATGTGGTCAAAAATAGGTCTCACATTCCACCTTCATCATCCCCATCAGCACTGTCTGCCCCAACATCCTCATAATCCTTCTCTGAATATCATGGGCTGGACTGAGGAGGAATGGTGGGGACTGGCCCCCTCTTCCAGAACCTTCCCCAGAAAAGGAGGACAGTATAGATTTAGAACAGTGGTTTGCAGAAGGTCATAGTTCAGAGGCTGCAGATAGGAGAAATATTGGGACAGCAGCAAGAAGAAGAAGCACCAGGAGCGAGACAGCTAATAATATTTATTATTATTTATACCCCACCTATCTGACTGGGTTTCCTCAACCACTCTGGGCGGCTTCCAACAGAATATTAAAATACAATAATCTATTAAACATTAAAAGCTTCCCTAAACAATGCTGCCTTCAGGTGTCTTCTAAAATTCTGGTAGTTGTTTTTCTGTTTGACATCTAGTGGGACAGTGTTCCACAGGGTAGGTGCCACTACAGAGAAGGCCCTCCACCTGTTTCCCTGTAACTTGGCTTCTCGCAGCAAGGGAACCGCCAGAAGGCCCTCAGCACTGGACCTCAGAAGGACCTCGGTGTCTTTGGAAAGCATTCCTGACCCCTCCTCTCCCAGGACCAGGCATGCATTGAGAGTAGTAGAACAGAAAGCTCAGAGGCAGAAAGCACAGATCAGCCAGCACTGGGGTGACGTAGAATAGGAGAGACAGAGGGGTGTGGGACTTTACTCAGAGCAACGTCATTATATGAGAGTCGGCACCATCCATCTCTCTCTGTGAATATTGAATAAAATACCATGTTAAGAACTTCTTGTTTTCTGGCTGCCAGGCGTGAGGGAGGGGGGTCAGATTCCCTGAAGCGTGGCACTGGAGCACCCTCCACACACAAAAACACACTCCTGCATACATGCACACATGCACAGCACAAATACACATAGCTGTCAGGGACTAGACAGATGAGGAGGAGTGGTGGAAACCCCACTCCAGGAAACTTCCAATCAGAGGACGATGAAGGGACTATGGACCAGGTTCATGGTGGTGGGAGACGGACAGGGCCAGATTTAGGTTGAATGAAGCCCTAAGCTACTGAAGGTTATGGGGCCCTTTATATGTCCAGCAGTCGTTTGTCACAACCGTGATTGGGCTCATCCCTGAAAGGGAGGGTGAAACGGATTATAGAGATGAGGTGGAGCAGCTGACAGAGTGGTGCAGAGCTAACAACTTGCTCATAAATACAAGGAAGACAAAGGAGCTTGTGGTGGACTTCAGGAGACAGAAGAGCAATGTCCAGCCACTTTTGATTGATGGGGTCTGTGTGGAGAGGGTAACAACGTTCAGATTTTTGGGCATTGAATTACAAGAGGATCTGTCCTGGAGTGTCAACACAAGGGGGCTTGTGAAGAAGGTGCAGCAGAGACTGTACTTTTTGAGAATTCTAAGGAAAAACCATCTTCCGCAGAAACTGCTGCTTGCCTTCTATCACTGTGCCATTGAGAGCGTGCTCACTTATGGCTTATGTGTGTGGTACGGAAGCTGAACTACCCATGACAGGATGGGGTTGTGCAGAGTTGTTAAGGCAGCAGAGAGCATTGTTGGCTGCCCACTCTCCACCTTAGAGCAGATTTATGCCACAAGGTGCCATAGGAAGGCACTGGACATAGTAAAAGATCCATCGCATCCTGGTCACTGTCTCTTCGAGCTCCTGCCATTGGGATGGAGATACAGGACGATGAAGACAAGAACGAGCCGTCTTAAGAACAGCTTCTTCTCCAGAGCGATCTCGACCCTGAATGGGAAGCCTGGACTTTGAAAGTCATCTAATCTTCCTTGCTGTATTATACTGTATTGTTTTAATTAGTGCTTTATAGTTGTTTTGATTTTGTGTGGAGTGCCCTACCTGGGTGGATGGAGCAGCCAAGTAATTTCGTTGTCCCCGAGAGGGGGCAATGACAATAAAGATATTATTATTATTATTATTATTATTATTATTATTATTATTATTATTATTAAAAATGGTTGCTGTTTTTGTGTTGAATATATGATATGGTAATTTATGGACCTAATACAGGGTCAGCAAACTTTTTTTGCAGGGGGCCGGTCCACTGACCCTCAGACCTTGTGGGGGGCTGGACTATATTTTTTTGGGGGGGGAGGTGAATGAATTCCTATGCCCCACAAATAACCCAGAGATGCATTTTAAATAAAAGCACACATTCTACTCATTTAAAAACACCAGGTAGGCCCCACAAATAACCCACAGATGCATTTTAAAGAAAAGGACACATTCTACTCATGTAAAAAGACGCTGATTCTCGGACTGTCCGCAGGCCGGAGAGAGAAGGCGATTGGGCCAGATCCGGTCCCTGGGCCTTAGTTTGCCTACCCATGACCTAATAGGACCATACACAACACAAAACACTGTTGCTGTATGTAGGTTTTATTCTATTTGTTTTTTTATCTTATATTTTGGAAATGTACATCCAATTTTTTCCCTTTACATTTTTTTTGGGGGGGGGGCAAGAGAGTGGGGCCCTAAGCTATAGCTTGTTTAGCTTATACATAAATCTGGCACGGGAGATGGAACACACCCCAGAAGAAGAAAAGAGCGGGGAAACAATGGATATTGATGAAAAGGAGTGAGATAGCAGGTGCACTAGCCCTGAACAGAGACAGGAACCAGATGTGTTAGAAACAGTACAGCAGCCAAGGGACACAACGTGTCTGGAGAGTATGCTGGATGCCCCTGCTTCCCCGAGAATCACAGAGACAGAGGGATTCGCTTAGTGGCCACTGTAGACAGCAGGAGGGGTCTGAAAGGTAGTAGGTAACTGCCAGGGGGAGCACCAGGCACTCTGAGCAACAGTTCAGCTATGAGGGAGCACATTCCATGATCTCGGTCCATTTCTAGTGATTCTAATAAAAGAAGCTCACCACATGTCTGGTTTCACTTGGCAGTTAGCCCAGTGAGCTGTCTAGCAGCTCCCTCGTGACAACAGCACACACTCTTCCACAACCCACCCCCAGGACATACATACCACAGGCATGGATGCAGACAGACAGAGGTATACACACAGAGAGAAAGCACCCCCCCACACACAATCCACTAATTTATGTCCATCAGCTGAGTAGTAGGGATAACTGCCCATCCCCATTCTTCAGACGATGTATCTGATGAGCAGCCAGGGGCTGAAACCTTTCCACCCAGTACAGCACCATGTTAGGGATGAAAAATGCATTGTCTTCAAATAACGCCCCCCCCCCCAGTGGTGGCACTGCAGTTGCCACTGTCGTAAAAGTGAGGTTCAACGGGCATCAACTGACTAGTTGTAAGAAACCCAATCTAAAATAGCCACTGCCTTTGAGCAGAACAACAGTTTCATATCTCCTCCATTTGAAGTTGGAGACCATTTCTGCATGCCTCTCCTATTATGGCTACCTCCAGTGCTCCCCCCCCCCCCCAGAAAAATGTTTAAGGGTACTCTCATGTTGACTCAAGGAAATCACCATTTCGTAGTTCAAATTGGGGGAAATAAATACAGTAAATGGACAAACGTACAAAGAACATGCATTGCTTCCTATTACACAGCTGACAGCTCGTAATAACTTCCACATTGGCAGGAGGTTGTGTGCACTAACATCTTCCCGAGTCCTCTGCCTGCTGTTGGGGTATGCAACCATTTTTCTACTCATATTGAACTGCTGCCCCTCAACGAGGCCAAACTTTCATCAGTAAAACGGCACACATCCACATTCCACACTGCTTCACACATTAAACGCTTGCTTCCGTCTGAGACTCGGGAAACACCGGGAAAGGAAATGAGGCTGCCATCAGGGGTAGCAACGGAACTGACGGTTCACCATGCTAGAGAAGAAACTTTTCAAAAATAGTTTCTTCTCCTGTTAGATTCCCAAAATGTTTAGGGGTATGTGTACCCCTGCCTGCCCCCCCCCCAGAAAAAAAGCACTGGCTACATCACAGCTTTGGGTTCAACAGCAGCAAAATGAAGGTGCAGGTGGACTTGTGAGCTTACCGAGTCAGGCTACTGTTTCATTTGTTGTAGGACTGTCTACTTTGGCAATACAGGAGGACTGTAGCTGAGCAGTAGAGCATGCACATCTTCAGGTAGAGATGGAAAGGACTCAAATCCTGCAGATCCTCTGCCAGTAAATGCTGTCAGTATTACGTTAGATGGACCAAGAGTCTAAGGCATCTTCCTATGTTCCTGTGTTGTTTTCCCATGATTTCCATAACTCAAGATGCCAGGAACTGAACTCAGGACCTAGATCTATGGGTCACTCCCCAATTGCAAGCTTGCCTGTTCAGTTTCCACCCCCCCCCAAAAAAAAATGAAGAAGGTTGAAATGAGGCATTGACACCCCCATCGCCTCCCAGATTCCAGTTAGCACAAAGTTCTAGAACTATGCCTATGCCTTCCAATATTATGTAATAAATATTTCCAGATGTGTAGAGATTAGGGGACCTGATGATACCATAAAGAGGGAAATGTACTTTGATTATAATTAATGTGATTTCTGTCTTGCAAAACTTCTGTTTTTCAAATTCACATAGCAGTCTGTTTGTATCTAAACTCTTAATTACTGAAAGTGCTCTTGCCACTTGTTGCTGAGGACATGAAATAGAAAACTATTATGAAAATTCATAATATTTGGGGTCTGAGAGGAGGAGAGCAAGAGAGAGAGAAGAATCCCAGCATTAACGGGAATAATTGCTGAACTGAATGCGAGGAAAAATATTGGACTAATATTAAAAGTGTGCTCATTTGCCGTTTGAAGTCACAAAAGTGTGGTTGGAAGCAATTAGTTAGTGACATCTGTTAATGTTTGTATGGCATTGTTTTATGTTTGTAATTAATTTTTACATACTTCCTTGCTACATTATTAAAGATGTTAAATAAACCAATAATTTACGTGGTGTGAATTATAGGCTGCCATGTGCAAGACAATTGCTCTAAAGCAGAATCAAAAGTCATCCCATCAACGGCTATGGCATTACATGAAACTATTTGGGGGGCAGGGGGGGCAGGGGGGAATTATGGTTTGCAAAAGTATAAATTGGCTTTCTTCCATATCATTTAGTTTATTCCCACCCCATCATTTAGTCTGCCCCACCCAATTTCTGCATTTTTGTGCAATTAATTTATTATATTTTTTAAAATGTACAAAAATTTCTTAAATACACATTTTCATCACAAAAAAGCATTTAATTTGTATTTTGCCTGTGAAGAATAATGACATTTCAAAACATAAATTAGTCCTGGAAATGGAAATTAAGTCAGACTGATTTAAAATATGGAACAAAGGAAAATAGGTGGGGAGGCACCTCAAATTTTACAAACTATTGCTTCATTTTGGGCAGCCATTATATAATACAGCGATTATATCTGCTCACTCCTGCCACCAGCTAAACATGGAACATTTTTGCCCAGAATCATGATAGTGTGAATACAGATAATTCACTCACGGAATCCCCTTGAGAAGAATAGCATGAAATTGGTCTACATCTCCACTGTCTCCCTTCTTTGTGTTTCCTTCCATTTGGTACAGCTAATTTTGACTGGTCTATACTGGTAAATGTAAAATGTTAAAAATGTGTTTTAAGCGTGCAACACCAGAGGGCATTGTAAAGCAATGTAAAATCATCAATGTAAAATTGCATTGAGAGCTATATAGCGTTTCTTTTTTTTTTAGCGTTTTTACAATCAGTATAGATCCAGCCTGATTCTTCCCCCTACTTCATCCCCTTCCATACATATTTTATCTGCCATACCCTCTACTCTGTTTTTAGTTGCAGGCAAGCCACATCCCATATCTGCCAAATATCCCACTTCCCCAATAATTAAAGAAAACAGTGTTGCCTAGGGAAAATATTTTTTGTAATTGTTAAGTTCTGGAATACCTTATCATATAACACATAATTGTGTGTGGAGTGATGGATGTCGACTGCTTAAAAAAAAGCAGAGCCATCAAGGATAGACTTCTCAATGAATATTTTCTATTCCAGCAAACAGAACCTCCATGCTCAGAAACTACATACTCCTGGTTTCAAGGGACAAAGAACAGAGAAAGGCTATTGCTTTCATGTCCTACTTGGGGGCACCCTAGAAGCCTCTGGTTAGCTACCGTTGGGAAACAGCTGCTAAATTAGGCATATATTTGACTTTATCCAGGAAGCGTCTCTTTATAATTCAACCTCCTTTCTCTCTTTTCTTCGAATAAGATTTTATAAGAGTATGTGTATGCATACCACCCAACATTTCTCGGATGAAAATAGGGGGAGTCTTTTTCTATCATCATCACATTACTACTTATGCCCCATTCATCTGACTGGGTTTCCCAGCCCCTCTTCGTGGCTTCCAACATTTATAAAAAACACAATGAAACATTAAACGTTACAAAACTTATCTATACAGGGCTACCTTCGGAGATCTCAGGGGTAAGTAATCATAATCATAATCATAATTATACCCCACCCATCTGGCTGGGTTTCCGCAGCCACTCTGGGTGGCTCCCAACCAAATATTAAAAACAGTACAGCATTAAACATTAAAAACTTCCCTAAACAGGGCTGACCTTCTGATGTCTTCTAAAAGTCAGATAGTTGTTTGTTTCCTTGACATCTGATGGGAGGGTGTTCCACAGGGCAGGCGCTACTACTGAGAAGGCCCTCTGCCTGGTTCCGAGTAACCTCACTTCTTGCAGTCACGGAACCGCCAGAAGGCCCTCAGAGCTGGACCTCAGTGTCCGGGTTGAATGATGGGGGTGGAGAAGCTCCTTCAGGATAACTCCATACCTTCCAACATTTCTCCAATGAAAATAGGGTCCTAAGGAAAAGTGGGAATTCTGGGATCAAATCAGAAACCAGGATGAGTTCTGTAAATCCAGGGCTGTCCCTTGGAAAATAAGGACATGGGGGGGGGGTCTGGTTTATGTGTTTGTTGTTTATTTGTTGTTTGGTTGTTTGGTTGTTGTATGGTTTTCCAAGTAGTGTTGTATGGAAGTGAGAGCTGGACCATAAAGAAGGCTGATCGCTGAAGAATAGGTGCTTTTGAATTATGGTGCTGGAAGAGACTCTTAAGAGTCCCATGGACTGCAAGAAGATCAAACCTATCCATTCTTAAGGAAATCAGCCCTGAGTGCTCACTGGAAGGACAGATCGTGAAGCTGAGGCTCCAATACTTTGGCCACCTCATGAGAAAAGAAGACTCCCTGGAAAAGACCCTGATGTTGGGAAAGATGGAGGGCACAAGGAGAAGGGGACAACAGAGGACGAGATGGTTGGACAGTGTTCTCGAAGCTACCAGCATGAGTTTGACCAAACTGCAGGAGTGTCAGGCGTGCTCTGGTCCATGGGGTCACGAAGAATCGGACATGACTAAGCAACTAAACAACTAAACAACAACCAATTTATCTCCTACTATTGACTATCAAAATCAGCTCCTGGCTTTTGAAAGCAAGCAGGTCTCCATTTTTATTTATGTTTGGCGATTCCATGTTGTGTATTCAGGGGAATGTTACCAGTTTGGATGTGGAATCTCAGGGGCACCACAACTATGATGTAGAATGGAAGGTGAGAGGCATTGGGGTCACCAAATTTTGCTGTCACATAGGATGCCACTGAAATTTGAGACCCAAAGGTCTGCCACTGTATGTGCTTCATATTCCTTGCAGCAAGCAAAGCCTTGAGTTGAGTTTGAAATAAGATTCTTTAGAGGAAATTCACTTTTTGGCCTAGCACAAGTGCTTCTGCCTCTGATGCATGAAACGTCATACATATTTAACAACTGAGCTGCTGTATAACTTCACAGACAAATATAGCTCCGTGTCTTCGGCTGTTTTGCCAGCAAGGCATTTAGCTTAGTCAGCACTGTAGCAAATTTCTGAACACCAGCTAGACAGAATTGAATTCTGTCTTTTATGTGTCTTGGGACACGTCCAAACATTTCTGATTTTCTTCTGAAATCCCACTGACTTGGAACAGGTGTGCCTTAAAATGATCAGAACTCATCAAGACACAATTGTTACACTCTGTGCCTTCTTAAGTCTTTCCTGTTGTGCACACCTGGCCCCAGAGGCACCATGCGTTCTTTGGAAGAGACAACAACCAACCACAAAGTATATTCTTCTTTTCATTTCTTTTACTGTGTAAGTGAAATAAAAATAAGATAGTTGTCTTTGCAGTAAGAGGTGGACAACGTAATGGAATTGATCTAAGACGAGGCTGAAAACACACTGCTTTTTCTCTTTCCAGGGCTCTCTTGGCCATATTAGCAAGTGAGCATTTTCTGGATAATTCAGGCTGGATAGATTAGCTTGAATGTCAACAGATATATATGCAACAGAAATCAGAGCAGAGCTGCCTAAGTAAGAGCATTGAATGGCTCACTCCTAGTTAGAGTGGTTTGCTGCATTTTGCATGTTGTAGGAAAAACACCTCCTGAACTCAGTTGTCCTGGCCCAATGGGGGGAACACATGGACAAATATGTGCTATGTGTGGATTCTGAGGGGCTGAAATACAGTGGTGTGCAGTGAAATTTTTTTTGTAGCAGAGCAGTTAGGGCCAGGGGACACGGGTGGTGCTGTGGGTTAAACCACACAGCCGAGGACTTGCCAATCAGAAGGTTGGCGGTTTGAATCCCCACGATGGGGTGAGCTCCCGTTGCTCGGTGCCTGCTTCTGCCAACCTAGCAGTTCAAAAGCACGTCAAAGTGCAAGTAGATAAATAGGTACGGCTCTGGCGGGAAGGTAAACGGCATTTCTGTGCGCTGCTCTGGTTCGCCAGAAGCGGCTTAGTCATGCTGGCCACATGACCCGGAAGCTGTACACCAGCTCCCTTGGCCCATAAAGAGAGATGAGCGCCGCAACCCCAGAGTCGGTCACGACTGGATCTAATGGCCAGGGGTCCCTTTACCTTTTTAGTTAGGGCCAGAGATGCATGTGAGCATTGTGCCTCCTTCCTCAACCTGGGCAGAAGCTTCTTGGACTTTGGAAAGAGATACCAGGATGCTGGGGACCTGCTGCTTCCTTCCCAAAACCAGGCAGGTTTTGGAAAGGTGGAAGGAGGGCTCTTGGACCCTCTCAGAAGATCGTGCCTCCCTCCCAAAAATGGACAGAAGCTTCCTGGCCTTTGGGAAGGAGGCACCAGGCTTTGATACCATAATACTCTAATTTACTGGGAACATTTAGGGGACTAGTCTAGTTCCCCAAGTCCACTGACCACACACCACTGCTGAAATGAGATGGTCTTTTGTTTGAGGGGAAGAAAAAAGGTGCAGAGAGCTGGGTTCTGACACCCCAGTTAGTGGCGGAGGAACCCACTCTGGCACACGGGGCAGGACACCAAGGGGTGGGGAGAACTGCCCGGCAGCGCATGCACAACGTCCATATGGACTGTGCATGCATGGCATCCCGTACAGACTTCGCCGATGCGGCATCCCATATGGGCTCGCGAGCGGCACTATACTAACTGTGTGTGTGCTCTCAGACACTCTACAGTTGGGGGAGGCAGCGGGCAATCTTGTCCCCACCCCCCGAGTGGTACCCGGGGCAGACCACCCCCTTTGCCCCCCCCCTTTGTATGTCCCTGACCCCGGTACAAATGATTAATGTCAAGACAATTCCACTGTAACCTCAACTTTTGGAGTGGGGTTTTCAGATCCCATAACAGGAATATAGTAAGCTGTCTTATGCTGTTGGTCCATTGGTCTATCTAGTTTAGCATTGTCTCCATTGATTGGCAATGACCCTCCAGGATTTCAGGCCGGGGGGGCATCCATTTGGAGACCTTCTGTGAGCAGAGTAAATGGTCTAACACCCAGCAGTGGTCATTGCCGAACCTACGGGTGTCAGTAAGTCACCAGCGGCTATAGATTTCCTTCTGTTGAATCAAGGTGAGCTGAATTCAATTTCAAATGAACGTGTTCATGAATGGGTTGTACATTTTCAGAATGGCATTTCTGAGGTGGAAACCTGCATAGTTCACTCGCAATGTTTCCATCATACATCAAGTACACAAATGAAAAAAGTTCCGAAGATTATGACCTCTGCTGCTGTATTGACTCTATAATGGAAAACCGTTGAAGGATGACTGGATTATTCCTTATACTTCCCACGAAATGACCCTAAATTGACCTGAAATTCTGTCAAATTGAATCTGCCCCCTGCCCCCCAATTCTTTGGCTGGAATCCACAGTTCCTTAGTTTGAATGCAGTGCCATTAAAATAGAAGGGAGTGTGCTAGAAAATATACTTTGGATTGTAGTGTCACAATATTTGACCATTCATTGTTTAATTTATGACTGGAAGCCAACAATGCAGACAGGTCTAACAATGTGAAATTTTGCATGCCCAATTGCTTAGTTGAGAAACTGTTGCACTGTGGCATATCGTGGGTACCTGCGGTGTTATACAGCAACTTATAAAATGCTCACAGCAGTCAAAGCATTCCCAAGTATATTGGAAAGATTGGCTTATTCAACTAGATTCGTGTATGAAAGCTACAGATGGGGAGCAAAATAGCCTCTAGGAATGAAAAGGCACAATATTTGCTCAGAGGGACTTCCAAGTCAGCGGCTAGCCTGTCCCACGCACAACTTGATTTTATTAACAGGAATACAATAGGTTTTAAAATGGGCCTGCTCTATTGATGCAAGTCACTTTAACCAGGGGGCTTACATCACTGGTACATAAGAACATAAGAAAAGCTAAAGGTCTACCTAGTCTCGCTCCTGATTCACAGTGGCCGACCAGATGCCCATGGGAAGTCCACAAATGGGATAGGAGAGCAACAGCACTCTCCGCTCTGTGATTCCCAGCAACTAGTATTTGTGGTTCGAGGACCCGATCCCCGCATAGTGGAATGAAAACACACAGACACGTGATATAAGGTTAATGGGCAAGAAAAGGCCACAACTTTATTGATTACAGCAAGTGAAAAGGTATTGGCTTAGGCATTGGATTACGTCAGCTGACTCCACCCACTCGGAGAGGGGTGAGTCTAAAACAGGGGGGTTTATTCACCAGTAGGTGGAGCCTGTTGATGCTAATCCAACTATAAGCTCTCCCCTGAATGGCGCCACAGCAATTTAGGCTGCCGTACATGCCCCCTCGGAGGCACCTGGTTGGGTGCCTGTCAGTGGGCGTGGGTGACAGCCAGGTGAGTGGGAGGCAGGGGGCTAACGCCCCCTGCTTGAGGCGGAGACCGGCTCCCGCCCACAACCACTCCCCTCTTTTGCAGGAGGAGTCTTTATAGGCATACTGGCCCTGACAACAGAGGTAGACTCCACTACTACAGCCTATTCCTCTGGTATTGCCACCCTGGTCAAGCAGCTGTCTCCTAACCCACAAAAGAAAGGGAAAGTTGTCTAATCCTTAAGGCCTCTATGGCCTCCGCCCTCCTTTTGCCTGGTTCGTCTGGATCTTAATTCTGGCCAAAGGATGTGAAACCATTTAGGTGCATGTTCCTTCTCAGAGAGACAGTGGGTGACAGAGGCCAAGTCATCTCCCTCATACCCTCCAACATTTTTGTCCCCAAAATTGAGATGTCAGGACGGTCGTACCTTCCAGTCTGGTGGAAGTGCCAGAGCTCTGGGATGATCCTGCAAACTCATGCCAGAGTGAGTGCCTTTTGGTCTGGTGTTTTGGCACAGGGGCTCGCAGCAGAGCACTGGACTAAAATAATGGGGCATTCCAGGATCCAAACAGAAGCCAGGATTGACTTCTGTGATTTAGGATGTCCCACTTAAAACAGTACACTGGGAGGGTATGATCTCTGTGTCTTTGTTCTTGGGGGGCTGCACTTATTTCTGGATTTGTCTGGCATACAAGAGAGCACTGCTGAGTGTTCTGTAACCTGCAAGGATTAGAGTTCAGGCTATGGCTGCACTTTCCTATTGCCTTCTCCTGTTTCCCCACCACAACTCAGGCTGTTAGGAATCCTTTCGGAAGTGATCGGCCAAGCCACTCACCAACATTCCCTGCTTCATCTGCAACAGCCACCTCGACTTCTGGAACTGCTGGTTGAAGCAGAGGAGGCACTGAGGAACTCTGGCAGTGAAACCCCATTGTACAAATCTCTAAAATGCTGATTATGTTACAGAAAACCATGGGGATGCTGCTTTAACTTCTCCAGTTCACATTCATAGCAGCCCTCTGCAAGCAACCCAAGAGCAAATGGAGGCAGCATTTGGGCTCATACTTGGGCTAGCATACCAGAGTCACAATGATAACCAGCATGGTCAATGGGCAATAGCCATCCCATCAGGATACAGCAGAGAGAAAGACTAGAATCAGGACCCACTTCCTAAGTTCTGCTAAAAGATTAGCTACATTTGTTTCCTTCTTTCCCTTATCTACCTCCAGTTTAGCTGTTCATTATGTGAACTGCAATGTTCATATACAATGATAAGAACTGGCTTCTGAGTCTGCTTGTTTTCCTCTTCCCTCCTTATACCTTGTTCCTTTTGTGTCATGCCTTTTAGCCTGTAAGCCTGCAGACAGTGACTGTATTATTTTTATTGCTCACACGTTAGCCACTCTAGGAGCCTTTTCAGTTGAAAAGCATGGCAAAAATGATTTAAATTAATAATAAACAATATTCGGATTACATCTAGCCAATCATTCGTGTAACCACAACAATCTGAAAACACGTATAGTGTTTTCATTATAAGTGAAAGGGGCCACTTTTCCGTATTTTGCAACCGTGGTGGGCATGCTTGAGAGAAGTCCACACAAGCTATGAAACTTAGGTAAACCTCAGAGCCTAGCTAAATGTGACTACCCAGACAGGAAAAAACAACAATTGAATTGTTCATTTCTTCACAACCAGTTGACATTAAACTAAGGTCCAAACTGACTCACAGTGGTGACAGCATTAGATTTGTAATGGATAGTAAAATGGATTTTCTTAAGCAACTCTCGGAGTAGTGAGACCCTGTGAATGTTTGAAACTCTATCAGACTCTGCTTAGTTTTTGCAAATGTGCTAGTGGTTATATTGCACTGCTTTGTGTTTGAAGCAGAGGAAATGCCATACAAGTACAGTATCTGTTTGACACAATCCGGTAAGTCCCAGCTGGTTATAGAGCAGTGGATTGTTTATCCAGATGTGTAGACATTTTCCTAAACTTTAACATTCATAAAATAGTGTCTGAACTGCAGCCCAAAGGAGTGAGAGTGGGAGTGGCTGGGTGCAGGGATGCAAGAAAAGGATGTCAAAAACATCAGAGGGATCAGTTCTAGTGCTTTATTAAAGAAAGGTGTGGACTTACAGCAAATCAGCCTGCTTTTACAGATGCAGGATGTACACCACAGCAAGGCAATGGCCCAACCAAGCATTCATGCATTCTTAATACACAAAGTAGCATACATCACTTTCACCAGGACTTCCCATCACTTCACCTGACCAGATGAGGGCATAGGTGGTAGATACCCAAGTCTTCCATATAGTTCCCCTTTCTGGGCTCAGCACCCAAAGCTCACAGATAACGATAACATCTAAGCAAGCCAAGTAGCTTTTATCAAAGCAAGTGAATATAAACATATATGAGCTCATGGTTACAAGCTCAGTCGGTACAGCATGAGACTCTTACTCTCATTGTTGTGTGTTGAAGCCCCACATTGGGCAAAAGATTCATGCATTGCAGATGATTGGCCTAGATGATCCCCATGGTCCCCTCCAAGCTTATGATTCTATGACACTACCAATGAATTGTGGGGTATCTTGACTACTAATATGGCATTTGCAGAACTTCCAGAACAGTTTACATTTGGTTCAATATAGATAGAGATAGAGATAGAGATGATAGAGATAGAGATAGAGATGAGAGAGAGAGAGAGAGAGAGAGAGAGAGAGAGAGAGAGAGAGAGAGAGAGAGAGTGAGTTGATATAGATATAGATATGGTCTTTTCCCCAGGGGGAACTCTCAGGAACTCAGTTTTTGCATCTCTCAGGCCATTGCCATTCTAAGAGAATGAGAGAAGTGTTCATGGTGAGTTCCTGCACCTCTTTTTCTAGAAAAATAGCACTGGATATAGATATATTTCTTTTCCTATTTGCACTTGCAAAGTGATGTGCATTATTTTCCATAATTTGTAATTAAATAGCTTTCCTTGTGCAGGAACACTTGTTCAGCCTCCAGTATGCTTTAGCATAATTAGCATCTGAATTTATACCTGCAGTTTCTACATTTTGGTCCAGCAGAAGTCCAATGAGGAGGGAACCAGCGTCACATGTTGATGCTTATGATTCAAACCCCAGAACAGTACAGAATTCCCCAACTATATTGAAGTAAAGTACTCTGTGTGGCTGGCAATTTGCTCATGACACAATTCATCTGACAGAATAGTTCCATTCTAGCCTCATGCAGAGGCCAGAGACGACTTGTTTTGTCACATGTGACAGAAGTCAGTCTTCCTTGCAGAAGTGACGAGTGAAGCTGTTTAAAGGGGTGACAGGACAGGTGCAGAAATGTCACTTACATGTTTTCATATGACTGTCTACTCAGTGCTGCTGAAGCTCAGAGTCTTCCATGATGGGAATGGCTAACAGTTCCATCTCTCTGAGACATATTGATCACCATCCCACATAATGCATGCATTCCAAGACATAGAAATGAGGTATAGTTACTCTCCTTCAACATTTAGTGGAAGCTGGATAGGCTTAGGATGAAGCTCTTTTGGTGGAAATAGCTCAACGTATTCCCAAGAAAGTCTGGTGCTGGAGTCAGGAGAGATCAAGGGGATGGGACCTTATGTATCAGAAATCTCTCCACTCATTCCTGTCTTTCTGGCAAAGCGTGTTCTCATTAAAGGAGAGCACGGGTTGCGGATGGGGCCAAACAAGACACCCTCATGGTTGTCAGGCAAGTTAGATTCAAGGGCTTGGATCAGATTGGTGGATGGAGTTACTGGGGTAAAATTGATGTTGCCAATTTTAGGGGTGGGATCAGAGGTTATTTAAGCAAGGTCCACAGCTTGTTCCTTTCTCTTTCGCTGTGTAACCTGACCATGAACCCCCCAGGAAAAGCACAGAGGTAAAGAATTTGGATCCTGGATCTTGGTGGTGGGAAACCAGCCACACCTGAGAGGAAAGGACGAGCTGGGAAGTACTGAAGGCTGGTAGCTTAGAAGATGATGAAGAAGAGGAAACAGGCAGGTGCCCCAGCACAGGGGAGAAACAAGAATCAGACTTGGCTGCTCTATCACAGAGCCACTCTGACAGCTTCTCTACTGACAGCATGCAAGCCCCACCCCTCCAATGAGATGTTTATTGCATGTTACCAAGCAGAGAGCCAGGCAGACACAGAGAGGGTCCCTTGTAGCTTTCAGTAGACAGTAGGAGGGGCCTGACACAGAGGGTTATGAAGTGAAGGGAGAGCTACAAGTCAGTCAAGACAACTGCTTCATCAAGACAGGAGCAATGTTGAGAAGTCTCTCTGTGTTCTTTGTTCTGCTTTCCTTAATAAAGAAACTAACTGTAAGTTAGCCAAGTGTTCTCCTTGTTGGCTCCCTGACATCCAGCCAGGGAGCTAGTGAAGCAAAGAGCCTTTTTTCGTCTTCTCTCCCCTCTCAACTTCTGCCCAGACTGGCACAAACTGGTGGTCCTGTTCCACCAAGCCCTGCCACTGCCAACCGGGGATTATGATTGCTCCCTAAATTCTCTAGCAAATAGGTCAAGCATTATTACCTACAAAGCTTTTTCTCCTTTGAGTTAAACAAGAGAGTCCTACTCCGTTACAAAACTGTTACAAAAACCTGTGCTACTTCAGATGTTGTTGGTCTCCTGCCCCCATCGCCCTTGACCACTGGCAATACCACTGTCCAATAACACCTGGATTCCAATAACACCAGATCCTGCTATAGGACAAGAAAATGTTGCTGGTGATCCTAGTTTTGAAGTCCTTTAGAGTACTATCTAAGCACCTTGACTAAAAGAAATGGGAAATATAAAAGAAGGGAAAATTCTAGCTCCATCTAAACTGCAGTGAAAAATGATATATCTGCTTATTGGCCATAATGTATTTCTCTAAGGGACCATATGTCCCTTCCTACTGCCCAGTGGGCTTCACCTCATCACATGTTTTGTTCATTGTATGAGGGGTGAAATGTCAACGGCTGACCCTGAGGCAATTGGTGGCCCTGAGACGATAATGTTTGTAACAACATTCACTGAGTAATGATTAGGACCATGAACCCACAGACCCAAACAGAGACTTTAACCTGTCACTGATCATTACTTTATTTCTCTATGTTCATAACACAGACAAGGGGACTGGAGTGTGATTTATCTAAAATTATGAGGATCATTGTTTTCAACGCATTGCTACTTTCCCATTTTAAGGGGCATAATCTTGGTCACCCAACTTAGTAATAAGCAAATAGTATTTGGTGAACAATGCATTTCCTGTAATGAAATTGATGATTATGGTTCTCTCAAACTGCAAAAACGGCACATATCTCTCATTGTGTCCTCTGTTTCATGCTAATGCTAGGTTTGAATAAATGGTCAAAGGGAGAGAGAAAAACCCGGAGCAAAAGCATTAGATTATTCTGGTCCTGCTTTCTCAACTGCACAATGATTTGAACTCAAGCAATAAAGTTAAATGGAAAAGGCACTATGCTAGGTTTTCAATTACAGCGGAGGCAGGGAGCCCCAATTATCCCTTTCATTACTGAAATATTCTTCAAAGCAGCTCTGGCAAAATACCTGCTGCTGCTAATACTGCGATTCCTCCTGCTGATGCTGTTGTGGCTGCCATTCCTAAATTGCAATGCCCTTGAAACAGAGGAGGTCAAAGGTCACAAAATGAAATGGAAATGCGAGAAATGGAGGCACATAGTTGCTTTAAAAAAGAAGAAATTTCAGGTAGTTCATTCTGAAGAGACAAAAGGAAGCACTTCACATAATAGTTTAAAAATAGTAAACTTGGACAACATGTGGCAATGGGCACAATCTTAGCTGGCTTTTAAAACCACTTACCGGTAAATAGATTGGCATGGACGGTGGGTCTGTTGGTGGATAAATCATGTCCTCCCTCAAAGAGGGCACGTGTTGCAGTGAGATCTATGAGACTGACCTCTTGGTTGTGGGTGGGGTCTTTTGGATAGCCACAACACTCGATTGGAGGTCCCTCAATGATGGGTTCGATCTGGCCAATGGGTTGCAGTGCAAATGGATATACCCATGCACATGACCCAGAGCTTCCTCTTTTGGCTCATGCATCGGAACACCCGTCCACCTCTCCCTATATTTAGGGTATTTTGCGATTGACCTTGCTATGTCATCGTGTGTCGTCTGTCGTTGGGACAGGGGCACGGCAGGAATTTTCCCTCTTGGCTGATTGGCTGGGGCCATTTGGGTTTCGCCTGCCATGTAGCAAATCATCACAACTTGTAAGGTTGCAGATAGGCACTGGTTCGTGGTGGGATGGGAGAATGGTCTTGCCATCCCTATGTGAAGGGTATTCTGTTAAAGGAATCCAGGGACTCAACTTGGTTTGGTCAACCCCCAAAAGGGGTTTATGCCCATGCCTGAGTCCAGGGGAGCATCTGGGGAGTGAACAGAGTCTGCTCCCAGGCTTTTCACCTTCTTCAGGTGTTCGCCCTTGGCTGACCTACGATAGAGCTCTGGGTCAGCGCTACCTGCAAGGGTGTAGGGAACTAGTCAAACCTGAGCCTATGCAACCACCCACTTTCCTGTAATCAATAAAGTTGTGGTCTAAATTCTGCCAAAAACCAAAACTAAAATTTGAGTAAAATGTGTCTTTATTTAAGGAGGGAGGCCTCGGGATCTGAAGACACAACAGCTGTGAAAAGCCAAATGGAGTCTCCATGTGTACAGGCTACACACCAACAACTAGGGATGGCTATCAAAGAACGCCCTGTATGTGAGCATCCCATTAGGCATGACTGACTGCTTTTGCAGGCAGAATCCCAAACTATATATACCTTGGCATGATCATTTTCCTCCTCCCATCATCCACCCAGAGCTACAATTTCTAGAATGCTTACAATCAATGCCTCATCATGGGGAACTCTTAGGATTGTAGCTCTGTGAGGGCAGAAGGGGCCTCCTAGCAGCTCTCAGCACTTTTAACAAACTACCATACCACGCCACTGCCCCGTTTTTACTGGGACAACCCTGGAGTTACAGAAGCTACACCAGCTTCTGCTTCTACCCTGGGATGACCTGGGATTTCAGCCAAGGGGGACTGAAAGAGTGCGGAACCAACAGATATGCATCTTTTCATTCCACACCTTTATTTGCTAGCTGACCGACGCTGCCACCCAAACACATGGGGGGGGCACAGCTTCCTGAAGCACAGTACCCCTATGCACAGTAGCGGGCACACACATACACGAGCCAATAGCTATATTTGATGCTCTCCTTTTTAAAATGTAACTTCCAAATGGCTAACTAGTGTGCAAGGCATTGAAATTTTTTTTAACACACATGGAATCTAATTGTCTCAGTTGTTTCACTTGTAATGCTAATTAGTTACCTTTGAAACATGCTTTTTGTTTCAACCTGCAATTTGTTGTGCTGAGCTTTGGCACTCCTGCTGTTTTCATTTTTGTAATTGGGTCTCTTTCTAATGTTTTAATTATGCTCTGTAAGCTGCCTCACCCCAAAAGGTGACATTTCTTTGGTTACGATCCTATGGACCCTGGAAGGATATCCCTGGGGCTGTGAGATTCTGCAGGCTTCCCTCTCCATAGGCAGAGAGGAAGGTCCATAGATGAAGAAGGAGGTCTACCCCCACAGACTTCCTCAGCAGATGCTCCATATCTGTGCAAGAGGAAAAGGGGTTGTGAGTGTGTATTTGGGGTGTTTCCTCCAACAGAACTCTGACAAGGGCCTAGTCCTCCTATTCGTCTTGCATTAAAATTTATTTGTGATACAACAATTAGCATGTATGCTGTGGACACTCTTGACTACTTGGAAAACTGCCCAGCTTGATGATTAAAGGGACCCCTGACCATTAGGTCCAGTCGTGGCCAACTCTGGGGTTGCAGCGCTCATCTCGCTTTATTGGCCAAGGGAGTCGGCGTACAGTTTCTGGGTCATGTGGCCAGCATGACTAAGCCACTTCTGGCAAACCAAAGCAGCACACGGAAATGCCGTTTACCTTCCCATCGGAGCGGTACCTATTTATCTACTTGCACTTTGACATGCTTTCAAACTGCTAGGTTGGCAGGAGCAGGGACCGAGCAACGGGAGCTCACCCCATCACGGGGATTCGAACCACCGACCTTCTGATCAGCAAGTCCTCGGCTCTGTGGTTTAACCCACAGTGCCACCCGCGTCCCCCTATTCTTCTTGTATTGAAATTTATTTGTGATACAACAATTAGCATGTATGCTGTGGACACTCTTGACTACTTGGAAAACTGCCCAGCTTGATGATTAGTGACTTATTATTTATGCATTCATAGAATCATAAATTGTAGAGTTGGAAGGGATCCTGAGAGTCATCTAGTCAAACCCTATGCAATAAAGGAATCTCAACTAAAGCATCCATGACTTCTGCTTAAAAACCTCCATGGGAGTCTACCATCTCCCAAGGGATTCCATTCCACTGTTGAACAGCTCTTACTGTTAGAAAGTTATTCTTGATGTTGAGTCGGAATTTCCTTCGTCGTAACTTGAATCCATTGGTTCAGGTCCTACCCTCTGGAGCAGGGGAAAACAAGCTTGCTCCATCCTCTGTGTGACAGCCCTCAAAATATTTGAAGATGGCTATCATATCTCCTCCCCATCACCTCTTTTCCAGGCTCCCTCAACCATTCCTCATAAGGCTCACTTTCCAGACCCTACATCGTCTTGGCTGTCCTCCCCTCCACACATTTCAACTTGTCAATATCCTTCTTATATTGGGGCATCCAGAACTGGACACTGTACTCCAGGTGTGGTCCTCTGATATTTGTGTGCACCTCCCATATCCCTGTCAAGCCCTCCTTCCCTTGCTTGCTCCAGGAACTATTCTGGAAGATGTCCTTCTGACCATGCTCTATATAGTATCCTATGGCAGTCCCTTCATATGTAAGCACTCTGGTTGTTGTTCTTTATAACTCTGCATTTATTGGTATTGGGTTCTTCCAGATTACCTGTTTAGTCAATATTCATCCTGATTTTCTTGCACAAATATTATGCAGAAGTTAAGTGGTATGTAGGCCTTACAGATCACTCATTCTGATTTGTTTTCAGGGTGTGATCTTGATTTGCTAGCTGAGTACTTATAAGTCTTCCTGTTAATGATTCATTCATCCCAAAAGTTCCGGCGCTTTTCACTTTCCTAACTACAAAATCCCAGGTTTTCCTTTAAAAGGAGTGTATCTGTTGTGCTGTGGTGATAGAACACTTGAATTGCATGATCCTTAATTTCTGCTATGTGTTTGAATCCCTCCTACAAAACAGCAACTGTCTAGAGGCAGCTAATAATCTGTTTTGGAGCACCTCTTAAGTCCCCCCGATGACCAAGGCATATTGTCCCTGACTAACTCTAGGAAGGCCTCCTGTATTTCTTACTGCTGAAATTGGCTTGTTTCGTGACATTCAAGAGGCAAGAGTCTACGTCACATTCCTCACAGCACGATAGTTTATGGCTGCATCCTGTAAATTACTGTGCAAATCCATGCACATAAAACGCTGTAAAATATTATACATTATGAATGAGGAACCAGAAATTCAATTAAAAACATTGCTCCATAAAATACAACAATATCAAATCTGGCAGAGGGAAATACACTTAAAAATTTAACACAGAAGAGTTATGGCTTTGAGATAGGTTTTATTTGTTCAGATAAAAATCAGTCTTATAAATAAAAAGGAATACATGTGGGGCACATTACTCAGAAATATTATAAATCATGAATAAAATTAACATTTGATGACTTGAAATGCATATTGGCAGCATTCTTTCATCTCCTATCTGTTTTGGAGTAATCACAGGACACCTCAGGGACCATTTTTGCCACTTTTCAGTTCATAAGGATTACGTTTTAGGCAATACCAGGTGATGAAGTGTGTGCCAGAATTATTGTAGGGTATATGTCAGTAAGTAATATTATAGTCACTGACTTGTAATTCTGCCAGGTAGTCGCTGAAGTGATTAATCATGTCTTCTTATTTTAGTTAGTGACTAATTTACATTGTCAGAGATTTACAGCCCACTGTTTGGCACGTGAGAAGGTGATCCTGAACTGTATGCTGAGTTACTTTAAAGCAAAATAATAACCTTTCTAGAACTCACACCAGACAGCGAACTCACATCGGATGTACAAGGACACAATAGCCTACCTTAGGGAAAACACAAATTCCATATGGTTTCAGACGGTGCATAGCTCAGCCACAAAGTCAATGCCAAGACTGAGTTTGGGAACAATATGAATGAATATAGGTGCATTTCTCTCACTGCTGGGTCAGTACAATGTGACCCTGACATACTTGGCCTGGAGAGTTCCTAGGGCAAATGGCCTAGCTTAACACTCTCTCTCTCTCTCTCTCTCTCTCTCTCTCTCTCTCTCTCTCTCTCTCTGATGCACACACTTAAAATGCTGCCCTGGATCCAAGCAGCTCTCCTTGTAGCAATGCTTGAAGAAGCTTCTTTATTAGATCTGTGGCAAACCAGCTGACATATAAGTATCATATTAAGGATTTAGACATTGGTAAAAGGTTAAGCAAATCTCCATGCTTTGGACATTTTTTAATTTGCATCTTTAATGAGCTGTGACATCTTCTGGATGGCTTTTTCCATCTTTTTATGTTTTCCTACAAAGGCCTTGCTTTTACTTTAGGACCACTAGCAATTCTTTTGAATGTGTAGAAAATATTAAAAGGTATAATTCGGGGGGGGGGGGCGAGTTCCTCCTATCAGCCAATAGCCAGATAATGTGTTACTCATAGTATCTGGCTGGAGTTCCCTTATAACAGAAAGCATTGCCAGTTGTTTACTAAATGGGCCATTAAATTTTCCCCAAAGCACAGTGTTGAGGTAAATTTGAATGGTCCTGTTCAAGAGAAATGTCTGAAGAATTGCAAGGGAATGAGGAAGCGTTTTGATATAGTCATTTCACATTTCTTGGGAGTTACGCAAACACACTATCTTGCACCCATAATAAAAAATGGCTTAATAAGCCAAGATATGAATAAGTCTTTGGCCTGTATATGAGGCCCCTTCATCCCTCCTTTTGTGGTGTAAGCTTATTTAAAAAGCAGTATCTAATTAACTGTAGTTTCCCATTTCATTCAAACTAGGTTACCAGTTTCCAAACAATCCAACATAATCCAAACTCCATCTCTGGTTTAATATCCTGATTTGGTCTGAAGCTGGAAACCACAGTTTCCCAGTTTGGACAAAGGAAGAAACTGTGTTTAGTTGCAGATTGCCTGGTTGGTTTGGTTCTGAATTCTGAACAGCCATACAAACAACAAAACCATACATATAAAACCAAGATTATTACCTAAAGCAGAAAACTTTTCATCCAGCTGGAAAAGCTTCTTGAGAAACTTTTTTTAATTCAAATGTTTCTAGAAAATACAGATTGTGGGCACCTGTTGTTTATAAACAGGGATGCTGTGCCACACAAAAACAGCCAGTCACACTTAACGATCTGCTCTGGGTTACTGTGGCTCAATAATCATGGATGCAAAAATTAATTGAAGAAACAATAAATATTGCTGTAAATACAGAGTAACATGTAGTTTTCCCCTCAACCTTGGAATAGCTTGGTGCTGTCTTTTCTGACATACCTTCCTCTCATTCAAAAAACAGGTTCATGGTTGCATGCAGTACCTGGAAGACAAAATACAAAAAGAAAGTGAAGGAAGACAGCACCAAAAATGTCCAAGGAATTGAAAAAACTGGGGCCAGGTATCTCAACTGCTGAAAACATTATAAATGACGGAAAATGGAAACACATTCTGCTACAACTCAGAGGACTCCGTTTTTTGAAATAGACCATTGTCATTGAGAAAGAGGTGTCCCCCCCCAAAAAAAAAAACACCTTGGGCCGCTGTGCTTCTGCAAAACCCCCCAGGCTCACTCTATGTCATCTCCACTTAAAAGGATCAAGATAGCAGGTGATATGGGTGACCTTTACCTCAGACTGCAGAGAGCTACTGGCAGTCAGAGTAGACTAGATGGACAAATAGCCTGGCCTTGTGTAACACAGTGTTCCTTCCTCTGCTACTAAATTCTGCATCCATCACCGGTTTGAAGTTCACCTCTTTTATTGCTTTCATGAGGACAAAATGGGACAACTCCAAGGTCCTAGCAGTGGAGAGGAATAATTTTTTAAAGGCATAGAACTGGTCTGTTAGCTTGCTAGCTTGTTATCTGAGCCAGAATAATGAACACATAAAAAGGCCCAAAACGGAAATTAAATTTACACCCTTCCTGATGAATTTGCCACTCTGCTTTTGTTTTCCACTCCATGTTTATATATTTTAACTGACTTGTGTTGGAATAACACTAGCAGCCCCGTCTCTCTGACATTACTGCACTCCTAAATTCACAGATACATCCAATCTACTAGGATTTAGCAACTGCCTTTCCTGCAAGCATAGAGAAGCCATGTGCAACTCCAAAATGAAAAAGTGAGCCCGAATGAAAACAGTTCCCTCATTAGCAGTGAAGAATGTCTGTGTAGCGACATAAAACAGAAAATGGAGCACGGTACCACTTTCCCCTTCTTTTAAATAAAAACAAGTGTAGCTCGTGTGATAAATATTCCCTATTTGTTTAAACCATTCCTTCTCTGTTGATTCGATTTGTACAGAACATTGGAACCGGTGGTTATATTTGTTATTCCATTGCCTTCAGGAACGGGTAGGTGTTTTGACCTTAAAACATGGTGAAATTGCTCAGCCTTACCTTCTACGGCCTCCTGGGAGTCCAGTGTTGCAACACCATGAAATGAAGCTGCCAGAAATTCAGATTTATGAAAGCAAACAGGGCAGAGAGTAGTAACACTGCAGATCAGCAGATCTTTGGCTCTTTAAACTGGTTTCGGTTGGCATTGCACCCCACCTAAAGGAGGTAGCGGCAAAGCTTAGGAATGATACTGGTTTGGAAAGACAACTTGGCTAGTTCTCTGCAATGGATGACATTGCACACCCAGGGCAGCAGGGGCAGCAGACCAATGGGCAGATGATTCAGATAGGGCTTAAACTCTTACTGGTCCCATGGGAAACTCAGCAGATTTAGCAGGCATGAGTGGGGCATGGAAGCCCTGTAAATGTTCCTCCCACCCATGGCACTGCCATTCTGCTTCTTCCACCAGCAGCTGAAGAACGTAGGGTGGGGGAAGGTGAGACCAGATGCAACCTACCAAGGTTGCCAGGGGACTCACCAATCCATGCTGCCACATTCCATGGCTTTGCTGTCTATTTTACTTTGGCAGAACAGCGAAATAATTTGCTTCTACACAGGCATACAGGACAGGGAAGTGTCTAGGCCTTCAGGGTTAGAACCAATAACTCTGAGATCTTCATGTTGTCACCTCATGTGGTGAGCCACCAGGAATTTAAGTCAGCTCCTTGTGCTGAGATATATCTTTCAGTTCTAGGGTAACACACAGGCAGCCCAGGGGTTCTGACCTTAACAGGAAATAGGAAAGCGGGAGCCTCGCCCTCCTCCATGAAGCTCCATTTCTTTCCCCTGTCCACTCAGTTTTCCACCCTACTCTCCCTCCTGCTCAGAATTAGAATCCAAACCTGTTTATTCTCTTTTAGTACTCCCGCCCCACACACAAGCAGGGTTTTCTATACTGTACCCTGATATACTGACTAATACAGTCATACCTCGGCTTACAGACGCTTCAGGTTGTGCATTTTCATGTTGCGCACCGGGCTGAACCTGGAAGTACCGGAACGCGTTACTTCCGGGTTTTGGCGCTTGTGCATGCGCAGAAGCACTAAATCACACTTTGCACATGCGCAGAAGCTCCAAATCGCAACCCGCACGTGCGCAGACATGGCACTGCGGGTTGCAAATGCTGTGGGTTGCGAACATGCCTCCTGCACACGGATCATGTTTGCAGCGCGAGTGTCCACTGTACCTCCTGTGTGGTTCATGCCATTTTGGTTTCATGAGGTCTAGAGTGCAATACAATCATACCTTGGAAGTTGAATGGAATCCATTCTGGAAGTCCATTCGACTTCCAAAACGTTCAAAAATCAAATTGCAGCTTCTGTTTGGCTGCAGTAAACTCCTGCAGCCCATCAGAAGCCACTGAAGCCCTGGCAGACATTTGTTTTCCAAAAGAATGTTAAACAACTGAAACAATCGCTTCCGGGTTTGCGGCATTCAGGAGCCAAAATGTCCGAGTTCCAGGGCGTTCAGATCCAAGGTACGACTGTGTGTGTGTGTGTGTGTGTGTGTGTAATCCTGTCCTTCCTGCAATAACAACCATTGCTGTACTTACCTTCCTGATGAATGAATTCAGATTGCTCAATTCTCTTGCTACAGTCAATTCCAGGTGATGCCTTTAAGTGGTAGCTAATCTATATGAGATGCTTTTAAAACAATTATGGCTATGCAATGATAAGTCATTTGAAGTCTATAGAACACTTAGCAACTAATAAGAATATGCTAGTCCTGCTCTCTTCAAGGCACTTGCAGACATTAACAGTCACATAACTCAGCATGTGCCCTCATTTCAAGGACTTAATGTTGTTAATAGAAAGTCTCTTTAAAGATCCGATCCCAACCAGAAAATTAAATAAGCAGCACTAAGAAATGATGGACTCTGGCTTCCTAGATAAATTTATTTGAAGTATTTAATTGTTTTGGTGTTAAAAATCAACCCCAATAATGTCCAAGGCTCAGATCTGAGCTCCTGCTCCTTAAATTGTACTGCTCGTAATAAAACGATAGCAATGTTTTTAACATTCCTCTTCTTAGTTGCTTGAGGCACACAACAAATCACAGTAAAACACACCCAGTACTTCTGGTACTTAAAATAACAATTACATTGGTATATCAAATGCAGAAGGAAGGAAGGAAGGAAGGAAGGAAAAATAAAATCACCTCAACATGAGTTGGGTTCATTAGAGTGGTCTATCTGAGTGCTCAAAACTCATCAAAAAGGTACCTTTCATCATATGTGGTGGACTTGTAAGGTAATAAAAGCTTTCTGGGGGATGATATATTATAATGAAATGGGAAAAAAATGCTTAAAATAACTTTTGTTAAGAAACCAGAAGCTTTTTTATTAGGAATTACAGGTACCGACGTACCAAAGGAGCAGAAAAAGACTCTTTACGTATGGAACAATGGCCGCCCAGATGTTATTAGCCCAGAATTGGAAAGAAGACAAAGTGCCTATCAGAGAAGAATGGCAAACCAAGCTGATGGATTATGCCGAGATGGCAAAGCTGACTGTAAACGTAGAAACCAAGAGTATAAAGACCTTATGAAAGAATGGAAAAAAATTATAAGTTATTTAGGAGACCACTGTAAGCAGATGGAAACAATAGCAGGGTTTTGACTCACTTGTAGTGGACAATATGGTTTGATATAAAAATTGGAGTATGGATGAAGATGCAGTTGTAGACGTTTAGGATGAGACTCAGATAATCTCCTTATACAGATAGGTTTTTACTAGCTTGTGTTTATTTATACTTTGTATTTGCCAACAAAGGTCCATATAGTTAAAGCTATGGTTTTCCCAGTAGTGATGTATGGAAGTGAGAGCTGGACCATAAAGAAGGCTGATCGCCGAAGAATTGATGCTTTTGAATTATGGTGCTGGAGGAGACTCTTGAGAGTCTCATGGACGGCAAGAAGATCAAACCTATCGATTCTGAAGGAAATCAGCCCTGAGTGCTCACTAGAAGGACAGATCGTGAAGCTGAGGCTCCAATACTTTGGCCACCTCATGAGAAGAGAAGACTCCCTGGAAAAGACCCTGATGTGGAGGGCACAAGGAGAAGGGGACAAAAGAGGACGAGATGGTTGGACAGTGTTCTCGAAGCTACCAGCATGAGTTTGTCCAAAATGTGGGAGGCAGTGGAAGACAGGAGTGCCTGGCGTGCTCTGGTCCATGGGGTCACAAAGAGTTGGACATGACTAAACGACTAAACAACAACAATTTGTAAAACCAACAAAGATGATTTCATAAAAAAAGACTCATCAGAAGGCAAGGCGGAACAGTCAGAAGAATGCTTGAAGTGCTCTGATTCCCTTAACCACTAGCTAAACCAGTCATCACCAACCTAGTGGTGCCCTCCAGATATTTTGGACTACAATTGTCCATGCTGCCTGGGGCTAATGGGAGCTGTAGTTGAAAACATCCGAAAGACACCAGGTTGGCTGGTGCTGAGATAACCTACCTCCAGCTTAAAGGAGGGAAAAACTCATCATGGGGACCAGGACCAGGAAGCAGTTGGCTGCAGTTCTGAGATGGAAGAGGCCTTCTTTCTCGACTGTTTGGAAAGTGAAGATGCTGGTAGCATAGCATCTTTTTTTATGGCAGTGTGTGCCATATTACACCAAGGGTCATGGAGTATCTAACTCAATGTCCATGATCCCCACTGGCAGAAAGAAAACCACATGGGGCAATGCTGTGCCAAAATCTACCTTTTCTATTTCACCAAAACGTGAAAAAAATTCTCATGTGTCCAGAGACAGAGGCAGCAAATCTGAAGCCTCTTTCACAGAGAAAGCAAAGTTTTGAGAAATCAGATGGCAGCCCCAACTTGTGACTGTTACTTTTCCGATCACTTTTCATTTCATTTTTAGCAGAGGTCACATTTATAACTCCTCTCTTCAATTTATCACAGAATGAGTGGTTTGGCTGGACATAAAGATCCCCAAGGCTTTGTAAAGAGATAACCTCAGCCTCTTGGTACCTTGCAGTTATGAATTTCTACATCGTATAGAATAATTTCCACAGTTGCTAGCTTTTCCCCAATCATGTGGTGATAGAAAAATGTACCCTTTCTGCCGCTTGTACCTGGGGATTAGGTTAATATACCTCACTTGACCTCTAACACGGTGCACAGCAGTAGAATGGTCTAGCCAACAGGAGGGATAGGGCAACATTTTGATTATCCATTTCTCCTAGGCTTCTGATTAGTGAAACATACAGGAAAAAATGCCTTCTTTGGCTGAAAAGAAGTTTTGTAAATAAACATTAGGGGTGCGTAGATTATTCTCTGATTTCAATATTGTTTTCAAAATGTCTGATGCTGCCAAATGAAGCAAGAGGGGGACACTGGCAAAAATAAATAAATAAATAAATGCTTTGATACTTTTTAAAGCCTTTTTGCTTCCCTGACTGCCACTACTTCTCAGGGCTGTATTCCTTCTTCATGCCTTCTTTGCCTTCAGTTGACTACCTTAGCACTCCCCAACATAGTGGAGATGTTGTGGACTCCTTCTCCCATCAGCCCAGCCAGTATGGCTGATGTACAGGGATTATGGGAGTTGAAGTCCAAAACATTTGGAGAGTATTAGGTTTAGGAAGATTGGCCTACACCGCTGTTTAATCTAATGGGATGTGGTTTTGCTTATGGGTTTTCAGTATATCGGCTGGGCTGGATGAGTCGGAAGAAATATCAACAACCTCAGATATGCAGATGACACAACCTTGATGGCAGAAAGTGAGGAGGAATTAAAAAACCTTTTAATGAGGGTGAAAGAGGAGAGCGCAAAATATAGTTTGAAGCGCAACATCAAAAAAACGAAGATCATGGCCACTGGTCCCATTACCTCCTGGAAAATAGAAGGGGAAGAAATGGAGGCAGTGGGAGATTTTACTTTCTTGGGCTCCATGATGGTGGCAGCAGCCATGAAATTAAAAGACGCCTGCTTCTTGGGAGAAAAGCAATGACAAACCTAGATAGCATCTTAAAAAACAGAGACATCACCTTGCCAACAAAGGTCCGTATAGTTAAAGCTAAGGTTTTCCCAGTAGTGATGTACGGAAGTGAGAGCTGGACCATAAAGAAGGCTGATCGCCAAAGAATTGATGCTTTTGAATTATGGTGCTGGAGGAGACTCCTGAGAGTCCCTTGGACTGCAAGAAGATCAAACATGCCCATTCTTAAGGAAATCAGCCCTGAGTGCTCACTGGAAGGACAGATCCTGAAGCTGTGACTCCAATACTTTGGCCACCTCATGAGAAGAGAAGACTCCCTGGAAAAGACCCTGGTGTTGGAGAAGGGAATGACAGAGGACAAGATGGTTGGATAGTGTTCTCGAAGCTACCAGCATGAGTTTGACTAAACTGCGGGAGGCAGTGGAAGTCAGAAGTGCCTGGTGTGCTCTGGTCCAGGGGGTCACGAAGAGTCGGACATGACTAAACGACTAAACAATAACAACATTTCAGTATATCATAGCATAACTTACCATTTCGATCTGAGGGACAGAGTGTGGGGTGGGTGGGATAAATAGACTTCTTTCTTTTATTTGAATGGACAGAGATTGATTTGCCAGACTAAACTAGCATGGAATAAATAGCCCTGTGCGTACAGCAGAGGCATGAAATGAAAATCATATTAAAATACATGCAAAAGGGAGGGAACGATAAGGGAAGAGGGGACTAGCTATGAGAGACACAGAAAGGAGTCTGCTTGTAGAGAAATGCTGATGGAGTCATCTTGTGTTAGAAGATTACTGTAAGGAGACAGGAGAATTCTGTTTGGCTCCCTTGATAAGGCTTTTTTGCACAAGAGGTGCAAGAATAATACATTTACCCAGTGCTTTTCTTCTGGGGGAAGAGGTGCCAATACTGTGTATCCTTGAGTACCCCCAGAAAAAAATACACTGCATTTACCATTTATGCACAGTGTAGCGTATGGGGGGGGTGAAAGAAGGGGGGACAGTATACAATGAAATGGATAGTGTATATGTTATATGCAGGGCTTTTTTTCAGCCAGAGCTCACCAGAATTCAGTACTGGCACCTCTCAGGTGGGTGTCATTGCCATTCTAAGAGAAAAAGGGATGCGTTCATGCTGAGTAGCAGCACCTCTTTTTCTGGAGAAATAGAACTTATAATTTATATATATTAGAAAGGTGATGTCTGAAACAGTGCAAACACTGAAAATCTTCAGTCATAAGTTCCCAGTATTTAACAATATAGATCTGATTTAAGAAGCACCCACCATTAACTCCATTTGTCCACACACGAAAAATACAAAGCTACTACCGGATGAATGCAGATGTTCACTCCAATTATGTTTCTAAGAATTTCGTTTATAAAACAAAGTGAAACAAGTAGATAGAAACATATGTCTACAAGCATAAAGGTGGCATATTATTATTATTATTATTATTATTATTATTATTATTATTATTATGAGGTAGAGCACCCACAGGACAGAAAACATGCAAGCCTGACAGCTGGTCATACAATGTACCAGAAGAAGGCTGACAAAGCAGTTAACAAACCTGTTATGAAGTACTTTTTAAACTATTATACCTGTTGAATTCTCAGATAGACATTCCACTTCTTAGTATTCCATTTAGCAAAAGGTTAAGAACTTTATGCATTCCCAATCCTA
Organism: Podarcis gaigeae; assembly: GCF_964106915.1. Classification (NCBI taxonomy): domain Eukaryota; kingdom Metazoa; phylum Chordata; class Lepidosauria; order Squamata; family Lacertidae; genus Podarcis; species Podarcis gaigeae. The sequence goes on along the minus strand of NC_139685.1, from coordinate 17,510,706 downwards.
ATAGCTGGGTAAATCTATTCCATTAACAATTTAATTAATTTTACCTAATTTCTAATCCTTTCGCCTTTTTGGTTTAAACTGTTGATGATTCTGAATGGGATGGAAATATTTGTACTTTCAGTTACCTGAAGTCTGGCGCAAGGAATACAGTCAGTTATAAGCTCCCAATTATAAACTGAGCAGGTAGCACGGTTCTGCCAAATCCACCGCTCTCAGAAGCCGATAAGCAATAACAGCTGAGGTACTGTGCTAACAATATTTTGAATAATCCAGAATAATGATTCTCTTGCTTCGGTACTCAGCATGACTACCTTAGAATAGACTTCACAGCCTTATGCTCAGAAGACCACTGGGTTTTTATGGAATAGCTCTCAAAAAAGTACACAGAAAAGTTAATTAATTAACTAACATATTTCTATCCTACCCTTCTGGTACAAAAGTACAGACCATTAGAGCTCTTGCTCTGGAAAGGAAGTGAAAATAATTCCTTTCAGACTTTGGTGTGACACATATGCACACATGCACACTGCCTCCACCCCCCCCCCCCGAATGCTAAAAAACCAGGATGAGTGGGGGGGACGGACCAACAACTCACAATTATTTTCTATCTAATAAAAACCTGCCTGTTCCAAATGTTCTGAAACTACATAGAAAGCGGATTAAACGCTTTAGAAAGTCATGGAGAATGAGGAGAAATCGGTTCTGCTACCAAGTGGGACCAGGTTGCACTCAGGCCACCAGGTCCCACCCCCGCCTCAGCATGGTGAGGAGAAGCATCCTGTGTCATGCTGAGGGTGTCCCAACCACGCCATTTGCCAGGCGACCAATCAGGGCGCTGTGGGGACATGGCAAGGGCCAATTAAACCATGGCACGACTCTGGAAGCTCCTCTTCCAGCCTCGCACCACGGATCTGCTGCTTCAGTGATCTCCTTCCTCGCCTCCCTTCCATGTGGCACTAGCTCCTTTCCTGTTGAAGAACAAGGGGGGATTGCTAGGGCCATGCAACGACCCCAGAGGGAACCCAGGGGGGCTCAAGTTGATTCACATTGGCAAGGCTCCCCCTACTGGTGGTTTACCCTTCCAGACTTCCTGCAAGGCGGGCAGGAGTCTGTTGATGCCATGCCTAAGGCAATACCGCTCACATTCTGTAACCAATAAAGTTGTGGCCTAAATTTTGCCCATTAATATTAACTTAAAATCTGTGTCCTTGTGTCTTTATTCTCCTAGGGGTGGCTAGGAAGTCTTGAAACACAAACAAGCTGGAAGGAATTCAGATGAGACTGAAGAAGGAGATTGATTGTCCACTTCTGCCCCAGGACAATGTCACCGTTCCCTCTTCACTTTGCTAGAGGTCTCTGATGACAGTATTATTATTATTATTATTATTATTATTATTATTATTATTATTATTATTGTTATTGTTATTGTTATTATTATTACAATTTATATACCAGCCTTTGTCAAAAGATCCCAGGGTGCTGTACAACATTTAAAACACAATACACACAAAGTATTGGAAGACACAAGATCTACCCACCTTGGAAGAATGGCAGATGAAGGTGATAGACTACATGGGACTGGCAGAAATGACTGGCAGAATCCGAGACCAGGGGAGAGAGACAGCGGAAGAAGATTGGAAGAAATTTAAGGACTATCTTAAGAAACATTGCAAAATTAATGAATGTTAGAATGGCGTTGGTTTAGAAATTATGTGGTTTCCAGCCGTAATGGATAAGTAAAAAGAAAAGAAAGGCCAAAAATTAAATGAAAATTAAGGGAAAGGATTTGCTGAATTAATAAAATAGAAATTGGAATACAGAGAGGGGAGGTATGAGGAAGTCGGGGAAGCAAGTTATAAGAAAATAAGGGATTGAAATTATACTTGTTTTTCTTTTTTGTCTGTTTGTATTATCGTTTTGTTTTGTTTTTATATAATTTTTGAAACTTTAATAAAAATCTTTAAAAAATAAAATACACAATAATAATAAACACAATACAGAACATCAGTGATAAAAACATAATAAAAAAAATACTGACAAACTGCCAAGTAATAAAGAGTCATTATAATAATAGTCCCCTCTCTCCCACTTTCACAGGCCATAGATTACATAGGCTGGTGCCTAAAGACATGTAGTGATGACACCAGGTGACTCTCTCTTGGGAAAACATTCCACAATCGCGGAGCCACCACAGAAAAAGCCTGTTCTCTTATTGCAGAGTCCTAGAATCGTTCTTCCTCACATCTCTGGAATGGTGAGAGGGCATTGCTGAAATGGTTTCCTTGTCACTGTGGAGTCCTGGCTCCACCAAAACGTTCCACATGGGAACCATGAAGTTTCACTCTTCCTTCTTCCAAATATTGGATGCATCTCAAATTCTCTTCCCATCTCAGGTTTTTGATCTCTCTCTATGTTAAGATACCTTTAAAAAAAAAACCCTCACTGGTCTCTCTTAGCCTAAGCTTCACTTTCAATTTCTTTCCATAAGCTTTCCTCCTTTTCCTCGGGGCCCTGCTTTTCTGCCTGTTCCACATCTCCATTAACATTAACAACCCTGCTGCTTATGGGACCAAACTCTCTGATACTGCAGTATCTGCAGAATGGTGCCTGCTGTTCTGATGGTTGGGAAGCTGACAGAGGAAAAGCTGAAAGAAGGCATTCTTCATTAAAAAGGAGTGCTGTGCAGGAATAGAAACCAACGGCAAGGGAGATGATGATACCTTATCTTGAATGAAAAAGCCATTAAAGGGCTTGAAGAAAGATACTGGAATTAGTACAGTAACCCAGTCAGCAGGAGCCACACTAAAAAGAAGCTATGCCTCTCATCCTTGAAGAATATTTCAGAAGAGGAGTTTCAGAACAAATATGGAATTGGGTTGGATGTATCAGTCTATTTCTGATCAATGTCAGTTTCCCATGATCTGATTTATAAATTGCTTCTTTCTCGCTTCTGCATCAATCTGTGATTTTTTTAAAAAACACAAAAGCACAAAAACCTGCATTTTTGCATGTGTTCCCCCTTAAAATACACATTTTGTACATTCCTGGAGCAAAGAACGGACTCAGAAAATTCAAAGAAATATGACAACTCAGGGATAATTGTTATCCAATCTTCATTTATGGTCTGGAAGCCAAACTGAGTTGTTTTGCTTCAAAGTGAAGACCAAATGAATTTTTTTTTTAAAGTATTCATAACTGGAACTCAAGATGCTGGAACAATTAGGAGGTTTGAAATTCAGAATGTGGAACGGCACATCAAGAACCACTGAAATTTTGCTATGTTGTTCACTTTTCTTTTGTCTTCGCGAAGCCCTAAGGAGCCTCCTGAGACTTTGTTCTAATACAGTGGTACCTCGGGTTAAGTACTTAATTCGTTCGGGAGGTCTGTTCTTAACCTGAAGCACCACTTTAGCTAATGGGGCCTCCTGCTGCTGCCGTGCCACCGGAGCATGATTTCTGTTCTCATCCTGAAGCAAAGTTCTTAACCTGAGGTACTGTTTCTAGGTTAGCGGAGTCTGTAACCTGAAGCGTATGTAACTCGAGGTACCACTGTAAACACATTTTTGGATGCAGTTTTGACTAAAACACAGACGTCTCCACACTTACGCATGCAACTGTATATGTGCAACACCAGGAATTAATTAATTAATTAATTAATTAATTAATTAAATAGAATGATACCAGGAAATAGTGGTTGATAGTCCTCATGGGAAGACCTTCCCTGGAGCCCAAAGAGGATGTCAGTGAGAGTAGAGGAAGCCCAAAAGGTATCAAAGGCGCAGCAGGGGTTTGATTAGGCTGCTCAACTTTCCCGTCGAACAGCTGGCTTGCAGGGCAGCACAGCAGCAGCAGCTGCTTTCACACACGTTCTCCATCCTCCATCTGTCCCCAGACCTTCAACTCTAGATATTTTAGTCTGGACTGGAGAGAGAGCAGAAGACAGAGCTTGAGAGCAGGGGAAAAAAAGGGAATTTAAAGGCTTCTTAGAGGGTGAGCCCCAGGTACGTGATTTTTGCTTATGTGCACAGGGAGCCAGGAATCTAATCCCCATGTAAGAGGAGGGATGCCTGTATATATATTTTTGCCTGCAGTTCCCCCTAATATGATGCTTGTTGTAGCATGCTATTTTCACTAAAATGTCCCTTTTTACGTGCAATTTCCCTAAATATATGCCTTTTTGCAAAGCATTTGTTGTAGAACTACATTGCAAAATTTGGAGAAGTGCAGGCTTCAAAGGGTGGTTGTGTTTCAATTCACCTATCCTTTCAGAAAGTGAAATTTTTGGTAGAGTGCAATGCATTTTCTGTCTCTTTATTTAAGTACTTAATGGCACCCTCCAAACATGCAACCATCACATTTTAAATAGCCCTGAGTTAACATGTTTGCAATAGCCTGTTGCTGCAAGCAATGCATATTTACTGGCTTGGAGTTCCCTTGCACTGAACTTTCAATTGGGTTCAAAAGTCACTGAACATTGTATATGAGCGCTGCTTGTTTTAGTGCTACAACTTTTGAAGCCATTTTGTGTATATCGTCTCCTACTTTTCTTCCTTTTAACTCATGGGTCTCTGCTGGCATGCCTTAGAAGCCCAGGTCTGTAATGAATATTGCATTTTATAAGTATGTGTTATCTCATCATGACAGTCCATGACACTGAAAGATTAACAGATTATTAAATCAATGGAACTCATCATTGGGTTAGAGGCTATTTGCAGGGAAAAGTTATACTCATTAATGCAGGGAATTTATTTTACTAGCATTCATCACAATGAAGCAATTAGCTATTAATGTAGATGTCAAAAGTATTAATATGAGATTTGGGCTGTAATTCACCATTGATTGGTTGAACCATCTTTTGTTTTAATTGTACAAAATGGTGTGCATGCTAAAACACTTGTTTACAAATGAAGGTTCCTTCATCAATGGGCCCATCTACTTTCAGCCTTTGTAGAAGCAGGTGAGCTCTGGAAAAGATAATAATTGCAAGCTTAAGTTGTCATGGCCAGAGTCAAGGTTCTTGTATTCAATTTACAAGACCCTCAACAACTTGTGTCATGGGTATCAGTCACTTAGGTTTCCAGGAGGGTCACTATTAATGGTCTACCCATGGTCTGAATAAATGACTTATATCCACAAGGAGCCATGTGTTCAATATTTTGGGCCCATTTTTGTCAAACTTGTAAAGAGTTCTTCAGCAGAATTCCTGATCTGGACCTTGCACAGAAATAAATGAGTTCCACCCCAATAATGGGTTTCAAAGTTTCACCGCAGAGCATTCTTACAACTAGTTTGCAAATAAACATTGCATGAACAAAATAGCAAAGCAACGTATTGCAAACAAGCATTGTGGTTCAGTCCTTTCTGCAGTTCAGTAAACTTCACTCTCCCTGGTCCAAAAGAGAGAGACCCTAAGCTTGCGTATCATTACAGAGCTTCTCTGCTACTACTGTTTCTGGCCATCTCCAAATTCTAAAATGCACAGGAAGACCTTAACAAAATAGAGACGTATTCTCCACTTTTTGCCAATGGAAAGAATGACAGTGGGGGTAGATCTAGTCCCCACTGCCCCCTATATTCTATTTAACTTTGAATCATAATGCCAGAGGTGGGTTCTAGCAGCCAAATAATGAATAATAAATATTTTTTTATTTATACCCTGCCCTTCCCGGTTCAGAAAACCGGGCTCAGGGCAGCTAACAACAAATTTTAAACACTTAATTGATGCAACAAAATCCAGCATAAAATACAGTATAAAACGTGAATAACAACAAATTCAGAATTCAAATGCTAATACAACACTATCAACATACAGACAGCATCACTGAAACTTTCCTGTCTTTCGTCCTTTGGGCTAACTCAGGGTTGCCCAATTTTTGGGACCCTTAAAAGAAACTGAAACAACTTTGGGAATTTTGCACAGCTCTTTCTGAGCTGCCACGATTGACTATTGGGAAGGAGGGGGTGGAGATTACATTGCAAAGGGGCACTGAAACCTACTAGGCTTTTTTTCTGCCAAAAGTGGAAATGGAATTAATAGCCGACCATTGGCTTACCTCAACCCGAGAGCAAAACTTTAACATACTGCAAACTGCTCTGGAGATATTGTAGGTTGCCGTCATCATCCATTCTAATCAATTGGATGTTTGACATTGGCTTCAATGTGCTGCGGATTACACCGAGCATGATATGGCAATCCATCTTTGCTGCATTTCCTTGAAAGAATGCTATATCATTATCTAATCCTTGTGGCTTTGGGGCTGACTGCTTCGTCTTCAACAAACTTTTATCTTATGAATTTAGAACCGTCTTTGACTTATTATTTTATGCTGAGCCACAAGAATACTGACTGGCTTTAAAATTACTATTTCCTTATTATTGAAAGAAGCTTACGTTCATCTGAGAAAGCTCACTATAAAAAAAAATCAGAAAAGGAAAAAGAAATGCATGACAAGTGCCAAAATAGGAACAAAAAAAAGAAAAAATATATTTTGTGTGTTGTTGTTTTTGATTGAGCAGAAAGCACAAGTGATCTATTGTACATAATTCCAGGAAGGATGCTCAAGAATAAAGGTATCTAGAGAGACCATATGCAAAGTGAGATTTGCTCTGAATAACATTTCTAGAAGTATAACTGATTTAAGACCATGCAAATTCAACATTAAGCTTCTCTGCATTTACACACACCCCAGTTGCATTTTCTATCTATCATCACAAAATAATTCTGAAGATATTTCAAAGGGATACATTATGAAATTCAACTAAAATTATTTTATGATATAGCAATTGGCATGTATGCTGTGGACACTCTTAACTACTTGGAAAACAGCCCAGCTGATTACTGACTTATTATTTTATGTATTCATAGAATTATAGAACTGTAGAGTTGTAGGCTTGGAAGGAAAACTGAGGGTCATCTTGTCCAACCCCCTGCAATGCAGGAATCTCAGCTAAAGCATCCATGACAAATGGCCATCCAACTTCTGCTTAAAAGCTTCCAAGGAATGAGAGTCCTTTTGATGCTTAGTCAGAATCTCTGAGTAGGTGTTGAGCAGTTCTCATAGAATCATAGAGTTGGAAGAGACCACAAGGGCCATCGAGTCCAACCCCCTGCCAAGCAGGAAACACCATCAGAGCACTCCTGACATATGGTTGTCAAGCCTCTGCTTAAAGACCTCCAAAGAAGGAGACTCCACCACACTCCTTGGCAGCAAATTCCACTGTCAAACAGCTCTTACTGTCAGGAAGTTCTTCCTAATGTTTAGGTGGAATCTTCTTTCTTGTATATTGGCTCCGTGTCCGCTTCTCTGGAGCAGCAGAAAACAACCTTTCTCCCTCCTCTATGTGACATCCTTTTATATATTTGAACATGGCTATCATATCACCCCTTAACCTCCTCTTCTCCAGGCTAAACATGCCCAGCTCCCTTAGCCATTCCTCATAAGGCATCGTTTCCAGGCCTTATGTTCTATCTGTCATTCTATCATTTCTCCCTCTTCTCCATTGTAGAGGACCTAACACTTGCTTGTTTTTCCTCTTGCTTTGAACATAGCTGGAGAAACTAATAATAATAATAATAATAATAATAATAATAATAATAATAATAAACCGCTCTTGCAAGCCTGAGTTCATTCTGAGCTTTTGCCTGTCTGATCATCTTCCTACAACTGTTGGCCACTCAGGTATACTCTTCCTTCGTGATTTGCCCTTTCCTTCATTTCTTATACATGTCCTTCTTAAATCTCAGCTCCTCTGTAAGCTTCTTATGCAGTCCCTGTTGGTTTCTGCTTCCTTCACTGAGCAGCGAAATGCTTGTAACAAGACAATGTTTACATTCCACAGTCAAATGCTGTTGGGTTTTCTCACGGGAAAGGAGACTGGATGTGACGTACACTGGTTTCCTGTTTTTCACTGTTCTTTGCAGTTCAGTGTGCTTCTCTCCGTGCTTTAGAGGAGAGAGGATGCCTTTCTCTGCTCCGGCAGAGGGAAGATGTTTTTCTGTAAATTACCAGCTTTGAAGTGTAAATAAAGTAATATAGAGCATGTTGGCACGTACTTTTCATCATTCCGCTGTGCACTGGACACTGCTTATCTCCAACAGTCCCACTGGTTTCTTTAGACGCCTCTCACTTTTCTTTCTTGTTGGAATTGTCTGCATTTGTGCTTTTAATATTTCACATTTAAGAAACCCCCATCCATCTTGGACTTCTATCACTTTTAGTATTTTATTTCACCATAGTATCCTACCCGGCAGCTCCTTAAGCTTTTTGAAATCAGCCTTAAAGTCCAGAGAGCATTAACACCTACACTCAGCTTTCCTTTGCCTTGTGAATCTGTTCAGAACAGACCCTTTAAAATGAGTTATTTGAAACGTCCACAAAAACAAATTAAAATCAACGACAAGCTAAAACCCAGGTAGAAACATCTGTCAACATTTTGAGAAAGCGTGGTGAAGGCAGGGAGTGTGGTGAAGGCTGTAGTGAAGATCTGTTGTTAATTAGGATTTATGTACAGTGGTACCTCGGGTTAAGTACTTAATTCGTTCCAGAAGTCCATTCTTAACCTGAAACTGTTCTTAACCTGAAGCACCACTTTAGCTAATGGGGCCTCCCCCTGCTGCTTCGCTGCCGGAGCACGATTTCTGTTCTCATCCTGAAACAAAGTTCTTAACCCAAGGTGGGGGCTCCGTAGTCTGCCTGCCTCCTCCCACTCAGCCACCCTACACCTTGGGGGAGGGGAAGGCAGCGGATGGGCAGTGCATAGCCTGCGTGTGCCCAAGCCACCGTATCTCTCCTAGGGAGAGATGTGTGGCTCGGGCATGCTTCAGGCCCTGCGGTGAGTGCCACCTGGCATTTTGTCACCCCCCTCAGTGGTGACACCCGGGGCAGACCTCACCCACCACACACCCCTTCCTCCACCCCGGTCTCATCCAGATGGTAACAGCTATAGAGGCAGATGGCCCAATGGGAATTTAAAAAAAATCCCCTATGTTATCATTCATCCTTTGCACAGCCAGATTTCTGGGTGCACTATCGGAATGCAGACGTGTAATGGAAGGCCTCTGCTGATGAAACGATGACAGCCACAGGATGATAAAGTAGAACTTAAGCAGTAATAAGGTCCCATGTAAAGAACCCATAGGTCTTTAGCTTGCAGTGTCACAAAACAAGTAACCTTCTCAGGGTTTGTTGAATGGGAGGTTTCCTTTGCATGGGGCTTGATGTGCAATGCTAAAATTGAAATAGAAGGAATTACCAAACCAAGCCAGCTGTTTTCTCACAAGGTTTGTCCCTCCTCTGTTCTTGTCATAATTGTCATAATACTTCCCCCCCATCTGCAGTGCAGAGAAGCAGGAGATCTTCAGATGTTCAGCACAGACACTGTGTGCCTTGTGAGAGCCAGAGCTTGTGGTGAAACTACATATGATATCTGCATATTTCTTATTTAATGGATACTTCAAGGCAGGGCTGTTTGCAGGGTCCTTTACGGGGTCTCTCATAATGCCGGTGGACACTCCTCCTGTGGTGTTTGACCTGGGCTCCTCTCTTTCATCCTCCTGCCTTTCTGTCCAGGCCCTGTCCAGGCTTCGGGAAAGCTATTCCTCCCCCAGTTGCAGCAAGAACAGAGAAAACAAGGTGGAGTCATTTTTCATGAGTTTTTTCAATCTTAATAGCGAGAGACGAAAGAACGCCAACAAGCCTTAACAATGGCATTGCTCCAAACTGGGCTCCACCCCCTCATTCCTAGCAACAGCATCTTCCCTTACGGTGGCCACTCATGGTCAAAGGTCTCTGATTCCGTTGTTTCTGCACCCTTAATGAACACCGAATTCTGGGGGAAGAGGGATCAGAAATACAATCCAGTGACAATGTGTCAGCTGGTTCCCCTTCCTCATCACCCCCTTCTTCTAACACTTCCCAACTCTTCTGTTCATCTGTCTCTGAGCTGTGACTTCCCTCAAACTCCTCAAAGCCCTGCTTTGAGGATGCTCAATACAGTGGACGCTCGGGTTGCGAACGTGATCCGTGCGGGAAGCACGTTCACAACCCGCAGCGTCCGCAACCCACAGTGCCGCATCTGCGCATGCGCAGGTCATGATTCGGCATTTCTGTGCATGCTCAAAGCACCATTTAGCGCTTCTGAGCATGCACATGTGTCAAAACCCGGAAGTATCCCGTTCTGATACTTCCAGGTTCAGCATGGTGCACAACCCTAAATCACGCAACCCAAAGTGTCTGTAACTCCTTCTGTTGTTTTTTTTATATATATATAAATATTTATTAGAGTTTCCAAATTAATACAAAAAACAAAAAAAACAAAAATACACTAAAAGTAACAAAAATACAAAAATACAAAATTAAAAAACAGTTAAAACAAATATCATTTCCATTACTTATTTCCATTAACTTGTTTCCCAGACCTCCTCTCACCTCCCCCTTTTGTATTCCAATTCGAATTCTTAACTCAACAAATCCTTATTGTACCTTATTCATAACTTATTATAACTTATTGCTCAACCTTTACATTACAGCTGGTAACCACTTAATTTCTGTCCAACATCATTCTAACATTCATTAATTTTACAGTATTTCTGCAGATAGTCTTTAAATTTCTTCCAGTCTTCTTCCGCCGACTCTTTTCCCTGGTCTCGGATTCTGCCAGTCATTGCATTCCTCTCCTTCTGCAGCATCAGGAGAAAGGGGAGCCAGTGATCTCCACAATTCCTTCTCCTCTTTCTCACCCTCTTGATTCTAATCCCTGATATCTTCCGTCATATTACAGTAGGATGGCCATTTAAGCATCACCCCCTCAAAAAAGAGGAAATGAACCACCAAAAAGTGGGCACATATTTTCATACCATCTACATACCTCAATTTATGCCTCTAGAGACAAAGTTACATTGGGAGGAAGATGTGGACCTTAGCACTTTCCAGAGCCAATCATCTCAGGAGAAGGGAAGATTGCATTGGGATTTCTGAAACAGTGTACCCTGAAACATTGAAACAGCCTCGCAATCCACTGTCCTCACTGTACGGTGCCTGGCTGAGCATCTGAATACTATTTGAGGAGCAAAATACATCTCAATTTATATTTTCATCACAGGACTGTATGCTAAAAACAGGAGACACATGTTCTAGGAAACACACCGAGTCGGTTAGATTTATTTCTGGCATTGCCTCATGTGAAATATTTTAAACATCTCTGGCTATATCCAGCATAGACAGTAATTTACATGATATATAAAAAGCTCCCATCCTGTTAGAGAGAAGAGGACTCCAAGAGTTATGTTTATTATGAGATAAGCCTACTCCTGGGGAATGGAGACACTTACTTAAGGTAGCTGCATCTTCTGTTTTGCGATGCTTCAGGTGGCTGACTGATGTATTATCCACCCCCACCCTGCGCTACACTTTAGATAAAATATATATAACGTAATAAAATACCCATCGAGATGAACCATTTGGGAAACTGGAAATTATATACATTTGCTTTACATTACAGCCTCAAAGCATCTGGGCTGAATTCCGACCATGTGGATTTTACCTCCCATCTGATCAGAACTGCATTCAGGTCGCAGTCAAGCTGTCAAGTATTGCATCATCATCAGACCAAAGAAATTGAAAATGCATATTAGCTACATGCAGCACCTTGTTTAACTAGGAGCTGGAAAGGGAGGGTGGTGCAATAGAAAATTCCTGGCTACAAATAGCAAAACAGATTCCCATATCCTGAATGCAACTGAAAAATCACCTAACAGGGGTATTGCAAGGGTGCATGGACAACTGTCCCCTCTCTCTTGAGTTCATATCACTCTTGATTATTATTTGGAACACCTGCTTTTCTCAGGAACTGTTTATGCATTACCATAGAATGGCAGGTTGCCTGCACTATCTATTGGAGTAGAGAGCCCCAAAGCATTTAGAAATCTATTGGATTTCATTTTGTATTAATTCTTTATCTACCTTTGATTCTTCCATTGCAAAACCTTTTTTCTTGTCTATCTTAAACACCTCATTTAATTGATAATATTGTAGCCAGCCTGTCAGGTGATGTTTTATTTCTTCGTATTTTTTCACTTTCAATTTGTTATGTTCTTCTTATAAAATATCTTTATATGTAGCCCAGTTTGTATCTGTATTTTTCCTTTTCACTGCTATCGCCTACAAAATGGATAGCCACCAAGGTGTTCTGGGTTCCAGTAGATCTTAATATTTCCCCCATACCTTACATAGTGGCTTCCTTAGAACATGATTCAGGCTCTATGAATTTTAACTTTCTCATATCCCAGGTATGTGTGCCACCCAAAACAATTATTGAAACCTTCCAGATCTAATAAATCTGAGTTTTGCAGTGTCATCCTGTCCTTTAACCAACTTAAGCAAGCCAATTCATAATAAAGTTTCAGGTCTGGCAGTGCAAGTCCTCCCCTGTTTTTGCTGTCTGTTAATAATTTATGTTTAATTCTAGGTTTTTTGTACTGCCAAATAACCTCAATAGGTCTTTCTGCCAAGACTTGAAACATCCCGTCTAAGTCACTCTGGACTACAGAAGCCAATGCCAGCTTCTGTTTGGATCCTAGAATGTCCCGTTCTTTGGTCCAGATGACCCTGCTGACGATTGCCAAAGCACCGGACCAGAAGGTGCACACCACCTGATGTCCTGATTTTGGGGATGAAATTGTTGGAGGGTATGGTGTTGTAATCAGAGGTGTAGATCCAAACTTCACCAGGAAGTGGGCTGACCACGACAATGGGGTAATATACACTCCCTCCCCTTTCCAAATCTGCCCTTCCTCCATCTGAAGCAAAGTCCAAATCAAGAATGTATCCTGCCCTGTGTGTCACACCAATGACAATTATTGACCCCTTGGTCAATATGGAGGCCACTAAGTCCTGAGCCTCAGCATGTATGCTGATGTCACCAAGAACTATTTTTCTGGCTTCCTTGAAAACCACAGCTCAGAATACCTCTGAAGGTGGATGGTATGCCAGCAGCAATGCTAGTTTACTGTCCTCATGGCCCAGCAGCCCATTGCAACTAGCTCCAAGACAGACAGGGTTCCTGGTGATGGAGATAGATGTCTTATTAATCACAGCAAGTTCCTCCTGTCCCACCATCTGGCACCTCTCCATTCTACGACTTTGGGCACAGCTGGGTCACATCAGCTCCTTGAATTTCACCCACCCAGGTCTCAGCAATGCACCACAGGCCAGTACCCTTATCCACGATCTAATCATAGAATAGAAAAGACTTATTTTGTACTGATCAGGCATTAAACAAAAGTACACATTTGCAAAAAGGAAAAGAAAAGGGAAAAAAACCCTGAGTAACTAGTTCTTAAGTAGTCTCAGCTGAATTGTTAATAAGGGTTCGTAGGCGGCTATGTTATAAGACTCTGTAGGCAGCAGGGTAATAGTATTATTTAATCTCCTCCACAGAAAATTACATTGCCTCTGCATGTTTAGTTGATGATGTTTTGGTGGAATGTTCAAAACAGGTTTCATAGCCATGCTGGCTTAGAAGATCACTTCACAAAGTCTGATCTCATGTGAGGTGGCTGTTATACAATAGGGTGGGGAACTTTAGGTCACAGGACCAAACATGGCCTTCTAACCTTTGTATCTGGACCTCAAGACTCTCCTCAGACCACAATCCTTCTGGGGCCAAGGTCCCTTTGGACTCCCGATAAAATATTTTAGGGGGCTGCAGCCCAAAGTTAACAGGCATTGTCTTTCAAAAGGTGTGTGTATGTGCCATGTCATGTGATTAATTATGTGGGATGGGGCTTACCTATCCCCCTTCCCTCAAAAAAATTCAAGTTGGCACCGCCATCTGCCGCTCACACCACTCCCTTAAGGTGTTTCTGCTGTACACACAGCAGAACATATTTTCAGCGGCACTTTTCAAGGCCAACTTTATACACCGGGAGTCATTTGAAAGAACCTCACACATGATTCTTTGATTTCAGACAGCACAGTTAAGCCTGATGTCATCTGACAGGAAAACATAATGGATTCTTGGAGAATTGGTAAAGTATTGTTTCACTTTGTCATTTCCCCCCGAGGTTGAGTGTTTTAAGAATTCATATAACCTTTTCACATCAATAAAACGTCTCCTTTCCATGACTTGCACTCACCTGCATTCTCATCTATTTTAAGAGTTCCCTGGGACTTATAAGAGCCTTAAGTTCAAGTGGCTGTCCCACTCACCTACTTTTGACAATGTTTTGTCAAGTAGTTGGAAACTGCGTGAGGTGTTCATGCTGTTGTGCGAGCAAGAGTATTTAAATTATGCTTTTATATTTCTTTTAAGCACATATGCATTTGAATATTATGTTTAGGATACAAGAGCTTCTCTGTGTGTGTGTGTGTGTGTGTGTGAGAGAGAGAGAGAGAGAGAGAGAGAGAGAGAGAGAGAGAGATTCAATACAACACAACCCAGAACATATGTATTGGTTATTTTCCCTTTATATAACAAAAATGAATAAAAGCCAGTAATGAATAAAAGCCAGTAATGAAAGAAAGCCAGTATCTCTATTGGTTAGAGTGTGGTGCTGATAACGCCAAGGTTGCAGGTTCAATCTCCATATAGGACAACTACATATTTCAGCATTCTAAGGAGTTGGACTAGATGATCCTCAGGGTCCCTTCCGACTCTGTGATTTTATGACCATCTACCTGTTACCTGGCAATAACTGTTAAATAGTAGTAGTAGTATTTATTTGTATACCACCTCTCATCTGCAGATCTCAGGGCAGGTCACAACATTAAATCCCAATATAAAAGTCACAAATATACAAAGTAAAAATAACAACAAACCAAGAATCACCCCTCCCAATTCTAACATATAAAGCCTGTTGGGAAACTGTGTACATGCAGCTACTCACACAGAGTCAATTACGGTTTGGCAGACAGCCAGAAGGTCATGTGAAGGAGTAAGTCTGCCTGGTGATATCAGAGACATGGAGACAGCTCCCTGATTGGTCAAGCTCTCTCAAAGTAGTGATAATAATGGCCTACTAACTGGAATGTGTTAGCTCAGAATTCTGTGTGTCAGTGTAGGAGTTGTGAGCCGTGTCAGAGAGAGCCAGCTAAAGATCTGTGTTCTATTCCTGTAACTAGTCCACTGTATATAATAAACACCTAACTACAAGTTCCTGGTTCCTGCTTCGTCTATCCTGCCTGCAGCCAAGTCGCCAATTGCTTCCGTGGATTCTGCGTTTACTCTGCTAGGTCTGGCTAAGGTCCTGCAACTAGTCAGAAAGTTGTGAAACACCAAATAGGTTTTGCCAATAAAGCCCTTCACAGATCAGGATTCCAATATCATTCGGAGTTCCACTCCACATATAAGCCTACCTGGATTCTTTGGTCTTCATCTGAGGCCATTCTCTGGGTGCCCCCTCTGAGGGAGGTTCAGAATGCTGTAGCAAGAGAGAGAAACTTTTTTGTTTGGACTCCCCATGTAAAAGGTAAAGGTAAAAGACTCCTGGGTGGTTAAGTCCAATCGAAGATGACTATGAGGTGCAGCACCCATCTCACTTTCAGGACAAGGGAGCCAGTGTTTGTCCACAGACAGCTTTCTGGGTCATGTGGCCAGGTCATGACCGTGACAGGAACCAGAGCGCACAGAAACGCTATTTACCTTCCTGCCACAGTGGTACCTTGTTATCTACTTGCACTGACATGCTTTCGAACTTCTAGGTTGGCAGGAGCTGGGACAGAGGAAGGGGAGCTCAACCCCATCGTGGGGATTCGAATCGCCAACCTTCTGATCGGCAAGCCCAAGAGGCTCAGTGGTTTAGACTACAGCGCCACCCGCATGTGGGTGTCCACCTGGCACCTTGACTGACATCCTAAAGCTTACCTCTGCTCCCAAGCAGTTGATGGATCATGGCAAGCTGGTGGTTGAAGTATTCTTGATGCTCTTGTTTATCTGCTGGGTTTTTTTATAGGTTACTGGACTGCTTTTGTTGGGGGGAAAAATTATACGCTAAACTTTTCGTAAGTTTGCAGCTGGTGACTAATAAGTCAACCACAAATACTGATTCAGAGAGAGCCTATATCCAAATGAAGATTTCCAATACAAACTTAGCTTATTAAAATGGCTGCCTCTTTTCAACGTCAAGAGCTAATAAAATGGATAACGTTCAGAATTTCTGTGGGTTGCTCATGAGTAATATTTCCTGTCTGCGTAACATTGTTTCACGTAGCTGCTGACTGAGAACATTCACTGATATTTCTCCCTCTACAACAGGCTAGAATATGTTGCTGTGTACTAAAGGAAAATAATGTAGAAAGGGTCCTAGCTTCTTCTGAAGATTATGAGTTACTACAGAGCTCAAACGCATGAGCACTGGAACCAGGTGCTTACTTAAATAACTACACTTTCTCTTCAGGTATGCAAAAGAACAAAAGAACTGACCAGCCCAACCCCAAACACCCCCATATATTCTACCCCTATCATCTCTTGACCTTTGGTCATCAAGTGCAAAGGCCTGCTGGGAAATTCTAACCACATTCAGCTGAACACATTTAGAAACCAACATTCAGTTGAGAGCCCTGATTGTTTATGGTCCTGGACTTCCAAAACATTCAGTAATCACAGGAAGCTCCTGCAGCTAATCGCAAGTCATTGAACGTTCGGCTTCCAAAAATAGTTTGCAAACCAGAACACTCACTTCTAAGTTTGTGTCATTCAGGAGCCAAACCATTCAAGAACTAAGTTGTTCAAAAACTAAGGTACGACTGTATTCTAAAGTGGGGTAAGGATGGCTAGTAATTGACTGCTGATAACAGACCAAAATAAAAGTGGGTTTTCATATTTTTTCCCCTTTCCAAATCACAGTTTGTAATTACGCCCCTCCACCCCAAACATAGCACAGGGCAGTGGCAAAGGCAGAGTGAGGTTACAAAACACAGCATGGGTGCCCATCTTTTACTCCAGTGTAGGAAAGGCATTTCCCACTTCCAGGGAAATGATCTTGTGGGCTGGGAGCAAGCCCTCCCCATGCACACAGAGCGGGATCGCCCCTGCGCCATTGAAGGGCCCTCAGCCATATCATCCCTAGGCCGTCCAATCTGGATGGTCTGGGAGTGTGGCATGGACTATTTGAACTGCCATTGGCTGAGGACTTGCCCCCTTTTCTCCCTGCCTCGTCAGTTCTCCTGCCCTCTTTTCCTTAAAGGTAAAGGGACCCCTGACCATTAGGTCCAGCCATGGACGACTCTGGGGTTGCGACGCTCATCTCGCTTTATTGGCCGAGGGAGCCGGCGTACAACTTCTGGGTTATGTGGCCAGCATGACTAAACCATTTTGGATGAACCAGACCAGTGCAGGGAAACACTGTTTACCTTCCCGCAGGAGCAGTACCTATTTATCTATTTGCACTTTGACATGCTTTCAAACTGCTAGGTTGGCAGGAGCAGGGACTGAGCAACGGGAGCTCACCCCATTGCGGGGATTCGAACCACGACCTTCTGATCGGCAAGTCTTAAGCTCTGTGGTTTAACCCACAGCGCCACCCGCGTCCCTCTCCCTCCCTTAGCTTAGGCTTTTTATCTTTTGACCTTGCTATGGACTTCGGTTGGTTGCCTGTTGAAGGGGCTTGGTAGGATTTTTTTCTACTTGGCAAATTAGCACCGGCCATTTGGTTTTTCGCCTACTTTGTAGCAAATTGTCACAACTCTGTAAGGTTTGGCGGTTAGGCATTGGTATATTTGGTTGGAGGGGATGGGAGGTAGTGGCCATCACCTACCCCTCCTAATTCAAGAGTATTCCGTTAAAGGAATCCGAGGGGCGTGGTCTCTCTCCGAAGCCCCAGACAGGGGGGCTAGGGCCATGGTGCGACCCCTAGCAGTGACCCTGGGGGAGTTCCTAGTTGTGCATCAGCAGGGCTCCCCCTACTGGTGGTTAACCCTTCCAAGACTCCCTGCGGATGGGCAGGAGTCAGATATTGTCATATGGTTTGCAATGCCTAAGCCAATACCACTCACATTCTGTAACCAATAAAGTTGTTGCCTTTATTGCCCATTAACCTAAAATACCATTCCATATGTCTTTCTTCCACTTCCCAGGAGGGTTTGGAATTTTGCCACACAAGCAATATGCCTCTGAACGTCAGTTGCTGGGAATCACATGTAGAGAGAGCACTGCCTTCAGGCTTCCCATAGGCATCTTGTTGGCCACCATGCAAACAGGACGCTGGACTAAATGGAGCCTTGCCCTGATCTGGCAGGGTTCTTCTTATGCCTATATCTTCTTGTCACATGTTGTTGTAAGTCCCATGAAGTAGAAAGGTGGCCAGCCACTTGGTCAACTGTCTGAATCCACCCACTTTCCAGCCAGCTGTAAATAAATGGAAAACAGTCTGATTGGTCCTAGAACAATAGGATTCAGAGTGCAGCAGTCTGATTGGTCCTAGAACAATTGGGTCCGGAATGCAACAGTCTGATTGGTCCTAGAACAATAGGGTCCAGAATGCAACAGTCTGATTGGTCCACAGGAGCCACCCAATCCAGCTCCAGGTGGAAGTGAATCCGCAACTTGACTGGCCAACAGGTGAATCTGGGAATTAGCCAATCACGTGGGGCCCGTTGTGTAAATGATGTATATGAAGCAGATGTTCTGGGGGAACTTCCATTCCTCCTCGCCACTATGAGCTGAATAAAGAGCATGAAATCCACTCTCGACTCCGAGTATATTTCAAAAACCCTTGCCCCCCTCTTAATATTAAGTAAATTAAGGAGCATAGAACTCTTGAAAATGTCAGAGAAATTTCTCCTCCCTGCCAACGAATCCTTGGGATATTTTCATTCCACTCTAATCCCTTTACACAACTATTTTAAATGCAATTTTCAGTGCCAGTTAACACAACTTTCCTCTTCCACGCAAACTCTGCAATGGCAGCTGGGTCATGAGAGCACTGCAGATAGCAAACAGTTGGTGGTGCTTGCTGCCCTTTAAGGAACAGATGTAACTGCAGAGTTAGCAGCATCAACATCAGAAAAACCACAGCAGGCAACTTGTGTACAGTTTCATAGGAAGCAGGGATGATGCTTGCCAAGGAGCAGACACCAGCGGTACCACCGGCACACACTGATCCTGAAAGCTAACTTCTGGAGTCTCCTGTTTGCTTCCATCCACAGAAAAAGTGAAGTCATGAGTTAAAACGAAGAACAGAAAGGACACTGCCTACCAACTTAGGTTCAGATTATGAGCAAACTTTGTGTATATGATGTGGAACAGAAAAATCACACACATGCAAAAGGGTAAAGGTAAAGAGATCCCTGACCATTAGGTCCAGTCATGACCGACTCTGGGGTTGCGGTGCTCATCTCATTTTATTGGCTGAGCTTCCAGGTCATGTGGCCAGCATGACTAAGCCGCTTCTGGTGAACCAGAGCAGCGCACAGAAACACCCTTTACCTTCCCACCGGAGCGGTACCTATTTATCTATTTGTACTTTGACGTGCTTTCGAACTGCTAGGTTGGCAGGAGCAGGGACCGAGCAACAGGAGCTCACCCCATCACGGGGATTTGAACCGCCAACCTTCTGATCGGCAAGTCCTAGGCTCTGTGGTTTAACCCACAGCGCCACCCACATTCCAGTATGCAAAAGGGAGGAAGAACCAAAACAAGCTAACCAAAAGAGACTCTCCCACCCCCCATAATTAAGTGATGGGACAGTTTTCCAGCTAGTTCAGGGTTCTTGACCTGTGGTCCATGGACCTCTAGGGATTGACTTCTAGAGGTCTGTGAATCAAGTACAAAAACCCACAAGATTTTCCAATGCAATAAATTCTATGTAAAATTTTCTGTGTATGTGCTTGTGTGCATATTTCTGGGGAAGGGGTCCATAGCTTACATGAGATTTTCTAGAGGGTCTGTTACTCTCCCCGCCCCCAAATATTAAGAACCACTAGGCTAGTTTCTTCATGCATATCCTAGTTTATGCCAGTTTCCATTGCATGGTCTCTTTATTTTCTGCCTTCATTTTCAATAGTTAATAAATAAAGATAATTTCTTAATAGATTTATTATCTTGAATTATTACTCTGTTTCACTTGTCTCCATTTCTGAATAAAATCTTAAGTTTTGTCAAAAAACGTAATCAGCCTTAAAAAATAAGAATCACATTCATATGTTTACAATAGTTCTCATCAGAAAATATATAATATATAATATGTAAGTTTTAAAATTATAGTTATGCCCAGAACTGTAAAAAACAATACTTTTTTTTGCACAAGAAAACATTTAAAAAAATGTATGGCAGTTAATATACTGACAATCATTTTGACATCTGTTTTTAAAACAGTTTACAATCATTTATTTATTTTGTCGATTAGTGTTCGTTTAGGTTCAGTTGTACACAATCTATTGTAAAGCTTAATTAAACCTAGTATTTCAGACTCATGAGAGAGGTGGCTTCATTAGAGCTTCAGGCATAGTATTCCGTGGTCAAATACAGGCACTTTCACAAGCCTATTTATTGTCAAGCGGACCTTTGTTTCCAGAGAGATTTTGCCTGCCACAGCAATGCTCAGCAAGAATACACACTCTGGGAAAGGAAGATAAAATTCAATGAAATTATTGACAGCAAAGAACCACAGGAAACAGATTATTTTTAACCTGTATAGTTTTTTACTTTGAGTGTGGAAACGCTAGAAGTCATTAATATACTGGCTTTTATGCACTGGTTGAGCATTAGAAACTACAAACGGAATACAATAGGAAACAATGAAGAGCTCCTCAGAGAGTTTAAGGTAAAGGTAAAGGTAAAGGTACCCCTGCCCATACGGGCCAGTCTTGCCAGACTCTGGGGTTGTGCGCCCATCTCACTCAAGAGGCCAGGGGCCAGCGCTGTCCGAAGACACTTCCGGGTCACGTGGCCAGCGTGACATCGCTGCTCTGGCAAGCCAGAGCTGCACACGGAAACGCCGTTTACCTTCCCGCTAGTAAGCGGTCCCTATTTATCTACTTGCCCCCAAGGGTGCTTTCGAACTGCTAAGTTGGCAGGCGCTGGGACCGAGCAACGGGAGCGCACCCCGCCGCGGGGATAAACTCAGAGAGTTTATCAGTTATGAAATAAATTTTCTTTATTTCTCTATGGGACTCAGGTCCAACTCAAATGTGATATTGGGCACTTAAGGTGAAAAATAACTGTGTGGCAATGGACATGGTCAGCAACTTATTTAAAATAGGTTGCACACAGACAGTGGCGTAGCGTGAGGGGTGCAGGGGGGGCGGCCGCACCGGGAGCAACATCGGGGGCGCGCGCTCGCGCTCGCACTCGCAGCTCTCTGCCCCTACCTGGCAGGGGCGCAAATTACTTGCCTTGCCCCAGGTGCTGACAACCCACGCTACGCCACTGTACACAGATTCTGCTTGCAGTCTTCCAATAGGCATCTGAGGAAGCAGGTTTACATGCATTCATCTGAGACATGCCCACATTTGATTGTGTGATAGCATCAGTACTGTGTGGTGCTCATCTAGCCTCTATTGAAATTTCCAAATGGAGTCTTTGATATGGAATGCAAATGTGCAATCCCATCCTAGAGTACCAGTTGTTGCACACTAAACTAGAACTGGGGGGAGGTTCAGCTATAACTGATAGCACCGCACTGTAATAAAAATCAATTCCTTTTCAGATAGGAGCATGAATCACTTCCTTGTTAACCCATAGAAACCTGACCCTTAAAGTATGGATGGAATTTGTGATTGAAGCTTTACAACCCAATTCTTGTGTGGGGTTGTGTGTTTCCTCTTTGGAAGAGTCGTGTTACTAGATAGCCTTTCTCCCCCCTGAATAAAAGCCTTTAATAAGTACACCCTTTGAAACTCTTTGAACGCAGAGGCAGTGAAAAGAACTGAATTGCTCTGAAAATTGACCTAACCCATCCATGTTTCCTCCTTTCTCCAAAGTGCTCTAACCTTCCTTTCTTTATCAGTGATGGCACCTCAATGACCTGCTCTCCCACGGCACAGCCTCACAAAGTTTATCGAGCAGTTTGCGTACTCTGTGGTCCTATAAAAATCCACTGTGGTTATTTTACTAGTCTGCTGAGGATTTGGCGGTGTTATTTAGCCTCCAGTTTCATTTTTTTGCAACCAAGCACTTAGTGGAGGAGAAGATTCATTTGCTACCACTGAGACAAAATGATTAATCTGTATTCATAATTAAATATTTCTGGGCTTCAGTGAATATCTGCATTCAAATTCTACATCCTCTTTTATCCAAGGGGTGAAGATTGTTATTTTCAGACTGGGGGATCCTGAGATTCCTCAAGGGATGATTATTAATGTTAGGAAAGCTTTCCTTATCATGCAAGGTCTCTCTCAGCACTAACAATCTTCCCCTGCAATGAGAAGCCAGCAGGGAAGGCTAGGTATGTGCAAAGGTTATCCATTCATCTTGCGAAAAATGAAATAAATGGGTTTCACTCATACATTTGTTATGAATCAAACGCAATAGGAACAAATATGTTCCAAATGGGGGCAAAGATTTATTCATTTGTTTCTTTCATTTCTGCCTCTGCTTGAAGTAGTAGCCAAGTCAGTTTGAGATTACATACATGGATGAGGGAGAGAGATAACCATGTTATTTTACGCAAAAAACTGGTCACCAACTGTTGTTCACAGAGAAGAAAAGGGGAAAAAAGCCCAATGAAAATTTCTTCCCACAAATGAGACATACTTTATGACTCTTTTGAATTGTTTTGTAGTTTCCTTTACACTGAAAGGAATATGTTACATAAGTAAATAGTTATGCAATTTATGTAATGTATGTCAAGTAGCACAAATATAATAATAATAATAATAATAATAATAATAATAATAATAATAATAATAATTTT
Organism: Podarcis gaigeae; assembly: GCF_964106915.1. NCBI lineage: Eukaryota > Metazoa > Chordata > Lepidosauria > Squamata > Lacertidae > Podarcis > Podarcis gaigeae. Next base: position 17,487,857 of record NC_139685.1, on the reverse strand, counting down.
TATTTTTACCCCATCCACCCCAGCCAAGGCCAGGCTCAGGGTGGCTAACAAGAATTAATAAAAACAAGTTGAATTAATACAACTTAAAAACAAGATTAAAATACAACATTAAAATATTGAAACATTAAAATATTAAAATGCAGCCTCATCACAGGAGGAGAAAGGAAAAAGAAAGAGGGGGAGGGAATCAAATTGGCTCCAAGCCAAAAGCCAGGAAGAAATCAGATCCTGCAGGGCCCTGGTCTCATGAGACAGAGCGTTCCACAAGTGTTGAAAAGGCTCTGGCTCTGGTTGAAGCTAATCTAACTTCCTTAGGGCCTGGGACCACTAGGGTGTTGCTATTTATGGACCTTGAGGCTCTCCATGGGGCATACCAAGAGAGGCGGTCCCGTAGGTACGAGGGTCCTAGGCCGTGATAATATAATGCTTGGAGGAAACCAAATGGGAGTGGAACAGAAACAGCGTAGACTGTGTTGAAAACAGATCAGAATGGAAATCACTTCCTTCTTGTATCCCTAACTGGTCATCTGTCACTTCTTGAGATTTCTGCATTGAAGGGGGTGGAGTAGATGATCATCAGGGTCTCTTCCAACAATTCTCAGATTCTGTGGTAACCCACAACTAGTCCAGGACGTATGGATCAGGCAAAATCATCATATCAGAATTCATGAAAAGCAAATTTCTCAAACATCCCTCCTCCCAAAGACATAGCTCTACCATCTACCACCACAAGATATACTTAGCAGAAACATAATTCTGCCTTATATTTGGCAAAGAACCAAGAAAATGTAATAAGCAAAGCTTGGGGGAAGGGGGAAACTAACTTGGCTTGGGGCAGTTTGGAATAACTTCAATACAATGGATATCAGCTTAACAGAAAATATTCTTTCTAGCTCAGCCATGTGGCACACACATACTTTCAAGATAATGCATTCTGTTAAAAATGTTGTTTCCTAAATGGGAGGTGATCATTATAATTTGACTCTATATGTTCATATTACTGCTTGATGCAATTACTATAAAAGTCTTACAAGGCAACAATCTTCCATAATCTTGCCACCGCTATTTTCCTTAAAAAGACCATAGAATATCATTATGAAATGATATTAAACTCACCATGTCCTACAGACGTATCCTTCCACCCCAAAATAGATGAGGCTTCAAAACAGCAGGGAGTTTATTGAAATATGGCACATGCTGTCTCCCTGTTCTGTGAATAGCCATTAAAATCAATTAGTGCCTTTATTTCCGTAGAGTCTCCTGTAATCATTTGCTCAAAGAGCTTCCCTAAGATTAATATTGCACATTTTTCAAGTCAGTCAAAACTGATCATTATTATTACTTACCAAATAATCAGTAATATTCTCATCATATTTTGTTAAATCATTTATCATCTATCAACAGGTTGAAAATCCAAGAAGCTCTGTAACATCACAAACCATTGCAGCCAAAAGATTTTATTCCTTTGCTGCATCGGAGGTAGCTTGTGGAGAAAGTCAGATACAATTGATTTGAGTAATTTCCTGTACATTGTGCATTTTTCACAGTCCCCATTTTCAAAATCCCAAGCCTTCCTTGCAATGCATTCAAGGGATTTGTGGAACATGACTTGAAAGATTTTGCCCTCATTAATATATGTTCTTTCGTCAAAATCCACCTAAATGAGATCATGCACACAATGGGCCCTTCCAGATATACCACCTGAAATTTAAAAATAAAAAAAAAAATTACCAAGCAAATGCATGACCCTGCCATGCTACTTGGAGAGCCTAAATATTTTGCCTGCACTCAAACCAATTCTCATGACAAGTCAGTCCTACTAAATTCAGTGGTACACCCAGGTTCTGAAGGAATCTGGGTGCAATTCTGAAGGAAATCAGCCCTGAGTGCTCATTGGAAGGACAGATCCTGAAGCTGAGGCTCTAATACTTTGGCCTCCTCATGAGAAGAGAAGACTCCCTGGAAAAGACCCTGATGTTGGGAAAGATGGAGGGCACAAGGAGAAGGGGACGACAGAGGACGAGATGGTTGGATAGTGTTCTCGAAGCTACTAACATGAGTTTGACCAAACTGCAGGAGGCAGTGGAAGACAGAAGTGCCTGGCGTGCTCTGGTCCATGGGGTCACGAAGAGTTGGACACGACTAAACGACTAAATAACAACACCACCACCCAGGTTTGCAAGGTTCAGATATCATCTAAAGTCCACCTGTGAATTTAGAAGATATGCCTCCTGGAGCTTTTATTTAGAAGATTTACAGACCACCCTTCAGCAGAGCAGAGTTTGCAAAAGCACAATGACATATGCAAATAAAACATAAGGTGGAGAAGAACCTTCAAATATGACATCAATGTATGGGCAGGTTTGGTGTGGACATGCTCAGTACTAGGCAGATCAGAAGGAAGCCCAACCACATGGATAAAAGTAACAACAATGACCATCATGCACACAGCTTGTTGCCACTATTTTCCAGAGTTTTGTGGCAGTGCTGCTAAGTCCAACACAGGGATAGTTCAACACCATCCATGCTACACTGCTCTCAGTCATGAGTGGAGCCAATGATGTGTTTGCATGGTGCCAGTCTTCCCACTGCCTTGTTCCCTCCTCCTCCCAGTAAGCAACAAAAACAAGAAACGAGCATAGCAACTCTACCCCACTTTACAAGGTGATTTTGTTTGCCCGGCTACGCTCAAAAGCAGAGGAGCTCGCCTATAACGCTCAAAAGCAGAGGAGCTCTCCTATAACTGAGTGGCAACTTCATCTAGATCAGTGGTTCTCAACCTGTGGGTCCTCAGATGTTGTTGGACTTCAACTCCCATCATCCCTGAGCTCTGGCCTTGCTAGCTAGGGGTGATGGGAGTTGTAGTTCAACAACATCTGGGGACCCACAAGTTGAGAAAGGCTGATCTAGATGTTTTGCCTTCAGAATCCAACTCATCATTGATGGCGTTCACATATCCGCTAACATTTCTCTGATGAAAATAGAGATGACGTATTTAACAAGTTTGACCAAACTGTGGGAGGCAGTGGAAGACAGAAGTGCCTGGCGTGCTCTGGTCCATGGGGTCACAAAGAGTCAGACACGACTAAATGACTAAACAACAACAACATTTAACAACAGCAACAGCAGCAGCAGCAACAACAATAATAATAGTAATTTGCTTATTTATACCCTGCCCATCTGACTGTGTTGCCCCAGCCACTCTGGGTGGCTTCCAACATATATAAAAACATAACAAAACATTAAAATTTAAAAAACTTCCCTATACTGAGTTGTATAGTCACTTACCTCCTTGGCTTAAGGTTTGCAAAACTCCATACCCTCCAACATTTCTCCAATTAAAATACAGTGGTACCTCGGGTTAAGTACTTAATTCATTCCGGGGGTCTGTTCTTAACCTGAAACTGTTCTTAACCTGAAGCACCACTTTAGCTAATGGGGCCTCCTGCTGCTGCCGCGCCACAGGAGCACGATTTCTGTTCTTATCCTGAAGCAAAGTTCTTAACCTGAAGCACTATTTCTGGGTTAGCAGAGTCTGTAACCTGAAGCGTATGCAACCTGAAGCCTATGTAACCCGAGGTACCACTGTAGTGATGTCCTACCACACACTACAGCATTTCTCCGATGAAAATGGGGACATCCTAATGAAAAGCAGGACATTCTGGGATGCAACTGGAAACTGGGATGGCTTCTGTAAATCTGGCACTGTCCTTGGAAAATAGGGACACTTGGAGAGTCTGTGTTCAATGAAAGTCTATTCATTTTCAGCTGGGATCACACGAGACAGCAGAAAGAGGGCTTCGGCACATTTCCATAAACAGATCCACACACACAGCACATCTAGTTCAGCTAGTTGTTACATTCCCATTTCTTTTTAAATTGCAAAAAAAAAAAGTTAAATCTTATGTAAGTGCAAGAAATTTCAGTTAACTTATGTGATAAAAAAATGTGTTTTCATACACTAATGGTCTCTTTCTTTGTCCAACATAACACATTCAGCTATCAGTTAGCTTAACTCTCATTCCGTAGGAGTTGTGTTTTCCTTTGAGCATTGAAATGAATAATTAAATATTATATATTTCACAGGTAATGAATTGCACACACTCTTTTTTCTTTTCCTTTTTGAAGGAAACCATCATCTTGCTGCAAGACAATTTTACTTTGCTGCAATTTGACTCATGATGTGAAGCACTTTAGATAATTTTCTTTGAATGTCAGCGTAGCTCTGTGTAGTGCTGCATTATGCAGAAGTGAGAAGGTTCCCAGTAGGGAAGAAATGGAGATATCAGATTATTATTATTTTTGGGGGGGTGTTGTTTTTTTGGTGTGTTTTTTTAGAAAGATGAAATATGCACAGTTCATTTACTAAGATACATGCAAATGCAATAATGCTAAGAGAAATGGCATCCTGAATGACTTACAGTATAATATAATCATAATGGAAAAGAGAAAACACAATTACTCTTCATCCTCTTGAGTTGTTGCAGACCTTCACGTCCATAAGAACCCCATCCCCATAAGAACTTTTCTAGGAAAAGGAGTCTAATAGCAGTGTTCCCAGGAATTCTCCAAAATTATATTCCATGCCCAATATATTCTGGACCTTTTGTACACCATCTTAGGGTGCCACCAAGCTACACCCTGTGGTCATGTGTAAATTAAGAGCACTTGAATATTTTTTGGGTCTTTGAATTTCCAATACACATGGCCTTGATCCACACTTTCCACGTTTAATGTGCAGTTTGGAACTGAGGCCTGCTCTGTCCCTCACCACTCTTGATGCTCTGCCCATTGGGTGAGAAAGGCACCCAGTTCATTCAGAAGGACCAAACCGACTCTTCACTCTTGCTTCTCCTTGGCGTTTCCTGAAGGCAACCAGCCCGCTCGAAGGCTTACACTTTCCCTTGTAACTCCAGATTGGCGTTCTCTGTTGCTGCATTATAAAGAAGCAGGAGGAGGGGGCAGGTGGTAAGGCCGTATATATCCTCTACTGGCTCCATCCTTGTGCTGGTGTTTGCATTAGCCAAGCACCAGAATCGGCTTTTTGCCAGTTTTCTGACCTCATCCACAAATACACTCCCACTCGGATTCCTTTTGGAGCCAGATGGGAAGCAATGTTATTGTAAGGAAAGCTTGTCAGTTGATAAAAGAAATCTGAATTAAAGAAGTCAAACTTCCAAAAACCTCATTCATTCATTAATATATTGATTTGATTTGACTTGACTTGATTTAATTTGATTTGTATACCGCCCTTCATCATAAGATCTCAGGGAGGTTCACCAGATAAAAATGCAAAGTAAAAACACAAGTAAATAGTTAAACTATAAACAACAAAAGAATAACTCCCCTACCACAAACACATTTAAAAGGCTGTAGAATATTAATCAGCCTTGTGAAACAAAAATACAGATTACAGATTATCATATAACACTTAAGAACAATTTAAAACATCCCCAACCCAAATAAACATTTTAAAACATCCCCAACCCAAGTTAAAATCCCATCCCCTTTAATTTAAACCATATTTTTAGCACAAGGGGGCTGGGGCTGGCCCAGGCCCTTGCTCCACCCCAAAGTGCCACGCCCAAAGGGATGACCCCCTTTGTGTTGCTCCTGGTCTGGAGATCTAGCAGAGGCCACAGGTCCAGCAGGTTGGGGTGGGATGGGGGTCCCCTGGCACCAGCTGCAGGCAGGTCCTCATTCCTGTTAAGAAAACAATGGCTGCTGCAATAAACCAGGCATAGGCAAACTGGACCCTCCTGATGTTTTGAGACTACAACTCCCATAATCCCTAGCTAACAGGACTAGTAGTCAAGGATGATGGGAATTGTAGTCTCAAAACATCTGGAGGGCCAAGTTTGCCTATGCCTGCAATAAACCATCCCTGTCTGCATCTGGTAAGTTTTTAAGTTGTAGCATAGAAAGGACTAGCAGGCCTTCAAGCAAGGCACTTTCAGGTGCTTGAAGGTGTCATGTTGCACAACAGCCTCCTGAGAGAAAGGAGCAGTAAATGCCTGAGCCCCTCACAAGCAGAAGTGACACAGAGTAGAAAGTGAAAGGTTCTCCCATCCTTACTATGAGTGGCCCTGAGCTATCAGATTAAACCAAAATGCTTTTACATCACAAGAAGGCAACACATCACAATATTTCTCAAGAGAGGCAGCTGTCAGATTCAGCTGTGGCACAACCAGCAATGAAAGGTCAAGCATTGTATACCCATGCCTGAACCAGCCGCACATTTCTTACTAATATGGCATTGCTGACTTTTAATTAACAACTAATTTTAACTTACATATTTTGCAAACCAATTCCGTTTTCAAATTTTAAAAGGCATGGGGATTAAGAAGTGCATTTAGGCTTGCAGAAGAGAAACACAATTAAGCACATGGGGGAATAGACAAATGAGTCTTGGCAGTTTCATGGTTCTATTGTGCATATTGCCAAATCAATCCAGCCTTGAAGGGGTTTGGATTGGCATCAAATATTTTAAAGCAAATCCTGTCCATTTCTTTACAACAACTGATTTTTGACGTGCTAAACAAATGGGGCATAAAATCCCAGCTATCGTTTCCCATTGTGGATTTCCCATTGTGGTTGATAGTCATATGAATTATGTATTTTCCTCCAAAACGGAGGAAGCCAGGGTGTTCACACATATCTAACAAGGCCACTGAATTTAATTTGATTTCCAATTATTAAGCACATTGTTGAAGGATACTGAGCCATCACAGTGTCAATGCAAATGTTAGGAGGGGAATCTTGACCCCTTCCAAACAACTGCAAAAATAACGTTGGATGAAGTTAAATGTTAATACTTAGACCTCTTAGAGATTTTTCACTGTTGATTTTCACTGCAGTTAATAAACAAATTATCAGCTCAAGGTCATCACCTGTAACAGAATCCTTCAAATATTCCAAGGTGCAATTTTTGGACTATATTCAGTGATGGACCTTATTACTTCGTAGATTATTCCCAATTCCTGTTTCTGAAAAAGCTTTAATTGTAACTCCGGGCCAAAATAAATATCATCATAGGTTAGATTACAGGCTTTAATCTATGTAGAGATAGATGTTCTTGAGGGCAGGTGAGGGAATTACAGTGGTACCTCAGGTTACATACGCTTCAGGTTACATATGCTTCAGGTTACACACTCCGCTAACCCATAAATAGTGCTTCAGGTTAAGAACTTTGCTTCAGGATAAGAACAGAAATCAGGCTCCAGCGGCACGGCGGCAACAGGAGGCCTCATTAGCTAAAGTGGTGCTTCAGGTTAAGAACAGTTTCATGTTAAGGACGGACCTCCGGAATGAATTAAGTACTGAACCCAAGGTAGCACTGTATATAAAACTAAAGGATGGACAGCCTGATGCATTATTGGGTTAAGGGCATTCTTCAGGCATCTTCAATTGTCTTTGGTTTGTCGGGTCCTTGAAGGTTGCCCCTTAGGACTGATATGCACACTTTGGTGAATGCTGAACATTGAGGCTGGGATGCACATATCAAAGGCTCACTTAGCAAGGAAAGAGATATTTGCTTCCAGTCCTTGGATGGAAAATCCCAGATTATGGCTGTAAACATGCCCAGATCTCTGGAGGGATGTGTTCCTGACAGATTTCTCCAGGAGTTCACCTGCACATACTTTCTGAATTTAGCTAACCAGGTTACAGATCTTCTGTTTGTTATATTTAAGAAAATTTCTGCTATTTCATTGGCTCTCAAGTCTTTGTTTTGTGGTGGTGGTGGGGATAATGAAGCCATAGCAAGCTACCTTAACCAGGTTTTTTATCATTCTGCTGAAGAAGGTCAGCAGCACATTCCTAGATTTATTCTTTCTTTGTTGTATTTGTTCTAATCTTAAAGGAAGTTTCTATTCAAACTGACATTCAAACAACTTCTCTATAAGCCAAGTTCCAAATTAAGAACTGACTTTCCAATTTGTTCTGCATACGTGAAGTCTTCCTTTTCTATTAGTTCTGAGATGCTTATAGAAAAGCAGCTTTTGAATGAGGGAATTTATAGGGAAGTGGTGGGATATATAACAGGGATGGAAGATTCATGGCCTTCTTGATGTTCTGTCTCACTACAGCTTCAATCAACCCCTGCCAGCATGGCCAGTGATCAGGGGAGATGGGAGATGAAATCCCATCTCATCCATCCTTACGGGGTCCTCGCTGCGAGATCACATTCACCTGGTGCTATACCAGCTGCACTGGCTCCCGGTGGAGTACAGGATCAGGTTTAAGGTGCTGGTTTAAACCTTTAAAGCCCTATACGGCCTAGGACCCTCGTACCTACGGGACCGCCTCTCCTGGTATGTCCCACAGAGGAACTTGCAATCTTCAAACAAAAACATCTTGGAGGTCCCAGGCCAAAGAGAGGTTAGGCTGGCCTCAACCAGAGCCAGGGCTTTTTCGGCTGTGGCTCTGATCTGGTGGAACGCTCTACCACAAGAGATTAGGGCCCTGCGGGACTAATAATAATAATAATAATAATAATAATAATAATAATTTATTATTTATACCCCACCCATCTGGCTGAGTTTCCCCAGCCACTCTGGGCGGCTTCCATAAAAGCCAAAAATACAGTAAAATATCACACGTTAAAAACTTCCCTGAACAGGGCTGCCTTAAGATGTCTTCTGAATGTCAGGTAGTTGTTTATCGCTTTGACATCTGCTGGAAGGGCGTTCCACAGGGTGGGCGCCACTACCGAGAAGGCCCTCTGCCTGGTTCCCTGTAGCTTTGCTTCTCACAATGAGGGAACCGCCAGAAGGCCCTCGGCGCTGGATCTCAGTGTCCTGAACGATGGGGGTGGAGACACTCCTTCAGGTATACAGGACCGAGGCCGTTTAGGGCTTTAAAGGTCAGCACCAACACTTTGAATCGTGCTCAGAAACGTACTGGGAGCCAGTGCAGATCTCTCAGAACCGGTGTTATGTGGTCCCGGCAGCCACTCCCAGTCACCAGTCTAGCTGCCGCATTCTGGATTAATTGCAGTTTCCGGGTCACCTTCAAAGGTAGCCCCACATAGAGCGCGTTGCAGTAGTCCAAGCGTGAGATAACTAGAGCATGCACCACTCTGGCGAGACAGTCCGTGGGGAGGTAGGGTCTTAGCCTGCGTACCAGGTGGAGCTGGTAGACAGCTGCCCTGGACACAGAGTTAACCTGCGCCTCCATGGACAGCTGTGAGTCCAAAATGACTCCCAGGCTGCGCACCTGGTCCTTCAGGGGCACAGTTACCCCATTCAGGACCAGGGAATCCTCCACACCTGCCCGCCTCCTGTCCCCCAAAAACAGTACTTCTGTCTTGTCAGGATTCAACCTCAATCTGTTAGCCGCCATCCAACCTCCAACCGCCTCCAGGCACTCACACAGGACCTTCACCGCCTTCACTGGTTCTGATTTACAGGAGAGGTAGATCTGGGTGTCATCTGCATACTGATGAACACCCGGTCCAAACCCCCTGATGATCTTTCCCAGTGGCTTCATATAGATATTAAAAAGCATGGGGGAGAGGACAGAACCCTGGGGCACCCCACAAGTGAGAGCCAAGGGGTCTGAACACTCACCCCCCACCACCACTTTCTGGACACGGCCCAGGAGGAAGGAGCGGAACCACTGTATGACAGTGCCCCCAGCTCCCAGCCCCTCTAGACGGTCCAGAAGGATGTTATGGTGGATGGTGTCAAATGCTGCTGAGACATCCAGCAGAACTAGGAAACAGCTCTCACCTTTGTCCCTAGCCCGCCGGAGATCATCAACCAGCGCGACCAAGGCAGTTTCAGTCCCATGGTGAGGCCTGAATCCCGATTGGAAGGGATCCAAATGGTCCGTTTCCTCCAGGCGTGCTTGGAGTTGTTCAGCAACCACCCGCTCAATCACCTTGCCCAAGAATGGCAGATTTGAGACTGGGCGATAGTTGGCCAAATTGGCCGGGTCTAAAGATGTTTTTTTAAGAAGCGGTTTAATGACCGCCTCTTTCAGCGGGTCTGGGAAGGCTCCCTCACAGAGGGAAGCATTCACCCCCGCAAAGCTTTTATCAGCCAGGATGGGCAAGGATCAAGGAGACAGGTGGTCGGTTTCACTCGTCCAAGCAGCCTGTCCACATCCTCGGAGGTAACAGATTGAAATTGACATCTTTCCGCAGGGCCTGCAAGACAGAGCTGTTCCGCCAAGCCTTTGGCCAGGGCACAGCATGACTCCTTCCTTTGGCAATCTTCACAGAACTCTAACCCAATGGTTACCATCAATTTGATTTGAAGTAATTTTTTAATGAAATGATTTTAGAATGTTGCGTGTTGAGGTCCCCAATCCACCCCCCAAAATAACTCACAACGGACACGTAATTTTTGTTTAAGATTTTTGGTTAAAATACAAACTGTGAGTGGTTGTTTAGGCATTGGTTAAGACTATCTGTCCCCCCCGCCTGGGGACAGAACTGACTTCCGGGCACCACCGAAAGACAGTGCGGGGGAAAGCAAGTCGGGGAAGAATTGGAGCTGAGACACAGACCCTCAACTCTCACCCGCCTGCTCCCCGAAGGCTTGCCGGCCCTAGTCCCATTCCAGGGATTGGACGAAAAGATGGCAAGCCCCAGGATTCCTTTAACGGAATTCCCTTTCCGCAGCAACCATGGAGGGGCAGGCCCAGCCTATCCTGAACCCCTCCATGGAGGGGTAGGCCCAGCCTATCCTAACCCCTCCTCCACCAGATTTATAACCAATGCCTAACCACAACCTTACAAGTTGTGACGATTTGCTACGCAGTAGGCAAAAACCACCCAGCCAGCCAATTTGCCAGGTGGAAAAATTCCTACCAGGCCCCTGCTCAAAGGCAGACGACCCCATGACAGGCATAGCAAGGTCAACGCAACAAACCCCTTATTCTAGGGCGGGTGGGCGGGTGATCCGTTGCACGCAGCAAAAGAGAAAGTACAAGAGTATTTAAACCTTTTACCCCTCCCACCAAAATTGCAACATAACTTTTGCCCCAGCAACTCGGCAATCCAATCAATGCCCCCTGGCCATCTTGGAGAACTTACCCAGCAACAAAGGGGTGGCTCAGTAGACCCCACCGCAACACGTGCTCTCCCTGAAGGAGAACACGCTTTGCATTATTTTATTGTTGTTAGCCGCCCTGAGCCCGGCCTTGGCTGGGAAGGGCGGGATATAAATAAAATATTATTATTATTATTATTATTATTATTATTATTATTATTATTATTATCCCAACCATGATATACAACATCTAGAAACTTCCAGGGGGAGACACAACTGGAAGGGGAATTTGAAGCAGAAAAATATGAAGGCACAAATTTCTGGAAAGGATGAACTATCCCTGATCAGTATTTATCCACTCTTATAGGTTCTTTCTGAATTTGCTTTTCCATCAACAAAATGGCTCCTGTTGTCTTTAAACAACAACAACAACCAACATAAAATTGTGTCATGAGTCATGTGGGATGGGGAACCTGACACCCCCCAGATTTTGTTGGACTCCAATTCCTATCAGCTCCAGCCAACATGGCCAATTGTTGCTCTGTGGAAAAGAAATAACTTTTAAACCCATTTAAATATGTAGCATTGCTAAGTCCCATATACTCAAGAATTTGCACAGTGTAGTTGCAGTTCAGTAAGAGTAACCCCAAACAAGCCAACCTGAGCTCCTCCCCTCAAAACAATTAATCTTATCTATGGCATAAGGTAAAGGTAAAGGGACCCCTGACCATTAGGTCCAGTCGTGACCGACTCTGGGGTTGCGGCGCTCATATCGCTTTATTGGCCGAGGGAGCCAGAGTACAGCTTCCGGGTCATGTGGCCAGCATGACTAAGCCGCTTCTGGCGAGCCAGAGCAGCGCATGGAAATGCCGTTTACCTTCCCACTGGAGCGGTACTTATTTATCTGCTTGCACTTTGACGTGCTTTCGAACTGCTAGGTTGGCAGGAGCAGGGACCGAGCAACGGGAGCTCATCCCATCGCAGGGATTCAAACCGCCAACCTTCTGATCAGCAGGTCCTAGGCTCTGTGGTTTAACCCACAGTGCCACCCGCGTCCCACTGTCTATGGCATATACAGTGCCAAATGTAAGCAGGTTACAATATAAAAGGAATATGGCATTAATAAATGGTGTGGTGAGTGAAACATTTAGCTCACATATTGTTTATTCATGGCTCATAAAGCTCACTATATGCATTATAACCTTAGGGCATTTTTAAATATGGTCTTGACCCTGAGTATTTTATCATTTGACTGTTCATACAGGAGGTCAGCAAAATAACATAATTGAAACTTCCCTGAGGTTTATGATGGGACAAAATGAGCCAAATGTTTTATCTAGAATGACAGTGAGCTATCAGTTGGCTAGAAACCCTGAAATGAAAGTCATCAGTTGACTGGCGTTTAGATTAAAGTTACCAGATTTTTTTCTGTGAATCTGGGGACACTTTTCAAATTCAGTGGGAATAAAAGGATTTGGTATGGGGTAAAAGGTAAAGGTAAAGGTACCCCTGCCCGTACGGGCCAGTCTTGCCAGACTCTGGGGTTGTGCGCCCATCTCACTCAAGAGGCCAGGGGCCAGCGCTGTCCGGAGACACTTTCGGGTCACGTGGCCAGCGTGACATCGCTGCTCTGGCGAGCCAGAGCTGCACACGGAAACGCCGTTTACCTTCCCGCTGGTAAGCGGTCCCTATTTATCTACTTGCACCCGGAGGTGCTTTCGAACTGCTAGGTTGGCAGGCGCTGGGACCGAGCAGCGGGAGCGCACCCCGCCGCAGGGATTCGAACCGCCGACCTTTCGATCGGCAAGTCCTAGGCGCTGAGGCTTTAACCCACAGCGCCACCTGCGTATGGGGACTGATTTGTAAATCTGGGGACTGTCCCCGGGAAACGGGAATGTCTGGCAACCTTAGTTTAGAGTATACTAAAAGAAGTTCATAGCAGAAAATACTCCCCAGCCTGTCTTGCATGACATAAGAAAGGTGATTTGCCCTTACTCAGGATGAAGCACAAATCTTATTGGCTGTGGAACCTTTGCCAGTTAGGTGTAGGAATGGCCACTGTGTTGGAAATACACAGAAGAATATTGAGATCAACAAGAAATAAGTTGTTGTTTAGTCGTTTAGTCTTATCCGACTCTTCGTGACCCCATGGACCAGAGCATGCCAGGCACTCCTGTCTTCCGCTGTCTCCCACAGTTTGGTCAAACTCATGCTGGTAGCTTTGAGAACACTATCCAACCATCTCGTCCTCTGTCGCCCCCTCCTCCTTGTGCCCTCCATCTTTCCCAACATCAGGGTCTTTTCCAGGGAGTCTTCTCTTCTCATGAGGTGGCCAAAGTATTGGAGTCTCAGCTTCAGGATCTGTCCTTCCAGTGAGCACTCAGGGCTGATTTCCTTAAGAATGGATAGGTTTGATCTTCTTGCAGTCCATGGGACTCTCAAGAGTCTCCTCCAGCACCATAATTCAAAAGCATCACTTCTTTGGTGATCAGCCTTCTTTATGGTCCAGCTCTCACTTCCATACATCACTACTGGGAAAACCATGGCTTTTACTATACGGACCTTAAAAAATAAGTAGTAAGCAACAATTATCTCTGTGCCTTGATATCTTGTTTAGGACCTGTGAAGGGGCTTGAATCAACTTGATACTCAGTCATTGCAATATTTGGTCTTATAGGCTGCATCTTTTAAGAAGTTAATTTTATATGAGAAGGCATTGTATGAAAATGAGAAGGCATTGAAATAGTCTTGCATTACAAGAAATCTTATAATAAACAAATGAAGTCCCAGTATTTGTCAGGCATAACACATTAAAAATGTGTGTGGCATCTTTCTCAACCTCCCCCCATCCCCAAAAATGGATGTGGGGAACTGGTCTGGTGTTCAAGCAGCAAAAAAGGAATTATGTCCTGGGATGAAATATGCCAATATCTCAGTGGTCATATCAATGAATGGAACAGAACAGTGAGTTAAGCCTAAGGTTTCACTTGGTTCTGCAAATGTCCGAGACAGCACTTCTTTGCAATAGATCAATACATTTCTTATGCAAGGATCAATATGTGCAATGCATTTTAAATGTCGTGTTTTTCCAAATGTGTTTTTGCCGCATATATTCCTACAATAGCACTGTCATAGACACAAGCACACACCTTCCCAACTGATCTTTGGAACAGCTGTGTAGGTGGAAATAGCAGCATCACAAACACTTTCCCCCTCAATCGCTATGACTACTGTGGGAAAAGCCATATCCGTTCAGAGACATTGCATCCAATCCATTAAGTCATTTCCCTTTGGTGTTTTAATTAAATAAAGGAGGTTAATTGCTGTGGAAATGGCTTGTCAAGGCACAGTCAGCACAAGCATCCAGAAAGTTTGGCGTATTTGACCTGAATAATTAGATCCGCACACTTCTGCCTCTGACCTGAACTTGTTTAAACACTAGTGGGACAGGCAGTATACATTATTCCTGCATTCTTGTTTGCTTTGGAAATTTCCACTCCCTTCTTTTCAAAGAGCAGCGTCTGCACATTTTCGCTGCTTCCCTAGTCCTGGTCAGTAATTTGATCAGCCAGAGGAAAAAGTTCTGGATAATCTGGTTACTCCTCTGGACCCTTGTGTAATCTGCACCGCTCTCCTGGCTCCATCTAAGACATGCGGTGTAGGATTAGAGTTGCTGCTCCCACTATTAGGTCTACTACTGATGCACCCCCCCCCCCCGGTTAAGTTGTGGGTGAACATATCAGACGACACAGCAATTCTTCAAACAGCTCTTGTTTATTCAGAGGCCAGAACAGAACTGAACTGAAGAGCTCAGTCAGCCTGCTTATATAGAGCTCCAGAACAACTTAACTGTAGCAACTTTCTAAAACTATCCAATCACTGAACGTCACTTTCGATCCTTCATTTGCATAACTATCTACAGTATCCCCCTGCTAGCCTAGGGTGAGAACTTCAGTACATAACACACACACCTCCCCTAGAATATCAAGTATTTTTTTAACCCCCACCCTCTCAAAGTATCTCAAAGCCACATTATTCTTCCCTGTCCCAAACACATGTTGTTCTTCTGTTTGAACTCAGGGAAGATCTGCAAACATTTCTGTCAGTTTACTGTTCTTTGTCCAATCAGGTCTCTGCACCACTTAGCCAATCCTAATCCAAAAGTATAGCTATGGGTGGGATAGTGACTGAGCCCAGGTCCTACAATGAGTTTCATGGGCACTGTTAACCCTGGTTTCCCAGGTCCTGCTTCACTTTATATCTCTCCATCCCACCCCCATTATTCCACTTTCTGGAAAGAATATGTCAAAGGGAATAAGCTTGGAGGAAAAGCAATAATAATTTCCCATAGCTCTGGAAGTTTGTGTGGTCCCTTGTTAACAGAAGAATGGCCGCCTTAAATGAGATTTCCGGTTCTGAGTTACTGTGGCCCCTCGGGATTTCCCTGCACACTTAGAGATACAGATTTGCTTCACAGTTAAAGGTGAGAAGACCTGATTTGTGCTATTCAAAACAATATGCAAATCAAAAGACAGCCATCCTGTAGATTTCCAGTTCTCCAAATAGAGTTGTCAGTCTAACTAAAGGAGGCAGGGTACGCTGTTGAAGATTGCAATAAGGAACATTCCAGACCCTCCCTGTTGCCACACATTTGTGGTTTTACCTCTCTTAATCCTAGAAGAGTGACAATATGAAGTGGGGGAATTATAGACTTGGATTGTTTAAGGGTCCTAGCTTGGAAGTGTATCATCTTGTTGTTGTGGAACTATGCCAACAAAGTCAGCACTGAACATTACTGACTGCAGGAAAAACAGGTGTAAACTTTGGTCAATATCTAATGCAGGAGGTGTGAATAACTTCTACCTCCTGTTTCCACTTCATTGCAAAATAATGCATTTATTCATTTCTTTTAACGTTTAGCTGTTCTTGGGGACAGCATTTGTTCAGTTGTTCTTCCTGTTCATTTCCAGGGCTGCTGCCTTTTTTGCACTATGCTATTATCTTGCTCCTGAAGACAGGAGTGCCTGGCGTGCTCTGGTCCATGGGGTCACGAAGAATCGGACACGACTAAACGACTAAACAACAACAACAAATTATCTTGCTTACATTATCCAGCGCTTTTTTTCTTTAAAAATGTTTAGGGGTACTCTCATTTTGAATCAAGAAAATCACAATTTTATAGTTTAAATCGGAAAAAAATAAATACAGTAAATGGACAAAAGTACAAAGATTCACAAAATGTTTAGGGGTTTGTGTGGCCCTGCGTCCCCCCAGAAAAAAAAAAAGCACTGACATTATCTATTGTTTTGCCATACCAGTAATACCTACTCTTAAAACAAAGCAAAACACCAACCCTGCTCACTCTTGGAATATATTCTCCATATACGAAAGCACATATATATATATATATATACATATATATATATATATATATATATACTAATTGTTATTGTTTTCGAAACTGATGTCTTTCTCTATTATTGATCACTTGTGTCTGTCTCCGTGTGTGAAAAATGAACTTCTCATACTGGAACTGCAACACCTCTGTGGATGTTTTTATTGCTGAGCGATGCAGAGAAACAACTTGCTCAAACAGTTAACTGGCTCAAAACGTTCCAGCTCCTTGAATCTACACTTATTATATACTTGAGTGCCCTCATTCAGCAGGGAACTCTGCATAATGATGTTGACAAGAGCAACAGAGACCAAACAAATGCCATCCCTCTGGCATGTACTGAAATTGCATAAGCATGCCTTTCCTCATGGCCACAGCAAAATGATCATGCCTTTTAGGCAAGATTGTTTCCTTAATATATATGGTGTTTTCACCAACCTGTTATCCATTCCTCCTTAAGAACAGAGCTCCTATTTTCCAGGGACAGCCACAGATTTACAGAAGCACCCCGGTTTCTGATTTGACCCTGGGATATTCCACTTTTCCTTAAAAGGTAAAGGGACCCCTGACAATTAGGTCCACTTGTGACCGACTCTGGGGTTGCGGCGCTCATCTCACTTTATTGACCAAGGGAGCCGGCGTACAGCTTCCAGGTCATGTGGCCAACATGACTAAGCTGCTTCTGGCAAACCAGAGCAGGGCACGGAAACACCGTTTACCTTCTCGCCAGAGCGGTACCTACTTATCTACTTGCACTTTGATGTGGTTTTGAACTGCTAGGTTGGCAGGAGCAGGGACCGAGCAACGGGAGCTCACCCCGTCTCGGGGATTCAAACCACCGACCTTCTGATTGGCAAGTCCTAGGCTCTGTTGTTTAACCCACTTGGCAAGTGAAAGCCAAGTACTTCTCAACCTTCCCTTGCACCACTGTCTCCCAGAACCAGGAAAGAATGGACACAGAAAGAGCAGGAGTCATCTCTGGCCATGTGCATGCAGCCTGTTGCGGGCAGGGACGTAAAATAATCTGAGCCTGAGGTCATCATAAGGACATATGTTGGGATTTGTTCCACTCAAGGAGACTACAGGTGCCTGTATGACAGAAACTCTTCTTGGACAGCTTGAGCCAGTGTGGTGTAGTGGTTAAGAGCAGTGGACTCGTAATCTGGTGAACCGGGTTCGCTTCCCCGCTCCTCCACATGCAGCTGCTGGGTGACCTTGGGCTACTCACACTTCTCTGAAGTCTCTCAGCCCCACTCACCTCACAGAGTGTTTGTTGTGGGGGAGGAAGGGAAAGGAGAATGTTAGCCGCTTTGAGACTCCTTAGGGTAGTGATAAAGCAGGATATCAAATCCAAACTCTTCTTCTTCTTCTTCTTCTTCTTCTTCTTCTTCTTCTTCTTCTTCTTCTTCAGCAAATGAGATTCTTGTTTGAGAATCTGTGTGGTCAAGGTTACAATAATGGGAAGAACATGAAAACCAAAGAAGATGGTGTGCAAAGGACAGTACTGGACATAAACTCACATACATTTTCTGTGCCCTGCAATGACACTCTTTAAACTTGGTACTGGACATGAAGTCAATGATGATGATGATGATGATGACGACATATTTTTTGAAACCCTGCCTTTTTCCCTGATGGGACTCAGGGTGGCTATGATGCCACTAAGTGTTGTCTGGAAGCGACCAGTTTCTTCAGTTTAACTGATCTTTAATTTTTCTCTCTGCATCAACTCAGCAATGACACATTCTACCCAGCCTTGTATCAGACTCGGACATAACTGTTAAGCCATTGAGCGAAACAAGATGAGAGAGTCAAATCAATGCTTTGAAACTTCTGAGATATTGTCTTGGTACTATATGTGATGCTTTAATAGAGATCTTTGATGACACAAGCCTAAAAGGTTTATCTGGAAATACTTCCCAAATTGAAGCTAAGGACTTTGCTGATGCAATTTGTAAGTTCAAGTTTGTGGTATCTCTTATTACGTGGTACAATATCTTTTTTTGAAGTCAATTTTCCAAGCAAGCTATTACAAAGCAAGGAAGCTGATTTAAATTCACCTACAAGCCAATTGCAAGTGACCACAAATTACCTTGTGGCCTGCAGGTGTGATGAGGGCTTTCAACAAGTTTTGATAGACGCTATGAAGCAATAGGAGCTACTTAGGAATACTACCAAACTCTGAGACATAACGAGATAGAAAAAGGAGAAAGAAACAGTAGTTTGAGGGTGGTGATTATTTGTTATTTACGGTATATGCTGCCCATCTGACTAGGTTGCACCGGCCACTTTGGGTGGCTTCCAACAAATTAAACACATTAAGCACTGTAAAACATCAAACATTAAAAAACCACACCTCCCTATACAGGCAAGACTGAAGAAGAGGCCCTACAAGAGCCAAATCAGAAATTCAAAGTAGGTTTCTATGGTGCTGTCTTCGATGTAGCTTCACAATCGGTTGAAGAGAGATCCAACAGCTACAACAATATAATTCCCTATTTGGCTTCCTGTATGATATACGCAGTATCAAGGTGTACTTTAGGCCTGCAATGATTTGGGGGGGGGGAATCATAGATGCACAACAGAAACAAAGATATGGATTGGAAACAAAGATGTGTGTGTGTGTGTGTGTGTGTGTGTGTGTGTGTGTGTGTCACATACACCCACACACATATATAGTCCCTGTGTCTACTCTGGCAATACAACTGCAGGACCCAATAATGTCATCTATACCTTTTCAATATTCAAAGCAATATATGCTATTAACTTAAAGCAATGCCCTTCTGTATTGTAGATAGGACATAACAGGTCTCTCTCTGTGCAAAACAACAAATTTGCAAAAATGGAAAAAAAACAGAAATATTCAAAAACCAGTGAGGCTACATTTTCGACCTCCCTGGACACTCTGTAACTGACTTTAAAGTGGCCATCCTCAAAAGGAAGGAACTTCAAAGGGAGACTGTAATGCGAAACCACTGAATTGCAATTTTTCTGATGGCTCAATTTGTGGTTTGAATCAGGACAAGGCTCTGATTTTTGTGGGGGACAAATGACCTTACAAAAGAAAGTGTATTTGTCTTGCAATTGGTTGAGACAAAACTTTTTTTTTTAAAAAAAGGTCCAGTTACACCATTAAGACTTACATAAATGTTCTTATTGAAAGAGCATGCTATTTTGTAGGCAGCGACATAATTCAACAGCTGCCAGAGTATACCAATATGATGAATTCATTTGCCACTTCTATAAACTATCCTAAATATCCTTCAAAAAGGAGTGGGGGAGGGCAACACAAAATTGTTGAGTGATGCATAAAGGTAAAGGTCAAGGGACCCCTGACTGTTAGGTCCAGTCGTGGACGACTCTGGGGTTGAGGCACTCATCCCGCTTTATTGGCTGAGGGAGCTGGCGTACAGCTTCTGTGTAGCCAGCATGACTAAGCCAATTCTGGCGAACCAGAACAGCACACAGAAACACCATTTACCTTCCCGCTGGAGTGGTACCTATTTATCTACTTGCACTTTGACGTGCTTTCAAACTGCTAGGTTGGCAGGAGCAGGGATTGCGCAACGGGAGCTCACCCCATTGCGGGGATTCAAACCGCCGACCTTCTGATCGCAAGCCCTAGACTCTGGGGTTTAGACTACAGTGCCACCTGTGTCCCTTTACAAGCATACAAGCAAACTAAAATTAAAACCTAATTCGCCCACAATAGATCTTTATGGAAAAGTTGATTTACTCAGAAGTAAGCTCAGTGGATAGCTGTCGATAGGATTGCAGCCTCAGTCACTTTGGATGTGTGAAATAAAGGTCACATCCATGCCACACATTAAAACACTATTGTACAAGTAATGATTTTCCTCAAATAAATCTGGAGAGTGTTTTTTGTTTGTTTTAAGGATGCTGATAATTATTAGAGTTTGGATTTGATATCCCACTTTATCACTACCCTAAGGAGTCTCAAAGCGGCTAACATTCTCCTTTCCCTTCCTCCCCCACAACAGACACTCTGTGAGGTGAGTGGGGCTGAGAGACTTCAAAGAAGTGTTAGTATCCTAAGGTCACCCAGCAACTGCATGTGGAGGAGCGGGGAATTGAATCCAGTTCACCGGACTATGAGTCTACTGCTCTTAACCACTACACCACACTGGTTCCTAGTGCTACAATTCCCAGGGTGGTTTATCAATGAAGTCCTCTCCTCAGTGAACCCTGATAACTGTTGCTCTGTGAGGAGAATAGGGGTCTCCTGGCAGCTCAAATAAAAGTTTGCCTCCACCTGTATGCTCGGAATTTTTATTTTCATTTTTTTTTAAAAAAAAATCCATCTCCTGTGTGCTTGGGATTTGATTGGGGCGATAAGACACAATTTGCTGTTGTATGCATATGAGAATTCACCCGCCTAGGAACAGATGCACACTGTGAGGACTGGGCCTTCAAGATAAAGCGGCTTATTAGCTTCATGCTGTGTGAGCCACTGGAGTGATAGCTCCAGAGTTAAGACCACCATTTCAAAAAGCACATGCTACAAACCGGAGTGTATTCATCCTTCAAATGCCAACACTGCTGTCTCATCTCATTAGGAATTTAGAAAAATTGTGCTAGTACTTTATCAATAAGCACAGAAGGATTTGCATGAAATGGTGTTCTGAGGTGCTGTCAGAAATATAATTATTCTCAGTTTTGCCATATTTAAGAGGCTGTCTGGGGGAGAGGAGTTTGGGGGTGAATCCTAATGCCCTATATGTGGCTTAATTGATCTACTTGCTTGAACCAACCATGAAATATCACAGATATTGGGTACTACATCTATATAGATCAGTGGTGGTACTAATACTGAGGGTCTCTCTCCTGATCCATTCAGGAATTATAAACTTTGCATGCTGCAGTGGGAGGCGGGATTGTTATATTTTTGTCTTTGCTCTCTAAAATCCCATGAAATTAATAGCATGGAGGCTGTATGCACTTCTGGGGAAGTAAGCTACATTAAACTCAATGAGACTTACTTCTGAGTAGACATAAAGGTAAAGGTAAAGTACCCCTGACAGTTCAGTCCAGTAGCGAATGACTCTGGGGTTGCGGCGCTTCTCTTGCTTCACTGGCAGAGGGAGCTGGCGTTTGTCTGCAGACAGTTTTTCCGGGTCATGTGGCTAGTATGACTAAGCTGCTTCTGGTGAACCGGAGCAGCACACAGAAACACTGTTTACCTTCCCACCAGAGCGGTACCTATTTATCTACTTGCACTTTGATGTGCTTTCAAATTGGTAGGTTGGCAGGAGCTGGGACCGAGCAACGGGAGCTCACCCCATCACGGAGATTCGAACTGCCGACCTTCTGGTTGGCAAGCCCTAGGCCCAGTAGTTTAGACCACAGCGCCACCTGCATGTCTTCTGAGTAGACATACATTGTGGCATTGCAAGAGTGCTACTTTACTATTATCTTCCTTTTCCATATTAGGAAGGTCATTCAGAGCAACCTTCACAACTTTAAGGCTTGCCACCTGTCCATTATTTGTAGAGATAGTCGATTCAGAAGCTACTCATATAATAAGCAGAATATATATATATATATATATATATATATATATATATATAGGCAAAGGTTGTCAAGGCAAAACTGTCCAAATAAACTTAAATCAGTCCTCGAGTTTCACAAATAGTAAGTTTGAGAAGTATCTCTAAACCAGTGGTTCTCAACCTTTCTTTTTTTGGCTATGCCCCACCTAGGCATCTCTAAAATCCTGATGCCCACCCTCCATGACATACAGTATAATTCTTATTCTTCAAAAAATGCACTCCTGTTCACATGGAGGAAGCCTAAAAGGCCATTCACATTTAATAACTCATTCTCAAATTGCCCACTTTAAATACCAAATCGCCCCCCTGTGGGGCGTGTGCCCCATGTTTGGAACCACGGCTCTAAACGCTCTACTTAGCAAGCATACGTACTTTGATAAATACATATGTTCCCTTGACATAATCACTTTGTAAACAGAAAGTAATGTGTAGAAAAATAGGGTCTTAGAGTGGTAACTGATGTGGTTCTTCCAGAGTTCCATATGTTGTTGGGGCACAACTCTCATCAGCACCAGCCAGAACAGCCAATGGTAAGGGATGATGGGGTCATGGCTGTCAACTTTTCCCTTTTCTTGCGAGGAATCCTATTCGGAATAAGGGAATTTCCCTTTTAAAAAAGGGAAACGTTGACAGCTATGGATGGGGTTTGTATTTCAACAGCAGCTTTTGGACAGGCTCAGAACCCACAAAGGGATTATTATTATTATTATTATTATTATTATTATTATTATTATTATTATTATTATGAAAGCAATTAACATTTGTGTGGCGTAGTGGTTAAGAGCGGTAGTCTTGTAATCTGGTGAACCGGGTTTGCGTCTCTGCTCCTCCACATGCAGCTGCTGGGTGACCTTGGCCAGTCACACTTCTCTGAAGTCTCTCAGCCCCACTCACCTCACAGAGTGTTTGTTGTGGGGGAGGAAGGGAAAGGAGAATGTTAGCCGCTTTGAGACTCCTTCGGGTAGTGATAAAGTGGGTTATCAAATCCAAACTCTTCTTCTTCTTCTTCTTCTTCTTCTTCTTCTTCTTCTTCTTCTTCTTCTTCTTAAAGGAATGCTAAACGTCCACTACATTCTGATAGACCAGCCATGAGCATGAGGCCATCCCAGGACAGCAACAGCCCCTGAAGCACACTAGTTTGAGGCTTCCTTTGGCTACTTCTTGCAGGGATGCAGTAACCTATAGCATCTGCCAATCATTTGGACAGGTACATTGGAAAATTCCTCACTAGTGGGTTTTTCCTGCCCATGGCAGAGGAGGTGGGGCCTAGGAGGGCAGGGCAGAAGGGCATGTCCACCCCATCTAGCATGGCCGATTGGATAGATAAATTTTCAGAGCAGTGGGATGGATGTCACTTTGATGTCTAGCTGAGGGGGAACAGGAAGCCCACCTAGTGGTGAAAAGCATTCTCCTCTATATGGAGAGCAGACCTGGATCTGTGCAGAACCATTGCAAGGGGCAGAGGAGGAACGGATTGGGAAGAAACTGGACTGAACTTAACTTTGGGGGGAGGGGGGGTTTCCAGCAAAAGAATCATGACACAAATGTATTGTTGTTGTTTACTTTTGCAGCTCTGGTAATACATAGGTAATGTCTCAGGGTTTCATGCTTCAAGCCTGCAGAGAAAACCTGGGGATATGCAGGACTCACCTCGACAAATTACAAGTTATTTGCACAATATTTGGAAGCAGTAAAAATCTGAGCGTTGCAACCACCTTGCTGGATGATTACTTGCTGAATCTAGTCTACCAGTTGCCATGGATCTCTGGATGTTCCTAAGCAAATTGGAAGGCAGCTCATTAGGTGGGGAGGAGCCACTCTGCTAGCTTTCTGGTGTGTGTGTCAAGTTGCTTACTGGGAGGGAGGGGGTGCGCAGTGGGGAAGTGAGTGGGGCAGTGGGGAGGTGAGTATAGTGGAACCACACCAGTGGAACCGCCTGCGGGAAGGCTAGTGTTGCAGATCTGTCTCACCTCATTAGCCACTTTTTGCCTTCAACATCTCATGTTCACAATGACCGCTCCCCGCATAAAACGGGGGGCGCCCTTTGCGTGGACGCGTGCAGCCCCTAGATCTGGAGCGGCTCCAACAGCATAGGCTTGGCTTTGCCTTCCCTCAGGTGGGATACCTGGAGGTCTCCACCTACCTCAGTCATTTGCCCGATCCCACCTGGGGGAAGCGTTGCCAAGGAGACCAGGCCAGGTAGGGGAGGGATTAGCTGCCCACACAAAGGAGGGAGGATCTTACCTGGGAATTCTCACTTGGCTCCAGAGCTTCTCCCACCCTACTCACCCTCAGTTAATGTCTTATTTTGCAGGTTAATTTTTCCTCACAGGTTTTGCAGGTTAACTTTTCTTCACAGGTATGCGGGCGCTGCTACGTTAAGGTCGCTGTTAAAGGGCCGGAAAGGAATTTCCCTGCATTGGCAGGTTTCGCCTTTCCCATAGCAAAACGTCACAACTTTGGCAGTATCAGGCCTTGGGCGGAATCCTTTTGTCCATCTTCCTCTTTGCGGCGGCGATACCAGGGTTCCCCGTTAAAGGGGTTTTCTGAAGGGAGGCTTTGACCGTACGCCGAAAGGTCGTCATTGCTCTCCCCTGCGGCGGCGGCGTTACGGGGGCGGCTATCTCTGCTTGAACATATGTTCTCCAAAGCCGGCCCATCCCCCCCCCACACACTGGATAACCCTGATGCTCCCTAGGTCCCCGGCTGGGCCCTGGGGAGGGAGAATGCCCAATGCCTGAGCCAAGGTCTACCCACATTTGAAATTTAATAAAGTTGTGGCCAATTTAATCCCATAGCACGTTGTCTTGAGTCGTTATTCCACATGACGGGGGGGGGACCACGCGGGATCTGGGGACTCTGCCTGTCCACGTAATTAAGCTTACCTGTAGTTTAAGCCAAATCGCAGGCCCTGCCCACAATCTCCTAGCTTGTTTGCTATCAAAATACCAGTGGGAATGTTTTGTTATTATATGCTTTCCACGCCCTTCCATTCAGTTTATTTGATTTTCAGGATCCCATCTATAATTGTGTAGAGCATTACCATTTGTTAAGTCCTATTCTGCCCAAATCTGCAGCTCCCTATTGATTTTATTCATAGCTCTTGCATGCAACAGCAACTCGGCTGCAAAAAAAGATATAAAATTTTAATGGAAATTCAAAAACAACCTACAGCTCCAGTGTTTTAAATCTCTCTTTCAAGATACTTTTGCTTATCTTTTCATATTTAAAGGTCAGGGAAGAGGTGTAAAGCCTGTATCTCTGCCATGTAGGAGTTTCGTTATGGCAACATTGCAAAGGTTAATAACAACAACAACAACAATAATAATAATAGGAGGAGGAAAGTAATTAAATAAAAGTGAGACGAGTCAATAGAGAGTGTTGATGAGTCCAAAGAGCTGTAACTTCGATGTGGAACAAGTGACTCAATGACAAAGACGGTTTTGGTGAGTAATAGCTGTGAAGGACTTATTGCATTTGACAAGCTGCTTGCAGTCATTCCTGCAAATCAGGTACGCACAACTAGTGACCCAGCAAGCCCAAGGAAACCATGCACTGCAGTCTACCAAGGGCTTGATGATGCCCTGCTTTTTGCTCCTTGCCAGGGAATGTGAAAGCAGGTGGACTGTCACACCCAGCCTGGCTGCAACATGCAACTGGTAGTCCCAAAGTGGCTTGTAGGCTAAATTAGGTTTCACTCTGTATGGGGTGGGGTTGAGGATTGGGATTGGGACTGAACCAAAAGGTGGGTGCGCACATACATGAAGCATACCTTCCACCTTCTGCATTTCAAAAACTCAAACACATGTCTTCTGGGACACGTTCCTGGAAAAGTCAGAAGACCCACATCCCACTCTCCCTCCCCCAGTGCTTTTTGGGGGGCATGATCTCATGCAGTGCTTAAAATTGTGAGTCCACAGCCCCTCAAAAGCACTTTTGGGGGACGAAAGTGTGGCACCTAAAATGGTCACCATGATCTCATGTGAAAAAACAGGATGTTCTGGTTTTTTTCAGGACACTTGGTGGGTATGCATAAAGCACTTCCATAGAAATACTGGTGTGTGCATGTTGTGTTAGCAAAAAAGAAGACGCACAACTCTGCCATTTAGTGTTAGCCACTTACTCTGTTCTAGTTGGGCCTGCCTTTCCGCCGTCATGGGGCTACCTTTGAAAGTAGACTAGGAAACTGCAACTAATCCAGAATGTGGCAGCTAGACTGGTGACTGGGAGCAAATGACTGGGACCATATAACACCGGTCCTAAAGGATCTACACTGGCTCCAAGCACAATTCAAAGTGCTGGCACTGACCTTTAAAGCGCTCGGCCCTTTATACCTGAAGGAGTGTCTCCACCCCCATTGTTCAGCTCGGACACCAAGGTCCAGATCTGAGGGCCTTTTGGCAGTTCCCTCACTGCAAGAAGTGAAGATGCAGGGAACCAAGCAGAGGCTTTAAGGCCATGGAGCCTGCAGATAGATGGAAGGGAGTGGAAACAATCTTGTATTTCTCAGAATTGTGTGTGTGTGTGTATGTGTGTGTACACACACCGAGAGAGAGAGAGAGAGAGAGAGAGAGAGAGAGAGAGAGAGAGACTTCTGCTACATTGTGTTTCTCTTTATCTCTTGCCAAGAAGGTGAAGAACCCCCTATTTTATTTTATTGCATAAGATATGCCATCCATTTGAAAGCATTCAACATAAAAGGGAATCACTCCCGTTTTTGTTTTGCTAAAGTAAGGCCATCTTAGCAGCAGCAGAGCAGCTGTCTTTGAAAGTCATGTATCCATAATTCACAGCTGGCAATGACACTAGTCATGCCATGGTACTCCTTTAATGGCAGTAATCCTGAAGCGCCACAGATCCTAATTATTGGAGCAGCAGTGGTTCTTAATTCATGATTGCATCTTCCGAGAATGAAAGAAGGGGGGTGGATGGGTGGGAAAGGTAACTAGGCATAAAATGTCGAGTGGAGTGGGCACCACCCATCAGTCCCGATGGTGAGCATTAATTTGAGAAGGAATGTTCCCTTAGTGGTTATAATTACCTCAGCAAGTGACCTGACAATCATCTACCCCTTTGCTGCTGGAGCACAGGCATGCATGCTCTAATTATCAAATAGTCTCAGGCAGCAACACTATCCAGAGTTGCCTGGGAGCAAGTGCCATGGATCTCAGCAGGGCTGTCATCTGACCAAACACCCTTCTGATTGTACTTGTTCTCAAATCACCTACCTGATAATGGTTGCAATTTGACAAATGATGGTCCTCTCAGAGCATATGTTTTTAAATATATGTTTGTTGGGGGAATAGGGACACGGGTGGTGCTGTGGTCCAAACCACTGAGCCTCTTGGGCTTGCCGCTCAGAAGGTCGGCGGCTCGAATCCCCGCGACGGGGTGAGCTCCCGTTTCTCAGTCCCAGCTCCTACCAACCTAGTAGTTCAAAAGCACGCCAAAAAGTGCAAGTAGATAAATAGGTACTGCTCTGGCGGGAAGGCAAACGGTGTTTCCATGTGCTGCTCTAGTTTCGGTAATCCATTGCACCAGAAGCGGCTTAGTCATGCTGGCCACATGACCCGGAAAAACTGTCTGTGGACAAACGCCGGCTCCCTCGGCCTGTAAAGTGAGATGAGCGCCACAACCCCAGAGTAATCTGCAACTGGACTTAACTGTCAGGGGTCCTTTACCTTTACCCTTTTTTGTTGGGGGAAAGTCTATACATGCAATAACAGGGTCACACGGACATGCCCCGGTTCCAGCACACATATGTGTCCAGGAATGGTCTGAATCCGAGGATTGGGGAATGCATTCTCACGCAGAGCAGCTTCTCTCTGATGAGGAGCTGGAGGGGGAAGATTTGACCCCCTTGTCTCCAGCGGTTTCAGAAGCAGGGAGAGACACAGACTTAGAGCAGATTAGACAGGAGTTGTCTAGCTACGAGATAATGGAAAGAGAACCAGGAGGGAGGGAACAACCAGCAGAGACATCATGAGAGAGTGTGGAAGACCCTCCTTCCCCAAGGACTAGGAGGTCTGTCCATATTAGAGAACAAAGAATAAAGAAAGGAGAAGGAACTTCCCATTCGTGCCCAGGATGTTGCAGGGAATGGAAGGATTTAGACTGGCAACTGCTCTCCTTGTGGAGGGCTGTGGGTTTTTGGTTGCAAACAAATGACTGAAGAAAAAGGACTATAAATATAAACTGCTCATTAATTCTTGTCTTTGAAGTTACCAAAGGGAGGAGAGGACTCTTCACGCCTAACAATGTGTTAGTTTTGGATGCACTATAAGAGGTTATACTGTGGACAGATCATCCTTGTTCTCACACAGAGGTATGCAATGGCCAGCTTCTCTTCAATACCCTGGGGCTCAGGAATTTTCCTCTGAATCTTGATTTGCAATAATAAAAAAAAATAAGTATACATTCAACCTCACCTCAGCAGCATTCATTGGTACCTTCAAAAAATGTACTTAAGAACATGAGAAGAACCTGCTGGATCAGACCAATGGCCCATCTATTATAGCATCCTGTTCTAAGTGTTTACAGATCAACCATTTAAGTATTTGTTCCAGGACCTTTCCTGGTTTCAGTGTCAAGCTGACAGGTCGGTAGTTACCTGGGTCTTCTCCACCACATTTTAATTTTATTTCAGAGAAAGCATCGCAAACATCCCAAAGTCATTTGGCTGGCCACAGTTGCAAACACAGTACTGGACCAAATGGAGACAAATGAGTTGCTGAAGGCCACAAACTGAACGCAAGTGAGATGTGGGGTCTGAACCTGAGGACAATCAAATCATTCGTCTGAAACACACATACTCACCCACAACCCCCCGCTGCTTCAAAAAATGCTCTTGCAAGAAAATGCTGCTGCAAAATATATATATGCCAAACCTCTTAATTCCATACCTAAATCATCTCCAGATCAATTCCTCTTCAACTAATTTACTCACATTTATTGCCCACCCAAATTATCTTTAAATCAATTTCCCTCCAATTTATTTATCCCCTCCTTCCATCCATTACTCATCTGGGTCCCACAGATCAATTCCTGATCAATTAACTGCAAAACACTTGTTTCCTTTCTGCTAGCCGAATAATAAAACAAGGGGAATCCCTGGGAGTGGTCACCGAGACCATATAATGCCAGTCCTGAAAGACCTACATTGGCTCCCACTAAGTTTCCGAGTACAATTCAAAGTGTTGGTGCAGACCTTTAAAACCCTAAATGGCCTCGGCCCAGTTCATCATTCAGCCTGGATACCGAGGTCCAGCTCTGAGGGCTTTCTGGTAGTTCCCTGACTGTAAGAAGTGAGGTTACAGGATCCAGACAGAGGGCCTTCTCAGTAATGGTGCCCACCCTGTGGAATGCCCTCTCATCAAATGTAAAGAAAATAAACAACTATCTGACTTTCAGAAGACATCAGAAGGAAAACCTGTATCCGGAACTGGTTCATGTCTAAGTTTTACAATTTGCAATGTACAGTAAGCCACCCAGAGTGACTAGGGAAACCAAGCCAGCATTTAAAGAGAGATGATTGAATCATAGATATCAATTTATTATATAAAAAATGGAGATGGAGTGTGGGCAAATCTGCCCATTTCAGTTTCTCAGTTGTCCATTCTTAAGTTCTCTCTCTCTCTCTCTCTCTCTCTCTCTCTCTCTCTCTCTCTCTCTCTGTGTGTGTGTGTGTCTGTCTGTAAAGTCCTCAAGAAAATTCAGCAGCATGCAGTATGAATTTCTACTTGTATATGTCTGTCTGTGTGCAATTTTGCCTAATACAACTCAATTTTTATTACTATTTTTGCATTTTTTTATGCACCCTTTATCACAGCACATACATTTTTTGCATGCATTGCTTGGCTGGAGAAGTGCCAGTTTTGATGCATGGCTGCATTACTTCATGCATTGTTTCAGAAAGTGCAGCTTAGGAAGGCTCGCCTTCCACTGTGAACTGATTCAAATTTATCCCTCATCCCCAGTTTTAGGTCCCTTCCTTGGCAAATTCTCACACAGTGTGGGTGGGTGCTTGCATTCCCTAATGCTCTTCTTATTCTTTTGCCCATTTTGGCATTTCCTCTAATGCAATATTTATTTGTCGTGTTAGGTCAACATTTTGTGCTTCACATTTGTTCCTAGTTCATCTGCTCTTTTCCAGCGTGAAACCTTTCCTTTCCCCTTTCTCCTGAAGGTTAATAATCCCTTCCTCTCTTCCACCCTGAAAACACGCACCTTGCAAATACACAGACTCCCAACTGACACTTCTGGCTCTTGAATTGCTGGCACAGTTTGATTGTCTCTGAGTTCTGGCTATTCCCTTTTGCTTCAAGCTATGGGCTTGACAGTTAAGACAATATGGTGTGGGGGTTTTTTGGAAGAAGAAAAAACTGAGCAAAAGAAAAGCAGAGGCTCTTGTGTTTTCATAGGCTTGCAAAGCCTGAAGAGACCTAAAGGCTATCTGTGCCAGAGCTTCAAGCTGCTCCTGTCACCCACTCAGCCCCCCAGGAAACTTTGCATTTCTGTCCATATTCATATCCAATATCCATTTTCTGTCCACATCCTACACTGCATAATTCAGATGAGAAGCAGAACTCAAATTGAATTCCAGCTCTTCTGCACTCTGCTTTCCTTTATTTTATTTTATTTTATTTTACCCCCCCCACCCATCTGACTGGGCTACTCCTCAAATATTAAAACATAATAAAACATCGAACATTAAAAAACTTCCCTTTACAGGGCTGCCTTCAGATGTTTTCTATATATATATATATATATTTAAAAAAAAATGGTTCTTAATTTTCAAAATTATTACAAATAAAACCAAATTACTTAAATTTAATGCAATTTCTTAAAATCAGGTTTCCTGCTTCTGTTGCAAATGTATGTCAATCATTTCTTCCTGTAGCCGCATCTTCTCTTGTTTAATGTACAGTTGTCATCCTTCACTAGGCATTAGTCCATTACCTTCAGGTGTTTTCTAAAAGTTGTGTAATTCTTCATCTCCTTGACATCTGATGGGAGGGCGTTCCACAGGGTGGGTGCCGTCATCCAGAAGGCCCTCTGCCTGATTCCCTGTAACCTCACTTCTTGCAGGGAGAGAACCGCCAGATGACCCTGTGTCTAGGCTGAAGATGGTGGTGATGCTTTTTCAAGTATATGTGCACTGGAAGAAGGTGTGTTGAGGGTTACAGGGCTTGCCCCATAACTAGTGTGGTGCCGTCATCGCATTCACCAGACATTCTACAGCTGCTAGAAGATATTATATTCTCCTGCTGTTCAGTGCCCATTGGAAGTGCTAGGTTGGAAGGCATGGAGGCCAACAGTAGGTGGTGCTAGAACTAATGGTCAGCAGAGCCAAATTATTTAAGTTTTACCCCCTTCCTCTTCCCTGATATGTTCTACAAAGGCAACATTGACAATAAGGAGGCAAAGGAGCAGGACAGCCAGTGTTACACCCTAAACTTGAAGAAAGTACAAAGACAGGTAGGTGGAGGCTCACTGGGGTAAACTCAGGTTGGTAGGACATTGCCTTCCTTGAACCCCATGAAGACTTTTTGGCAGGGCTTGTCAGAGGGGTAGGAGAAATAGGATAAGTGTGGCAAGCTTGAGGTTGGGGAGGGGATGAATAATATGGAGAGTTTGCTGCTGTTGGGAGATGACCTTGCTCCACTGATGTCAAACAACCTGATAATATCCAGCAAAGTTTCTCAAAAAAATAAGCCTTCCTGGCACTTGTTGGTCACTTCAAGATGAAGCATGTTACAAGACTGATTACTGTGAGAGATGACACCACAGAGAATTGTGTAACTTGCTAAAGGATTGTTTAATAAACTGGAATATTTGGAGAAAGCAATAATAGCATGAATGTGGGTCTATTGACATTGATACTGGTATTGTGGTAGAACTGTTTAATTCGTCTACATTGTGAAACATACTCATGGTATTTTTGAATTTTTCAAAAAGGCAGCTATGGAAAAGTTAGGTTTGAGCAACGATGATGATATGTCTAATAAAAAGCAGAAGAAAGGGAAACTTCAGAGTGATGAATCATACAAAGGTGAAACAGACTTTGATGCATGTGAAAGCTTCAGAATTAACACATATACTGTGATAATCAGTAAGCTCCTTTCAGAACTGGAGAGATGAAGGTTTGAGTTTGAGTTCCTATTAAAAATGCCAGAAATAGAGCCATTAGAAGCTCAGACACGTGCAAAAGATTTGCAATCTTGGTGTCAGGATGACCTGGCAGACTTGTTCATTAACGAATGCACCCACTTCAGAAGTTATTTATTAAGTACTGCAGAAGCACCTAAAAGCATTTTGAAGATATGTGCTCAATAACGAGAGACAAGAATCTGCAGTGAATCTTTTCACGTGTGGACACAGCACTCAGAATATTTCTCTGCACAGCAGCCACCAATTATGTATTTTGGACCCTAAGGTCTTTCTTAGTACGAAGGAGAATAAAAATATATTTGTGTTCTTGAATGTGAGCAGAACGACTCAGCACACTAGCCCAGCTGAATATTCAAGTGGAGTTGATGGTCACAATAGACTATGAAAATGTGATGCAGAATACATGCCCCCAAAATGTCCCAATGATATAAAATACAACAATTGCTTGGTTTTTTTCATAGAAAATATGTAAAGAAACAAATGTTTCATACATGAACACTCTAATAATATTTCAAGGTAACTTGCTCAAAGTAGATGGTTGTTCTTATTCAACAAACTTATAACCTCCAACATTGCTCAGATAAAAATAAGGGCATTTCTTACTCTGCCCCCCAACTGATCCTGTCTGTTTTATTTTTGTTTTCTTCTCCCACCACCAAAAAAAAAAAAAGTTATTTGTGTGTATGTGCTGATTTTAAACCAATAAAGGTTAACAACCAACCCCCATTTTTGTCCCACCCAGAGTGTGGACATAGCACACACACCCCTCCACCATCCTGAGAAAACTCCTTAATCCTGATTTTATTTTATTTTTTGGTAGATTTACAAAAGGAAAAAGACACACCAGTAAATAAATTTTAGAAAGGGGCAAGATTAGACATGGATGCACAGAACATTTTTTTAAAAGAAAAATCAAGACTCCTTCTGCTCCACTCCACTCATCCTTTCTTTGTATCCAGGATGACCCTGCCCTCTGTCTGCCCCTCAGAGCTGGGGTGTCACCTGGGGCTGGGCTTCAGCAGCCTCTTCTCCTCACCTGCTCTCCAGCAGCTGCTATAAGCTGTCCAAGGAAGGAGGCTATGGTACAACAATGAGTAAACAAACAAACCCCTGTGTTGCAAAATATGACTCATCAATATCGAAAGCAACATGACTCAGCAATATCAAAAGCAAGCCAGAAAAAATTACAGTATAGAAAACTTTATGGAATAATGCAAAACATCAAAACTAATTGGCTGATGAAGAACTGAATGAAACAGTAGTTGCTATCCGGAAACACTTATGAAGAATTTGCTATCAGAATTCATAAGCCTCTTCTGCTCATCTGCAGTAGAGACCATAAATACGCCACTGAAGATGGATAGCTAAGTTCTGGAAATGGTAACATCTGAAAGCATGGACAATTATTACAGTTCTGGAGGGATGGCCACAGTAAGAAGGCATGCCGAGTCCATAATTAATTAATTAATTAAATTTATTTTTACCCCACCCATCTGGCTGGATTTCCCCAGCCACTCTGGGCGGCTCCCAACAGAATATTAAAAACACAATAAAACATCAAACATTAAAAACTTCCCTAAACAGGGCTGCCTTCAGATGCCTTCTAAAAGTCAGATAGTTGTTTATTTCCTTGACATCTGATGGGAGGGCATTCCACACAGAGGGTGCCACCACTGAGAAGGCCCTCTGCCTGGTTCCCTGTAACCTCACTTCTCACAGTGAGGGAACTACCAGAAGGCCCTCGGAGCCAGACCTCAGTGTCCAGAGAAGGAGGAGGTGATCACTGGACATTTGTGGGTGGAATTGCACCTTTCATATACAAATTATAACTAAATAAGAAACCAAAAGCTAAACATATAGCTGCACTCCTGAGCATACTTACTTGAAAGTTAACTCAATCAACATCAACAGGACAGGTCTACACAACTAAGCCAAAGGCAGACCACTTGACACATATTGTAACTCACCAGGAACTCAGTGAAACTTCAGAGTTATCTGCCTGCCTGGACTGTCCATTGCTCGATGGCTATATCAAGGGATGATGGGCCCTGAGAGATCAAAAACCACAGAGAAAAGGTTCACATCTCTACACAAAATTTCAAACACCAGCTTCTCGAGGAAAGCAGTTCACTCATTCAGCTGTCAAGTATACTGCAAATTGAGTATGCAATGAAATCAAGTGCCATGAGGGTATGTGTGAACCTGTCCCAGTCTATCAATTATGCTGCAGTTTTTATTAATTTAAAAAGTAACCAAAGGTCACGACTGGCGATGCTCTCTCCATCATGAAGTGGCTTTTTGTACTTTCATTTCCTAATTGCTTATTCAGGCTCAGTTGCCTCTGTTTGCTTTAACTGTGGAAACCCTTGTTGACATATTCATGTAAGCTTTTACAATCTGTGGTTTACTGTACCCGGCTCCCCAAGGAATAATTAATATCTCAGCCTAGATTGTCTTTGGCAGCTGAAAGGCTGTTTCTCACATGGCATCTTATGCTATTATCTTGCACAGGTGTTTCAGCTGCGAAAGGTCCACTCGTTCCAGTGTCTGGCACACATGACTGACACCCCAGGGACTTGGAAAACATCATTTGAGAAACCTGCTCTCTGTCACCTGATACACACTTCCAAATTGTTAATGGTCTCATTAGGCATATTATAGGGAATGGCCAAGTTATTAATTGCGGCTACTCCTATGTGTGGTCACCTTCTGGGAAATCTCTCAGATTCAAAACCTTTAATAAGATGTTTAGGGGCCTTTGACTATTTCTAAAAGTATTTGAACACCAGTTAATTTTCTAAAAATATATTTTATAACACACCTTTATTCCCAAGGAGCTCAGTGTGGTGTACAATGTTTCTCCTTCCTCAACTTATCCTCACAACAAGCCTGTGAGGTAGGTTCGGCTGAGTGACAGTCCCTGGCCCCTGCTCACCCATGGATGGGGGATTCGAACCCCAGGCTTCCAGGTGATAAAAGTAAAGGTAAAGGGACCCCTGACCGTTAGGGTTGCGACTCTGGGGTTGCGGCGCTCATCTCGCTTTATTGGTCGAGGGAGCCGGCGCACAGCTTCCGGGTCATGTGGCCAGCATGACTAAGCCTGGGGAAACCCAGCCAGATGGGCGGGGTACAAATAATAAATTATTATTATTATTATTAAGCCGCTTCTGGTGAACCAGCGCAGTGCACGGAAACGGCGTTTACCTTTCCACCGCAGCAGTACCTATTTATCTACTTGCACTTTGACGTGCTTTCAAACTGCTAGATTGGCAGGAGCTGGGAGTGAGCAACGGGAGCTCACCCTGTTGTGGGGATTTGAACCAACAACCTTCTGATCGGCAAGTCCTAGGCTCTGTGGTTTAACCCACAGCGCCACCCGCATCCCACCCACGTCAAGTGATAGTGCCACATTAAAACCATTACACCGCACTGCCATAATACTGCATATTACCTCTTATTTGTTTGATGTCCACAATCCACCATACACATACATACATACATACATACATACATACATGCAGTCATGGAAAAAAGAAAGTATGCCCTCTTTGAATTCTGTGGTTTACATATCAGGACATAACACTGGGGAACATTTTTTTTTCTTTTCATTTTCTGTTACATGAGACTTTTCAACTGTTCTTATATGTTCTTTCACTGCTGATTTCAAATCTCAAATCAATTTTCATGTACATGTTATAGTTATCTTTCAATTTCCAACTTTTGCCGATGTGTCATATTTACACTGGGGATAAGTGGACACTGACACGTTGATCTACCCTAACCACATGGTAATTATTGTTTTGTAAACTTAATTTTTCTTTATTTCTATAGTTTTGTAACCTAAATATTTATATTTTCATATCAGACCATGGCTTCTTCAAGTAGACAAAAATGTTGAAAAATCCCCAGTATACTGTGTATCCCAAGGGAATACATTTTGTGCATACCTCCAACTGTACATAGATATACATGTCATGTTCAATGCTATATAAGTCACTTACATTTATACTCATATTGTACTACTTTGGCTATGTGTTTAATAAAATATTGAATTATTGCATTGTGAAAAACAAAGATTATGGTGAAAAGTGAAAAACATGAATTGAAAAAAAAAAAAACCCTAGAGCTTACAGAACAAAACCAACTTCAGATATGAAATCAGCACATCGAAATTATGTTAGAACAACTGCAGGTGTCAATGCAACAAAAAAAAAATTTCCCCAGTGCTTCTTAAAATAGGTAAATACAACCTCAGACAAACAACAATACATGACGTATTACACCATGTCATGCTTTAGTTAACAAAAATAAAGCCCAAATGGACACTTTTATGGTAAGTAGTTGGAGGACCAAAATGGATTGGGCCCATCTGCTCCTTGTTGGGTTATGCAGGTGTTATAGATGAAGCTTGCACAGAGACCCAGTTAGGAGAGTGAGA
Organism: Podarcis gaigeae; assembly: GCF_964106915.1. Lineage (NCBI taxonomy): Eukaryota > Metazoa > Chordata > Lepidosauria > Squamata > Lacertidae > Podarcis > Podarcis gaigeae. The sequence continues at coordinate 17,451,287 of NC_139685.1, read as the reverse complement.
TCACTGTCTGTTCACTATACGGATCATTCATGTTTGGCTAAACAATAGGCACTTAAGAGCTTGGATGTTGTCCCAGCAATGACCTGCCACCAACTGAGGGTTATGTACTTCCAGATCTGTCTCCACTGATAAAGCATTTGGGGCTTAAAGGGGCATAGGTCTGTTCTGTAGGTTTTGGAGTTTGGATCCTTCTTGCGGCCACTCAAGATGGTGCAATCACAAAAGAGTTTGCTTCTGTACTACTGAGACTTCTGAAGAAGAGTCATCAGTTTCAGAAGACTGGAGGGCTATCACCAGAGAAAGTGCAGGTGTAGGTAGCACTGTTCCCTAGGGCTTCCTTCCTGTCAGAGTCTCCAGTTGGCTTTTTGAGGGGGGTTAGTTTCTCCACCTAGTGTCTATCCTGGCTGTCCTCAGACTGCTCCTTTCATGGTAGATGGTCAACTCCTGCATTGTGACACCAAACCAAGTGGGTTTTACGCAAAGAAAACATCAAGTGGAGGGAGAAGGAGTTAACTTCAACTGTGTTAAAACAAATAAAATAATATTAAACGATATTCACTGATGGTGATATTGGAGAGGCAACCCCCTCCCTGAAAATTCACAAGGGTAAGGAGTGAAATTCCCCAGTAGATCAATAGGAGTTAGGAAAAGAAAATGTTCATTCATATACATATCAGAAAATAATTTGGAAAATGTCCAGTAAAATCTACAGATTATATTTTTGGTCATGCCTGTTTATGCCCTGACAAATAATAGAAGTGACCAAAACTCAGAGCAAAAGCAAAGAGAGTCTATCTCGGGCATGCTAGGGCATAAGTAATCATGCCCAAGACATATAATTTTTGAAGAGTTCATCTACTTCACCCCCTCTTAATACATATTCCCTGGTGCTTTCATTCTGATGGAATGAAATCTGAACATTTCATGTATTTCATCTGACACTTATGAAAAATGAGAACTGCATGTGTGCCTTTTCACCTTAGCATTTGGAGTAGAGATTTGTATAAACATGTCAGAGCCTCTTGAGCAAATTCTGTGAACTGAAATTGGCAAAGGCTAAGACAGTTTTGTTAAAGGTATAAGGCATTTCTAACTTTGAACAATGAAACTTTCAAAGGCTGCTTACAACAGCACGGCCAAAAAAAGCATTGTCAAGCAGATCAGAACATGGAACCATACAATTGTGTACAAAACAAGAGCAAGCACAAACAACAGTAAGGTTCGAACAAAAGGGATTTAAAGTCCTCATAAAAAAGGAAAACATTGGCTCATGGGAAAAGGAGGGATCATGGTCTTACCAGTATGGTGGGAGAGGTGGAAAGCAGGGTTTATTCCACCCACTCTGCTGAAAAACCAGTGCCACCAGTCTTCCTCTCCCTCAGCTGTCATCTGGCGGTATCCATTCCATCAGGTTGCCTCTGTGGGAAGGATAAAAAGTAGGCTCCACCAGGCACTTTCAGACCCTTAGCTGTTTCTATGCCAGCTGGCCATTATAAAGGTAGAGGCCCCCTGAGAGTTAAGTCCAGTCACGGACAACTCTGGGGTTGCGGCGCTCATCTCTCTTTACTGGCCGAGGGAGCTGACATTTGTCCATAGACAGTTTTCCCGGGTCGGTCATGTGGCCAGCATGACTAAGCCGCTTCTGGCGAAACCAGAGCAGCGCACGGAAACGCCATTTACCTTCCTGCCGGAGTGGTACCTATTTATCTACTTGCACTGTGGTGTACTTTTGAACAGCTAGGTTGGCAAGAACCATTATAAGAACCACTAATTAAGAACTGGCAACCGAGTTGACTTTTTCTCTCTTCCCTCCCTTGCTCTCTTTTTTATGTGTGCCATTTTTTCTGGATTGTAAGACTGCAGGGTGTATCTGACTTGTTTTGATTTATTGTATATAAGCCAGTCCTGTCTGAAATGGTTGAAGATACTTGCTACTACAGTGGTACCTCGGGTTAAGAACTTAATTCGTTCCGGAGGTCCATTCTTAACCTGAAACTGTTCTTAACTTGAAGCACCACTTTAGCTAATGGGACCTCCCACTGCTGCCGTGCCGCTGGAGCACGATTTCTGTTCTCATCCTGAAGCAAAGTCCTTAACCCGAGGTAATATTTCTGCGTTAGTGGAGTCTGTAACCTGAAGCATCTGTAACCTGAAGCGTATGTATCCCAAGGTACCACTGTACCTTCATTAGCCTCCCTTTGTATACCAGTGGCTGGGGCACAGCGGGAGAATCAGCTTATTGCCCGCTTGTGGACTTCCCAGAAGATTCTGGTTGGCGACTATAAGAAACCAGGCCTCTGTTAAGAAACCAGGCTACATAGGTCTCTGTTCTGACTGAACCAGGTCCTTTCTACATTTTTTTTTTCACAGTGGAAAAAAGGAGAGAACAAATGTACAGGAATGATTATTCCTTGTCATGAAACTTTCTGTATTGTCAGGAAAGGTGTAAATGGACTGAACATTCTGCTGACAACACAACAAAGCTCCCACCCCCTTTTTTCTTCCTTCCTTTTTAAAAGGGGCTTTTGCTATTTTGTTAGTGATGAAAAACACCATTGCTTCCTAGTAAATAAAACATAGGAAATGATTCCTAAGCAATTTTGGTGTAAACCAGGTTAATATATTGTCGGGAATGAATTTTTCATAAGCAAATGTGTACTGTTCACACTGGTGTTCTGAGTGCTTAAATTGATTTTTTTATGGTGGAGTCACAGTTGCCCTTTTGGTGGAAGTAAATAATTTAGGTCTGTATGAAGCCAGGCATCAAGACTGCTGGCCAAAAGCTCCTCTAAGTTCTGAATGGCATGGGATTCTATAAGCAGTGAAATCTGCGTGCTTAGTAGGCATACTTAAAGTCAGTCCATTAGGAGGCTGTGTCCTCCAACCCAGAGACTATTGGGTCAACTTCTTGGGCTGGAATTGAGCAGGATGCTCTGTTGACCAGGAAAGCACAGAAGGTTTGGTTCTACATATTTATACCAGGCCTGGCCAATCCAGAGGTTCCACAGCTCCCACCAATAGCAGAACCTGGCAGTGCACATAGAGATGGGTAAGAAAAGTGATTTCCATTAATGAGAAGCTACCTAATTTGTTTGGAAATGTATGTATTGGGGGAAATTGTAGCCTTATTGGAATTCACTGATTGGGTCAGTGTTGCTCCGGGACAGGAGGAAGGAAGTCAAACGACACCTGAGGTTGATTCAAAGAAAGAGTTTGTTCTGCTCTCTGGATAGCAGAAGGCACTTGTGTGATCAAGTCCACAGCAAGTCCAAAGAAATGACAAGTTTCATGCAGTATATATATCATCCAGGCACCCTCTCCCTCGTCAGCTTGTATACGTAGGTTGACATCACATATGTTCCTGCTCCAGCACTCTTAACCATAAAAGGGATTTCCTTCCTGCATTCTGACCATAAAAGTATATTCCTGTTCCTACTCCTAACTTGGAGCAAGAGGTCACTACTTCCGAGAACATGCTCTGGCATTAGTCCCAGACTTGGGTCTCTGCGTCATTTGTGGTCAGGACATAAGATATGTCTGTGTCTGTTCTACTGGTAAAGTCAAGGCCAGTCTTGCCGTCAAACTGATAAGGGAGAGAGCTGTGTTCTTGTTTTGCATTCGCTCAACGGCTGAAGTTTATGCATTTTAGCTAAGGAGAAATGGGGATTTTGGTGCAGTTTAAAAACTGCCTGCACAGTCAGTTTTGGGTTTTGGAAACCCATTCCTTCAAAATGAACATAAAATTGCATGCATTAATGAAAATAATACACACAATGCCTTGTGTTGGGGGAACTTGCTTGAAAAATGTGCAAATTTGTCAAAACTGGATACAGAAATGTGTATGTTAGGAAAAAATGCCTGGAAATTTACAGGAGGATTAATAATAATAATAATAATAATAATAATAATAATAATAATAATAATAATAATAAAATATAATAATATAATAATAATATAATATAATATAATAATAATAATAATAATAATAATAATAATAATAATATAATAATAATAATAATAATAATAATAATAATAATAATAATATAATAATAATAATAATAATAATAATAATAATAATAATAATAATAATGCAAATTGCAGCAGAAATGTATAGAACTGAATTTAAGACTGGGAAAAATAGAAAATGAGCAGAACAGAAACTGACAGGTTCATTAATCTCTAGTTGCATGCTGCCATTTTCTGTCTGGATAATTCTCAAATCTTGCTATGCATAATATTGGGGAGTTTGATAGGTTGGAGACAGTCTACAGTCATATGGTTTCCGGATCACAGCAGAAAGCAGTAGCCAACATTTCAAAAACAATACCTCTCAATTATGGTTGAGTTTGAAGCATTTCGTAATTCAGAGCCTGCTCCAGGATATTGAAGACTTCATCGGCTTGTTGTTGTTGTTTAGTCGTTTAGTCATGTCCAACTCTTCGTGACCCCATGGACCAGAGCACGCCAGGCACTTCTGTCTTCCACTGCCTTACGCAGTTTGGTCAACTCATGCTGGTAGCTTCGAGAACACTGTCCAACCATCTCATCCTCTGCCATCCCCTTCTCCTTGTGCCCTCCTTCTTTCCCAACATCAGGGGTCTTTTCCAGGGAGTCTTCTCTTCTCATAAGGTGGCCAAAGTATTGGAGCCTCAGCTTCAGGATCTGTCCTTCCAGTGAGCACTCAGGGCTGATTTCCTTCAGAATGGAGAGGTTTGTTCTTCTTGCAGTCCATGGGACTCTCAAGAGTCTCCTCCAACACCATAATTCAAAAGCATCAATTCTTCGGCGATCAGCCTTCTTTATGGTCCAGCTCTCATTTCCATACATCACTACTGGGAAAACCATAGCTTTTACTATATGGACTTTTGTTGGCAAGGTGATGTCTCTACTTTTTAAGATGCTGTCTAGGTTTATCATTGCTTTTCTCCCAAGAAGCAGGCGTCTTTTTAATTTCCTTCTTTGGGATTGGGATGTAGACTGAACTTCTCCAATCCTCTGGCCACTGCTGAGTTTTCCAAACTTGAGTGTAGCACCTTAACAGCATCATTTTTTAAAATTTTAAATAGTTCAGCTGGAATACCATCACTTCCACTGGCCTTGTTATTAGCAGTGCTTTCTAAGGGCCATTTGACTTCACTCTCCAGGATGTCTTGCTCAAGGTCAGCAACCACAAAACCAGGGGTGTACGAGCCATCCATATGTTTCTGGTATAAATCCCTAGTGGATTTATGAGGCAGCAACTGCAGGTATTCTTATCAGTGTCAGACTCTGAGATCCCGTGACCATTTCCCACAATGCCTCAGAGCAAAGCTACATTGGGGACACTGTGGGAAATGAAAAATAGCAGCTCCCCATTCGGAGCTCATCAGAGATCCCCAGGCCAGGCCATAGTATTTGCCAGGCGATGGCACGAGCTGTTTCTAGGGCTGAGGAAAGCGCTCTATCGTCACTGCTGTTGAAAATGCTCAGGTCATATTGTAGTGCTGAGGCCTTTCACTTCTGTCCCCAGACTGCAGGTTATCAGACACAACAGCAAGTGTCACAAAATAAATAAATAAAACCCGCATCAAAGCTGTCTTTTTGGCTGCAGGTGCAAATCTGCCATGCGAAAGTACATTTGCTTTCTACAGATATGAATGGGAAATGACAAGGATGCTTTGGCGTGGATAGTTTTGAGCAAGAACAGTCCCCCCCTCCTCCTCTGTGGCTCTAAGGTACCAACATATCTGGGATAGGGTTGGCAAAGGGGGGGGGGGAGAAGGAAAAGAAACCCAACCTGACTGAAAATGTAGAGCTTTTGAGATTTCATCAATTCATTTCTTTAAATGTAATTGCATCCCTAATCAGATTATATATTTTCGAGCCTCCATATAGTCTCATGTCCTCAGGCTAGCTACATTCTCTCTTTTTCCTCTGCTCCCTGCCCCCTCCACATCTTCCAGGAGAGGGAATACAGTTTCCTGCTATTCCTTAAGTGCACAGCCACTTTTTTGCATGCTTCAGCATTCAGAGATGAATAATCAAGTTGAAAACTTCACTTTGCAGCAAAGCTCTCCAGCAAAGCAAGGTGACCTTCTGTCAGTTTCCATTAAAATTTTCAATCTCAGTACATCTCACACAACTAAATATGAATGCTAACTCTTATTTAAAGTGGGGGATAGTATTATAATTCTACTGTTGTCTAACTCAACTAGGTACTGTGACACTCATGCCAGAAGATGCTGGGCCCGATTTCTTTGCACAGTGGTACCTTGGTTCTCAAACTTAATCCATTTGGGAAGTCCTTTCCAAAACCAAAGTGTTCCAAAACCAAGGTGCGCTTTCCCATAGAAAGTAAGACAAAATGGATCGATCTGTTCCAGACTCTTAAGAACAACCCCTAAACCAGCAATTTAACGTGAATTGTACTATCTAATGAGAGCATTGATCCATAAAATGAAAGCAATAAACAGTGTACTGCAGTCACACAATCAATCAATCAATCAGCAGCTGAACTGCGTCCCACACAGTCACAAAAAAGCAAACAAAAAGGAGGCGCAAAAACAAAAATGCAAAATAAATAGCAAAAACAGACAGGCCTCAGCATAACACTCAAAACGGAAGTGTGGCACTCAAATGGGAAACATAACACTCAAAATGGAGCATGTTTGGCTTTCGGAAAAAGTTCATAAACCAGAACACTTACTTCTGGGTTTGCAGTGTTTGGGTTCCAAGTTGTTTGAGTATCAAGGCATTTGAGAACAAAGGTACCACTGTATGGGTCCAGAGAATAGAGAGCAAGACTTCAGTTTAGGAAAACTGGGTCCAAAACTGTGGGCTGTTTCCCATGCTGCATGAGTGGAGTTCTACTCACGCAACAGGACTTCCATTTCCTCTCTCTGTGCCCACTTGCATGCTCCCAGAATACTCTCTGGAGGTTCTCCAACCTTCTGGAGCTAATTTTGAGGGTACATTAGATGGGAGGGGGCTGGAAGAAGAAGAAGAGTTTGGATTTGATATCCCGCTTTATCACTACCCAAAGGAGTCTCAAAGCGGCTAACATTCTCCTTTCCCTTCCTCCCCCACAACAAACACTCTGTGAGGTGAGTGGGGCTGAGAGACTTCAGAGAAGTGTGACTAGCCCAAGGTCACCCAGCAGCTGCATGTGGAGGAGCGGAGACGCTAACCCGGTTCCCCAGATTATGAGTCTACCGCTCTTAACCACTACACCACACTGGCTCTCTGGAAGGGACAGGTGAGGAAGTTCCACTGAGCACATGGGACTTCTTTGAGCTGCAGCATTGGATACAACCTCAGGGTTACCCCTCCCTATCTGAGACTTTGGCAATGGGACCAGCTGTCCTGCTTTCTGCACCATTATGGCAACTTCCTTCTCTGCATCATTACCATGATGACAATGGAGATAGGTGAAAGGCAGTACCTTAACCAACAATTTAGCAGGGACTAGGGAGGAGCTGTGGTCTAAACCACAGAGCCTAGGGCTTGCTGATCAGAAAGTTGGTGGTTCGAATCCCTGCCATGGGGTGAGCTCCCATTATTTGGTCCCTGCTCCTGCCAACCTAGCAGTTCGAAAGCATGTCAGGTAGGTGCAAGTAGATAAATAGGTACTGCTCTGGCGGGAAGGTAAATGGCGTTTCCGTGCACTGCTCTGGTTTGCCAGAAGCGGTTTAGTCATGCTGGCCACATGACCTGGAAGTTGTACACTGGCTCCCTCAGCCAGCAAAGCAAGATGAGAGCCACAACCCCAGAATCGTCCGCAACTGGACCTAATGGTCAGGGGTCCCTTTACCTTTAGGCAACATTAGTGGCCAATAGATGCTGCTTCTAGCATGACTACTCAGTTGGAGCAAGTTACTCTTCCGGGAACAAGTATGTTACTATCAAAACTTGCTTCCCTCAAATGCTGCTATTGTACAGACAGGGCTCTTTCATTTTGTTCTGCCCATACACCAATTAATCTATTTGTTTCGGGGTGAGGAGTGGACTATTATTTTAAATTTGTAAATTCTACTCAAATTAGACCCATTGCATTTAATGGGACCTCACATCCACTGTTCTACTAGATCTGTCCTAATAATAATAATAATAATAATAATAATAATAATAATAATACCAACCTATACCCACAGGCCTCAGGCCAGTTCCAAGACAAAGTTACGATATAAAAACACAAATACATAATAATCAAAGTATAAGCAGAATCTCCCCCCCAACCCCCCCAGCTATATTAAATGCCATCGCTTCATTGTATTAACTTGTTGATTTGATTTAGCTTGTAGATTTACACTGCTGCAAGCCATCCTGACCAATATGCAGGGATATAAATTTGCTTCTACAGATCAATAATATAGTCTCCAAAGTAAAGTGTTTTCTTTTTTAATTGTCATTGCTGAAAAGTTAGCGGTGGTCATTATCCACTTATTTGTTTTTCTGATGCAGGAAACATTCTAGCTAAAGTTTTGGAAAAGACGAATAAAATAGCAGCTAATCATCTGGTCAGCAATTGCAGGATATGTTTTATTTAAGCATCTTAGAACCACTACAAAAAGCTAAAGTCACCTATTTTTGCCAGCTGTCTTTTGATTAAGCATTATATCTGAATAGTGATATATTGTTTAAGAAATAACACTTTACCATATATATATATATATATATATATATATATTTGCTTTCGTAGATTTTCACGGGTACAGGAATGCAGGTTTTGGTGTCCTCGGGTGTCTTCCCGTGTAAAAGTTGGGGTGTCTAGGCGACGTTTCGACGAGGTCTCACTCGTCATCTTCAGGCTGGTGCTTTCGGCTTCTTGTTACTGGAACAGAGCGGGATCTCAATGTTTGAGTTCCTATAAATACTGTAGAGGGGGTGTGGTGTCTAGCCTCCAATGTTCTGGGCAGAGAGGAAGTTCCCAGGCTAGTGTGCCTTTTCTTCTCAAGTAATTAAGGAACAAAAGAAGAAAAGGCACACTAGCCTGGGAACTTCCTCTCTGCCCAGAACATTGGAGGCTAGACACCACACCCCCTCTACAGTATTTATAGGAACTCAAACATTGAGATCCCGCTCTGTTCCAGTAACAAGAAGCCGAAAGCACCAGCCTGAAGATGACGAGTGAGACCTCGTCGAAACGTCGCCTAGACACCCCAACTTTTACACGGGAAGACACCCGAGGACACCAAAACCTGCATATATATATATATATATATATATATATATAATATCATTATACTCTTAGGTTCTGACCTCTTGATTTATAATGAAATATGAGGTCCACATATAACTGATATAGCAAATCACACCTCTAGGGAATTTTTTAAAATGTAGAATGAAAATATATGCATACGACCATCTGTTGGACCTGAGTCACACATGGATCAGAACAGAATCAGGAATCGATCCAGGGTGGGTGGTCTCAGGTTTTGCCTGGTCAGCTTCATCTGAACTGACTTGTTGGTCCAAACAAGTATGATGGTGTGCTAAATTCACCACACTCGTCTGACTTGGGAATATCTATAATTACCTGTATCCACGACAAAATATTTTGCACCGAACTGTCCTACAAATCAAATTGCATCTACTCTCAGTTACACTAAATGGTCGAATCTATAACAAGTGCAACATAGGTTTTTTTTTTTTAAAAAAAAAAATAATCTTCTAAGCTTCTTTCTAGGACAAACATTAATTATATTATTCTAGCTTGTGGCAGTTTTACACCTGCTCTTGATTAAGTGCTAACAAAAAAACTGCAGACTCAGTGGTATACCTCAGAAACAGAAAGTCTTTTTTCATTTATATTATTTAAGCCTCTCGAAAAGGACATCAATTTTAATTGTCTAAAGGATGCATAAGTAATAAATAGGGGGAGGAAGGGAAGAATCATTAACCATTGTCAGATAAACTTATTAAATTCTAATTCATCACTGTTTGACCCCCTTGTACATTTCAATAACAGATATGAGCAATTTCATCAATAATAATTACACTAAGAAGAATTAACATTTCAATTATGGAGAAACTTGCAAGGTAGGACTTCAACAATCCAGTTGTATTTAGCCGTGTCCCGAAGGCTAATTTGAAAACAATGGATGATCATTATGATGGCATAATTAAGTCTGTGGGGAAAGGACTAGGGAGGAGGAGGAGAATGAAAAAAAACCAAGCAAAGCTTGGGACTCATATAAACTGATTGTTCCATAAATGCTGAAGAAGTCCAATTCCTCCCAAACATAAAAGAGGTTGGGGGGAGTGGCGTTTCATTATTGGCAGAATACGCGATTTGCATAGAGAAAATTCTACATTCAGTTCCTAGCGTTTTCAGTTAAAAGGCGGTCATGATGTGAAAGACTTCTGAGACTCCAGACTGGCAATGTCAGTAAGGTAACATTTACCTCAAAAACAGCTTTCCCCAAGGAATCATGGGAACTGTAGCTTACCCCCTCACAGAGCTACAATTCCTAGTTCCCGTACCTTGGATTATGTGGGGGAAGACATGTGCTCTAAATGTTCTTTTCATATATTTTGTGGATGTGACCTCAGAGGAGACGGTGACTGGTCAAGATGAACCAATATTCTGACCTGTTATAAGACAACTTCCAATGTTCCCATATATTCACTATGCAGCTCTGCAAACTTTGTTTTCTTTCATTTCTTTCAGCCTGAGTTTTCTGTCTTGAGAGCATTTCAATATCTCCACAGCCTAACTTAGTAAATGCCACCTAAATACTTTTATAAAAAAATGACAAGCCTTCAAATTCTGAAACTTCATAACTCTGGAACACCAAACGATTTTATTACGTCGGCTGATTTGGTTTTTTATTCTTTCAGCTAGATGGCACAATCAGTTGAGAAAGACCAACTCAATTCTTCTCTACATTCGCAGCTCACAGCTTCAGCCAAATTGCAGCTTACCAAATTTTGTTGGGAAACATTGCCTCAATTTCCAGCTTATTCATCATTCAAAACTGTTTGCGAAGGGTTGATTTGTGGATGTGTGAGTGTGGGTGTGGGTGAGAGAGTTGTGTTGACTTTTATTGCCTGAGACAATGGGTTCATTGTTTGTGTACAGAGTTTATGAATCCATATGTATAATGTTAATGTTTCCCAAACTTAACAGCTGAGTCACTTTTTTTTCTCCCACCCTGAACTCATATTGTAGACACGTCTCATTTTTGCATCCAGTATGTTTGTTTTAAAGTAGGTAAATATAAGAATGGCCCCAACTCAGAGGAGCCAGGTGCTTATGTTTCTGCATGAGTTACTGTCATGGTGAGCTTCATGACCAGAAGCAGCATTTGAGAGCAGTAACTCACACAGAGATAACAAGAAGCAGCTTCTTCTAGTGGGTGGTAATGGCATCTCTTCTTCAGGAGTGACTGAATGATACAAGGACACTCCATGAAAAGGCGCAACTTTGACCAGTATACCTGAAGGAGTGTCTCCATCCCCATCGTTCAGCCCAGACACTGAGGTCCAGCTCTGAGGGCCTTCTGGAAGTTCCTTCCTTGCAAGAAGCAAGGTTACAGGGAACCAGGCAGAGGGCCTTCTTGGTAGTGGCACCCACCCTGCGGAACGCCCTCCCATCAGATGTCAAGGAAATAAACAACTATCTGACTTTTAGAAGACGTCTGAAGGCAGCCCTGTTTAGGGAAGTTTTAAATGTTTGATGTTTTATCGTGTTTTTAATATTCTGTTGGAGACTGCCCAGAGTGGCTGGGGAGGCCCAACCAGATGTGTGGGATACAATTTATATTTATTTATTTATTTATTTATTTATTTATTTATTTATTTATATTGTTGTTGTTGTTGTTGTTGTTATGTTCAGCAGAGGCTGACTGGAAGGAAGCTGGATTTGACACACAACAGACAGGTCCAGGCCCAATGTTGATGGGTGTTAGAGGTTCCTCACCCTGACAGGACCCACTGATGACAGCTGCCTGGAGAACTCTCTTTCCTTGAAAACTCATTCTACTAGCTGCCCGGTACACTTGGCTTTGAAAATTTCCCAGATGTCAACTCAGATTTCAGTGTATTGTGGTGAAGAACGAAATTAATTCTACCATGTTTTAGGTTTGTGTGGCTGTCTTTCAAATAGCCTCTTAAACATGACCAGCAGATGGAGTTCTAAATGCATAGAAATAGCAGCTCAGGAGCAAGGAGCAACCAGGAAGCAGTAGCAAGGAAAGGATTAACCATTGTGGGTTGTATCCGGTGTTAGAGTAGACCTACTGAGATAAATGAACTTAGGTTCAGTAATTTCAATGGGTCTACTTTCAGTAAATGTTAGTTAGATACAACCAATTCTCCCCCCTCCTAATCTGATGTAGATCACCATCCAAAAACTGACTTTTCCATTTTAAAAGGGTCCAAGTAACACTATGTGCAACGTTTAGTTTGCCTTGCAGCTTTCATACTTCTGATACCACTACTATTTCTCTGTAAGGAATCTCGCAAGATATTTTTTAAAAATCAGGAACATTTCTCAGGAGAGTTTCACACACCTCATCTAAACCATTGTCATTGCATGCATTGGATCAACATCAAGAATACAATCCTCCTTGAGGAATTATTTACAGAAAGATTACACAGACAAACTGTCCTACTTCACTTTCCCCATGTGCTCATGGAATCTTTTCCAACATCATGTCACTGCATGAACACCAAATTATTCCATCTTAGACTGCTACCCACGATCATGGCAGTTCTGGATTTATTTATTTTAACTGCTTTGCAAAGATTAGCTGATACACACTCTTCTTTCCCCAGATAAAGTAAATATTTAATATCTAAAAGTTAACCAACATTATGAAGCTCATGACACTGCCAGGGATGCCCTGGCATGCAAAAGAGGAGATGAAAATGCTGTTGTAGTTTTAATAAATAATAGAGATGATGTGATAAATGACTCTCAAGACATTCGGGCCTTATTTAAAAATAAAATGAGAACAATTTTGCCCAAGTGAGCCGGCCTCTTGTCATTAGTTTGAGAGAGTTGTTTCCAAACTTCAGAATAAAATGAAAGGCACAGAACCTTGAGTCTCAGTCTTGTCTCCTGCAATAATTTCCAATAAATAAATAAGTATTGTTGGCATCTGCTTGTCTCAAGAGACAATGGAGTACACCTCCAGGGGTGAAGCTGCATTATGGAGATCCTGGGCTTCCCAGACAACAAGACTCCCCTCTCAGCCTTGCTGATATGGTCCAAAGGAAAGCAGAGCAATATGGTTTTGCACCAACTTGGCTACGGGTGTTGCCAGAAGGAAGCAGACAAGACACCATCTTAGGGACACTACTCCATATTTGTGTAGGGTTTACTCCTTGGCCTTTTCTTCTCCTGAAGATACCCTGCAAGGCAGCAGGGGAGCAGGGCAACAGTTTTTCCTTCTCCTAGATGGGCTCCCTTCCCAGGATGACGAGCTCCATCTGCCGCAAAATAAATAAATGTGGAAAATGTTGGGATACTGCCAGGGAGATCATGCCCATCATGGCCCCCACGTCGCCTCCGGACAATCCATCAATCTCCCATAGATACAGTATCAGCAATTAGCGACACAAGCTCCAGAAAATAGCTTGCCACATTCCAGAGCTGATGCACGCTCTATCAGCAGAATTCACACAGCGAAAGATGCACGCAGGAAAGCATTATTTAGAAGTTTATTCAGCGTTGGTCAGAACAAAGGAAAAAACATGACTGCCTGCTTGCGTGTTCAGGCACAGAGAGAGAAACGAAAGCAATAGAAAACATAAACTTCCTGTGAACAGGAAATACGCAGACTCTGTGACTCACAAAGCCTGCTCCCTTTTAAGGTGGGACGGAAATATCATAACAGAAAATACCTGAGGGAAGTGGTAGAAGGATTTTGATGGTCTGTTTTTATGTAGTCCATGGAGTTTTCTTGGCAGGGATACTGGAGTGGCTTGCTGGTTTCTGCTCCAGGTGGATCAGGTTTAGTCAAAACTCTCCACTATGACCTGACCGTCTTGGGTGGCCCTGCACGGCATAGCTCAGAGATTCTCTGAATTGTTCAAGCTCCTTCGCCATGACAAGGCTGTGATCCATGAAGGAGGCTGATCGCCAAAGAATTGATGCTTTTGAATTATGGTGCTGGAGGAGACTCTTGAGAGTCCCATGGACTGCAAGAAGATCAAACCTATCCATTCTTAAGGAAATCAGCCCTGAGTGCTCACTAGAAGGACAAATCCTGAAGCTTAGACTCCAATACTTTGGCCACCTCATGAGAAGAGAAGACTCCCTGGAAAAGACCCTGATGTTGGGAAAGATGGAGGGCACAAGGAGAAGGGGACGACAGAGGACAGAGGATGAGATGGTTGGAAAGTGTTCTCGAAGCCACCAACATGAGTTTGACCAAATGGATTGGAGAACTGGACCAAATCAAACAAAATGTAGTTCAATAGGGACAAATGTCAGGTTCTGCAGGACGAATCAGATGTAAAAATATAAAATGGGGGACACCTGGCTTACTGGTAGCACATGAGAAAAGATCTGCTATGCTATTCTGGAGAACTCTCCAACCTTCTCTAACAGAACTGGCGTCTGTGCAGAAGAAATAAGTAACTGGCAAAAATTACTTCTCCCATTCCATTAATGGAGGTGCCCCCTGAATCAAGATACTTCCCTGAATGAAAGGGTAGAATTGGAGTCAACCCATTCGGTTTAGTAATACTCAGATTATTATTTTTTTAAAAAAAGAATCCCATTCAAGCCCCTGAATTTAATTGGTTTATGGGTCAGTCTGCATGCCTTTCAGTAGCAAAGGTCTTTTAAAATGAAATATTTGATCACTAGCTTCCTTTTGTATACCCGCCAAGAACCTTCCAAAGGAGTGTTTGTTCTCCTTGCTGCTATTAATGCCTAAAGCAGTGTAGCGATGTTGGCTTAAGTATTGGTGGTTTTGTGTCTCTGTGTGTAGTTTTTCAATAGAATCACGGCTCTCTTGAGTCATAGCACTTAATGAATTTGGCCCAAAATTGAATGCAGCCTTTTGGGGGCACTTAGATTACAACAGGTAATGAGAACCATAAAGATTACAGAACAATGGGGCGGGGGGGGGGGAGAGAAGGGACCTGGAGAGAAACATGTTTGCTTTTTAAAATCAATCTTGCCATTTGTATGCACATACATTTTAATTTGTGTGAAACGCATCTGAGAAATTGTACTTATCGTCTCAAATACAAATATGAATATTATTTATCCTGAGCTCGTTAGACTTTGAGATGACATCTTGTCACATGAAAACTCATGTTTTAAAACACGATTTTTGTGCTGATCACATTTCTGCCTGTCTGCCAAGTGTGCCACTTGGTATGTCAAACTACCAATTCAGACTCTTCATCCTCACTACGTAACCAAGAACACAAGTGTCAAATGGAGAAATGCCTTTGTAGATCTGTGGTTCCAGGCTATGCACTCTGTCATTGTTGAAGGACACTATTGCCAGATTTCTTACGAAGAGAGAATTTGCCCATGTGGAGTTAATGCGCCTGAAGATTACTGCATTACTTCCTGGTGTGCCCTGTCTAAAAGGACTTGAGAAGCTTTGTCCAACATTTAAATCTCCCAGTTGAGAGATTGTTTGGGTCTCCCGATACCGTTGAAAAAGCCTGTTTTGCCTTTTAAAGAGAAAAAATTGTGGGGATGTTAAGCTAAATTCTATAGGAAGACAAACTCTTATCTGAAAGCATTCCTGATTTTAATAAGTATTTTAACTCTGTAATGTATTTCATTCTGTTTTATGCATTTTGTGTTTTTTTGTAATGGCTTCGTCTGCACAAAAATAAATAATATTCGTATTAGTACACTGATCTTATCAACATCCTGAGAAATTTCACCTTGTTGTCTAAACTATTTTTTTTTTGCTTTCCTTCCATTTTTTATGCCAGTCATGCCAATAAGAGTCTCTATGCACTAAATGTAACAAATTAGAAGTCTCCTCCACAAATAAGCATTGAAGCCAATAGGTTCGAGCCAAATGCTAAGCTTTGCCTTCTAGTGAGAAAGAACCAGCTCTGCTGACAACACACATTTAGGCACACCAAGCATTTTACGCATTTTTGAGAGAACTTGCCTTGAATTTACCTCTGTGATCTATACCTTATCTGGTTTAAATTGAACAATGAAAAATGTATTGTTAGTTGGATCTCATATTTTTAATGCTTCTTTCCCCCTCATTGGACAGAATCAAACATTTCTTTTTGAAAATTAGGGTCTGTGAAGGAAGGTCTGTGGATTACTGCAACGCGCTCTATGTGGGGCTACCTTTGAAGGTGACCTGGAAACTACAGCTAATTCAGAATGCGGCAGCTATACTGGTGACAGGGAAAGGCCGCCAAGCCCACATAACACCTTTCATGAAAGAACTACATTGGCTCTCTGTACGTTTCAGAGCACAATTCAAAGTGTTGGTGCTGACCTTTAAAGCCCTAAATGGCCTCGGCCCAGTATACCTGAAGGAGCGTCTCAACCCCCATCGTTCAGCCCGGACATGGAGGTCCAGCTCCCAAGGGCCTTCTGGCGGTTCCCTCACTGCGAGAAGTGAGGTTACAGGGAACCAGGCAGAGGGCTTTCTTGGTAGTGGCACCCACCCTGTGGAACGCCCTCCCATCAGATGTCAAGGAAATAAACAACTATCCAACTTTTAGAAGACATCTGAAGGCAGCTCTGTTTAGGGATTTTTTTTAATGTTTTAAGTTTTATTCTGTTTTTAGTGTTGAAAGCCACCAGAGTGGCTGTAATAGAAATAAATTATTATTATTATTATGAATAAACATCATGATGAGGACTTTCCTCAATTTCTCCTGAAGAAAACTAGAATTGTCAACAAAATTTCAACCAAATTCAAAAATTCCACTAATCAACCCTATTCTGGGGGCTTACTAATAATGGCTAATATGGGTCTGAGTGTGCGGGAGTGAGCAGTGTTCACAAGTGGGACTCTAGGCCTGGAGTAGGTGAATTGATATCATGTCTTTATAGACTGGTTCCCCCTTTGTTTCGGCATCTTTAAATCTGTCATAGCTATCCCCCTTCCTTCCCTATGTAATTATGTGGGTCATTGAATGGCTTTCATTGCAGGGCTAAATGAACATGGTTGGCTTTAGTTATATCCTTTTTTACTTACTCCCTACAGTGTCACCCATAGTTTATCTGGATTTTGCTGATTGGCTATTGATTAACTGGTGATGATGAGCGGGCACCATGAGTGGAAAGAGATAGCTATCTGGAGGCACAAGGGGACTGAAATGATGCAGATATTAAGGTGTGTGATGGGACTTAGAAAAAAGCTCAACAATGAGGTTTTCAGAAAATTCCATACCAAGTCTTGATGGCTCACCATAGAGGGCAGATATATACACATCTGGAGTTTCCTGGTGCTAGTCCCAACATCTTCTTGTGGCAGAGAATAACCCAGGAAGAATGAGACACTGGTTGTCTAAAAGTGTTTGAAAAAAATGAAATTGGTTATTGATTGAGGTCACTGAGCTTGCAAGTTGTGTTTTAAAATATTTGATGCATTTTTATCTTAATGCATTTTTGGTCATTAGCTGCTGTGGGGGCTACTTCTACAATATAAAGTAAATAAAACATTGAGGAAAATAAACCATACAGAGACTTCTAATATCAAAAGTATGTCTATAGGTAATCCTCATTCTTGATGCTAACTCTGATCTCTTTAATGCTTGCATTCCCCTGCTCCTGCCCCACATCTCTTGCCATTGGGATGCTGACACAGTCATCCAAATCTGCAGATGTTAATCTCATTCCATTCCACCATATCCTCTCCCTCTGCCGTTCTTCTACATATAATAACAGGCCTGCTCATTCTTCATCTGTCATATTTTCGAAACTCGTGTCCTCTGTACCATCGTCTCCCTATCTCTGACTTGCAGAGTTCTAATTGCTTCCCTGCCTATCAAACTGTTCTAATTCCTTACATCTTCCTCTACTGTCCTGTTCCTGTTAAAGTCTCCATCATTCTGCCCTTCATCTCTTCCTTGATTTGAATGCCTATAGGATTGGTTAAATGTATTTTTAAGTCCAGCTATTAAAAAAAAAAAAACATTACAAGGACATGGACGGGAGCTGGTTTTCACATTAAAATCAAAGGTGCTGAAAAGTTAGCTTCTGAAGTTGAATTTTCTCCCACTGAGAAATTGATAATTAAAAGTCATGGGTGGAACATATTGTTGTTTTAACGGGGATTGGGTTTTAACTTGGGTGGGTGCTGTTTTCAATTGTTGTCAAATGTTATATGTTAATTTGGATTTTTGTATTTGTGGGCTGGAATATTGCTTAGGGGTTTTTCTTGGGGAGTGTATTGTTTATTAGTGTGTGTACATCAGCATTGTTAATTGTTTCAATTGTTTCGATTATGCCTTATTATGCTTTTATTATTTTTATTGTGTATTTTGTGCTTCATATATTGTAACTTTGTGTTGTGAACTGCCTAGAGACTTACAGGTATAGGGAGGTATACAAATTTAATAAATAAATAAATAAATAAATAAATAAATAAATAAATAAATAAAATTAACTGCTGAAGTAGGACCATCACAAAAAGATAGACAGACAAACACACCTTTTAGACTAGAAAACCAGGAAGATAATACAGTGGGAGTTACAGAATATGTTATTACTTTTTTTGAAAGTGCAGAATTGTCAAATGCAATAGGAAGAAGTGAGAAGAAGAGTTTGAATTTGATATCTCTATTTAGATATACTTTCCCCAAAAGACCGGAAGTGTGTCTATTAGGCTTAATAGGAACAGAAATTAAAATAGAAGATCAAAATTTGTTCATGTATGCTACAGCTGCCGCGAGGACCCTTCTGGCCCAAAGATGGAAAGTACAAGATATACCAACTATACAGGAGTGGCAGGCGAAGTTGGCAGAATATGCAGAACTTGCCAAACTGTCAGGGAGGATCCGGGACCAGGGAGATCAAAGATACCAAAATAACTGGAGTAAATTTATTGAATACTTAAAGAAGCATTGTAAAGAGGTCAAGAAGACTAGCAGGATTGACATAATACCTCCAATGTATAATAGTACTAATTTGAGAATGATGTGTGTGATGGAAAGAGGATAAATATACCAGTTGTGGGGAGGGAGGGGGGTCGTGACTCGGCAGAGTCAATGGGAATGTATGGTGTTATTACAATTTGTTGGAAAAGAATATGCAAGGAAAACAATAAAAATTCACTTGGAAAAAAAAGAGAAGAAGAGTTTGGATTTGATATCTCGCTTTATCACTACCCGAAGGAGTCTCAAAGCGGCTAACATTCTCCTTTCCCTTCCTCCCCCACAACAAACACTCTGTGAGGTGAGTGGGGCTGAGAGACTTCAAGGAAGTGTGACTAACCCAAGGTCACCCAGCAGCTGCATGTGGAGGAGCGGAGACGCGAACCCGGTTCCCCAGATTACAAGTCCACCACCCTTAACCACTACCACACTGGGTTCCCCTGCTTTTAATAATTGAGGAGAACATAAAATTAAGCAGAAGCATTTTTTGCAGCATCATAACATGGGCAAAGGTATCCCAACAACTTTTTTTATTTTAAATAAATTGGAACCACATTCCAATCTGTGTTAGACATTTTCAGACATAGAACCTGACTGTCCTACATAATGTACAAAAACCATCTTGATACTTCTGCACCTTCCAAATGACTGGTGAGGAGAAGACACAAAATTGCTTTTTGCTAGCTCACATGGTTAACATACCTATCCCTGTATTCTCTACTCCAGAAGGCAGCAGGTGATCCTCTCCAAGGGATCAATTAGAAGTGTTTCCTAGCTTTTCCTTGAGATCCATTTTAACAGGAAATGCCAGGGACTGAACTTGGGACCTTCCGAATTGACCACCAAACATGCAATTGACCACCGAGCTGAGGCATCACTTTCTATCGCCGTTGTTCCATTATAGCAAAGTACCTCAGGTCTGGAATGGAGAGGCTGGCATTTGTAGTCCAAAGGGCTTTTTGCTTCAGCACCTTTCATTGTGCAAGTTGTTAATGGATTTACCTCCCATCTCTAGCTGTTTCAGAAAGTGATTGACAGGTTGCAGCAGCCAGGCAAAGCAGCTGATCCCTTTAGGCTGCATGATATGAATTTTCATCTTCAAGATGCACAAGATAATGGACCGTTTTGTTTTGTTTTTAACTGTTGGGTCTGTATCATATTTTTGCATCTGAGTCATCTGCTCAGATATACTGATTGCATCCATTAGTGAGGATTTTTACCAAAAAAAAATAGTCACCAGAAATACTGAAACTGATGGATACCCTTTCCAGGTAGTAACTTATTCAACTTTAGAAGTTCTACTTACTTTTCAGTGTGTTCAGTTTCTGTTTGACCAAATGAGTGTCTAGGTGAGAACTATAATATTTTAGACAAAAAGCTGCTTCAGTTGGGATTTGGCGCTGTAGGGGGGAAATCGTACTGGGAAAGGGTGAAGAACCAAACCCTTTGTCTACTCCAAATCATCACCCAGCCATTTGCCTACATGCGGGTTTCCAGTAGTGCATTTATACTTACAAACAAGATCACAGGAGATCCAGTGTCCCCCTGGTTGGGAAGTTCTAAACTATTTAGAACTCTGGTTAAAAAAGAAACGACACCTAGATTCAGTTCCAGAAACAGACTGACAACCCATTTGATTAGTGTAGGCTAACCATAGCTGTCAACTTACAGATTTGAAAATAAGGGACCAACAGTCTCGAAAATAAGGGATCAGCAGCCAAAATAAGGGATTTTGCTTAGCTTATGAGTTTCATCGGCCCTTCCCGGCCCGAGCCCGGCATGAGGCGGTTGCAGTGCCGCAGCAGATGCTGAAGCGCCTCCCTTCTGCATGCCTCCCCATTCCCTCCTCTTCCTCCTCCCTCAGGCCGCCTCCTCAGCCGCCGCCGCCACTGCCGCCTCTGGCTTCCTCTGGCAGCGCGGTGGAAGTCTCACAAGAGAGAGACTGCCTGCCTGCCCACCACCACCCGTTTCCTCACGACGCACCCCTTTGGGGGAAAAGGGAGAGATGGAGACGCGGTAGCTCATGCGCGCTCTCTCTCTCATGGCGGAGGACCCCGAGCCGCTGCTCTCCTCCCGAGCCAGGTGAGCATGAAACCCGGGAAATTTAAGGGACATCATCAATCCAGGACAGCAGTGGGACACAATACTGGAATAAGGGAGTTTCCTGCCACATAAGGGACGGTTGACAGCAATGAGGCTAACCGATGCCTATGGCAACTAGAATGATGTGTTTAGGGTGATGTTCTTGTAACAGGGACACTTGAGCTCTGTTTGGGTGTTCTGTATACAGGGCCAGCTCAATATATGTTGCTGCTTGAGGTGAGTGACAAGAAGGTGCCCTCCCCCAAGGCACATTTAAAAACCAACAACCAGTAGTAGTAGTAGTAGTAGTAGCAATAATAATAATAATAATAATTTATTTATACCACTCTGGGCGGCTTCCAACAAAATACTAAAATACAATAGTCTATTAAACATTAAAAACTTCCCTAACAGGGCTGCCTTCAGATGTCTTCTAAAAGTCTGGTAATTGTTTTTTCCTTTGACATCTGGTGGGAGGGCATTCCACAGGGCGGATGCTACTACCGAGAAGCCCCTCTGCCTGGTTCCCTGTAACTTGGCTTCTCGCAGTGAGGGAACCGCCAGAAAGCCCTCGGCACTGGACCTCAGTGTCTGGGCAGAACGATGTGGGTGGAAGGCCAGTGTATTCCACTGCAGTTGAGGGCAGCAGGCTAGCATAGGAGGTCAAGGGCAGGTCACATGGCACTCCCAGCTCAGCCCACTCCCTGCCCCATGGCATCTACCCTCTGAGGCAGCTACTTCAATCTGCCTTGTTGCATTGCTGGTCCTGTCTGCACATGTGTAACTTCCATACATGATCAAGATGAGCAGGGACCAGTGTGATAATCTTTAGCCCCCAACTCATTGAGGGCAACTATGCAATGTGGGATCTTCCTCTACTTAGGGAAGCTAAATAGAATCAATTTAGAATTCTGATTATGTAGGGTTTTAAGTTGTACTGGGAGCCTCCATGTGTAGGAAAGGCTCGCTGCTTCACACACAACCAATAGAAATGGTTGGCTTACTTTGGAACATACACTCTCTTAGAGGAAGGTCTGTAGTTTAGTGGTAGAGCTCATGGCTTGCATACAGAAGGTCTCTGGTTCAATTCAACACTCCCTTCTAAGCTAAATAGAGTAATAGCATCACAGTAGACAGGAGATCCCAGTGTTTCTAATGTCCATCATACCAGGCAGCAGACGTTTCCACACTACCTTTATAGGTTGGTAGTGAAATGCTGCAATAGGATTAAGGGCCATTTAACTCAATGAAACTTACTTCTAAGAATACATGTATAGGATTCATTTGTAGGTCTCCATCTTCTAGCAGGGGGGCACAGCCAGTGCAGCAGCCAAAGTTATCAGGGAACAGTCTGGTATTATTCCTTTTAAATAAAGCAAATACGTACCTGGCCGAGAATCATGATGCAAGTCATGCTACTCTTTCAATTTAGATGACTACTTCATTCAGCTTCATTGAAATTCTTCTCTGGCATATTCCTCTGAAAGTTCTTTCCTCCCTACACCCTCATAGAACACGCTTTAATTAAGGTTAGATGCAATGAGAGTAATTAATAATCTGGAGATTAATTGCTAAATCATGATTAGGAGATGGCTACTAGAAAAGGTTATAAATTAAGTCTTAACTGCAAAAGCAGTGAATGATTAGCTGCACTTTATTTATTTATTTACGTAAAAGGCGGGATAAAAAGGAAGGGAAGGAAACATAGTTTGGGGAACAGCGGTTGATTGAGATGGATGGAGTGCAGTAAAAGGATATAGAACAATGAGTTTAGGAATATGTATGCTAAGATGTTGATAGCAACTGGGAAGCTGACATTTCTAGGCTTGGGCATACTACCCTGGACTTAACCAATATAATACACATCAACATTTGACAGGTCTCTCTTGGGAACTTGTGTAGCACCTCTTTTCCCCCCCCACACCTCCATTTGCATCAAGCAAAGATTCAACTGGTGCTGAAAAGTGTTATATACTTAATGATGGAGAAATACCGTATTTTCACTCCACAAGACACACTTTTTTCTTCCTAAAAAGGAAGGTGAAATGTCTGTATGTCTTCTGGAGCGAATGTGTGGGCCCTGGAGCTGAATCGCCTGAGTGTGGCGCGCGCCATTGCCCTGCCCTCCTGGGTTGCCGGAGGCCTCCCTTTCCCCCTGAAGCCCTGGGAAGGTTTGGGAGCGGCGGGCTGGCTGTGCGATGTTGCCTCGTGCTCCCGGGCTCCTCTCTTTGAGAGCGGCTTTGCTGATGGCCTCCCCTTTCCTCTGATGGCTCTGGGGATGTTGGCTGAAGGGTGGCGAGAAGAGGCATCTGCTGAGAGAGGGGAGGAAGAGGACGCATAGGAGAAGGACTGAGAAGTGGGGCGAAGGGAGAGGAGGAAAGTTGCCTCGAGTGGAGAGTCATGGCAGAGGGCAGGAGAAGCAGCAGCGAAGGGGAGAAATTGCAGACGTCGCCTGCGGCGTTTAGGTGAAAGGGACGGAGAGGAGGAGGCTGGAAAAGGGGCCTGTGCTGCTTGGGAAGGGGGAGAAAAAAAGTTGGAAGAAGGAAAGCCTCCCAAGCTTCCATGGGAAGAGAGGCTTAGGATGGAAGCTGCGCCCCGCCAACCATATGGCTGGCGGGCGCGCAGCTTCCTCCAAAAACTAACTTTCTTCCTCTAAAAACTAGGTGCATGTTATGGAGCGAAAAATACGGTGAATACATTTTGGTTTCTTTCCCTTTTTCATTTTCCAACCTTACATTCAGTGTTCTACATCTCCACATCAGTTTGTGATTATGTTTTTCCAAAACGTCCTTCTGAAAATTTATCACCATTCTTGGGCAAATTTCTCCTTATGCACACATGTTTATATGTGATTTTAGATAATAGACACATTTTTCTGAAGCACTTTCCCTTGATATCATGCATTTTTATACATTGTTTTCAATGTATTTTTGTACGTATTATGAGTCTGGAGAACCACACTGCAATATTTGGAGGGTATGAATTTCAAGGGATAGTTCCATTGTACTATGAGGCAGCATGTTTATGCTGGGTAAAAGAATGGATAAAGTTAGAAAATAATGAATTATTAGATCTTGAAGGGTTTGATAACAGATTTGGATGGCACGCATATCTCTGGTGTGAAAAAAGGAGGGTTCACAAAGGATTTGGAAACCACATCTTCAGGGTTTCATTAATTGAGGTGTGGGAAAGATATAAAAATATATTGGAACCAAAAGTCCCACACTGGCTGTCCCCGTTGGAGGTAATGAGTGTTAAGAAAATTAATATGAGGAAAAAATGGGGTACATACAGTGAATTGGTGACTAAAGAAGGAGGGAAATGGAGATTGAAGCCATACGAACAAGTCAAAGAGCATATATATGATTGGCTGCATTATCGTCAGGTAAATGAAATAATTAAAAAAGATTTGAAGGAAAAAGGTTATGTAGAAAAGGAATCAACTTTCCAAAAAGACATAATAAACAATGAATATAAAATTCTGTCAAAAATGTATAAGATATTGCTGGAGTGGCATACTAAGGATGAAGAGGTTAAATCGGTAATGATACAGTGGGCAAAGGATTTTGGGTATAATATTCAATTTGAGGAATGGGAAAAACTGTGGAAAGAGAATATAAAATTCACGGCATGTATGCTGCTGAAAGAGAATGTAATGAAAATGTTTTACAGATGGTATATGACCCCTGTAAAATTAGCAAAGATCTATAAGGTTGATAACAAATGTTGGAAATGTAAAGCTAAAGAAGGGACGTTCTTTCATCAGTGGTGGGAATGTAAAAAAGTAAAAAGTTTCTGGGAAATGATATATAATGAGATGAAAAAAATGTTAAGATATACTTTTGTGGAAAAAACAGAAGCTTTTCTTTTAGGGATGATAGGAAAGGACATAAGAAGAAAGGACTTAAAACTCTTCCAATATGCTGTAACGGCAGCCAGAATCCTGTTGGCCCAGAAGTGGAAACAAGAGGAGATACCGACGATAGAAGAATGGAGACTAAAACTGATAGACTATGCAGAACTGGACAAATTAACTGGAAAAATCAGATATACTAAAGACCAAAAGTTCATCGAGGACTGGGGAAAATTGGTGGATTATCTGAAAAATATATGTGGTACAAATACAACGTTAGCGGGATTTCAAGAGGCACTGTAAAAAATTAAATAAGTATTGTTTATTAAAAATAATGGGATTAAGGAGAAATAATGGCAATATTAAAAAAAGGGAATGAGTATTAAAGATACAAAAATGGATGACTTTCAGAGACGCTGAAGGAAGTTCAAAACAGACATAATTTGTTGTATTCGGATTAAAATGTATAACTGGTTGAAAATTAATAAAAAATTATTTTAAAAAAAAGAATTTCAAGGGATAGTTCCGTTTCATGTCTTGCATTGTTTTGGAATGGACAAATTAGGCTTATTTGTTTATTTATTTCACAAAATTTATGCACCAGTCTTACAAGGATACCTGCTGGAATTCTCTTTTCTACACAACTACACAGTTCTTCTCTCCCTGTATGCTCCTGCACTGCCCCAAATAGGGGAAGTTTAATTGCACAAGTGGGAGTTCTTGTGCAAATGGGATGACTTTGTTTGATCCAGTGCATTCACACAGCAAGGCAGAAACCTAGATTTCTAAGTATTATGGGGATTCCACCATCTGTATGCTTGGGAATGGGGTTCAAAGTGAAAATGAGCCACAGTTCCTTCAGTTTTTAAGAGAGCAATATATGATTCCCCAAGCCAAATGCTGCTACAGTAAAGAATTTCTGTTACAGGGAAAATTGTTGATGTTATGAATATGGAGCTGCAACACCATTTAATCCATCATAGGAGTCACAGGAGGCTTGAATATTGGCCCAGGATATGAAGGTGACTTCCTAAGATATGGATTCTAGGTGCTCTGATATTATCATATATTACAGCTTGACTAGATGATTATCTTAATCAAAGCTCCCAAAATGTGTCATTACTCATGCTGCCTCTTTGACAGCTAGTGATCCATGGGCTGATACATTTCTTCATAATAAGAGAACCGGTAAACAATGTTCTCAAGAGATAGTTAACTTTGCATCTATTTCCGCAAGTGAGCCCCATTTCAATATGATGAACAAAGCTGAACTAGGTTTTCACAGCTGGGTTCCTAGGCAGAACATACGTAGTGGCCATCCTATTGACCTCCAAGCCTCTCCTTTTTCTAAAACAATTACATGATTCCCAGGTATGATCCACCCTCTATTGTGTGGGTATGGTGGTCCCTCTCCCTACCTGGCCTGGTCCCCTGGCAACGCCTCCCAAGGTGGGATTGGGTAACTTTTTGAGGTAGGCAGAGACCTCCAGATATCCAGCCTAGGGAGGGCGAAGCCAGGCTATATGGCCGGGAGCCCCATAGGATCCAGGGGGGGGGGGAGCGGTCATTAAATCACTGTGGAATTTTCTCACACACCATGGAAATCAATGAGATTAGCAAAACCATAATAATTATTATTGTTTAAATAATTGTATTGAGTTTTATATTTTTATCATAATAATAACATATCAAGCAACAAAAAATGCAATTCCCAGATCTCCCCCTCCCCTCCATAACTTCTCTCAACCTCCTCTCTCTTCTGGTTTTTTACATAATAACTTCTCCTGCTTCCTTTATTGTATCTTAATTTTGAATTCTTTAAATAAAGTAAGTCTAAGTGTTTACTCAAATCCTGCTAGTGAGTCCATTTCTTTACATTGTTTCTGTGGGTATGACATAAATGGTTCCCAGTCTTTTAAAAAATCTCTATTGTCCTTGTCTCTAAGCCTTTCAGTTAACTTTGCCATTTCAGCATATTCCACCAGAAAAAGCAAAACCATAATTAAAGAGTGTGAAGAATTTTGGGTTGATACGTATCTAGCATATTCTGTGTGAATATTCATGCAGATTCGTGTATATGAATATTCACTTATATGCAAGTGTAACATGAGTAACAGTAAAACATGTTACAAGTTGCCTAGCCTCAGAAAGGATATCGTAGAGTTGGAAAAGGTTCAGAAAGGGCTAATCAAAATTATCAAGGGTTGATCACCACATAAAATATCAATTCATACGAGAGGCAGTTCCACCTAGGATCCTCTGTGAGGTTGGCAGTAGCTGTGTGTAATCTGAAAAGCTAGAACAGGGTATCTCAGCCAACTAATAGTATGCACTGTAATCCTATATTTTTCTCCTCAGGAGTAATCCCCATTGAGTTCAATGGAACAGATCAGCCTAATGCAATGAAATTTTAGGTATTTAAAATTTAATTACTTCTACTGCCTACAGTTAAAAACTACTGTCTCTGGAATATCCAATTTAAGTATACGTGCCCTGAGAAGTGTCACTAATTTTATCAAACATTCCTTTGGTAGTTTATTAACATTTTGCCGCTGAAATTGCTCCATTTTAAAAATCTGGACAGGACCATCCATATTCACCTTGGGTTTCACTGTTCCAAAATTCAGTGATAACGAGAAATGTGTAAAATGCTTCTGAGAAATTTGCTAGAAATTTTGTTAATGAGATTAATTCAATTCAAAAATTTCTAAGGCTATTCCCACCACCCACCGTTCCTGTGTAGAACCTTCCATGCCTGTCATGAAATCCACTGTAGTAATCTGATGGAAACTCTGCAATGAAATCACAATAAAATCAATACACCTTATCCGGTTTAAATTGTGCTATTCTGTGAAATACTATTCAATTAAAATGACATACCTTACTGTTTGTTGTGTATGCATGTCTCTATATGTAACACTTAACTGAATTTAAACAAAAATTAGGTCTCGTATTTCTGAGTACAGCCAAATGATAAATTACCTTGTTTGTTAATGACCATATTCTGGTAGGATCATATACTTGTGCAATTAATTCAGGTAATTGTTACCAGCCTCAATAGATGAGACATATATCAGGGCTAAATGAGTTTCATAAAATCCTTGGCACAATTAATCAACTGAAGAACTGATCCAAAACATTTTGCTTCTTTGCTGATCTGTGAAGTGTTGAGGAACTGCCTAAAACAGTCCTCCTGTGTCCATTAACAGTTAAAATACTGTTTAGTGTTCTGTACAGAACTTTAAAGCACTAGCCAAAAATGTGACTCAGGGAATGCCCAGCCTGCAAAACTTACCTGCAATAAGTAAACAGATATATGGGCATATGAGATACTTGGCACAATATTAGAATTTATTATTTAAGGGGTTTATTATACCACACCCTTCAATAGAATTCCTAGTAGTGCTCATGGACTGTAGCCTTCAAAGCACTCTGTTTTCAGAAGCTCCACTGAAATTAATGTAGGCTGAGTTGACAGGGTGAGAGATGTGTACAGTTAATCTATGGAATTTGCTCCCAGAAGAGGAAGTGATTTATACCCTCCAACTGTCCCTATTTTGTAGGGATGGTCCAGGAATTACGAAACCCATCCCGGTTTATGGCCTCCGAGACAATATAACACCAGTCTGGAAACACCTTCATTGGCTCCTAGTACATTTCTGAGCACAATTCAAAGTGTTGGTGCTGACCTTTAAAGCCCAGTGGACCTGAAGGAGCGTCTCCACCACCATCCTTCAGTCTGGACACTGAGGTCCAGCTCCAAATGCCTTCTGGTGGTTCCCTCACTGCGAGAAGTGAGGTTTCAGAGAACCAGGCAGAGGGCCTTCTTGGTAGTGGCACCCACTGTGGAAAGCCCTCCCATCAGATGTCAAGGAAATAAGCAACTATCTGACTTTTAAAAACATCTGAAGGCTGCCCTGTTTAAGGAAGTTTTTAATGTTTGATGTTTTAGTGTGTTTTTAATATTCTGTCGGGGGCTGCCCAGAGTGGATGGGGAGGTCCAACCAAGTGGCCGGGGTATAAGTATGTTGTTGTTGTTGTTGTTGTTGTTGTTGTTGTTGTTGTTGTTGTTGTTGTTGCTGCTGCTGCTGCTGCTGCTGTTGTTGTTGTTGTTATTCTGGAATGTCCCTATTTTACCCAGCAGCACTGCCTCTGAGCCCAGGGAGGAGGATGTGCTGGTGCCTTCCTTGGGCGGCAGTGGCAGCTGGAAAATGAGCATCTTGTTGCCTCTCCATGACTTTTCCATGGCTGCTGCCAACCACCTACCTTGGGCGGCACATAGCAGCTACTGGAGAGTGAGTGAGGAGGAGAAGTGAGAGGAGGAGGGGATGTTGCTGCTGCCAAGGCCTAGCCTCACATGATGTGCCAGCTCTGACGGGCAGACAGAGGGCAGGACTCCCCTGGGTGGGAAGAAAGGGAAGAGCACAAGGAGTCTTGATTTTATTTTATTAATTGCTTTGTGCATTTAATCTTTCCCCTTTCTAAATTTATTTATGGGTGTGTGTTTTTCTTTTTGTAAATCTACCAACATACATACATACATACATACATACATACATACATAAATATTTATACCCCGCCCATCTGGCTGAGTCTCCCCAGCCACTCTGGGCGGCTCCCAATCGAGTGTTAAAAGCAATGCAGCATTAAATATTAAAAACTTCCCTAAACAGGGCTGCCTTCAGATGTCTTTTTAAGATAAGTTAGCTGCTTGGGAGGGCGTTCCACAGAGCAGGTGCCACTACCGAGAAGGCCTTCTGTCTGGTTCCCTGTAACATCATTTCTTGCAGTGAGGGAACCGCCAGAAGGCCCTCAATGCTGGATCTCAGTGTCCGGGCTGAACGATGAGGGTGGAGACGCTTCTTCAGGTATACAGGACCGAGGCTTAAGGGGTTTTCTCACGATGGTGAAGGGTGTGTGTGCCAATATAACCAATAAAAATGCTTCAGATGACCCCCTCCCCCAGATGACACCAATCTTGGAACTGAAGAGATCTTCACCATCAAATGAAAGATCTTTGAGCACGAAGGATCTCTTTCATAATAATGCCATGGAATTCAGCCAAGTTTGTCTTCACAACACAGGGACCCACCACTACTGCATATTATGTGAAAAATCTCCCAAACAGTGCCATTCTAGATATAGATATAGATATAGATATAGATATAGATATAGATATAGATATAGATATAGATATATAGATATTTACAAGTGTGTCCTATTGAATTCAGTGGTGCTTACTCCTAAGTACACAATTGCATCCCAGAGGTGGTGCTTTTAAGGTGATTTGAAGATGACTTGAGCAGGAAGCTGCTCCCCTCACGTTCTGAGGTTCCTGATGAAGGAAGCCGGGGCCACCAAATCTCCATCTAGAGCTTTAGATGTTTCTCTAGATGGCCCTGCACGTGCACAGAACCCCAAAATGGTGACTAAAGAACTCATGAGATCAGAAGCCTTTAAAGGCTGCTGCAGTCGTGTATGCTTGCTAGTTGATGGCTACAGCAAGTGATGACCTGCCTGTGTGAATGAAACCACCTACCTCAGACAACAGATAGAACTTTCTATGCTGACAGATATAACCTCACATGCAACAATTTCCCATGGAGTCAATGTGTACATGCAGGTATATCAACTAATATACATGCATGTGAAAATCAGCCACAAAGGAGGTTAAAAAGTAGTAACTGTTATGTCACCTATGTCCATTTCTGAAGCAGCTTACGGTCAGAGGTCCTAGCCACTTGGCAGATCCAACCAAAAATATATTAAAATCGTGTAAGAAGGATGAAGCACAGTAAGTGTATTTAAACGGCAAACAGATCCCCTCTCCTTTTCAAGTAGTATAACAATATTTAATGTCCCTCCACTTCTTTATGCTTTAGAAATAAATACCTAGGAGGAAAACACTTTGAATGACATATTCAATTTTAAAACAGAAGCTTTGTCTCCGTAGTTAAGTTAGGAAATGAAACCTTGCTTTATTGGAATGATACGTCTCTAACTGCTCATATATAAGCAAAACACTCACGTTAATACAATACAAGGCAATATAGAATTACACCCTTGTCCCCTCTATCTACAAAGAAAAAATGTTGTTGGGATGCGGTTTCTCTCTCTATTATGTACAATGACTATCATGGGAGCAGCTTTAAAGTTATTATGCCTCAAGCTCCTGGTGTCTTTAGTGCAGAGTAGTTCAGCCATATTAACCAATTAATCAGTGTTTGGTTGAAATAAAACGCTAACACAATGCAGTCTCGACTAGTAATTCAAATTACAGGACATACCTAAAAACACCTACTCAGAAGTAATCCTGCAATGGGTCCTGCAGGGTTTGATGACAGTTAATCTCAGGAAAGTGTGCACAGGAGAATTGCATTTAGGGTCCAATCCAATGGATATTTGTTTGCAAGCATGGCTTATTGAATAGAAATGAAAATTTTGAATAGAACTCCCAAAGGATGGTTGCACATCAGATATAATGGGTACCATTCACCAGAGATTGAAGTGTACTTTAACCCCACTGAATTAATCAAAGTAAATGAGGGGTGGAGCTATGAGAGGAGCACAGATAACAAAGCAAATAGGGATTATTCAGGGGCCTCCACTTCCCCTGAGTAAAAAATAAATAAATGCTGGCAGTAACACTGAGTTGGATCAGGAGCCCCAGAAACCTTCCTGTTACTGTTGCACTATTTCTATATCATTCTCTGTCTGTAAAGCTCTAAATTTACCTATATATAACTGTGTTCCACTAGGACTAAGGGCTTTGCAAGAAGTGACTGCAAAATGCAAAATATTACCTGCTGAGCACCAAATAGATCTGGATTGGGCTTTTTATTGTTGTTGTTATTAAAGCACAGCTGCAGAGCGGTTGGTGTGGTTTTTTTTTTAAGCTAAAAGCTTCATTTAAGTTTTAAAAATATCCTTTGCTGTTTTGCTGTAACAAGCAAGGAAGCAAGCAAAAAGTCCGGAACTCTTCAGAACTCTACAGGAATCCTTCAAGAGAGTTTCATATTGTGAAAGCTTAAGGCCTATCTGAGGACACAAAGAAAGGTTGGTGGGAAGCTGCAAAGTTTATATTGTAATGTAAGGATGAGATGAAGCCCTTCCCCACCCTACAACTTTACCCACAGAAAGGCCCTGGACCTATTACTTTGCAATTTGGCAGGACTAATCCACTCTGGTAGTGATGTATGGAAGTGAGAGCTGGACCATAAAGAAGGCTGATCGCCGAAGAATTGATGCTTTTGAATTATGGTGCTGGAGGAGACTCTTGAGAGTCCCATGGACTGTAAGAAGAACAAACCTATCCATTCTGAAGGAAATCAGCCCTGAGTGCTCACTGGAAGGACAGATCCTGAAACTGAGGCTCCAATACTTTGGCCACCTCATGAGAAGAGAAGACTCCCTGAAAAAGACCCTGAAGTTGGGAAAGATGGAGGGCACAAGGAGAAGGGGACGACAGAGGACGAGATGGTTGGATAGTGTTCTCGAAGCTACCAGCATGAGTTTGACCAAACTGTGGGAGGCAGTGGAAGACAGAAGTGCCTGGCGTGCTCTGGTCCATGGGGTCATGAAGAGTTGGACACAACTAAATGACCAAACAACAACAACAAAAAATCCACTCTGGAGAGATTCACGTGCCTGTAAATTTCACCCACTTCAGCCAAAAGTGTGCAAGGAGATGGCTCTTTTTAAGCTGAATTAAGACAGAATTAGAAAGTGAACAGAGGAACTCAGAAACAGATTGGAATTTGGAAAAAATGCACAGATAGAGAGAAAAGTTAAACCTTGGGGTGGAGGGAGTGTACACTGCCATGGATTAGCTGTGCTTCTTTGACTTCTGGATTGTAGATTATATGTGTTCCCTTTCTTCAACCTTATAAGTGGTGGTAGGGCCCAAGAGTACATTGAAAAGTGCATCGTAATAATTGCTAGAAAACAAATATAAGAAACAAATACAAATAATCTAATATATTTGAAGCAGACCTGTGACAAATACGTCTTTATCATCCCTGTACCTGGACTTTGTGGCCAGGAGAATTTTAAATTCTCATTGAGGAAGAATGAATGAATGATTTCTCTCCTTATTTTACCACTGATATGTAGAATCAAAGAATTGAAGAGTTGGAAAGAACCCTGAGGGTCATCTAGTCCAATCCCCTGCAATGCAAGAATCTCAGCTTACAAGCATCCATGACAAATGGCCATCCAATCGTCTTAAAAACCTGAAATGAATGAGAGTCCATCACCTCTCAAGGGAGTCTGTTTCACTGTTGAACAGCTCCTACTGTTAGAATGTTCCTCCTGATGTTTAGTCAGAATTTCATTTCTTGCGACTTGAAGCCATTGGTTTGGGACCTAGCTTACAGAGCAGGAGAAAACAAGCTTGCTCCTTTTGACAGACTTTTTGGCATTAGAAGGTGGCTATCATATCTCCTCACAGTCTCCTGTTTTCCAGGCTAAATATACCCAACTCCTTCGACTGTTCTAAATAAGCCTTGGTGTCCAAACCCTTGGTCATCTTGCTTGTCCTCCCCAGTGCGTGTTCCACCTTCTCAATATCCTTCTCAAATTGTGGCACCCAGAACTGGTCACTAGGGCGGTTCATAAAAAAACTTTTTTTTTTTAAATGCCTCCCCAAAGGTCTTATCTTACTATCAGTACACTAGGGATTATATAGCTATATATGAAATTTCATGCGTATCAGTTAACATCTTGACCCTACTCCACTGAATTGAAATTTCAGCCTCCACGACATAGGAAAATGGCCAAGTAAAAAGCTATTTTCGTGGAGGAGGGTCAGTTCGTGGGCTGGATCCTGGAAGAAATTGGGCCTGATCTGGCCTGCGGACCTTAGTTTGCCGACCCCTGACCTAGATTGATGAGTGGTGAATGTAAAGGTTGTGGTACCCATCGTCTCCCTGAGCTGAAATCGCCTTCCTGCCTCTGCCATGTGATCCTTTCTGATGTTGCTCCATCCTTTTCTGCTGTTGTAAAATTATCTAGAAAGCAGAAGTCATAGGAATTATTTCTCCCCCTCATTTCAGTACAGACAAAAAACATTGATGTGACAGGTTACAAAAGGTCATAATAACTTGCTAACCTGTGGAGCAGCGACTCATTCCTATTTCTTAAGACTGATTATTTTGTTTGTAGTGTATAGTAAGTCAGACAGCTGGGGGGAAACTGGATTCATGCCACACAGGTGTACTTATAAATTTACTATCATTTTTATGGAATAACTTAAGTGACCTTATCTGTGTATATTTGGAAATGTAATCAGGCAATGGTGAAAAGGGGATTATTATTTTTTCCTATTTGTGTGAGAGACAAATACAAGCAAACATTTGAGTAACTAGGATCAAGTTATGGTCAACAGAGTTTTACAACATGCATTTTAAATGGCACCACCTTTGCTACAGACTTATGCTTCGGGAAGCTAATTAAAAACAGGTGCTTGGTTACAAGGTCTGGGTGAGACATAGAAGGTTGTTAGAACCAAAAACCCCATGGTGGGTCTCACCGCTAAAAGTATTATTGGTTAAAAAGAAAAATACTATAGGAAAAATGGCAACTTACCAGCAGCTCCTAAAGGAAGAACAGGGCCAATTAAAACTAAGACCATACAATGAGGTGACCCAATACTGTACCACATGGTTACAATATCACCAAATTGCACAAATATTCAACCAGGATAAAGTAATAGGATTTGAAAAAGAAGAATCAAAATTACAAAAAGTATTATTACAAAACTCAAAAAAATATATATCCAAAATGTATAATTTATTATTAGAATGGGAATTAAAGGATGAAGAAGTAAAAGAAGTTAAATGGGCATGTGATATAGGATATGGAATTCGGCTGGACCAATGGGAGAAATTATGGAAATATGACATTAAATTCACGGCATGTTATACAATAAGAGAAAATTTTATGAAAATGGTGTACCAATGGTACTTAACTCCAGTAAAATTGGCTAAAATTTACAAATTAAAATCGAATACCTGTTGGAGATGTAAAAAAGAAATAGGAACAATGTTTCACATGTGGTGGGAATGCCGACCTATTAAACAATTCTGGAATGAAATCTGTGAAGAACTCAAAAAGATGTTTAAAATATATTTTAGTAAAAAACCGGAGGCATTCCTTTTAGGTTTAATTACAAATGATATCCCCGAAAATCAAAGGAAAGTATTCCTTTATGCAACAACAGCTGCCAGGATGCTTATAGCTAAAAACTGGAAAGGCAGAAAAATTCCATCAGTGAAAGATTGTCAAATTATTATTTTTTAATACATAAATCTGGCAAGACTCACAGCTTACATAAGGGGACAATCAGACCAGAAAGAATGGGGTTGTGCTAAAGAGTATATGAAAAAACATTGTTCTGGAGTTAGTATATTGGTATGTAATGAATGATGCTTTACAGGGTTAAAGAATAAGAAAAATGGTGTAAAAAAGCACAAAGATGGAAGTAATCTAATTAGACACAACAATACAGTAAGAGTAAATTTTTTGAGGTCTTAGAACAAAGGAAGGAAGTCAATTTGTGTTTATGTATGTAATGATATGGTTTTGTTCTGTAGATGTGTGCTTTTTCATTTTTGTTTAGTTTTGTTTTGTTTCCTTTGCCTTTTTTTTCCTTTTCCTTTTCTGTATTTTTTATATGTTCCGGGGGTTTTTGTCTGTATAGTATTATTTTGGATTCAATGTTTGAAATTTTTGTTATGATTCTGCATTGAAAATTAAAAAATTAAAAAATTAAAAAATTAAAAAATTAAAAAATTAAAAAATTAAAAAATTAAAAAATTAAAAAATTAAAAAATTAAAAAATTAAAAACAGGTGCTTGGTTAATTCATTCTGGAGGTCCGTTCTTAACCTGAAACTGTTCTTAACCTGAAGCACCACTTTAGCTAATGGGGCCTCCTGCTGCCTTCGCCACCGTAGCACGATTTCTGTTCCTACCCTGAAGCAAAGTTCTTAACCCGAGGTACTATTTCTGGGTTAGCAGAGTCTGTAACCTGAAGCGTCTGTAACCTGAGAGGCTCAGACGAGCCTGCAACAAGCAAACCGCTATGCATTTAAAGGGGAATGTTTAAATTCTGCTAAGATACAGAACTTGCTAACGCAAGTTAGGAAGGATATCATTAAACAATATATCCTCTTCTGCCTCCCTGAACATTCCCACACGACCAACAGTCATGTCCCATTTAAGTTCTGTTAGGAGAGTAGTGCTCTCCTAACAAGCCTAAGCATCCTAAACAAACTACAGTGCTCAGGGTATTTTGAGGGGAAGCTATGACTATTTAAAGTGGTGTGTTTCTGTGATGCTGTTTTAAATGTATAATAGTGCATTAAATGTGGTAACATTTAGCATTCCTTGTGTATTGACTGGTGCCATTCTGGCTACACTAGGAGCTACAATTGGATAAAGACTACACTATTCGTATAGTATTAGCTATCCTTCAAATAATCTAGAAAGGAAATGTAAGATATGGTTTAGTTTGATTTCCTCTTGCCGTACCTTTGAACAATATAGAAGTCTAGGACAGGGGTAGGCAACCTAAGGTCTGGGGGCCGGATCCGGCCCAATTGCCTTCTCAATCCGGCCAGCCGATGGTCCGGGAATCAGTGTGTTTTTACATGAGTAAAATGTGTCCTTTTATTTAAAATGCATCTCTGGGGTATTTGTGGGGCATAGGAATTCGTTCATTTCCCCCCAAAAAATATAGTCTGGCCCACCACATGGTCTGAGGGATGGTGAAGATCAGCCCACGGCTGAAAAAGGTTGCTGACTGACCAGCAGAATTCGAGACCAGGGAGAAGAGAAGGTGGAAGAAGATTGGAAGAAATTTAAAGACTATTTACAGAAATACGGCAAAATTAAAGAAGTTTAGAAAGAGACTGGTATTAAACAATTTGACTTTTGCATAAGCTGTTTTTAAGATTGTGTGTAATATATTATTATGAAAAAGCAGGTAATGTTAAATCAGAAGGATTTGCTAAAACAACAAATTAAAATTGAATGCAAAAAGGGAGGCGAGAGGAAGTCAAAGGAACAAGTTAATGAAAGGACATTTTGGAAAGTTTAATTTTATGTGCTTTTTTTTCTTTTGTGTGTTTGATTGTTCATCTTTCTTTCTTGTTTCGTATTTTTTCTTTTTTTTATTTGTGTAGTGTGTAGTGGCTTTTTTTAATTGTTATTGTTATTGTTGAGTCTATTGTTAAAACTTCAATAAATATAAATTTAAAAAAAGAAAAGAAAAAGGTTGCTGACCCCTGGTCTAGGAGGTGGAGATCAGCTCAGTTTGCATTGCAATTCAGAAAAAAAGAAGGGCAAATATGAGTTTGGTGCTTTTACAAATAGAAGCTCTCTGGACAAATATTATCCCATTATATTTTTTAAAAATAAAACTCATAAAAATATGTAGGAGATTCTCACCAATCTCTATGTACATATAACTTGAGAATCTTTCATTTGTAGTTCTTTCCCCCCTTTTTTAAAAAAAGCAATTTAGTGAAATCCCTTCTAAAATGAACATAGGAATAGCAGGCAACAATGAATTCTTTTCTTTGTAGTATTTAAAATAAGCTAATAAATAACTGCAACACTTACAAAGTATGTTTTAAAGTGCTGCCCTTATGATTTCGATGTACATCACTGGTATTTCACAAAGAATGAAGCAGTGGCATAAATAATGGGCAGTATGTTTCAGCATCATGCTTTTCTTGAATTTCCTCCCAGATACTATATACTGAATTCTGATTTCCCTCCAAGCAATATGGATTTTTGTCCATATTTGGTTGTCAATCATCCTGCCTGTTGTTCATTTTTACAGTCCACATCTAAATAGATCTTAGGAGATAGTTAGAAGTTACTAACAGAAAACTGTCAGAACTTGAGTGATTGATCGCACCATATTGCCAAAGAAAATCTTATCCTTTAAGAATATAGGATTACTATAAATTGCAGAGTAAAGTTTATCCTCTGTTTATCTAGAATTATTGTATTTATATTCTTCATAGAAATTCCACAACTAGTATCAAAGT
The DNA here is from genome assembly GCF_964106915.1 of Podarcis gaigeae. Lineage (NCBI taxonomy): Eukaryota > Metazoa > Chordata > Lepidosauria > Squamata > Lacertidae > Podarcis > Podarcis gaigeae. Next base: position 17,413,266 of record NC_139685.1, on the reverse strand, counting down.
ATTAGTAAAGCAGTATTAAAGTGTCAGAAATAAAGCACACTGCAAGCTCTTTGAAACTGAATTATATCTTCCTCATGCTTCTGCCCAATATATAAGTCAACATGGCCTCTGCCCTTTATTATAAGGAAAGTTTTAAATGATTTGTGTGTGAGAGAGAGAGTTGCCACAAAAACTCTATTGGCTATTTCATTTACCGGGGGACAAAGAAGCCCTCACTGTGGCCCCCGAACATGGGAACACAAGGGAAAGTGACCCTTGGGCTTAAAAGTGTTCTCTAGTAAAGGTAAAGGGACCCCTGACCATTAGGTCCAGTCATGACCAACTCTGGGGTTGCGGCGCTCATCTCACTTTATTGGCCGAGGGAGCCGGCGTACAGCTTCCGGGTCATGTGGCCAGCATGACTAAGCCGCTTTTGGCGAACCAGAGCAGCGCACGGAAACGCCGTTTAACTTCCCACCTATTTATCTACTTGCACTTTGACGTGCTTTCGAACTGCTAGGTTGGCAGGAGCAGGGACTGAGCAATGGGAGCTCACCCAGTCGTGGGAATTTGAACTGCAGACCTTCTGATCGGCAAGTCCTAGGTTCTGTGGTTTAACCCACAGTGCCACCCACATCCTTAAAGTGTTCTCTACTCCTCCCTAAATTGTACCCCAAAATAAGGGTTTCAAAAGTTAGTGCCCCAGGTGTGTGGATAATGTACCTGCTTCTACAGTCACTTCAAGACAGAGAGGCTGCACTAATGGGCAACTGCAGAGTGCATGCACCAAAATATACAAAATAAGGCATGCTCTTATAATATTCTCTCTCTCTCTCTCTCTCTCTCTATATATATATATACACATATATATTCAAGCATCTCTAATTCTATATTGATTTCAGTGGGAGCACAACCCCTATGCATGCTGACACAGAAGTAAATTGCACTGTGTTGAGTGTGGCTTTCTGCCAGATCATCATACACAGGATTCTAGCCATAATCGTCATCTTACATTCAAATCAGTGGCTTTAGCTTGGGAGAATCTGCCCCATAATATTGTTTGCAGCGTAGAGGCACATGGATGGGTATATGGTTAGTGTGACCTGTGGGTGGCAGGATGTGGGTGGCGCTGTGGTCTAAACCACTGAGCCTCTTGGGCTTGCTGATCAGAAGGTTGGAGGTTCGAATCTGTACAATGGGGTGAGCTCCTGTTGCTCTGTCCCAGCTCCTGCCTACCTAGCAGTTCGAAAGCATGCCTGTGCAAGTAAATAAATAGGTGCCACTGCAGAGGGAAGGTAAACAGTGTTTCTGTGCTCTCTGGTTTCCATCACGGTGTCCAGTTGCACCAGAAGCAGTTTAGTCCTGCTGGCCACATGACCTGGAAAGCTGTCTGTGGGCCAATGCCGGCTCCCTCAGCCTGAAAGCGAGATGAGTGTTGCAACCCCATAGTCGCCTTTGACTGGACTTAACGGTCAGGGGTCCTTTACCTTTCAGTGTGAACTGCCAGGGAAACAGAAAGAATGGTTAAGTAAGAGTTTTATTATAGAACATTCAAACTGCTTCAGAAGACAGTTAATAAATAGTCTGAGAGTGGTACATGGATGGCTCTGTCTTTTGGTTTATTAAATATATCCCTTAGGTTTTGCAATATTTCATAACTGAAAGGGAAAAAATCCAATCTAAACAGAAACTGAAATATGTTCTCTTTTATATATATATATATATATAAAGAGTAACCCAGCACCAAGCATATTCCCAGGCTGTGATGCTGTAGTTAAATATACCCTATATATGATACATCATGGCCACATTTTTCCATCTTTCTGAATGTGGGTCAATATTTCAAACATTAATTAATTCTTTAAAACCATTTGTTCCAATGGATAGCAAACACCAAGGTATGCAACAATGCAATTTAAAATGAAATAAAAAAAACCCACCTGAAAACATTTTAAACATTCTAACAGCATTTAAAAACATTTAATAACATTGAGAACCTATAAGAGTAGAGTTGTTTCTTGGCTCTCGAACAGAATGCATTCCTGGAGTCTGCTTGACCCCAGAACTGCTTGAAAACCAAGGCGCGGCTTCTGATTGGCTGCAGGAGCGTCCTGCAGCCAATCGGAAGCTGTGGAAGCTGTGCTGGACGTTCGGCTTCCGAAAATTGTTTGGAAACCAGAACACTCACTTCCGGGTTTTGTTTGTTTGAGAGCCGATTTGTTTGGGAGCCAGAACACTCACTTCCGGGTTTTGTTTGATTGGGAGCCGATTTGTTTGGGAGCCAAGGCGTTTGAGATCCAAGATACGACTCTATGTGAAACAATCACATGCCCTCACAGCTAATAATTCCAAGGTTGCCAGGAAATGCATGTTTCAGCCATCAGTTGCCTGGTTAAACAGGGACCTTCTGAGTGCAACCTAGATGTTCTGCAACTGATCTACAGCTTGACCCCTGACTTGAAGCACCAGGCTCCCTAGACTTGGTAAAAGGTAAAGGTACCCCTGCCCGTACGGGCCAGTCTTGACAGACTCTGGGGTTGTGCGCCCATCTCACTCAAGAGGCCAGGGGCCAGCGCTGTCCGGAGACACTTCCGGGTCACGTGGCCAGCGTGACATCGCTGCTCTGGCGAGCCAGAGCCGCACACGGAAACGCCGTTTACCTTCCCGCTGGTAAGCGGTCCCTATTTATCTACTTGCACCCGGAGGTGCTTTCGAACTGCTAGGTTGGCAGGCGCTGGGACCGAGCAGCGGGAGCGCACCCCGCCGCAGGGATTCGAACCGCCGACCTTTCGATCGGCAAGTCCTAGGCGCTGAGGCTTTAACCCACAGCGCCACCTGCGTCCCTTTTCCCCTAGACTTAGGAACCCCAAAATAGACTCAAGAGCCTGGGAGCCTGGGTGCCTTTGTTTTATGAAACTCTAATATGTTACCTATTTGCAAATAATTTGTTAAAGCCTTCCACTTTCCATGCGTTCCTGTCCCTCTCCCACTCATCAATTCCCCTGCCAGTAAGAACTTTAGACCATGAATATGGTGGCCTCATGAGAAAGGCTGCCACTCATGGCTAACCTCAGTATGGACATGTGAGAGGAACGGAGTACTTTTTACCTGTCACTGCCAGAAGAAGGAGCCCCAGATCTCTTTCTACCCAGGTTAAGGGCACTGTAGAATTACTGTGGGCAAGCACATTGTCTTTCCAGGCCTTTAAGAGCTGTCCACACATTGGGAAGAGCCATCTGCAAAGGGGTGGCTGCTCTACTTGTCTAAGTAGGTCCCACAGAGGACCTTAAGGTCCATAAATAGCAACACCCTAGAGGTCCCGGGCCCTAAGGAAGTTAGATTAGCCTCAACCAGAGCCAGGGCCTTCTCAACACTGGCTCCAGCCTGGTGGAACGCTCTGCCTCATGAGACCAGGGCCCTGCAGGATCTGATTTCTTTCCGCAGGGCCTGTAAGACAGAGTTGATCCGTCTGGCCTTTGGCTTGAATCAATTTTATTCCCTCCCCCTCTTTCTTTTTTCCTTTCTCCTCCTGTGAAGAGGCTGCATTTTAATGTATTTCAATCTTGTTTTTTAAGTTGCATTTTAATCAGCTTGTTTTTATTATTGGTTGTTAGCCCCCCTGAGCCCAGTCTTGGCTGGGGAGGGCGGGGTATAATTAAAATTTATTATTATTATTATTATTAAGCACTCAACAAGGCCAGGTTGCTTAGCATTTCCATTTCCAGGTAGAATTTGTACACGTAGCCTATGTTATTACACAAACATTTCTGGAAAGCCAAAAAGTTTCAGAACGTTTAGACACATCTCTCGGAGATGTTCCACACAACATGGGACAAAGTTGAAGCTCATCCATAGGACTGGGCTTATAGTGGAAATATAGAAAAGAATTCTGAAAATGCTATTAGCATTGGGCATCAAATGGTCACAGTATTCTTGAATCTGAGAGCTTTTGTAAACAAAACAATAATTCAAAGGGAATGACATGTAGCATGTTAATGATCATGTTTAACACCTGCACGTGAATTAGGACGCCAGTGAAGAACCACGCTACTCTTCTGACATTAAACATACAGGCCAATGCTTTGGCAAAAACCAAAACTTGTCAATTAGCTAGAGACATTGCGGCAAGCTATTAGCAAACCAAGTTTTAGCATAGGATCACATCAGATTGACACTGTAAAGAAAGTCTGGACTTTTCAAGAGCTGCATGCACAGCAGAAGATATCTAAAAGTGACTTATTATAATATGAAATAGAGCAGATTGCAGAAAAGTTTATTGGTTTTTATTTAATTTTAATTTTTTTGCTCTTCAAATTCCTATTCCCTGCCTTTGTGTTAACTAATCCAAGAGCAAAGTCACCTTGCTGGAATAACAGGTTGGAAACCAAACTGTTCTTTCTGAAAGGCCTGGCAGTGTTTCTGTTTATAATCCTGTGTGTGTGTTTTTATCCCAGAAAATAGAAAATGCTATTGTTTCAAATCACGTTTGGATTGATGCTTTGCATATAAATTGGAATCAAACTGTCAGGTATTGTCAAACGCACAAAAATTATCTAAGCTGCAGTCAGCATACGGAATTCACTGCAACAGGAGGTCAAAGACAAGCAGAATAGCTGAGCTTTTATAGTGCTGAAGAATTTCTATGCCAACTAGTATCTCTGGATATGAATGCTAATATAGGGATAAATACATTTCACGCTTCCAAGCATAAATGCATCACCCCGCAGGCCAGTAAGTGTTTAATCCCCCCTCATTCAAGATAACAGTTCATTGTGCTGACTTTCATCATGGTGTCCTATGTGAGATAGCTGACTATGCAACTTGAAATTCTACAGAGATTCCGAAAAAAACAGTAAGACTGGGATAATCTGCCCCCAGGAACTTATGGGGCTCTCTGCCCCATAAGCATATCAGAGGGGAAAGAAATCCCAAGCCAGACAAGATCTTGTTCATTGCTCCTGGAACTACATTTAACCTGCATCAAGAATATAAAGAACTATGTGGAATGCAGCCAGTCCCCAACCAAAAGAGGAGCATAGGTAGGGCATATATTACTCTGATAACCTCTAGATATAGTACCCAAATGCTGGCCTCATAGGAATTCACAGCTGTACTTATTTTTATATCCCACAACTATCAGCAAATTCAGTATAATTTCCTGTGATGCAATTTCCCCCAGTGATGGGGAAATTGACACTCGCGTTGCAACTGAGATGTGATCACAATGTGACAATACTGCCTCAGCAAATAAAATATTTATATCAATTGCAGTCATCCAAGAGGTAATAGGTCAGCTGTGCTCTATATCTCTACAGGAAGTATCGGGTAATGGTCTGTGTCAAGATGACATTATTGTGTTTTGTCCTCCTTCCCATCATCTTTGCTTAAAAAAGAAAGAAAAGAGAAACCAGTCTTCCAAATCGTTGGTGGCTACCCTCTCACCCCATTCAAGGTCTTCGAATACACCTAGAAATAAGCAACAAAATAGTTCTCTCTGTTGTGGCGAATGAATGGCATTTCTTTTGAAAGCCACAGTCCTTTGTAACTCAATGTGAGTCAATAATGCAGACATAAATTTCTCCGCTGGAATAGTGCAGCAAGGTCCTAAATAAAAAAATAAAAAAAAATACTTCCAATTTCAAGCAATGTATCATTGTATAAAAAGCAGTGGCTGAAATGGAAAACAAGCCTGTCATCTTAATATTTTTATAGCATACGCCAAGTGTTTTCTGAGTAGTTCACAAGCATTTTTGTCAGGCAACAGGCCTGCAACGTATATCCATATTAGCTCTCATCTACACTTAACTTCAGCTCTTTGCTTTCCAAAAACAAAGTAAATGCTGACCTGGTCTATGTCCAAGCAGCCACTGCTTTCCTAAGGAAATCCTGAGCTTCTGTGCTCAACTGGGGCAAATGACAGTTTGGGTTTCCACTGAGTTGTTTTCAGCTGTAAAGAGCAGGATTTCACAGGGAAAGTGCTGGAGGGGAAAAAAATGATAAAAATCTTGAAAGCTCTGACCTGGGCCTAGACATGTTTGAGCAAAGGTAAGTGTGGACAAGCCCTTCTTTAGAGTTGGCATTAATCTGCTTTCTAAAATCTCTTCAAAACTTTTGTTTTGTAAACGTTAATGTTCAATATTTTTCAGGTGGCTATTCTGTCCTTGATTATTGTCCGAATATCATCCATATACATTTTGCAGATTCTACATATCTATGTGTCTATACATACAAACACAGGTATTTGATGCCAAATGATATTTCATTTCAAGCACGGTATCACCAGCGGTACCTCCACCTTCCAACGACCACGTGTTGAGAATGATTGTCTGCATGGGAACTTCCTTGTGTGATTGGCTGCTTGTGTTACACAGCGTTCCTGATTGTGTGGCGTTCCCTTATGTGAGGAGCTGCCATGCAAAGGGGTAATTCTGCAGATAACCCAGCGGATGGTCACTTGCCAGCTTGCCTCACATTGCTGACCAGCCTGAAGGTTGGGTGTGTCGGGATCTCTGCTCGGCCAAACTGATAAAGCTCATTTTCTTCCCCCGAGTCTTTCGGAATCGCCTCCCAATTTATAATGACCTGAGCCTTTGAGAAGGCTCCAAGGCACGTTCCATTCAGCAGAGTTTCCAGCACAGGAAAGAGACAAGAGGTTTGGGCTACATTGTAAAGAGTTTTATTTCTAAGCTACACAGTCAGAAAAGCAGAGAGCAACCAAACAAAGGAACAGAAAGCAGAGAGCAACCAAACAAAGGAAACAGGAAACAACTAATGTCACATCCCGTCTCCCCTCCCGTGAGACTTCCAACAGCCTGGAAGATCTCTGGAATGTAAACAGAGTCCTGTGACTCCAAGCAGCTGCACAGTGGCAAGAACAGAAACTAACAGGGTGATGGTGAGGTGGCATCCAGAAGTCATAGGGTGTTCTTGTTTGGGTCACCCCTCAACTCACCTTCATGGTGAGTTGGCAAGGTTAAACTCACTCCTGTCATTCTGAGGTGCTAGGCCTCTAGCTGGAGTGGTGGCACCCATATAAGAATCAGAGGCAACTTCCATCATACCTAGTTCTTAGCATTTAGTCTGAACAGACATTTGACTTCTTGTGTTCTTTATTGCTGCAGCTCTCTGAGAGATGGTCTTCATAACCTTTGTCTCTCATCTTCATTTTGACTTGGGGGGCAAACCACAGCAGCAGCGACAAACGTCCCAATGTCTACTACACTCCCACCCACCCCTCCAAAACCCTTCATTTTTAGGGCTTTATTAGCATCAAATAGAGCTTTGGAATACTGGGTAGCAGTAAATGTGTAATTGAGTAAATTGCTTGAGAAAGGAATATTCTGGCTTTCATATAAAGTGAAACAAAAACTCTGCACACTGACTGCTTAGCAAATCCCAAGGCTCATTCAAGAGCTGTGAATAAATATCTCCCATATTCGGAGAGTAGGGATTTTACAACAATGGAGCTGCTAATGGCTACATTTTCCAAACATAACAGAGTTCATGTAAGAATAATTAAACACTAGCTAGCTTCCAATAGGGTTAAAATATAAAATAACATGCTGAAATGAAATGACGCCAGAAGAAATAACATTCTCAGTGGGCTATAATGAGCTTCCACAGCATCTTTAGTATGATTTAATTCTGAAGTGCTCCTTCTACACATTACTTAAGCGCCAACAGCATTAAAATGCTTTACAATAGTAGATGTGCAGGCTAAACTAAGGACACATGACTGACCACTGAGAAATTCTACTAGTGTTATCAGAATTCCTATTAGATCCCTTGGAATCCCTGAGAGGTTGTCACCTGAGTGGGACCTCCATGTTTTGTGACTGCTGAAATTCAGTGGCCAATTTAATCAGCTTTCCCTGAACAAGAACCCAGTTTGGGACCTGCTAATCCGCATGCAGGTCGCTAGCCATGTGTTCTGTAAACTGGCTTGTTTCTTTAGAAGTAGTGAAAGGCCAGACTTTCCTCAGCAGAAATTGATGTTGAATCTGCAATTATGAGCACAATTTAGGGCAAAGGGAGGGGAATGCTGATTTTCAAGGGCTCTTGATTTTTGTGTGCATGCATTCCTTGCCAGGAGGATGCATATTTTGTGATAATTTGGCAAACGCAGTGGAGGAACAGAGGACGGCACCACGTTGCCTAGGTTATTCATTCACTTCCCACCCTACTGCCTATCCTGTGCTCAAGAAAAGAAGCAAGCAAGCATGAAACCAAATGTTGAGAACCTTTCTCCTAGCAGAGGAAGGCTGGCCTCCAAATCTCCCTCCCACCGAAAAATTAAAACCACTAACATAAACTGGACCCTGAACTGCACTGGCAATCAGAGTAGCTGGTACAGTAATGGCTTGTTTCATAATCCAAGCATCTCAGGGCCGCATTTTGTATCTGCTGAAGTTTTCAAGCTATCTCTGAAGGCAGCCTGACATAGAGAACCCCTAAGATGAAGACTGACTAGCTGTAAATCACCTTCTGGAGTAAGTGATCTCCTGACCCCAAACATCTCCTTCTTAAATAATAATGATGATAACAACAACAATAACAACAATTTATTATTTATACCCCGCCCATCTGGCTGGGTTTCCCCAGCCACTCTGGGCGGCTTCCAACAGAATATTAAAATATAATAATCTATTAAACATTAAAAACTTCCCTAAATAGGGCTGCCTTCAGATGTCTTCCGAAAGTCTGGTTGTTGTTTTCCTCTTTGACATCTGGTGGGAGGGCGTTCCACAGGGCAGGTGCCACTACCGAGAAGGCCCTCTGCCTGGTTCCCTGTAACCTCACTTCTCGCAGTGAGGGAACCGCCAGAAGGCCCTCAGCCCTGGACCTCCATGTCTGGGCAGAATGATGGGGGTGGAGACACTCCTTCAGGTATACTGGACTGAGGCCGTTTATGGCTAGTTTAGGGCCGTCCGTTTCTTACCTAGAAATGTCAGTTTGTCTGCCCTTATCCACCCCAAGATAATATCCAGTAACTTCTACAAGCTGCCTAGGATCTGAAGATAGAAATGAAAGGTATAGCTGTGTGTCATCAACATACTGATGACAGTACACCCCCAGCCACAGGATGACTTCCCCAGAAGTTTCTTGTAGATGAACAACAGTTCCAAGAGGACCAATCACCTCTGAGCTTTTGTATATCTCATTATTCTATTATTGAAGTCATTTAGTAATCAGTTGTTATATATTACATGCATTTCCTGAATATTATCCCCAAAGCATTGACTGCTCATTAAGCATTAGGTCATTGAATAAGAGTATGCACATCATTTTAGAATGCCTTATTTTTGCTACATAATGATCTTGACCTTTTATATAATGATGCCGCCATTCTCTACATAGCATCGCCCCATACCCTTTATTCTGTTTGCCAAACGATCAGCAGTGGCCTGGAGATCAAATTAAGCCATTGTATCAGGAAGATTATGCCTTTAGTGAGGTTAATATACACAGAACGTCTTTGAATAACTAGTACTTATAGCAGGCTGCTTATGCCTAGAAAAGTAGCAGATGTATACAGTAGTACCTTGGTTCTCGAATGGCTTAGATCCCGAACAAATTGACTCCCAAACTGAGTGTTCAGGTTTTCAAACCTTTTTTGGAAACCAAACATCTGAGGTGGCTTCCATGGCTTCTAATTGAGTGCAGGAAGCTCCTGCAGCCAATTGGAAGCTGCGCCTTGGTTTTCGAATGGTTCCAGGAGTTGAACAGACTCCCAGAACAGATTAGGTTCAACAACCAAGATACCACTGTATTTAAAATTTACTCTTACACTTACACTAAAGAGCTACTCCAGACCATGCCAGCATCCCTCTACATCACAAGGTTACAACGGTTCTTACTATTTCGTGAGAGTAATTTACCAAACAACTTTTGACCAATGAAACAGGTACCCATGATTTTATATGCCCTGTTTAAATGCCTAAAAATGTATCTACAAAATTCACTTTCATAAAAGAATGTAACAAGGCAGTGCTCAACTTGAAAACATAATAGTACATATAATAACACCCATAAAAACAACCACAATGACATCATTAAAAAAATCCTTCCAATAGCACCTTAGAGACCAACTAAGTTTGTTATTGGTATGAGCTTTCGTGTACATGAAAGCTCATACCAATAACAAACTTAGTTGGTCTCTAAGGTGCTACTGGAAGGATTTTTTTTATTTTCTTTCGACTACGGCAGACCAACACGGCTACCTACCTGTAACTAGATCAATGTCATCAGTTACAAAACATCAATAGTGTATCAGTAAAACAGGTTGAAAGGGACGCGGATGGCACTGTGGGTTAAACCACATAACCTAGGACTTGCCCATCAGAAGGTCGGCGGTTCAAATCCCCGCAACGGGGTGAGCTACGGGGTGAGCTCCCGTTGCTCAGTCCCTGCTCCTGCCAACCTAGCAGTTTGAAAGTACATCAAAAGTGCAAGTAGATAAGTAGGTAAGTAATAATTGAGGGGTATTTACCTGCTCCTGGCCCAGTATGAAAACGCCCCCAGGCGTTTTCGCCCCTTGGGTGGGAAAACGGCATCCCCGCTCGGGTGGGAAGGTAAATGGCGTTTCTGTGCGCTGCTCTGGTTCGCCAGAAGCGGCTTAGTCATGCTGGCCACATGACCCGGAAGCTGTACGCCGGCTCCCTCGGCCAATAAAGCGAGATGAGCGCCGCAACCCCAGAGTCGGTCACGACTGGACCTAATGGCCAGGGGTCCCTTTACCTTTATCTTTAAAACAGGTTGAAACTCATGATTTTATAAGCAAGTTCAGCCTAAATAACTTTCTGCAGGAGTGGATGAAATTTAGATAACTCTAGAAAAAAGAAGGACAAAACTGAGAATAAAGCAGTGGGGACCTATGCAGACAGTAACTCCAACAACAACAAAACTTGCAGTTACAGATAGGTACTGCCTTTTACATAAAATTGGACTCAGACCCCACACAAGAATACAAAAAAGAACTGAACAAGATTGTTAAGGAGCTACCCCCACACATCCAGGAACAGATCCTCACTCCATCGCTTACAACAAAATCTAAAACTTGCAGTGGCAGTGCTCCCATTCAGAGTTTCAGCCAGTCAGCCATGACCTGCACCAAAATACTCAATTCCTTTTCTTCCTGGCTTCATTTTCTGGTTTTCTATTGTTGACTACCCCCCTCCTCAGTTCTCATTGTGCTGTGGGGGTGCGGGGGTGCCTATTTACATCCCCCTTTTTCTGTACTTCTGTAAACCTTGGGAACTTCCCAAGCATACCGATATATCCCTTTTGTTTCTCAGTGGCTCCATTTTTGTTACAATCCTATCGGAACTCACCAGCTGTTAGCTATTAGGAGTGATATTAAAGGCATGGCTGTCATCCAATTTTAGAAAAATCTTAATTGATGAATTGTTTGAGCTTCAGTCAACCCATCAATTATTTGATTAAAACTATATAAATTTGCATATAACACAAAAGTTTTAAGTGGGGGAAACCTAGAGGACACAGTACATGTATATGGAACAGTAGGCAAAATCATAGTGACATTCCGCTTTGAGGATAGTGCTTGCCAGCTACAGGTTTTAGAAGTATGTGTATTAAGACTAATTTTAAGCAATTTAAAACTGCTGATGAATTAAGGGGAACACACATACGCACGTTTTTAGTCAATCTTATTGTTTAAACATTCTGTTTCTAAACCACCCCTCAACAGAGAGGGCAATTTATACATCTATATTGTTAAAACATGAAATGCAGATTAAACTAATTGTGATTTTGTTCAATTACAAATTAATTCACTAAATTCCATTGCTTTAAGCAAACCAAAGCTCTAGTGAAAGAGAAAAGTGTGTAGACATTACAGGTAACGGAGGAAGGATGTTTCATACATAAGCAGAGCAAGAATAAACTGATTCTACCAACAGCAAGATTAGAAGTATTTTCTAGGTCTGATAATATCCCTCGTATATGTTTCAGTGGATGAAAAAAAATTGAATCAATACTGAAGATCTTTCGAAGACCCTCCTTATAACCAGATGTGGAGAACATTTAGCCATCCAGATGCTGCAGAACTAAAGCTCCCATTATCCCTGACCGTTGGCCATGCTTGTCTGGGCTGATGGAAGTTGCAGTATTGCCAAAGATTTCTCATCCCTACCTTATGCAATATCACCAGTACCTTGAGCTGCTATGTCCATTCACATAGTATCCTATATGCTTGTGAACTAGTTATATCAATAATAATAATAATAATAATAATAATAATAATAATAATATTGCCCAAAACTCTATTTGCCACCATAAAATTATTAGATTTTCCAAATTTATAACAAACATATCCACAGACATAGACAAGAAACATCAGAAAAACAAGCAAGCAAGCAAGCAAGCAAACATATATCCTAACTATAAAAATTCCACTTTTGTTATCATTGTTGGGTGACTTCCTCAAATCCCCCTGACTGAGTTTCCATATAAATCATTGTAGCAGTTTTCCAAAACTAGTTTCACATAAAATTTACTTGATCCATTAACCTCTTTCTTTCCATTTTAACTTTTATCCATAGTATTCTACAACATCACATATTTAAATCCTAGGCCAATCTGATACTCATAAGTAATTCTATTTAATTTATCTTAACATATTTAATGAAATATTCTTTAAACTTCTTCCATTCCTCATGGTACTCCTCCTCTTTCTGGTCATGGACTCTTCCGGTCAGGTCGGCTAGCTCCAAAAAATCCATCATCTTCATCTGCCATTCCTCCACTGTTGGTACTTCTTGTGATTTCCAAATTTTGGCCAGCAAAATTATGGCTGCAGTTGTGGCATACAAAAACAATCTGACATCTTTCTTGGGCAATTCCAAACCTATTATTCCAAGTAGAAAGGCCTCTGAAAATTGCTCAAAAGTCTATGAACTGAAAGAAAAGCCCCTTACATCTACATTTCTCCTTACAGTGAATGTAATTTCTTTGATATTGGTGGAGATAATAAACAAATTACTTAGCAATCTAAATATTGGTGCTCTGTTATCAGTACACGTGGTTTTCGAGAGTAAGGACAAACAAGCCAATATTCTGAATACCATCACCTGCGAAAGCACCCCATCTGTAGGACTTTGCTCACCTAGTTTTCCATGCCCTGAGAGGGAAATTCCTCCCAGATTGATAAAAATCAGCCACATCTTTATAGATTCCCTTAGGACTGCATTCAAGTAATGTATGGATTTCACCAGTCTCTCCTTAAATTGCCTAACATCTGCTTTGAGCATTTGGTGAGCTTTTATTCATGGGTAAACCTCCTATAATACTAAATTAGTTTGGTTTCGTATTTGAGACACACTGTATTGCATTACATGTGATTCATCAAATCAGTCCTGCCAACGGAGAGGAACTTCATCCCTGGAAGCAAGCATACCTATATTTCAATCAATAGAGTTGGGTTCAGTTTTAATAGCTTGCTAGATGGCTCATTGTCACTTATATAATTAAGATTAAGTGGTAGACTACAATGACATTTTAGTGACAAAAAATTCCCTTACACTCATGTGAACTCTGGCAATTCATTTGATCTTTCATTAGGAGCGTGTCACTGCTAATCTTCATTCAACATGCATTAGTACAAAGCAAACCTCTAGAATCAATGAGCATCAGCTCATATAGAAGAAGCCTTTAAAGGCCGTGCAGCTTATAAGACAGAACACACTTGTGCTTCAATTAAGGAAGGCAGTCCCGAGTGCCTCATTATGAAACATCATTAGGTTTTTGCAAAGCGTTGGGCAACAATATCAATGGTGCAGTTGCAATTTCAAAAGGAAACAATTTGCAACAGTAAAGTTCACACCAACCATCCTTTAGTGTAACGACAGTAGAAGGGGGAGGATGATGTTACTTGATACAGATAAGTCTGCAACTGGTTTACCATGGCAAAGAGAATCACTACAGCGGAGGAGGTGGAGGATTTACAGCATCAAATATAAGTGCACCTGATGAGTCATGGGATTGAGGCTACCATCTGTCATGGAACAACGTTCTTAATTTACCATGCTAAATCTTCCGAACAAAATGGTTATGTGTGAAACTGGCTGGTTTCTAAACACATTTATTTTATTAAATCCCTGTGATTTCAGTGCGACTTGCTTCTAAGTAAATGTGCTTAGGATTGTGACTTTAAAATGTTCAAGAAATTGTTAATGTTCTGCTCCCTGTTGTTCAGGAAAGGTGATTGGGATAAACATACAGGAGTTTTAATTTGTTTTTGAATTACTTATTTTACTGATCTGTTCAATGGTTGTGTGAAATAACACCAGTTTGCCACAAGGAACTGTTGTAAATTATTGTAAAAACACTAAATAAAAACTTAGGATCATGTTCTGTGCAGTACATAAAAAAAAAAAACAAAAAAAAAACTGGAGATTTTTTGCAATCATGTTAATGTCTTTAAATAAATGAAAAATAAATAAATGAAATAGCTATTCCATTATGGCAATGATAGCCAACATGGTATCCCCCACCTGTTGGCTTCCATCAGACCCAGGCAGCATATCCAATGGTCAGGTATAAAGAGAGTTGTAATCCAACTTCTGAAGGATATCAGATTGGATATTGCTGTTTTCCAGGTTTATACTTAAAGGTAAAGGGACCCCTGATCATTAGGTCCAGTCGTGGCCGACTCTGGGGTTGCGGCGCTCATCTCACTTTATTGGCCAAGGGAGCCGGCGTACAGCTTCCGGGTCATGTGGCCAGCATGACTAAGCCGCTTCTGGCGAACCAGAGCAGCGCATGGAAACACCGTTTACCTTTCCGCCGGAGCGGTACCTATTTATCTACTTGTACTTTGACGTGCTTTCGAACTGCTAGGTTGGCAGGAGCTTGGACCGAGCAATGGGAGCTCACCCCGTTGCAGGGATTCGAACCGCCAACCTTCTGATCGGCAATCCTAGGCTCTGTGGTTTAACCCACAGCGCTACCCATGTCCCGTTTATACTTAGGCTATGTGAAATTCAGATGGAAATAGCAGACTACAGTTCTAGCTGGATCTGCATTGATTTGGGGTATTAACTTTTTAATTTATTTCTCCCAAGGGAGAAATATGGCTTTCCTAAGATGAAACAGAGTTTGGTCAACCACTCACAAACTTTTGAAGCTTTGATACATATTTTCCTTTTAAACAAAATAGAGGTGTGTTTGCATCTTCGCCTCCCTCAATCAATTTCACATCTTAAGGAAAAACTAGATGAGATGACTGAGATCCATTACTGTATCACAGTTCTTTTTAAATTTTGGCAAATAGCAGGTGTTGCCCTAAGATGATTGTTGTTGTTCGTCCTGTACCCCTTTGTGGGAGGAAGGGTGGGTTATTGATTTGAAATAATGAATAAATAAGTTGATAAATGTATAAAGGTAAAGGTAAAGGGACCCCTGACCATTAGGTCCAGTCGTGGCCGACTCTGGGATTGCGGTGCTCATCTCGCTTTACTGGCTGAGGGAGCCGGCGTACAGCTTCCGGGTCATGTGGCCAGCATGACTAAGCTGCTTCTGGCGAACCAGAGCAGCACATGGAAATGCCATTTACCTTCCCGCCAGAGCGGTACCTATTTATCTACTTGCACTTTGACGTGCTTTCGAGTTGCTAGGTTGGCAGGAGCACGGACCGAGCAACAGGAGCTCACCCTGTTGTCGCGGGGATTCGAACCGCCAAACTTCTGATTGGCAAGCCCTAGGCTCTGTGGTTTAACCCACAGCGCCACCCGCGTCATCATAAAGGTATATGGGGAAGTAAATATCTCTATTGTAGGATTTGTCCCTAGAAAAGAAAAATGCAAACTTGAGTAACTGGGTCTGGAGAACCCCGGCAAATGCTACAGTAGTTAAAACATTAAGTGTCTGTCTCTGGTCATCTCACCTCAAAAAGGACATTGTAGAGCTAGAAAAGGTTTAGAAAAGGTCAGCCAAAATGATAAAGGAGATGGACAAGCTCCCATATGAGGAAAGGTTACAGTATTTGATGCATTTTTTTATTTTTTATTTTTAGTTTAGAGTAAATGTACTTAAGAAGAAACATGATAGAAGTTTATAAAGTTATGCAAAGCAAAGTCAAAGTGGTTAGAGGAAAGTTTTTCTCCCTGTTTCATAACACTAGAACTCATGGATAACCAAGGAAGCTGAATGGTGGAAGATTCAGGATAAATGAATGAAAGGACTTTTCTAAACTATGAATTTGTTCCCCTAAGAGGCAGTGATGGACACCAACCTGGATGTCTTTAGAAGAGGACAGGACAAATTCATGGAGAATAATGCTATCAATGGCTACTAACCCTATGTTCTTCCTACACCATTGGAGGCAATATTCTTCTGAATACCAGTTTCTGGAAACCTCAGAAGGAGGGACCGCTGTTGCATTCCAGTCTTGCTTGAGGGTTCCTCATAGACATCCGGTTCACCACTGTAAGAACGGCATGCTGAATTAGATGTTTTTGAGCTTTTAACTTGCATTTTTATGTTGTATACCACCCTGAGATCTTTGGACGAAGGGTGGTAACATTACTATTATTAGTATCATTAACAACAACATCAGCAACAACATAACTGGCCTGATCCAGGAAGACTCTTTCTATGTTCTTAAGAGCATAGACGCGGGTGGTGCTATGGTCTAAACCACTGAGCTTCTTGGGCTTGCCGATCAGAAGGTCAAAATGCTTCCGAACTGCTAGGTCAACTCCTACCAACCTAGCAGTTTGAAAGCACACCAGTGCAAGTAGATATATAGGTACCACTGTGGCAGGAAGGTAAATGGGGTTTCTGTATGCTCTGGTTTCCGTCACGGTGTCCCGTTGTGCCAGAAGCAGTTTAGTCATGCTGGCCACATGACCTGGAAAGCTGTTTGTGGAGAAACACTGGCTCCCTCATCCTGAAAGTGACATGAGTGCCATACCCCATAGTCGCCTTTGACTGGACTTAACCATCCAGGGGTCCTTTAAAAACCTTTTAAAAAAACAAAAAAACCTTTCTTAAGAGGAAAAGAACATTTCCTACTCCATCACATTTGATCCCAAATTGGCTGCAATCTTTTCTTGAAGAAAATATAACCTATACCCCACAAGCAGCAGCAGATATGGAAACGGATGAAAAATCTTGCAAGATGGAATTGGAATGGAGTTTTCCACATCTTCTGAAAACACACTTTTGCAGGCAAAAATTCAGTGCAGCCCTGGTTCTTCTCACTAAATAAAACACATGATTAAATACATTGTAGATTTCTGCTTGGTTATCTGTAAAGGTTTCTAAGGGGTTGCTTGTGCGTAAGCAGGCAACTATCTCCCTGGCTGGGTGCGAACACCTGGCCTGGCTGCCTAAGTAAACCTTATCTGTCCGGACGCCACTCACCCGTGGCTGACTCAGTCGCTGGCAGAATCCGTCAGTGGGCGTTTCTTAAACTTCTTCCAGCAAAGAAGCTTCTTGACGCCTAGTTTCCGCTTACCCTCTCTGCACCGGTAAGCGCGTCTTACCTCGGCGCCATGTTGGCCCCTCCTCCCTCGAGGATATCTTACCCTCTCTGCGCGAAAGCCTTCTGCGCAAGGAGAGTGTGGGCAACGGAGGGCCCCTACTCTCCCCACTGGTCCCAGGCAAGGAGTCATGGGACCGCCTCACGGCTTCCCCATCTGCCCCCTTTCTCCACTGGTGCTACGCTGATTCTCTTCCCCAGAAGATGGGCTGCTTCTCCCGATCCCTGGACGCTCTCTGGAATCCCTCTGGCTTTTGCTCTCTCCCTCTGGCACTGATGATGGCAGTTCCCTGACAGTATCATATGACCTGCTAATTTTATGTAGTATCTTTTAGTTCTTTCTCATATATTTCCCCTGTCTCTTTATCCTCCATCCTTTCATATATTATATGTGCCCTATTTCTTTACTGCTGGGCTTTTGTTTTGTTATTTGTGACTCTATTTGCATCTATCTATATTCGAGGGCTTCTTTGCATGAGTGGAATGGAAGATGCCCAAGGTTTCACTGTTCAAGTCAGGCTGAATTGATGCATAACCAAAGGCAATAAAGTGTATTTGGAATTCTCTTAGAAAGTTGAGGTGTTCCATCCCATATATGTATTGGAATAATTTATCATGAGCAGATAGCAGTTGACATCTCTAATTCTTGTGGCATCTTAAATCTCACCGTACATGTGCTTCAGGTTATCACCATATGCCACACATCATCTTTCTGCTATTCGAAGATACCTTTCTGGAACATTTAGGATGAGCTCTGATGTAGCCAGCGAAAGAAAAACAAGGGCCATAGATGATGTATTCGCTCAGAGTTTCCCACTTGATTTTTGCACAATTAGTCATCTTGTCTTCTGTAGCACTGCCAACAGGATTCCACTGAAAGTGAAATTAGAAACAAGTTCCAGTGTTACTCCTCAGTTGAGCTATCTGAGGAATTTCAAACAAAGTCCAAAGAGATACCAAATAGCTAGCAAACTTTGTGGAGGGGGAGTTCATCACATCCTTGGGTTTCCACTGAAATTTGAAAGAAATGTGGATGTCCTGCTGTAGCTGAAAACTGTGAGGAGTTTAAGGAAAGCCAAACTAATTTTGAAAGGACTAATAAAACTATTCCACACTTCCCTACCTTTTAAAGTTTCTGTCCCCACAAGCTTTATAAACAGTAGGATTCTTGGTTCTCTCATCTTGGAAACTAAAGCTGCTCCCTAGAAGATAGTCATCTAGTGATGCTCCAAAGAGAGCAAGGCAGCTAAGCAATACCCACAGCAACCCTTGTTCTAAGTCACTTTTGCATGTTTTAAACCCTAATTGCATTCCATTTCCACATTAGTTTTTCTAAAACAATTTCTCTGAGAACATGTATTTGAATTGCCTTTTGACACATTTAAATTGCATCATAACCTATGGAGAAATAAAAAAATCCAAGGGATAATTATCAAAGTCTATATATTCCTATATAATTTAATATAGGAATATATGGGGATTGAATTTACAACCTCGGCATTATCACTGCCATGCTGTAACCAACTGAGCTACCCAGTGTAGAATGCTGGTGTACAATGTTCAGGGTCCAGCCATGTCCTCATGGATCATACTCTTCCATTACACTTCCTGCCTGGTGCTGTTTCTTCCCACATCTTACGGCCATTGAACATCACAACTTCCTGGGCTGCTCGGGTGTCTCATCTCCTCCTTTAGAGCATTTCTTATCTAAAGGCTTGCTTTCTCAAAGCCAACTATCTAGATCCATTTCAACCTGGCTTCAAGCTTGGTTTGAGACCTAAACAGCCTTGCTCACCCCATTTGATGATCTTTGTTGGGAAAAGGACACAGGGGAAGCGAATGTAACCTTTCAGCAAATTTTGATAATATTGATTTGAGAAAGTTGGAGGGGGGAGCTCCTTTGCTGTGGCTCTGCTCCCACATACAAGAGCAGTTCCAGAGAACAGGACCTGGTGACTTTTGCTTGGCTGTGTCAGAATTTTATTGTGAAATCCTTCAGGGTTCAATCTCATTGCTCCTGTAATTTAACATTGGGAGCAGTCATTGGGGGATGTGGAGCAAAGTATCATCATCAATCGGTCTCTGGAAGTCATAATGAGTGGCATGGCAATGGGTTGGAAGTGGCCCAGCACATTGATACTGAATCCACAAAAGATGCACTCCGTTGCATTCATTCTTTCATTTGAGAATTGGGCAGCAGAATGCAGCAGTTAGTTTCCTTCAGAGCTCCAAGTCTGTCTCAGTGTTTTAGAAGAGACCCAGTGAGTTTTTGCTCCCTTCCTTCAGGAATTCCAAAACCTTCTGGTGATGACCAGAGGTCCTAGTTTCAAACAGTACAGTGGTACCTCAGATTAATTCATTCTGGAGGTCTGTTCTTAACCTGAGGTACCACTTTAGCTAATGGGGCCTCCCGCTGCGCCGCCAGAGCACGATTTCTGTTCTCATCCTGAAGCAAAGTTCTTAACCCAAGGTACGATTTCTGGGTTAGTGGAGTCTGTAACCTGAAGTGTCTGTAACCGGAAGCGTCTGTAACCCAAGGTACCACTGTAGTGTCCCCCCCCCCATCCAGTCTAATGACAGCTTAAGTGTTCTCTATCTTTGTCCCTCCTGCTCCCCAGAGCTGTAGAATTGTGTCACTCACAGTTCTTGTGTTGCTTCTCTCCCTGCATGCTGAGTCCCTATCAGCTTATCAGCTAGATGCTTTGTTTTCTTCCCATGCTGTGGTATAGGTTCCCAAGTGTGTGTTTCAGGTTTCTTCTGAGAACCCCAGGCTACTGCTGCTTTTGCTGTTCATTTGTATGTACAAGGGTGCAGCGGATGTTCATAGCACTGTCTCGTCACCATGACAGGCAATTTCCAGTCTGGTTGTGATCACAATCAGCAAGAATAGGACCTGTTAAGTACTCAAAGCACCCATTGACAAATTCTGACAAAGCCCTACGCAAGTCTACTCCAAAGTAGGCCCCACTGAGTTCAATGGGATTTATTCTCAGCGATCCTTGCTTCTGAGTATGGATTGACACCTATCAATGTGAGTTTCTCTCAGGTTTCTTGTTTTTTCCAATCTTAAATTCAGTTCAGCACATTTCTCCATTGGTTTATAATTCGGTGGGGAAACCCCAACAATTTTCATGAAAATTTGTCAGCATTTTGGTTTGCATTTCACCTAACACATTTTTTAAAATGCACTTTTGCCTAATGTACACATTTTTGCAGAGGATTTTATCTAATACAAAGTATTTTTGTATGTAATTTGTATTAAAATACACATTTTTATACACACCCTCCCTTAATATATGTATTTTGTTCTACCGTTTCTGGCTGAAATACTGTGTGGCAAAATTCAAAGATGTGAACATTTCAAGGGATATGTGCATTTTGGTTTATGTATTGTGAAGAACGAATATTTTATAGGGAATGGCATATTTCAATGCAATCAGAATCAGATTTCCTCCCCATCCTTGTACCTGTGTAAGCATACATAAGATTGTGCTGCACACCTTGTACCATTTTATGGAGTCTTTTCAGAGCTATGCTTTTCCTAATCTTGACTAAAATCCTGGCAAACTTGCTTGCCAGTTCCTCAAGCCTGCGACAAGTGGAAAGAGTAAGAGCCTATCCTTCCACCCCTGTTTGATTTCTTTTATTAGTTTCAAAGAAAGGCTTTTAAAATCTAGTCCTATGTTTTTGCATTTATTTTTGACCTAACTAAAAACATCTCTCCCCACCCCTACCACCCAGAGGGCATCTAGTAAAGTGCCTTTGCTATGGAAAAGAACTTGCTTGCAGCCTTCTTTTTCATTTTGGAAAATAATGTAGTGCTGTCTTTTGTGCTATGTTTCTGTTTATTTCCAGGACTCCAGGGAAGCATACTGGGAACATGCTCCCTTTTATCTGTTATTTCCCCTTATTATTCTTAAAAGGCCTACTGTTGTTAGCAGCTATTACAGATGTTATTTCAGTTCTACTGAGGACAGCTAATGAAAAAAAAAATTGAATGCCACTGCTTTTGACATTTCTAGCATACCAGATGGAACAAAGACTGCCTTCAGCCAACACATTCAACCCTCGAAATGTTAATCCGTAAAGTTTATGGAGTGAACCTGTTTTAATCACTTGGGATACAATTCAGCCAAAGTTAAAGATTTTTAAGTCTCATGTACTTAACACTTTCCCACTGAAATCAATGGGATTTAAATTGCTCACCTTTGGCCGGGATGTGCTCTTTCAGTATTTTCATTATTGTCTGGTTTGCACATCACAGGAAGCCAAGCAGTGGCTTACCAGCACTGTGCAAACATACTGGCTTGAGAGGATGACTTCACACCCATTTTGCATCTCCTTAGTCCTTTTAAATCAGTAGATCAGAGCAGCTAAGCCAAGGTTTGGCTCAGTATGCTGTCTAAGCACAGAGTCATAGTTAAGCCTTTTTTTAACCATGATGGGTAAGCAAAGTATGTTCTTGGCTACAGCATACCCTCCAATATTTATCCACAGAAAATAGAGATGTCCTATTCCATAATAGGGATGCGGGTGGCACTGTGGTCTAGACCACTGAGCCTAGCGCTTGCCGATTGGATGGTCGGCAGTTCGAATCCCTGTGATGGGGTGAGCTCCTGTTGCTCGGTCCCAGCTCCTGCCAACCTAGCAGTTCGAAAGTGAAAGTAAATTAATAGGTACCACTTGGGTGGGAAGGTTAACGGCTGTGCTCTCACCAGAAGTGGCTTAATCCTGCTGTCCACATGACCTGGAAAACTGTCTGCAGACAAACGCCAGCTCCCTCAGCCAGTAAAGTGAGATGAGTGCCACAACCCCAGAGTCGTTCGCGACGGGACTTAACTGTCAGGGGTCCTTTACCTATTCCATAATAATAAGAATAATTTTGTTATTTATATCTTACCCATCTGACTGGGTCGCTCCAGCCATTCTATGTTGCTTCCAACATATATTAAAACATAATAAAACATTAAACATTTTAAAAAGTATTCCTACAAAGGGCTGCCTTCAGATGTCTTCCAAAGGTCGTGTAGTTACTTATCTCCTTGGCTAGGGGGTTGCATAACTCCATACCCTCTGATGAAAATAGGGGCATCCTAAGGAAATGTGGGACATTCTGGGATCAAATGAGAAACTGGGATAGCTTCTGTAAACCTGGGACTGTCCCTGGAAAATATGGAGACTTCAGGAGTCTGCTGCAGATCATGGTAAATGTGGAGAGAGCTTTACCATTCTCCCACATTCGGATGACACACTAGGTCAGTATAAGCCATGCTATCCTGAGAGAAAAACCTGAGAGAAAAGAGTGTGAAATCTCATCCCAAGTGCCATCATGTTTGTGTGATTGCATTCAGCCGGAGCTGGCTTCGTGTTACATAAGGACAGGGCCTACGTATTGAAAGAAATGGGATTTTAGAAAAGTATATCCTTAAGTTCTTAAAGCAAGAGGTCTTAAAGTCAGGCGTTTACCCTTTTTGACCTCCTGAGCAAAGCACACTATCCATCTATGGTAGCAGTTTTGATCAAAACACACCACAGTGAAGGTCTCTGACCCTTCCATGCTAGTCTGCAAGAGCCTTTCATGCTTGCATGCAAAAACAAAGGATTCCAGCATGAAGCAGGAGCTGCATCAGATCAAACTACTTCTTTTTTTGATGGATTAAATTATATATCAAGTGCTTTTGGATTTCAGAAGTTTTCAACCTTGGGAAAATTGATGGCACTGAACCAAGTTATTGCACAAATAGAATGACTTTTGCTCATTCAGTGGAGCTTCCTCTCTGTCCCCTCTCCTGGTGCACTACTGCACCCCTCAAATGTGCTTTGGGTTTTCCCCCATTCCCCCAGAGAAGATGTGGAGCGCTTTATGTTATTGTTTGGCTGTAGATCCTGAATCTAGTGACTGGGAAGATCTATAACACTGGATGCATGCATTCAGGCAACCCTAAAGTACATCTATTCTGTACTTGTAAATAGTTCTGAAGCCAATTTAACTGTCTTGGCTTTGAATACTGTACTTTTGCTTAGGTAGTTCTTTGTTAAATTTTATGACGTGGTTGCTATTTTCTTACTTTTATCTGCAATACTTCAAAATACATGGATATTTTTAAAATTTAATTAAGTGATCTATAAATCTAAATTAATAAAATAAATACTCCCGGTTTCTTCATGGAGCCACAGTTTAAAAGGAATTATGGTAGAGAACGGTGAGGAGTTTGAAAACTTGTTTAAGCTTACATTGCAGTCATACTTCAAGTTGGCTTTTTCTGTCTCTCTTTTGCTTCTTATCCTTCTCCCTTCCAACCAAATCTCATATGCAATCTATCAAACTGCCAATTGAAAATTCCCTGGCATTTTCAAGGTGACAAATGTTAGCCAACCCTAATCCGGAACTGCTAAGTAAATCCGTCTCCTAACCTTTTCGTTCCTTCAGAATAATTCATTAACTACCACTTTTCACCTTTGGCTGGGTGTCAGTTTAATTCCACAGTCATGAACTCCTCAGTCAGCAGCACAACAGTCAATGGCCATTATGTAACATGGAAAAGCAATGGCAATTTCAGCAGGCAACCCGTTCTTTAATGAGAAGCATTAACTTATTCACAGTCCCTCTAGGCTGGCTTTCTGCTTAGCACCTGTGCGAGTTACATCGCTTACACAGCAAATATCACTTGTTGCTGTTTCAAATTCTTTATGCAATTCTTTTGGGAAATCCCTCTGTGGTCTCGACCATGCTTAGGAACAGCTTAGAAGATTCAGAGTTCTATCAAGGAGTCATACATTTGTTTTCTGATATAGCCAGGGCTTTTTTTCAGCAGAAACTCCATGGAACTCAGTTCTGGCACCTCTCAGGTGGGTGCCATTGCTGTTATAAGAAGAGGAAGAGGAGTAGTAGTTTGGATTTGATATCCCACTTTATCACTACCCTAAGGAGTCTCAAAGTGGCTAACAATCTCCTTTTCCTTCCTCCCCCACAACAAACACGCTGTGAGGTGAGTGAGGCTGAGAGACTTCAGAGAAGTGTGACTAGCCCAACGTCACCCAGCAGCTGCATATGGAGGAGCAGGGAATCAAACTCGGTTCACCAGATTATGAGTCCACTGCTCTTAACCACTACACCACACTGGGGAGGCAGTCATGGTGAGTTCCGGCACCTCTTTTTCCAGAAAAATGGCACCGGATATAGCTGTGTAACCACTTCTCACAGGCATACAGAGGACTAGCTACTTAGGGGAGGAGGAAAATAAGTGAAGCAATTAGGTTTGCCACATGTCCGTTCATCCAGCTGACATAAAATCCTGATAGGATAACTCTGTAAAAGCAGAATCCAACACCAATCTTGTACAAGAATGAAATCCTTACTTTGCTTCCCATTGTCTAGTTAGAACACTTCCACTGGACAGCAACCCTCAAAGGGTCACAGTTCCACAACACCACCAAAAGATGACTGGAGATTTAAACAGCTGCAAGCGGACCCAATTTACCTACTATGGAACTAACCAGTAATCCAACCCTTCTGGAAGAAAATATTGGCCATAATCAACCAGGTTCTGGACAAATCCATGCTAATAGGAGACACCAGCAAAATAATTAGCTACATACATGCCAGGTGGGGATTATAAAAGGGACAGGTTCTACCAAACACAGGGATAGCAAAATGAACAATCCTTCATCACTGAAAAACCTGGACCACACCAAGCACAGAAAGCTGCAACTAGCAGCTCAAGAAAAAAAAATCTGCTCTACAGAAACGACATAAAAAGAAAAGTTTTCAAGAGATCTGGAGTACATTTTTGGAACTCTCAACCAAGTAATACCCACAACTAGAAGCCGTAGGAGGTAAAAGACAGAGATGGAAACTTCCCCAGTTTAATGGATGTTAATCTGTGTCTCCAGCAGGGCTTCTACCCTCATTTATCCTAACTGTTATCTGAGCATGTAAACTTGAACACTGCATAGCATGCTAAGCAACTGAATATCAGAGACGAACATGCTGCAGCTAAAGGGGGTGGGGAAGAGCATGAGGCCAGAGGGAACCGGGGGTGGATGGAATAGTATGCACAACAGAAGAGTATATTCTATTCAACTGTATACTATTTACTGTAATATGTGGGAAAAAATCAATAAAACATAGATTTGAAAAGGCCATTGCTGAACCACACTCAACAGAAATTTAGTGTGTTTCCTACTGTTGTTCCCTGTAATTTCACAATGTAAGAGAAGATGCAGTGATTGGCATTCTGACTTTCAGGGAAACCTGTCCACAATTAATGATCTTCTCACTGAAGGATCCCTGATAAACTTCCAAGAACCTAGGTGTCCCCCAAAACACTTAGATAACCACCTTTGATACCTATGACATGATCTTAAATATCTTATGCCCTTTGATAGATAACATTACTAGAGAATTGCATCTGCTTCTTTCATTCCCCCCCCCCCCCCGGGAGAATGTTAAGGCTACTTTAAGGTAAAGGTAAAGGGACCCCTGACCATTTGGTCCAGTCGTGACAGACTCTGGGGTTGCTGAGCTCATCTCGCTTTATTGGCCAAGGGAGCCGGCGTTCAGCTTCCAGGTCATGTGGCCAGCATGACTAAGCCGCTTCTGGCAAACCAGAGCAGCGCACGGAAACGCCGTTTACCTTCCCGCCAGAGCGATACCTATTTATCTACTTGCACTTTCAAACTGCTAGGTTGTGCTTTCAAACTGCTAGGTTGGCAGGAGCAGGGACCGAACAGCAGGAGCTCACCCCGTCGCGGGGATTTGAACCGCTGACCTTCTGATCAGCAAGTCCTAGGCTCTGTGGTTTAACCCACAGCACCACCTGCATCCCTATAAGGCTACTTTAGTAAGCATTAATATTAATCGTGTTTTCTTTTAAAGATGCAATTAGTTCAAATGAAAGTCAAAGGAACCTGTACCAAAGATAACAAGACTCACCATTCACATTGTGCTGTAATTATTGTTTGCATAATGTTTATTTATATACTTTCTGAATGCTCATTCTAATACAACCATCCATTATTATTAATGATATAATGCAGTCTGGCATTCAAGGTGAAAGGAAGCTCCATCAACCGTAATTTGGTATGAATACTATTACTCTATTAAAAAGGAATCTGCACAGCAAAGGACGCCCACCATGTTTTATCTGCACCTACATTTTCCATGTGGTAATCCCACCCCTGGAAATTTAACCCCTTCCCAGCTCAATAGCAGGAGCTTAGATGTGTCATGAACTAGAGCAGGAGTTGGCAAACTACGGTCCGGGGGCTGGATGCGGCCTGAAAGGGTCGCAAATCCTATGCACATCAGAGAAGGTCCTTTTGTGCAAAGTAAAAGGCAGCATCTCCACCCACCAAGGCATTGTGGTGTTGAAGCATATGTGTGTGGCTGTATTTGTGGGTGTGATACAGAAGGGGAGAAGAGAGGGAAAGAGGGCTGTGTGTCTGTATTTGTGGTGAGCATGTGTGTGATCCGAGTCGGGTTTGGGCTGCATGTGTAGTGTGTTTACACATCCACATCCATTGACCATGCCCACCACTGACATGTGGCCCAAGTCGGGTGGGCCGAGCCCCCAGTGCAATGATTGGGCTGAAAGGGGTTAGCCAGCCCTGCTCAAAAGGAAAATGTACATAGAACTGCAGCCTTGGTTTTGCTTCAGTAGAGTATCTTTGCTTAGGACTGGTCTGAGGATGCTTGAGGAATTCTGTATTGAGGAATTCTGACACAAACTGACCATCTCTGCACCTGACATGTGGATCAGTCTTATTTAATAGTTTCTCTATTTCAGATAAATGTGTTCAATTGTAAAAGAGAAAGTACTGTAAATAAGCAAAGAATGTATTTTAACTGCCACATTATTTGGTTTAAAAAGACTGTATTTTTCGCTCTATTGGACTCACCAAACCATAGGACGCACCGGACCATAGGAGGGGGAGAACAGGAATTTTTTTTTCTTGTTCTCCCCCTCTAAGTCAAAGTGCATTCTGTGTGCTCAAGGTGCGTTCACCCGAAGCCTCCAGAGCCAAGCGGGAGTTCCCGCCGAGCTCCCAAGACTTGCAGATAACTTCCTGAAGCCTGGAGAGCGAGAGGTGTCGGTGCGCACCGACCCCTCTTGCTCTACAGGCTTCAGCGACAGCCTGCATTCACTCCATAGGACGCACACACATTTCCCCTTCATTTTTGGAGGGGGAAAAGTGCGTCCTATAGAGCGAAAAATACGGTAATTAATGACATTGTGCACTGTCGTTCTAGCTCTGTCATTAATATGTAAATTAGAACTGAGTTATGTGATTCTCGAATACTCCTCCACAGCTCTAGACTTTAAAATATCCTGAAGTGAATTTAAAGATGCATATTTTGAGACAAAATGTATTTAGACATGCCCTCGTTTGGACAAATTTACAAGTGCATATTTGGGTCAAAAATGAGTTAAATATATTATTTAAATGTGTATTCAAATGTGCATTTTATGCAGGTTTTTTATAGTTGTTTTTTTAAAGGCACAGATTGATGTGGAATTGGAACAGGATAAATTTATGAATGAATATAGTAAACACATGTGAAAGTAGCACAGACAGGAAATATGCTGATTTGTCCATTTGTTGACTGAGCTGAGATTGTATGATTCTTATTTATTAGATTTTTATACCACCCTTTATCCCAAAATCCCAGGGCAATCCATAAGATAAAAATACAGAATAAAATAACAAAATAAATAGTTAAAACAAAACAAAAATCCTCTGCTTCCAACAAACACATTTAAAAGGTCGTAGAATATTAATCAGTCAAAAGCCTTTTTTAACCAAGTCTTCTCTTCACCATCTCTTTGTAGAATCTCCTCCTCTGGCATCATAGAGCTGTACATGCTTTTTCAGAGGTGGGTCCAACTGTTTTCAAAGGGACTTACCCCCTAGTAAGTGTGTTTAGGAACACAACCTTAATTCACATTCATACTGTATATGCTCAGTGTTTACGTGGCTTTTTAGCCTGATTGAATTTTGTTAATGCTTTTGTTTCATCTATATTTTAAAATTGTTTGTAAGTCCCCCTTTTTTTGCCTGTTGCACTTTTTAATAATATTTATTAGCATTTTCATTTTCAAAAAAACCATACAATTTTTACATTTCTTATCATCTCCTATGTTTGACTCTCTCCAGTTGTCAACTTCCCCCCATCCCTCCAAACTGACTTTCTAGCTTCCAATCATAATTCCATCCACATTTCTCATTCTCCCTATCTACTTTCCTTTTTGCTTTGATATTCCTTCTAATTGTAAATAAGCTTCTACTTTTGGTTATCAAACCAATCCTGTTAGTGTTGTTAAATATTTACAATGGTCTTTCAAATACCTAATAAATTTACTCCAGTCTTTTTCAAACCGTTGGTCTCACTGGTCTCGGATTTTCACGGACAGTTTTGCCAGTTCTACATATTCAATTATCTTATTTTGCCATTCTTCTACTATAGAAATTTCTTCCATTTCTGGGCTAACAAAATCCTTGCCGCTGTTGTAGCATATAAAAATAGAGTATAGTCTTTCTTGGGAATCTCTTCTCCTAGAATACCTAGCAGGAAAGCTTCTGGTTTCTTATAAAAAGTGTTTTTAAATACTTTCTTAAGTTTAAAATTGTTTGCAAGTCCCTTTGAGCAAATGGTAAAACAACATACCTTCCTTAAATTAATTTCTTTTCATTTTCTTTCACACCTTGATCTAGCAAAGAGTTCCATGTTCAAAAGTATTATTCAGTGTGGAAATGTTTGACTGGACATAGCTCTGCATACTCAGCCAGTGCAGCTACACTGGTTTGGATCCGACTGAACTCGATCAATACTCTGTTGTCCCAAATGTGCATTTCTACCCTTGACCACTTGAATATCGGGCCTAAGACACTGTCTCTTTCTCTCCATTAGCAATGATTAATCATCAAACGTACAACACATTTTATAAATTGTTTTATCCTGTAATTGAGCAGTGGGATCCAATTATGCCATGTTTTCATCAAGAACATTCAAGCATCAGTTTTCATTCAACAGCGAAAAGAGGCAGTGGTGGGTGGGTGGGGAGAATACTATTAAATCATTAGGATGCATATCTGATTTTTATAACTACTGAACACACAAAAATGAAATCATATGTAGTTATTATGAGTTGAAACATATTCCTAATAGTTTTCCTTCCTCCTGATTTGAGCCATTTAAAATCTTTAATAAGAAATGCATTCAATGTAATTTTCACAAGTGACGTGTCTGAAGGATATTGCAGGATTTCATTAATCTCTGTTAAACCAACTAATGTGGAAATACTTTTTTAAAAAATCCTTTTTTGCTATTTACGGCATTTTTTCTTCTGCAATCTGGCATGCCAGTTTGAAGTGCAGACGGTTGAAGGCTGATTTGTGAAAGGATCTGCTAACAGTTCTTAATAGCTATATAACAACTCAAGGGCATTCGAAGGGCAACAGTCAAATGTCTCTGCAACTTTCTCCATCACAGTTTGCATGCTTACCTACAATCACATAGCAATTCTCTGCCAAGTATATGATAAGAAAGAAAGAAAGAAAGAAAGAAAGAAAGAAGAGACACTTTTCACAAGATAAATCAAAGCATGTTGATAACCAAAGATGTAGGCCAGCATCCAAATAATTGCTAGTTCCATGTTTCCCAAGGGGTTCTAGACTTGTGGTTTCTCAGACAGCAGCAGGCATCCCATACAAAGCCCCTTTTCAAATTGTAGCTTGTGATATCTAAATGATCATTTCATCCTATATATACCCATTTGATAGCTCTGTGGTACAGGAGAGGGCCTCCTGCAGATACCATCTCATCAGGAGGTCCATCATGTACAATATAGGAATCAGGCTTTAGTGTGCTGGCACCTATTCTCCTATTACACATCATTCATGGCATGTACCATCTCCATTGTCTTGTTGGTGTTGATTGGACCTTCCTATTTAAATCATCTTTTCAGTAGGAGATCTTTCTCATAGTCTGCATCTGGAGTGGATGTATTAATTATTATTGCTATTAGAAATTGTCTCTCCACATTAAATTGTTTTATAGATCAATAGTTATTGTTTGAATGGATGGAATTGTTTTGAATTCCTCCTACATTTTATTTTATTTACTGTTGATACTGGGAAATCACTTTGAAATACTTAATGGAAAGCAAGTCATAAATGGAATCAAATAAATAAATAAAGTAATGATTAGTAGATTATTGTATACAGAAAAAGTAGAAATTCCCACTGGGCATAACTGTGGGAGCTCTCAGGTAGGTCTAATTGTATCCATGTTATTATGCTCATATCTTGTACCCATTTTCAATGCTTTTAATCTATAAATTTGTAGAATCATAATCGTCACCACATTACAATTTTATTGACTTGCCTTACATGAATCAAATGAAAGGATTCTGTAACTTCTGCAGACAATAGCCTTGGGGTTGATAGAATATTTTGCTGTACAACCTGACACTCTCATGGTTCAGGTTCTGTTGGTGCAATGAAACAGGAAACACTTCTTAGCTGTAGAGGCCCAAAGATCTGGGCATTTCCACAGGATTGTATTCAAAACACAAAGAGAAAATGTCCTCCACAAGTTTTGAAAACAATTTCCTGCCTTTGTTTCTTACCAGAATAGAACAAGGTATCAGCCTAAATGCAGCAACTAGATTCACTATGATTCACTGTTTGGGCGTTCACTAAGGCCTGCTTTAGCAGAGAACTGCTGGTCAAGCTGCAAGTAGTGAAATTCTCACTACAAGAATGTCTATGTACACAGAAGATAGAGCTGTAGCTTAGTTTTCTCCCCTGAAATCCCATGTTTTGATATGTAAGGATTTTTTATTATTATTAAAGATGACCATTCTGTTCATCTCCAGACAGCCCAGACACAAGAAATGCATACAATGTACCGGTAAGTCTTGATCTTAGTAAGAAAGAAATGCATTCAATTAGACCACATATTTTCTCTTTCTCTGTGTGTGTGCATATGTGTGTCAATATATCTACTGCCTGTTTTCTTAAAAAAAACAGGATTGACCTTATTCCCTCACATTCAACTAGACTCTCATTTCCAAAGTTGCTGCATTCATTCCTGAATTGTTTTTTGATGTTGTTGCAGAAAAGGTGACCTGTTTCCAACACCAAAGCCTAATTAGGAAGAATAATGTCACTAGGGATAGCCAAAATGTTTTAAAATCTTAAACTCTTCATCTAGTCCCAAAAATACGCAGGTTGGGGCAAACTATCTTATAATTGCTGATTAAGTTAGTTACTTTAATTAGAGACACTTCATCAACTGACAAAAGAAAAACCTCAGTAGGTACACCTCTTCAAAAATCTGGGACAATTTACATGTAATTTCAGGAAGCAGCAGGGATACCCAGCTGGAGAAAAATAATAATAAAATGGCTTCCTGTAATTGAAAAAATGTCTCAGAGCTTTCTTTTTTGTGATTAAAATGAAATTTGTTACTTGAAATCTTGTTTAGCAATTACATCTGTTTTTGTTTGGCAAAGACATATTGCTTGTTGTCCTGGAATAAAACTAGTCCAGACACATATCATTCCTGATGGTGATAATCAAACATATGTTCTCAAGAACTATGTGATCTAATTTATAACGAGTTCCTGGTCAGCTATCACTAACTTTGGGGGTGGGGAATGGTCTTGCTTAGATGAACATTGGCCAACAGCATGGAAAACACTAGGAAGCTTCTACTTCAATTGGACTACACTGGTGTAGTCAATATGGTGCCCTGAAGATGTTGTTGGATTCCAGGTCCATGGTCATGTTGTCTGGGGCTGATGGGAATGGAGTCCAACAAAATCTGGAGAACACCACATTGGCTACCCCCGACAGGCTGCCAGTAAGGGAGTTCTTACCAAGGTCTTTCATTCAATATTCATAGAGTGAAAGATAGAAATGCCGCCTCTTGGATAATGGCATTGCTCCAAGTAATCTCCTCCCCCATTCCCTTCTCAGTCATCAGTAGCTCTACTTTCCTTATGGTGTCTGCTTAGGGACAATTGCCTCTTTGACTTTTACTGCTCACCGGGTTCTGGGAGAAGGGGGGTCTGGAATGTTCTCTAGTGATAATGTGTCAGCCAGCTGTTCCTGCTCTGTGTCTCCCACTATCTCCCAGCTTTGCCCCTCTTCTCTCTCTGAGCTGTGACTCTCTGCAAACCACCGTTGTAAGTCTATAATGTCCTCCTCTTCTTGGGAACGTTCAGGAGCAGGGGAAGGTGGTCTCCACCATTCCTCCTCAGTCCAGTCCCTGACATATATCCTCTTGATTTTCATGAATGCTCCACAATGTAAGATGGCCACAGATGAGTTGCCTATGCTTGCCACATGATTAAGGCCATATACACCAACCACTATATGATGGATGATTCATTATATTCTACTTTCAAAGCATGTGTTTGGGATAATTAACGTTTTGATCAATTTTGGAGGGAAAGAAACTGCACGGAACTGGAACTGGAAGCAAGTGTTCCTCACAGCATGTGTTTAGTTGGGCGCTGGATGTGTAGATGTCATTGATGCCTGAATTTTTAAAAAAATATTTCATGTCGCATGGCTTAATACCTAAATATGAGGTATGGAGTCATGAGGCTTGTCTGAAAATAATACTTGGGCCCTTGTACACGGAAGCTCTTCCCCTGCTTCCACAGCTTATTGGAGTAGGAGGAAAGTGAATTCAGGACAGTGGTGTCATTAGCAGTGGGCCATTAGCAGATCTCTGGGCATTCTGCCCACCTGGTGACACCAAGACTGTCCCCAGTATTCTGACACTGTAGCACACATGTGAGCCCTTTTCTCTACACGTTGAGTCAATGCACATTTACTTCAATGCAATCTCCCCTTTAAAAAGCAGGTGTGGGTAGCCCACTGTTTCCACACCTGGAATAAGCATGCATAATTGTTTTTAGATTGCCACTAATTATACACATCTAGATTTACGTTGCAAATCTAACGACTCAGTCCATCAAATAATAATAATAAAAATATTTTATTTATATCCCGCCCTCCCTAGCCAAAGCCGGGCTCAGGGCGGCTAACAACAATAAAATAATACAACATTCTAAAATCATTTCATTATAAAATTAATTCAAATCAAATTAATGGCAACCATTGGGCTAGAGTTCTGTGAAGATTGCCAAAGGAGGGAGTCAGGCTGTACCCTGGCCAAAGGCCTGGTGGAACAGCTCTGTCTTGTAGGCCCTGCGGAAAGATGTCAAGTCCCACAGGGCCCTAGTCTCTTGTAACACAGCATTCCATTCTTGAACACAACACTGAATACTACGCATTTTTACCGTAGTGGAATAATAGGGAAGTAAAGGAGAGCATGTGTTGCAGAAAAGATAGAGCCAAATCCAATAATCTGAAATGCATTAAGGAAAGTTCTTTGATGTGGATACATTTGGAATGAATGTAAATTGTCCTGGACATGGTGTCATCTAAGAGCTAGAGAAGGCAACACATGTGAATGAGTGCCAAAACTGTTTTATAAAGCTAATATGAAGAGTATTCTTGTGTATCAGTCATACTTTGGTACCATCTTAAACTACATCTATCAGGATTCACCCAAGAGTTTTGCAGGACAGTTGTACACATCCTAGAGGACTTCAGTGGGAGGCACAGTTCTGTAGCGTTCAACTAAATTAAATTTAAAGAGGACATCTACCTAATGAGAAAGATAACTTAAGACAAGTTGGCTGTAACACTCTAATTAAAATGAATTAGGGGGTGGGGTGGAGGTCTTGACTCTCCAAAGTTAACAGGAGTTTTATTAAATTCAGCAGAGTCAGGATTTCACCTAAGGCTTCACAGTGAACTGATCCAACATTGTTGTGTGAAACACAGCATGCATTCAGCGTGTCTTTTACAAGTGCCTGGAAAATTATTTTCTCATGCTGTTTGTTCAGCACATTGAGAAGCAGCGAGACCGAGATTAGAAGAACTTGAACAATGTGTTTAATAAGTAACAACCCCAAACAGGAGGAACTGCCAAATGGAAGGGAAATTTGACAAGGTTTGCAATGTATCTTCATTTATTAATGCACATGGTGCTCTGAAGACAACTCTCTGCACCAAAGAGATTATAATGTCAGTTTAGACCCAGTGGACGGGGAAAACAACAGAAAGGAAGGGGGAAATTATTTACAGATTAAAAATCCTTAGTTTAATAAAGAGAATAGCAAGGCAGAATACAGCATATAAGAAAGAAAACTCCACATGAGCATAAGTCAAAACTTCAACAAATGAGGATTGAGGAAATCCACAGGAAACTAAATTAAGAGGACATGCCCACATGCTTTCTAAAAGGATGAGGCTGCATCCTGCTCACTTCTCACATGGGCAGGGATTTTTGTCCCTTAGGCACTTCAAACAATAAAGTTAGTGGTTTTTGCATGGGGCTGGGAGTATATGAACATGTTTAGAGGAACTCAGTTCAAAGTGCCAGATTTAGTTCAGAAATGTTAAATTCAAAAGGTTGGAGAATTTGTGGGGAATTTAAATTCTCTCAATAGTATCATTTTGGAAGTGGAAGTGTCAACGGAGATATCTTGAAGGTTTGACATTCATTCCCCTGTATGGTGCTTTCCTTGAGCTACTTTTTCATATTATGCCTTCTGCCGTATCAAATGGCAGATGCAAACACGTTCCTGCCTCACAGTGGATTTGTATCTGTAATTTGAATCAGATTAAGAATGTAATTAGTTATGTCCTGAAATGTCCCTCATATGGTGGGCCAGGGGAAAGAATATTGAGAAAGTCTTTGTCCATATTGACAAGCAGTTTTGTTCAAGAAATTTCATACATGCAGAACAAGCTTCATACAGGTTCTCACCATGGTTGCTATTTGGAGAAACAGCCTTCTATCTTCCACAGATTGGTCTTCATATAAGCCAGAGGTGGCCAATGTGATATTCTCCAGGTGTTGTTTGGCCACAACTCCCATCAGCTCCAGTCACTATGACATGCACAATAGTCAAGGATGAAGTCAACAATGACTGGAGGGCACCAGATTGGCAAACTCTGATATAAACTGTTCTTTAGTTCTTTTTGACCTGTTGGGCAAATAACTTCAGCATAAGGGATGTGAACACTTAGAAAGTACCATATAAAAGTTAGTAGGTGTGCGGCAGAAATGTGATTGAGTTTGCACTTGCACTTAGAGGAGATCATACCTAATGACATTTTCCGAAACAATATGCAAATCAAAACACATCCATCCTTCAAAATTCACAGTTCTGTGACTTTTGCAATGCAATTCTCCAGCCACAAAATAATGTATTAAAAAGGTAAAGGGACCCCTGACCATTAGGTCCAGTCGCAGACAACTCTGGGGTTGCGGCGCTCATCTCGCTTTATTGGCCAAGGGAGCTGGCGTACAGCTTCCGGGTCATGTGGCCAGCATGACTGAGCCGCTTCTGGCGAACCAGAGCAGTGCACAGAAACGCCAATTACCTTCCCGCCAGAGTGTTACCTATTTATCTACTTGCACTGTGTGCTTTTGAACTGCTAGGTTGGCATTACAAGGACATTAAAAAAAAACCTGACATGGAAATGTATAGAAATTAATTTAAGATTAAGGAATGAGAAAGAGAGAAACTGAAATTTACAGATTCACTCATCTTTAGACATTAGTGACGACCATTTGCATTTTCACAGAGCTCTGACCTAGATTATTTACCACTACAAGGCAGTCAAATTAAACAAAGACAGCAACAACTCATTGAAAATTAGAGTTGGAACAGACCAGTTAGAACATCTGCTCTCTCCCCACATCCAATAGATCTTGATTTCCTGCATGATATTTTCCAGTACTTTGTCCAAGCCAGTTTTCAAAATGTCTAAAGCAATGATGATCTTTTGGGAGACTATATGAGCAACAGACTTTTACTGTTCTAGTGAGAATAGTGTTCTGGCAATGTCACACTCGCTTTTCCATTTGTCACTGCAAAAGCTCATCCAAGGGATTATGAGAGGAACCTTCTGCAAGGTTAAAGATTTCAATTAACAATTTGAGAACATTACCAAAGTATGAATTATAGCTAAACGTTTGATGAAAATTAACACTTGCTCTTTCATATGCCGTGATGCATGACAATGTAGACAATGAAAGATAGCTCCTCATCCATCATTGCCTATGCCATGCTCACAATGGATCACTTGGGATTAGATTGTTTATCTTAATGACATAAAGGCTTTATACACCTAAACACTCGCTTTCAGTATACAGCCTGGTGGGGAAAGTGGACAGTGGTAAAATACGGTACCTCTTTCTACTTTATCTCACATAGAACCAACTAAAGCTTATCTACAAAGTTCTCAGCAACCCTGGAGCAAGGAAGACTGGGTCTCCCTACAGATTTCTTAGACTTCATGCACATCATTTCTTGGGAAAGTGATAATAGAACAATGGATAGATAGATGATAGATAGATAGATAGATAGATAGATAGATAGATAGATGATAGATAATAGATAGATTAGATAGATAGATAGATAGATAGATGATAGATAGATGATAGATAGATAGATGATAGATATAGATGATAGATAGATAGATAGATAGATAGATGATAGATAGATAGATGATAGATAGATAGATAGATAGATAGATAGATAGATAGATAGATGATAGATGATAGATGATAGATAGATGATAGATAGATAGATAGATAGATAGATAGATAGATGATAGATAGATAGATAGATGATAGATAGATAGATAGAGATAGATGATAGATAGATAAATGATAGATGATGATAGATAGATAGATAGATAGATAGATAGATAGATAGATAGATAGATGATAGATAGATAGATGATAGATAGATAGATAGATGATAGATAGATAGATAGATAGATAGATATAGATAGATAGATAGATAGATAGATAGATAGATGATAGAGATAGATGATAGATAGATATATATAGATGATAGATAGACAGACAGATAGATGCTCATAGATGTGATGGGAATATCTAGTTCCGACACTGAGATCCAGCTGCAAGGGCCTTCTGGTGGTTCCCTCATGGCGAGAAGTGAAGTTACAGGGGACCAGGCAGAAGGCCTTCTTGGTAGTGGCACCCACCCTGTGAATGCCCTCGCATCAGATGTCAGTGAGATAAATAATTATCTGACTTTCAGAAGACATCTGAAAGCAGCCCTGTACAGGGAAGTTTTTAATGTTTGATGCTTTATTATGCTTTTATATTTGTTGGAAACTGCCCAGAGTAGATAGAGCAACCAAGTTAGGTAGACGGGTACAATTATTATTATTATTATTATTATTATTATTATTATTATTATTATTATTATTATTTCTATTTTTCAAGAAAAAGAGGTGCAGAAACTCACCATGAACACTTCCCTTGTTCTCTTATAATGGCAATGGTGCCCACCTAAGAGGTTCCAGCTGAAAAAAATGTCTGATTATTACTATTATTGTTCGCTTGAAACTGATTGTCTTCCCATAATTATTCTTTGCAAATCAATACTCTTCACTGGGTTTGCCTGGTCACTGTAAAGACTGAGCTACCTTTTTCATGTTCCACTTTTTCATGTTCCACCTCCACCATGTATGAGCAATTCCCATAATTCCAATATTTCTGTTGTTTCTTCCCAGCATTTCTTGTCTATTTTGCTTTTTTAAAATTTTGTTTTCTTAAAAGTTGAGAGAATATAGTCATGGTGAGCAATGTCTAAACTGGTTATCCTAGTTTGCTTCCTGTCTTAAAGTTATCTTACTGCCGTGACAGTGCTGAAGGATTGAGGATTGGAGTGGTCGCTCTGTGGTATTATGGCAGTGGAAAAAGCTGCAGTGTGGGTTTAAAAATAATAATAAAGTAATCTTACCATGCGTAGCAACCATTCTTTAACAGGAGGTGCAGATAAGATTTTACTGGTATCTAGATTACATGTGTTCAATGCTTTATTAGTTTTAAAACTGTATAACAGAAATAATCAATAGATGTTAAAGACAAAATAAAAATAAGCAATCATCCATTCTTTAACTGATACTTGTTTTGTACATAATTTTGTAATTAAATTTAATGTGACCTCCGATCGTCCCACGATGTTCCCGAATTGGATTCCTTTAATACACACTTAACTTTATTTTCTCCATGTTGTTTAACTTACTTTACATTTTATAAAGTTCTATTTACACACAGAAACTCAATTGAAACCTGCCAATGGACTGATATTTTGACAGTGTTCTTTTACATAGATTACAAGTGTTGATCTTTATACAAGGTATTAGGAGCTCGGGATGTCTCCTCAATGTCTTCCAGGGCAGGTTTGAGATAAGATTGGTAACAGGGTCAAGAAAATTCATAATCGAGATCTCCTGTCTTATTAAGTTAGGCCAAACTTTTTAACGTGCCATGATCTGCAGTAATAAACCACATAAAAGGTTCTGATTGCCACACTCCTATTCACAACACCACTACAAGAAGTATCATGGACAGGGCCTTTTTGGTGGTGATGCCATGTCAATGAAATGCCCAAGGCAGAGAGGTTTACTAATCATTTTACCTTATTGTTGTTATTGCAACCTAGCTCTCTATGTGAATAAGAACTATCTAGATCCTCTTGATCCCATTAGCCAGACGGTCAAGGCAGGAGTCTTGTTTCTTATGGTCCTTTACTTTAGCCAGGCATAGGCAAGCTTGGCCCTCGAGAGGTTTTGGGACTACAGTTCCCATCATCCCTGACTACTGGTCCTGTT
Organism: Podarcis gaigeae; assembly: GCF_964106915.1. Classification (NCBI taxonomy): domain Eukaryota; kingdom Metazoa; phylum Chordata; class Lepidosauria; order Squamata; family Lacertidae; genus Podarcis; species Podarcis gaigeae. Next base: position 17,374,037 of record NC_139685.1, on the reverse strand, counting down.
AGCTAGGGATGATGGGAGTTGTAGTCCCAGAACATCTGGAGGGCTGAGTTTGCCTATGCCTGACTTTAGCCAAACTCATGCTTGGTTCATTCCTGGAGTCTAACAGCAAAAACCTCCTAACACTGTGAAGCAGAAAACAACTGTATTCCCCCCCCCCTGCCGCCGCTGTTAATTTTCCCCCACATTTTATTTTTCACATAAAACGAAAAGTAACAAGATTGACCATTAAGCTCCATTAGCTGCAAATTCAAGGGATGCTTTTCAGATCATATAATTATAAGTTCTTTATCTTCGGCTTTCTTCCCTGTTGGCTATGAATAGATTTCCAAACCAACAAAATAAAGGAGAAAAGGGACTTGGACAATTATGGGAATTAAAAGAAATTGCTCTTGGGTTCATGGCATACTGCAGCGAATCAAGGAAACGAAGAAGAAGAAGAAGAAGAAGAAGAAGAAGAAGAAGAAGAAGAAGAAGAAGAAGAAGAAGAAGAAGAAGAAATAATAGTGTTAGTCATTGCTTCAGAATAGATTGAAGCAGATGAAGAAAATATGACTGTTTGTCACACCTGTGCTGAGCTGAGCTGCTGAACTAAAATCATCCTGTGTAAATATAATTACGTAGTAAATTTAATAAATACTGCTGGGGTTCTCAAATCAGCACTTGTTGATTTGCAAATTATATGATGCAAACGCTGCATACATACCAAGCGGCAGATTTCAACACATGCAGAGCTGGGACAATTAATGGCTAAATTAATGCTCGTAAATCCCCTCCCCCCCTCCAAAATGTGGCACACCATTTCATGCCTTAATTGGGTGTTTGCTGTATACGATTTCCCTGTGGTTGAGCTTTGGCCAAAGGAGAATATTCCGATTCTTCAGTCATCCTTGAGAGACAAACACTTAGGATGCTCTCATGAGTTACAAGCAAGGGATTTGACTAGGGGAATTAGTATATATTTTGTTACACTTCAGTTGTAGTGCTCAAAATAAGTGTTTAATTATCAAATAAAACAATTATTGCTACTTGAGCTGTAATAATTGCCAATAATTGCTTTATGGAATTAAACAGTTGCCATAAACAGAAGGCAGCAATGAAAATCAAATTAAACAATGTTTCTAAACTTTTAACCATTTCTCCTGAAATTATTTGCAGCCCACCACATTGCTTTCGTGCTGCGATTTTCTAGCTAGGGATAGACTGTGCTGTTAATTGCGGCCCATTGCAGCCTTGCTAGCAGGGCCAGATTTAAAGCACGCTGAGGCTCAAAGATGTGTTAAGTTTAAGAACCCACATTGCAGTATCAAAAAGAGTAAAAAATAATAATGTGCATTGCTCTAACAGAAAGGAGAAATAATAAACTTTTGTAATTGCATATCTACAGTTACATAAGTGAGGATGCAACTAAAAGCTTGGCATGTAACTGTAATATATGCATTGCAATAAGGCTTTAAAGGAAAATACTTTAGGATTGCATACTTAACATTTATTTATTTATTCATTTCATAAAATATCTATACCTATAAAAACAACACTTCAGAGTGGTTTGTCAAAACAATAAAACTACTGTTAAAAATGTTTAAAACAACTGAATATGAAAATGTTTAATGACTGTTCTAGTGCCTATTTTTCTAGTTTCCTTAATTTTTAATCAGTGATATAAATCATGAAATTTAGTCTTTTTTTGTTATTACATAGAGGCTCCTTATATTGGGAGACGTTAAACTTTAGTTTACTTAGCTTGTGTGAAGACCTGGCTCAACCCACTAGAACTCAAGTCATTTTTCTATTCCATTCTGTTTTATGAAAGAGTCCATTGCCCTCTCCCACACAAAATACGTCTATGTTTAAAATTTAGTAAAGGGTAAAGGGACCCCTGACCATTAGGTCCAGTCATGGCCAACTCTGGGGTTGCGGCGCTCATCTCACTTTACTGGCCGAGGGAGCTGGCATACAGCTTCCAGGTCATGTGGCCAGCATGACTAAGCCGCTTCTGGTGAACCAGAGCAGCGCACGGAAATGCCGTTTACCTTCCCGCTGGAGTGGTACCTATTTATCTACTTGGACTTTGACGGGCTTTTGAATTGCTAGGTGGGCAGGAGCAGGGACTGAGCAACGGGAGCTCACCTCGTCGCAGAGATTTGAACCACCGACCTTCTGATCGGCAAGTCTAGGCTCTGTGGTTTAACTAACAGCGCCACCCGCATCCTATATGTTTAAAACTTAGTAAACACTTTTCATGTCAGATAACTTTTAACATGTAAAAAAACTACTTTTCAATGGACTCATCTGTAAATTTTTGAACATTTTTTTTCAATGCTTATGCACTGAAACTACATATCCACAAACATGCACAATCTGAGTTTAGTTTTGATCCATGAAAAAGTTGAGGAGTGTTGGCTTGGGCTGGTCCACTGTAAAAAGTGGAACAAATGAATTCCCTTCTCCTTCCTCCAAAATCTCCAGAATGTCATCCATTATTGCCTTTACAATAATCAATGTGGGGTAGCTCAATTGGAGAGATAAGTTATTACCCCAAGGCCATTTGGTGAACTTCATGGCTCTGGAAATTTTAAGCTTGGTCTACCTAATTCATTCCTTCCATGCTATCTGCTATATTCTAGTACATCTGCTACCTTTTCATGAAGTCAGATTGTTCCGAGTTTCCATATTTGCATTGGAAACCTCCATGCTGATGGAGTTTGTATTGTCAAAAATCTATCCCTCCCAAGGTTTCTGCAGTACTTGGGAGGTGTGAAATTCCTCAGCTAAGCCTGGTTCACAGCATACACAACATTAATGAGATATCACAGAATGGATACTGAGGAACTGATTAAAGTGGAAGTATTTATGCTTTAAGAGTGTATAATACCTTAATTGAGAGTTTCAGCTTGAATCACAAGATTTGTGACCTTTGCAATGAAAAGTTGATAGCCTTATTCAAAGAGTTTTTGCCTTTCCTAAACTGTTGCTTCAAATTCCAGTTTAGGGATTCTTCTTTTGGCGAACTTTGCACTTAATCCAACACTAAACTTGACATATTAGAAATTCAACACAAAATAGATCTCAAAAGCCTGAGGTCTTTCGCCCAGGCACCTCCATGGTGTCTCTCAGCTGAGGCAGACTTTGCCCTAGATTTCCAAATGCTTCTAGTTAAACAATGTAGGATAAGCAATCATCCTGGGTGCCCTCTGGAAGTGCTTCAACCCAGATGGCGGTTTCTTCCCATGATCCTTTGCTGGAATTCCTCTACTGTGATTGGTCCACTTCTGTCTCCACCCCTGATTGTCACCTAGCAGTTGGGCATTGCACATCAAATATATACAATTACAAAAGGCAGAGGAAATGCAGTTGGCTGCTTGGTTAGGGCTTTATCGTCAAACTCAACACATCACACAAACACACAACTGTATTACACACTCACAATTATATACCTAGAATATATTTATGACTGCAATCTCAGCTGCTCTGGCTGAGACTGAAGCTCAGAAGCCTCTTAATGTCCTAAATGTGCCTGGATTGGAACTGAGAAAGAGGGGTCTGCAACTGGTAATGGCATATCTACAAGGTGCCTTGAGGGGGTTCATGGGAAGCCATGCCCCAGTCTACCTCCCCCTTCCACCCACTAGCACCTATGGCAATGAGGGAGAACCTCTGACCTTCAGACCAAATCAAGCCTGGCAAGGGTCTTAATTTTACCCATGTGGCCATTTGTCCGAAATCAAAACAATTGGTGGCTGCTACAAACCTTGCTTCCTTTGTGTGTATGATTTGAAACAGACCACATGGGCAATGGGAAAAGTTGTGTCATATTGATGTAAGGTGATTGGCAGGTGTCATGCTTCACTCGTGTTTCAAAGTGGCCTGCTGGGGACTGCAGAGGTCTTGAGCCACCCTGCTGGCCAGATCCAGTACTCCAGCCTTCTCTAACGTCAACTAGTCATCTACTTGGCCAACTGTTTCCTTATGACAATGGATAATTAGCTAATCTTGCTACAACCATTTACTTCTCAAAGAAACTGCTTTGGCCACTTTAGCTGTCCCTTTTGTTTTTGCATACATTGCATTATGCATACATTACCAAATATAAACAATATAATCCCATGCATTGTCCCAATGGAAATGTGCATGTATGCTATGGAACAGCCTGTGATTGACCTGTGGTTTAGGGTGTATTATGTATGTATTTTTTGCATGTATAATTCCTGGCCTTTGTTTGTTTGTTTAAAGAAATGAGCATGGATGTGTGGCTCAGATGGAAGCAAATGCTCAATACAAGACTTGGCCCAATGTAAGACAAAATTCAAGCTCATTGTTTACTTAAACATCTCCATTGCAGTTCATTTAAACCAGATTCCTACTTCACCCCTCTTTGGCCACTGATCGTTCAAATTCTCTGCATTTGACTCCAAATCAGTCTCAGGCAAACTCTCATGCCATTCCTAGGTATCATACACCACTAGCTCTGAGTAGTCAACTATTAAGTCATGAATTAAGTGGCATGTATGAATTGGCCCTACCTTTTCAGAACACCACAGAGTTTGCATGGCAATAGCTTGACAAGATAAGCCAAGGAAGAATTTTGTATTCTGCATTCGTATAATATTCACCCCTTTCAAAGTGCTTTCTTTCTTTTGCAGTTCTTTGCAAGGAGCATTCAAGTGCTCATTGAAAAATTAGCTCTGGGAGTTTTTAAAGCGCAATACATAATGACTTCCCATAAGACATGTCCAGCAGTGAAAGAGGTCACTTTTTAATATTATCCCAGTACAGTTTTTAAAATATGCCTTTAGTGCTATGCTGACTTGTTTATTAGCTTGCGCTGTTAATTAGACAAAAGTAGAAGTCTCCAAGCAACCAAAGCATGGTCACTTCTAAGTTTGCTCATTAGTGGGTGTAAAACATTTCTTCCTTCAGTCCACAAGGCTTTATCAGGGCTAATGTACCATTCTTTCTTTTCAGTCTATTGCACTAATTAACTTCTTCAGCTTGCAGTTTTTGCAGGTAACTGTGCTAGTCCGTTACCACTGTAGTTACGTTTACTGTGATCCTCTGCTATTATGAAACACAATCCCACCTGCAAAGTACTTGGACCTAAGGGCAGGATCGCGCTAACATGGGTCACACAGACAATCAGCAGGCAATTGGCAGACAAGCAGGCAGCAGTCAGGCTGAAAACAGATGGGAAACCTTGTCATGTCTCTCAGGGACATATTATCCACACTGAGGGAATAGAAATAGATCTGGGATTCTTTATTTGAGAATAGCATGGCAGTGGAAGACAGGAGTGCCTGGCGTGTTCTGGTCCATGGGGTCACGAAGAGTCGGACATGACTAAACAACAAAGTCCTTGCATGTGCTTTGAATTCCCTGGAAATTTGCATGTCCCAGATTGAACTTCCTGCATTTCCTTCCTGATGGACCCCTGCACTGAGCATGGCTTACTACTACTTCCATCACCAAACCACATCAACTTCAGTGGGAAAGACTGAAGTACTTGTTTACCTTTCTCCACTGCAAGCAATATGTTTTTTTAAAAAAAATAATAATATTTATTGACAATTTAAAGACTATAAAAGAAAGAAAAAGAATTCAACAAAGCAATACAATACAATACAATACAATACAATACAAAAACAAAAACACTACATTACACTAACACTGAAACATTAAATTAACAACACAAAACAAACACAATTTAAAACACATCCAATATTTTCGGTATCTTATCTTTCATTCACTTGTTTCCACGACCTCCTCACACCTCCCTTTTTGTATTCCACTTCAATTAACTGTTTCAGCAATTCCTTTCCAACTTCCTCTGTTTCCTGTCCTGTAATTTATCTTAACTTATTCTAACCTTATTTTTTCCCTTTAATACATTAAAGATCTATTTGTGCTTAATTCCTTATAACATTTCTGCTAAAGCCATATAACTTCATTCCAACATTTTTCTAACATTCATTAATTTTACAGTATTTCTGTAAATAATCTTTAAATTTTTTCCAGTCTTCTTCCACCAACTCTTCTCCCTGGTCTCGGATTCTGCCAATCATTTCCGCCAGTTCCATATAGTCCATCAACTTCATCTGCCATTCTTCCCGGGTGGGTAAATCTTGTGTCTTCCAATACTTCGCGATGCAAGCAATATGATTTACACAAGCTGTCCTGCTTTCTGATTTGATTCCAGAATGTCCTACTTCTCCTTAGAAACGTTGGAGGTTATGGTTGGACATCTCTATTTTTATCAGAGAAATGTTGGAGGTGATGGAGTTATGTGACCCCCTGAGCCATAGCTGTCAACTTTTCCCTTTTCTTGCAAGGAATCCTATTCAGAATAAGGGAATTTCCCTTTAAAAAAAGAGAAACATTGACAGCTATGCCCTGAGCCAGGGAGATAAGTAACCTTATCTCCTGAAGGCAGCCATGGCTAGGGAAGTTTTTTAATGTTGGGTGTTTTATTATGTTTTTATATATGTTGGAAGTTGGCCAGAGTGGCTGGAGCATCCCAGTCAGATGGGCAGGGTATAAATAATAGAGTTGTTGTTGTTGTTAGTAGTAGTAGTAGTAGTCACAGTAATTGTAGTAGTAGTCAGTGCTTTTATTCTTAATGTTTTGGGGTACTCTGATTTAGACTCAAGAAAATCAACATTTTATCATTCAAATTGGGGTAAATAAATACAGTAAATGGACAAAAGTACAAAGATTCACAAAATGTTCAGGGGTATGCGTACCCCTGTGTCCACCAAGAAATAAAGTACTGGTAGTAGTAGTAGTAGTAGTAGTAGTAGTAGTAGTAGTAAATAGATTCCAGTTCCAGTTATACACAATTATACACACAGTTTTGTACACATTTTACTTTGGTTGGAGAAGCACATCACAAAAGGGATGAATTCCAAAAAATAACTGAGTTTCAGTTCTTGTATTCTTCTGCGGGGTATGAATGGCATAGTGTTTCATTATAATGGATATAAAAGTGAGTTTCTACCCCCTCCCTGTTCCTGATTCAAGCCTGGACTACCTATGAAGCAAAGTGAAGCAATTTTCAACCTCGTCAGAAGCACCCCCATGCCACATTTATACTGACTTCTTGGCAAATAGCAGGTGCTGCTCATCTCCTTACACCCTTGTTCTGCATGTAGATCTTCACTCACCACTTCTTTCCTGGCCAGGGGTTGGCCACATTCCAAAATGTATTGGGCCAGCCCTGAGTACAGTGGTACCTCGAGTTACAGACGCTTCAGGTTATGTGTTTTTTGGGTTGCGCACTGCGCCAAACCCGGAAGTATCGGAACAGGTTACTTCCGGGTTTCGGCACTCGGCATAAGTGCTAAATCGTGCTTTGCGCATGTGCAGACGGGTTGCGAACGCTGCGGTTTGCGAACGTGCCTCCCGCACAGATCACGTTCGCAACCCGAGGTTCCACTATATATAATTGCAGCCCTGGTCTCTTCCATTACAATCTTAGATACATGTCTACTCAGAAGCAATCCCCACTGAATTCAGTGAAACTTACTTATGGGTGTCTCTCTTTTGCTATTTGGAGACATTTGGAGGGTGGTTTTTCATAATTCTTCTGGTGTGTGTTGCCACCCTGCAGCTTTCATGTCCCCCTCCCTACAAGCAATTTGTGTTATCCTTTCCAGTTACCAAAAAATAGGAGCAGTAGAGAGTCAATCAAGACAATACTGGGGTTGTGAAGAGGCTACTCAGTCTTCCTTCCCCCCATTAAAAAAAAATCACTGACAAACTTCAATTAGTAAGTTATCTTAGCACTTTGTAAACATACTATATCAAAAGATTAGAGAAATGTAGGTGCAACAGCAGTGCAATGCATCACTGTCCTGATGAAGCTCAGAAAACATCACCAGGCAGATGTTATTGTTCCACAAACTGCTGTTGACAAATGTGCTACTAATAGCAATGGCAAATTATTTGTCATTTCCAGAGGTTCTTGGATACCATTTGGAGACCTATGCCATATTTCATATTGATTAAAGGCTGTCACGGACAACATTTATAAAGTTCACATGTATCAAAATTGTTCCTGTCCAGTCCTGATGTTCTTCAGCTTATCGCACCCCCGTTCTTCCCAAAGGCAATTTCCTAGCGCATTTCAGTGTGTTAGGCAATCCATACCACAAAGGAATGCAAACTAAGTGAATTAATCTTGCGGATGCTGTTATTTAGATTTGGATGCAGAGGCCACTCTGGTTTTTATTTTTTCTTTCTTCAGAATTTACATTATGGTTTTAGAGACATTGTTGCTGTTCAGCTCTCATTAGCAGAGAACAGTGGTACACACTCAGCAATCTTCATACCCATGCTTCTGTTCAAAGTGCATTGTGGGGATGAAGTAGCAAATCACAGGGGGAAATCATAGGCAAGAAAACGTTTCTCTGAAGTTTTTGGGGCACAGCTTAGCTTGAGGTGGCCAAAGTTTTTTTCAGGTTTTCCTTGTGAAAAGGGAATTCAGTAAACCTGTTTCCCTGCCTATAGGAGGCTTACCGGGAAACCTGTACAGTGGTACCTCAGGTTACATACGCTTCAGGTTACAGACTCTGCTAACCCAGAAACAGTACCTCGGGTTAAGAACTTTGCTTCAGAATGAGAACAGAAATTGTGCTCCGGCGGCGCGGCGGCAGCAGGAGGCCCCATTAGCTAAAGTGGTGCTTCAGGTTAAGAACAGTTTCAGGTTAAGAACGGACCTCCGGAATGAATTAAGTACTTAACCCGAGGTACCACTGTATAAGAACCTAAAAGGTTACTGTGGCGTTTGCCCGTTCTTTTGAAAAATGTCTATACAGGGGGGGAGAAAGAGTTGAAAGGTTGACCAATAGAAAAGCCAAAGGTGGAGCCTACCTGTTTATAAAAGGGCTTAGCCTGAGGTTTAGACAGTTAGTTGTTAGTTGGTTGGGAAGAAGCAGTTGGGAAAGCAGTTGGCAGACAGATGGAAATAGAAAGACAGTGAAGTTGGTTCTTGTGTGACAGGAGGTAGAAGGGATAGAGAAAGGATAAAATAAGACTAAGAGGGTAAAGAGTAACAGCGTTTTGAATGCATGTAAAGTTTATTTGTGTTTGCAATAAACTACACTCTTCATTGTTAACTTGAGAACCTGACTGAGACTAAGTGATTTACCGGGGAGAACCTGGTTGGTGGCAGCGGATTAGTGGTGTATGGGTCAGTAGTCTGTGAGATGACCAGGGGCTCTGTACAAACGTCACAGTTACCTATTGGTTGGAGGAAGGAAACAGAGATCAACCATGGTCAAGTTGGAGCAAAGTAGCTATTAAGCCTGATCTTTATTAACTGTTGCAACAGGGTGCTCACAATGACACACAGGAGGGACCCAGAACAATGGTGTGCAAGCCCTTATATAGACTTTTGGAATTGACCACCTTCTTAGCCCCAAGACTGGCCCCCAAAACATCTGACATACATCACAGAAGGAGGCAGGCTTCAACAGAAATCCTTTCTGGCAGGATACTGATAATGGTGACTTGATTGCCTCACCTAGCCAGCCTGGCCATTCCTTTTGAGATGCTAAATACTTTAATTCCTGAATCCAGGTCCCAGGCTCACCATTTGAGGTCAATTTGGGAGAGTCAAAATGGCTTCAGGTTTGCTCTTCTGTACTATTTCAGACACGTGGTTTATATACTTATGTATGTGTTTGCCTTGTACATTTATGAACATTTATTCTATATATGTATATATAGAAGACCTTTAGAATTCCTATAACGCTTGTATCACTTTTTGGAAAAGCTCCACACTGATCACAGTGGTACAAGACTCTCTGCAGTGTACCATCAACCTCACTTTTTATAATGCCTTGGGAAAGCTGCTACATTGTATCACTCCCAAGGCATTCTGGGAAATGGGGCCCACTGGTAGAAGAGTTCCTCTGAATCTTCCCACAAGTCAACATTTCCTGGTGAAACCCAGCTACCCCTTCCTGAAAAATTCAGATAAATTTATTTCCTTCCTGCCCAATCCTGGGCATTTGTCCCTGTTCTGATAATGTTTTAAGGAGACTCAACGGGTGTGTATGTGTGGAGAATTTGGGTCAACCTTAAATTTAACCAAAGCTACACCATAAAAACAAGCAAGCTTTCCACAAGCTTGCCTAAAAATGGATATTTTAACAAGCTGCCTATATAACACGGTTCCTTAACAGGCCTCTAGGGGCAAATATCAGGATGATATTTGCTACTTTTATAGAGGCCCTATTTTGATCACCTATCAAAGTGACCTCTGATGGAACAGGTACAAGGCTGCCTGCAAAAAACTTTGAGTGGTGAGGTTCACATGAGAGAAGGTGATCCTTAAGATTTACTTGGACCTAGATTGTTTCAGACCTTGTCACTGAACTAGAGGCACAGTTAAAAGGAAGAAAAACGTTGTATGTGAGAAATGCAATATAATGAATTAAATATAATATAATACTTCATTTCAGCATTGTGTATGCTTTGAGATAAATATTATATGTATTATATCCAGGCATGAGTGTGAGGGAGTAGGCACAGGCCTAAAATTCCCCACCATCCCATTTACTCCCCTAGCTTTCCGTCCCAGTGTATTAAGGTCCTGTGCAGAAGGAATTAAATCCTTGCTGCTCTAATATTGGCATTTCTTTCCCCAAACTATGTCTAGTTCTTTTCCTTGAAACCACATGAGTTGTACGCTTTTTCCATTGCTGCTCCAAGCAGAGCACTGTTTGTAGTTCCTCATAGCTGCACAAGCCATTCAAAGCCACTCCACAGTCCACAACTGTAATGTTTCATATCTGTGCTGAGAAACTTCATTACAGCATGAGAAATGGCAACCTCATACAGTATATTGTTTCACTACCCACATAATACTGGCCTATTAATGGATGTGAAACCTCAAGAGAGCCCCTTTCCTTTGCAATAACTAATAGGCTTTCTGGGTCATTAAATGCATTGTTCTAATCCATTTCCCTTACAAGCAAAAACCTCCAAGAATTATTAGAGTTGGCATTCAGCTCTCTTCAAGCACAGATGCAGGCTACCATGCTAAAGGAGGAAGAGCAGTGATTCTCATTAAGGTGTGTTGACTATATTTTAACCAATTAGGGCTAAATAAGGATGGGAGGTGGGTAGACTTCCTTGCATTCTCCTGGAACTAGCCCAGAAATGCACTGATTTGTTTTTGAGGTCCAATTCCTCACCCCACTAAAGGTTTGGAGTATTGAAGACCCCAAAGTATCCTCTCTACCCCTTCCTTTGCTCACCTGCAAGTGAGCCTTAGGAATGGTAGCAGCTGCAGCTGTGGAGAACAGGAAGACATCCGTTCCCCTTTATTCTTTCTCTCTTCATCATCCTGACACATCAAGACTGAAGGAGCAATAGCCTTCAGGATATGGAATCTTTCCAAGCATAACTACAGTTGCAGTAGACTTTGCAGAGAATCACATGGCCTCCCCCATGCATGGAAAGAATATGTGAGAGGGCCACCAATGCATGTAAGGTTAGCCTCACTGCAACTGATAGCAGGCCTTTTAGCCATGGTCCTGTCACCCATAAATTTGGCAGTCATGCCCCTACTGATAGCACGTTTGGAGTGCATTAGAAGGGACGCCATGTTCTCCGCTGAAGAACTTGGTCATGGTGCCCTGCACCAGCTGCATCTTCTGGACCACTCCCACGTGCAGCTCTACTGAGTCCATTGCAGTTGTCCATTTGTGAATCACAGTTGCATTGCACACCATTTTAGGTCCCCAATTAGGATCAAGGGAAGCATTAAAAAAATCACATAAATAAGGATTGGGAAAGTGCACATTCATATATTTAAATGTGTTTTAGGAAATATTTCAAAACCCAGCCACCTCACAAAATCGCTATTTTCAGCTTGAACCCCCCCCCCCCAAAAAAAAACCCCTGTTCATTAGTTGTGGTGCAGCTTTAATTTAAGCATCTGCAAGGTCTACTATGCACCATCACGCTTTGCCCTGAGATAGTCTAGAATTTCTCAAAAGGCCTTCTCTTGTTTTTTCCCCCTTTGGAAGCTGAACTTGCCTATCAGATGAATTATAATGAAAGTCTGAAGGTCTTCCTCCCCCATCAGAGTTGAATGTAATTGCCTTAAAACTTCATTGTCATGCAAGTTGTTTGTGGTGCTAGGGGCCTAATTTATAAATAATCACCATTGTACCCATTTTACCCAGAACTATTAGCTCTTCTATTTCCCTTCCTTCTCTTCGTTTAATTACAGGTAAGGGCTGCCGGTGTGTGCGATGCTAGCAATAGCTATTCTTATCACAACACGCAGACACATCGCTTTTTGTCAGCAAGAATGAGGAAAATAAATAGCCCATATAATTTATGTAGCATGCTTGATAATTTCAGAATTCATTTAGCAGTATTCAGTGAATTTAGTGAAACCAAACATGCTTTTGCTCATGGGATAGGAAATTAGGGATGTGTAGTCTCTCTGGTCCAGAGAAATACCGCTAGTCTTATTGGAACTCTCTGGACGTTCCTCAGACTACTTCAGATGTTTTCCCTCAGAAGCCTCCAAATACATTTTTTTAAAAAGAATATTTTGGCTTTATGGGGCAAACTCCTTAACTTTGGGATTCAGGAACCCACCACATACATACAATTTTACAAAGTTGAAAAAGGTCGCTGGCTCAATGGTAGAGCATCTGATCTGCATGCAGGTGGTCCCAGGTGGGGCTGGAACGGATCCCTTCCTAAAACACCAGAGAACTGCCGCCAGAAAATGTAGACAATATTGAGATAAAAAGGTAAAGGTAAAGGGACCCCTGACCATTAGGTCCAGTCATGACTCTGGGGTTGCGGCGCTCATTTCACTTTATTGGTACAGCTTCTGGGCCATGTAGCCAGCATGACTAAGCCGCTTCTGGTGAACCAGAGCAGCGCACGGAAACACCGTTTACCTTCCCACCAGAAAGGTACCTATTTATCTACTTGCACTTTGATGTGCTTTTGAACTGCTAGGTTCGCAGGAGTAGGGACCGAGCAACGGGAGCTCATTCATGGGGATTTGAACCACTGACCTTCTGATCAGGCTATGTGGTTTAACCCAGAGCGCCACCCGCTTCCCTTTTTCATATTGAGATAGATGGACCAATATACTCAGTATAAGGCTGTTTCCTACATTCCTGGACTTATCAGAAATTATTCTGCTTTGTACATGTTTTATGAATGCAATTATATTGTTGATTCTATAGGGTTCACAATCACAATACTTTTTTTTTTCTTAATGGGCCATATTGATTTTTCCCAAATAAAATTTAAAAATAAATAAAGATTTTTTTAAAATAAATGTTGCAACTCTGGGAATGGTTTATGCATACAGAGAGTTCATTAGCGTTGAATTACACCTCAGTTTTACTTTTTGAATTATTATCAATATTACTGCTATTATTTTCAAAATTTATTGGAAATTTTTTTGTTTATTCATTCATGCTGTCCTTAGCCTGTTAGTTCAGTATATGCTTCCAAATATCCTAAATTTTCATCATTGGCCAGAAACTGAAATCAAGCAGGTAACACGCACACATTATTTCTTCTGCCCTATTTTATATTGCTTCATGTATTCTTTCACAGAAATGTTGAAGATGTTTCAGGGTATGTTTTTAATGCTAGCTTCTCTTTCCTCCCATAAGTAACAATAAACAGGATTGTGTTGCCATTACTGATGAAATATGCACCTGCTACAGTTTCACTGTGCATTTGTTGTGCTTTTCAGACTGTATTTTGATGCATAGGGCCTCTTTCATTCCGGAATCTTTTTTTTTTGTTTTTGTTTTTTTTTGTTCCTGGAAGAATGTTAACTGATTGCTGTTTTTTCCCCTCATGTGCCTAAGAAGTTTTCTCCTGTTTCTTCTATTCCTTGAGAGCTGGGCTCTCAACTCTTTTGATCGGCGTTTATATATTTTCTTTCTTTCTCTTGTTCCAGAATTTACATTTTGGATAACTTCCTTCTCTGAGACCTAGAAATGATTGGGTCAAGACAACCTTGAGGTAGGGATTAGTTTAAAAAGAAAATATATGGAAAGCATTTGGTGAATGAATCACTAACTTCTGACATGTCCCCCCTGTTATTGTTTAAGTCAATGGTAAAAACAGCATTGTGGGGGATTGTAATACTTGAAGATGTGGAACAATCACATCTGACACACACACAATCAGATGGGTTTTGACAATAAAAAGGTCAGGTACATCTCTGTATTTGTGCTCAATAAATTTATCACAGTTGTCATAGCATACATATCTGATTTTCTACTGAGAATACAGGGTGGTGGGTGAAATGGCCTTTTGATCTAATCCAACAGGTTTCTTCTTATACTGTGTTCCTCTGTTTCCTAATTTTAATTTAGATGTGCACTAAGTTTGCCCATTTGTTTTCAAAAGCTACAGGATTCAGTGCTTCAGCATTACCTCTCTGGAGGTTAACCCTCATCTAGTCTAATCCTATGGAATGCAGGAATCTCAACTAGAGCATCCATGGCAGATAGCCATCTAACCTCTCCTTAAAAACCTCCAAGGAAGTCACTTTTCTTTCAGAAAGTTCTTCCTGATGTTTAGTCAGATTCTCCTTTCTCCTGAATTGAAGCCATTGGGTTGGGTCCTACTATCTGGAGCAACATAAAACAAGCTTGCTCCATCTTCCATGTGACAACCCTTTAGCTGGCCATTATAGCTTCTCTCGGCCTCCTCTTATCCAAACCAAACATAGCCAACTCCCTCAACTCCCTCCATAAGTCTTGGTCTCCAAACCCTTGATCATCTTGGTCACCCTCCTCTTTTTATATAATACTCCAGCATTTCCTGACTCCATATTTCCCTTACCTTTCCCGCCCCGACCTGGCCACAGTGATCCATGCGACGGTCATCTCCAGGCTTGACTACTGTAATTCGCTCTACGCAGGGCTGCCCTTGAAGCTGTCCCAGAAAATCCAGTGGGTGCAGAATGCTGCAGCGAGGCTCCTCATGGGGTCTCTGCCATGGGAGCATATTCACCCAGTGCTTTTCAAGCTGCACTGGCTCCCGGTGGAGTACAGGATCAGATTTAAGGTGCTGCTTTTGACCTTTAAAGCCCTTCACGGCCTAGGACGCTCGTACCTACGGGACCGCCTCTCCCGGTATGCCCCACGGAGAGCCTCAAAGTCCATAAATAGCAACACCCTTGTGGTCCCGGGCCCTAAGGAAGTTAGATTGGCTTCAACCAGAGCCAGGGCCTTTTCAACTCTGGCTCCGGCCTGGTGGAATGCTCTGCCTCATGAGACCAGGGCCCTGCAGGATCTGATTTCTTTCCACAGGGCCTGTAAGACAGAGTTGTTCTGCCTGGCCTTTGGTTTGGAGCCAATTTGATTCCCTCCCTCTCTTTCTTTTTTCTTTTCCTTCCCTTCTGCGATGAGGCTACATTTTAATATTTTAATGTTTCAATATTTTAATGTTGTATTTTTAAAAAAGTTGTAATCATTTAACTTGTTTTTATTATTGCTGGTAAGCCGCTCTGAACCTGGCCTTGGCTGGGGAGGACGGGGTATAAATAAAAATTATTATTATTATTATTATTATTATTATTATTATTATTATTATGACACTGACACCCTTCCTGCCACCTGAGCACTAGTTTCAAAATAAATATATAAATATAAATTCACACATATGTCACCTCAGGTTTCCTAGATGAAGTGAGGCCAGCAGGAGAGCTGAATGGCTCGAGTCCATCCATGCAATGTACTGATTTTACAAAATATGTAAAGAAAAGGTGCATGGGTATTTCTGAAATCAGTTGATGCAGCAGAATAACCAGTAACACAAAGAAACTTATTGGATCTGACTTTGTCATTGAACAAACATACCTTGTAACATGAGGTAATACCACATTTCAAAAGGAAGCAAAGTGAATCAAGTGAGTTGTGAACATTAGGACACACATGTTTGTCCTAATATGTTCTGGGGAATCTTATATTTGATGTTGGTTGAGTTTTGATTTAAGTTTTTATTAGCGGTACTAATTTATATGAAGAAACAGGTTCAAAACGAACCGTACTGTAAGTACACTGAGGCTGTAGACATAAAGCAGACCCTCCAAGTGTCCCTCTTTTCCAGGGGCAGTCCCAGATTTACAGGAGCCATCCCAGTTTCTGATTTGATCCTGGAATGTCCTGCTTCTCCTTAGGACGTCCCTAATTTCATCAGAGAAATGCTGGAGGGGATGGAATAGGACAACCCTAGGGCTTCTTTTCCAGCCAGAACTCATTGGAACTCAATTCCAGCACCTCTCAGATGGACGCCATTGCCATTATAAGAGAACAAGGGAGGCATTCATAATGAGTTCCCTTGACATACCCAACCACCCCAAGGACATAAAACCACCTAAGGTCTGCTTGGTAAGGCTGCAATTCTTTACCCACCTACCTGGGAATAATGGGCCTTAGCTCTGAGCCAACAAGTACTGGATGGGACCCAGAAGTTAGCCTCATTGTTTTCGGTGGAACTACTCCCAAGTAAGTATGTATAGGATTGCAGTCCCAGTTAACCATAAATTGGTTGCAAGACAATAAGACGCAAAGTCACAGAAAGAGGGAGAGAATCTAATTTCTGGGAACAGCAAAAGTTTAGCACTAAGCCTAATTATACATCTGAAGGCGTTAAATCAGAGAGAGCTACAGACAGATGTCTCTGAATCAGTCATTAAAATTGGCCACTCATTACAGCTTAGTGTTGTTTTTTCAGCAAGTGTACATTTGCATTTAGAATACTGAATGATGGTACCAATTTAAAGCCTCCCATTTGATGGATAATGAAAAGGGCCTTTCAGGAATCTGAATGTAAGCTATTGATGAATGTGCGTGAAGTCATTATATGCCTGGTCGCAGCTCACTTCTGATTCCAACTAAATTTTATTTTCTCCTTTGCAGTGAGCCTGCCCAACCAACTCTACAATAGAATAATTATAGAGACCAGGCTATGTTTATCCATATTCCTCTGTTACAAGCACTGTGTCTTTTTTTACCAGCTGAGTCCTGAGGTGGACATTTCCACTTAAACCTGCTTGGTTGTTGTTTTTTTAAAAAAATATTCTAATTGAAAATTACAGAAGGGTTATAGTTCAGTGGTTTAGCATTTCCTGTCTCCTGTTAATTGAGGAGGTACATACATAACTATACTACTGAAATCAAGAGAGCTTACAAGTGCTGAGGTTCATACCCATTGTAGAGAACCCTTTGCATAAAGGATCCCACTTCACTGAATGCACTATAAGGAACAAGTTATGCATGCCAAGTCTTATCTTTGGCCATGTATACATGCATGGGCTGCTGTTTGAACAAGGTGTTGTCACAAGAATTACTAGAAGACCAATGTGAGGAACAGAAAAGCATAGGCCATTGAAGGGGAGGAGAATTAAAGAGAGAGAGGGAGTTCTGACACACCCACATAGATTCTGTGATGGGATGATGAGCTGCTTGTGCGTAAAAGCGTAGTCCCTCAGAGTTTGCCCAGATTAGCAAAGCTCTGTCTATAGCGGAGCCCCTTAAGCATGGCTCCCTCAGTCGCTGGCAGAATCCGACAGTGGGCGTTTATGGAATCTACTCCAGCATAAAAGCTCCTTGACGGAAACGCGTCGTCTGGATTCTCGGCGCGACAGTTTCCGGCGAGGAGTGGGTGTACCTATGGGAGGTCTTGAGACTTCTCCGCTGTTATCGCTAGAAGACTCCCTGAGCCATTCCTTCACCTCCCTCTCTCTCTGATCTCCCACTCTCCCCCTGCTGGTGCCTTCCTCCGCAGCTGAGTCTCTTCTGGCTTCTGAGAGCCCCTCCACCTCCTGCCTTTCCGATGGCAGTTCCCTGACAGATTCCATCCACCCCACTGCAATATGCCTTGATAACAACACATAGCTGTCATGACTTACAGATTTGAAAATAAGGGACCAACAGCCTCAGAAATAAGGGATCAGCAGCCAAAATAAGGGATGTTCAACTTCTGAGCCCCTCCGAACCAAAGGCAGAAAGCCCAGCCAGCAGCCAAACGAAACCTCAAGTGGTGGTTTCCACAGCACAGCAACCCGGCAAAGGGGATGCAGCAAGGAAAACCACCGTCACCTCTCCGCTGGGAAGCACTGAACAAAGGTGAGTCCCCAGGCAATGCAGCCAATTTGATCGGCACAAAGCATGCAAGCTCCACCCCCCCAGTCGTTCTTCGACTCCTTATTGGGTGAGCAACGCAACCCAGGAACACAGTTGGAGCCTCCCTCCTCCCTAGCCAGCAGGCAGGGAGGGAGAAGAGCTTCTTCCTTTGAAACCCGGGAAATTTAAGGGACATCATCAATAAGGGACAGCAGTGGGACACGGCGCTGGGATAAGGGACTTTCCTGCCAAATAAGGGACGGTTGACAGCTATGACAACAGTTTGAAGTAGAATTATTTTCCCATTTCAGATTATCCCAGGACAGGGGAAATCCAAAGTTGGTACTGAAAAGGAACAAGATGAAGGTTGGTTGAGTGGGGTTGTCATGGGGACAATAGCTCAAAATTTCAAGGACAAGGCGCTTCCATCACACATGAAAAGCTGGTGTGGTCAAGACCTTAAATTTAGGATTGTGACTTTTGATCCATGGCTCTTTTATACATACCACTGTATCTTTGTATGTGTAGGAGAGAACGGGAAAAGCATGTTCAATGTTATGTGAGTAGTAGAGCTGAAGTGACTTCCTCCATTCACTTCCAGGAAGTCAATGGCAAGTCATGGTGGCACCAAGGTTGGAGCAGTGTGGATACACTAGATGAAGCATTGGCAGAATGGCTCCACCAGTGCACACACACATTCAAACCTTGCCAGCACCACCCAGCACCAGCACCCCTGGTGCCATCCCTAGGGAGCACTGGTTGCTTGGCCACCCATGAAATTTCTACTGTGGGTGCCTGTCCATCACGTTGCATGTGTGCTATTCAGCCTCTGCCTACCCCCATCTGAAGCCTTACCTCAGCTGACACTTTGACACCATGGGAGTGGCTGGCGGAGGCTGAGTATCACACTGGATGTCATGATGCACATGTATGCTACTGGGCCCCCACAGTCTGAGGCCCAAGTCAGCACCTGTGCCCATTACCATCAAGGTAAGTGTCAGCAATGCAGTGCCAGGGAGCAAAGTGTGCTAGTGCCTCATATATGGTTGGTGGGTGGAGCCTGGTGGAATGGAGTGGACCCTTTGGGAAAACAGTGCCATGTGAATAAGGGACAGAGGCTGTCCCTGCTTGGCAAATGTTCTTGACCAGGCTTCCTTAACCTCGGCCCTCCAGATGATTTTGGCCTACAACTCCCATGATCCCTAGCTAGCAGGACCAGTGGTGAGGGATGATGGGAATTGTAGTGTCAAAACATCTGGAGGGCCGAGGTTGAGGAAGCCTGTTCTTGACAGATGTTTTTAAGCAATGTAGACATCACTTTGGCCCCTTAGTTGTTCCAACTCACCCAGAAGTTTTAATCCTTCCCTGGTAGAGTATGAGGCTAGGACTTCATGGAACTTTTATTCCTAATCATAGGGAAACATATTACTGTTTCTCAATCCTGCTGGATAAAGATCTGAATCTTCAGTAGTAATCTCAGGAGAATCTTCTGTCTTGGCAGGTCTTTGGCTTGCCAAAAGCATAACCTTTTATTGCTCACTCAAGTTTGCTCCACTTTGTCAATTGATTTATATTATCGTCTGCTTCTTTGTTACTGTTTTTCTCATTTGATATTTTTAGTGTTCTGTTATTCATTTATTGCTTTACCTTTGATTTTTAGCTTTGAGGTTTAATATTTGTTTGTAAGCTGATTTGAGCAGCTTTTAGCTGGAGAAAGAAGTGAAAACACACGCAACACAAGTAAATAACCCATCCATCTTAAATATTTCAAATATGAAATTAGAATGTTTACAAGGTTTGTCAGCTAACAACTCAATCCCTGTCCAGAGGTGTGTGCAAGTTTAGACAAGAAACTGAGAAGGACCATGGAAATAAACATCATTACTATTATATAATAACAATAAATTACAGTTCATATATGTTTCCAAGCAAGAATAAAGTAAAAATGGGTTCTAAAACATTTTTTAAATAAAAAAACTAAACGAAACTAATGTCTTAGCCAAAACAAATGAAAACCCAAGGCAAAGACCATTTCCCCCTCAAACTGTTCAACTAAAATGCATGCAGAAGCTGTAAAGTGTCAAGAAACTTTTGATTCTGCCTGCCCAAAATAGCTTTAGGCT
This sequence comes from Podarcis gaigeae, assembly GCF_964106915.1. Taxonomy (NCBI): domain Eukaryota; kingdom Metazoa; phylum Chordata; class Lepidosauria; order Squamata; family Lacertidae; genus Podarcis; species Podarcis gaigeae. The sequence goes on along the minus strand of NC_139685.1, from coordinate 17,353,786 downwards.
TTGGCCTAGCTAATATTGCAATATATCAAATACTAATAAACTAAAGGAGCTACAACTTGCTGTGCTATGCAAGTCCATTAAATTACAATACAACATAACCGTGGCATTGTAATACAATATAGAGTGGCAAAATACCATTATAAAGTACAATATTAAGTTGCAGACTTCATTATGAAACCATGTTGACAAAATAAAAATAAAATCAATTGGTCTATTTTGAAGCAACTCTGGGAAAGTTCTACCAAGAAACCGGGAAGGGGGGGCGCACAGCGCCCAACGACAACCCAACCCCAAATAAAATCCAAACAATTTTGCTGCAGCCTTTTAAAAATCTGTGAAGCAGAGCATGCTTTTGTGGATTTAAACTTCATTAAGAACATATTAAAAGCTCTGCTTAAGCTAATCAAATGTCTTCAGACAGAGTAGTAATGGGTGAGCCTCCCCCGTGCCAATTCAGAATGTACCTACATCAAACATGTTCATTTGGGTTCTGTCGATTGGGCCAAATTTACCCCCGTGTTAAGATGCGATTGCATTGCCAGTGTTATCATCAGGAGCACAACAATGGCTTCCTGACACAACATTGTTCCCCAGCGGCCCACTGAGGAAGAGTAGGGAGCAGGCGGTAACTCTCATGGTTTTTATTACCAATGCAACTGATTGAGGCAGAAGTATTAAGGAGTGATGAGTAATCCTGAACCCACTGCCAATTCCATCTCAATTCGCCAGGGACAGTTGAGAAACGGAAGATGACGGTGGATCAATGACACTGAATTTTTAGGGTCTCCACACTGTCACTTTTCATGGGATGAATTCAATTGAATACAGTGGTACCTTGGTTCTCAAATGACTTGGTACTCAAAAAACTTTGAACCCAAACACTGCATACCCGGAAGTAAGTGTTCCAGTTTGTGAACGTTTTTCGGAAGCCGAACGTGCTTTGAGTGTTACGCTGAGGTCAGTCTGTTTTTGCTATTCATTTTGCATTTTTGTTCTTGAGGCTCTTCTTCTTTTGTTTTTTTGTGACTGTGTGGAACCCAGTTCAGCTACTGATTGATTGATTGTGTGACTGCAATACATTCTTTATTGCTTTTATTTTATGGATCAATGGTCTCATTAGATAGTAAAATTCATGTTAAATTGCTGTTTTAGGCATTGTTTTTAAGAGTCTGGAATGGATCTATCCATTTTGTCTTACTTTCTATGGGAAAGCATGCCTTGGTTTTGGAACCCTTTGGTTTTGGAATGGACTACCGGAACGGATTAAGTTTGAGAACGAAGGTACCGCTGTACTGGGAATTTAGGTTCATCCAATTCAAGTGTCTTCAAGTGCTCTGTCACCCTAGCACAACAAACCTACTTTTTCCAAATAAATAAATAAATAAGTAGCTTTTATACTTTGAAAAGTGACAGATGAAATTGTGGGATGGATGAATGAATGATTAATGGGAAGATGTGTAAACACTTTGCAAGCAAATCAGGATGAGTGCTCATTATCAATGTCAGCTATCCATCACCACATACCTCGAGGTAGTTTTGTCATCTCTATGGATCACAATGGACAGGAAAGGTCAGTTGCCTGAGGATGCACATCTTGGTTGCAATTTTTAGGGACAAGTTGATAGGCGAGAGGTTAACTGGCAAGGCAGTGTCTTATCTCAAATAATCCTAGTTTATCTGCCTGGGGAGAAGCGTGAGGGGAAGTAACTTACAATTTTGTTCCACATCGCTGTGGGGAGGGATTAGCTTTGTCAGTAGTATATGGTTGTAATTAAAATTAATATCTAGCTTCAAGGACACCGGTTTTGAAGAAGGCCCCTTTATTGACTGCTACCTCTGAGATAGATGAGAGGAAGTAATTTTGATGTATTAACTGTGGAGTAGGCCTGACTTTTCCTGTGATTATGAAGTGGCCAATAAAGGCTTGGGAGTGCCTGAACATGTCCGGAAAAGGGTTGCTGTGCCATCTCATGCTGAATGCAATTTACTTGTTTGGGAGGAGGTAATGAGTTCAAGGTTGGACCGCATAACGCATTAAGACAGAGGAGTTGATGGAAGCACAAACTCCTCGGACTGGAGTCTGCAACACATATTAAAATTTCCAGTAGGACTTCCAATTGTTATGCTGTAAGTCAAAGAAAACACTCACGTCGTTGACATCATCTACGCTGCTGGAGAAAATATGGAATTTCAAAATGAAGCTGCGTGCGCTTGGCAGGTAATAGCACGTAGCAGAAATTCCTGGCTGGTCATAAATTGCTAAAGCACAGGACTGCAAAATTTGTAGCAAGGCAACGCAAGATGGGCTGGAGGGCTCTTTGCAGCTTGGAGGGTCACAAGTTGCCTTTTGCTTACCATGTTACAGAACAAAACTGGTCTCATTTAAAGATGACTCAAGATCTCCACTTGCCAAATAGATTTATTATTATTATTATTATTAATTATTATTATTATTATTACCCCACCTATCTGGCTGAGTTTCCCCAGCCACTCTGGGCAGCTCGCAGCAGAATAGTAAAAACACGATAAAACATCAAACATTGATGAAAAATTAACATGTTACAATTTTTCATTATCGATGAACAAAGGTATTGGGACACGGGTGACACTAAACCACTGAGCCTCTTGGGCTTGCCAATCAAAAGGTTGGCGGTTCAAATCCCCATGACGCGGTGAGCTCCCATTGCTCGGTCCCAGCTCCTGCCAACAAGGTAAATGTTAGGTTTCAGGGACTATTGCTAATTCAGGAGATGGGTAGATAGCTAGATTAATAGCTAGCTGGATTGGTAGGTGATAGATTATAGATAGTTAGAGAGATGAAAAACAAGAGAATGACAAGATGCAAATCAGATTTACACAACAAATAATTGATAAAATATTACAGGCTTCCATGTGAAACATAACCAGACACAGAAAAGACCTTTTCTGGTATAACAGTAAACAACTGGTATAAGACTGTCTGGGAAATAGCCCTTTTAGTGTGACTAACAAATAAGTTAAGGTTGTCACGTGGACAAATCAATGAGGATGGCTTTGAGCCAGTGTGGTTTGATTTTATTACATATTCCAGAGAGTGTATGATCTTCGCCACCAGCCTTTAATGCAATTTGGTTGGTCTGAAAAATGCTTCAACATTTACCCCTGCCTTCACATTCATATTCATTAGCGCCTCATTTTGTATTACCCATAACATGAAAAGAAAATGAACACTTCTGCAAAATAATCATATGGGCATTTGATACTTAGCTGCAGTATCTGAGATATTTTATTAGAATCCAATCAAAAATTTTGAGAGTATTTGGCTGTACAATATTGTCAGCTAACAGTTAATTTCACCTTCGTTACTTTGGTTTTATGAAGAATATGTATGCTTACCAATGATATGAAATCATATGTCTGAAACGCTATTATAAACACGGTACAAAAGTTTTGCCATGCAGGAAAGATATATAACTTTTATGATACTTATATAAAGTAGGTTTTTTTTTCTGGGGGGACACAGGGGGATACATACCCCTAAACATTTTGTGAATCTTTGTACTTTTGTCCATTTACTGTATTCCCCACCCCCGATTTGAATGATAAAATGGTGATTTTCTTGAGTCAAAATGAGAGTACCCCTAAACATTTTTTTAGAAAAAAGCACTGCTTATAGGCACTATTTGTTATACCTTTATTTCTTTTGTAAAACCCAATAAAAATGTTATAATCAGTGTGTTTTCTTTGCTTTTGTTTTGTAAAAGAAAAGGTGCTGGAACTCACCTGACATTGTTACAGTAAGTGCCACATTTTAAACATTTTTTGGGGGGAGGTGCCCAGACAGATACTGGGGAGCAAGGTGTGGTCAGAGGCGGAACAAACCGATTGGGCGTCTGGGGTGGCGTGCATGCCCTGCGTTCAGGGGCGGGGCCAGCCACTCACGGGGCGGGGCCAGCCGGGGCAGGAAGCTCCATGGGGCCTCCAAGGATTTTGTCTGCCTCCTCCTACTCAGCCACCCTAAAGCTGAGGGAGAGATGGTGGGCACACTGTTTGGGGCAGTTCGGAGCCTGCGGGCGCCCAAGCCACCGTGTCACTCTCAGGAGATACGCACGGCTCAGGCGTGCTGCAGGACCCGTGGTGAGTGCCGCCTGGCATTTTGTCGCCCCCTCAGTGGTGACACCCGGGTGAGGAGATTTCACCCCTCCCATATCCAAGAATCTGCTGATGAGTCTGGGGATTTTCCAGAAAGGAGGGGGCAGTGTTCTGCTCTCTACTTATTCCGCTCCAGCCTAACATCAAAGAGTCAGTCAGTGTCAGAGAGAGAGACTAAGTGTTAGAGAGAGATCGTGTGCATAGATAAGGTTGCTGCTAAGAGCAGCTGCAGACACTCAGTGCAGTTCAGCATTTTCTCTTAGACCTCATTTAGCTCTGTACATAGTTGTGTATTATAGTTGTAGATAGAATAAAAGAAGATATTCTACAGAGCTGCTCTCTGAGTCGTTTATGCTCTGCTGTACTCTGCTATACTCTGCTGTGCGACGACTGTCTTCTTTTTGGAGTGAATCCGGTGCTCACAACTCTAAGCTGTGAGTCCACAGCACTTTGACCTGTTCCTGTGCAGAAGGTGGTCTCTGGAAGTGCTACCCAGCTCGCCTAGCCCAGTCGGGGCTGAAGTGAATGAATCCAGTCGGTGGCACTGGCTCAAGGGCGATGCTGACACCGGGACAGCCCGTAACCACCACACACCCCTTCCTCTGCCCCTGGGTGTGGTGACAAGGTGCCAAAGAAAAGCCTGTCCTGTTCTACGCTGCCCTGCAGCCCTCGCAAAGATGCTTCTCCAGTGACAAAATAAGCTTCATTTGCTAATCCGATTATGTGGAATCAGGGGGCCATCTGCTCTTTTGCCTAAAGCCAACCCTGCAATCCACATGGGCTAAAGGATCAGGCCTTCTGCTGACACTCTCACCATCATAATCATTTAACAGCCTTTTTCCTAGTACGGCACTGAATTATAACAAGATAAGATATCTCAGATACCAATGGGAAGGGGAACGCACACATCGAGTAGGTCTCAGTTTGCATTGCTGCGGGATGCTGTGGTTCAAATTCTCCATTGACTGCAGCCATTACAGCAGAGCTCAGCATTAGACATCATAGCAGGCATGACAGTTTGATGGATTGCACTAATATATCAACCGATGTAGCTTTTCGAAGATGCGCTGCACAAAGCTTTTCTCAAAGTGTCATATCTGTGATGAAGGTGTTTTGATTGTGGCAATGCCCTGCCATTAGAACTCCTGTGCTACTCAGTCCTCTGCATATTAACTCAAAAGTAAGTTAGATATGCCAGTATTACAGAAGATGAGCAATACCCCCCTGCCCATCAGCATTTGGCTCAATCTGGTTGATCTAAATTTAAATTTAAGCACAAATGGTGCTTAAATTGGTGACTCACAGCTGTCCATGGAGGCACAGGTCAATTCTCTGTCCAGGGCAGCTGTCTACCAGCTCCATCTGGTACGCAGGCTGAGACCCTTCCTGCCCGCGGACTGTCTCAGCAGAGAAGTGCATGCTCTGGTTATCCCCCACTTGGACTACTGCAATGCGCTCTACGTGGGGCTACCTTTGAAGGTGACGTGGAAACTGCAATTAATCCAGAATGCAGCAGCTAGACTGGGGACAGGGAGTGTGTCCACTGAGACCATATAACCCTAGTCCTGAAAGACCTACATTAGCTTCCAGTACATTTCCAAGCACAATTCAGAGTGTTGGTGCTGACCTTTAAAGCCCTAAACAGCCTCGGCCCAGTATACCTGAAGGAGCATTTCCACCCCCACCATTCTGTCTGGGCACTGAGATCCAGCGCCAAGGGCCTTCTGTCAGTTCCCTCATTGTGAGAAGCAAAGTTACAGGGAACCAGGCAGGTGGCCTTCTCTATAGTGAAGCCCACCCTGTGGAATGCCCTCCCACCAGATGTCAAAGAAACAAACAACTATCTGACTTTTAGAAGACATCTGAAGGCAGCTCTGTTTAGGGAAGCTTTTAATATCTGATGAATTATTGTATTTTAATATTTTGTTGTAAGCTGCCAAGAGCGGCTGGTAAAAAACCAGCCAGATGAGCGGGGTATAAATAAATTATTATTATTATTATTATTATTATTATTATTATTATTATTATTATTATTCACTTTGAACCACACTCTCTCGTTCATCAACATGCCAATATTTTATACTGCTTCATTGGTAGCATAACATGGAAAAGGACTATTTATTGCTCATGCTTAATCTAAGCACAACCACAAGAGCTCTTTATTGGGTTTTTAGCAATGCAATGTTGAATGTTCAGCCTGTCCTATCTTGTTTTCCCTTTGTTTTTGTTTTTCTTTTTAAACCAGTTCACAAACCAAGAACCTATACTTTGACAATTACTAATGCACCCTACATTGCAGATATTATTCTATTTTTGTGTTATGCAAATGACTTGAGAAGATTTGGTTTATTTATTTATTTTGTGTCTTTTTGTATTCATATGATCTTTGTTTATAAAACCCAAGTTATTTTAAAAACAGATAAGTTTATTGAGCACAACAGAAGTACTCCAGGTAAGTGCACAGAGCGCAGCCTTCGAAAGGTAGCAGTAAACTTTTGTTACCATCTTCTTGCTTTGCTACTGCTCCCCCTGAAAGGAGATGAGATATGCCTGTCTATATCTGAGGGACACTGGATTCACCCACCATGGATTTGTAACAGTCCCAGACCTCTAGTTGGGTGGGGAGGTTAAATGGGGGGGGGGATGTTAGTTTGATGGGAATGGTTTTTGGACTGGGGGTTGGTTGAGGCTTTGTTTATTTGCCAATTAGTAAATCAGAGTATTGCTTTGTTTAGCATTTTAGTATTGTTAATGTTGTTCACTACTAATTTATGGGCTGGTATGAGATTTCTTCTTTAATTTTTCCATGGATGTTATGTGTTATTGTGTACAGTGGTACCTCAGGTTGAGAACTTAATTCGTTCTGGAGGTCCGTTCTTAACCTGAAACTGTTCTTAACCTGAAGCACCACCCCCGGAACAAATTAAGTGCTTAACCCGAGGTACCACTGTACCGTATTTTTCACTCTATGACACACTTTTTCCTTCCTAAAAAGTAAGGGGAAATATGTGTGCGTCTTATGGAGTGAGTGCAAGCTGCACAGCTATCCCAGAAGCCAGAACAGTGAGAGGGAGTGCTGCGCAACAATCCCTCTTGCTGTTCTGGCTTCTGGGATTCAGAATATTCTTTTTCTTGTTTTCTTCCTCCAAAAACTAGGTGTGTCTTATCCTCTGGTGCATCTTATAGAGTGAAAAATACAAAGGACAGCTGGACATAAAAAGGGCCCCATTACCTTCAGTAGCTTAGGGCCTCATCAAACCTAAATCTGGCCCTGGGGGTATGTCCTGTTTCCCACCACCGCAAACCTGGGTCCATGCTATCTTCATCTGCCCCCTCCCTGGAAACCTATTGGGGTGGCATTCTCCCTCACACCTCCTCATCTGACCAGTCCCTGACATTGTGCTACACTCAGCACAATGCAATAACGTGATTGTTGCATAAATGGCAACTTTGATGTGTCCATGTTGGCGTGAGCATACACACCCCAGAACTCCCAATGTCTCTTCCTGATGTAGAAATTTAAGAGTGGGATGGCCAGAATTTCTGCCTGGCAGATCACCTTATTGGTAGGCATTGCTTTTGTCTCCTGTGGAAGAAGCCATGCTTATGAAACCTTCTTTCTTATCTTTCCTAAAAAGAAAGAAGCAGAGAGAGATGTTTGGAAAGGGGGGGGGGCTAGCAAAGTCATCACTCCTGCACTGCTACACAGAAAGCAACATCTTACCCTTGTTTTCAAATAACCTCTGAAAAAATAATCTTCCTAAACATCAAATTAGCAACCTAATTTGATTTTGCAATTGCTGTTAATATTAGAGCATGTCTTAATTTGCTGTTAAAGATACATACAGAGATTTAGCAGCCTCCCCCCCCCCCACCCAAGAGTAACAGTTCAATGGCATTTGATAGGGAACTGTATGCTATGAATAATCTTCAGGCTTGATTGCTTGTACTCTGATGAATGACAAACATAATTTTTCCTGGGCTCCTAGAATATATTTAAATGGTTTCATTTTGTATTTCTGAATTGACAATTTGATAGTGTTCAGTGCAGTGTGCTTCAAATGTTACACATTTCATATGTAGGCTCGTAGATTATAATCAACCTAGGTTTGTCTGGGCTGCTGGGAATTATTTGTTTTTTGTTTGGTATAATGTAACAGTTTAATGACATTTGTTTCGGCATGCTTCAAATATTAAACAATTAGATGTATACCAACGGTTGAAGGGTTTCGCCTAATTTTTGTAGGGCTGGTGGGATTTATTCTAGTGGAGGGTTTTGCTTTGTTTGCTTGTTTGTTAGCATATAATTATTAAAAGGACTGTTGACACACAACTACTAAAATAAATAGAGACAGTTGGAATTTGCGTCAGCACCTGAAATTCATAAAATGCAAAATGTTTGGGAAGAGGATAAACCGACTTTGAATAATGCAGTATATGGATCTTATAGGATCTCTCTGGAAGGCTGACTGTCACCTGTACTGGCCTCCTGTAATACTGCCTGTGGTTTTGTAAATGTAATGAAATAAAATGAGCATCCTTTAAATTGATTTATTATGGCTGTCCCCACAAATCTTTGCATGTCTGTGGCATGGGGGTGGAAAGGAGAGCCCAGTTTCGGCCATGCAAACCAGAGCCAGTCGGAATGTTCTGGATGTCGCTGTGCATCATGGGAAATGTAACTCCCACATTCAAATACACCTCCAGATCCTAAACAAAGTTTAATCCAGACAACATTAAAGCAATAAATTATTCCCCATGAGTATTGTTGAAAAGGGCAGCTTCTGTTTCTGCTTGCATCTTGCTTATGGTGAGAGCCAGTGTGGTGTAGTCTCGTAGAGCGGTAGTCTCGTAATCTGGGGAACCGGGTTCACGTCTCCGCTCCTCCACATGCAGCTGCTGGGTGACCTTGGGCCAGTCACACTTCTTTGAAGTCTCTCAGCCTCACTCACCTCACAGAGTGTTTGTTGTGGGGGAGGAAGGGAAAGGAGAATGTTAGCCGCTTTGAGACTCCTTCGGGTAATGATAAAACGGGATATCAAATCCAAACTCTTCTTAAACTGTTTCAGATCTTCAGCAGGTTCCCTAGCTGGGTCTTCTCCATGCAGGATAATATGAAAAACCCACTGTTTTTTGGTTTGTTGGGGTTTTTTTTTTTTTTGTTCTTACCCTATAGCAAGACCTGTAGAAGGAATCTTCCGTGGCTTGGGTTACAATGCCTCTGTCTGCCTGAAGGTGTAATTACAGCTCATTTTTAAAAAATAACATTCCACCCCAGTCACGGTTCTTATAACCACTGAGCCATGAGGAATGATAAAGAATAGTTTTAAGTAGGCTTAGTGCAGTAGCTATGATCATAGAATTGTACAGTTGGAAGGGACCATGAGGCCATTTCAGGAATGTAGTACAACCCCCCTGAAATATAGGAATAAACAATGTATAAAAAACTAAACTTGGCAGAGCTGCCCCTAGAGTTTTTCTGTATAGCTTTGGCTAAAGAACTGCCTATTTCCATGTGAACCTTCCCAGACCCTGTGATCATCTTCTGAGGCCCTCCTTCATTTGCCTCCTCCTTGAGAGATCTGGAGGATGGCAACACAAGAACAGGGCCTTCTCTGCAGTGGCTCCCCATCTGTGGAATGCTCTGCCCAGAGAAGTTCCCTTGGTATCTTCATTATACACCTTTAGGCGCCAGGCAAAAATGTTCCTTTTTAATCAGGCCTTTTGTTGACCTGAACGACATCCTATACCATGGGTAGGCAAACTGGATCCGGGAGCCGGATCCAGCCCAATCGCCTTCTAAATCCGGCCCGTGGACTCTCCAGGAATCAGCATGTTTTTACATGAGTAGAATGTGTCCTTTTATTTAAAATGCATCTCTGGGTTATTTGTGGGTTCTGGCATTCAGGAGCCAAAACGTTCGACTTGCTGTCCGTTCAGGATCCAAGGTATGACTGTATTGTTTTTTGACTCAGAGGGAGAAATCCCCTGATTTGCTTTGATTTGCTTTATTATACACAGTGCTATTTTGGAGGGGTGTACACAGGGGTACGCATACCCCTAAACATTTTGTGAATATAAGTTTGGCCTCATTGAGGGGCAGTATTTCAATATGAGTAGGAAAATGAGAGTACCCCTAAACATTTTCTTTAGAAAAAAGGCACTCATTTTACGGCCTCTGTAGAGAGCTAATATTCACCTCTCATATTCTGTGTCACATAACTCTAGTCACACAAACTCTACTGATGCCAGTCCCTGCACCACTCTCTTTCTATATTCCTCTCTCTCTCTCTCTCTCTCTCTCTCTCTCTCTCATGCACACACACACACACACACACTTCACAAACTGCTTGTTTCAGATGCCACTCCTGAAGGTGAATTATCTACTCAGAAAGAAATATCAGCCATCACTTTAGACAAAACCTTAGTGATAGACTCATCCAGAGTAATCAAGCTCGGGCAAATTCATATCACCATGACAATGCACTGTTCACCCCCCACCTCAAGTGAAATATCTTAATAGCAACTTCAACAGCCATAGGTGGACGTATCCACTGATACCCGTCTGTTTCATTAGCACCCTGTCCTGCTTATATAAATGACTCACAGTGGAAAGTGGGGAAATAAATAAATAAAGGGCATTAATCAAAGACTCCATTACATTCAAATGTATGCTACCACAGTGTGCTGCAATTTCTTATTCGTGGAAAATCAATTCCCCCCCTTTTTTTTTGCTAAAAAGAATCCACTAAATGGCATTATGGTTCAGCAACCACCACCTTCATTAATTTTTGCTTGATATTAGAAGCAAACAAACTGGCAAAGGTTCGATTCACCTCAAAGGTCTGGTTAAAAAATCTCTGCCTTTGCCATCTAGCCGTTCCATTCGTGTATATAAGGCTTTTTCTCAGTCTATTAAAGATCTAATCACAGAAGTCCCCACAAAAGAGAACTCTCATATTAATGTACAGCTGTGCTGCTGCTACACTAACTTACCCTGCTTGCTTTTTTTAAGAAAGAAAAAAGTAGATTGGCCCTATGGGACTACACAGCCATATGGTGCATGAGGAAATTGCTCTATGAGTTTGTACTTGATATACTTCAGTACCAAATGAAAGGAATGGCAAGCCATTCACACAATCCATCTCACTTATTCAGTCCCATATGCATATTTCAAATAATCAGGATGGAAAGGGACCAATGGCTCGCTCATAATGGCTCACAAGTATATGCACCCAAAGATGAGCAAGCTTTAGGTGATTCTGAATGAGTGATGCATTCTGCTGTAGATTTCCTTTCTCATAAGGCTGTCCGTGTCTTCATTTGAGGAGGCCTGGACAGCAGCAGTAAGATCTAGAATCCTATAACAGGTTCACTTCAGTAACATTTCGTAATATGGCACAATAATATTTTGTAATATGTGGACAAAATTGCCAACCACAAATGGATCTTCTCAGTTATGGATCGTCTCAATTTTGCACCCCCTCAGATCAGTGCCCTTTGTGAGGGAACTGCCCGTACCACCCTAAAACTGGTGCTGCTTATAATTAATTGACAACTGAGTAGGGGTAAAATGACTGAGCTGATACACACACAGACAGACCTTTGGACCAGTTTCCAAAAAGCAGGGGGCATTCTTCATTCATTAAAAAAACCCACCCCAAACCAATATGTCATATGTCAATATGTCACTGCTTTAGCAGTGGGTCTTACACCCAGAATTCCAAAATCTATTGGGGTCTGTCACAGCCCTGGCAGAAACTCCTGGTATTCACCCCAATCCAGCCAAAATGCTGGACTTTTACCCCACTGATTTCATTTGGGCATACTTGAGGCTTCATCCAAGCTATGCTGGATTTTACTTCATATTCTAGCCAGACAACAGGTTTTCTGAGATCCAAGCGGCCAACATATATGTTGAAGCAACCTATCTCTAGAACTCCTCCATGAGGGAAACCTGCTCAACAGTTTCTCTCACATGCTACAGAATACAGTGGTACCTCGGGTTACATATGCGTCAGGTTACATACGCTTCAGGTTACAGACTCTGCTAACCCAGAAACAGTGCTTCAGGCTAAGAACTTTCAGGATAAGAACAGAAATCGTGGTGCTGCAGCAGCGGGAGGCCCCACTAGCTAAAGTGGTGCTTCAGGTAAGAACAGTTTCAGGTTAAGAACAGACCTCCGGAACGAATTATGTACTTAACCAGAGGTACCACTGTACTTACTTTTAAAAGCCTTATAGAAAGGATGTCAAATTTTTGTTCACTTTGCTGGTGCTTCATTGTGATTAGCAGTTTTAATACATGGTAAAGTTTGGGGGGGGTTGTATTGTGGTTCATGATTTGCAAGTCATTTTCATGTGGTATAGGTGCTTCAAAATGTTTGCATGCATGTACACATAAAACCCTAGTCATGCTTACTTAGAAAGGTTTTCCGAAGATTTCAGTAGAATTTTCGGGACAATAATGTGGACAGTAGCAATGCACACCGGGCTTCCTGGTGTCGAGTGTTATTGACACTTTGCCATGATGAAGGAGATGGGCAAGGCAGCGTTCAACACACTGCAGAGCCAATCCAACACTCCACAACAGATTGTCTATCTTTTAAAAATATCTAAGCCAGCAGACCTCAATAAATGCATTTGATAGGTTATTCCATTGCAGCTCTGCTGTTCTTTCTATTTACATTCCTGAGCAAGCAGATCTCAATAACTTCACTTGATAGATAATGCCATTGCTACACTAGTCTTCTTTCTAATTATGAATCTGCATTGTGTCCTAGTCCCAGTGTCTAGGATAAACATTTCCAGAAGCTTCTGTATCTTCTCCTCTCCCCATGGTGAGTGGTGATCAAGATTTTCCTTAGGGGTAGGAGAGTGAGGCTACTTGTTCCAGGTTTTACACACAGAAAGGGCCACATCCATTGACAAGCAGTAAATGTCAACTGAGAAATGAAAAATGGCATTGTCACAAGGTGCAGTGAAAATAAAGAGTATGTGTGGCTCAAGTGAATATTCAGCCTCTTAAAACAGGACTGGTGAACAGTATCCTAAAATATAGAAAATTCACAATAGGAAAACAATAGGAAAATGGGAGACTTCTCCATCAACATAATTGTCTCAGCGATTGTGCTCAGTAGAGCTTATTCTCTAGAAGGGATAGAGGACAAATTGAAGTCAGTTCAGATTTAAAGCTGAATCTATCAGTTTCACACTTTCCAAAACAATGTAAGAACTGAAACACATATTCCGAATTTTGTGACACAGCTCTCCAACTAATGTTAAGGGGGGGGCTATGTATTAGGGGAAGTGATGCATTAAAATGAATATTTTTACTGGTAATAACATAAAAAAATATAGAGAGAGGCAATTGCTTGCAAAATATGCACATTATAAAATATACTTATTAGAAGAAATTCGCACTAAAATGCTGGTGAATTTTCATGATGGTTTTTCTCTCACAAATTGAAGCAAAATGTGGAGAACTGAATTTAAGAATGGAAAACAAAAAATACAAGAGAAGAAAAAACAATAGATCTCTCCATCCCTACTTCCTAGTAAGTGTGTTTTAGATGTCATCTAAAAGTTAGTTCACTTGATTTGTCTAGGACTAGGGGTGTGTGTGTGTGTGTTTGTGTATACTGCACTTGCTCACTCTGTACATGAACTGATCCATGGCAGAGGTAAATGTGATCACAGCACTGTTACAAAAATTCTGTCTAGGGTTTTAGATCTGTGATAGACCACTTATGTATACTGGTCATCTGAGAATGTTGCAATACGCAAGCCATAAGCATGCCTGTGTAAATGAAACACAAAACCAATTTTCAAGCTGAAGTTTTATATTCTCAATTAAACAGCCAGGACTTTCCGCTATGTAGTAATTTCATTTTTAAAATAAAAAAAGCTAATTAATAGATATTATACCAGATGCAGACCTACTTTTAGGTTGCTCTTGTCAGAATTCAAGGTCATAAGGCTTCCTCTTTTTCAAATGTAAGGAAAGCTTACTTTGTCTTGGACAGACTGTGATGTATGTTTTGTTTGTATGTCATCTATAATTTTTGCTGGAAAAAAATGCAGGAAATGTTATTTCTCTTCAGAGGAATGAGATTACCACATCCTAATTTTATCATGAGTGTCAGGAAATATCCCTTATTCTGTTTTTTATAAGCTTCATTGTCTTAAACTGTATGGATCTCTAAGCTATCATTTTTTTCTTTCATGATGGTGAGAGAGAAAAAAATTGTTGGACACCCAGTCTTATAATGTGAAGAATAAAATGAAACTGATGTAGGGGGATGTAGAAATGACCATTCACCATAAATCCATTTGTTTTTATTACTAATTTTCAAATTGTTGTGGAACTCTAATGGATATTTTAAGTATTTTTTTAGTGGCAGGGAGTAAAAAGCTCAATATATTATCTGAACCACTGAAAAGCAAATTGGAATGAACTCACGCATATTTGTGGAGTATGTATATGATTTAGATAGTAAGATATTTCCAGATCCTGTAAATAAATGAACACACAATTTAATTAGCTGGCTGGGGAGCACAAAACAAAGAGTTTAAGTAAGACTTATTAATTTTTAGTGTGGGTTGGAAAGTAGTCCAGCACCCCTAACCTTTAACTGATGAATCTGAGTAATCTTGCTGATAAAATTCAACCAGTATGTTTTTAAAACCATACTTCTTTTCTGAATTGCAGTGGTTCAGATTCCTCTACACCTTATCAGTGCCTATCTTTTTAATAATTTATAAAATGACCTTTAAATAAAACAATTTAATGAGACCAAACTGTGATTAATCCTTCTTTAATTCCAGACCAAGTTCATATTTAGTTCTTTGAATGAGCCATTATATGTTTTCTGTGATCAAAATGGTGAGTTTTAATCTTAAATTCCTTATTTTCTTCTCATACAAAATTGGCTTCTTCTTCTTTTTTTAATCCCAGTGGGGTGTTTTATCTCTGGCTTGCATAAATATTGCAAATGAGATGCCAGAAGCTTCCAGTTCTATCATTTACCTGATTAAATATACTTTGGAAAGGGTCTACAACTGAAGACCCTACTGTGTGAAATCTGAAACAGAATAAAAACTTCCGAAAAATCTGCGAGGGGGGTTGAGGACTCACTTCAACTCGTAAGTAGTATCTTAAACATATTCTTAGAAAAGCAAGAAATATAGTAGTATCACTTGTGAATGTTTTTTTATTTTTAAAAATATAAATGATAACATGTGACTTAGGAGTTCAAAAATTAAGTTCTTTAGTACAATTGGCAGCTATTAATCATAAGGAATACTACTAGGGCTGGCCCACCCATGAGGCAAGGTGAGCCAACCACCTCAGGTGGCACGATCCTCGGGGATGGCATATTTGGATTCCAAGGAATGCATTGCTGTTGGTGCCACTACTTTCTGCTCCTTGGACCTGCTGTTTCCTTGGCAACCCATGCTGCCTCCACAGTGACCCATCAGCAAATAGTAAACACTTCTGGTCTTCCCTACCCCTAGGGAGTAAATGGCAGGGGCTAGCCTCTGGACTCTGCACCCACCAGCAGTGATTCAAACCACCGCCTGCCACCCACCACAACTGCATTTGATTCCCACTTCAATCATCAGGTATGGTTGGTTTGGTTCCTCCCTTTTACCCAATGTTTATCTACACTCACCCCATCTTCCCATTTTGCCTTATGTGCCCAAAGGTATTGGGTTGGCCCTGAATACCACCACAGCCCCATTGTCCAACCACATATCTTTTAGGGAAATCCACAATGTCCTACACTGGAAGCATGTATCCCACGGACTGGTTGTGAAACAGCTTGTTCTCTATCTTCCTGCTGGGCATGCATGATCAAAGTTCAAGTACACAGTCCAACCATGTAAAAACACTCAAGTAAGACTCATGAGGAGGGTGTGTGGCATGGGGAGAGCCCTGAGGGCCAGCTAGAGAGACCTAGAGCAATCCATTTCACAACCAGCTCATAGGACACCTGCTTCCAACATGGACCTTCACTCTAGGAATTAGACTTTATACTTCTGGTGAAGTATGCTCTAGAATGCAAACCCCACTCCCCCCCCCAAAAAAAAAATCCCAAATCTTATGCCAGAAGAGGCCTGTGATCTAATGGATGCTGGGAAAGGATCCCAGAAACTGTAGAATATTTCAGATAACCCACTGCTTAATGAAAGTGGAACAATCTCTTCTTCACTAGAAGGTTATTTGATCTCATGAGGCTCCTCCCTGGTTTGGAAACCTCCCTGGTCCTTGCCTTATGGATGTTGCACTCCAAAGTTGGTATACGGAAATTGGGGGCATGCTAGGGGCAGCTTGAGGCATGCTGGAGTAATAAGGGGGAGGCATCGATCCAAAGTATCATCAACTTCCTATTCCTGTGTTATGCCCTTGAAATGGGGGATACATATGCCAGCGTTGGAGCTGTATATGTATTCATGAGATATTTCTTTCTTTCTTTTTCTTTTTAATCAATTCCCCAGAAATAAAGATACAACAAGGAAAAACACCACTTTGTCAGCCTTTGCTTCTTCCTCTTGCCCCCTCGCCATCTTTTTAGATAGCTCTGCAAATATGCTAGTCTTTAAGAAAATGTAATTAAGCGTGGCAATCTTGAGCTCTGCAATAAAGAGGTGATAATTCTGGGTTGCTGAGTTCACATTATTCACACTACTTTTGCATCATGCCCACACTGGATTATACATATGTGAAATCCAGATTCATTCTCTCTCTCTCTCTCTCTCTCTCTCTCTCTCTCTCTCTCTCTCTCATATGAAAGGAAACACACATTTGGCTAGGCTGACAGTATGCTAGAGGTCTTAGCATTTTTCTTTCAATTCAATGCAATCCTGCCCTAGTTTCCATTGCACCTGGAGTGGATTAGTTTTGCATATTAGGATGCTTCATTCACTTTATTGTGCCAATTAAGTTTTTGCACATAGCCAGAGCCTGGGCTTCGGTGCTGATGGATAGCATCTTTGTTTGAAATTTGCAGAAGCGAGCAAAGTAGTAAGGGGAAATGAAAAAAGGGTGATTTTACAGTGCAGAGCAATGGTGGGGAGAGCAACAGATGTACACTGGGCTTGTTTCTCTGCAAACTCACCCATTCCTTCAGCCAGGCAAGTATCATCAGAGTTCAAGGATGCAGTCCAGCAAGACAAAAACACTCAAGTAAGACTCAAGAGGAATGTTGCTGAGGAGGGTGTGTGGCCTAGGGAGAATCCCGAGGATCAGCTTGAGAGGCCTAGA
Organism: Podarcis gaigeae; assembly: GCF_964106915.1. Classification (NCBI taxonomy): domain Eukaryota; kingdom Metazoa; phylum Chordata; class Lepidosauria; order Squamata; family Lacertidae; genus Podarcis; species Podarcis gaigeae. Next base: position 17,336,388 of record NC_139685.1, on the reverse strand, counting down.
AGGTGTTCTCTCACCAAAGAGTACTTGATCCAAAGCTGGATTTTGGCATCCAGGGAATTATCATTTCTTTACCTATTCCCCCCCCCCTTTGTCCATCAACATGGGCTTGGGGCCCAGGAAGGAATAATTTCATTGAGATTTCAGCAGGGAATATTTTTGTACAGAGCTTTTGAAATGAATTTTTAAAGCCTGATTTTAAAAGCAGATAAATATTTTTAATCTGTCTCCCAAGCCACGAGGTTTTAACCAAAGCCTTTCTGTTCTATTGTTCTTTCATTCTTCTGAGTTATCCCACCTCCTTTCCTGACCCCTTCCCAAACATCAAGGCCAAAGTGGGTCTTTTTCGCCTGAGGGAGATTTTTGAGGACAATCTTTTATTTTTTGGCAATTTTACTGCCACAATTTAAATTCTTTTTTGTTCCCGTCCCCTTTCTTTTAACAATGGATATCCAAAATCTCATTGCTGCTTATAGCCCCCCAATGTTTAGACTTACAGAGAATAATTTTACCCAGAAAGTGATGGACTACATGGAACTGGCAGAAATGACTGGCAGAATCCGAGACCAGGGAGAAGAGTCGGTGGAGGAAGATTGGAAGAAATTTAAAGACTATCTACAGAAACATTGTGAAATTAATGAATGTTAGAAGGATGTTGGAATTAAGCTATGTGGCTTTAGCAGAAATGTTATAAAGGTTTAGAAAAAAACAACAGACTGTTAATTGGTGAAAGGAGGGAAAGTAAAGTTATATTAATATTAAGATAAATTACAGGACAAAAATTGGAAAAGATGGAAAGGATTTGCTGAAATAGCTAACCGAACTAGAATACAAAAAAAAGGAGGTGTGAGGAGGTCAAGGAAACAAGCAAATGAAAGATAAGTTATGGGAAGATTTGTTGTGTTTTTTAATTGTTGGTATTTTCCTGTTTTTCTTTTTTTCTTTTTTTCTTTTCTTTTTTACTTATTGTAATGTGTTGTTTTGCTTTTGTTTACCTTTGTTTTTGTAACCCTTAAAACCTTAATAAATATTACTTTTTTTAAAAAAAAGAGAATAACTTTACCCAATGGAAGAGATGACAAGCCATGGATGACAAGCCAAAGTCAACTCTACCTGTTGTAACTGGTCATTTGAGAGAGGAATGTGTTGAAAGGAAAGTAGTCTCTCCAACCAGGACTGATGAGCTCAAAGCTTCAAACTATGTTCCACCCTAAGAGCAAAGCCAAACCTCCTTTCCAAAGAGTGACTTGTTTCAGATGTAACAAAGAGGGACATATACCCACATTTTGTGAATCCCCTAAACCAGCAAAGCTCCCTTCATCTAAACAACCACATCCCAGGGGACAATGGAATCCAAATAAGGGGAATGGGACAAAGAAAGCAATTTCATTTTGCAATAGAAGAGTGTAGGCGTAAACAGCTGTGAAACAAAATCAAGCAAATTGTTAATAAACTCAGGATGTACATAGCATATGAGTTATGATAAAGGTTTCTTTGGAAGTATTGAAAATATGAACCAATCAGTGGGTGGCAGGATTCAAATTCGAATGGTGGTATCATTTGTGGTATAGACTCAGGAACATTAACATGCAAACTAAGCAATCAGTTGAAGGAAAATCATGTGGAAAGGGTCCTATATGTCCCACAATTAAATTGCAAGATGATCATCATGTCTACCTTGGGCAGAAAAGGTTTCTTTGTACAATTCAGAAATGGTAAATGCAAAGTAACCAAAGAGGACAAATTGTATGCTAAAGCATGTTGGATTAATGGTGTCTATGAGGCTCATATTTCAGCAGAGAATGCAAAGGTGGCAAAGACGCACCAAAAGATTGAAGCAGACACAGAACTCTGGTGCAGAAGTTTTGGTCATAGAGACATCAGAACCATTATGGAGCTGGAATGCAACAAGGATAAAGGTAAACCAAAGCGCACAGACAAAATCAAGTGTGTAAATTGGATTACTGAGAAAAGTATAAAACCTTATGCACTGAAAAGAGGAGCACCAGGGTGCTAGATCTAATCTACAGTGATGTAGATTATATTCCTACTACATTTTTCCTTGTCACTGACAAAAGGCTGGGGGAAAAAATGAAAGAAAAAATAGTGGCAATTCTTCATCAGAATCTTAAGTTTCCAGACAACAGTTTTCTACAAATTGCTATACAGATGGAACTTTAAAAAAGTTTTGTATATTAGCTCTTGTATCTGTAAGGTTCTTTTTCAGACATTTCACAGCAGTGGACCTGTTTTACCCTGCAAAGAACTACAGACAATCTTGACTCTCCGCACCTCTACAATATATTCTATCAAAAATATGCTTTTCAGATTGGCAGTAGACCTTTAGGTGTGCACCTAAAAAAGTGCAATGTGTGAAGAAGCTCATGGAAAGAATTTTTGCTTGTGTCATTTTTGTCTAATGAGGCCAAAAATAACTTGAGGACTATGAAGGAAAATGAGGGCAGAAGTATCTGGAATTCCAGAACTCGCCTTTAGTTCCCCCAGTGAAAGCTTCTCTCTATAGTGTACAAAATTAGGTATTATACTGAAACAGGAACATTTCAGACTGCATCACATCAGACTGTGGTGTAGGGATGTCATATTTTACTGTTCCTCTACAAACAAGAAGGAATATAAGCAGATAACATTTTCTACTCTGCTCCATATTCATCACATGTAGCTGTTTCCATTCCCCTGCAGTTCAGTTTCTGACAAAAACAATGCTATTCAAATTGCTGTCCTCTATGGGGAAATTTTGTGCAATTAATTATGAAGTCCACACCATTCATTTCAACGCAATGAAAATTGGAGGGGTGGCATAATAAATTGCACATCCTTTGAAGACTGAAAATAAGAACAGTGAACATCAATTGTATTCTCTGGATTGATTTCCATTCCAAACATTAGATGAATAAGTGAACACTGACAATCTCTGCCCCATTTCTAGTTTCAGCAGAATTCTCTGACATCCCTACATACATGTTTCCTGCATATGGTAAGTGACAACATTGGAGAAAGAGCTATCCTAAATTGACCAGAAACCTAAGGATTTTGCCCGATAATAAATGTTGGAAATGTAAGGAAAATGAAGGCACATTCTTTCACCTTTGGTGGACGTGCCCAAGGATTAAGGCTTTCTGGGAGATGATATATAATGAACAGAAAAAGGTATTTAAATATACCCTTTTGAAGAAACCAGGGGCATAGTCTCCTGGGCATAGTTGACCAATCGGTGTTAAAGAAGGATAGAACTTTCTTTATGTATGCCACAACAGCAGCAAGAATACTTATCGCAAAATATTGGAAGACACAAGATCTACCCAGTTTGGAAGAATGGCAGATGAAGGTGATGGACTATATGGAATTGGCGGAAATGACCGGCAGGATTCGAGACCAGGGAGAAGAGTCAGTGGAGGAAGATTGGAAGAAATTTAAAGACTATTTACAGAGATACTGTAAAATTAAGGAATTTTAGAATAATGTTGGATTGGAACTATGTGGTTTCTAGCTGTGATGGGTTAAAATAATATGAAAAAATGGGTTTATATAAGTAAAAATCTAAGATTGTAATAATTTAAGAATAAGATCTGGGTAGTAAAAAGAGGGAAAGAAATTGTCGAATTAATAATTTGATTTGTAATACAAAAAAAGGTGGTATGAGGAGGTCCGAGAAACAAGTAAATGAAAAATAAGGAGATGGAAAGATTGATTGTTTTTAACAATTTTTGTTTGATATTTTTTCTTTTTTCTTTTTTTCCCATTTTTTGTAATGTAAAATCCTTAATAAAAATTATTAAAACAAACAAAAAAACAACAACCAGAAACCTAAGGATTTGCACATGAGCAATGAAGATCAGGCTCCTGCCCTGTTCTACTGCAAAACTGAAATTCACATGGATATGTGGGGTTTAGATGCTGGTTTATTAAAAACAAGTTACCTCTCTTGTGTCTCTCTCCATCTGCCCTCACCCATCAGAATGCAGTAGAGGTTGTTGTTGTTGTTGTTGTTTTTTTTTTTAAAAAAGGCATTTAAATGACAACAGAGGAAGCAGGAAAGGTTAAGTCATCAAATGTACACGCTGGAAAAAAAGTGCTGAGGACGAGATCCAAAAGAAGTTTCTGCTCCTCTCAGAGGGTCTTAGTGACAATATAATAATAAGCTCCATGGCAACCAATTGTGCTATCACAGAAAGGGGATTAGGAGGACTTCAAGTAGGGGGAATAAGCAGCAGGAGAAATCCTGCTCACAGCAAGCAATGCTCTTGCATTCATGCAAATGTGCTAGCTGCTGTAATAAGATTAGGGGAAGGGTGATGTCAAATTATGTGAAAGGAGTTTTTGCCTTTTTCTGCTTTCTGTATCATTAATCAGAGCTTTGTGCTTCTGCCATTTCTACATCAGCCTTTCCCAAACTGCAAAATTATGCAGTCACAAATACCCCCTTTCTTGGGGAAGGTGGTGGACAGAGTTCCTGGTGAAATGGGTTACAGTGGTACCTCGGGTTAAGTACTTAATTCGTTCCGGAGGTCCGTACTTGACGTGAAACTGTTCTTAACCTGAAGCACCACTTTAGCTAATGGGGCCTCCTGCTGCTGCCGTGCCACTGGAGCACAATTTCTGTTCTCATCCTGAAGCAAAGTTCTTAACCTGAAGCAATATTTCTGGGTTAGCGGAGTCTGTAACCTGAAGCGTATGTAACCCGAGGTACCACTGTATTTAGATACATTCTAATCTGGATTCAGGAGTGACCACAGGACTGTGTCACCCTTGGTCATCGTGTTGTATGCAGTGGTGTAGCGTGGGTTGTCAATATTTGGGGCTGTGCAGAGGGTATGTGTGTGGAAGAGGGAAATGGACAGAGTACACATGCACATTCAACTGCCTAATGGCATCTGCATCAAACAGGAGATCGCAGCCACAGAGATTAAAAAAAGAGAGAGTCATTCTGTTGTCTGCAGAAGTCATTTCCTGGTTCACACGGAAAAGCCGTTCTCAACTGAGCCCAGCAACAGAAGCATGCAGCTGTATTGAGGCAGCATTGGGTGTTGAAATTTTGTGCCCCAAACAATTTTTGCACCCAGGGCAACCGCCCCTTTGCCTCCCCATGCTATGCAGCTGGTTGTATGACTCTTAAAGAGAGTGGGACAAGTGTAATGTGACCCTGCCCCTGCTTCACAATCTCTCTGTGGCTTTCAGTACCATTGATCATGGTATTTTTCCTGGGCTATCCCTGTGGATCGGAAACTGAATGTATGGTACCACAGTGGTACTGGTCTTTCCTATGGAACCGAGTCAAAGGTGTAGCACTGGGAGAGTGCTTTTCAGTCACTTGGCATGGTGGTATTTCGTCCCCAAGCTATTTGATATCTACATGAAGCCACTAGGAGCAGTTATTAGAAGTTATTAGAAGATGCCATCAATACATTGATGACACTTGGCTCTGTTTCTCCATAACATCTGAACATCAGCAGAGGACATGAAGGCCTTGGATCAATGTTGGACACAGTGGTAGGAGGAATGAGAGAAAATAAGGTGAGCTGGCAAGATGGAGGCACTGTGGGTACATTGGCCAGTTGCCTTCCATGGACAGGGTTACACTCCTCCTGAAGGATCAGGTACAGTTTGAGGGTGCTTCTGGAACTGTGTCACTGGAGGGCAAGGTAACCTCTGTGGCTAGAAGTGCCTTTCACCAACTGCAATTGGCACAAGAGCTATGGCTGTTCATACATTGGCAGAACTTGACCACAATAGTTGAGGCATTGAATATCCATTTTTTCCAGTCACAGATTTACAGAAGCTGTCTTGGTTTTGGATTTGATCCCAGAATGTCCTGCTTTTCCTTATTATGTCCCTATTTTCATGGGGAAAACATTGGAGGGTATGGCAGGACATGCCTATTTTCATTGGGGGATATGAAATAAGACATCCCCCAGGGGTTTTTTTCAGCTGGAACATGCTGGGGCTCAACTCTAAGGTGGGCACCATTGCCATTATAAGAGAACAAGGGTGGTGTTCATGGTCAATTCCAGCACCTTTTTCTAGAAAAATAGCACTGAATGTGCCTATTTTCATTGGAGAAATGCTGGGAGGGATGAAACAGAATGTCCCTATTTTCATTGGAGGAGGAGGAGCAGGAGCAGGAGGAGGAGGAGGAGGAGTTTGGACTTGATATCCCACCTTTCATTACCCTTAAGGAGTCTCAAAGTGGCTAATAATCTCCTTTCTCTTCCTCCCCCACAACAAGCACTCTGTGAGGTGAGTGAGGATGAGAGACTGTGTGTCTGGCCCAAGGTCACCCAGCAGCTGCATGTGGAGGAGCGGGGACGCGAACCTGGTTCACCAGATTATGAGTCCACCGCTCCTAACCACTACACTACACTGGCTGTAGGGGATGGCATTAATGACTTCAAGATTAGATCACAACAATGTGGGATTTCCCCTGTGCTTGATTTTGCATTTCATTGAGTACTGCACTGGTCGCCCATTTGCTAATGGGCCAAGTCTTTGAAGTTATTATAAAGCGCTTAAGATCATGCAGGATCTCCTCACCCTATATATGCCCACTAAACTGCTTCAATCTGCAGAAGTGGCACTGCTTGAGGTGCCACATAATAGTTGTTAAACACTAGCAAGAAATCAATCTTTTAATATACTCTTTGGAAAGCCCTGCTTAATTTGTTTATTTATTGCATTCATGTCCCTATTCCCCCCCCCCAGGAGTTCAAGGTGGTATACATGTTTTTCTCCATCTTCATTTAATCCACACAACAACCCTGTGAGGTAGGTTAGGAGGAGAGACAGTAACTTTCCCAAGGTCACCCAGTGAACTTCATGGTTGAGGAGCAATTTGAACCAGTAGAGACATCACCTTGCCAACAAAGGTCCATATAGTAAAAGCTATGGTTTTCCCAGTAGTGATGTATGGAAGTGAGAGCTGGACCATAAAGAAGGCTGATCGCCGAAGAATTGATGCATTTGAATTACGGTGCTGGAGGAGACTCTTGGGAGTCCCATGGACTGCAAGAAGAACAAACCTATCCATTCTGAAGGAAATCAGCCCTGAGTGCTCACTGGAAGGACAGATCCTGAAGCTGAGGCTCCAATACTTTGGCCACCTTATGAGAAGAGAAGACTCCCTGGAAAAGACCCTGAAGTTGGGAAAGATGGAGGGCACAAGGAGAAGGGGATGACAGAGGACGAGATGGTTAGACAGTGTTCTCGAAGCTACCAGCATGAGATTGACCAAACTGCGGGAGGCAGTGGAAGATAGGAGTGCCTGGCATGCTCTGGTCCATGGGATCACAAAGAGTCGGACATGACTAAACGATTAAACAACAACAACAAGTCCAGATCCTAGTCCAGAACTCTAACCCTTCAGCTTACTTCTCTCCATCCCACTCTTATCCAGTCACCTTGCCGTTCAGGCCCTTAATGCTCACCCTCATATTGAAGGCAATTATAAGTGCAATTTGAAGCTATTGCTGCTTAATGCAGTCATTTGTGAAGAAGATTAATGACCATTTTCCTCACTCAACAAATAACAAAGGTTAAACATCTAGCTACTGTGAGGGGGGGGGGGAATAAAAATCCTTAGGGGATATGCAAAGTGTGTATGTGTGTGTGTGTGATTGCGTTGCATGTGAGAATTTTGGTCAGTGGCCTTTGGCAAGAGGAAACACTACACAATCGCTGGAATAATTCTCATAAAATAGCAATGCAATTCATTCTGATTCCTAGAATAGCCTTTTTCAACGAAGATTCCTTTAGGTACAGCCCAAATACTTAGAATTAGAAGATACATTTTGGAGCAAGGATTAGAAAATTGAATTATTATTATTATTATTATTATTATTATTAGAACCACCCTGAGACCTGTGGGTATAGGGTGGTATAAAATTTAAATAAATAAATATAAGTAACAACAACAATCAAATTTGTATATTGCCCTATAACTTCAAGTCTCAGAGCAGTTCACAAGATAAAATCACAAAATACATAATAAAAATAAAAACAAGAGCAACCCAACACCGCCCCTCCACCCCACACATTTTAAAAAATGATTCACTGGATATCCATCAGCACAAAACCCAGTGTGGAATTATAGGCAAAAGAGGCAAGAATTAATGCATGACAAAGAAGACAAGTTCAACAATGGATTTTATCATATTATAAGATCCAACAGAGGTATTGCATATGGTGGTTAAACAAGAGCCCTTATCAGGTGTTCTCCGCCAGTGCAAGTATATAAGCTTCTAGCCAATGCAGCAATAATAGTAGCCTCACTGTCAGAGGATTGTTATTTGAACAATGGTTTGCCCCTCTAATAATAATAATAATAATAATAATAATAATAATAATAATAATAATAATAATAATTTATTTATACACCGCCCATCTGGCTGGGCCTCCCCAGCCACTCTGGGCGGCTTCCAACAGAACACTAAAATACAATAACCTATTAAACATTAAAAGCTTCCCTAAACAATGTGTCACCTAAATGTGTTCTGGGTTCCCCTCCAATTCCCCAGAGCAGATCTGGGGAGGGTGAGTTCTGGCTGAAAACAATCCCTGATAATCATCATCACCAGCATCATCATGGTTTTTTTGTCACTCACAACAATAAAAAGTAGTACAAGATGGGGGGAGATGCATAAACTAGAACATAAAAACTTATGTCCCCAACAATCAACACGCATACCCATACCCCAACTATGTCACTATAGGCACCATTAAAAGAACAAACTGGTGTGTGATTGGCAGGAAGATCTTTGTAAGATTTATGACCCTGCATGATTCTAAATCACATGCAAATCATGTTTATCATTCTCCAAAATCATGATCCGCTTGTCAGGCTCCCAACCCCCCACAACACCAGAATGCTGGAGCTGACATAGAAGTGATGGGACCAGGATTCAGCTGTGGTCTCATAGACTAAGTGTCCCTCAATCCAAAGCTTTTCTTGCACCCAGAAAACTATAAATGAAGAAAGTTTTCGGCAGCCTTCTATGTAGCATGCTAGTTGCACATCAAGGCCACAATCCACCCCCCCCCAGGTAATAAAGACACAATGACACATGAATTAAGTTTAAATGTTAATGGGCAAATTTTGGCCGCAACTTTATTGAGTACAGATTGTGAGCGGTATTGGCTTGGGCATTGGAATCCAAAACTATAACTGACTCCTGCCCTCCTTGCAGGGAGTCTCTCTTAAAGGTAACCACCCGAAGAGGGAGCTCAGTTGATGGCAATTGACTCAAGTTCCACCTCAGGGCTCCCGGTGGGTCATGGCATGGCTCTCACCCCTCCGTGGGCTTCAGACAAAATTCAGACCCCCAGATTCCCCTGAGCACAATTCAAAGTGTTGGTGCTGACACTTAAAGCCCTAAACGGCCTCGGTCTATATACCTGAAGGAGCGTCTCCACCCCCATCATTCAGCCCAGACACTGAGGTCCAGCACCGAGGGCCTTCTGGCTGTTCCCTCCCTACGAAAAGCCAAGTTACAGGAAACCAGGCAGAGGGCCTTCTCGGTAGTGGCACCCACCTTGTGGAATGTCCTCCCACCAGATGTCAAAGAGAACAACAACTACCAGACTTTTAGAAGACATCTGAAGGCAGCCCTGTTTAGGGAAGCTTTTAATGTCTGATGTATCACAGTATTTTAATATTTTTTTGGAAGCAGCCCAGAGTGGCTGGGGAATCCCAGCCAGATGGGCGGGGTATAAATATATTATTATTATTATTATTATTATTATTATTATTATTATTATTATTATTATTACGGAATACCCTTGATTGTGGAGGGGCAGGTGATGACCACACCTCCCCTTCCCCCCACATCACTAATCCAATGCCTAACCACCAAACCTTACAAAGTTGTGACGATTGCTGAGGTAGGCGAAAAGCAAGAGGCCAGTGCCAATCTGTCAAATGGGGGGGGGGAAATCCTACCAGGCCCCCGAGCCAAAATGGGCGACCAACCAAAGTCCATAGCAAGGCCAAAGACACATCTAAAATAGAGGGTGGGTGGGCGGGTGTTCTGTGGCTCAAGGCCAAGAAGGCTCCCAGCTCTGGGCCGTGGTTTCAGTTGGCCCCACGGCCACACCCCCGCACTCCCATTGGAGCATCTCCCATACCCCAGCGTGGCGTGTAGCACCGCTCCGCGCTAAAGAGGGGGTGTCCTGCTCCCAGGGCGCAACCCAGCCCCTCAATTAAGAGGATCCGATTTTTCTAGGAGCAGGGATTCATGAATAGCTCAATCCTGCTTCTACCTTGAGTCTTTAGTGGTACAGCCAGAATTCAGGTTTATCGCTTTAGTGAAAACTAAGCCTAAGTATGCACTTAAGGACTATTTACTTGACTTTCGCGAGGAATTAATGAACAGAGGTGGATTTCTTACCTAATGTTATAAAGAATTTAGCTTCATTTGAGGCATTTAAGTCTTGAAATGTTCCGAACTGTCAGCCCCAATTTTGGTAACTGGTTCAGGAAGGCAACGTAACATGACAGTTAGTGTAACAAGGTGTGACATGTCATCCCCATAATACATCAGGTTTAATAAAAGAGCTCTTTTTTATCCTAAACCTCCCCAACTTTTTTTTTTATTATTTCATAAGTTTTCATCCTACTTAATGTATCTATAAGCAATAATAAAGTGCAAGCATTATACTGCATAATGGCATGCCTCAGGCAAATATTGGAAGCAGAGGACCAAAAATCAAGTAGCTTCAATCCACCAAGCAAAGTGGGCTTCTAATATGCTGTCAGGTCTGGTGTACGCAAATGATTTAAAGGTGTGCTTTTTGCATATTTATACCTGAACTGTATTTATATACATTTGCAGACCAATGATGGCCGGAGACATCTGGGTACCGTTGGAAGGGAAAGTCCAAGTGCATAGAATAAAACACAAAGAGCAGGATTCTATCCTGTTTACCTAGAAGTAAGCCTCACTGTTCCAGTGGGGCATATTGCCTGATAAGTGTGCAGCCCAAACAATTCACCATTGGCCACCTTTTAATAGCGATTCCAAGTCACCATCTTGCAGTAGGCATTTTGAGAGGGTGAGGGCAACTGCCATTTGTTATGACCTACTTGGGATGGCGCTGTGGTCTAAACCACAGAGCCTAGGACTTGCCAATCAGAAGGTCGGTGGTTTGAATCCCCGCGACAGGGTGAGCTCCCATTGCTCAGTCCCTGCTGCTGCCAACCTAGCAGTTCGAAAGCACATCAAAGTGTGACTAGCCCAAGGTCACCCAGCAGCTGCATGTGGAGGAGCGGGGAAGCAAACCCAGTTCACCAGATTACGAGTCCACCGCTCTTAACCACTACACCACACTGGCTCTCCAGTAGAGTGAGTTGCTGAATAAGTGAATGTGAAGTATGAAATGGCACAGGAAGTAAATGTTCTGCTCATTGTGCAGCACAGTCAATGGAACCATGGCATGCTGAGTGCCTGGGAGAATTGATTGGTTCTCAAACTTAATCCGTTTTGGAAGTTCGTTCCAAAACCAAAGCATTCCAAAACCAAGGCGCGCCATAGAAAGTAATGCAAAGCGGATTAATCCATTTCAGACTTTTAAAAACAACCCCTAACCAGCAATTTAACATGAATTTTACTGCCAGGGGTCCTTTACCTTTACCTTTTTTAATATCTAACAAGACCATTGATCCATAAAATGAAAGCAATAATCAATGTACTGTACTGTAAAATAAATAAGACATTATTGTTTTTTCTTACTGATGATAGTCATTGTTAGGATGGGGGGCTCTTATTCATTTCCACAGTCACACAATCAATCAATTAATCAGTAGCTGAACTGGGTACCACACAGTCACAAAAACAAAGTAACCGAAAAAGCCTCAGAAACAAAATCGCAAAATTAATAGCAAAAACAAAAGTGCCAAACTGAAACCGTTCCGGAAGTCCGTTTGACCCTAAATGTTCAAAAACAAAGGCACAGCTTCTGATTGGTGCAGGCACCCTGGAAACAATAGCCAACAACCACATTAGACGTTCAACTTCTGAAAAACATTTGAAAACTGACTGGAACATTTACTTCTGGGTTTTTCAGCATTTGGGAACCAAGGCGTTTGAGTACCAAGGTACCACTGTACTATGTTAGTCTCCGGTGTGGCCACCCAATCCCTTGGTTTCCTTGTGCATGGATATCATAATGGTTTTGCTTTTCAAATGATGTCTGGTTCATTATTTCCACTGTGCAGATTTTATTTTTCTCTCTAGATATATTCCGTTTGTTCAAATGTCAGTGTTTAAAGATAAGCCAGGTTTAGATGGTGCTATTAATATGCAACCTTTCCACCAGAAACATTTGATGCATGGCATATGTAACATCTGGACCTTGGAATTGAATTTTTGAAGTTTGTCACGCTTTTTTGGGATTACATGTGGATCAGCAACCAGGACACAGCAACCAAGTTTGTGCTGCAGACAAAATTAATAAACATATTAATTATGGAGGAGACATCACAAAAGAAAGGGTCACCAGTTTTTAAACAATTTTCCCCTTGAGTTGTGGAAGTAGAAACACCATTAATAATATCTAGTCTCCGGAATGTTATTTATTTTAACTCTCAAAGGGAAATTGGGCTAAGGAGTGAGAGGCGAGGAAAGAATCAAATATGAAGCAGAAACTGAATTCCACTGGCTTCAATATTAAATGTTCGGGTTCCAATTCAAAACCAAAAGATAGTTTGATAAGAGATATTACTTACCATTTAGTGAGATGAACTTGAAATTGAGGGTGGATGGGTCAAATGGTGAAGGTCTTCCTAGATATTGATAAGCAGAGAACCATTGAGGAGATTATTATTACTATTAATTTATTCATTCATACAGAAAGAAGTCTCAAAGAAACTTAAAAGTCAGTTATGGAGAGGTGCCATGAAGAAGTCAAAAATAATCATCTGGTGGTACCAACCCAGGGAGATGGAGATGAAGTGGTGTGTTTGTGGTGCTACCTATGTCCTGGGTCTTTAACATGTGATACATCTCCCCCCTTAACTATATCTGTTCTGAACAATTTGTACAATGCTCTTCTGACTTCCTTGTGCTTCTGAAGGAGAATAGGGTGGAGTAAAACAGTCAAACAAATATTAAAGCATATTCTTCTAATGCTCATTTCAAAGGTTACATCTGTGCTTCAGATCCCCATCACAGTACCAGTTAAATTTTGAATCTGACAAATCAACTTTACCATAAGATACCCAGCTGTTCTGTTGGATGAGTTGCTCAAGTTATCGCCAAAGTATTTCCACCTTCCAAAATGAATGTGGTGGTTTCTACTTGAGGAGAACATCCAAGCTATTTCAAGGAAAGCATACACACACACACACACACACACACACACACACACACACACAGAAACAGAAACCCACAAATGACCTGTGATTGGGTTTCTCATTTTTGCAATCTTAAATTCAGTCCCCCCCCTGTTTCCTCAATGATCTGTGGGTTTGTTTTTTAAAAAAGAAAAATCCTCATGACAATTTGTTGTAATTTTAATGTGAATTCCACCTAATAAACACATTTTTGTGTGCAGCTTTGATCAGCGTACACATTTTTACAAGCAATTTCCCTAAATAAAATGCATTTTACGTATTATTTTCACTAATATATTCATTTTATGCACACTTTATCCAAATATGTGCATGTTGATTTCAAAGTACATGTAAACATGGTTATGCAAACCACCTTAAGGTTACAATAAATGAATACACACACTGTAAATAAACAAACCCCAATGTGTTCTGCAAGGTTTCCCATAGAAGTTACATTTAGCATGTCCTCCCTAAAAGAGGGCACGTGTTGCGGTGAGACCTGGAGACTGACCTTCTTGTTGTGGGTGGGTTTATTGGACACCCACAACAGCCAACTGGTAGGTCCCTCGTTGCTGGGTTTAATCTGGCCAATGGGGAGCTGTCTAAACGGGCCGAGGGACCTATAAATACCTATGCATGTGACCCAGAGCTTCCTCTTTCAGCTCGTGCATCGGAATACCCGCTCACCTCTGCCTATATTTAGGACATTTTGCGTTGACCTTGCTATGCCGTCATGTGTTGTCTGTTGTTGGGACAGGGGCATGGCAGGAATTTTCCCCACTTGGCTGATTGGCTGTTGCCATTTGGGTTTCGCCTGCCGCGTTGCAAATCATCACAACTTATAAGGTTGTGAATAGGCACTGGTTCAGGTATAGGAATGGGAAAACGGTCTCGCCATCCCTGTGTGAAGGGTATTCCATTAAAGGAATCCAGGGACTCAACCTGGTTTGGTCAACCCCCAAGAGGGGGTTGTGCCCATGCCTGAGTCCAGGGGAGCATCTGGGGAGTGGACATAGCCTGTACCCTGGCTTTCTACCTTCCTCAGGTGTTCAACCTTGGCTGACCTATGTCAGAGCTCTGGGCCAGCGCTACCTGCAAGGGTGCAGGGACCTAGTTAAACCAGAGCCTATGCAACCACTCACTTTCTGTAATCAATAAAGTTGTGACCTAAATTCTGCCAAAAAACAAACTAAAATTTGAGTCAAATCTGCTTTTATTTAGGGGGGAGGTCTCTGGGTCTGAACATGCAGTACACATTGCATTTTATACAGTTAAGCAATGACCTGGGAGTTAACCCTTGTACACAGTGTTTCGCAGGAATATTAAGAAACCAACAAATCAGTGTTTTGAAATATGCAGTTAAAATCAGTGCCATTGCAAAGGGTCCACTACACCATCTTGATTAAAAGGGGTCCAATTCTATCCAAACAAAGATGAAAACCTACTTCTCAATTTCAGGAACCATCTTGCAAAATTTGATTTATGATAAAGCGTGTTCTCCCTAAAATGAGAGCATGTGTTGCGGTGGGGTCTGCCAGGCCAACCCTCTGTTGCTAGGCAGGTTAAACACTTATTGCCTGAAGCAACGATTGGATGACCGGGTTGCTGGGGCAAATTGCATGTTGCAAATTGGGTGGGTGGGACCAAAGGCTTTAAATATTGGGGGCACTCTGCTTTTGCTTTCTCTTTCACAGAGTGCATCGGATCATCCGCCCGCCCGCCCTGTGTTCCTGTTGACCTTGCTATGCCTGTCATGGGGTTGTCTGCCGTTGGGGCAGGGGCCTTGTAGGAATTTTGTCCATTTGGCTGATTGGCTGGTGCCATTTGGTTTTTGCCTACTACTTAGCAATTCGTCACAACTTGCAAGGTTGCGGTTAGGCATTGGTTAGAAAAATTGGTGGAGGAGGGGTCAGGATAGGCTGGGCCTGCCCCTCCAATGGTGGCGTGGAAGGGAATTTCGTTAAAGGAATCCTGGGGCTTGCCACGATTTCGTCCAATCCCTGAAATGGGACCAAGGCCGGCAAGCCTTGGGGAGCTGGTTGGGTGAGCAGTGAGGGACTGATCCTCAACTGATCCCCAACATTGTTTTCCCTTCACTGGCTTCCGAGGGAGTTCGGAAAGTCAGTTCTGTTCCAGGCGGGGGGACAGATAGTCATAACCAATGAATAAACAACCACTCACAGATTATGTATTTTAAATAAAGTTGTGGCCAAAATTATGCCAAAAACCTGAAACAAAAATTACGTGTGATTTGTGAATTATTTTGAATGGTGGCTTGGGGACCTCCACACGCAACATACAGTGCACAGGGAGCAAATGAAACAACTTTTCATAATATTATATATTTTGTTGATTGTGGTGCTGCAATGTTTCCTTTTTTGTTTAGTTTACTGCCTCGAGCCTTTTTTTGAGGGCAGGAGGAATAGGATAAACATATTTTGAATATGTATATGTGTGTGGTTGGGTCTTGTTAGTACTCCTGTCAAAATACGGAGGAAAGTGGGAAGGGAAAGAAAAAAGTCTCACCATTCTTGTCTTTACAGCATGCTTATTTTTCCTTACCACAAAGCTCTTGACATGAACAAGAGAGATAGAGACAAACAGAACAGAGCTCCCTTTCCTAAGACAAATGCACACAGCAGACTGCAGGGCACAAAAACGGCCTTCCCCCTGTAGCTTAACTCAAGGACAGGTATTCTTGCCCAGCAATATCTTTCATAGCACAATCTTCTACGGAACAACCAGAGGCTGCGCATCGCCAGAAGGAATCGTAGGAATCCTGAGGAGAGAGAATAAAGCAGGCTTTTCTGTTTCAGATGGCAGGTCATAATTTTAAATGCTGTCCTGAATTAAAAAACAGAGCAAAAAAAAATTGAGACTTTTCTGTAAGCAGAAAAGTAGCTCAGCTGGGAGAGAATTGGACTAGCATAACCTTTGTCCTTGCTGTGGTAGTTTTCTTCTCACAAGGAAATTTCTTTCCACCTTTCCCACAGGGGCGTATTCACAAATAATGTAATCCATCTGATGTCTGAAATGCTATAGCCCTCTTTGCCATCTCAGGTCTCTTCCACTGATTTTCCTGACTGCGTAGACCAAGACCTAGGGTTTTGTTTTTGAAACAACCATTAAAACAGTTTTCAAAAATGTGAAATAGTTCTTCATATCCACTCCCTCTGCCCCCATGTATTGGAATGTTCCACCTTCTGACTTGGTAGCAAGAGAAATTACAATTTGAATATATTTTAAGAATTCGTACATTCCACATGTACTGATAGCTCTTTTATCCTAACCTTGTTATATTTTTTCTTCCCTTGTAGTGTGCCTTCCAGTAACTGGTGGGAATTATCTTTCTCTTTCTCCACCTCTATCTAATTTAGATTCCACACACACACACACATTCTGAGAGGGAAAGGATTTCAAAACACACTGCCAGGAGACTGAGGTGAATCATACACTTGAAGGACTAAATTAAGCACTAGTACGACTCAAGTAATTTCACATACTTAATCCAGAGTTCTCTGTGGTCCTAAGGAACTCGGGAAGAGAAAGGGACATACTTGGATATGTCTCTGTACCACTTCATTTTGTAGGGTTTCTAACTTGTAACCCTATGGACAGTCCAACTATTTACCACATTAAGTGGGGTAAAATGAATATGGGTTTTGTTGTGAATCAGCATAGTCATAGGTATCTAGTAAGATTATTTAATTTCCATCAAATATAGAGGCCCAAGATTGGGAAATCTTTTTCAACATGAAAGCTGCATTCCTTTTCAGGGGACATGGGCCAGTAGGAAAAGTGGATGTGTGTAAACATATACAGTGGTGCCCAGCAAGACCAATGCCTCGCAAAACAAAAAACATGCAAGACGAAAGGGTTTTTCGGTTTTTGCGTCGCTTCGCAAGACGAATTTCCCTATGGGCTTGCTTCGCAAGACGAAAACGTCTTGCGAGTTTGTTCGCTTTTTTCCTAAAGCCGCTTGAAGAGGCGCAGTTGCGACGGACCGTGCTTCGCAAGACGAAAAACATCGCAAGACGAAAAGACTCGCGGAACAAATTAATTTCGTCTTGTGAGGCACCACTGTATGCAGTTGATTTTCTCTGCTCCTGAAGTCCATCTGTTCTTCAAATTCACATTCCTGAAACTGAAGGTGGCACTGAGTTAAATTTGTTCAGACGTTTCGTAGGAAGGTTCTTATCTACAAGGAAATTTCTATGCATGAAAGGAAGATTTCCCAATACATGAGGATTCCATAAAAATTGCAAACAGGTCATGACCCTCATGACCAGCGACAATGATGGGGCATTGGAAATGGTCCTGTTCAGATGTCATGGGAAATGACGTTTCCCCTCTACGTTGGTGGTATGGAACCTGCCTTGGCTGGTAGGCCACATCTACTTGCAGCTAAACTCTGTGGGTCAACTTTGATAATGCAATGGGTTTCCACACTTTCAGTCACTTGATGTTGTATGGTGTTGGTTGCATTCAACTGTGGCAGTCCTAATTTGGCCTGTGGGTCAGAGGTTCCCCATCCATGCACGACATCAAGTGTGAGGAAACATTGGCCCTTCAGATGTTGGCTGAGCTACAAATTCCATCATCCCTTGCCACTGGCCATGCTTGCTAGGGCTGATGGGAAAAATGATTGCCCCACTATAGCCTTACAGAAAAACTGTAATATAAGTCATACTCAGAGATAGCAAACTGCCCATAGTCACCCAGAAAGGCATATTACAACTTGTCTGAGTAATGCTGACATTTCAAAACATCATGAGAAACAATTTTTAGTACTCCTCCCTCAAAAAACAGTCTTGTTATATTAATGTATATATAATTCACTTTAAAATCTATACAGTTAGGTAAAATTTGCTGTCTTATTTTTATTTGCTCAATTTTTATGCTGTAGTTTTCCTTCTTCCTCTCCTTCCCCTTCTCTCTAAAGATTTTTTTAATCACTACCTAATAATAGGTTAGCCATTTTCCTGCTTGACTGGTTTAATACCCAGGTGATCTGGAATTTAGGTCTTTGAGCATTCTGATGAACATTCATGTGCACTTCACGACCATTCAGCAAAATTCATCAGCAGTTCATCAAAGGAGCTTATGAGCAAAGCTCATTAACATTTCACTGGGAGTTTAGTGTGCATGAACTCTTGAGAGCTAATGATGAACTGTATCCACCCGAGTGCCTTATGCCCCAAGTCACCGCAGTAGCTGAAAATGCTGCATAATAAGGTGAGCTGTTTACATTATATGCAAGTTGACTGGCTCTCTAGATGTAGCAGAAAAAAATCACTTTAAAGGATATGCTATTTTCCCCCCATGACATGCATGAACTTGTATTTCAAGATACAACATTCTGAAAAAAAGAAGATTAAATGTCGACCTAAACAATTTAAAGCATCCAAGAATGTATGCATTTTCTAGTCACTTTCTATTTACCATTTCTAAAAAAATTGACAACTTTCGATGAATAATAAATAAAGGTTTCTTTACTGTTTCAACCTTTATTGTTTATTCCAGTGGCAAATCTGGTTTTTTTATTTGGCATTCCTCCAAATCTCCTTACAGATGAAGTACCACCAAGTTCATCTTACTGCTTTTTAAAATAAAAATGTGGTGCAATCAGCATAGAATAATCTTTCTATTGCCCCTCCTCCTTCTGCCCTCCAGATATTATTGGACTACAACTCCTATCATTCCTGACAATTGGCTACACCTGCTGGGGCTGATGGGAGTTGTAGACAAGCTCAGGGAACATACAACTGCCTTGCTGCTGAGGTTTGGGAGTTCCCATAAACAATGTTCTGTGAACCACTAGCTTAGGCTTTGGGTGTCTGAAGAGGGAACACAAAAGCCTGGATGTATCTTCTCACCCACCAGGAATGGGGTGGAGCTGAACATATTTTCCCCTACTAGGTGGTAGGGGACATTCAGTGAGCTTGACATTTGGCAAACCAAAACAACATTTGGAACTGAAATATTGGGTTGCTTGCCATCTGTTTAAAGCAGGGACAATAAACTCGTGGCCCTCCAGATGTTGAAAGACACTTATCATCTAGAAAAATTGTCCATACTGAATGGGGCTGATGGGAGTGTGTGTCCAAAAATACCTGGAGCACCCATCCTTGGTTAGAAGGGATGTTAGCGGATCAGGTTATACTAGGATTTTTAAAACAACAACAACACTTAACTGGTTTTCTTTTTATTGATGACAGCTCTCACCAGATGAAGGTTTTTTGAAACAACAACAACAACACTTAACTGGTTTTCTTTTTATTGATGACAGCTCTCACCAGATTGATATGCGTGAAAACCTCTTACTGAACATCAGATGCTTGGTATCAAAAGTAAAAAAACGTGAATTATTAGATTCTTGTGGCATTTTTTCTATCAGTGTGTTTGTGTATTCAAGAAAGAAATCTGTTTAAGAAAAGGAAAACGGCACAGTGGGGATGTATATATATACATACTAGCACCTACATCTTAATTTTATATTCTACAGCAGCCTACTCCATCTTCTTGAAATTAGTTTGATCTTAGAAATAGTACTTGCTTGGCCAAACTCCTATTTATTTAGTGACTCATTGAACTGAGCAGTCCAACAGTTCTGCAGCCTTCCTTTCCCCCCTGCAGTTTCATTACAAAAGACCATTATGTTTCTCCTCCTCCCTTTTTTTTTTTTTTTTGATACACTCACACATTCATTACTATTGTTTTTAGAAGGGCTTTTGATGGCATTATGCTGTTCTAACAAAGACAAAATTAGTGTGTTTAAACTTCACAGTCTACTACCCAGCCTAGCATTTATATATTCAATTTCCACTTTGAGATGTTGCATATATTAGACATCAGAAAGTGGTAAAGCTGAGGATGCTACAGTATCCTCTAATATGTTCCAGTTGTGGCCTTGGCCATAATGTTTCAAGTTGCCCTAGGGGGATGGCCTTGATTTCCCACTTAATTACTCTTGATCTCCATTACATTCCTAACACCAATAACTCAGTTCTACAAAGTCACTAATCAGCCAGTGTGAATTTAATTAAATGGTCCCCCCCCGCCTCACAATCCTTCCCCCCCCCCCCCGAGCAGGCAAGATGCTCTTTAACTTTTCAAAATTCAGTCGCAGTGTTGTTTAAAAATTATTTATATGGAGGAGTGTTTGTGCTCATAAAGGTCTATTAAATAATTGTATCGTCCCCTTCAACTGTAAGTATTGGGTTCATTACATATACTGCTTGATGATACTCCCTGAACAGGTGCCTGACGGAATTGTTTGCCTGGAAATGGACCAGTTTTGGTGATGCTGGCTTTGAGTAATCTTCATGACCATTAAATAGGAACTTCCTGTTTTTATAGAGGCTGCTATATGATGTACAAGAGCACATATGTAGTTTTTTGTGCAAGAAGCGAACTTACAGGGAATCAGGCAGAGGGCTTTCTTGGTAGTGATGCTTGCCCTGTAGAATGCCCTCCCATCAGATGTCAAAGAAATAAACAAATATCTGACATTTAGAAGACATCTGAAGGAATCCCTGTTTAGGGACGTTTTTAATGACTGATGTTTTAATGTATTTTTAATCTTTTGTTGGAAGCCGCCCAGAGTGGCTGGGGAACTCCAGCCAGATGGGCGGGGTAGAAATAATTAAATTATTATTATTATTATTATTATTATTATTATTATTATTATTATTATTATTATCAATGTTACTTCTCTGGTCAGCACATCAGTTTAATCTTAGAATTACTGTACATTTTCTTCTTTAAAGGGAACCTGTCTTAATTATAACTCTATGAGTTATAATTTTTGTACATATACCAGCACTGTTGTGTCCTTTTTGGGCAAATGGGGCATGCAAGCAGGGTTCAAATCCCCACTCTAACTGGGTGACCATTGGCCATTGGACCTCTTTCTCAGCCTAACCTACCTCACAGGGTTGTTGTGAGGATAAAATGAGGAGGGGGAGAACAAGCGCTCCCCCCCCCCATGAGGACGCAGGGTTACACATACCCCTAAACATTTTGTGAATCTAAGTTTGGCCTCATTGAGGGGCAGTATTTCTATATGAGTGGGAAAATGAGATTGTTGTTGTTGTTTAGTCGTTTAGTTGTGTCCGACTCTTCGTGACCCCATGGACCAGAGAACGCCAGGCACCTCTGTCCTCCACTGCCTCCCGCAGTTTGGTCAAACTCATGCTGGTAACCTCAAAAACACTATCCAACCATCTCGTCCTCTGTCGTCCCCTTCTCCTTGTGCCCTCCATCTTTCCCAACACCAGGGTCTTTTCCAGGGAGTCTTCTCTTCTCATGAGGTGGCCAAAGTATTGGAGCCTCAGCTTCACGATCTGTCCTTCCAGTGAGCACTCAGGGCTGATTTCCTTCAGAATGGAGAGGTTTGACCTTCTTGCAGTCCATGGGACTCTCAAGAGTCTCCTCCAGCACCATAATTCAAAAGCATCAATTCTTCAGTGATCAGCCTTCTTTATGGTCCAGCTTTCACTTCCATACATCACTACTGGGAAAACCATAGCTTTTAATATACGGACCTTTGTTGGCAAGGTGATGTCTCTACTTCTCAAGATGCTGTCTAGGCCTGTCATTGCCCTTCTCCCAAGAAGCAGGGGTCTTTTAATTTTGTGGCTGCTGTCACCATCTGCAGTGATCATGGAGCCCAAGAAAGTAAAATCTCCCACTGCCTCCATTTCTTCCCCTTCTATTTGAAATGAGATTACCCGTAAACAATTATTTTTTAGAAAAAATGCACTGGAGAGAACCATGGATACCACCTTGAACTCTTTGGAGGAAATGTGGAATATCAATGTAAAAATAAAGTACAATAAAGTTGGCACCATCTGGTAGTAAGAGATACAGAGCAGATGTGCAATGGTCCTGGTGAAATGTTACAGATAACTCAACCAGTACATAGTTAAGCTAGTACAGCAACTCATTCATTCATTCATTCATTCATTCATTCATATATGTCATTTTTACCCAGTTCTTTGGTTGAAAGGGCTCCCAGAGCAGTTTACAGATCAATAAAAAACAAAACAGTCTTTGCCCTCAGGCTAAAAACAATTTTCTTTTGAATGAAGCAGTGGATAAATTTACCACCACACTAGGCTAAATATCTGGTAGAGCTTTCTTGGGGTGGGGGAAATAAAATTTATCATGGGCTAGACCCAGCTCAGGGGTTATTTACTATCAGTTCCTGCACCATCTTGTTGGCTGTGGTTGAATAAACTAATGCAGTCCTATGTCTGGGTTTGATTAAATTAGGTAAATATGGATAGGTTTTCCAGCAAGCTTTTTTTCTTCTACTTTCAGAAGTCTCTGATCCAGGGTTGGGATTTGGGGCATTATGAGTCAAAACAAGATGCCTATAAACAGCTCTTCTGTCACAAGCAGCTGGCTGTGATTTGCTAACATATTGCATTTATTAAAAGTTAAAGTGTATAAAATGTCACTGACAGGAACTCCTAAAGGGGGAAAAAGTGTCCTCAGATGTTTTGCCCATGCATAATGACCAAGAAAAACTAAGCTACCAATCAAGAAATCCTGAGTTCATAACTTACCTCTACCATGAACTCAATAGGAAATTCCACCATTAAATTCCATTAATGTGGAGCTAAATGTTGGGTGGCACTGTGGGTTAAACCACAGAGCCTAGGACTTGCCGATCAGAAGGTCGGCGGTTCGAATCCCCGCGACGGGATGAGCTCCCGTTGTTCGGTCCCTGCTCCTGCCAATCTAGCAGTTTGAAAGCGCATCAAAGTGCAAGTAGATAAATAGGTACCACTCCAGCAGGAAGGTAAATGGTGTTTCCGAGCGCTGCTCTGGTTCGCCAGAAGCGGCTTAGTCATGCTGGCCACATGACCCAGAAGCTGTACAGCGGCTCCCTCGGCCAGTAAAGCGAGATGAGCGCTGCAACCCCAGAGTCGGTCTGGACTGGACCTAATGGTCAGGGGTCCTTTACCTTTACTAAATGTTGGAGAAACATACAGAATCCTATCAATAGGACTTATAACCAAGATTTGGGCTGCTGAAGGCATATTTTGTATCATAGTATACAACATATATTTGCCTCCCTCTTCTGAGGGGAGGTAATCTTTGAGAATTCAGAGCACCCACAGCAGGTTTATCTATCCCACTCAATCTAGACTGAATTTTTGATCTAAAAGGTTGGGAGTACACCAGTATTTCAAACACCTTCATGTTAAAGCTTGAGCACCATGACATTTTTTAAAAAATCCAGTGCTGGGTCATGTAATGAGAAGATCAAGCTCTGAATAATTACAAATATTTACTCGGCTAGAGAAGAGTATGATGGAAATGTTCCTGCATCTTGGACATCCGAATACAAATCCCCACAGTAAGATTAGTGGTGTGTGGCTAATCTTTTAATCACCGAAGCAAATTATCTACCGAAAGTTAAGAAACAGCCTCCTCAACAACATTTTATCAACAGAAAGATTAAGCTCTTGACAGGAAATATTTCATTATTATCATTTTAAAAGAATGTACATCTTTATTCTACTAGTGACATATTTGCTAGGTGGGCAGCCTGCAGGACACCTTTGTAAAGTAAGCTGGGGAAACACACATAAGACATTGATAAATATATTGCCCTATCATACCTAACATCTTCAACAGCTTGTTCCACATGTCTGTGAATTGACTAATTATATTCCTCTCCTTAACAAGTTTGCTGGCATGATGTAGAAGAAATAAGGAGATAAACCTGTGAAGAAAATTGAAGGAACTTACAATGCTTTGCAATAAGCAAACTACTACTGGTTCTACCACCTCCTTTGGGCCAGACTGTAGAAGGCCCCACACGACTCGGAAGAGCTCTGCTAGACGACAAAGTGAGGATACAATGGAGGCTGGTTGCATTCAGCAGATCTTTCCTTCACTTGTGTTCGAGTGGTATCCCAGCTTGTTTCCTCACCCTAAGCTCTGGAATATACCAGGGAGTTGAGCAGGCTCCATTTAGATGTTCCAGAGGTCAGCCAGGACTTTGACAGGAGCATCAGTCATATCAGCTGGAAAATCTGGAAAGCCATTGGATCCGTCAACCTCTGAGGGTGGACCATCCTAATAGATCCCCTACCCCTACAGAGGGGAATAGGTGCTCAAAGCCTAAATCTGAACAGGAAGAGATCTGACCATGAAAAGGGACTGATGTCAATAGCCCTAGGGCTGAAAGGCAGTGCTTTGTCCTGTATCTTGGGCAAGTCACTTGAAAAATTGTGGCTTTTGGCATTTTTGTTTTTTTAGAAAAATTGACAGCTTTTGGGGTCTTCCTAAAAAATAGCTCAGAGTATCACTTGCCTCATGTGTTGAGCCAGTGACATGCTGAGACAGGCCATCATGGCAGTCATGAAGTCCTGAGCTACCCCAAAGTCAGTTGCCTCAGCATGGAAGTTGAAGTCCCCCAGAACTAGCAGTCTGGGAGTCCTCAACACTGCTTCCAAATCCATCTCTATCAGCTCAGGCATGGAAACTTCTGGGCAGTGAGGCGGGCAGTAAACCAGCACAATCCCTAATCTGTCCCAATTGTCCAATGCCAGGAACACACACTCTAGATTCCCCCCCACAAAAAAAAACTGGACAGAGAGCCTGGAAAGAGAAATGGAATCTCTATAGACCACAGTAACCCCCTCTCCCCAACCCTCAAGTCTTCCCTGATGCTCCCTGAGGTGGGCACAGTGGGGTGAGGCCAACACCATTCTGCTCACCCACCCAGGTCTCAGTGATACAGACCAGATCGACCTCCTCAACCATAATCAGGTCTCTTGTCCCACAGAGGACAAGAGTGTCCTGACTTCTGCAAACAGACAATAGGGTGGCACCACAAATACATACACAAATATCAATTCAAATCTGTAGATCTATGCGTAGTCTGTTGACACACACCACATCTTAGCTGCTGCTCTGAAACAAACACTCAGCCATCAAATGCTTTCCCCTGCTTTAAATATATCAGTCGTGTCTCAAACACCAATATCACATTGCCAGAAACCTGTTTGCTAAAACTTGTCATGCTGCCAAAATTATAGATAATCCACTGCCAACACACATTTCCCCCTGTAATTTTGAAATTCTGGACCCAACAGCATCAATCAAGATAAAATGTAGCCATCTTAATTCAAATGCAAAAATAATTAATTTGATGGAGGGAATTATATTCAATAGCATCTAAATTTCAAAACTTTTTTTTGTTTGTTTCTCCATTTGAAGATGTGAAACATCACTTCAGCAGAGTGATGATTGGTCTCAAAAATTAATATTCAGCCAACATTATGCCTCAGATAACCTTTTTCACAACATGAATATGTTGATTAATTTGTGAAACCTAGATCTTGAGCTAGCCTTCTAAACATCCAAGAGCTTTCATTGCAGGCCAACTCATTCCAACGAGAATAGCTTTGACTTTCAGATTTCCATGTGGTCTTTTAGCTCCTATTCACGCTTACGCTGCATTTTGCTTAGCCCATCTGTCTCCAATTACTTTGATTGTTTTCTTTGGGGGGTTGGTTTGTGCTTGGTTTTTGTTTGCTTTTTATCAGATTGGGGTAGCTGCTCTTTAAATTCAGTAGGATTGACTTATTGCATGACAGCAATAGATTCTGAGACAGAAAGAAACAATCAGACAGTAGGCTACTGCTTAAGCACATCATGGTATCTCTGTTCCAAGCATGTCTTTTCATGCCAGCGGTCAAGCTGGGATAGCTCAGTCAGTAGAGCATCAGACTCTTAATCTCAAAGTCGTGGGTTTGAGGCCCACACTGGGCAAAAGTATCCTGCATTGTAGAGGATTCAACTTGATTACCCTTGTGGTCCCTTCCACTTATGATTCTATGGTCCCCCAACATCTACGGTTCATTCACAAATGCATTTTAGCCCCTTTCCAGTGTAGCATCTGATCAGGGCCAGATTTAGGTATAATGAGGCCGTAAGCTACTGAAGGTAATGGGGCCCTTTATATGTCCAGCTGTCCTTTGCCAACAACCAATTGCTGCTGTTTTTTTGTGTTGAATATATGCTATATGGTAATTTAGGGACCTAATAGGTATCTAAAGTCATTTGCACATAACAAAATATGCATTTTATCAAAGTAATTGTTGAACTGAAATACAATTAAGAAGAAGCAAATTAATAGTGAAATAAAATTAAGAAGAAGTATATTTTTGGGGGGCCCCGCAAGAGACTGGGGCCCTAAGCTATAACTTGTTTAGCTTATAGGTAAATCTGGCACTGCATCTGATATTCTGCATGTGTGAATGGGTCATTATATATATATATAATGCTGCAGATAGAGCTTCAATTTTATGACAGTACCCCAGAGACAGTTCATTCATTGAGCTAACAGTCGAGGGATGGTTCCCATAAATTTATCACATGATGACTACATGTGTGAATGATCCATCAGAGCTTTAACTGTGATTAGAACATAGCTTTCCTCCAGTCCTGTCTCAGATGCAATACTTTTTCCATGAGGACAGTAGGCAGATTCAACCAAGTGTCATTCATTGTACAGTGGTACCTCGGGTTACGAACTTAATTCGTTCCGGAGGTCCGTTCTTAACCTGAAACTATTCTGAACCTGAAGCACCACTTTAGCTAATGGGGCCTCCTGCTGCTGCCACGCCGCCGGAGCATGATTTCTGTTCTCATCCTGAAGCAAAATTCTTAACCTGAGGTACTATTTCTGGGTTAGTGGAGTCTGTAACCCGAAGCATATGTAACCTGAAGTGTATGTAACCTGAAGCGTATGTAACCCTGTGGTACAGGGTACCACTGTAATGAAATCAAGGGTGAACCAGCTTCAGAAACAGAAATAAATAGAGTGAAAAACAGAAAGTACAGAAATCAAATAATATATAAGCATGTTTGAACCAGTGCTTTGGCTAAGGGACTATACCTATGGAACTAGTAGCTGTCAGTATGACGGAGTGGAGTCCCTTAACTGATCTCCAGGCTGGTGAACTGCTGCTGCAAATTCAGAGGGAGAAAGGCAAAGTTGGACAAGGTCAGCATCAAGCAAACTCACTGGCTGAGCCAATTTACTACTCCTACATAAGAGCCAACTCCTAGGGGCTGATGTCCCCTAGAAAATATTTTGAGGGGGCCGCCTCTGCCAAAGTTAATGGGCATTGCCATTCAAGTCATGTACATGTGCCACATCTTGTGATTGATTATGTGGGGCGGGGCTTACTGCCCCCCAATATTTCATTCAAAGTGGTACCCCTGTACTCTTGTGAGTGCATCTGCATTGCACTGTCCTCCTCGCCACCTTGCCCCTCTCTCCTCTTCTCTCTCCAGGTAAGTGACAGTGATTCATCTTCTGGTAGGTCCTGTTTGCCCCACCATGCCATCTGCTACTGCATGGAATCATAACAAGAGCCTGCTGGATCAGACCAATGACCTATTTTTAGTCCAGAATCCAGATCTCAAAGTGGCCAACCAGTTAGATGTCTATGGGAAACCAGAAAGCAAGACCTGAGCATAAGTGCACTCTCCCCTTCTGTAGTTACCAGCAGCTGGCATTCAGAAATGTTGATGCCTCCAACCATAACCATTATAGCTGTATTGTATTTGGCTAAAGGTAAAGGTAAAGGGCAGGAGCCTTTAAAGGTAAAGGGACCCCTGACCATTAGGTCCAGTCATGACCAACTCTGGGGTTGCGGCGCTCATCTTGCTTTATTGGCCGAGGGAGCTGGCGTACAGCTTCCGGGTCATGTGGCCAGCATGACTAAGCCGCTTCTGGCGAACCAGAGCAGCGCACGGAAACACCATTTACCTTCCCGCTGGAGTGGTTCCTATTTATCTACTTGCACTTTGACATGCTAGGTTGGCAGGAGCAGAGATCGAGCAATGGGAGCTCACCCCATCGTGGGGATTCGAACCGCCGACCTTCTGATCAGCAAGTCCTAGGCTCTGTGATTTAAGCCACAGTGCCACCCACATCCCCATTGTATTTGGCTAGGAGTTCATAAATTGTCAGTTTGCATTTCTTAGTACAGAAAGTATTGATTGAAAGTGTAGAGATCTTTCCTGTTCTGCTTAATTCAAGAGGGTTCTAGAAGGTTTCTTCTCTGTGTGAAAGAAGGTTCTTGTTTGGGTTATTCCTTCTGAGAAGTGGAGTTCAGCTGGTTTAATCTGGTTCTGTTATCTTTCTGTCAAGGTTGCTGACTATAATAGTGGGGCCAGACGGAGCCTGGGTTTCACTTACTTTCTCTTTCTATCTCTTTGCTCTGGTGTGGTGTTCCGTATACAGTGTTAAGGTTTAGTCTTATTATAAGTTATTGTAAGGTTTATTGTAAGTCTGCATCAACTGGATTTCTTATGGACAGTGCCAATCTTGAATGTATTGGATTTGTGACCATTATGCTCATTTGCC
This sequence comes from Podarcis gaigeae, assembly GCF_964106915.1. Taxonomy (NCBI): domain Eukaryota; kingdom Metazoa; phylum Chordata; class Lepidosauria; order Squamata; family Lacertidae; genus Podarcis; species Podarcis gaigeae. The sequence continues at coordinate 17,307,649 of NC_139685.1, read as the reverse complement.
TTCAGTAGCAGTAAAGCTCTGCTGGATGAAATACAACTGCCTCTGGTCTATTTTGGGGGAACTCTGCAACGTGTTTACATTTTCCTCCACATGCTCGTCATAAATATCCTTTGTTTGCGGGATCCTGGCAAAAATTAATAAATTGAGATATGGTCTTTGAAATTTGTAGGCAAATGGAACATGTTAACATGATGAGTCAATGACATACCTAGTGTTAAATATGCATCATGATCTGGTTCTCTGTAGTTCAGGCACTAAAGTTTTTCACTCAATATATATATATTTGTGAACATAATACTTTTAACTAGCCTTGTATTTGTTCCCCTTTCCATACTGGGGTACAGTATAGTGCAATGTACAGAGCATTGGGAATCACACAGGAAAATCGATATACAGATGCCATTCCCACCTCCCTGGCTCGTGTATCTTTTAAATTTTAATTTTCCCCATCACAGGTAAGCTCTGCTGCACCTGTTGAATTTCTGATGCCTGCATAGTTACTAAAGTACAGAAAACCTGCCAGGAAAAACACTGACAGCCTTAGGCCCTCAGCAAGAATCCTTTCTCAGGCATGCAACTCCATGGGTAGTATTCAGAAAGTCATTCTCAGCACAACCAATCTGTCAGTGTTGTTGCAAAAATGAAAACGCAGAGTGGGTTGGAGAGGGGAGGACACAAAGCACACACTGCAAACCAAAACATGCTATAGAAATGATTAATAAATTATATTGGAAGGGATTTTAAAAAGGAGAAAGGAATGCCACTTAAGTTTATTGTCTACCGTGGCTAGTAATTTTGCTGTTGCTCGTATTTCCGTGACAGCTAAAGGAACGAGGTGCTTGCTTGAAGTATATTTATAAAGAGCAGGACTTCCTCATGACAAGGTTTAGTTGGCTTCTGGGGGGAAAAATAGGTCTAAGTAGGCCACAAATCCAGAAAGCTGCCTCTTTAATAATGTAATTTTGTTGCACTGGGGCCCCATGTTGTCTGTTTACTCAGGCAGGTGGCTTGACTAGAGAGGAAAAGTGCCGATGATGCAATATGCTGACCCATATATTCTGTCCCGGAAGACTGCGCCAGCTGCCTTAGCATGTGCTTATTGTTTAAATAAGAGCACACATTTCCCTACCACTACCACCACCTCTCTATCACATTCCTCCAAGGAAATATGAATATAAATAATGTCATGTTATGTTACAGACGCTCCTCGTGTCGGCAGCTCCTGAAATTCTCCCATTCTTTTTTCCTTTCAGTGGATGTGTTGCCCTGCATCATTCCTTGCGCATTTTAATTTTGCCCCCTAGGTCAGCCGGCCCTCACCTAGGGTCCTGAAGATGTTTTGGAATATGGCTTTGCCAGCCAGGGCTGATGGGAGTTGTCATTCATAGCACCTGAAAGGCACCAGGTTGTCTTAGAGTCTGGACAAGGTGCCGCTAGAAGAGCTTATATAATGCTCCTCATCTGGACTGTTAGATACCAAATGACCTGGCTTTGTTTGTGTAGCAGCACCATGGAGCAGATCTTCTTCTCCTTGCAGTTTCTAGACATTGCTTTTACTGGTGCTGCACATTTTAAACATTTTTTTCAGTCCCCCTTTGAAGCTACAGATTCGATTGAGCACTTATGTTCAAAACACAGAAAGGAATGTTGCAGGAATCAACCCCACTCTGAAGAGTTTTTAGGAATACAGTGGTACCTCGGGTTACATACGCTTCAGGTTACATACTCTTCAGGTTACAGACTCTGCTAACCCAGAAATAGTGCTTCAGGTTAAGAACTTTGCTTCAGGATAAGAACAGAAATCGTGGTCCGGTGGCGCGGCAGCAGCAGGAGGCCCCATTAGCTAAAGTGGTGCTTCAGGTTAAGAACAGTTTCAGGTTAAGTACAGACCTCTGGAACGAATTAAGTACTTAACCCGAGGTACCACTGTATGCATCACGTGAGTACATGCATTAAAAAGAAGAGAATAGACTGACAACTACATGCCAATTCAAAAATTCATTTCAGAAGTTATCCCCGTAATAAGTATTGCAGGTAAGAAGGGCATCAGGAATATAATGGAAATATAATGGAGCAAGTTACTATGGGGGAATAACTAGGGCAATTGGATGGTCAATTGGAACTCAAGCTGTAGCTAAGCTATTTATTTTTTTTCCAAAGGTAAGCTTTCTGGAGCTATGCAGGCTAATGAAGTAAACTGGTCTAAGGAACTAACAACCTTGAATGCTGAAGATGGCAAAAAACATATTCAGAGCAACAGTGCATATGTTTACAATCTGCATTCCAAGCAAGTTTTTTTTAAAATGTGCACATGCACAAATCCAACGAGACAAAATGATCAGATTTAACTGGATGAATAATCATTTTTCAATCCAACCATAAAACACATTTGTTTCATTGCAAACTCCACTAATATCACTAGTTAGGGTTTGGCCACTGCGGTAACATTTTCCTAAGTACCCATGTTTAGGAGCAGAGTCATATATAGGATATGAAAAGGGGGAAATGCAAGTGGGGGGGAGTTCCTCATATTCTAAAGCAGGATTGGAGAACCTCTGGCCCTGCAGATGTGCTGAAGTACAACTCCCTTCAGCCCTAGCAAGGATTCCAATGGCAGAGAAGGTCAGTGGTTCGAATCTGTGCAACGGGGTGAGCTCCCGTTGCACTGCCCCAGCTTTTGCCAACTTAGCAGTTTGAAAGCACGCCAGTACAAGTAAATAAATAGGTACCATTGCAGCTTGAAGGTAAACAGTGTTTTCATGCACTCTGGTTTCCGTCACTGTGTTCCGTTGCACCAGAAGTGGTTTAGTCCTGCTGGCAACATGACCTGGAAAGCTGTCTGTGGACAAACGCTGGCTTCCTCGGCCTGAAAGCGAGATGAGTGCTGCAACCCCATGGTCGCCTTTGACTGGCCTTAACCATCCAGGGGTCCTTTGTTGTTGTTGTTTAGTCGTTTAGTCGTGTCCAACGCTTCGTGACCCCATGGACTAGAGCATACCAGGCACTTCTGTCTTCCACTGCCTTCCACTGCCAGTTTGGTCAAACTCATGCTGGTAGCTTCGAGAACACTATCCAACCATCTCATCCTCTGTTGTCCCCTTCTCCTTGTGCCCTCCATCTTCCCCAACATCAGGGTCTTTTCCAGGGAGTCTTCTCTCCTCATGAGGTGGCCAAAGTATTGGAGCCTCAGCTTCACGATCTGTCCTTCCAGTGAGCACTCAGGGCTGATTTCCTTCAGAATGGAGAAGTTGGATCTTCTTGCAGTCCATGGGACTCTCAAGAGTCTCCTCCAGCACCATAATTCAAAAGCATCAATTCTTCGGCGATCAGCCTTCTTTATGGTCCAGCTCTCACTTCCATACATCACTACTGGGAAAACCATAGCTTTAACTATATAGAACTTTGTTGGCAAGGTGATGTCTCTACTTTTTAAGATGCTGTCTAGGTTTGTCATTGCTTTTCTCCCAAGAAGCAGGCTTCTTTTAATTTTGTGACTGCTGACACCATCTGCAGTGATCATGTAGCCCAAGAAAGTAGAATCAATCACTGCTTCCATTTCTTCCCCTTCTATTTGCCAGGAGGTGATGAGACCCATGGCCATGATCTTCATTTTTTTGACGTTGAGCTTCAGACCATATTTTGCACTCTCCTCTTTCACCCTCAATAAAAGGTTCTTTAATTCCTCCTCACTTTCTGCCATCAAGGTTGTGTCATCTGCATATCTGAGGTTGTTGATATTTCTTTATCCTTTACCTTTATCCTTTACCTTTACCTCTGAAGGACCAAAGGTTTCATACATGTTCTAAATGAAGGCTACATACAGGGTTTAAGAAAATGCTGTTTGTGATGTGGCATGGCAGCCTTTAAAAAAAAATTGCACAAAGAATATGCATGCACCATTAGACAAAACTAAAGCAGCTCTTATCATACACTAAGGATGGAAACAATATTAAGACAGCTTGGGTATGGCACAGATGCTTAGTGAATACTTTGCTTCTGTATTTTTTTGTAAAGTTTATAGTACTAAATAGTGTCATACTGAAAATATGGCTGATCTAAATGACAACCAGTTCTTACTCACAGGAAGGAAGTTGAGAGCTCTTTCCCTTTGACTAGTAATTTGTGCATGAAGGAATCACGTAGGCAGAGCCAATGATGGGGTTCTTCTTCCCACACAAATACAACTAACTCTTCAGGTCAAATGATGGTTTTGTAGGCATGAATCACATCTCTTTGTGTGGAAAGAATTACACTGCCAGGAAGTGTGAATCAGCCTGGCGTGTGGAGAAATGGAAGTCACTGATTCTGAAGCAGAGGAACTTAGTGCTATGCTCTCACGTCTAAAGCAATGAGCAGGGGGGGTATAATAATAATAATAATAATAATAATAATAATAATAATAATAATAATAATAATGTTTAATTCTAGGTGATGGATTAGCCAGTCAAGACTGTATTCAGATATGATTAGATTAGGGATGACTGGCCCAATTCCTGATTTGGGAGATGTCCAAAGAGCAAATCCATAATTTCATTTATGTTATTTCCCACCCCAGCCCATGAACTCCCCACCCCAAAGAGAATTTCATATCACTTAGATGAGCATCAGTTCCACAAACTCCTCTTCCTGATGCCTACTTTCCACCTTCAGGGATTTCCATTCTTGAGCTATATGCTCAATACTTCATGGGGAGGGGGAAAAGACAACTTTGAAACAGCACCTATGATTAGCGTTCATCACTGGATGTTTTCCTGCTCCATTTCCCAAAGTGTGAGGGAAATTGAATTTATTTATTTATTTATTTTGCGGGGGGGAATTGTATACCACCCATCATAGGAAGTTTACACACTCAGGAGATAATGATTTACAATAAAATAAAATACAATTTAAATGCCAAGCTGAGGGATATTTACTCATGAGACCTCCTTATAAGTTATATGCACTACAGTGAGTAGCTTCTTGACCCTGAAAATAATTGGGTTACGACAAAACAACAGGATGCGGGGAGAAACAAGAGCATCACAAGCTTTCACCTCCCCTCCATGTATTCCTGGAAATGTGTTTTGTGGAAAAATTAGTCATAGGCATTGTCACTTTAGCATTTCCCAACCTGCTTTGCTTCATGGGCTGCCTCTTAGATGAGTGAGCAAATGATAACACAGCGACTTCATGTCACATGCTCCAACTAAAAGTATAAGAGAAGATGTAGCTCAGTGGCATTCAGTTATCTCTTTTCAGTGTGTGGCTTGGGTCTGAGCAGTGTTGGAGCTATTTAAAGAACTTGATGAAGGACTCCAATCAACCCTACCATCTATTTCATATTTGCAGCCTACTCTATAGTCTATTAGGGACACAGGTGGCGCTGTGGGTTAAAGCCTCAGCGCCTAGGACTTGCCGATCGAAAGGTCGGCGGTTCAAATCCCTGCGGCGGGGTGCGCTCCCGCTGCTCGGTCCCAGCGCCTGCCAACCTAGCAGTTCGAAAGCACCTCCGGGTGTAAGTAGATAAATAGGGACCGCTTACCAGCGGGAAGGTAAACGGCGTTTCCGTGTGCAGCTCTGGCTCGCCAGAGCAGCGATGTCACGCTGGCCACGTGACCCGGAAGTGTCTCCGGACAGCGCTGGCCCCTGGCCTCTTGAGTGAGATGGGCGCACAACCCCAGAGTCTGTCAAGACTGGCCCGTACGGGCAGGGGTACCTTTACCTTTACCTTACTATAGTCTATTTCATCATCATCATCATCAGATGGGCGGGGTATAAATAATAAATTATTACTATTATTATTGTCATACCTCATGTTATGTTTGCTTCAGGTTGCATGTTTTCAGGTTGTGTCCTGCGTAATGGAATGGGTTACTTCCGGGTTTCGCCGCTCGCGCATGTGCATACGCGCAAAATGACATCACATACATGCGCAGAAGCGGCGAATCGCAACCCGCACACACGCAGACACTCAGACGCAGATTGTGTTTTTTTCAGGTTGCAAACGGACCTCCAGAATGGATCCCATTCGCAACCAGAGGTACCACAGTATTCTTTTTATTATTATTAACCAAAGGAAAATGCAGAAACATCAGCAAACTCAATGCTTAGTAAAAAAAAAAAAAAGGTAACAACAGCCCCACCCCAGAAAATGTTGGAGAATTGTCTCCCCCCCCCACAACCTTTCGGAGGGCTATGTTTCACACTCCATCCAAAGAACCCTGAAAGAAGAGATGGTTAAAAAATCTGGTTTGGCTCTAAAAAAATTATCTCAAAGCAGATCCATTTACGAGTGCAAACACTTGATGCATGTAATCATGGACGGCAGGTTAGAGCTATGAGGTAAATGGTACCACAACCACTCAGCTGTGCTTGGTGTGATGAACCTGTTTAATAAATAAATATTTACTGGCATATGGTGCTCCTGTGCCTGTTTGGTGCTGATATATTCAAATGAAGTTGTAAGATCCTCTATCTCACCATGAAACATACGTATTATTGTTCCATGCGGTCATGACAACAGCACAAAGACATTTCAATTAATGGTTTTGATGGCATAAACACAAAGATAAGACCAGCTGCAGCATTTATAAGGCACTAGGACTGACTCACTGAGGAGGTGATCTGGAAATTCAAATGGTGACTAATGACCTGAGCACTGTTCTATGTGCAATCACCACACAAACCACACCATCAGTGGGTTTGCTTTTTGAATGTTTTCCCTCCCTGTTTAAACATGATGAGCCTAATGAGAAATATGATGTTTTGTCAGGTTGTGGGGCTAGTAACTGAAAGCCTAGTAATGTCCAAGAAACGTGAGCAAGGACATTCTGACTTATGGTAAAATTGTGCTTACCTGTGATGGAGTTCCGGAATAAAAAAATTGAATTATTGAGGCAGGCGAGGCTCCCGTTAAAATATTCAGCTCAGGAATACGGAGGGAGCAAAGAACTGAGTATATGAACAAGGGATTTATTTACTTCAACAAACAAGTTCATCAAACATGCCACCATATATTGCTGTGTCCCAAGGATGTCCACACATCACTGAGTGTTTGTTTATCATTCCTGAACTCCCATAATGGAATCCAGCATTGGAGAGAAGATAGAAGGGAACCAAATTATTTTATTAATGCTTTCTCCTTTGTTCCATATAGAGCTGTATAGACAGTTCACTCTAAATTTCCCAGTTGTTTCTCTCAAGAAGCAACTGTCAGGTCTGCCTCATTTTTTCCCCCTTTGTCAAAATTTGGTGGCATTTCCACAATTTATCAAATAAGTTCTTTTCTCCTCACAATTTTGAGTGAGCAATCTGCTATTTGACACTCCTGGGATGGCTGTTTTTCCTTATAGATGCTGCAGGCCAGAGATACAGGGACACTGTTTGCTTCTGTTCTGCAAAGTTGGAGATCTGATTTCAAGCCTTAGCAGCAAATGCAAACTTGAATCCAAGTGGCTGGTGTCTCAGAGCCTGCAAAGATTATTAAATGCATTACAATGGTGTTGATTTCTTATTTGGATAGTGTATTATTGCAATGAACATAAATTCTGTCTCAGTGCTTTCAAGGAATGGACAGCACCTGATTGTTACAGGCCATAACTTTACATTGCAGTTCTTACAAGAAAGAGTATCTGAGATGCTCACTCAGATTTTTGTGGAAATCTAGGGCAAGGGACTGAAAAAAAAATTAAAATTGCAGGAAAAGGGGAACATGGTTCACACATTCTTAATAAGATAATTGATTGCAAATTATCTGGCAGCTGGTTAACTATATGTTTTTGACTTACAGGGATGTACTTTCTGTGATATACTTTTTGAAACATATTTTAATAAGCATGACTGATTACCCAAGTTTCCTGTCTCGTTACATAGTGATTTAATTAAGCTAAGGAAGGTGTTGGGAAAGTTTGCTTCTCACTGGAAACATTTTACAAACTAATGAACAAGAGGCTAGAGGTTAGAATGCATTCTGCACATCAACTCCTCCTCCCCCCCTTAGTGAATAATAACTAGTTGTGACAACTGTCAAGGATGTCTATGCATGGTACACAAAAGAGAGTTACATAGTATGTGGGGGATGGAAACTTTAGTAGACTTCTGAAAAAGTACAATGGAACTTCAGATTATAAAACTGAGTAAGGAACAAAACACAAACACTGTTCATTCAGAGTTCCATAGCTCCTCTGCCTTTGTGATTCAGTTAAGGGTTACAATATACAGTTATGAAAACAGATAAAACCATTGCAATTATAAAAAGTACAACTGTATCAAATAGAACAGAAGAGTATAAACTCAGCAACAGAGGTGGGTCCCACAAAACAAGGAGCAAAAGGGATACAAGGAAGTTGTTAGATTCACCCTCTGTGAATCTAGGACATCGGTAAGCAAACTAAGGCCAAGTTGCCGGATCTGGCCCAATCGCCTTCTAAATCCGGCCTGCAGACGGTCTGGGAATCAGCGTGTTTTTACATGAGTAGAATGTATGCTTTTATTTAAAATGCATCTCTGGGTTATCTGTGGGGCATAGGAATTTGTTCATCCCCCCCCAAAAAATATAGTCCTGCCCCCCCCAAGGTCTGAGGGACAGTGTACCCACCCCCTGCTGAAAAAGTTTGCTGACCCCTGATCTAGGGGCTCCCACAGAGAAAGCCCTCTCCACCTGAAAATATTAATGGCAATTAGCTAATATGAAATTTAACAATGTATTCAAAAGAGGAAATTGTAGAAGCAGTGGGCATGCTTGGTGGTTCATATTTTGGCCTGAACTCACCATGAACATCTCCCTTGTTCTCTTATAATGGCAATGGCACCCAACTGAGAGGAAAATGCAGTTGAGTTCTAGCGTGTTCCAACTGACTAGAGGCAAGTTCACATATAGTTTCTCAGATGAATAATACTATGCAAGTAGATCCCATTCACATGATCTATACACCATGAAGAAGAGGGAAGAGATTGCATCGGCCAGGCATATTTCTGTCAGTGTATACCTGAAGAGACCTTATTTATGTATATGGGACTATATAGATAAATAATTACACCATCCAGTACTAACATAGAATGCTGTGCATAGCAACATATCCTTTAAAATCTATTTCTGCTATCTCAGGTTTCATAACAACTCAAGCCACATCTGTGGACAAATTTATTGCTATGAAGAACATGGAATTATTTACTAAGCAAATTGTCTGTGCACCACTTAAAGTCCATTTCCATTATCAAATAACTTCTCCTACATGTCCTGATCTAAAAGAACAAAGCAACAGAGAGATGAAACCTACTTCAATGTCATTTGGCATTTCATGATGCCAGATGAGGTTTTCAATTAGTTTAGAATATTTCTAATCTGACAATGCAGACCAAACCCCATTTATGAGAAAACATGAAATAAAACTCCTAACTTTGCAAAAGAGCACAAAATAATATGGTTTTCCTCAAAAGAAAATTCTATCGGGTCTACCATTGCGGATTAAAAGGATATAAACAATACTGCTTTAAAGATCTGTTGTTCTGTTACATTGGGAGTTCAGAGAAAAACAATATGTAACCTTCATTTTTAAAGACTTCTTTAATCTGAGCGTAATGTAACCAGTCTCGCACTTTATCCTTCATTTTCTCCAAACTCTGCAATTTCCAATTGTCTCCATCTTTTTCTAATATTTCCCAATATTTTGGCCATTTGGCCTCCATATTGGGTCTTTTTCGGGCCTTAGCTTCCAGAGGTGAAAGCCACCTCGGAGTTTTATTTTCCAATAAGTCTTTGTATTTTGTCCAGACATTAAATACTGCTTTCCTGACAATATGGTTCCAGGTGGAGAAATCGAAGTTGGAAACAGAATTGTTAGAACCAAAGACTAAGATATTATCAAGAATGTATAACCTGCTGTTAAAATGGAATACACAAGACGAAATGGTTAAATCGGCTATGATAAAGTGGGCTCAGGACATTGGGCATAACATTATGTTTGAGGACTGGGAAAGGTTGTGGACCACTGGACTGAACTTCACTGCATGTAATGCTCTGAAGGAAAATGTAATGAAAATGATATATAGATGGTACATGACCCCAGTTAAACTTGCCAAAATATACCATTTGTCTGACAATAAATGTTGGAAATGTAAAGAAAATGAAGGAACATTCTTTCACCTCTGGTGGACCTGCCCTAAAGTGAAGGCCTTCTGGGAAATGATATATAATGAGTTGAAAAAGGTGTTCAAGTATACCTTCCTTCTGGGCATTGTCGGCCAGAAGGTGTTAAAGAAGGACCGAACATTCTTTATGTATGCAACAACGGCAGCAAGGATACTCATCGCTAAGAGTTGGAAAACTCAAGATCTACCCACGCTGGAAGATTGGCAGATGCAGCTGATGGACTATATGCAACTGGCCGAGATGACTGGCAGAATCCGGGACCTGGGAGAAGAGAGGGTTGAAGAAGACTGGAAGAAATTTAAGATTTATCTACAAAAATATTGTAATTTGGTTGAATGTTAAGAAGGATGCTAGATCACAAATAATTGCCTACCACTGAATTAGATCCGAATTTGACGATAAGTGAGATTAAGGAAAATATAAATCTTTTGGAGAACTGCTAGATTCTATTTAAATGAGCGGATATAAGATTGTAAACAAGATGGTAATTTGCTTGGAAAAACCTTTGTTAACGATGTAAGTGAGAGCGGGAGACGTGAGGGAGTCCAAAGAAGTGATGAAACTATGTTATGATATAAATAATGTTGTTTATTATTCATGCATTTGTATTCGAAAACCTTAATAAATATTTATAAAAAAAGAATATATATGTAACCTTCAAACTCAACTTAGTTTATTGCAATGTAACTAGACTAAGGGAAAAGCTTTGCTTAGCAGCTAGAATTAGAGCAGAACTATGGGAGACCAACAAGGCCAAAAAGCACGAACTTAACCTATTAGAATACACAAAATGCTCATTTTCATTGTTGCTTCAAAAAGAGTAAACTCCTGCCTATGCAAAATTAATTTTAAGGATAAAATAAGATGTGGACACTTCAGAAATTGCTTTCAATCTTTCTAATGTGAAAGTTATCAATTTAGCGGGCAGATCTACATTATACTTTTTTTTAATTAGTTCCATACTATTCATTGTATCTTTTTCTCCTCCCTCCCACAGTTCTGGAAATTGAAGTTTAGTTAAAGTGCTTTACCTAAGTGCAAATCCCATTTTACTCAGCTGGGCATACCTCTAAGTAGAGATACGGAGAATAACACCGTGAAGAAGCTTAAGACTGAAAGGTAGATATATGCATTGTAAATGCTCAGGGAACTATTAGAGTTTGCAGAACTTTTATATCTAAAAACCAAACCTTCAGTTCAGGTTGAAAGAGTTTGTGGCACCACTCATGATTAATAAGGCTTGGATAATATATATTATGCCCAGGGGTGGGGAATTAAACACTGAACTTTTTGATCCATCTCCATATTTTCCTTGAACTAAATACATCACATGAGAACTTCTGAAAAGTGATCTCAAAACTGATGGATCAGTATAATTAATCAATACTTTTCAGTGTGCTGCGGTTTTGCATATAAATCATTTCATCAGTCACTTTCTTGGTATGTACCATGGTGATAGAAAAACTATTTTGGAACTGCAAAGTGGTTGTTGTTTTTTGCGCATTAACCCTTGCTGTCTTAAAAATAGAAATACAGCAATACATCTGACAAAAAAAATTGCCTGCTCCGTTTTTACTTGGGTGAATAAAAATTACTTGCTGATACTATTCATGCCTAGTGAGGACATTTTGACAAATATTATTATGGGGATGAGGTGAAATTCTCTAACAGTTCTCCCCAGATAAAAATACATTTTCTGAGAATTTTTAGTGCACTTAATGTTGAATGAAATACTATTTTTGTTCAAACTGATGGATGAAAGAAGGAATAGGCTAAGAGAAGAGGCTAAGCTCATTCTTCCTTCAATAATATTAAAAAGATATTAAAGGATATTAAATGGAGGCCATTTCACCAAATAGTTTCAGGACAGAAGTGAATTTTTCCAACTGTTCAGGAGTTCAAATAAGAATACACCCACACACCCACACACAAATACATGTACACTGTGGCTGTTATTTGAACTAAACAAACCATACATGTATTGTTTTATAATACCTGAAGCAAACATAACACATTCTCATGTGAAGACAAGTGTCTCAGATAAGCAGCAAGTTCTCAAAGAGTCTTCACTGATCCATTACGAATGCATAGAAGTGACTACTTCTGGCATGATATGTTGTTCAAGTGAAACAGCATGGTTTCTAAATAAGAAATAATGTAAAATGTTCCAGCCTTTCAGTTTGACTGGAGAAATGTGCACAATGCCCAGGTTTCTCCTGTTCCTGCTCTTAGTTGTTTATTTGACAGTCTCCACTGTGGCAGTTTTAACTTGCTCCACGTAATAACTACTGGCACATAATATCTGTTTCATGTTTAACGACACATCCTGTAGACTTGGACATTCCACCGTACTGCTGCAAACTTCCCAAATATTTGTAATGGTGTGGTGAGTAATTGCACATGAATGGGGCATCACATTATAACAATTACCATGTAGAAGAGCAGTAGCCTGCTTGATGTCCTCCAGATGTTCTGGACTACAACCCGTTTCATGCCTGACCATTGGCCATGCTGGTAGGAGCAGATGGGAGCAGATGGGAGCTGTAGTTCACACCATCTGGAGGGCATAACATTGCCTAATACTGATACAGAAATAGGGTTCGTTCCAACTTCCAGCCAAAAAACTCCAGAAATTGTTCAGTCATCGTTCCAGTCCAGAGATTTATTCACTTCAACCAAAACGCAGGATTCATATAATACCAGAAGATTCTGGGCCCATTCTGGAAATCGTATTATTGTTGGGGCCTGTCATGTTCTGTGATTTACACATACTCTAAAGCCGCTAATATACCCTTGAGTTTTATCACTCCAGAATCCAGAATCTACCAAGATTTCAAAAACAGACTCTAGTGGTTCTGTCTAGCTTTTTTTTTTTTATAAAATATTTATTAAAATTTTTAAATACAAATGCAAAAATAATAAATAATATAACATATATCATAACATAGTTTCATAACTTCTTTGGACTCCTTCATGTCTCCCGCTCCCACTTACATCAGTATAGATTTTTACCAGCAATTTATCATCTTGTTTGCGTTCTTATGTCCCGCTCTTTTAAATATAATATAATAAATCTCCAAAAGTTCTATATTTTCCTCAATCTCACTTATCATCCTAATTCCATCTAATTTAGTGGTGCTCAATTATTTATGATCTAGCATCCTTCTTAACATTCAACCAAATTACAATATTTTTGTAAATAAATCTTAAATTTCTTCCAGTCTTCTTCAACCTTCTCCTCTCCCAGGTCTCGGATTCTGCCGGTCATCTCAGCCAGTTCCATGTAGTCTATCAGTTGCATCTGCCATTCTTCCAGTGTGGGTAGATCTTGAGTTTTCCAATGCTTAGCGATGAGTATCCTTGCTGCCGTTGTTGCATACTGGTTCTGTCTAGCTTTAACCTCCATGTGCCTATAATACCTCCACCATCTCCTAAAACATTTATTAAGAGCAAGGCAGTATATGGGAGTGTTCTGCTTCAAAGTGAATGGTGGCTCTGACATTGCTACACCTCTTCCAGCCACCCCTGCCTCATCTTTGCATGGCTGGCAATGACAGCAGTGCAGCAGCCATTCTCTTCTCCCCTCTTCCATTTCCCCCCACTGCCCCACTGCTGCACTAGTGCTAGCAGTGCTGGTGGTTTCTCCTCTGCCTCCTCCTTTCTGCCTTATTTTCCTTTGAAAAAGCTCCAAGGGGATCCTTCTTTAGAGCCAAACAATCAAAGTTCTTATTGGTTAAATATTTTTTTTTAAATTAATTTTTCATTAATAACAATCCAATGAAAGCCACATTAATACAATACCAAATTATATTACAATTAAAAGAGCCATTAATCCAATTCCAAATTAAACAATTTTAGATGACTTCCCATGTTCTGGTATTCAGGGAATGATGTTCTTTCATTGTCCTCCGATCCTTAGTTAATCCAAATACATCAGTTCCAATCTTAATCCTTTATTTTGACAGTCACTGATATGATGACTTTCATTCATATTTAGCTATTCCATATCCATTAATTTGCAAGAGGAGTTTGTATTCTGCAGATTTCTGTGTGAAATGTTTGTTTTACATTCGCCATTATCTTCATGTTGTAATCCATCATCTTCAGAATTTTCCCTTTCACTTTAGATACTTTAATTGTCACAGCGCCACAGCTTCACGCCATCTTGCTTATCCCAAACTGAAAGAAATCTGCCGTCTCACTGTAACTCCAGGCAGACTTCCAGCATTATCTTCTTTGATTCCTTTCCCATCCGTTAACAAGCTGGTATCTCACCACAGCCATGATAAGTCAGAGCTAGAGTCCTCTTTAAAAGGTCAATGTCACAAAACATTACAATGTTTTCACACAGTTCAATTCTTTCAATTAATCCATAAAAAATATGAAGTTCTTGTTAATTCCCTCCTGCAATCCATTAATAATTACATTCCATTTATAACCACAGAGCCTAGGGCTTGCCGATCGGAAGGTTGGCAGTTTGAATCCCCATGACGGGGTGAGCTCCTGTTGCTCAGTCCCAGCTCCTGCCAACCTAGCAGTTTGAAAGCACGTCAAAGTAGATAAATAGGTACCGCTCCGGTGGGAAGGTAAACGGCGTTTCCGGGAACTGCTCTGGTTTCGCCAGAAGTGGCTTAGTCATGCTAGCCACATGACCCGGAAAAACTGTCTGTGGACAAACGTCGGCTCCCTCGGCCAGTAAAGCGAGATGAGTGCCACAACCCCAGAGTCATTCATGACTAGACTTAACTGTCAGGGATCCTTTACCTTTATCTTTTATTAGTAGTTAATGCTTTCTTCGGGGAAGGCTGTTCTAGCCAGAGCAGATAGTCTCCTGACCGACTTGCCCCGAACACCTCACTCTGAAGGAAGACGCCTTAAACCCTCTCTCAGTTTGAGTGAGGTGATGCAGGGATAGGGTGGAGGCTGTTGAAGTTAAGAGTAGAGAAATCACAGCTAAGAAGCTTAAATCATATATATGACTGAAACTCTTCATCGGAAATTAAACCAATGTCCAGAGTTTAAAAAACTTACTTGTAGAAACTTATAGATGAATTTAAAGATAACATTTACAGACACATGCTAATCCAAGCATGAGTTTACAGCCGTAAACAACTCTATTCCACCCCCCTTTCCAGTGCTCAGCACTTTCAGTTATCTGTATCTCAATCAGGCCATGCCTTGCAGCTCCTAGGAGAGATTTTCACTTTTACCTTCTCCTGCAGTTTTGCTCTCTTTTAAGCAGAGAAGAAGCACTCCAACACTCTATTCGTCTTAACAGTGTTCACAGTGAATTCTAAAACAAAGTAATCTTGCTTCACATGAAATGGAGACTCTCCTTCACTAGATACCTCCTATGTAACCAACATTAGCCAATCACATGAGAACTACAGTGGTACCTCGGGTTACATATGCTTCAGGTTACACACTCTGATAACCCAGAAATAGTGCTTCAGGTTAAGAACTTTGCTTCAGGATAAGAACAGAAATCAGGCTCTGGCGGCGCGGCGGCCGCAGGAGGCCCCATTAGCTAAAGTGGTGCTTCAGGTTAAGAACAGTTTCCGGTTAAGAACAGACCTCCGGAACAAATTAAGTACTTAACCCGAGGTACCACTGTACTAGAGTTCTGTTACCAACCAAACAAATTTAAATGCAGAATAATGCATAAAAGCATTTACAAATTTCAGTGAATTAAATTACTATGCTTAACAGAGGTGATGTGGAAAGCCTGACCTCAGCTCAATCATTCTATAATAATGGGGCAAGCAGGTGTGCAAGTTTGGTAGCCCCTGTGCACAGTGCTCAAGTAAACTTCCTTATTCCAACTCATTATTGGGACAGTCCCACGTAACAGGGCCAATCATGTTTGTTCTTTTAGCAAAGTGAAGCATGACTCTTATTCCAAAATCATCTTAGATTTTATGAAATATTGCCTGTTTGATAGATTTTATATTTTTAGAAATGTTAAGGAAGGCATCTGTATATAAAAACGTTGCACTTCAGAAGGAAGCCTCTAAAAGTCATCTGTCTCTTCTTAGTAACTGCTTTTTCTTTCTTGTATGATGTTTATCTGTAACCCCTTGAAAAGCTTTTAGTTGTAATACAGAAGGTTCTTGTTGGAAGCAAGAACAGTATGTCCCCCCTTGAGCATCTGATCTTAACACAGTTTCTTAGAGAACGTACTTCAATAGTTATTGGTTCAGAAACCCCAGTCTTTCTCTTGGTATCCCACAGTTTACATGCAAGAAAATTTGTTCTCCACAACTTTCTGAAAATATATTTTATTTCACTGAGTACTTTTTTTCTAAAATGCAACAAAGACATGAAATAAAATGATTCATTTTTAGAACAATTTGATATCTGAGTTTGAAACAAATTTAGTATTTACTTGATACTAAAAATCAAAAACTTATAGAATAATGAAATATAATACAGCTGACAAATTTAACTACTCATAAGGCTTCAGTAATTTTCTACACGCTAAATTTCCTTTAAAATTATCAAATATGTGTTTACCACAATTAAATTATATATCTCAATGGAACTTGATTTAACAAGGTGAATTGTCTTTTTAAATTTTAGATCATAAATGTGATGGTACTAGGTAATCGTTGTAAGGGCAGTATCAGTAAAATTATTGCTGTGAGTATTGTTTTATATATTTGCTAGATATATACATAACAAACATTGATTTAGTTTTTAAAAACACACAAAAAGCGAAAACATAAACATAAATCCCAGTGAGCTCAATGGAGCTTATTCTCTAGTAAGTGTGCTGAAGATTGAACTGTTAGTTTCCTTGACTTAACTCCACATCATGAGGAACGGAGCCAGAGATAAACACGAACAGCTGAACACCCATAATAGTGTCAAGCAGCTGTTTTTATTATTTATTGAATTCGTATACTGCCCTATACCCACAGGGTTCAGAGCAGTTCAACTGGGAGTCCTTAATTCTGCATCTCAAATGAATGATCAACACTATGGAAGTATCTGATCAGATCTGCACTGCACCCATTCGTGAAAGTATTTCCTCATCCAGAAATTAATTAAGACTTTGCTATAGGAATCAGAGAATTTCTCCAACTTCACATTCTGATACTCAAAGTCCACCCTTTCTTTTGGCTATGCAAAAAGAAGTTTTTTTAATTCATATGTAACAATGCAACCACAGTATGCTGACACCGATGTTTGCAAACAACATGGCTGATCATCAGCTCCTGTGGCAACAAAATATGTAGCGGACTGAGTTGTACTTGGAATACATCCACTGAAATCAATGGATTTAAACTAGTCGTGAACTGTTAGTCAGTGGGTCTACTCTGAGTATGGCTTGTTTGGCCAAAGCAGGCTTCCTCAACCTCGGCCCTCCAGATGTTTTGAGACTACAATTCCCATCATCCCTGACCACTGGTCCTGCTAGCTAGGGATCATGGGAGTTGTAGGCCAAAAACATCTGGAGGGCTGAGGTTGAGGAAGCCTGGGCTAAAGCCCTAAATCACTGATACTTGGCCAACTGTTTAGTTATACAAAGCCCCATTCTCCACAAAAAGGGAATGTGCCATCAAAGGGACAGCTATCTACTTACCCAACAACGCTGGTTGTTGAATTTGATTCTTGCATAATGGAAACATAATGAGAATGTGAAAATGTAAGTATAAGGAACAGAACCAAACAAAAATAATAATAGGAAAACCCCTAATTTTGCATGTGCAAGGGAATAAAGTGTGTGTGGAGGAGATTTAGGCTGCACATGAAATGGTTAAGAAATTCACACATCCATAATATGGATGCAATATATTTTTTTTTTCGTTGGGGGGAGGGGTAGTTAAATCCAGTCCACCAGGATCCTTCCACGCTCACATCTCTCTTTTCCTAGTTCCCATGAATGGCTAAGTTCAGAACATCCATCTCCAGAGATGGTCAGCCTGCCAAGAAACACAGCAGACATATCATTGAATACCTTGCCATCATAGTCTTGAAGAATGCTTTGATGCTAGCTTGTCAGCCTAAGATATGTATGTATGTATGTATGTATGTGTGTATGTATTAAAAATACATTGCGTATGTTTTTTTATATGTTCTTTTATATAACTGATTTTTTTTAAAAAAATAAAGAAACACTGGGAGAAAACATGTTGTTCCATGCCATTGCTCCTAGGAGTGATGGAATAGCATAAAGTCTCAATGCTCCTTAGCACATGTGCTCTATACGAATCAAAGTGCATAGCAGTAAGAAACGCTACACACCAGCTTAGTTTATCATGCTGTGGGATGTTGGGTGCACTCTTTCTGTAGTTTTGAAAGGAAATTTTCTTTGGAGGGGGAATGTAGGCAGCGTGTATCCCTCAGACCAGGTTGTAAGGATTTCAAACTGGTTTAAAATGTGTGTTTCTGGGCTGAGAGTTAAGTTTTTCTGTTAAAAATCTACCTCATCTCTCTTCCAAGTTCTGATGAAGAAGTATAGATGTACCGTGGAAGTCTAACGGAATCCGTTACGGAATCTGTTCGACTTCCAAAATGTTCGGGAACCAAAGCACAGCTCCTGGAGCCAATCAGAAGCTGTGGAAGTGGCGCTGGACATTCAGGTTCCAAAGAACATTTGAAAACCAGAACAATCACTTCTGGTTCTCGATCGTTCGGGAGCCAAAACATTTGGCAACTAAGCTATTTGAATTCCAAGGTATGACTGTACAAGGAAGGTATGGATTGGACTCTTGTCTGGCCAGGCAAGAGAACTTGCTAATGGTGTTTCTCTACCTTCAAATTAAATTCTGCTCAAGGGAAGCATGCATACAGAATTATTTCTGAGCTAAAGAAAACAAAGTATGCCTCTCATTCTGTTCTATGGGAGAAAAATCTACTGGTAAAGGTTTGCAATTTGGTAAGTTTTAGATGTTACCTTGGCTTAGCTCATCTTTCAAGGTGAAGTCAAGTGTAAAGATATTTCAAACAAATGTTTATTTTGTTTCATTTTGCTCTGTAATTTATTCATGAAATTGTGAGTACAAGACGTCTGCCTTAAAAAAGGAAAAAGATGTAAGTGTTCTCTCAGTGACTTATATAATTCTCTTTTACTGTTGCATCATAGCATAGGTTTCTCTTCTGGCCTGCAATTCACATTGCCACTAAGTACTAAAAGCGATAACATTTTATGTGCAGCATAAAACTTTTATGAACAAGTAAATTATCAGTCTCTTCACTGTGCATTTCTTTCAGTACTGACTAGATTTGAATACTTCGCCAGATTCCCTTAAAACAGTATGCTGGAGTGTAGCGTAAATCCACAGAACCCATAAATGATTAGACTGAATTCTTTAAAGGAGAGAATGCAAGGGAAAATAATATGGGTGCTATGTTAAACACCATTAACACATCAAAGAAAGTTCATTCCAGAAAATATAATTGCATTTTTTAGATGTAAAAGACTCTAGATTTAAATACATGGATGGAAATAATAATTACCAAGGCCTCACAAATACACCTCCTCCTGCTGCCCAACTGAGCGATACCATCCTTTCCCTCTTCCTCCTTGAACTCCCTATGCACCTAACTTGTGACACCAGTTCCCAAGTCCAGAACAAAGGGAGATAAAAAAGCATCAGTATATTATATGAAAAAAGATTACCCAATGTGTTTGTTTTGACCAAGTCCCAAGCAAAGGGACCTAATGTGATTTGGTTTAGTACCCAGTACAAGCATATCTCTATATAACTCATCTCATGCAATGGCCCTGTGAATGCACCAGTGATGTATTTTGTTATTTTGTTATTATGTTAATATACTGTTGGTTTTTTGTAGTTTCTTTAAAAATGGATTTTCCCAGCATATTCTCTCTCTCTCTCTCTCTCTCTCTCTCTCTCACACACACACACACACACACACACACACAAATATGGACATTAAACTATCCCCATGAGGGGACAGGATGGGACATTGTTGTCTACCCCTGCTGCTCTTTGCAGTTCTATGCATTTGGAAATGAACATGAACCCTAACTGAAAATAATGGCTGTTGTTGGGTTTATCTGTTTGTGTTGTTGTTGTTGTTGTTTTGTTAGGTTTTACTATCTCCTTCTGTGCATCACAGGCAGAAGGTAAACACTTCCTTCAGAAGTGGCACACCAGCCAATTGTCTTCTAGCTCAAGTAATTTAGAAAACATTTCCTGGAAAGCTGCCAGACAGATCTGAGGGTCAGCTCCACAATGAAAAGAGGTAATGACATGTCTACAGAATGCTGTGCAATTAGCAGCAAGCTTATTTTTCTTAATTTGATTATTATCATAATTTGTAATATATTCTCCATGGATAATGGCTAGTAAATTAAGAAGAGTTAGAAACTGCAAAAGCCTTGTATTGTTGTTAGTTTTTTTTTATATAATGAATTACTCCCTCCCCTTTTCAGAAATGAGTCATGAGAGTTTGACCTCTTCCACTTCATATTCTGCTGTTCAGTTCAATGTGTTTTCACTAGGAAACAAATAGTTGCCGTGAAAGCGAAGGTCTCAACTGTGCAGGAAAATGCATTTATTGAAAATGCATTTACTGAAACAGGATTGCTTTCAACACATTACCGTTACGTTAAAGGTTAACCTACCAGGATTCAGGGCACATGTGATTATTATATAGTTCCATTTAAACAATGCTCACTCGTTCTCACTGTTTTCCTGACCCTGGGTATATTGGGTGATCATAGTTATTAACAATAAAATTTATTTCTTGAAAATATTGATACACTGCTTTGAGAGAAAATAGGCAATCTCAAAAATGATAGAATGATCTCAATACAAATCCAAGGCAGACCTTTTAACATCACAGTAATCCAAGTTTAGGTACCAACTACCAGTGCTGAAGAAACTGAAACTGACCAATTCTATGAAGACTTACAACACCTTCTAGAAATGAAACCAAAGAAGGATGTTCTTCTCATTATAGGGGATTGAATGCTAAAGTAGGGAGTCAAGAGATAAAAGGAACAACTGGCAAGTTTGGCCTTGGAGTTCAAAATAAAGCAGGGGAAAGGCCAATAGAGTTCTGTCAAGAGAACAAGCTTGTCATCACAAACACTCTTTTCAAAAAACACAAGAGACAACTCTACACATGGACATCACCAGATGGGCAGCATCAAAATCAGATTGATGGAGAAGCTTTATACAGTCAGCAAAAACAAGACCTGGAGCTGACTGTGGCTCAGATCATCAGATTCTTATAGCAAAATTCAAGCTTAAACTAAAGAAAGTAGGGAAAACCACTGGGCCAGTAAGATACAATCTAAATCAAATTCCTTATGGATACACTCTGGTCCATGGGGTCATAAAGAGTCGGACATGACTAAATGACTAAACAACAACAACAACAACAACAAAAGGCCCCATCATCCCAAAGATGAAAATTCTATGAACCCACCATTCTGGCTTATTCATGGGGGGTTGTTTTGGCCACCCCACCCAGGATGCTTGCCAAACTATAGACAAGAGTGACTGGAAAACAAATGAAGCCTTGAATAAACATACCATGGCTTGTTTGATCTCAGAGATGACTCACGGTTTGTTGAACAAGCTGTTATTAAAAACCAACCATGACTTAGCAGTATGTCTGACTGCAACCATTCTCTCACTTCTTAACGGTCTTCTCCAAACTCAATCTTTACTTAAGTTGCCATCTTTTAAGATATTCTTCCCATCCAGAGAAATCAAAAGGACCCAAAGCTACCATTGCAGTAGCCCCTGAGCAAAATACATTTCTCATGGGCCATAGGACTTCCCCCCTCCAGCACACTGTATATCCACCCCCTTTTTATTATGCATAAAAACCACCAGGCTCCTGGCCCACATTATAGGCAGAATGCCAAATCCTGCATCTGGTTCTAAGAAACCAGTTGCCTACCACTCCCTGCTGCTGGTGTGTAAAGCTAAGGTTCTGGGTGTGCTATGGGTGAAAAATGGGGCAAACACAGCTGGAACTGCCTCTCAATAAACTGCTTCTCATCCATTGCTATGCCCCAGGTCCAACTTCACCCTCCTGTTAGTCCTAAAACATTAGGACCATGTCCAGACCCCAAGAGTTGACGGCATCATGCCTTGCTGCCCCACAAAGAGGTCAAAGCACACAGGCTTATTGACCTTCTGTTTCATCAGCTAAGAATGCAAGCAGCATGTAAATGCTGTTGCTGGTTCACTTTGTCCCTTCCTGCTCTGTGCAACTCCCATGTCTGCCCAATTTTTTTCATCCCAACAGTGTGTTTGTATAACCCAGATTGCCAGGAAGAAAGCTGCCTTCAGTATCTGCAGCAAGGATGAAAACATCCCAAGCGTCTTCCTAGATTGTATTTAGGGATGCCCCACTGTGCCTTATGTTACTTGGAGAAGGGCAGACTGGATGAATGAAAGATCTGGGATAGCTCAGTAACGCTGAGCATGATCGTTTTAATCTCAGGTTTGTGGATTTGAGCCCCACATTGGCAAAAGATTCCTGCATTGCAGGCGGTTGGACTAGATCAGCGGTTCTCAACCTGTGGGTCCCCAGATGTTGTTGGACTACAACTCCCATCATTCCTGAGCTCTGTCCTTGCTAGCTAGGGGTAATGGGAGCTGTAGTTCAACAACAGGTTGAGAAAGGCTGGACTAGATGATTCCTTGTGGTCCCTTCGAATTCTACTGTGCTATGCGAAGATGTACTTTGCCACAAAATGCTGGGCACCATTCCATTATGGAAGCGGCTGTCTTTTTTCACTGGTCAAAGAAAAGGAGCAATGTCTTCACTCACGCTTTGTGGTAGGTGAGAGGAGAAGCGGGCCGCCCCTGTCCTACACACTCCTTTGCCACTAGGACAGTCGCAGGTGGCTTGTCTGCCTGTGGATACATTGTTTTGGATGCTTTTGATGAGATTCCTACATTGCAGACTAGATGACCCCCATTCTGGGATCCCTTCCAACTGTATGATTCTATATGCAGATCAATTCTCCAGGGAGCTTGCATTCAGCAAGTAAATATTTTGCTGCAAGTATTTTTATTTTTTTTATGCAGCTCTTGCCAACAGACAGTAGCACCTCCCCCCCCCCACACACACACAGAGAGAGAGTTTTAGTCTTCCTTTTCATATCATCGTAATAAACCTTTCTATTCTCAGTCTGTCGTTTTTGTGCTCTCATGAAAGCAGAGAGCTTAAACATGCAGGTGGTGGGTTGCATTTTGAAAAGGAAACATGTGTTCCAGAATGTAAGGCCTTTTGAACTTGGGGAGTTTTACTTCTCAGTAAACATGCTAAGGATTGCTCTGTAAAATCATATTGCATGAATGTGGAATCTCACACCATCCTTTTAATTGCTTGAGAAGCTCTCTTTTTTTTGTTATCTGCAAAGCCGGTATTCATACCTGCTGCATACTATTAGATGATTTACAGACAAAGGAACTCCATAAGATGTCACTGTAGAACTAAGACCTGAAATGTAACTGAATTCTTACCGAGAGATTCTAACATGAAAAACGGGGGAATTTCCACATCATAAAAATGTTTAACACTGCAGTGTCTGCAATAGCCTACTGGCTTTAAGACCCCTATTAAAACAAAACATGTAGCTCGTTTCATTTTAATGATGCCTTATTTAGTGAGCTTGCTGTATGCTTTGACACTCTCCCTCAATAACTGCCATAGCAATTTTGTTGTTTTACTATTTTTTTATTATTATTTGATAATTTACTCTTCTGTATGTCATTTAAAAGCTGAACATTATACAATGACTCTGCTCTTTTGCTGCCTATCAAAACATTTCTTCATTAGTAGCCACAATGCATTTTAAATTGAGTTGCAGTCTTTACTTCATATAGCCCAGAGAAAGTCATTTGGAATCAATGGGGCTCAGAGATGCAGTGGGACAAGTTGAAATGCAGGAGCTAGTTATGACAGCACTCCCCATAACCATGCCCCCAAAGGAAAGTCCAAAATGCAGGCATCTATATTGATTATAATTACGATTTTATATCTAAAAATACACATACACAAACCAATACACAAAAGACTATCCAATTTATTATGAACAGCAGACTGTCATTGAATAATGAGGTATCAAAAAGTATGTGGGCAGTGTTTAGCAATACAGTGGTACCTCAGGTTACAGATGCTTCAGGTTACAGACGCTTCAGGTTACAGACTCCGCTCACCCAGAAATAGTACCTCCTTGTGCCCTCAATCTTTCCCAACATCAGGGTCTTTTCCAGGGAGTCTTCTCTTCTCATGAGGTGGCTAAAGTATTGGAGCCTCAGCTTCAGGATCTGTCCTTCCAGTGAGCACTCAGGGCTGATTTCCTTAAGAATGGAGAGGTTTAATCTTTCTGCAGTCCATGGGACTCTCAAGAGTCTCCTCCAGCACCATAATTCAAAAGCATCAATTCTTTGGTGATCAGCCTTGTTTATGGTCCAGCTTTCACTTCCATACATCATTACTGGGAAAACCATAGCTTTTACTATACGGACCTTTGTTGGCAAGGTGATGTCTCTACTTTTTAAGATGCTGTCTTTGGAGCTAATCTGTCACAAACAAATGGAAAACCCGAAAGCCTTGTTATGTCCTCATTCTCTCACCCAGGAGGACCCATTGATTATTCTGGTGTTCAGCAGATGATGTTGTTGCTCTTGCTTGGGGGGGGGGAGGCCCAGAACTGCAGTCTGGCACCCCCCCACCCCCACATCCCTCTTGTACTATGCCACTGAAACAAATGACACAAAAAGTGGCAAACCAGAATACGGTAGTTCACAGCAGATCTGAGTCAGCTCTCCTGCCTTCTACCCAACACACTCAAAGGCACTTACAAGAAAGTAGGAGAGATCTCTCTATGCAGGCAAGCAGCAGGGCATGCCTGGCAATAAACAAAGAGTTCAGGAGTCTTGATTCAGATGTTTGGGAATCAGGCAAGAAGTTCAGGACTGGACAGAAGCCATTTCCATGCCCTGTTGCCGGACTTTTAAAGAGGCAGGCCATGCTTACTCACAACTTGTTTACTTTGCAGGAATGTCAGGCGTCCAAATGTGTGGACCCCTGCAGGGTCGATCAACCTCCTTCCATCTGTGGAGGTGGTGCTTGGTTCTAGGAGATATTACTGTACCCTCCAGACTCTCGATCAGCCTGTTGAGTTGTCTCCCTTCTTGGCAGTCCACAGTACTTCCCAACCTCCACTGAGACTATCCGCCATGCCAGGAGTTCAGGGAAGAAGCTAGCACCCTTGACATCTCTTTTGAAGTGGATGAAGTTGAGACACATAGGGAGAGCCCTCCTCTTCCAACCCCGGTTTCCAATATAATAATAATAATAATAATAATAATAATAATAATAATAATAATAATTTATTATTTCATACCCCACCCATCTGTCTGGGCCTCCCCAGCCACTCTGGGCGGCTTCCAAAAAACATTAAAATACTGGAATACATCAAACACTAAAAGCTTCCCTAAACAGGGCTGCCTTCAGATGTCTTCTAAAAGTCTTGTAGTTGTTGTTCTCTTTGACATCTGGTGGGAGGCTGTTCCACAGGGAGGGTGCCACTACCGAGAAGGTCCTCTGCCTGGTTCCCTGTAACTTGGCTTCTCGTAGTGAGGGAACCACCAGAAGGCCCTGGGTGCTGGACCTCAGTGTCCGGGTCGAACAATGGGGGTGGAGACGCTCCTTCAGATATACTGGACCGAAGCCGTTTAGGGCTTTAAAGGTCAGCACCAACACTTTGAATTGTGCTCGGAAACATACTGGCCTCTCACTCACCCATTTCTTGCTCCTCCTGCTGCACTGAGGCCTGCAAACCAACGCCTGATCCCAACAGCACTGTTGGACTTGTGACACCAACTAATTCTACTTTTCTGCCTATCCTCCTCCCTTTTGAGTTCTACAAAGGAAGCACTCACGCGAAGGAGTAGGAAGCTAACCGTGCCACTCTCTGAAATGCTTGTATAAAAGTCGGCAGGTAGGTAGGGGCTAGCTGAGTGCAGGTTAAGGTTGGGTTGGGGATCGGAGGGCACACACACGCTCATGACACCACCATCCCTTTGTGGAGGGGGTTTCCTGCATTCAGTCTCCCGCCTTCCTCTCCACTCCGGTCCTTGACTCAGATAGACAGGCAGGGGCGAAGGGTAGAGAGCTGGCTCCCATGGGTGACATAATAATCATAAACATAAATTATATCCCGCCCTCCCCAGCCGAAGCTGGGCTCAGAGCAGCTAACAACAGTAAAATAATACAGCATTCTAAAATCAATTCATTATAAAATCAGTTCAAATCAAATTGAATGCAACCATTGGGTTACAGTTCTGTGAAGAATTACCAAAGGAGGGAGTCAGGCTGTACCTTGGCCAAAGGCCTGGTGGAACAGCTCTGTCTTGCAGGCCCTGCAGAAAGATATCAAGTCCTGCAGGGCCCTAGTCTCTTGTGACAGAGCGTTCCACCAGATCAGAGCCACAGCCAAAAAAGCCCTGGCTCTGGTTGAGGCCAGCCTAACCTCTCTGTGGCCCAGGACCTCCAAGGTGTTTTTGTTTGAAGACTGTAAGGTCC
Source organism: Podarcis gaigeae (assembly GCF_964106915.1). NCBI lineage: Eukaryota > Metazoa > Chordata > Lepidosauria > Squamata > Lacertidae > Podarcis > Podarcis gaigeae. Next base: position 17,280,990 of record NC_139685.1, on the reverse strand, counting down.
TCCGTGGGACATACCAGGAGAGGCGGTCCTGTAGATATGAGGGTCCTAGGCCTTATAGGACTGTAAAGGTTAAAACCAGCACCTTGAACCTGATCCTGTACTCCACCGGAAGCCAGTGCAGCTGGTATAGCACTGGGTGAATATGATGCTGCAGTTTCAGCTTCTTGCCTGTTCTGGTGTCAGAAGAAACTCAAGCATGGAGAAAGGGAGGAGAAGACTTCAAGTTGGGGTGGAAGGGGGCTGAGCAGTGGACCTATGCCATGCTATACTGGCAGTGGCAGCTGAGGAGGAGAACCAGTGACAGGGAAGGAAAGAAGGGGCAAGGGAGGGAGAGAAGTTCACTCCTTCTCCCTTCTTCCTATTGTTGCTCGCACTAGGCTAGGCTCCTTGTCAACTACACCAACAGCAACACAACCACCATTTTGGACCAGCCAAGCTCAGATATGGGGGTAAAGGCATCACAATTGAAGTCCAAATAGGACAGGGGACACTTTTGTCCAAAAACTGGGTGATCCTGTTTTTCAGTGCACCAGCCTCCCCTATGTATTCTAAACAAGGAGCTTTAGACAGCTCCAACTCTCTGATGATTTAGATGTTTTGTCACATTTTACATGTTTAGTTGTACAGTGTAGAATCTTAGAGGAACACTTTTAAAAAGTAATGTGTGAAATGGCCCAAAGCCAAGAAGCTAAGCTAAGAAAATCAAGAGCACCCTGTTAATAACGGCATCCAAAATAGATTTCACCAAAGTAAACAAAATAGTATGCACTGAATAATATGCACTGCAAAGTCGACTTTGACCAATGCAATCAGTGGAGGAGAATATGCCCCCACTGCCCAGAGCAGGCGCATTTCCGAGGAGTGCAGGGGCACACTCCCGAGGGGCATAGAGGGTGCCCTTCCAGGCGTGGAATAGCTGTGTGCGCCCCCACCAATCCCGCTGCCTCCTTCCCGTCCTCTCCCCGCCTGCCTGCCTTCTCCAGGCGGGAGCACGGGGCAACAGCACACCGCCTGCCCACGATTCCCACACCTACTGCCAGCCATCAAGGGAAGCGGGGAGCTGCTGTGCCGCACTCCCGGCTGGAGGAGGCAGGCAGGCAGAGGAGAGGATAGGAAGGAGGCAGGCGAGTGGGAAGGGGAGAGGAAGGAACCAGCAAAGCATCCCAGCAGCTCCCCTTCCTCCGATGGCTCACGGTAGGCATGGGAGTCTGAGTCGCGGGTGGGCAGAGCACTGGATGTCACCCCTGCTCAGGCATGACACCCAGAGCATTGCCCCCCTGCACCCACCTTCCTCCACCAGTGAACTCAATGACTGGCCTCACTAGCCACTTATGGCAGGCCACTCAGTAAACTTTCCATTCTTGCAGTCTCTCTTAGATATTACAATGGTACCTCAGGTTACATATGCTTCAGGTTACAGACTCCGCTCACCCAGAAATAGTACCTCGGGTTAAGAACTTTGCTTCAGGATGAGAACAGAAATTGTGCTCCGGCGGCGCGGCGGCAGTGGGAGGCCCCATTAGCTACAGTGGTGCTTCAAGTTAAGAACAGTTTCAGGTTAAGAATGGACCTCCGGAACGAATTAAGTACTTAACCCGAGGTACCACTGTACTTGTTTGTGAAAGTTTGGTTATAATGCATGATTGCTTGACTGCGTTTGGTTTGATAAATGACAGGCTCACCCGGGAAGAATGGCAGATAAAGGTGATGGACTACATGGAACTGGCGGAAATGACTGGCCGAACCCGAGACCAGGCAGAAGAGTCGGTGGAGGAAGATTAGAATAAATTTAAAGACTATTTACAGAAACATTGTAAAATTAATGAATGTTAGAATGATGTTGGAACGAATTTATGTGGTTTTAGCAGAAATGTTATAAAGGTTTAGAAAAAAACCAGACTGTTAATTGGTGAAAGGAGGGAAAGTAAAGTTACATTAATATTAAGATAAATTACAGGACAAAAATTGGAAAAAATGGGAAGGATTTGCTGAAATAGCTAACCGAACTAGAATACAAAAAAGGGAGGTGTGAGGAGGTCAAGGAAACAAGCTAATGAAAGATAAGTTATGGGAAGAGTTACTGTGTTTTTTAATTGTTTGTATTTTTCTGTTCTTCTTTTTCCTCTTCTTTTTTCCTTTTCTTTTTTTACTCATTGTGATGTGTTGACTTGCTTTTGTTTAATATGGTGGTTTTTTTTGTTTAAAAATATTATTTTTTAGAAAAAAAAGATAAATGACAGGCTGCACAGGCCTGAAGCATGTATATGAAGTTGCAATATAATAGAAGCTGTTCTAAAGCCTATTCAGGTGTGATTGAAAACACATTTGGGCTTTGAAATGGGTGCATTCTCTTTCCTGACAATCATGGCTCTTTTTTGCCACAACAACTACACTAAAAAGTGAGGACTGTCAAGCTCTCTGCCCTATAAACTACTACTAAATACGATAATTTGTGGCAGAGTGAAGCTTGGTGAAATAAGCAGCTTGGTCAGCAGCTCAAAATATAAATCCTTTGTCAATTCGGTGTAGACCACTTTTTTTTTTTAATGTAGCCTCTCCACTGACACTTTGAATAATAGCACAGGTGCGGGGGGGAGAAGAAGGGGAAACTAGACAAGCAGATGATATACAAAGTTCACAGCACACTTGAGGTGCATCTTATGTACAATGTCTAGCCACCAGAGAGACAACCATTAGGGTGAAAGCATGTGACATATTCCAAAGAGGTGTACTATTCTGAAATTCCCTTCTACAGCAGTCAAACCAAAGTCAAAGAATAGTTTAGAATATCTCTGGTAACATTTTGGCGGCTCTGTGGGGTCTGCACCATAAATTAAACAGGATACAGAAGCATTTTTATTCAACACCGAGCTATAGATGGAGCAGATAGAAAATGGAATGGAATCTGGCAAGCACAAACCCTCCTGTAATACTATTTACACAGTCCCATCATTGTTTATGCACTTTTCAATTGCAAAAAATCTGATCCTGTACTTTACGATCCCATTGAATGAATGGGACTTTAATGTGCTTAACTATAGCTGGATCAAGGCATATGTAGCATACTTTCATGTCTCCGTCTTGGAGAATTCAATAATCAGACACCAGATTCCATAAGTTTCATTATCACACTGTGAATGTTTTTGCTTTCCATGGTGTGAGGTCTTTTTAGAGTGACTTGGCAGATGGCGAGATGCAGCATGTGACTTGGCTTGTCATTTTGCATCAGCCTGTAGAAATCCTTAGGCATTGTTCCTTCCTGGAGGAAGCAACAGTGACTCCAAGCACAACATGTGCTCACGCAGGGACACAGCCAGGTTCTCTCTTAAACAGACACAGTGGAGGAAAAGGTAATATGTGCCACTATTATTTGCATTTTCAGGATTACTGCAGTCTTGAAACAGCAGGGGGTTTCTCCTTCAGTACTCGGCCCTTTTTAGCACTATATTCAGAGTATGTGAAAATTGATTGTCCATTTGCATTACAACATCATTTCTGTGATCTCTGATATTAAGAATTTCGACTATGAAAGATGTAGGGCAGATAGCCTTGCCTGAACAGATTTTTTCAGGAGGTCTGAAGGAATGTAGAAAATAGTGAGAAATGGAGCTCTAGGCCTTATAGACAAATGAAACACTAAGAAATTGCCGGGTCTGGATGCCATCCACTCAAGAGTTCTTAAAGAACCCAAATATAAAATTGTTGATCTTCTTACAAAACTATACGTCTCTAAGACCAGACTCTACATCATTTTTATTGCTTTTGAATATCAAACAAACATTAAGCAACTATCAATGAAGAAATAAACCTTATGCAGTACAGAGCAGGGATATCAAAATAACAAAGAAATAGATACAATACAGATAATGAAATGGCCAGTCTTTATATGCTGTGAAGATCCAAATGTCTCAATACACTGAAAGGACAGTGTGGTTATGTCCCATATTGTATGTATAAGAATTTAAATTAAACAAAACTGCAATAGACTTGGCACATGAGTGTTGCCCTCCAGCTGCTTTGGATTTGTGTTATATCTTTTCCAACAAAGTCCAGGTTAATCATTTAAAAGTTTTCAAAAATGTTGCAGTGGTAGCCTAGACTGCAACTGAAAGGTGAATGATTAATGCCTGATCTTTAATTGTGGGGTCCTTATTAAGAATAAAGATTTGCAGCCATTCCTTTCCCTAATCTACTGATGCCATTTGTTTAACAGGGCCTTTTCTTTCTTTATGCAATCCAAGGCAATCAGGATTGCATATTGAAAGTGATTACATCACCCAGCCAATCAGATTTTGCTACACGGTGATGTCCTTGCAGGAAAGTGAAGTGGCATTGCCCATCCTCAGAAGCCCTGGTCCCAGTTTTTGTTGTATCAGAATGCACACACAAAAACACATTCTTTGCATAGAAGAAGAGGAGTTTGGATTTGATATCCCGCCTTTCACTCCCTTTAAGGAGTCTCAAAGCGGCTAACATTCTCCTTTCCCTTCCTCCCCCACAACAAACACTCTGTGAGGTGAGTGGGGCTGAGAGACTTCAAAGAAGTGTGACTAGCCCAAGGTCACCCGGCGGCTGCATGTGGAGGGGCGGAGACGCGAACCCGGTTCCCCAGATTACGAGACTACCGCTCTTAACCACTACACCACACTGGCATAGAAAATATAGTATGAATAGACATTGAGATCCTTGTAGCCAGTGCTCCATTTTTTTGTCGTGCTGTTCTGTGATTATTGCATTGCCACAACACACAAAACGGAGATCATTGTCTTAGTTAACCAAAGCAACAGAGATGCTTTCTTTTCCTGCCTTCAACAAAGCTACTTCCAATTCAGAAAGGATATGGGGTTGTGGGCTTCACCCTCCCACCACGCATGCGGGGGCTGGCTCTCAGCCTCTGCACGATTGAGGGAATCCCCGACTGTGTCATCCCCTGGCCAGCCAATCGGCTGCTCCAGTTTCCCATCCTCCTGCCCTTTAAGGTTTTCGTCTTTGACCTTGCTATGGACCTCAGTTGGTTGCCATTAAGGGGCCTGGTAGGAATTTTTTCCACTTGGCAAATTGGCACCAGGCACTTGGTTTTTCGCCTACCTCATAGCAAATCATCACAACTTCCTTGGTATTGGCGGTTAGGCATTGGTATTGGTATTATTATGTAGATGGAAGCGGGGGAGGAAGTGCCATCACCTCCCCCGCATATTGAAGGGTAGTCCATCAAAGGATTCCAGGGTGTGTGGCCCTTTCTGAAGCCTATGGAGGTGGGGGCCTAAGGCACGCCCCTGAGCGGTGACCCTGGGGGAGTTCCTAGTTGATGTGCATCAGCAGGACTCCCCCTACTGGTGGTTAACCCTTCCCAGACTTCAAGTGAACAGGCTGAAGCCGGATAGTCGGTTAGGATCAATGCCTAAGCTGATACCGCTCATCACATGTAACCAATAAGGTTGTGGCCATATTTAGCCCAATAACCTTAAATAACTGTGTCATGTGTCTTTATATCCACTGGGGGGAGGCAGGAACAATACTGGAAATGGGGCAAGGGGTGCTTTTCATGGGGAACAAAGATGTTTGCAAAGCTCCTCCCACCCTTCTTTGTCTCAGGTGTAAACGAAAATCTTCATACAGTACTCTGTACATATTTGTGTATGTTGTATGCATGCATGTTGATGGGTTGACCCACACATCCTTTCCACATATATCACACAACAACCACAAAAAGTCTATTGCCTCACAGCTATCACAATTTTATGAATTAATCAGGACCTTTAAAAAAAATACAGGCTCACAATTAATGATCCATGCTATGGTGGGTAACCTCCTTGTGTCCTTTTATTGGTATTTCTCCCTTCACACTTGACTAAGAAACAAGAAGAGCCTGGCATGATTTTTCCCCTCAAGCTTGTTACACCTGTCCTGAAGAAATCAAGGGAAGCGTGTTAATCTACTTCTGCACATAGCCAGATGTTTGCCCTTGTAGCAAGTCATTAAGTTTCAAAGTGAAGATTCTAAATATAAAACATCTGCTCCATTGATTTTGATTTTTCTCTTTTTGGCCTCAACCTACATAAGAAGGCAGCATGAGATTAAAACAAAAGATGTGTCTCTTCTGTAGCATAATATGAGCTAATCAGCAAGCAACATGGTACATTTCAGGACTCCATAACTGTGAAAAGCACAAATATGAAAACATGTATATGAAACAGTAATTGTGTAGCCATCGTTATTGCCAAAACATCCACACTGGCCTGCTAACTCACTATTGGGTCAAACTAGGTTGTCCTTTATATGCTGAAATGTATTGCAGATTGCCTAGCAATTATTGGGCAGCTTATAAAGAGGTAAAAAAAAAAAAAAGTATTTTGGGGGCAGAAAACTAGATGGCCACCAACTATTATTTAACTAGTACGGTCGTACCTTGGATCCTGAATGCCTTGGTACTCAGACGGTTTGGTTCCCAAACGCCGCAAACCCGGAAGTGAGTGTTCTGGTTGGCGAATGTTCTTTGGAACCCGAACGTTCGATGGGGATTCTGTGGCTTCTGATTGGCTGCAGGAGCTTCTCGCAGCCAATCAGAAGCCATGCTTTGGTTTCTGAACATTTTGGAAGTTGGACAGACTTCCGGAATGGATTCCGTTCGACTTCCAAGGTAAGACTGTACAGTGATAGTCAACGTAGAGAATTGTAGAGTTGGAAGGGACTCTGAGGTCCAGCACAAAGGGCCTTCTGGCGGTTCCTTCATTGCGAGGTTACAGAGAACCAGGCAGAGGGCCTTCTCAGTTGTGGCTCCTGCCCTGTGAAATGCCCTTCCATCAGACGTCAAGGAAATAAACAACTACCTGACTTTTAGAAAACATCTGAAGGCAGCCCTGTTTAAGGAAGTCTTTAATGTTTGATGTATTTAACATGTTTTTAGCATTCTATTGGGAGACACCCAGAGTGTCTGGGGAATAAATATTATCTTCATCATTATCATCAGCATCATCAACATCATCAACATCATCTTGTCCAAACCGCTGCAATGCAGGAATATGCAGCTGCACTGTGTGGGGATCAAACCTGCAACCTTGGCATTATCAGTACCGCGCTCTAACCAACTGAACCTTACAAATGTTGTTGAACTTCTGCTGCCATCAGCCCCATCAGCCAATAGTCAAAGCTGATAGAAGCTATTGTCCAGCAACATCTGAAGGGTACCACATTATCTATCTGCAATTACAGTAATACTATCAACACATATGGAAGTTCCTTATAACTTTTTTTTTAAAAAAATCTTCACATTGCACTCCTGTTTTCCCTCTTTCTCTACTATCCTACAGGCAATATCCTTGCTTCCACGATCTCTGAAATTACTATGAGATGATGTAACACTCCCACTGACTTTCTTTTTTAGGAAGAAGAAGCTGCTGAAGAAGCTGTGAAGCATTGTAGAGTGTCACAACAATATTTCTTTTTAAAGAAAAACTTGAAAGAGTACTTATTCCCCACTGACACTCATCTTGTAACATTACTTGTTAAGGTGAGTGCCCAACTCCCCAGTCTGTCCCGCAACACACACACACATGTGCACAAATATTTGCTGAAATCCTTCAACCCCAATGAAAGGCAGAAAAAATCCCCTCTTCTGCAGGGGCAAAGAGTTTCACGAAACTGGTTGTGAGGTTTTGCAAAACACTACTTCCTGTCTATTGTGTCTGTTTTAATGAACGAGCGTAGAATTGATATTTCCATGCCTGGGGAAACGATGAGGTGGGGCAAATATTGATACTCGCTGTTTCCATCTTAAAACCTATCAGGTATATTCTATCCTCAGATCATCCATCCTTCTCTAGAACAGCATTTTCACAAACTGCAAAGCCTTGTTTTCTTCCCTAATATGGGATTGCAATCTTGGCACAGAACTCTCAACAGGTGTCCACAAAGGCTTGTGGAACTGATGCACAAGTACGGGATGAATCAGAGGGTGGACTCGGTGCCTAAAGGATGGCATTAGCAGTCTGTTCTCCAGGCTGTCAATGTAAACATTGCATTGCCTGCCATCTCCCACCAAACTACCCGTGAGTGAGCACATATGCCAGTGAAGCGGATGAAGAAGATTGTGGGCAGAAACTGTGCGTGTGTGTTATGCAGATGACACAATTCCCAGCCGTAAACAACTGTGAAGACAAGTTGCCCATTTGAAATAATATCCTATCTTTGTGAATAGTCGAAGAAATTACAAAATCAGTGCTGTCAGGGAACAGGTAGGCAAAATTAGTCATCAATTTTGAGAGAAAATAGGAGCAATCAATTTAGCAAATGGAATGTGTTAAAGCAAGTGCTGTTTTTAACATGTGTATTAACACCCATGTAGCCATTTATTTTAGAAGGAAAGCACAAGTTCCAGAGGAAAACCAAGCAATAGCTGAGCATCTCCCATTGACCATAGAACCATGTGATTAGTTCTCTGTAACCAAGGGGTACAGTGCTGGCTCCAAGATTTGGTGGCCCTTGGACAAGACACCTTCAATAGGGCCATCACTGTTGACAGCTGGTGCTGCTTCTCCGCATTGCTACCACCTGCTCATTCGCCAGAGGAGCAGGGGCTACTGCTGCTACCCTTCATTTCTGCCATTGTCACCCCATCTAAGCAAAAAGGGAAAGAGGAAATGAACGCGCAGGTTGCAATGATGAAGAGGAACATAAACAGCTGGACCAGGCCAAGGTCATAGTTCAGTGGTAGAGCACATGGGTGTTCAATGCCTGGTACTAGACTGTCTTGTACTGAATCAGGGCATCTGCCATTGTCTACACAGACTGGATGCTCTACCATTGAGCGAAAGGCCTTCATCAACCACTGTAGACTAAGGATGGAGGAGAAATTCATTTAAAGCCAAATCTATCAAATCCACAGTTTCTGAAGCAATATGGGAACCGAAACACAACCATTATTCAAAATTCACATAAATATGAATTTTGCATTGCAGTTCTCCAGCTGAAAAGCTGTATACATTAGGTGAAAGTGTGTGCAAAAATCAATATATTATTGAAAAAGCACATACAAAAATATATTGCATTTTGATCAGTTGCTTGCAGAAATATATATGTTTGTCAAAACTGCATGCAAAACATATTTCTTAGGAGAAATTTGCACGAACATGCCGAAATTCAAACCAGCATAAAACTAAAATAGCTTCAAAACCTAAAGACACATGCATTCATACATATCAAAGGGAGGTTGAGCACATCCTATCCACTAAAGTGATCACAGTATCTAAAACCTTCTAAAACAGGCATGTCCAAAGTCCGTTTTGGGGGCCTAATCCAATTTTTGGCTCAATTTAATCTGTCCCCCATGGTGGCAGTATATGTCCTGGAGGAAAATCCTTTAAAAAGCTCAGCAACTTCCTTCAATCCTAAAAGCTTCAATCCTAAAAAGCTCAACAACTTTGGGTAAGATTGTAGATAAAAGCTCAACAACTTCAATCCTGAAAAAAGCTCAACAAATTTGGTTGGCCCTCACGTACGTTCACTTGATCAAATCTGTCCCTCTTTGAAAAAGGTTTGGGCACCCAAACATGGGTAGGCAAACTAAGGCCTGGGGGCTGGATCCGGCCCAATCGCCTTCTAAATCCAGCCCACGGACGGTCCAGGAATCTGTGTGTTTTTACATGTGTAGAATGTGTCCTTTTATTTAAAATGCATCTCTGAGTTATTTATGGGGCATAGGAATTCGTTCATTTTTCCCCCTTCAAAATGTAGTCCAGCCCTCCACAAGGTCTGAGGGACAGTGGACCGGCCCCCTACTGAAAATGTTTTGCTGACCCCTGCTCTAACATGTGGGGTTAAAAGTCTGGGCAATGAAGAAGAAGAGGAAGAAGAAGAAGAAGAAGAAGAAGAAGAGGAGGAGGAGGAGGAGGAGGAGGAGTTTGGATTTGATATCCCGCTTTATCACTACCTGAAGGAGTCTCAAAACATTCTCCTTTCCCTTCCTCCCCCACAACAAACACTCTGTGAAGTGAGTGAGGCTGAGAGACCTCAAAGAAGTGTGACTGGCCCAAGGTTCACCCAGCAGATGCATGTGGAGGAGCGGAGAGGCGAACCCGGTTCACCAGATTACGAGACTACCGCTCTTAATCACTACACCACACTGGCATTCCTGCCTGGTTCCTAAAAGTAGATTGCGATGGGGTCAGATGTACCTCCCTGGGGAGAGCATTCCATAAGCTAGATGAACCAGGCCTATGTGGGTCCCTTTCAAATAATTTTAGCATGTGCCTTACCATGCCAGGAGGGCTGGACTCCTTGGTGTTTTCGAACACTAACCCCAATATATCTACAAACCACTTTTTGAAACTGAGGGGATTTGCAAAAGAACAGTTTGTGTTTGGCATAGGGAGGGGCACCTGCTGTTCAAAGGAGAAGTGAAATATTTTCACAGGCATCCCAAAGCCTTTAGCAATCATCTTACGTAGCCATATCCAAAGCAAGCTTTGCTAGGGAACAATACGATGAGCCTGGTTCTGCGTATGTTTACTCAGATGTAAGTCCCACAGACTTCAGTGAAGACTCTTCTCAGGAAAGTGCAGCTCATTTTACCCACATTTCCACACTGGCGATTGCAAAAGCATTCAGTTTCCTTGGCAAATTATACACAGAAGGGGCTAGATGCTGTTTGTAAAAACAAGGAAGCCTGCTGGGTTTAATCACCACAAGCAATAAGTCACTTTAAATCTGCTGCTAACAGCGTTTTGGCATCTTTTATTAGTAGCTATATAAAAGCCCCTTTGAATTTTTAAAATACATTGCAGTCCTTCCTTTTACAAGTGTTGGTACAGCAATATTCCAGCTGACCTACATTCTTGAGATTACTTTTATGTTGTGTAGTTTCTCTCCTAATGGCTAAGAGAACACACTCAGGCAATGAACTTGGAAAATTAGTCACTGGCCTTTCATTTCTGGGGCCAGAGTCAAACACCTCCCTTCCTGGAACATCTTACTCTCATCAGATGCCCGTAGGCTGTCAGTGAAATGAGTTTTAGAGAGCTGCATTCCTAGCAGGCTACACATTTAGCTTCATATATAAGCAACATACATTTTTTCTGCTTTATGAGTGCCGAGAATTTTCTACCATCCCACTTCACCACAGGGTGGGACCTTCTTTCAAACCTGAAATTCCTCAAAGAAATAAACTGCATAGGATTTTTGATATATTCACACACACACACCATAAATCTTCCACTTGCTTTGCTTCACATAATAAGCAGGAAACCTATGTATAACAGTGCAACGGGCAAACGTGCTAATTTATTATGTTTATTATTTACTGTAGGGATGGAGAACCTGTGACCCCGCAGACTTTGCAGGACTACAACTCCCATAATCACTAACCATTGGTAATGCTGGCTGCAGTTTATGGAATATGCTGAACTAGATAGTCTCTCAGAAAAGATTAATGATAAGCAAAAAACAGAAGTTCATTGATAACTGGAAACCTCTAAAGAGTTACTTAAAAAATAAGTGTTGCAATCTGAATTCGGTAGCAGCTTTTGAATAAGCTCTGTAAATAAAGGTTTGATGGGTTAAAATAGATATATACATAGATGCATATCAATATTTTATTATGATTTTGCTGATAAATTTAGGCAACAGGTTTATTAGATTGAAAAGATGTTGAGAAGGACGGGAAGTCAAATTTATGAAGATATATACTTCTTTGTTGGAATTTTTATTTTGATGAGTTTGATTTACAGACTATAAAATATCTTTGATGTCTGGATGTAACTACGGTTAATAAAGCATTAAAAAATATTCCACTTTGTTTCACATAACAATAATAAGCAAGAAACTATGTATAATAGTGCAACGGACAAACTTGTTAATTTATTATGTTTATTATTTATTCTAGGAATGGGGAACCTGTGGCCATGCAGACTTTGCTGGACTGCAATTCCCATCATCTCTAACCATTGGTAATATTGGCTGCAGCTTATGAAAGTTGGAGTCCAGCAACTTCCAAAGGAAATTATGCCACAGGATTAATTCACCACCCTCATTTTTCACTTACTATGAGGTTCCCACAGTATACTTATAATGTGATTCTGAACAACTAGAGTACAGAGAATAATTGTTTGGGAGGGAAATTCCAGTCTTCTGAAGAGATAATCTCTTTTTCACCAAGCTGTGTCAATTTCACATACAGTGATGACCTCCTTTTGCCACCACCCAGCGGCGTAGCGTGGGTTGTCAGCACCCGGGGCAAGGCAAGTAATTTGCGCCCCCTAACCCGGGGCAAGGCAAGTAATTTGCGCCCCCTAACCCCTAACCTGCCGCCGCTGCCAGCTTCTTGCTGCTGCCTGGTCTGGTCTGCTGTGGTTCTCTCCCGCACTCAGCGCTGCTCTGGGCGGCCGCTGCACTGTCCCTCCCCCAGATAGTCCCTCGCTCTCTCTCCGCACCGCACGCCTGGCACCCACCCCCTTCACAGTGGGCGGCAACCCGGCGGATCGGATCAGATTCGCACAGCCAGCACTGCAGTGAGAGAGAGTGAGTGAGCCAGGTAGGGGCAGAGAGCTGCGAGTGCGAGCGCACCCCCCCCCAGATGTTGCGCCCGGTGTGGCCGGCCCCTCCGCACCCCCCACACTATGCCACTGCCACCACCTCTAAGGTTTGAGGTATTACTAGCTGTGTTCAGGCATTTGCCTGAAGGTTTAGACCAGGTTTAGACCAGGGTGTAATGGGGCAGGGTCACACACGGAAATTCAATCCCAGTGACTCCTGGCACACTAACTCCCCTTTGTCCTGTTAGCCTAAAGGTCTGGAAGGGTTTTCCTAGCACATTTTATTAAGTGTGCACAGAAATAGACTCTGGGATTGGAAACCCTGAAGCCAGAGTCCCAACCTGTAGGTAGCTTTCTAAGTGGGTTCAACCAAATGCACTTTTGGAAACTCTTCAGATCTTTGTGCTAATTGCACTAAGGTATGGCTTGTGCGAAGGGACATGGGTGGCACTGTGGGTTAAACCACAGAGCCTAGGACTTGCTGATCAGAAGGTCAGCGGTTCGAATCCCCGTGATGGGGTGAGCTCCCGTTGCTCGGTCCCTGCTCCTGCCAACCTAGCAGTTCGAAAGCACGTCAAAAGTGCAAATAGGTACTGCTCCGGTGAGAAGGTAAACGGCGTTTTCGTGCGCTGCTCTGGTTCGCCAGAAGTGACTTAGTCATGCTGACCACATGACCCGGAAGCTGTGTGCCAGCTCCCTTGGCCAATAAAGCAAGATGAGCACCGCAACCCCAGAGTCGGTCATGACTGGACCTAATGGTCAGGGGTCCCTTTACCTTTACCTTTATGGCTTGTGTGTGTTTGCCCCAGTCCCCATCCTCAGTTTAATGCCTGAATACGGCTACTAAATAGTATGCATGCCTGATAACATATATTCACAATCAGAGACCTAAGGCTAGTATGAACAAATAGGTACAGGTATAGGTATAATTTTCATTCAACATACTGTAGTGACTGATTAGCCATTTGATGTAAAGTACTTAGTGTGTGGATTAGGGCCATCTTGCTGCTGCTTTACATTCTAAATGAGTGATGGGTAAGAGCCAAGTTGTAAATAAGGATGGGCATATTTGTCAATCTCAGTTTCTTTCAGCCCCCCCCCCCCAGTTATCCACATGTGCACCTCAGTTTGCAAAAAAAAATTTTGAGAGAAAAAAACCTCATGAAAATTCAGCTGCATTTTAGTGTGAATTTCTCCTAATATACAAACTTTACATGCAATTTTGCCTAATATACACATGGAGGTCCAGCTCCAAGGGCCTTCTGGCAGTTCCCTCCCTGCGAGAAGTGAGGTTACAGGGAACCAGGCAGAGGGCCTTCTCGGTAGTGGCGCCCGCCCTATGGAATGCCCTCCCATCAGACGTCAAGGAAATAAACAACTATCCGACTTTTAGAAGACATCTGAAGGCAGCCCTGTTTAGGGAAGTTTTAAATATTTGATGTTTTATTTTGTTTTTAATGTTCTGTTGAAAGCCTCCCAGAGTGGCTGGGGAAACCCAGCCAGATAGGCAGGGTAGAAATAATAATATATTATTATTATTATTATTATTATTATTATTATTATTATTATTATTACTAGTAGTCATGGTGGCTGAGAATAATGAAAGTTTGAGGCTAATGACCTATGTAGGGTCACAGGTTTCCCACAAGCATTGCAGACAGATGGCTATGAACTGAGGAAGTTCCAAATCACAGACTTGACAAACCTTTCAAATATGATTCACTTGAGGTTTGTTTGTTTGTACTTAATTAGACCACTGTCTGGAAATGCCTCTGAAAGTTTACCTGAAAAGTGACATACAAACTGAATTTGATGCTTCCTCCCCGGGCAAAACTTCTTAGCAGTGTCAAGAGAAGCTACAGGAGTTTCAGTAGCACTAGTGACGTTTCTCTGGGGTGTTCTGCTCACATCCCTATGATTTGTTACCAGACTTCACCTAAAGTGAAATTTGAATCACCTTTAGTTATTTCTACAGAGGGAATCTGAGGATTTTCAAGGGGAGTCCAAAGACTTTTTTGGGGAGGGAACCTACCAATATTTCTCCCAGAGTAGTAGTTGGGGGCTCACTTATCCCTAGCACATATAGTTTTTTCGCCTATCGAAACTGTAAAAGCATCTCTTGGAAGCATTGTGCGTAAGGCAAATACCAGGATGTTAGAAGATCTGTGTACTGAATAAAAAGGATGAACCCAAACTACCAAAATCAATAACATTCCTTTCCCTTACAAGAAGTGTACACTTCATCATGACCACAATAAGGAAGTGGTTATTGGTTGCCTTATTGTGGCTGTATAAACGAGTTGAGAATATTCAAGGTGGTTGATGTTATTATCAACTCTTCATAAATATTAGCTGTACAATGTGGGAGTATAGTTCCTTATTTTTGCATTTAGAATTCCTCCCCTATTTCTCCTAGCCTTTCATTTTTTGCTTTGTTGCTTGTCAGAAGCAGTCTTTTAAAAAGACTTAAAGGAGGGCATGAAAAATTGCAGTGAGCTATCCTAAAATATTGGCTCCTTAGAATAGCAACTCCTTTAAAAACAGAAATGCATACTGATTGTCTGAACAACATTAGCCCTATAGGCAATTCAAGCAGAACTCCCTTGTCCCTGGGAGCTGAAATGAGCAACACACTGAATTGAGCCAATAATAAAAGCAAAGGAGTGTAAATCAGTTCAAGAGGGAACTGAATCAATTTCCAGTGCAGGCAGGATGCAGAAGACGTACATGCAGTCTTGATTTTTAGGGCCTAGCAAAATATAGATTGACCTTTCCTTTTAGGTTAGTCAAGCAGGTTTTGTGTAACTGGCTGTTAACCATAGTGCCTTAGTGAGCAATTTTACTTCCAGCTTGACAGATTCAAATCTGAAATGGCTTGCTTCATTTAGCTGTGGTTTTCCTTGTAACCTGGGGCCAAGGAATTCAATGGCACCTCAGCAAAGAAGCTTGCATACTGCTATCATTAACACTGATTCCTGGATGAGGCTGCTATCAAGCCTCCCAACTTTATGTCCA
The DNA here is from genome assembly GCF_964106915.1 of Podarcis gaigeae. NCBI lineage: Eukaryota > Metazoa > Chordata > Lepidosauria > Squamata > Lacertidae > Podarcis > Podarcis gaigeae. The sequence continues at coordinate 17,265,448 of NC_139685.1, read as the reverse complement.
AGCCTGATTCAAGGTGAAGCATAACTTCCTTGGAACAAAATTCCAACCCCTAGGCAGTAAACATGTGACTTTGAGCCTTATTCAAGTGTCTCAGTCAAGTAATTCTGTTAATATGATTAGATTCTTACGGGATTGGATAAGCCTTGGCCACCCTGATAGATGACCTTAATCAGGAGTCCAGGAGTCATGCAAACCCTCTTATTCTTCCTTGTTCTCTCATTGCTTTTAGATACCCTTGTTCATAATAACCTTCTAAGCAGACTTATTGGGGTGGCTATTGGACACCCTATTTTACAGTGGTTCTAATATTATCTCCAGGGTCAGTTTCAGAGAACAGTTTCAGGGGGAAAAAACCACCAATTTTCTTTTGGCCCCTTGGCATCTATATGAAGCCACTGGGAGTGGCCATTAGGAGATTGGGGGTGAAGCGTGATCAGTATGCAACATAGCTGGCAACTTTTCCCTTTTTTAAAGGGATATTCCCTTATTCCAAATAGGATTCCTCGCAAGAAAAGGGAAAAGTTGACAGCTACGGTATGCAGGTGATACCCAACTCTATTTTTCTGTAAGATCTGAATCAGGAAGGGTCATGCACGTTCTGGTGATGGATAATGACTAATAAACTGACTCTGAATCATGGCAAGATGGAGGTGCTGTGCGTCAAATAACTGGTTAATGGTTTGCTTTTGGTGGAATAAAATATCAGGCTGATAGTCCAGGGGTACTCCTTCCTACCCGGAAATATTGCAGTTCAGTGATTTACCATCTAGGACAGCTAAATTCAGGTCCAGCAAATTCCACCATTATGGGACAATGGCAAGACCCAAACAGAGTTTCCAGCAATGTAAATGTATGGAAAACATACCCTGATAAAATTTTGAGACACAATACACTTTTAAATCATATTTGAGAGATTTGTTTTTTTTTAAGCAAAGACATTTAAACCATGATTGTGGTGAAAATATTCTTCTTAGAACTGATGCTTACTTGAGAGAGTAACCTAGACAACTGACTTGAAAATCTGCTGTAATCTTACTGCATTCAGAAAAAAAGAAAATTAGTGCCGATATTTTGTAACTGCTAACAGTCTAAAGATTTCATTGCTACAAATTACGTTGCTGACAGTATTATTTTTATTGGGGGGGGGGTATTACTTGAAGAAATGTGATTAACCATTAGATTCATAAATATTATTGGTAGTTTGCTAGAAAACAAAGGCAATTTCTTTGTGCAGTAACCAAGCAACCACAATCTGAAATAAAGTAAAAAAATTCCTTGGAGAATGCTGTTGTGCCCCCTACCCCCACCCCGCATCCTTCCTGTTGTGCATTATTTATTATCCAAAAAGTAAGATAAGACAGCTCTGAAGAAACTCATCATAAAGTGTTAACGCACCAGGTAACAAATCAATGGTTGTTTAAATGATTGTGCATGGCTAGGGGAAAATATATTTCAGTTTAGAGCCTTAAATTCATTATGCCTCAGTGCATACTGAGCGAGAAACACTGCCATAGTCATTAACGTGTTTATAAAACAGCTCTTGTTCAGAACACCAGAATCAGATGGTTGCTTGTGAGCAATTTTATTAATTCCCCCCTCCCCCTTTGATGTATTACTTGCCAGTAAAAGCCCATGTGCCTAAGTAGAATGGTATCTGAGACTTTGGATTGATGTAAAAACTTTCCAACATGAAGCTCAGCCACATGATGATGATGAATGGATATTTCCATTAGAATTTAATTCACGCTGAAATTTAAAGACAATGCCTAAAAGTGAATTGCAACCTTTGTCTTGTTCAACAAATGTATTTTAGTCTTCTTTCATGGTGGATGAAGATATGAATTTGTTGGCAGGGGGCTCCATGCAGGCAGAGAAATGTATTGGATTGACATTTCTCAAAAGTAAGGATAAATGTCATGTGCCTATCTTGTTTACTTCTTCAAGAAGGTGGCTAGAGGTCCAGAAGCTGAGTAGAAAGTGGTGGGTGGGATGTCCCCTTGGTGTCCCATCCCCTCAAGTGGGCCGCCACTCAGTTTTTGTGGCTTAAGAGTGTGGGTGGCGAAGAAGAATCAAACCTTGGGCTTGCGGATCAGAAGGTCGGCAGTTCGAATCCATGCTACGGGGTGAGCTCCCATTCCTCTGTCTCAGCTCCTGCCAACCTAGCAGTTGGAAAGCATACCAGCACAAGTAGATAAATAGGTACCACTGAGGTGCAAAGGTAAATGGCATTTCCGTGCACTCTGGCTTCCATCACAGTGTTCCGTTGTGCCAGAAGCAGTTTAGTCATGTTGGCCACATGACTCGGAATGCTGTCTGTGGACAAACGCCGGCTCCCTCGGCCTGAAAGTGAGATGTGTGTCACAACCCCATAGTCATCTTTGACTGAACTTAACCTTCCAGGGGTCCTTTACCTTTACCTAATGCCCCTCCCTCCCTCTTAGAATGTCTATTTCAGCAGGTTGTTCGCAACAGTGATCTTAAAATGTATACAAACCGAACATAGGGTAAATCACTATTTATGTGCACATGAAATAAGTTAGAAGTAGATCTTCCTATCTTTGTTCTTAATTTTAATTTCTCTGTAGGCACTCAGATACCGAAAGTTAATTTACACACACACACACACACACACACACACACACACACACACACACAAAGAGAGAGAGAGTTGCAGATAGGTAGCCGTGTTGGTCTGCCATAGTCAAAACAAAAAAAATTCCTTCCAGTAGCACCTTAAAGACCAACTAAGTTAGTTCTTGGTATGAGCTTTCGTGTGCATGCACACTTCTTCAGTATCTGAATTCATTATATAACAACTCCCAGAAGCCCTTCACCTTCTTACATTCCCACCACATATGATAAAATGTTCCTTCCTTTTCTTTACATTTCCAACATTTATTACATGTTTTATACATTTTTGTTAGTTTTACAGGTGTGATATACCATCTATAGACCATTTTCATAACATTTTCCTTTAACATAGTACATGCAGTAAATTTTATATTTTCATTCCATAATTTTAACCAGTCATTAAATTGTATATTATATCCAAAATCTCTGGCCCAGTGTATCATAACTGATTTAACTTCTTCATTTTTTGTATGCCATTCCAGCAGTATTGTATACATCTTAGATAAAAATTTATATTCATTGTTTAATATTTCTATTTGGAATCTTGAGTCTTTCTCTGCATATCCATATTCTTTGAAATCTTTTTTAAACATTTCGTTAACCTTGAAATAATGCAACCAATCATATACATATTCTTTTACTTCTTTTCTTCATAGGGCTTCATTTTCCATTTCCCTCCTTCTTTAACAATCAAATTTCCGTATGTGATCCAATTCCCTCTCATATTGATGTTTTTAACACTCATAACCTCTAATGGAGATAACCAGTGTGGAATTTTTGACTCTAATAGGTTTTTATACCTATCCCATATTTCTATAAGAGATCTTTGGAAAATGTGGTTCTCGAAACCTTTATGAATTTTCTTCTTTTCACACCATAAATATGTGTGCCAACCAAATCTGTTATCAAAGTCTTCTATGTCTAACAACTCTGTATTTTCTAATTTTATCCATTCCTTCAACCAACAGAGACATGATGCTTCATAATATAATTTCAAGTCTGGCAGAGCGAAACCTCTTCTTTCTTTTGCATCTGTTAATAACTTAAACTGAATTCTTGGCTTCTTGCCCAATCATTCCATTATTAGGCATAGCAAACCACACATTATCAAACAAACACTTATTCTATATTACCAATGTGTGTCCCTTTGTGGATTTGGATGTGACTGCAGCATACCTGTATCATCAGCCTTGGATCATTACTTCCAAAGAGCAGTGGCGTAGCGTGGGTTGTCAGCACCCGGGGCAAGGCAAGTAATTTGCGCCCCCTAACCCGTGGATTTGCGCCCCCTAACCCTAACCCCCAGATGTTGCGCCCGGTGCGGCCGGCCTCCCCTGCACCCCCCACGCTACGCCACTGCCAAAGAGTTGGGGTTCTGGGACTGGAAGATGGCAATCCAGTAGACAATCAGTAAAGGAGAGTGTTTACAATGAGGAAAGCAGCTGACAAAGGGAGGATCAGCATGCGTCTACTATGTGCCACTTTCCCACTTAAAATCACTACCTCACTTCAGGTGTTTGGCCACCATCTGGTTTTGATTACACAGGTCTGTAACTATGAAGCATAGATCTGCCCTGAACTGAAGAGCCATACGAGGGATATGTGAATTCTTATTAGTGCCAAAGATAGTAGGATAGTAGGATAATAGGTGGGTTTTATATTCACTATACATATTTTGTATTCAACCTATGTGTATAATAGCATACGCAGCAGGGCAAGAACAGCTCCTGCTGTCCACAATTAAGAAAGAACAGTGATTACCTGGCTATTGAGCTGTGTTGATAGTTGGAGATTGCAGAGTGGTAGGAGAGCAAATAATGATCTTTCTTCCATTTATGGAATATTCTTGTTTCTTCGTATAAATGGAAGAATATTCCTCTCCCCATCTGTTTGCCCATCTGAAAGCAAATACATAATTATGCATGTATTAGTTAAGAATATCACCACAAATGACAACTCACAAGAGAGAGGGAGAGAAAAGAGCAACACGACAAAAATATTTAACAGCAAAATGCTTGGGCTGCAGAATGAAAATGTGCAGTCATTAACACAGTAGCAGGAAAATGGATGGTGATGCTGACCTCTGTGAAAACAGCACTTCACTCCAGCCACTATTAGTTGCCAGGCACAGAAAAATCTCCACCGCTTTCTAAGTTCCATTTATTTGAATAGGAGGGTTAAGCATGTGCTTCAAACTCCCTCGTGAAATCAGTGGGACTCGGGGTGAGTTTTGGCTTTATAGATACGACCCTGTTCTAATGAGAAAAGTAGTCACTCAGGATGTATAATGGGCTACTTCAAGCCATTGTCATGACCCCAGAATCCAGCAACAATACGAACAGAAGCTCCAAGGTCTCCAGCTAAGGAGTCAGACAAGGTGAAGGCTTCGACCAGGAAAAAAAATGAGTTCGAGGCTGATGGACATGAGCTCCCAGAAGGACCTCCTGCAACCAAAGGGCCAGAGTCTGGATCCTCATAAGTACCTCCTTCTGAGCCTAAAAATCCAAATGCCAGAGGGCTTCAGTTTACCAGCAGTTCAGGGACCACAACAGACAAGTGGCTATGGAACAGAGGAGGAACACCTATCAGCTAGCCAGAGGGTTGGCCCTTTAAATGGGTGGGGCCTAAGAGAGGCTTAACAACAGCAGCAACAACAAATCATTTATTGTACCCCACCCATCTGGCTGGGTTATCCACACCACTCCATCCCCTATTGAAATTAGACTCCAACCATGCTGTTGTAGCCAATTGAATGTGCTTGGTGTGTGCTTCGTTGAGTTTTATGTGTATGTAGTGCCTGTAACCCACAGGCCCTGAAAGGCTGGACATTCATGTCTTACAGCAACTCCATAAGAGAAGTCAGTATTATTGTTCTCTATATTGGTGGGATAGGGAGAAACACACTTGGCTATGACCTTGTTCTTTATGAATCCACTCAAAGAAAAGCATCTATCACTTGTTATGCTGTTCCCTATCACTTCCCTCACTTTGTTGCATTTCCCACTGCCCAAATTCAGCATGCATACCTGCCAACATTTCTCCGGTGAAAACAGGGACATACTGTTCCTGAATAATCATGACAATGATGATGATTGTTCAGCCCAGACACTGAGGTCCAGCTCCGAGGGCCTTATGGCGGTTCCCTCACTGTGAGAAGTAAGATTACAGGGAACCAGGCAGAGGGCCTTTTCGGTAGCAGAAGCCGCCCTGTGGAATGCCCTCCCACCTGATGTCAAGGAAATAAACAACTATCTGACTTTTAGAAGACATCTGAAGGCAGCCCTGTTTAGGGAAGTTTGCAATGTTTGATGTTTTATCATGTTTTTAATATCCTGTTGGGAGTCGCCCAGAGTGACTGAGGAAACCCAGCCAGATGGGCAGCATATGAATAATAATGTTGTTGTTGTTGTTGTTGTTGTTGTTGTTGTTGTTGTTGTTGTTGTTGTTACACCATCCATCTAACTGGGTTGCCCCAGCCACTCTGGGTGGCTTCCATCATAAGAAAACATTAAACTTTATAAAATGTCCCTGTTCAGGGCTGCCTTCAGATGTCTTCTAATAGTTGAAGAGTTACTTATCACTTTGGCTCGGGAGTTGCATAACTCCATACCCTCCAACATTTCTCCCATGAAAAGGGGACGTCTTGGGATCAAATCAGAAACTGGGATGGTTTTTGTAAATCCGGGACTGTCCCTGGAATATAGAGACACTTGAAGGGTCTGCAGCATGTCTATGAAGCAGCCACTCATTAGAGTGATCCTTTCTTCTTCAACATCCACCAGACATTGCACAGAAAGCCTGCCTACACCCAGACCTAGCATTTACTTCAAGATATTCTCCATGAGAAGCATGGAGGCCTCCAGATAATGGTCAGTGCCCCTTGAAGAGGGTTTAGTGAAGGTTTCATTGGGTTCTTGTGGTGATCCAGCTTCTGTCATGCCTTTTAGACTGAATTTTAGTGAATCATGTTGTTTGTGTAAGTTTCTTTATAAAATGCCAGATACATTGAGGACAGAGTCCCTGGTGAAGAGGGACTGATTGTTTAATCACTCTGAGAATTGTCACTCTGTGAGGAAAACAGAGGTCTTCTAACAACTCCCAACACCCTTAACCAGCTATAGTTCCCAGGTTCTTTGTGGGGAAGCCATGACAGTTCACAGTGGCACAATACTGCTTTAAATGCATAGGGCCTGTGTCTGTAACAATCTGAAGATAAATTAACTTGAGGATACTCATGAAAGTTTCCTGTTCCAAACTCTTGTCTCAGCAATCCCCTGTATCTCCACATTTCTTTCAAGAGAGCTCCTCAATTATATGGAGAAGCTTTTTGGGAGTGCAAGTGCCAATATCGGGAAGTTGAAGCTGGGAAACATACCTACCTTAAGTTCCTCCAAGTCAGGGAGAATTTTTATTATTTTGATCAGCTTTTCCAACAGTGAAAAATAATGTTTGTTCGCTTTTCAAGGAACTCACACTTGGGGTTTTTTTTTACTTTGTCCATTCATTTCAATTATATTTTTTGGGACATGAAATCATTTAGAGTTTTATGGATAGATGTTCCCTTTTTATGTTCATCTATTTAGATATCGAATGCAAGGTTGTTCAATCAATTATGTATAACCTTTTCTCAAGGCTCCTACCTAACCTGTGCCACTCCAGACATTGACATGGATTATTAAACAGAAGAAAGCCTGCAAAGAAATAATGAACCCTTGTTTTGCTTTTAATTTTTGATAGTATATAATCAGGTGTACCTTTGTTGCTGGTGTTTATTTGGGAGGCAAGAGTTCCTGAGTAGGCTTACCCATTCCAGATTGATTTACTAGTCCCATTACAACTTATTTGGCTCTCCTATCCCCCCCCCCCAAAACAATACTTCAGATATTTTGCCCCAGGGATAACTTTCACTTCCGTTTTCACTTTCAGTTGGAATGGACCAACCTGTAGATCTGTGGCCTGCATCACTTTCATATGCTTCACCCATAATTTCTCTATAGTTCTGCGTTATTATATACTTTAAAACCAATTCATCTCAAAACGCGTGCTTAAATGTGCATTTTGTCTCATAGCTTGCATATAAATATTTCTGATAAGTTCGAACTGCCATAAATGGTCACAATATCTGCAGAAATGTAAAATATGTGGAATAGCGAAGTTTGAATCTGCACATTATCCGGTAATGCTATTTTGTATAAGAATTCCCAAAGACTGAATCCCTCACAAATTCCCTAACTTTTGGTGAAATTCCCTAACTTTTGGTGAAATCTGGCAGCGATGGGCAGAAGTCATCTAGCCTTATAGAAAATTCCCTCAGCCTTGTAGAATTTTATTTCGATTGTCCTCAGCATTCCTTAGATGTTCCATCTGAAGAGAAACTTAGACATTTTCTTCAATTCTTTGCTTTATGCCACATTTCAGTGGAACTCTAGTAGCGGGCTTGAGTTTCTTGGTTCAGATCTAAGCATTATTTAAAATAAGGAAAACTGTGGCAAAATGAATTGCTGTAACACTTTCCAGTGCCTACTGTATTCAGAATATTTTTCACCTCATTTAATTGAGATTTCACAGCTTCAGACCAACAGTTCACAAGTGTTACCTCCCTCCCTCCCTTCTCCTTCCATCTCTCTTTCTCTTCTGTATTTGGCATTTAGTTCCTTGGTTCCTCAACAGTGTTTACATGAAGTGCCACAAGTGAGGAAAAGATTTCCAAGGTATTAAAACCTCCCTGACAGAGTTGTTCTTTGGAGCAGTTAGAAACACCACAGGGTTCATTTTGTAGACAGACACGTTCTATTCCTTTGCAGGCTGATCCATAGCCCTGAGGAGTAAAAAAGTACTTTAACTTAAAAGAATTTAGTCCTGCTAAAGTCAAGAAGACTAAATGGGCTTAGCCGGAATACCTGGGCTGTAGATCAGACAGTTAAGAAAGGATAAGTAAGAAATCCCGCAATACTCCCACTTCTGTCAACTAGGCCAGGGTTTTACTGCACGTCTGTGTGAAAGAAATAGGTAGGACAACTGACATAGCCTGGGAATCCAATCAGATTCCAAAAATAAATTGTGCTTTAATCCTGTGGATTTTGGCAAACTGGAGAAGATGATGACTTGGTTCACGGAAGCAGGAGGGGTGTAGGGGTGGGGAGGTCTCATAACTGACTGCATGTCCCTGTAAAATAATCCTGCATCCTGAAAACAAGAAGTCAGGTTTGGCACACACTTATGAACCCACCCTATTATTTTGACTGTAATTCTGTTTAAATGATTTTAGTATTGTATTTTTAAATTGCTATTACCTCTTGCAGATATTAAATATTGCAGAGTTTGATGATGATGATGGCCTAATACAGTGGTACCTCAGGTTACAGATGCTTCAGTTTTCAGATGCTTCAGGTTACAGACTCCGCTAACCCAGAAATAGTACTTTGGGTTAAGAACTTTGGTTCAGGATGAGAACAGAAATCGTGTGGCGGCGGCACAGCTGCAGCGGGAGGCCCCATTAGCTAAAGTGGTACCTCAGGTTAAGAACAGTTTCAGGTTAAGAATGCACCTCCAGAACAAATTAAGTTCTTAACCCTAGGTACCACTGTATTTTAATTTTTTTGTGGAGTTCGATAAAAAATTGCAAAAGAAGTCCCCTTCTGAAGGCATTGGTTCTACCAAATTTCTGAAGGATAGCTGCAGTGGTTTTCAAGGACTACCTTACATTTTAGGGACAGTGAAAAGTATTTCACTAAATCTCCCTTACTGTTCTATGGGTGATTTGTATGAAAATAGTACACTTGAGAGAGAAGCTTCTTGATAAGAAACCTGCCACAATGCAGAGAAATAGCTCCAGGGGTTTTCGTACTACACACTTACAAGTTTAACCTGTCATGCACAATGGAACTCTCCCGCTGACTTCTCTCCGGATCCCAGCATCTTCCTTAAGCTTAGAGGAAACAAGTGTTTTGCTCTTGCAAAACTGTCCCCAAAGCAGTATGATTGGTGAGTGCTAGTAAGATTATTCCTTTTGATTACAAACTACACCTGCCAGTCATGAACGAAGTCCCCCTCCTAATCTAGTGCAGCTAAAGTCGCAAATTTAGATTTTACAGTGCAGCTGTGCCACTCCCATCTCCACATTTTGGCTTAACGGGGAAGCTTAACAACATAGTTTTGCATTTAATGCACACTTATCTGCAATGTTTTTGCTGGTGTCTTGCTCACCGAAGGCACAAAGTGCTCTGGGGTTCCCTACTCCAACTTATACCTGCCTTGTAGAGAACCTGTGTCACCATGCCGAAAATCCCTCTGAGGAACCGCACTGTGGTTCATTATTTGGGATTTGTACAAATCTTTGGTAGTGATGTATGGAAGTGATCACAACAAATGTTTATTCGGCTTTACGCCCATCATGAAACACAACACAACAAAACAAATCAAATAAAACAGCGGACTCGTACAAACCACAAGTAGTATAACATAGTTCGCAACTCACAAGGAAGGACGGATAGTAGCCATTCATAAAAAGTTTAAGATTAAGATAAAAAAAATTTGGCACTACACTAAAATCAATATCTGATGTCATTATAGAAAATTCTTATAACTATCAATAATCAGCTAACATTCCGTTCCGCCTCTTGTACGAGAGGACGGCTGTTAGAAATTTAGCAACCTGTAGGGTAATATAAGGATCCACATCTTGAAGAACCCAGGCAAGCTGTAGGTCTACTGATTTGTCAGCCATAGGCTGGATTATGGGGTTTAGTATACTAGCACGGGCTGAACTGTACAAAGGGCAGATAAACATAACATGATGTAGAGATTCAGATGTTTTCATTTCACAAGCACACAATGAAGGGACTTGGCCCTTAGTGAATCTATGTCTCAGCACGTTTGTTGGAAAGACATTGAACCTAGCTCTAATGAAGGCATATCGGTGAGACGCGGCCATAAGCGATGTTAAGTAGGACAGAGCACGGTAGATAGGGGTTATGCCGAAATTTAACGGTGTGCAGGCTCCACCACCAGCTACGAAATTTTGGTATAGCTCCGCATCATCCAGCCTTTGATTTATACACCTTTTTGCCACATTTAGATCCAGTTTGAGCAATTCAGTGGAATGTCATAATGTCAGATGATGGGTCATGATGTCAGATCTGAAATAGCCCACTGCCATGTTGAGATAGGATGTCAATTTTAAATTTGCCATCGTCAACATTTATGTATCTACTAGACTTAAGAACTGAGCTGGCAAATTTTGGCACCCTTGGGACAGGATGTTTTCCAGTAACTGCATTAGTTGGGCTTCCACGATTCACAAAATGTGTAAGCTACATTAACTTTCACACAATTTAAACATCAAATCAGCTGCATCCCTCCAGCCCACACAATATATTTTTCCAACTGTGGCCCTTTGGTGCAAACAAGTTTCTCATGAAGGACTTCAGATGAAGCATATTTACATTCTATAGTTCCAAGCATTTCTTTGCTGTTAAATACCACAGACAACTATTTACAGAAACAATATGAGTGTGCCTGTGAAATGTTGGCATTAAAGAAAATAGATAAATGAATCCCTCCAGCTATGTTTACTATGTACATCAGGGAGGGAAATAGCAGCAAGGCAGTCTCGTTCTGCAATCTATCGAGACAACGGAAGGATGTGAATAGCACTGTTGGGAAAAGCCATGTTTACAACTATATATTTCAAGAACAGCAAATCTGAAAATATGTTTTTGGTCTGTGATGTATAGCTCAGAGTGGATTTTTATGATCGAGTTATGAGCTTTGGAAAATAGAGAAAAATGCTGATGCAGCTGTAAAGAATGCAGACTCAACTCTGTGGAAGAGCAGTTGGTTCAAGCATTGCCAGCACCTGCATATTTAACATTGCTTTTCTTAAATGTATCTCTGTCATGAGGGTGGGTGATGCTGATGTCGAAGACAATGCATTGTCTGGCAGTATAAGTGCTGGCAAATTTGTAGAGCTGTCCAATCTGCATTGTCCCTTAGCGTATGTGTGCAGTCACCTGTTCTAATAAGGACCTGTAGCTCTTCAAATGTTGTTGAACTACACATCCCATTATCCCTGACCATTGCCCATGCTGGCTGGGACTGTTGATGGTAGTTGGAATCCAACAGCATTTAAAAGGTCACAGGTTTCCCAAACTTGCAGTAGAAAGATGTGTTAATGGTAGCATTGTGCACCTATGTATCAAGGACACACAACCAGACTCTGGTTGTGTGTCCTTGATACACAGGTGCACAATGCTACCATTAACACATCTTTCTACTGCATGGACACATGGCAATGTTTTGTATGCACAGTCCCCACCCAGAAACAGATACTGTCAAGATCTGTCAAGATGACACTACTTTGATGCTCCCATTCTTGGATAGCTGTATAAAATTCCATGTACATACATGCACATACATTGGTCCACTGCTGGAGGAACAGATTGGGCTGCTGAGCAGATACAGCCTAGGGGAGATGGGATGCTGGAATATGCATTGTGAAGGCAGAAGGCTAAGACTAGTCCTGGGAATAAAGCTCTACCGATTCAGAGTGTAACGTCATCCACAGTAAACTCTTGTGGCCCTTTAAATGTTGAATAACACTCTAAAGCATCGTTTTATTTTATTTCCTCAGTAGAGTCCCAGCCAACTGCAGCTGCTGCAAAGCAACATCAGAGCAATTGTTTCAGCCCACTTGCCAATGCGGCAAACTTCTAGAAATGCCAATCATAAATATTTGAAAAGCACAGCACCAACCTCAAAACACAGAATATATTTATTTGTTTTATTATTATTATTATTATTATTATTATTATTATTATTATTATTAGAAATTGCATTCATCTTAAGCATGACCATAATATCGTGGTCATGGTAACCTTTGGGACAACAAGAGCTTCTGGGACTTTAAAACAATTGTTGAGATTTCTAAGGACTATGCTTTGTCACAAATGGGAAGCTTTATGAAACCATGTTGTTTTTTTCTAGCTTGAAAAAATACAGAGTTGGACATTCTGAAAACAGTTACTAGGCACAGTTTCAAGTTATACAACTCAAATGCTTTTGCCTTGGCTCTCAGACTTGCCCTTCTTAATGTCTGAGGCTGAAATCCTAATCCCTTTTACCTGGATGCATTAAATCCAACAGGATTTACTTCTGAGTAGATGTGGTAATGATTGTCACGAATGACAATCTAGAAAATTCCTCAAACAAAGATTTGAAGGGGATATATAATCACAGCCATGCTATGGTTGGCCTTGCCGTAAGGAGACTCAACCTCTGCCAGGAAGCATATTATTAGCTGAATATTTCACAGCCGAATACCCCACTCAAAGTTTTTCTGATGAAGTGGGGCAACCTCAGTTAAGCTGATATGGATTCCTTGGAGAAAAGGTGGCATACAGATTTGATTATGATAATAATATTATTTATTAGGGCTGCCATGAGAAATCAGGTAGGATTCCTCATCTACTGTAAGTGAGCAGCACAGCTTAACTTTGTGGCAACAGATTCAGGGCAGGCAGCCTCCCAAATATGAATATTATGAGCACTGTTGTTTAAAAAAAGAGCTGCAAAAAGGAAAAGACCCACTTGAGAAAACAGCATTGTCAAAACCCTTAAGAAGATGACAGTGCCTTGGAAAAAATATAGCATATGGTGATCCTGACAGGACAGAAGCAATAGCTACTACCTGCTCACATTACAATCTATCTTGGTGCCCTGACATCCTTGGCAGAAACAGCCATTTGTGGTTGTAGGGTTTTTTTTGCTACCGACAGTATTTGACATCTGTGAATTCTGACTTGTTATTTTTTGAGCCTCAATGTCTTTTGGGTTCATGCCCCAGGCGACTTGTTAAAAATGCATCCTGTTTGTCCTGTCGATAATTTCACCTTAGCCATGTGCCAAGGTGTGTGAAACGTCCCTGACAAATGATGCAAAAAAATAAAATTAATACTCCTAGGTTGTTTAAAAAAAAACCCAAAAAAGTATGCTGTTTAAAAAGCTAAATCTGCAAGTGGTTTTCTCCAGACTGTTACTATTTTACAGGAGGAGTTCAGACACATGACATAAAAATGTGGTTTTATTTATGGAATGAAAGTGAATGAAACTCACTTTAAAAAATAAAGAGGGTTTCCTTGCGGAAAGGGAAATTAGGAGGCAATGTTCTTGACGACGTGGGGTAACAATTGATTGACAGGAAGTGGTGTAACCTTCGCAGATGCAATTCAGACTGAATGCCCAATATGGAATTGGATGCCAAATAACCTGAACACTAATGAATCAGAAATACTGCTCAGTAAATAGTGGACATCACATAGCCTTGGGGCAAGCTTTGGGCAAACAATGCAGGATGAATGCTAAATAATCAGGTCATCTGGAGACATTTATTCCGGGTTGCATTTGAACCATAAGGTGTTAAATAAATAAAAAAAAAACACCTTAAAGGTTTTTTTTATAACCCCCCCCCCCACACACATTTTCTTCTAGAAAGAAAGGTGCCTGTATTCACCATGAAGTTGTTGCAGTAAGTGCCACATTTTTAACCAGTGGTTTTCTTCTAGAAAAAAAAGGTGCTGGTACTGTGTACCATTGAATACCCCCAGAAAAAAAGAAAGAAAGCATTGCACCCATCTGAACAGACTTCTGAAACAATTATGTGGGATCTTGTATAGCAGCACTGAAGTGAATATCCATTAGCTGGGTTGATGTTTTCTGAGTTATCTGCTGAAAACCAGCTTAAATCTGTTCTGTGGCACAACACACACCATATAACAATCTCGGGGGGGGGGGGAAGAGTACCTGGAGGTTTGTGACAGACAGAGCTGAGAAAAACAATCTCTGAAAAGCTTTGGGTTTTACAAACAAACACTGGTCTTTCCCCCCCATTATCTTATATATATAAAGATAACTGTATGCTTTGCTGAGATTGTTGTAAGCCAGTTGCTCAGCCAGGTGGAACTTAGCTGTATGATACCTTGTGTATGTTTGAGACCAAGCAGAGGGAGGGAGGGAAGGGAAGGGGGGGGAACTAGCCTGTGATGTTCCTATTAATGTGATGTAAGAAGACTAAACTGCACACCCCCTTTGTCATGCTGTTTGTAGGTATTAGGAATTGAACCACTGGGAAACAAAAGCAAAAACAAAACACTCTTAGCACTGACATTTACAATTTACTACATAGCCAACAGACAACTCCAGATGTTGTAGAACTACCAGTCACGGACGACTCTGCGGTTGCGGCACTCATCTCGCTATACTGGCCGAGGGAGCCGGCGTACAGCTTCTGGGTCACATGGCCAGCATGACTAAGCCGCTTCTGGAGAACCAGAGCAGCACACGGAAACGTTGTTTACCTTCCCACTGCAGCGGTACCTATTGATCTACTTGTACTTTGTGCTTTTGAACTGCTAGGTGGGCAGGAGCAGGGACAGAGCAATGGGAGCTCACCCCGTCGTGGGGATTCAAATTGCTGACCTTCTGATCGGCAAGCCGACTTTAAAATGCACCATTTTTAAGAGTGGAAACCACGGGGAGCATTGGGAAGATTTGATCACACAAATACACACTAAGGTAAAGGTAAAGGACCCCTGGATGGTGAAGTCCAGGCAAAGGCTACTATGGGGTTGCGGTGCTCATCTTGCTTTCCAGGTCATGTGGCCAGCATGACTAAACCACTTCTGGCACAACGGAACACCATGATGGAAACCAGAGTGCACGGAAACACCATTTACCTTCCTGCTGCAGCTGTACCTATTCATCTACTTACACTGGCGTGTTTTTGAACTGCTAAGTTGGCAGAAGCTGGGACAGAGCAACGGGAGCTCACCCTGTTGTACGGATTTGAACCGCTGACCTTCTGATTGACAAGCCCAAGAGGCTGAGTGGTTTAGACCACAGTGCCACCCACCTTCCTTTATACACCCTAACACCCCCATGGTTGTTGTTGTTGTTTTTAGTCGTTTAGTCATGTCCGACTCTTCGTGACCCCATGGACCAGAGCACGCCAGGCACTCCTGTCTTCCACTGAATCCCACAGTTTGGTCAAACTCATGCTGGTAGCTTCAAGAACACTGTCCAACAATCTTGTCCTCTGTTGTCCCCTTCTCCTTGTGCCCTCCATCTTTCCCAACATCAGGGTCTTTTCCAGGGAGTCTTCTCTTCTCATGAGGTGGTCAAATTATTGGGGTCTCAGCTTCAGGATCTGTCCTTCCAGTGAGCACTCAGGGCTGATTTCCGTCAGAATGGATAGGTTTGATCTTCTTGCAGTCCATGGGACTCTCAAGAGTCTTCTCCAACACCATAATTCAAAAGCATCAATTATTCGGCGATCAGCCTTATTTATGGTCCAGTTCTCACTTCCATACATCACTACTGGGAAAAGCCCCAGCAAACCCCCCCCCCCATGGTACCTTCTATCAAAGAAAGCAAGATACATTATCAGAGTCCATTAATACCTTCCAGCAAGGCATAAATATGCAAAGAGGACAGGGCCAGTGAGGGATGTGGATAGAACAGGTGTGGCTGGGTGTGGGGAGAGACCCAAGGGGTGTTCCAGAGACTGAAGCTGTGGGACAGACACATTTGGCCTGGGGAAGGGGCTGTAGCTCAGTAGTAGACCATCTACTTTGTGTACAAAAGGTTCCATGTTCAATCCCCAGCATCTCCAGAGAGGGGGATTGCCAATCAGTGTAGACAATACTGAACATCTAGATTTCTTGATGGGCTGACTCAGTATGAGGCAGTTTGCTATGCTCCCATGTTTCCATACAACCGGAGAGTTAAGGACACAGTTGGATTTTTCCCCCCGGATCATACTGAATATGTTGTTACAAGCGAGAATGACTTTCACAGGTTTCCCAATCAACGAGTTCTCATCTCAGAACTTGTAGACTGAAGCTGTATTAGTCACGGCTAATTTTGAATTTCACAGATTCCTCATGTTTCCACTCCTCCCCTCAAGGAAATGAATATTCAAATTTGAGAAATCAGAATTGCTTTATTTCCAATACTGATACATCAATATTTTGAGACACTTGTAGTTATCTTGCTTAGGGACAGGAATTGGATTAGGTAGTCCAGAACCAGCACCAGTCGTAACACTGCTCACCAGCCATAAGTTGTGGCAAGAAGGAGAGCTGCTGATGGCTGCTAATCCTATAGACCAGGGATGGGCATAGCTGTCAACTTACAGATTTGAAAATAAAGGACCAGCAGCCTCGAAAATAAGGGATCAGCAGCCAAAATAAGGGATTTTCCAAGCACAGATATGTTCAGCTTCTGAGCCTCTCTGAGCCAAAGGCAGAAAGCCCAGCCAGGAGCCAAACGAAGCCTCAAGCGGTAGTTCCCACAGCACAGCAACCCAGCAAAGGGGATGCAGCAAGGAAAACCACCATCACCTCTCTGCTGGGAAGCGCTGAGCAAAGGTGAGTCCCCAGGCAACACAGCCGATTTGATCGGCACAAGGCATGCAAGCTCCACCCCCCAGTAATTCTTAGGCTCCTTATTGGGTAAGCAACACAGCCAAGCAACACAGTTGGAGCCTCCCTCCTCCCTGGCCAGCAGGGAGGGAGGGAGAGGAGCTGCTTCCTTTGAAACCTGGGAAATTTAAGGGACATCATCAATAAGGGACAGCAGCGGGACACGGCGCTGGGATAAGGGAGTTTCCCGCCAAATAAGGGACGGTTGACGGCTATGGGGATGGGGAACCTGTGGCCCTCCAACTCCCATCAGCCTCAGCAGCATAGATGGCGCTTGGGGATAATGGAAGTTGTAGTTCAGCAACATCAGGAGAGCAACCAGTTCTCCATCCATGCTATACTCACTTATCTAAAAGTCAATCTCATTGAGCTCGAGTCTGAGTAGACATGCATAGCATTGTATGGTTAGTGTAGGAAATTTTCATTAGTAAAGAGAACCTCTCTAAGAAATCATGATTCCTGTTCCCCATTTTCTAAATTTAAAAAATCCCTCCCATTGGTTTTGCTGGGAAATGAGAACTAATAAGTATACCAGCTTCAGACGAACGTATTTCGTTGGCCAGACCAACCTTGGAGAATCTCAAGAATGCTGCTAAAAGCATTGGATCCAGTAGATCCTAGGTTACAGGAGTTACCACTGGCAGAAACATTGATTTTGCCCATGGAGCTTTCCTCGGGTGTACTTGGGACCACTGGAACTATGGGGGTATCTTTTTTGTTAGCAGAGGGCGACTCTCCCCCATCCTAACCCTTTTCAGATGCCAAATATGGGGGTGAGGATTACTCTGTTACTTCTCATTAAGCAGGTATAGAAACACACTAACCATCACATAATTTATATAACCCTCTCTTCACTGCTCTTGAAGTTTTTGACATAAGAAGAGCATTAGTTGACATCAGATCCATTTACCAAGAAACAACTTCTGTTTTTTCAAAAGAAGTCAAAGAGTCAAAGTGATAATTCCTGCCACATTTTTAGCAGCACAGATCTGACACGTTCAAATAACATACTTTGATATTTATGAATTACTGTACCAATTTTCATTAAAATTAGAAAATTTGTATTGCTCAAACTATTTGTTAAATCATAAGCAGATGAATAATGAATAGGGTGTTCTTTATTCATTAAAATGATTTCCTCCTCCTTATTTTGATTCGTGTGGCACACTGTGAAATATAAAGGACTTTAGTTTGATGCATTTCAGCCTGAAACTCCCATAAAGAAAGTCAGCTTACGATTATGCTGCAGTCCTGCTGAACATTGCCTCCTCCTAGCTGCTATTTGGCTTCAGAGACAGAAAGAGCTTCAAGGGGGAGTTCTGTCAGGAGGGTGATAATGGAAGAAAAGATTTTCCCCTTATAACTGGGGTACCTTTTTCAGTCTGAGGCAGGGGCGTAGTGTGGGGAGGGCCAGGGGGATCATAGCCCAGGAACATGATTTTGAAAGGGTGTGAGCCAGGCACCCCCCTACAGGGATTTATGCCCTACCTGTGGCCAGGGGTCTCTGAGCCCTGGAGCCTTGCCTGGCCTTGCCACGGCACACACAGCTCCCTTGCTGAATGGCTGCCTGCCCAGCATTGGGCGATGTGCCCACCAAGGGCCATGCAGTGGTGGAGGAAGGGGGTGGGGGTGGCGCGCCCCAGGTGCCATCTCTGTGGGTGGTGGCAAGCCCCCCGTGGCATTCTCGCCCCACTGCCCCTGGGTGCGCCGGTGTGAGTCACCACCATCGCGCCACCACAGCCGTGTTCAGACGATCCTTTGCTTGCGGCTGCAGTGGCATGGAGGGATCTTGCTGCCATCTGTACGGTGCTCGAGTGACACCGTTGGCAAACTGCCTGGTGGTGTCGGGGGCAGAGCAAACCATACACTTACGGCACGCGTGCATGCACCATATGTAGTGGTGCCGCACATGTGCTGTACGTACGGTGCACACGCATGCGCCGTTAGGTGGTTTGCCCCACCCCTGACACCCCGCACCGGGTGTCAGTTCTCCTTCCTTCGGCCTTGGGGCCACGTTGGCTGGCCGGGATTCCCTCTGAGCGGGAATGCGGACAGGTGGCACTGCACAGCTCTGTGTACCCTCTGTGCCCTTCACCTGCCTGACATTTGGGGAATGTCCCTTTGAGAGCCACATTTGACCCTGAGCCAGAGGCTCCCAACCCCTGGTCACCCCCTACCCTCAGCACAGCTGCTTTTCAGAGTTTTTACGAACAATAAAACTTGGAGCAATACTCAAAATAACATTAAAATTAAATAGCCCAATCTACTGCAATAAGGCCAGTTTGTATCAGAACTCACAGAATTCAAATTCCCCATGCATTCTGAGTTACAAATATGCAGGGGTGTGTACTTGCAACACCCCTTTCATCTGTGAAACATCAGAAGGCAAGCAATTCATATTGATGGCTCGGCGATGGGAGAATAAGACCTATGTAACTAACACCACCATTTAATCAATATGTGTATTCACAAACTGCTCAGAATACCCTGGGTACCAGAAGCTGGTAATCCAGCATTAAATGCTGTTTTATGTAAGGAGATTAGAAGCAGATGTTATTTATTTTTCAACCATGATGATTTCTTACAAAGGAAAATGGGAATGCTTTTCATAGAGCGACAAGGATATAATCAGCTGTCCAGCAAAATTCTGGCTAATCAGCAAGCGACGAGTGGCACTTGATTTAAAATCAGAGAGAGTGAAATTAATGACATTGATGCAAATGTTACGTTCATCACAATGGACTTATAATTAATAAGGAATCTGGGGACTTGTGGACACTTGAGAAAAGCATTCTGCTCTAAAGTATAATTACTCAGGTAACCCTGAACAATATGATATGCCTGAGGCGCAGCGTATGGGGCAGCAGGTTCAGAACCCCCAGAGGGAACAGAAGGTTTGGGAGCGAAGTAGAAGGAACCTTCCAGAAAATATCACAGAGGAGAGAAAAGTGGCCAACTTTTTCCACCACCACACAGTAGAATTATTCAGCAGCTGCTACATCTCTAGCAAGCATTGCAGTCTAACTCATACCTGCATCCCAGGACTGTGACACCAGAGACAGGCCAGAGAGACCCTAAATCCTCTCTGTTGCCTGACTTTATTACTAGACTCCACCCATCTCTGTTTGGTAGGATAGAGACAAGTTTTAAATTGTATAGCTACACAACTTGTTTCTCTTGCTTCTCTCTTCTACATATACTCAAATCCTTCTCTATCCTTCTTCGGGGCAAGTGAGAAGCATTATCAAAGTTCAAGGGCACATTCAATCCAGGAGGCTGCAAAGTAGGCCCGGTAAGGATTCCAGGTGGAAAAATCAAAGTTAGAAACAGAACTGTTAGAACCCAGCTCTAAGACACTTTCAAGAATGTATAATTTGCTGCTAAAATGGAATACACAGGATGAAACGGTCAAATCAGCTATGATAAAATGGGCACAGGACATAGGGTACAACATCATGTTTGCTGACTGGGAAAAGTTATGGACCACCGGTATGAAATTTACGGCATGTAATACCCTGAAAGAAAACATTATGAAAATGATATACAGGTGGTACATGACCCCAGTCAAGCTTGCAAAGATATATCATTTGCCTGATAATAAATGTTGGAAGTGTAAAGAGGCTGAAGGAACATTCTTTCACCTCTGGTGGACGTGCCCTAGAGTGAAGGCTTTCTGGGAAATGATATATAACGAGCTGAAAAAAGTATTTAAGTACACCTTTCTTAAGAAACCAGAGGCCTTCCTCCTGGGCATTGTCGGCCAAAGTGTGCAAAAGAAGGATCAAACTTTTTTTATGTATGCCACAACAGCAGCAAGGATACTCATTGCTAAGGGCTGGAAAACTCAAGATTTGCCCACACTGGAAGAATGGCAGATGCAACTGATGGACTATATGGAACTGGATGAGATGACCGGCAGAATCCGAAACCAGGGAGAAGAATTGGAGGAGGAGAACTGGAAAAAGTTTAAAGACTATCTACAAAAGTATTGTAAACTGCATGAATGTTAAGAAAAATGTAAGATCTGCAACATCAGGGCTCCAACAAATTAATAATCTATATGTGTAAAAGTTAATGTAATTGAAAAATAAGATAAATTGTGGATAAATGGTACTCTATAATTAACCTTTGACAAGAGAAATTTAAAAGATTAAATTTGAGATTTGAATATTGGGAAATTTTAATAGACAAATTAAATTAAGTTAATAATTTGCTGGTAAAACTTATGAGTTTAGAGAGTAGGAACAAGAGGCGTGAGGAAGTCCAAGGATGTATATGAAATGAGGATATCTGAATTTGGTATGTTTTTTTTTTTATATATCTTTATTGTCAAACAAAAATTTAATAAATATTATATAAAAAAAAGTAGGCCCGGTAAGAGTTGTGGTACAAGGAGACTTCTGAGGGCCAGGTAGAGAAGTCTGAAGGGCTACATTTGGCCCCTGGGCATAAATTGCATTAAATTGCTGGGGCCATGCCATCCCCTGATCATATCAACAGTGCTAGATCCCAGGCCACTTCCGGGTGCAATTAAAGCTGTTGGGTATAACTAAACAGCTTGGGACAAAGACACTTGAAAGACCATCTTCTCTGTAGTGAATCTGCTCATCCTTTAAGACCAGCAGTTGCACCCTTCTTGCGCCTGCCTACCTTAGCTCCCCTTTTAAGCTGCCTCGCAAATGTGAGGAAGGAAGGAAGGATAATATATAACAAATATAGCCTCTCCTGGCATCTATTCACTTCCAAACAAGGTTGTCCTGCTGGAAAGTGGCAGGATAAGTGGAATGTGGATGAGCCTTCAAACTAAATTGTATACAGTGGTACCTCGGGTTAAGTACTTAATTCATTCTGGAGGTCCATTCTTAACCTGAAAGTGTTCTTAACCTGAAGCACCACTTTAGCTAATGGGGCCTCCTGCTGCCGCTGTACCGCCAGAGCACAATTTCTGTTCTCATCCTGAAGCAAAGTTCTTAACTCGAGGTACTATTTCTGGGTTAGTGGAGTCTGTAACCTGAAGTGTATGTAACCCGAGGTACCACTGTATACACTCGCTTGGGAGTAAGTTCCAATGAACTTATACCTGAGGAAACATGTGTATTTTGGGGGCTACATCATGGTTTGTAGTTTACTCATCCTAAATAAGAACAGGTCTCAGACCACCCCAGGAGCTTATTAATGCATATATTCTATGACTGCAGCAAACAGATTGCAAATGAGAAATTACAGCATACTGAATGTGTAAGTAACTTTATTTTATTGTTTCAGATCACAGCAGAAATGCTAAAGAGGTGAGGTGGGGCACCAAACAAAAATTAAGTGTTTTTACTTAATGCACTCTCGTCTCTTTCGTAATATAAGGCTTCCCACTGCTAAGCAGTATGTTTTCAAGTATTGCAAGGGAAAATAAGGACACAAAAAGCTTATATACTTCCAACTGCTAAATTAGCAGTATAAATAGAACCGTTAGAATTATATATACACAGCTATTTACCAACATATGGAAGGTGCACTGCTGTCTTTTACAGGAAATATTGTGAACATAATGGGACAAACTAAGCTGCTAAAATTAGTTTGTTTCTGTTTTTAAAGTCTTCAGCAATTATCCAGATACCTTGCCAAACAGCAGAGCTTCCTGGTAAGGTGACATGCGCAATCCTATGCATGTTTACTCAGGAGTATGTACCATTGTAAGCAATAGAGTTTAGTAAGCTTATATACAATGGCAGCTTTAATAGCCTGAGCCAGCCCTATCATTAGGTGAGGAAAATGGCTGCCTCAGGAAAACAGGGGCTGCCCTGCACCTCTTAAGTTAGCCTGCTACACTCAGATACGGTTGAGAATGCTGTCCCAATGCCAGTGCTGAAGTAGCATTTAACTCATTAAAAGCCCCATTGAATTTCCTACATTGAATGGAAATATGCAACTTCTTGCCCTTTATGTCTCAGGCTAAGAAGTCCACTTGTTAAGTGGCATAACTGGTTAAAAATGTTCAGTCACAGTAATCGAAATTTTGTATTTGTTTAGGGTTGAGTCACACAGGTGCACAATTTGCTTTCTCTATGCTAACACCTGACAAATGGTGATGGTCCACTCAATGCATAAAGAGAACTGAACAGCCTAAAACTTACTTTCCATATGGATTTCAATGGAACCTAAGTACAACTAACTTAGACATGGGTCCATCGTAAGAGCCACAATGGCATTTCCACATATTCAAATATTTGCTTGATGCTGTGGTCATTCAGCTTTTCCAAATTATTGGATAATTGATTATTGAGCTGAAGAGCCACCTTGAACCAAAATAAGGTACAAAGGAGATTTCTAGGGAACACTGTGGGATATGTGAGCATTTGCAGAGATTAAAAATAAAAATAGTAGAGGAGTGTGTAGTGGTTGGTGTGCATTGACTATGAAACATTTCCCACACAATTATGGATATCATTAAGGCCATATTCAAGGGACATGGGTGGTGCTGTGGGTTAAACCACAGAGCCTAGGACTTGCCGATAAGAAGGTCAGAAGTTCGAATCCCCACGACGGGGTGAGCTTGTCGCGAATTCCTCACGGCGCTTCCAGCAGAAACGCTCAGAATCCCAGGTTTCTTTTCAGTGCAGTCTTTTTAATGTGAGCTATATACAAGTACTTACAAAAACAGTCCATACAGAGTACCTGCTCCTTAAGGCAAACAAATACTCTCCACCACAGCACCACTACACCACAGCACAACCACCCCAGTTACTGTTGAACAGGCTTTCCTTTTTAAAACAGGTGATAGCCAATCACATTAATCACACTCCTGCTGAGTCACTCTGACACAGCACTTCACAGAGTATTGCATCATCCTGTTGAAGCCTGCAGACTTCCTCAGTATCCTGCGAATCCCAACAGAGCTCCCGTTGCTCGGTCCCTGCTCCTGCCAACCTAGCAGTTCAAAAGCACGTCAAAGTGCAAGTAGATAAATAGGTACCACTCTGGCGGGAAGGTAAACGGCGTTTCCATGCGCTGCTCTGATTCGCCAGAAGCGGCTTAGTCATGCTGGCCACATGACCTGGAAGCTGTCTGCAGACAAACGCCGGCTCCCTCGGCCAATAAAGCGAGATGAGTGCCACAACCCCAGAGTCAGTCACGACTGGACCTAATGGTCAGGGGTCCCTTTACCTTTACCTAAGGCCATATTCACACTACATGTTTAAAGCACTATGGTGCAGTTTAAGTAACAATGGCTTTCCCCAAAGAATTCTGGGAGTTGTAGCTTGTTAAAGGAGAACTCTCAGGAGACCTCTATTACCACCATCAAGCTAGAATTTGAAGAGGTCCCTGGGAAGAAGAACTGCTACTCTGGGAACTGTAGCTCTGGGAGAATAGGGGTCTCCTATCAACTTTCAACGTCTTTAATAAACAACAGCCCAGAATTCTTTGGGAAAAGCCACGACTGTCTAAAACATTATCATAGGGCTGTAAATTTATATGAATGTGGCCTTAGGGCATCACAGTAAAGTCAGTCCCAGTTTTTTGAGATGCTAACTTTTAATATTCTGGGGCACAGGCCTAGACCAAAGTAAGTACTTTCCCCACCAATGATTTTAGCAGGAGGAAATGAAGTGTGCGCTTCATCGTTCCACAAAAAATACCAAGGCACAAACGTGCTCAACTTAGACAAGACTGCACTCCATTCTTCATTAATATCCATTTTTAATCCATTACTTCAAAAGAAAGAAATCACATATATTAGAAGCACAGGATGAGATGACAAATAAAAGCAAGGTGTGAAGGTGTTTTGATAATATTCTTTGAAGTTTATTTAACCTGGTATGTCAGCACCAAATATCTATTCCATAAACTTTGGCTCAGGTATGGTTTAGGATCACTCCTGCTACAAATTAATTCCTCCAAGACTGGGCCTATGTAAACACATCATAAATGCTGAGCGAAGCCTGTCAATTGCAGTTAGACACTGTAACTGCTGTGCACATTAAGGTCAAAGTTGCTTTTAGCAGAGGGCTTGTGAAGAGTATTCTGCTGTCTGCCCCCAAACATGCAACACCTCCCAAGCAGATGAACTCTCAAGCTAACTCCCCATCAATAGCTGCATCACTTTTCACTTATTCAGCTCCCTGCTAAACCTTTTGAGACAGCTCAAGCTGAATGTACACTTTGAGCCAAATAAGTGTATGCTCTTATTTAGATGTGTGCAGATCTAAAAGGGATCAAGGAAAATAAGACTGTGCAGAGAATATCACATCACGCCAAACAAAAGGGCAACCTTTGAGAAATGATCTTTTCGAGCAGCCAGCTGGACAAAACATCAGATGGAGATATGTATTTCTTTTTCAAGCCAGTAGTCCCTTTATGGGATGACAGATGGTGCAAGTGATAGCAAGCATGTGTGTGACCTTGTCTTTATCAGTTAATCCCAGGGTGGTAGCTTCTCATTCTCGCTCTTCACAGCATCCATAGTCTTTTCAGAACAAACCCACCGGTGCAAGCAGTTAAACCTTTTCTTCTGATAAGGACAAATGCATTTTTGGTCATCCCCCCCCCCCCAATCCATTTATATGCTTTGGATGCCCCCAGACATATAAATCCAAATTATCCCCTAACTATATATGCAATAAAAAGCAAAATGGCCATTGCCTATTTTCAATAAGACTAGCAAAACTGTTTTCCTTATATTGGTAATTAATAGCCCATTGATTAATCATATCAATTATACATCTCGTTTAATGCCAGAAAAGTTTAGTTTTTCAGTTTGATCTGACGGTTTCACTATATAAAGAAATGGATACAAAAAGTTGTAATATATATGTGTGTCTAAAGGGTGGAAGACTAATCTTCCAGTCCTTTTTCCCCCTAAACAAGCAATTATTGTTTTTGATGGTGGACTATATATTTCTGATCAAATACTTGGAATACTTAAAAGAAGTAACATAATGAGGGAGGGAGGGAGGGAAGGAGAGAAACAGAAAGAAAGAATAAGAGAATATGTACCAGAGTGGGAACACCCACCTGAAAAATCTACAAACATTTCAAAAAGGGAGCCTTAGGTCTGGGGGATAAATGTGGTCTTCCAAGTCTCACTCTCTGGCCCTTGGAAGTCTTCTCAGGCCATGCCTTCTCCCCAGGGCAACCCTCTTTCACCAGACCACACCCTCCACTGATCTACTTCATAATCTCTCTTTTTTTGGTCACCCTAGAAATCTTACTGGAACAAGATAGAAAGCAGGTAGCTCTGTGTGGTCATAGAACGGAATGATAGCCATCTTTGTATTCAACCCAGTTTCCATCAAGTGGCTACTGGTGTTCAGCTGGCACAAGGCTTTAGAATTCTGACTGGTCCAGTGCAGACCATAGACAGCTTCTGAGCAGACATCTGCACAGTGAGGTTGTGAGCTAGGTGGCATCGTAGAGTTCAATTGGTATATGTGGCAGTTGTGAGGTCGTGATAGCTGAAGAAAAGGGCAAATGTGATTGTTCAAACTATGGCAATCTGAAGCTCTAAGGAAAACAAGACTGTCTTGTAAGTATATTTTATTTAGGAGCTGAAAGCTTTTTCAGTTTTCCTCAGAGAAAAAGAAAATACTCTTAAGAACAAGAAGATCCCTGCTGAAAATCCGGCCTTACCAACAAGGCAAAGGAGCTGTCCAAGGTCCAATGGGTTTTTGAAAGCAGAGGAGCTTTCCAGCAACAGATTTCTAGAAAATGTGGCAGGAGAACAGCGGTTGCTGCATCAACTATGATTAACACTAAACTAAAGAGCTTTATAGCTGGCTCTGCTGTCCCAACTCTTCCTGGCGGGAGCCAGAGTGGTGTAGTGGTTAAGAGCTGTGGACTCGTAATATGGGGAACCGGGTTCACGTCCCCGCTCCTCCACATGCAGCTGCTGGGTGACCTTGGGCTAGTCACATTTCTCTGAAGTCTCTCAGCCCCACTCACCTCACAGAGTGTTTGTTGTGGGGGAGGAAGGGAAAGGAGATTGTTGGCCGCTTTGAGACTCCTTAGGGTAGTGATGAAGAGGGATATCAAATCCAAACTATTCTTCTTCTTCTGGCACATCATAGACCTAAAACAGAGCACACTGAAGTCTGCCTTCCTCCTCAAGTGTATGTCTCAGTGATGGGACACCATTTGCTTCCAGGTGAACACTGCGCTTTCATTTCTCAACTTCCACTTGCACACTGTCACAGAACCATAGAAAGCTGCCTCATATCAAGACCCATCTAGCTCAAAATTGTCTACACTGACTGGCCATGACTTTCCTGGATTCCAGACAGGAATCTCTCCCAGCCCTACCTGGACATGCTGGGAACTGAATCTGGAAGTTTCCAGATTGAACTATGGCCCTTGCCATCATATCTGATCCTTGGGGTACTCATGAATTGTCCAGAGGTGAGGGTGGAATGCTTGGGCCTGTGGCCTCCTCAGACAGAGATATGTCCCTGGGAGGTAATCTTGGGGAGGGGTTCTCAGTAACTTCCTTGAACTTCAAAGATACTGGGCCCAGCAATAATGTCAAGCTCTTATTTAGTTACAGGCTGGTCCTAGCAGGAAAGCAGTGAGACTTGACATCCTGTTGACAGTAATAGCCCAGCATATCGCCAAGCACCTCTCCTTTCAATTCTAACCCCTTTATTTGTCACATCTAGATTAGGTCCCATCGGGCTTAAGTAAACTCTCAAAATATGGGCTGAATAGTAAACTATACTTCAAATTGTAATTCTATGGCTAGCATCAGAGGCCGGTCTTGTGCCTGAGCCATTGCCTGACAGCCTGTATAAATGTCAGACAACGTTTGATCATTGTATTGTGCTAACCTGGGCAAAATACAATCTTATCTTTCCATATACAGCTCCGCTGAGGTCTCTCCTCCCCCCCCCTTTTTTTTTTTTACAAAGGATGATTTCTCAGGCCTGAGCTCACATCAAACCAAACACTGCCTAGAGTAAATGAGCAATTTCCATAGAAAGCTCTAAGAGAAATAACAAATGATGAAGATCCTTCTGTCAGCTGGACATTAAATATGCTATGATGATACTGTTAACCACTTGGTACTCTTTGAACAATGCAGGAGCCTCATGAGGCAGCTTCAAGCTTGGATTTTTTTTTTTTTTTGGGGGGGAGACCTTAGAGCTAAGATAAGTGGACCATTTTTGCTTAAGTATTCTGCTGTTCCAATTCCAGAGTGAGCTACTTAAAAAGGTACTCTGGTTGTCTGCTTCAAGCATGTCTGTATTGTGTTATATATTCCTCAAAGTTTGCCAACCAGCAATATTTTGCTGGTCTGGTTGATAAAACCATTGTGCACCCAGATAACTAGCACTGGAGGCCTGCAAAGAAGCCTTTGGGTACCACATTCTGCCATATTCCTCCACTGTACTCAAGTAGCCATCAGGTATTATGCTGCGGAATGACTAGAAAAGTAAAAGTAATCCTTCTGAGACTGGAGATTGCCATAGCCTCAGTGGTACAGGAACTGATTAACACCCAAATGTTTAGTGGCATATCATTTGCATCTGTAATTTTTACACTGTAATTTTTTTTACACTGTAAATTTTAAATTTACACTGTCATTTTTTACAACCAGAAATGTAGCTGTCTAAGCCACAATAGTGAATAAAGCACTTCTTCTATCAACAAGCAGTACTCTACCCCCCCTAAAATACAAACATAAAAAATGAACATAGCTCACATTTCTGCAATTGTATCCTTGCTTTGCCAATACATAGTGGATACAATTCAATTCTTATTGTATTTATTACATCATTGCCTGCTCTCTTTCCCTCTAATTGAGTTAGTAAGTTTAAACAAGGTGGTATATCCATACGCTTTGTTTTCTCATTCAGCTGGTGTGGGAATGCTTTACTATTCTCCAGTATTTGACATATACTATGCTGGTAGGAAATCATCCTGATCATTGGGTTATATAACTTTAGTATGGGTTAATAAGATTATTATTGGATCCAGTAGAAACTGGATTTCCAATTGCTGTGTCATTTTTTTCTGGTGGAGCTTATTGCTGCTGTAGATTTAGAGGGTTGGTGGTGTATATTTCCAGTACACAGGTGTACATGTATCTTTTTTTCCTATTTTATGTCATTTGGTTTCCTGTAATGCACCATCTTGTTTCAGTAACCTATAGTGAAATTCTGAAATTCTTGATAAACTTTGGGAGGCTATGGGTATAAAATGAGTACCCAGATTATCCCCCTTACCCTTACAGGAT
Source organism: Podarcis gaigeae (assembly GCF_964106915.1). Lineage (NCBI taxonomy): Eukaryota > Metazoa > Chordata > Lepidosauria > Squamata > Lacertidae > Podarcis > Podarcis gaigeae. The sequence continues at coordinate 17,236,120 of NC_139685.1, read as the reverse complement.
ATCTTCAGGAGAAGCAAAGGCTAAGGATTAAACCCTACCCAAATCTGTAGTTCAGTCCTTAAGACAGTTGGATGGTGCCTCATACCCCTCCTTCTGGTAACTCCTGTAGGCAAGCTGGTGCCAGACACATTGCTCTGCTTTCCTTTGGGAACATCAGTGAGGCTGAGAGTGGGGTCTTGTTGTCTGGGCATCTCAGGACCTCCATACACAATGCCCAGGCTTGTGCCCCAGAGAGGTGACTTTGGTGGTTTGACTTCATCCCCAGAGGCACACTCCATTGTTTCTCTCTCTCCCTTTTTTAAAAAAAACATTTTTTATTATTTTCTTTAATAAAAAACCCCCATAAACTATAACAATATTACAATAACAAATCAATTGTATTTGCTCCACTGAGCTCGTGACTTCCCTCCCTTCAACTGGTTTCCCATTTCCTGGAAAATTATATGCGCATTTCAGCTGTCAGTTTCTGTCCTTCGATATATATCAAGTCCTTTTATTATCCATGGTCAGATACTATTTGTACGTTCCGTTGCAGGATTCATGTCAATCTTGCTAGTGTCTTTACATTTTTACAATAATCTTTCAAATACTCAATAAACTCACTCCAATCTCTTTGGAATTTCTGGTCTCCTTGGTTTCGGATCCTCACAATCAGTTTGGCCAACTTCGCATAGTCCACCATCTTCATCTGCCACTCCTCAGTCGTAGGTAATTCTTGTAATTTCCACGTTTGAGCTAACAAAGTTCTTGCTGCAGTGGTAGCATACATAAATAGTCTTTGATCTACTTTTGCAATTTCTTCTCCTATCAACCTGAGCAAAAATGCTTCCGGTTCTTTGGGGAAAGTATATTTTAGCAATGCTCCATTGTCTCTCAATGTAATGCCAATGTAAGATGCCAACATAAGATTATCTCACACTTCTACCACCATCTGCATCTGTCTGACAATGACAGTGACAGTGACACTACAACTCTTCTTCGTGGTAACTACATCAACATATGGTGACAACAATGCATTTTTATCTCTATAAATACATCAGATAGATAAAAAATGCATTGTTATCATTTCAGCACCAAGTGAAGACAGCCTTGTTTATTCAGGCTTTCTAGAGTTCTGAACCAGGGACTGCTTCAGCCAAATTGTCTATTTAGCTCAAGGTTGGGGAGCCTTTTTCAAGCCAAGGAACCACATGCCAGTGCTGAGTGGGGCCAGAGTAAAAGTAGGCATAGCAATGAATGTTAATTTGACCACAGTACAGTAGTATGTATAAATGTTAGCTTTGTACAGCAAGGATGTGGTTTGGGCGAGTCCCAAGGGCAAGACAGAGTGGCCTAGAGGTCCACATTTGACCCCTGAACCTGAGGTCCCCCATCTCTGGCTCGTTTGCTGATTATTAAAATAATAACAACAATAACGATCAATTCTTCCAGAATTTTACGTTGCATCTTGCCCTGCTGAAGGTCAAGGAAACATGAGCTATATATATTTTAACCAATAATACATAACAACATGCATTCAGTTGCCAACAGTTGCTGGGGTGCTTGCTCTACATACCACGTGCATAAGTTGATCGCTGGCTGAGAGAAACATTCCACTGTGCAACTCATTCACCTCCCCCTTAATAGTATAGCAGGCCCAATAATAGTTATCATTTGAACCAATTTGCATCCTGGCTCCTAGCACATTTGGAATCAACAAGTTGCTTGCTGAATGGCAGCTTTACAAAACTTTAAAACCTTTAAGCTTTTACAAATGTGTTTTACCGCCCCTTCTTTTGTTATGGACATATCACTTAGCTTGCATAAGATCATATTCATAAACTAGCCGCCAGTCCCTTTTTTCTCTGTTCATAAAGGTCTTTATTTCCAACAGACCTTGCTCTTATTTATTCACGGCCCTCATTGCAGCCTGAGATTTGGTGTGGCTTTTATCACCCCTCGAGTGCTGCAATTTCTGTCAGCTCAGTGTAGCCAGAAGCCAACATAACATTTTGGCACAGAGTTTAGAGTAACAATGACCTTAAACAACTTTGCAATTTAAATACAGATTAACAGCATAATACATTGCTCATGGGAAGCCTTTTTGCTTTGTTTCTTTTCCTTTTCTTTTTTGCTTAAAAAAAACAACAACCTGCGGCATCCACATGCATTGTTAATAAAAAGTACTTCAAAAAACATTTGAAAGATGAAACTGGGGTACCCTCTAGGTATTAAAAAGGTGAACTCATGATAAAGGCCTAAGAAAATTCTCAATTGAGCAGACTCTTACTCAGGAATGAATTATTGTTAGTCCTGGTTATAGTTCAGTGACTCTACTTCAGGAATGGTGAACTTGTAGCCCTCTAGATGTTGTTGGATTACAGTTCCCATCAACCTCAGTGAGTACAGCCAATATGGCATGGATTAAGTAGTATGTTGTAGTAAAGCAACTCTGGAGGACCACAGCTTCCTATTTCTGTTCTCGGCCATGTTTCACAGGTTGCCATTGCAGTCAAAAGTAAATTCCTAAGTGATGCAGGAGGACAAGAGATGTGTTAGGACCTTGCTGATACAGCTATCGATGTTGTTGTTGTTGTTATTTTGTTGTTGTGTAGCACCCTGCTTGTGGTTAACGCTTAGCTGGAATGAAATATTCAACGCAGCAATAGAGAAATTAAAATAATAATTTATTTGTCAGACAAATAAATGAGAGGCACAGTGGTATATGGTTACCAAGCTCTGGCCTGCCCTCCTGCCATTATGGCCAGCACTTATATTTCCTCAATCCAGCCCCCTTTCTCCTCCTTTGTCCAATCAGCCTGGTTGAAATTCCTATTGGCTTTTACTAGTACCAATCATAAAAGATACACCCATTTCCGATTACCTTTTATGGGAGACAGAGAGCTATATTTTCTTCTATTTATAAATGGCAAACAAGTAGCCATACATCTTACATTAGCCTTGACAAGGCACCTTAATTACTAGATCACCTTTGCCCCCTTCATTCTAAAATAGAGCAGATGGCTAAAACAGATGTGACTATTTTTATCTGAACAGATCTTTTGTTCACCTTTTCACACACAGCATCATCATAAATGAAAGATCTCCTTTTTTTGGAGGTCTTTAAGCAAAGGCCTGACAACCATATGTCAGGAGTGCTCTGATGGTGTTTCCTGCCTGGCAGGGGGCTGGGCTCGATGGCCTCTGTGGTCTCTTCCAACTGTATGATTCTATGAAATAAGAATCTAACATAAGAATCTAACATTTCTTACTTTCTAAATCCTTTGCATAATTACATTTAAGCCAATATACTTCATACATTAACATATATAGCTTTTTAGAAGGAAAGGAACTTAGTAAAAGCTAAGCTAAATTCTCTCTAAATTCTCTAAAGCTTCAAAGCAGTTTCAGAGAGCTGCTTTTCCTAGTTCAGCTGCTGTTTCTATTTGCCCTTTTAACCTTATGAAAATGTGGCTCAAGTCTCTAATGGGAGGCACAATAATTCTTACTATTTACCAACTTTTAATTGCAGCTTCATTGTATTCTGTAATTTGTATGGTCAGTGTGACCTTTGTTCCCAGCTTGTAATTCCCTTTTTTATGACTGCAATAAACCAGAGGGGCCCTCTGCCCAAGAGCTTGCCAGCTGCCTGCTGGTTTCCTGCCTCGAAAGAAACATTTGTGAATTTAAGCTAATTTTTAAGATACAACCTTGATCAAAAAATATAAGCCTTGATCAAGAATACAGTCTTTGATCAGATGCCTCAGTTGTTCAACAAAAGCCTTCTGCCACACATTTCACCAGTGGCTAGCTTGATGGCAACAGCAGACCATCAGTTGCAGCTATGGAAAATAGTAAATTTCAAGTTGAGGATCATGAGGGCAGGGGAAACTCAAAATCTCAGGCGCCAATTCAGTGTTTAAAGCGCTTCACATTATCTCTTCAATTCATTAAGTAGTATCACTTCTTCACAGGGACGCAGTTGGCTCTGTGGTCTAAACCACTGAGCCTCTTGGACGTGCTGATCAGAAGGTCAGTGGTTCAAATCCATGCGACGGGGTGAGCTCCCGTTGCTCTGTCCGAGCTCCTGCCATCCTAGCAGTTCAAAAGTGCACAGTGCAAGTAGATAAAAAGGTGCCACTGTGTGACGGAAACCAGAGCATATGGAACTGTTGTTTACCTTTCCCCTGCAGTGCTACCTATGTATCTACTTGCACTGGCATGCTTTCAAACTGTTAGGTTGGCAGGAACTGGGACAGAGCAACGGGAGCCACACTACCTATGGGCAAACGCTAACACACTGTTGAAGGAATTCTATATATATATATATATTTTTAAGGTGAAGGAGAAGCAGGAGCAGCCCATTCAGATCTGTGGATTTGCCATCACTACAGCTCAGCAGCAAGTCCAGGGCTGTGCCAATCTGAGCCAGCACTCTATACTGTTCCAGGCCCAGCCACATTTAGATAAGCTGCAGTGGTCAGTGGTGTACAGTCAGTGGACTAAGGGGACTAGGTTAGTCCCCTAAATGTTCACCTACTGACTGCTTCCCAAAACCTGAGAAGCTTCTGCCCGGCATAGAGGGGAGGTGTGATGCTCAAATTGTTGTGACATCATGTGCGCCACATCACACTTCCCCAATTGTCCTTGCAAGCTGTTCCCCTCCAAAAAAAATCACTGCATACATTTGCCAGGGGTGCTGGTGATGTGCCACAGCTACACCCAGCAAAATGGGCTGTGACTGACATCGCAGTTGGGAAATAAAAAGCATTTAGATTGGAATGCACCCTTATTTCCCAAGATATTTTATACACACAGATCAGTAGTTGTTTTCCTTAAGATTGAGATATCAAGATTGCTGCTAACATAAAGATGCATGCGATGAATCCATCCCCTCCCCTCCCAGAAGTAGCAGTTTAGCCAGAGAAATACTATAAAACAAAAGCCTCTATGATTTATTTTATTTTAATGAGCAAAAATAGATCTTTCATCGCTCTCCAGAAGAAGTGAGAACCAGAGACCTCACTTTAGCACACACTTTTGGAAAACAAGTTGTTTCAGTTCTCTCCTCCTGTTCCCATCTATTTTTTAAAATAGAAACATTTAAAAAGCTAATGTGACATCTCTTCATCTGTGTGGAACTAATAATGCCTTCACCACAAGACAGTTGTTTTGGTACACACAGGATACTGATGTAAAATAACAGGCAAAAACATATGGAATAGTTAGCTAATGTGTGTTTTTCCTCCATGACATAATCAGGTCATTTTTTTTACAAAAATGAATTTATTTACATGAAAAATGGCTCGACTTTCAAATTGGAATAAAACCAACTCCGGGAGAACTGCTTAAAGTATATAACAGTCTTGAATAACAGTATCACAATGTGCCTCGGACAAATTTCTGTTACAAGTTTACTTTTCTTCCACAATGCACTAATTTGTCCCCTGACCATCCTATGGAAATCAGTCTGGGATGTAGCCCCATGTGAACTAACACATATTCAGCCAATAGGGCAAAAGCTAGGAGTCGAGGGGCCCTTCTGTTTGTACTGCTATAGCTGAGGTTTTATTTGGTATTTTAAGAATTTGCTGTTTACTGGAGATTGAGCGGTTTCCCTTATCTGCACCAATAACAGGTTGTGTCTGGATTGATAATAGTTCTGCAGCTGTAGTCAGCTGTAGTCAAACCAAATTAAATTGCCAGGGGTGGGGCAGGGGAAGTAACAGTTGTTATGACCATGGATGACAGATAAATGGATAGAACAGCTTAGACCAGGGGTCAGCAAACTTTTTCAGCAGGGGGCCAGTCCACTGTCCCTCAGACCTTGTGGGGGGCCAGACTATTATTTTTTTTTGGGGGGGATGAAAAAATTCCCATGCCCCACAAATAACCCAGAGATGCATTTTAAATAAAAGCACACATTCTACTCATGTAAAAACACACTGATCCCCGGACCGATTGGGCCGTATCTGGCCCCTGGGCCTTAGTTTGCCTACCCATGGCTTAGACCTTGTCCTTCTGTCTGTTTGGATGTGCATCATCTGATAGCAATTGGAATTTTAACCATAAGAAGGAGAACCTGGATAGAATTATGGCATTGCTGCAAGGCAACAAAGTTCTCTCTCTCTCTCTCACACACACACACACACACACACACACGTTTTTATGGCATCCTGTGAAATACACTAACAGTAGCGACTGCCATTGTCTGTCACCATGATAGAGTATGCTGTCTGTAGCTATAAAGGGGACCAGGTGGCAAAGGCAGGGCTTTGAGGGTCCAAGACTAAATTTTCAACAGGCACAGGCAAAAGACCTATGCTTCAGCCATACAGAGGTAGGTTGGGTTAGCAAGAACACTTAGCATGGGTTGTGAGACCCTGACAGTTCTATAGACAAAGCAGGTGGCATGTGAGCTTCAACCTTCAACTTGGTTAGACATGTGCTATGGCCATTTTAAGCATGAACACCCACAGCCACATCCATGCATGCAAAAGAATTCAGCAAGGTAACACCAATACTACCTATCTCATAATCATCATAACAATGGCATACGCTGGCCACCATAAATGGCTGATGAATCCTCTGTTATCAATTGTGCTGCTGGGCACATCTGCCTCACAAATGAAAATTCACCCTTCCACTTACCCTTTTCTGGTAGTCACTCTACATTTAAATGGAGCCCCATCTAGGGATTTTTATTTCTTTCAACTTTCTAGCCTAATCTTAAATATATGATCTTCCTGGAGCTTTCCTATAGATTCAAAGGCAACCAAATACCTTTTTCATTCTTTCATTTAGATGCATGCTTGAAAGGATTTGCTGCAAACTTGCCATGTCTGCAGTTTTTGATGTAAAATATTAATGCAACTGAAAATGAAACACAATTTATTAATAATCTTATAAGTGTGAGGCCAAAAAAAGCATCAAATGCTTTAATCTCTAAACTTCATCACCTAATTGGTATCTTTAACAAACAGCTGAAATTTATCTAGGTTCAAGCAACTGGAAATAACCATGCAGAGCTTCATAATTGGGGGGGGGGGTTACCCTCTAAAAATATGTTTAGGCATTACAAATGTCACTTCCCCCCCTCTTTTTTTCAATATAAATACCCACACTTAAAGGATGATTTTGAAATAATATTGCTTTTGATAACATGATTGCAATGGTTTGGAATCATTCTCAAAATTCCTAATCTAAGGATGACCAAACCATGGTATCTAGGCAGGGTCAAACTCTGGGGTTAAAAATTTGGTATCCATGGGCATCCCTGTTTCTGTCACTCATAAAATAAATATTCATAAAAATCTCCTCAAAACTCTGTGTGCAACCGTTTGCGCTTCCTGCTCAGTTCCTCTTTGTACTGGATCAGTCTCTCTTACATTGAGCATGTCACTGAACATGATCACTGAAATATACTCGGAGTCGAGAGTGGATTTCATGCTTTTTATTCAGCTCATAGCGGTGAGGAGGAATGAAAGTTTCCCCAAAGTATCTGCTTTATATACATTATTGACACAACGGGCTGCATGTGATTGGCTAATTCCAGGATTCTCCAGTAGGCCAATCAGGTTGTGGATTCACTTCCATCTGGAGCTGGATTGGGTGGCTCCTGCGGACCAATCATACAGCTTCATTGTTCTAGGACCAATCAGACTGCTGCATTTTGGATCCCATTCAACTCAGTACATAACAATCACACTTCATTGAACACACACTCTCTCTTCCATTCTGAACAGAGGAGAGGTGCAATGCTTCTTTCTGTGAACAAACAAGCTTGTACCCAATATTGGTGCTATTTTCTCATTGATGTGGTGGCTGAAACAGGGGGGGGGGGGAAGGTGATGACTGTACCATCTTGTGCTTGTTTCTCTCTTTTTTGGCTCTTTTAAAAGTGTCAGCCATTTTGCGTTCTTCTGCTGCCTTACAGTGGCCATTTTGTGTTGTGCCGTGCCTCCACAGCAGCCATTTTGTAACCGACACCCATGGCCCCTTCTTAAAATCCCAAATGCGTCCCCCTGGTCAACCTGCACTTTTGATGGCCCCTCCTCTAACCCCTGCAACAGTTGTGCCCTCAAATGCCATTACACGGCATTTGGCTTTTTTCAATCCATACAAATGTACAAGATACAAGAATTTTGCACTCTCAACCAAGAGTTCCCTGGGAGACAGAACTTCTTTTGGAGCAAAGTGTGGCAAGCAAGTCTCAAGCTGTGGACAGTTAGAGATTTGGCTCTGCTTTACTGCCAAGCACAGGGGGCTTCCTTTTCTCCTCCAGCAGTAATTGCAGTGGTACCTCATGTTAAGAACTTAATTCCTTCTGGAGATCCATTCTTAACCTGAAACTGTTCTGAACCTGAGGTACCACTTTAGCTAATGGGGCCTCCCGCTGCTGCCACGCCACCACCGTGTGATTTCTGTTCTCATCCTGAAGCAAAGTTCTTAACCCGAGGTGCTATTCCTGGGTTAGTGGATTCTGTAACCTGAAGTGTCTGTAACCTGAAGCATCTGTAACCCGAGGTACCACTGTATAACCAGCAGTATAAGAGGCCTCCTTTAGCTTCTCAGTTTGTCAATGGATCTCCAGGCTAGCTGCTTGCCTCCTTTAACAATGCCATTTTTCAATCGATTAAAGAAGGCTGATTTGTGCTGTTGTTGTTGCAAAAAAACAAATGGGAGACATGTTACTAGAGGATGACACATTCTCCACATGCAGGCCCATACTCACAGAGGTAAAATCTGCACACACTCTGGGGGTAGAAGAAATTCACAAATTGGTGTGGCCCATCCTTACATATCCCCATCTGCATGGAGCACCTGCATCACACCTAATGTTATATGCAGGATGGAGGGGACTGTTTAACCCAGACATCCCCAAACTCGGCTCTCCAGATTTTTGGGGCTACAGTTCCCATCATCCCTGGCCACTGGTCCTGTTAGCTAGGGATCATGGGAGTTGTAGTCCCAAAACATCTGGAGGACCAAGTTTGGGGGTGCCTGGTTTAACCACTTCACCACGTCTGGCCAGGCATGCACATGGAGCTCCTACCCTTGCTGTGCTATTATATAGGTGTTTAAGGTAAAGGTTAAGGTACCCCTGACCGTTAGGTCCAGTCACAGATGACTCTGGGGTTGCTGTGCTCATCTCGCTTTACTGGCCGATGGAGCCAGTGTTTGTCCGCCGACAGCTTCCAGGTCATGTGGCCAGCATGACTAAGCCGCTTCTGGCCAACCAGAGCAGCGCATGGAAATGCCGTTTACCTTCCTGCCAGCGTGGTACCTATTTATTTACTTGTACTTTGACGTGCTTTTGAACTGCTAGGTGGGCAGGAGCTGGGACCGACCAACAGGAGCTCACCCCATCGCGGGGATTCAAACCGCTGACCTTCTGATCGGCAAGTCCTAGGCTCAGTGGTTTAGACCACAGCGCCACCTGTCTCCCTGTTTAAGGTAGCACAAATCAAATGCAGGAGCTGCCCAAGAGCATAACATTTCACACCAACATGATTCAGACAATACCTGTGATTAGGAAGCCCAATTCACTGAGATTAAAATATGAGCAAATGTTGATGCAAGCTATGGGACTTTTAGCTAGAACGTGAAACAAAGAAAACGCGGCTGCTGAAACTGTGATAAGTACATTAAAGTAAATTCTGCATAGCACACAAATGAAGAAGTCTAGACACAGTTTGCAGACTGTAGTGGGGTTTTTTTCTAGTTTTATAAGTAAGCAATTTCATGCTTCCTACAGGATTGAGAAGTGTCGGATAATAGCTCAATATGCTCACCACAGACGAAACTAAACTGCCATGGATTGCAATTATCAACCAAGTTCAAGAAGATTATTTGATGGTGGACTGATCTTCAATATTCACTGGAATAATTTCAAAAAGCTTGTGTTAATGATCCAAAGAGGTCTTATTCTGGCAATATTTGAAGATCCAAAGCATTCCCACTCCCCGTCTACAATTGATCGTGTATAAACTGAAACAAGGCACTAAATTTTAAGCTGAGCATTTGCTTTTAAACTTTAACTTCTGTATCAGCTGAAAAATCTCTTTCTATTTAGAGCACCTGGCTCTCCCAGGATTAAGATTAAAACGTTTGCATTGATTTGCCAATAATGCAAACATGAATAGCCTTGACCTGATCCTAAATGAGGGTAGCATAAATAATCAAAGCATTTTTGTACTGCATTCTATTCATTTGTTAGTATGCTGGTGAGCTAGTCTGCAAGAAGCAAGTTTTCCTCTCATCTCGTATCTCATTTGCATCTGCAAAAATACAGCATAATGTATAGCTTCCCAATTTTGTGATGAGGGGGTGGCTGTCATGTCCAGGTAAGCAAGAATGACATATTCATTTTTAATTGGTCACCTTCTAACACTATAGGACAGCATTACAATTCTCCATAATAATGCGACTGTCACAGAGCAAGCTTGCAGTAGATCACGCCATTCAAAGTTGGATTTAACTCTTTATTAGCAAAAACACAATCTTCACAGACTTGGCTGAGTGTCAGGCCTAATAAGCACGGCAGCTCATCCCTGGTAGGTCTTACTCCATGAAATCAGTTGCCAAGACTAAAAGTTCCTACCAACCCACAGCTAAGTCCCCTCCTTTCTAGGATTTTTCCGAAGCAATCAGAGACTGTGTCTGCATGCATTTCAGCCCTCTTCTGGTTCTGGGAGACAGCAGGGAGGTGAGCTTTTTTCACCAGTAGATAAAGAAACCTGTGACTCTTCAGCAGCCTGACTCATCTCAACCTCTTGGCCTCCCTTCTCCCACTCTCCTGCTTCCACTTCTGCCTCCGATTCTGGACTTCTCTCTGCCACAAACTCTCAATAATCTCTGTTACCTCTTCAGCTCTCAACACTTCCTTTCCCCAGTCTTCTTCTCCTTCTTCCTCTGACTAATCATTGTTGTCCAACCACCACACCCCGGGCTCTGGACCTTCTTCCTTTATTGGTTCCCCATTTGATTGCTCCCACCCTTCCTCAGCGTCCAACCAGTCCAGGACAGTGCCTTAGGAAAACCCTGCCTTTACATCCCCAATTTTGGGCTACATAAAGACAATCACAATTTTATATTCTTCTTGCAGTGCAACTACAATAATCTTTAAACATCAGCACCTGCAGAAGTTGGGAGGCCCAAACTACATCCGAATCAGGGATGGGGAACATGTGGCTCCTCAGATGTTGCTGGGCTGCAACTCCCATAATCTCTGACCACTAGAGTCATGTTGGCTGGGGCTGATGGGAGTTGGAGGTACCCAGGTTCCTCCACATAATGACTTGTCACTTAGGACTATAGAATCCAACTGTTAACTTTGGGGCAGTCAAAATGGAGATGTTCTTTCCTGCATCCTATGATATTGGAGACAACTGATTCTAAAGGAGAAATGTTTGTAATAAGACAATGGCAATACCTTTTTTAAAAAGTAAAATAAAAATGGAACGCCTCCAGCCTGGATAATGTTTTTTTTTCCCCTTTCTCAATAGTTGCCTTCTTTCTCTCTCTCTCTCCATAAGTCCTTATCTACTTATTCCTTTTGATGAAATACATCCAGAACACAGAGGCAGCAATATCTAAATCCCATGGTTATTTTCCTTGCATGTAAAGGGCTATAGAGTTTCAAGGATAATTTATGGGTTTTGAGTTTGGAGAGAATAGCCCTGCAGATATCTTCAGATGTTATCTATATTTTGTATTGGTACAAACTGGTTCCATGTGTTCATTACTTGTGCAGGGTTTTTGTTCTGTTTTTAATCTCAGTCGAGTTCCACTTGACAATTGCAGCATATCACATTTTGCAAGTGAAACAAATGAGCAGTAAATGCATAGCCATAAGCACCTGAACCTGGGTAGCTGAGCCCAGTGCAGGAGTTGAATGATTTTACTGATATGGGAACTGAAAGATCTCTACGAGCAATGTGTATTTCTGGGGCTCTGCACTGTATACTATATGTAACATAGTATTTTATACTATCAAACAAATTTCTGATCACACACATAGGTTGTTGTTGGCATCCATCTGTCTTGAGAGATTATGGAGTGCACCTCCTGGGGTGAAGTCAAAGCTCTACATTAGCAGTACCAGAGTGAACTCCCTGAGGCACAAGCTTTGGCCTCTTGAGGTCCTGGGCTGCCCAGATGACAAGATCTCCAAACTTGGACTTACTGATGTGGTCCAAAGGAAAGCAGAGCAATATGTAGATGACACACAATATGCTGATGACACACAGCTCTACTTCTCCTTTACATCTGCAGGTGAGGTAGTGGATGTGCTGGACTGTTAAAAAAAGGTAAAGGGAACCCTGACCATTAGGTCCAGTCGTGACCGACTCTGGGGTTGCACTGCTCATCTCGCTTTATTGGCCGAGGGAGCCGGCGTACAGCTTCCGGGTCATGTGGCCAGCATGACTAAGCCGCTTCTAGCGAACGAGAACAGCGCACGGAAACACCGTTTACCTTCCCGTCGGAGTGGTACCTATTTATCTACTTGCACTTTGATGTGCTTTTGAACTACTAGGTTGGCAGGAGCAAGAACCAAGCAACGGGAGCTCACCCCGTCACGGGGATTCGAACCGCTGACCTTCTGATCGGCAAGTCCTAGGCTCTGTGGTTTAACCCACAGTGCCACCCGCGGTGCTGGACTGTTATCTTGCCTCAATAATGGACTGGATGAGAGTCAACAAACTGAAACTCAATCCAGATAAGACTAAGAGACTGTTAATGTGTGGTTCCCTAGACTAGATGGCTCAGAGGTTGCATGCTCTTGACGGGGTTAATCTCCCTCTGAATGGCTGAGTAGGTAGGTTGGGGGTAAGTCTGGATCCTTTGCTGTCACTTGAAACTCAGGTGGCCCAGCTGTGACCTTATTTGGACAGGGACAGCCTAACTACTGTTGCCTAGGTTGCGTAGGTAAGATCTAGGTTAGATTACTGCAATGCATTGTATGTAGGTCTGTCTCAGAAGACGGTTCAGATATTTCAGCTGGAAATTGGATAACCTCACTCAGTGGTTTCACATAAATGGTAAACAGCATGGGGGGGATAGGATTGAACCCTGTGGAACCCCATATTAAAGGCTCCACAGGGCTGAAAAACACTCCCCAAGCAACATTATCTGGGAATGACCACCCAATTACCACAAAGCGCTGCCACCAACCCCTAACTGGAACAGTTGCTCCAGAAGGATATCATGGCCAATGGTATCGAAAGCTGCTGAGAGGCTGAAAATTAACAGGGAAACATTTTCCCCATCTCTCTGCTGACAGAGATAAACCTGCCTGGGACCACAGCAAGCGTGTTATCAAGCAAAAAGCAGACCACGGTACATATCTGTAGGACTGTATCTGATGTATGCATGACTATCATAGGCACATTACTTGTAACAAGAGTCTGTTCAGTGCTTAGAGTGGGATGAGGAAGAAAGGAAGTGAGGCGGTTTCATTTCAAATTAGGACAGACTCAATTTAGCCTGTGGTCCATTCACCGCCTTTTATAACTGTGCAAACTGTTTGCTAACAAGCTCGACTGAGTGCATTTGCACTTTGATCACTGAGTGCTATCTTTTCTGTCATTAGCATGAAAAGAATAAAGTTTGTACAAATGCAGTCAAAGGCATTAATGAATGTGGCCTCATATTAGACATGACATATTTTCTAAGAGGTTTCTGGTGGAGTCTGACATAGGGCAATTGTGGATTTTACTATCTGATGAACAGTTTGAAATACATAACATGTGGCTTTGTAGTATTTAGGTTGTGCTTTCACATAGAATGGTTCAATTATTTCTTCTTGTAGCCAAACCTTTATGGTGCATGGCTTCACATGTGTGCAACTGATTGACCAATTTTTATATAAATTGACTGTTGTTTCTTTCCTTCTGTGTCGCTGTTTTCTCCATCCCTCTCCTGCCCACTCTTTGTCGAGTCTCTGTCAATCCCAGCTTCCCACAGGCACACACACAGAACACCTCCTAGTCCTTTCCTCTTAATTGCCAGAAATTTATGCATGTTTACTTTTTTATAAAACTGATTTCTCATCCAGAAATCTGGAGAAACATCTTCCTCTGGGTGGAGAGGGCTTTCTGCTTGTGGGCTAATTCTTAAACATGCAGCAGTCAAGCCTGATGTATAATTGTGAGTTTTTTGTTTTTTTTAAGCAAACAGGCATAAACATTTTTGCAAAACAATTTCCCCCTCATTTTCCAACCTTATTTAATGCTGTCTTCATTCATAAATCCGTTTCTATACACAATTTACCCCAATATATGTATTTGCGTATACATTACTTGGCTAGAGAAGTGCATTTTTTTCAAAAGATTGTTGTGTTTCAGTCTCATGTACTGTTTCAGAAAGTGTGAATTATAGAGTTTCGCTTTTCAGCATGAACTGAATTTCTCCTCCTAACATCATTGCAACATTTGTGGGCTTCAACTTAACTTGCAATACATGGGATTTGGATTTTGAAGGAAAATATCAATAAAGCAACCAGAATTCTTCAACAGGAACCTCTGTATATTTATTTTGACACAAATCCCATTGGATTTTAGCTTGAGCAATGGTGATTATATTTTCTCAGTTAAATTCCTTGGCTTGTTTGTGTTAACACTGCACTTAGGACAAATATTAGCTCAGGAGAAATGTTAGTCCCTGTGCCTGGAGTTTAAAGTAGGCCATAAGAAGCATGACTTCAACTAGATATGTGGAGGTGAAGAGAGACACAACACTTTAAATGTGGTGGTGGAAATGGCTAACACATATGTGTGGTGTGGGCAGAGGCTAGATTGGAGGTCAGCTGAGATATGTTCAAATTGATTCCACCACCACAACAAAAATATCTCTGTGTATCCTGGCTGTGTGGCTAAAGATTGAAATATTTGCTCCAGATATATTATGTAGAAGAAGAGGAGGAGTTTGGATTTGATATCCCGCTTTATCACTACCCGAAGGAGTCTCAAAGTGGCTAACATTCTCCTTTCCCTTCCTCCCCCACAACAAACACTCTGTGAGGTGAGTGGGGCTGAGAGACTTCAGAGAAGTGTGACTGTCCCAAGGTCACCCAGCAGCTGCATGTGGAGAAGCCGAGACGCGAACCCGGTTCACCAGATTACAAATCTACCGCTCTTAACCACTGTGGGAAGAAATGTCAGCTATGACTAAATTGGATGTTTCAATCGAGAGTGAACTTGATTTTTTCCTGGTCTTCGTGAACATCACCTCACCTGAGTAACTTGGTCTTACAATTCAGCTTATAATACTGTTTAGTAGCTCAAACAAGGGGAATGGACTTTCACACAACTTCCTCAAGCACTGAATTTCACATGCCTGCACAACCATATGACCTTGGTAGCAAAAGATCTCCATAAAGGGTTGGTTTAAAATGAAATAAATAAATATTTTTTTCTCTCCTCAATAAATAACTAAGCAAATAAATAACACCATCCTCTTCAAATAGCATCATTCACAAATCCATGAAGGATACAACTAACAGAGGCTAGCTAGGCATGATGGCTATATTCTACCTCCACCACTGAAGGCAGTATTGGCTCTGAATACCCAAGGCTGGGAAGGAAACAAGCTGTGTTGATGAACTTGCAAACTTGTGCCTTGAAATGTGACCTTGAAGGATAGAATGAATGTGTGAATTCACACATGAGCCATATTTCTGTACTGATTCCCAGACTTGAGGAAATCTCTCTAGAAAGGATTACCCCCTATTTTTTGTTGCTAGCTGGAAATGTGAAAAGGTAAAATGAAACCATGCATTTGAAGTCTGAGATGTACATGACAGGAGTTCTCCTGGTCTTTTATGAAGGCCTAGAATGACAGGAGTTCTCCTGGTCTTTTATGAAGGCCTAGAGCAGGCTTCCTCAAACTCAGCCCTCCAGATGTTTTGAGACTACAATTCCCATCACCCCTGACCACTGGTCCTGCTAGCTAGGGATCATGGGAGTTGTAGGCCAAAAACATCTGGAGGGCAGAATTTGAGGAAGCCTGGCCTAGAGAATGCAATTTGATGTTCTGAACAATGAAAATACATTTTAGACTATAAATACATGCACTTACCCTACACTTCACCTCCGATCCAGCCTCTGCCTGCCCCATGGACCACATACTGTATATTTTTTTTAAAGAAAATGCTGCAGGCAAGCATTTGCTTCAAGTGACGATTAAGTATCTAATCTTGCCATAGTTCCAGCATGGGTGATGAGGGTAGGGAAAGCGAATATCAAAATGGGGAGGAGATGGAGAGCTCCATTGTGACTGAAAGGTCAAGTTTTTAATCAGACAGAAGAATTTTATGTGGAAAGTGAATTCCTTTCAGTTATCACACCAAAATCAACTTTAAATGTGCATGGCACAAAAGCCCATGGACCTAATTGTACGTAATCTGACAGTTTCTTACCCAAAGACACCTCTCTTTATGCCTGCAATTTTCAGACCACAAAACACTAGAGGTGATTAAATCATTCCGTTTTCATCCACCCAAAAACTATAACAGCTGTTGTTGTCAGAAAACAACTGCAGCTACCCTTCTAAAAGTTGGCAGGATTCATGCCATCATAAGGGGTGGCATTGCTTGCGAATTTCATCCAACTCTGACCAACTTTCTTTTAAGTTATAGAACCATTTTGGAAGGGGTGAAAAAAGCACACATTTTAGTAGTATCCAGCACAAAGCCTCTGGAGCTATTTGCCTGCAATTTAGCAGAGTTTATTCCCTCTGGGGGAAGGAACTACTATGCTTTCAAATTTCATCCCCTGCTGTCAAAAAGGGGGAAGTTATTGCGGTGTTTATTTTCCAATAGTGAGGGGGGATGAAATGAACTTGGACCCCCAAGCCAAATCAAGCAGCCTCTGAATTGGTCTGAGCTGAAGCAGGCTGCTTTATGAAGTATTGAACTGGGTTCTGAGCCAAATATTCTGGTTGCTGCACACTCCAAGATAATACTACTGCTCTTCCTTACACAATCATTGTATAGAAAACTGAAGTTGTGTATATGAAGCACTTCGAGTACTTACAAAGCACCTATTTGGTGAAATCTTCAATGATACACTGGGCAATAGATGTTGGTTGTAATGTAGAAATGGAAGCATGGGAACGATTGTGGAATATGGATGCAAAATTTACAGCATGTTATGGTTTAAGAGAAAATTATATGAAAATGTTTTATAGATGGTACCTAACACCTAGTAGGTTGGCAAAAATGTATAATTCAAAGTCAAATAAGTGTTGGAAATGTAAAGAGAAAGGCGGCACCTTTTTCACATGTGGTAGTCTTGAAATAAGGTTACTGGGAAATGATATGTAATGAATTTAAAAAGATTTTTCAGATAACGTTTGTAAAAAAACAAACAAGAAACACAAAACAAAGACACCAGAAACTTTTCTCCTGGGAATTATAGGAATAGAACTACCCAAAAAGTATAGAAATTTATTTGTGTAGACGACAACAGCTGCAAGAATGTTATTTGCCCAAAAGTGAAAGGATAAATAGGTCCTGGCTATAGAAGATTGGATACAGAAACTAATGGAATATGCAGAAATGGCGAAACTTACCGCAAGAATAAAAATAACTTTAAAGACAGGAATGGAAGTGGTTTATTGAGTATTTACAAACAAACTGTAAACAGATCAAGACATTGGATTATTGTAAAAACCTGCCATTTTGAACACACACACATGAATAAAAGAGTAAGTTAAGGCAATTTGGAGTATGCAGGAAAGGACAAAAATGTAAGGAACCACAGAAAGAGGGGTAAGGGAGTCAAAGCTGAAGTTAAAACTTGGTAAAATAATTGTTGCAATGTATATAAATGGTGTGTGTGGGTGTGGGTGTGGGTGTGTGTCTGTGTATCAGAAAGCACCTATTTATTATTGTGAAAATGGCCTACTTTGGTCGCCAGCTAGTGTGAAGGTGAGTGTGTCTGTACAGAGAAATGCACTGTCTCCTATGCCCATTTCTGAATGTTATCTGAAACAGTCAGATCTTTAGAATCCTTGCCATGTCTCTATTAGGATAGGATTAGAGATGAAAAGCACAGTTTATTTTATTTTTTGTATGAGTTTTTCAATTCATCCTTAGCTTGATTGCACATCTCATTTCAGCTCCTTTGCTGTAATTACAGTTACAGTCTCCAAAGAGAGGCCTTCGTTCTTTGATTAGCTGTCTGGCAAATATCTGCAAATATTCCTATGGCAGCTTAAGGTTCTTAACAGAGAGGCGGGGCCGAGGGAGAAAGCGAGCAGTAGGGGGGAAGGAGGGAGAGAGAAAATGCAATCCTTCTAAAGGCATAAATGATGACAAAGCTTTCGCTGTTTGAGTTTAGTGATGCACAAACTCAACTCAGCTACATTTGGCCTTGGGCTCAGCAGAATCCCAGGCCAGATCTGCATTTAGACCCTGTGCAAATTCAGAAGCAAAACATCCCTCAATGCCCTGAAATCTTCTAAACCAAGGGTCCCCAGCCTTCTTGGTCATGGGGGCACATTTAGAAATCTTAGAATAACAACAACAACAAAACACTGGTGATGCTCAGAACCCTGTCCCCCGAAAACCCCACACAAATACAAAAATATATGTACCATCCACATATCACAAAACACACGAAACACAGACAAAAAACCCCCAACCCCTGTGAAAAACAAGCACCTGAACTAAAGATCCAAAAATTTCTTACCCTGTAAAGTATATTAAAATAGAAAAGGTATATACAGTGGCAAGGGATACGGGTGGTGCTGTGGGTGAAACCACAGAGCCTAGGACTTGCCGATCAGAAGGTCGGCGGTTCGAATCCCCGCAACGGGGAGAGCTCCCGTTGCTGAGTCCCTGCTGCTGCCAACCTAGCAGTTCAAAAGCACGTCAAAGTGCAAGTAGATAAATAGGTACCACTCCGGCGGGAAGGTAAACAGTGTTTCTGTGTGCTGCTCTGGTTCGCCAGAAGTGGCTTAGTCATGCTGGCCACATGACCCAGAAGCTGTATGCCGGCTCCCTCGGCCAATAAAGTGAGATGAGCGCCGCAACCCCAGAGTCAGCCACGACTGGACTTAATGATCAGGGGTCCCTGTACCTTTACCTTTATATACAGTCATACCTTGGTTTCAGAACAGCTTAGTTTATAAACAACTTGGATTAAGAATGCTGCAAACCCAGAAGTAGGTGTTTTGATTTGTGAGCTTTGCCTTGGAATAAAAACATGTTCCACTTCCTGTTGAGTGTGTTCCATTTGTAAATTGAGTCCCTCATGGCTATGGGAAAGCACATCTTGGTTTAAGAATGCTTTGGTTTAAGGATGGACTTCTGGAACAGATTAAGTTCGTAAACCAAGGTACCACTGTATTAAAATATATGTTTATTGGACGTCAGGCTCCACCCTGATAGGAGCTAAGAAGGGTGTTAGGAGGCCCCACAATGCCCACAAATGCCACGATGGGGGACCCAGCCCTAACCCCTGCTCCATTTCCTGAAGTGTACTGAGTGGTGGTTCATTAGCAGCCATGGACCACTGTGTATCCTAACTCTTTCCCTCTGGTTCTTAAGATGCTGCCAACAGAGTCTCAGGCAATCCCTATTATGATTCCGACATCCAAGACAAGGTAGTCAAGTATTACAGTTGCCCCTACACATTCTCAGATGTTGTGGCTTTGTCAACCTCAGCTTGTATTGTGGACTGATTCTTTACATAAGAGGAGGGCAGGTTTCAAGCTTGTGTAATCCTTTTTTTAAAAAATAATAATATTTATTGAAGTTTCAACAAAGTTACAAAAAGAAAAAAATGAAACAAAAAATACAAAATACAAAAAAAATTAAAAAAACTAATCAATTTTTCCATATCTTATCTTTCATTTACTTGTTTCCTTGACCTCCTCAAACCCCCTCTTTTGTATTCTAGTTCAATTAGTTAATTCAGCAAATCCTTTCCATCCCTTTTTTTATCTTAATAATTTATCTTAATATATTATAAGTTTACATTCTCACCTGTTAACAATCCATTTTTACATACTCCTTTATAACATTACTGCTAAAGCCACATAATTTCATTCCAGCATCCTTTTAACATTCCTTAATTTTACAATGCTTCTGTAGATAGTCTTTAAATTTCTTCCAATCTTCTTCCACCGACTCTTCTCCCTGGTCTCGGATTCTGCCAGTCATTTCCGCCAGTTCCATGTAGTCCATCACCTTCATCTGCCATTCTTCCTGGGTGGGTAGATCTTGTGTCTTCCAGTACTTTGCAATAAGTATTCTTGCTGCTGTTGTGGCATACATAAAGAAAGTTCTGTCCTTCTTTGGAACCAATTGGCCAACCATGCCTAGGAGAAAGGCCTCTGGTTTCTTCAGAAAGGTATATTTAAATACCTTTTTCATTTCATTATAGATCATCTCCCAGAAAGCCTTAAACCTTGGGCATGTCCACCAAAGGTGAAAGAATGTACCTTCATTTTCTTTACATTTCCAACACTTATTATTGGGCATATGATATATTTTTGCAAGCTTGACTGGTGTCATGTACCACCTGTATATCATTTTCATAATATTCTCTCTTAAGGCATTACATGCCGTAAGTTTCATACCTGTGGTCCATAATTGTTCCCAGTCAGCCAACATTATATTATGTCCAACATCTTGTGCCCATTTAATCATAGCAGATTTCACCGTTTCATCCTGGGTATTCCATTTCAACAGCAAGTTATACATTCTTGATAATATCTTAGTTTTGGGATCTAATAGTTCTGTTTCCAATTTTGATTTTTCCTCCTGGAAGCCAATTTTCTTGTCCAGATTGTAAGCCTCCCTTATTTGATAATAATGAAGCCAATCTTGCACCTTGTCTTTTAGTTTCTCAAAGCTCTGCAATTTCAATTTATCTCCTTCTTGTTCCAAAATCTCCCAATATTTCGGCCATTTGGCCTCCATATCGAGCTTTTTCTGAGCCCAAGCTTGTGTAATCCTAACCTTCCCTTCCTTTTAAGAAACCACATCACCGCGTCCCATATACCAAGGCCATTCAGAAAACAGTGACTCAGAGAAGAGGCAGAGCCAGAGACAAAATGATGCTGGAGTAAGAGACATACCAAAGATTCTGACATCAAACCCTAAACATTTACCAGGTGAGCTACACTATAAAACTTAGAATCATAGAGTTGGAAGGGACCCTGAGAATCATCCAGTCCAACCCCCTGCAATGCAGAAGTATACAGCTGTCCCTTACAGTGGTTTGAACCTGCAACCTTGGTGTTATCAGCACCACGCTGTAACCAACTGAGATATCCAGTCAAGCCATAAGGCAGTTGGCCCATATGCTGACTTTTAAAGCCCTAAACAGCCTCAGCCTAGTATACCTGAAGGAGCGTCTCCACCCCCATTGTTCAGCCCGGACACTGAGGTCCAGCTCCAAGGGCCTTTTGGCGGTCCCCTCCCTGCGCGAAGTGAAGTTACAGAGGGCCTTCTCGGTAGTGGCGCCCACCCTGTGGAACACCCTCTCATCAGATGTCAAAGAGAAGAACAACTATCTGACTTTTAGAAGACATCTGGAGGCAGCCCGGTTTAGGGAAGTTTTTAATGCTTGATGTTTTATCATGTTTTTAATATCCTATTGGAAGCCACCCAGAGTGGCTGGGGAAAGCCAGCCAGATGGGCAGGCTATAAATAATAATTTTTATTATGATTTTTTACTATTATTAGAGATGGTATGCAACTGGTCCTGTTGAAAGCCACCCAGAATGGCTGGGGAAACCCAGCCAGATGGGTGGGGTATAAATAATAAATAAATAAATAAATAAATAGGATTGAACCCATGACCTTGGCATTATTAGCACAATGCTCTAACCAACTGAGCTAATCAGCCTTGATCACTTCTGGGTCAGACTGATTTTCTGTGCTTGATCTTGACTTGCTGAGATCCTGGCCCTTGAGAGTACACCATGGGGAATAATCACAACCAGTGGCTTAGCGTGGGGGTGCAGGGGGGGCGGCCGCACCGGGCACAACATCTGGGGGGGGTGCGCTCGCACTCGCAGCTCTCTGCCCCTACCTGGCTCACTCACTCTCTCTCACTGCAGTGCTGGCTGTGCGAATCTGATCCGATCCGCCGGGTCGCCGCCCACTGTGGAGGGGGAGGGTGCCAGGCATGAGGTGCAGAGAGAGAGGGACTATCTGGGGGAGGGACAGTGCAGCGGCCGCCCAGTGCAGCACTGAGCACGGGAGAGAACCACACCAGACCAGACCAGGCAGCAGCAAGAAGAAGCTGGCAGCGGCGGCAGGTTAGGGGTTAGGGGGCGCAAATTACTTGCCTTGCCCCGGGTTAGGGGGCGCAAATTACTTGCCTTGCCCCAGGTTAGGGGGTGCAAATTACTTGCCTTGCCCCGGGTGCTGACAACCCACGCTACGCCGCTGATCACAACCATCTTGTTCCAGCTTGTCCTCAGTATACTTCTGAATGCCAGATACCAGGGACAAGCAATAAGAGAATGATCCTATCATCATCAACAACAACAACAAATAAACAATATTAAACTGCTTAATTGCCAAGGTGGCTTCTTGAGTGCATCACAAATAGAAAACCATTTACATGTTGTCACCTGCTCGTTCAACTCCCCAGAGGCATTTGGCTGGTCACTGTTAGAAGGACGGAGCCTGACTGGTTGCATGCTCAGTCTAATCCAGCAGGACTCTACTTATGTTCAAGACTGTTTCGTGCAATTTGCCGGCTATAAAAGGAGAGAGCTTGATAGGGAGTTTAGGGGCAAACTATCACAGCTTGATGTGATTTTTCTACAGGAGATTTGGCTCAGGATGAAAAGACCTTCAGTATGCCAGGGCATGAATGATTGGTACCACAAGCTGTTAAATATGGACACTATGCTCAAGCCAGTAGAAATTGCTAATACTCATTTTCAAGGTTGCATAGTATTAGCTTCCCAAATGTTTTGTTAAACTTAGGAAACAAATCATCCTGTAAAAAACCCCTGCAAGTAAAAAACTAGAAGAGCAAGGAGCAGGAAAGGTTAGACCCTTTCTCCCTGATGTACTAGATTTTCCAAATAAATAAATAGCAGGGAAGTTTTTTTAAAAAATAAATAAAAATAAAAAGTGGGAGAGGAGTGCTCACAACTGGAATTTTCCATTTGCACTCTGAAGTGATTCTGCTGTAAATCTGGTCCTATTTACATATGTAACTGACCACCTGATTATAATTTTATCAGATGAGGGGCATGCGTGTGTGAATATAAGAAGCAGTAGTATGAATTTTGTTACCACAGCGCTCTATTTTTTTTCTCCACACACATACAAACGCACCCCACAATTCTTGTTTCTATGTTTTGACTTTTCATGACAGTTAGGTACACAATTTAATCCATCGGTATGTAAAAAATATTTTTTAAAAGGTAAATGAAGGAAATGAAGGATTTTGCCGTCTGATTCCATAATGCTATTAACTTTTTATTTTTATCTCTGGAATATTACTCATGTGGCAGGTGTTGTTCAAGTTCAGATAAAAGAACCTTGACACCACCGATATAGATTTTCACATTGCTCCTGGTGTCACTACAGGAAGCTTGTAGACTGACACCGTTTAAATAGTTCTCTTTACATCTGGCAGCTTTTGACAAAGTAGAAAGCCCACTGGGCCTCTTGTGGCACCGACTGCTCTGTGTTTGCTTTGCATTTTTGCTTCCCTGCATTTTTAGTTGTTCAATAAGGTGTAGAAGGGAGGGAAGAGAGGGGGGGGACTGTCAAGTGGAAAAGCAAAATAAAAATAATAGAAACTTACCCCCTCCCTTTACCTGTGGGGAGGGTCTGATACAAAAGTTGACTGCCTGTCAAAGCTTACCGCCTGAAGCAACTGAAATTCAGCAGAAAAAAGGGATGTGCTGGGAGCATTCAACTGCCCCTGTGATTTAGATGGGCAGCGGCAACAGCGGTACACTGTGTATGTTTTCTGAAAGAAAGTTGCTCAAGAGTTGCCCATAAATATGCATCTATCTGACGTGGTTCCCATGCTGTTGAAGGCAGAGACAATCTATACACAAAAAGAACAGACCCCATCCTATACGGCCAGGGAGCATCATTCAATCGGTTACTGTCATATGGCTGACCAGAGGCTGGATGTGTGCAGTTCGTTCTTTTAGCCAGCAATGGGTAATGGAACCAAGGCCAGCCTAAGACATTTTGTTGCCTCAGAAAAACAAGATTCATTCCCCCTGCTCCAGTTTCTGCATCATATTAATCAGCAACATTGAATCTTATTTCAACACAATTGGTGGAAGAGGTTTAGTTTAGTTTTGCGCCTGTTTAGCAACAATGGAATACATGGTGGCATCTCAGGTGCCTCCATCACCTCTGTGGATTGTTTGTCCTGGGTCCAATTATAGGTCATGGTGGTGTCTGGCCACAACCTGCTGTTGTGTTTTCACTGTTGGTCTACAGTTTAGGAGACACAGGGCATGTGTGTGGCATGGTCAGAGATAGGAGATTAAATTCAATCTAGTTTCTATTTTAATGAGAAACTATCTAATTTGCCCTTCTCATGTGAACTGAAAAATTTGTACTTCTCTGAATTTTGCAGTGCAGCTCTGCAGCCACGCAACATGTGCAAACAGTAATGTGCA
The DNA here is from genome assembly GCF_964106915.1 of Podarcis gaigeae. NCBI lineage: Eukaryota > Metazoa > Chordata > Lepidosauria > Squamata > Lacertidae > Podarcis > Podarcis gaigeae. Next base: position 17,211,514 of record NC_139685.1, on the reverse strand, counting down.
CACAAAAAAGTGCACATACTAGGGTAATATGTATACTGAAATTCATACAACATACAGGAATGCCTCGTATTAAGAGCAAGTACTTTCAAAAATATTCATATTAGTCAAAACTGCATACAAAATTGTATTTTAAAAGAAAATTTCATGCTAAAATGCTGGTGAAATTTCCTTCTTTTACTTCTTTAGTTTTTAAATGTAAATGGCTGCAAAAATACGGAGAACTGATTTTTATACTGGAAAAAAACCAGAAACTGAGAATCCAAAAATTGATGGATTCATGCTTCCCTATACATAGTAAGCTACTCTTCAATGCTCTCATTGCTTTTTGTTAAAGGTGCTGGGAACTGTAGCTCTGAGAGTGCTAAACTACAGTTTTCAATAATCTTTGTGGAAGAAGACATATAAGCGATATAAATGTGCTTTAAATATATGGTGTCAATGTAGCCATAATATAATCCATCAGTAACTATGTACATGGTTTTGAAGTCAGGAATTCATGCAAAGCCTTTGAGAGGAAAGTGGATGTGTTTACTGCTGGATGTGAGTGACGGACATGATACTACCTGGATGATGTTGGACGGTTGATTCTCTTAGGATTGTCATCTGACCACTTTATTTTTAATTGAAAATATCTAGGGGGTCGGGTTCATATGAATAGAAGTTGATCTGAAGGGGGGGGACCTTATCTGTTTATACATGATGTTCTTGTGCATGGTAACAACCACCACCAGCCACCGTTTCAAAAGATTCCTACATTGCAGGGGGTTGTTGCAGATAACCTGAGGTTCCTTACAACTCTACAACTCTAAAATCTATAATCATGCAACTGGCTTTGCAGATGACCTTACTTGGTCTGCTTCGGGCCAATAAAATGAGCATGCTCTCTTTTTAGCCCTTTTAGCCCAGTGGTTCACCTCTCTGAATTTAGTGTTGTGCTCTTCAGTGCAGGGATGTCTTCCATCCCAAAATATCACAGTAATAAGGACTGAGTTCAACACCAGCAACCAGTGGCAGAGTTCTTCACCACCTCCTGGAATTCCCCCCACTCCAACACGCACCAGACCCATTACTTTTGGAATCTCCATCTTTCCTTTTAGCTCATTCATTTCCCCCTTATCTGGCTAGACATTTCTCCAGCAAGAAGTTGGAGACTACAGCTTGTTCCTCTCTGCTTTTTTCACTGCCCCAAAGGATGCTGTGGAACCCTGATATTATTTGTGGACCCCAGCATTCTGTGGTCAAGACATTTTTGTTGTTGTACCAGGATGTCAGGCAACTAGGACTTCCCTGCATGTTCGCAGGCACCTTATAAAACTACTGCACATAATTTGATGATGCCACATTGATTTTCTATGTGAAAATCAGAACCCATGAACATTTAGCTGGGCTTTAATTTCTTTCAACCTCTAATTACACCTGGGAGCCAATTCATTCGGTACAAGCAAGGAAAGCAGGGACATGAATCACTCAGCGATACCTCTGCCTTTCTCAATTGCTGTAGCATTGACCACAGTTCTAACAATTTGGATGGTGTGCTGGTTTAAACATAGCAGACACAAATATGGATTTTATTGAATGGATTTTGCCAAATTGTTCTCTCCTAACCTAGCCTATCTCACCCTGTGAGAAAAAGAATGGCAAGCAAAATTGTAAAGCAATTACTACACTGTCAGCGCAATCCTATGCAGGCAACTCAACAGTAAGCCACATTGGCTTTGATAGGACTTACTCCAAGGTAGGGTTGACTAGATCTGTCATTTTCGATCCTCTCAGTTTCTCTTTTTCCCATTGTTAAATTAAGTTCTACACATTTCCAAAACAATTTGAATTGTAAAAAAAAAAAAAATCTGCGTGAAAATTCATCAGCATTTTTGTGCAACTTTCTCCTAATATACACATTCTTAATATAGTTTTGACTAATACATATATTTTTGTTAGCAATTTCTACAAATTAATGCATTTTTATATGCTACTTTCAGTAATGTATGCATTGGTATGACCAGTATATGCATTTTTGGACACATACCTTAGCTGGATAAGAATTGCATTGCCAAATTCAAGAATAATTTTTTATTAACCGACCAATCACATCAAATCAAACCAAATTACATAAATTCCAAATTACACAGCCGAATTTTAAATTTTTGTTGGGAGTACCCATATTTCAAGTTCTGAAGGGGATCCAATCAACTTCTTGCTTCTTACTGCTGTTTTAATGTCCACAAATCTAACCTTATGATGTTCACAGTACTATCCAGTCCTTTCTTATTGTTTTTTTCCATATCCCTTATTGTTATTTTCATATATTTTTCCTTTCTCTTTGTGACCTCTGATAGTCTCCACAAGCTGGTTAGACAGTTTGTAATCCTGCGTGGATATTTTTTTTTTTTTTATCCAGTAGCCATATCCAGACGTTTTCCATGTAACATCATTTCCATACATCAAAACAGTCTTAGCATCATTAATCTTCACCAATCTGCCTCCTTTCTCAAAACCTCTGAGGAAATTCACCAGGAATGCAGTCTGAAAACAAGTCCGTTCTTCCTCCCAGCTATAAATCCTTTGGCAAGATGGCGACTCCGAATTAATTGCTGCGCCATTCCAAAAGCTCTTATTGCTTCTCTATCTCCATAAAGCATACTTTTGGTTAAAGTTTATCTCCACACAGACCTTAATCATCCTGCTTGGGTCAGTTCAACCGACGATTCTAATGAGGAGGGGTTCTTGTAAATCACATAGAAGGAAAGTAAAAAAGGTCGTCCCCCCCATTCAGTCCCGTTGTCAACACACCCAGCCTTTGGTGTATCTTCATCGTAAAATATTCCTGTTTCTCCAACCCGTCGTCTTCTTTCGCAGAGGTCACTTAAATTAGCAGACTTCACTCCCCTTCTTCACTTGAAATATGTGCATTTGCTTCTTTTGTAATTAATTATTCCAAATTGCTGCAGCTAGTGCATGATCAGAGACAGCATCCAGGAGAGCCGAGGTCCACACGGGGGCATTCTGCCTAGGGCCATCACCCCTTTCTTTCGAATTGGGGGTGATTTATGGGCACAGCAGGCAAGGGCAGTGTTCCCCATTTCCTTGGGGCAACAAGGGAGGCTGCCTACTCCCATAACAGCCTCTTAATTACCCTGTGTGGGTTGGAGAAATGGTATTGTCGGCCATCTTCCAATGCTCCCCCTAGTGCCCCCCCCACATTGCCAAATTCAGAGAAGTGCAAATTTGAAGGCTTGCTACATTTCAGATCATATGTTATTACAAAAATTGTAGACTTGGTAAGTTCACCTTTAAATGCAAACCGAATCAAATTCTCCCCATCCCTACTCCTAGGTAACTGTAAATAACATACAGACCTCAGAGATATTGCACATTCTGTTCCACCACTGCAATAAGGCAATTATTGCCATAAAGTGAGTCACACTTTTTGTGTGTGTTACGCAGTGCATATAAAAGTTATGTTTGCACTATGCTGCAGTCTATTAAGCCAAGTGACCCTGGCTGCAGTTGGGGAGAAGGAGAAACTTGGCTCCAGCAAAAGCTAGCTCCACTCCCATGGCCAGAAGAGGGGTGGGGGTGGGGGGCTTCCTACGCCTTGGCAGCGGCCAGGCTACCTGCTGCTGCACCAACATCCTTGTATGGAGCAATATCTAGCAAGCACAATTAAGCAAAGTGCGATAAAATGAGGTGTACCTATATGTACTAATGGAAATGTGTAATTTTTCGGCACGCTTCCAATGTAGGACGCCAAACAACATCATCCCTAGGATTCCAAATTACACAAATGCAATTATATGTGAAAAGGATGGAAGAGCTGGGAGATAATTTTTCATGCTATGTGATATGCAAGGGATTTGTCCTGAAATTGAAAGAGTATGATGTTTATCAACAGATAATGGTGTTTGTTCATTACATTGATTTTTATTATGGGTTTCCACAATTTGCAATAATTGCGATAGAAACAACAGGAATGGATTGATTGTTCATTGTTGGGAACATCTGTAGAAAATATGTAGGCATGCCACCAGAACATGCTTTATCTATTAAAAGGAAAGGGATAAAAACCACACACACATAAACACACACACACACACACACCAGCTAATTATAGACATTGTCTATAATGGGGCTTTGTACTTTAGATAATTGCATTTTGTGTAAGAAAGAAGTAGAGCCGAGTCTGACTTCATTTTTCCATTAGAAAGGATTCGACTGCCTTTATTCCCTTCCACCAGCTGCACTGAGCTTTATATGAGATCACTGTGCTTATTTTCAATAGCCAGAAGAGAGATTTTACTTTTAAAAGTACCTTCTTTTGCAGATGTGTCTGGGGTGGGGGGAAGCAAACATAATTCTGGGTGCCTTTAATTGCAGAGAGAAAACTAGAGCTGTTCAGGAGCTTTGCTTTGTGTGCTACTTCCTGACCAATATTTCATAGCATCATCATCATTGTTATTGGTGTGTGTGTGTGTGTGTGGATGCCAACTGTCTATGTGGATTTCTAGTCATTACCACTACAAAACGTGTGCATTCCATTTCCCTTGAGAAAACAGGAACACTTTTTCAAGGAGTTAAACTATAACCCAGTATATGGGTACACTAACTAAGACCCAGGGGCCAGATCCAGCCCAATCGCCTTCTAAATCCGGTGTGTGGATGGTCTGGGAATCAGCGTGTTTTTACATGAGTAGAATATGTCCTTTTATTTAAAATGTATCTCTCGATTATTTGTGGGGCCTGCCTGGTGTTTTTACATGAGTAGAATGTGTGCTTTTATTTAAAATGCATCTCTGGGGTATTTGTGGGGCATAGGAATTCATTCACCCCCCAAAAAAAAAAATAGTCCACCCCCCCACAAGGTCTGAGGGACAGTGGACCTGTCCCCTGCTGAAAAAGTTTGCTGACCCCTGGCCCAGTACAGCCTTGGGTGGTTTCCATGAGCCCAGTTTCACACATCTGTGAACCTGAGGTGATGACTGGCATGGCTAACTATCACAGAAAATTCACATATCGCCCAATGTTGGCTTGAACACCAAACTTTCAATGAAGTCAGCTCATACATTCAGTTGTGAGTGGTCAAATGGGGGGGGGGTCCGCATGTTACATTCAGCCAGTCTACAGTTTGTGATCACAAATTGCCGAGTTATACAGTTTTTCACATGTAATGTCCAGTGAGTTGTGCAGCATGTGTACTTCTGTACAGTCTACACTCTAACACACAAACAATTGTAAGGTCAGGTAAAGGTAAACGATCACTGGATGGTTAAGTCCAGTCAAAGGTGACTATGGAGTTGCAGCACTTATCTCACTTTCAGGCTGAGGGAGCCAGCATTTGTCCACAGACAGCTTTCCGGGTCATGTGGCCAGCATGATTAAACTGCTTCTGGAGCAACTGAAATGCTGTTTACCTTCCCACGGTAGCAGTATCTGTTTATCAACTTGCACTGGCATGCTTTCGAACTGCTAGGTTGGCAGGAGCTGGGACAAAGCGACGGGAGCTCACCCCGTTACAGGGATTTGAACCACCAACCTTTTGATCAGCAAGCCCAAGATGTTCTGTGCTGCTACCTCATCTGCTCTTCTTGACCTTGGGCTAAGCGGATGGACATTTTCCAGAGAATTTGAGTCTGTTAACCCTCTCTCTCCCAGTGCTTCTTCTTCCAGCTGTTCCCCATCCAGTATTTCCCAGCTTCTGCCTTCTGAATTATGTCCCTCTGCAAACCACTGTTCCCAATCTATACTGTCCTTCTGCTCCTGGGAAGATTCAGGATCTTGATCAGGAGGAGGGGGAGGCTCCCACCATTCCTTCTCAGCACAGTCCCTGACAAGCTGGGGAAACCCAGCCAGATGGGCTGGGTATAAATAATAGTAATAAAACAACAACAGCAACAACAACAATTGGTAGGTGCTTGGTCTGTTCTATATGACCTTATGGATGAGAGATTATTGTCACTAGAAGAAGTAGGAAAAAATGATAGACTTACTTCATCACTTCCTTTTGTTGTTTTGTAACTGCCTGTGGCACAACAACTCAAGCTGACCAAAAGCGATAGCTAGGGTTGCCATATCTCTGGGATTTTCCAGACATATCTGGAATACAGCTGTCTCTAGCGGTGTCCAGGTAGAAATCAGTAAAATGTCTGGAAATTCCAGATGTATGCCAGCCCATGTTGGCAGTGTCATTTCAGCAAAACAAACAACAACAACAACAAAGAACTATGGGCAAAAATAACAACAAAAGCTCAACAATTTTTCTGTCCAGATTTTCACTGAAATAGGGCAACCTATGGCAAGTGAATGATACGGGGAATTTTCCTAGGATACGTGACTTTGGGTTTGGATCAAGTGTTAAGTAGGAAGACAAATTGCAGAATCTACAAGGTTTCATCCCTCCTTTCATGGTTATACAACATCAGTTAAATGGCTTTGTTTAACAAAATCAATTCCCCATCAACATAAGAAACATACAATATTGTGCTTCCTGTATGGTAAAAAACCAAAACACTACAAATGAAATAATGATACCCGAATCCCATGTGACAAGTTATGCCTAACAGGCATCCCAATTATATATCCTGCTTCCAGCCGCTGTACTATACTGATGCAGGCCCTATTCATTTCAGTGGGTTTTGTATATAAGAACTAGGTAGATTGTTACTTTAACAATGGACAAAACAGATATGCTGCAAAATTAATAAGAATGATTTAGCACATGTAATTAGTACATATTAACTTATGCATTTATATGCAAGATGGAATCCAAGTAGATTAACAATAAAAGATTACATTGGTGTGATCAGTAATAGGAAAAACAAAAAAACCAAACAAAATGTTTATAATCACCAAACAGTATTTTGTCTTGGGATAAAGGACTACAGAGGAGAATGAGACTTTAAACAAATAGTATTAATCCTTTCTTAAAGGATTAGAAAGTATAACATTTGAAAGTCAGTACTGGACTCATTCTTAGAATGAACTCTTAATCACATTATAAAATGTGGCTTGGTCTTGTGATTGTGTAATCACAAGAAAACACATTTTCTGCATTTCTTTCCAGGGGTTGGTTTAGCTTCAGAAGAGTTGCCCAGTGCAGATGTTTGTGTCTGTGTGTGCATGTGCATGTGCTGTATTTGACAAATACAACAAATGGAGAGAAGGGTGGTGGTTTTACTCCACAGTCCTGCCCAACTGGGGAACAGTTCAATTAATACCGGAACAGATTTGCCATTCCCCCTCCCCTTACATACATTTATGTGTAATGCTATTTGTGCATTCAGTCTCCTTGCAAATAAGGAAACAGGTGAGGAGAAAAGGGGCTTCTGAAAAGACCCACCCTCTCCTGTACATAGTTTGAAGCCCTCCTCCTCAGTTTGAGGACAAAGGTCTGAAGTCAGGTGAATCCTCCAATATGGACGCTTCCCCATGTGATTAAAAAAACAAAAATCAAACCCTGACTGTGTAATGGCAAACAAGGGACAAGATACAAATTATTGTTGTGATGAGATTGTCTAGAGAGACAATGGAGTGCAGCACTGGGGGTGAAGTCAAACAGCTGGAGGATCACAAAGGGCCATATAGTCTCAAGGGCCAGATGCATAGATGCATAGAGAGCCATATTTAGGCTAATTTTGATATACAACAATTTGAACTATGCCACCAATAGGGTAATAAATTTCATCTTCTAATTTCTGCATATCAAGCAGAATGAGTAGCCCAGGATGAGTTTCTATTGTGGCAAACCTACCCTTCTCTAGGCAACATAGGAATTGCAGAAAGTTATCAACAAGTTTGAAAACGATAATGTGAATATCATTCAGTCAGAGAATAATCCCTATTCATTACAACTCTCATCTTAATCTGATTTTTTGACTGATGCTGAGATTTGATCTGCTATAATCCTACACTTGGCAACACAAACCATCTGGTTCCAAGGCATTACTGTCTGTTCCAAAGTAAAGAACACCAGCCGAGTTTTAAGCAATGAAACTTTAATATTGGATTAGGAATTTAAATCAGAGAGATGGTTTAAATCAAATATGAATAAAAAACTTTTGCAATAGATACAAAATTCAGACGCAGGAATCAATTGGGTTTTGGTTTGTTCCAAAGACATTGCTTCACTCAAGCTCTACTCACTGGCAACAAGGCGGGTCTAATGGCATATGTTTCCCAAATAGTGATGCATACCACAAGACATTAGCTGAATGGGTTTGAGCTGTAGATGTTGGTGCCCACCCTGATGCTCATCTTGTCGTATTCTGGGGCTCTAATTTATGGTTACCAGAATTTTTTCAATGAATCAAGGGACACCTTTTTTTTCTTTTTCTTTTTTGAAGCTGAGTAGCAACAGGGAGTCACTAGTGGGGATGGTGAGGCAAAAGACCCTGGGCCCAAGCACACATGCATATTGTATAAAGGTGCAAAGCCCTTTTTTTGCACCATGTGAAACATAAATGCGCAGAGTTTTTTAAAAAAACTGGGCAACAGCGCGTGGCATGCCCATGACTCCCGAGCCTCCCCCGATCTCCTGCCCCCTTCCTCCTTTGTTTTGACTTGTCGGGGGAGGCTCAGAAGTCACAGGTGGCGGCTGTTGCCCAGTTTTTTTTTAAAAAAAAACTCTGCGCATTTATGTTTCACAGGGTGCAAAAGAAGGGCTTTGCACCTTGCCTGGCAGAGAAACCATGTGCCTTGAGCCCCTCCTGGGCAATGCTCGCCCTCCCATGACTCCCGAGCCTCCCCATCTCTCAAAACAAAGGGGGAAGGAGATCTGTACCACCGGACGTCCCTGGTTCCCCTTTGGCAGTGGCGGCGGCAGTGAGCAGCAAGCAGCTCCTGAAGCCAGCCAGAGCCAACTACACTACCAGGCTGGCCCCGGGCTGCTGAGGCTGCCACTGCTACATTTCCTGGGGACAGATTTGCAAATCTGGGGACATTCCAGGGACGGAATTTGTCCGGGGACAGATTTGCAAATCTAGGGACTGTCCCTGGGAACCGGGGACGTCTGGTAATCCTACTCTAATTCATCATGCAATGAGGAGGAATCAGGATGAGCGTGTCGGCTCGGCACCCCACTGCCATCTCCATGGCCCTCTGTGGGATAACTTCTGGGATAACCTTTGAAATAGGGAGCCTTTCTAAATTGAGCACGCTCCCCACCTCATCCAACTTATGAAGACTGCTGAAGAGGTAATGGGATGGTAGTGCTAGCTCTCTCTTTATAAGCACTTTCCTTTACATCATTCTATTTCACATGTGGGAGTGCAATGCTTAGCGTTTCTGCTTTTGGCTATATGCATGTAACACTTGCTTTTATGGTAGATTTTCCGTGTATGTATGTCTTATTTAGTCTTGAATGTGAACAAGGAGTTCAATTGAAATCAATTGTACCTAATAAACAGCAATCCTGCACATGTCTTCAAGCAGAAGACCCATTAAGTTCAGTTCAATTTATTCCCAGCTAAGTGTGAATATGACTGCAACCTTGGTTACCACCAAATAAGCTTCCATTACTTTCAGTGGAGCACCGCTGTGTGTAAATTTTATTGGAGTGTGTGCTCTTTTAATATTTTCACTTTGTCTTGTTTCCAAGTCAGAAGTCACTTACACAATTGCTCTGATAAAAGAAGCAGTCTTCTACAACTGCGGACAAGCTTGAATTGTAACTGTTTTTTATGATAATAAATGCCTGGAAATGTATGCATTTTTTTTACATTGACATAGTGGCTATAGAAAGAGCTGTGATACAGGACCTCACCACCTTTGCCATGGACTCACTAAATTGTTTTAGGGAAGGCACTTTCTCTCTCAATCTTAGTTGAAGGTTTCCAGATGTAAAATACGGTAGGTCGTGCATCTTTAGTAGTTATGCATCTAATGCAGTTTAGCATCTAATGCAAGCTGTTCTGCTCTGTCCTCTTTGGCATCTGAAAACCTTGTCCCTTTTGTAACACAGAGGAAAATGTTTACTGACCGACCCTAGAAGGATGCTGTATGTTTTTCTGAATTATGAATGAAATTCCTGCTATATAATCAGTGCTTGTCTATATGTAGTCCATGAACTAACATGAATTGGATGTGTGCATTTTACGCAGTTTTCCTTTCCAAAGCTGCCTTTTTGTGCCAAGCTTGCAATATAATAATATTAATATGCACATGAGAAAGAAAATTACATGAAGGAGTTGCATAAAAAAGATTTTAATTAGCCATGTTCATAGTTTGCTGACACTAAAACTGTCTGGTGTTAACATTTTTTCCAGGATTTAATTAACAAGTACAACAAGATTTGCTTAATGTTATAATGTGGTAGAACATGACTCTGGGTAGCTATTTTAATACCAAAATATTAGATTGGTTAGGAATGTCTATATATAGAGATGGGATATGTGCAGATCTCTTCAAATCAAGCAATATTCATGTAGCTTCATTAACATTCAAAAAGTTTCTGATAAAAAGATACCATTTTTTCTTAACCCCATTGCAATAATTGTTTTTCTATCCCACTACCAACTCCTCCTAAAGTGTAAAAATTAGAGCAATCCAACAGGAACATCTGTGGAGAAAGTTTCAATGAAATTAAATGATTTCTGGCTTTTACAGAAAGCCATCAGCCGATCCTGGAACAGCAATGTGTAGTGGTCGACACTACAAAACGGCACTGATTTTTTAAAAAAAGAATACATAAGGAATGGGAAATACAATACTGCTAGTAATCAGTCAGTCAACAATATGTATATTTGTACATGTAATTCACTACCATATCTAACAATAGAAATACAGGTGTTTCTACTTAAAAATAAAGTCCCATTTGGCTCAGTGGGCCTTGTGACCAGGGAAGTGGTTATGTGATTGCAGTATTAGTCCACATTATGAGTTCGAACTAAAAATCTTTTTGCTTCAAGCAGTGTCTTTCCAAATGTATTCTAGCACCACCATATTAAGGACCGATTGGGAATAACAAATAGGTAGCCGTGTTGGTCTGCCATAGTCAAAACAAAAAAATTCCTTCCAGTAGCACCTTAAAGACCAACTAAGTTAGTTCTTGCTATGAGCTTTCGTGTGCATGCACACTTCTTCAGATACATGCACACGAAAGCTCATACCAAGAACTAACTTAGTTGGTCTTTAAGGTGCTACTGGAAGGAATTTTTTTGTTTTGGGAATAACAAAATTAGGATGATACAGGGGCCTTCAGCAAAATCTTGATTGGTCTACACCAGATAAAACCTACACACACACACACACACACACACACACACACACACAAAATACTGAAGAAGTGTGCATGAACACGAAAGCTCATACCAAGAACTAACTTAGTTGGTCTTTAAGGTGCTACTGGAAGGAATTTTTTTGTTTTGACTATGGCAGACCAACACGGCTACCTATCTGTAACACAAAATACTGTTCTATTCCCCCCACAAAAAAGTGTAGGGAACCTGTGGTCCTCCAGATTTGCTGAACTACAACTCTCATAATCTCCAGCTGGAATTTAGCATCATCCGGTAGGCCAAGGTTGTCCCACACCTGCCATAGAAATATCATCTGCCTTCTTTGAATTGTGCTGGCAATATTACTACATGCTAATAGGGCTTCCACAAGTTTATCTCCCGAGTTGTGCTTTGATTTTTCCAAATGACTGAATGGGGAGACAAACAACTGATGTAAGGAGAAGGGAGAAAGTTTATCTGGGGTAAGTCTGAAAGTGTTTTCAAAAGAGTCTAGAAATCCCCTCAAATAGATGCATTATGACAAGCTCACGGCGGTTTCTCATATTTGGCTCAGAGGTGCACATAAGCGAAAACAAGCAAGCCAATCTGGCTTCAGTCAGAGTGTTTTAATCACCAGCTGGCTAAAACCTAAAAAAACCACTGCACTATACATTTTTTCCCAAGCAAAGATTATATAGTAACAAGCTTTAATCCCCTAACCACCTCCAGATTCTCATGCATTAATTCATTAGCTTATAAATAAATTACACACTCTAACCTCTGTCTAAACTAACACACAGTCCTTCATTTGCATTCCTATGGGCACCTGAGTGTTAGTTCAGATTCCCTTAATTACTAATGAAGAACAACGGTTAAAAAAGGAGAACAACAACATTATGTGCATAAGAAGGTGAAGATTGAGTGCAACAGAGTTTGAGGGACAAGGCTGCATCCTTTGCAGTCACTGGAGACCTAAGGAAGCATTATTTTTAACCAATTAGGGGAGAATTTATTGCCATGCACAGATCTGGAAGAGAGGTCAGAATGTTTACATGCACTGAAGCTTTTATTTTTTAAAAAGTATGGTGATTTTATTAATTGAATGCATGCTCACAGAGGACAACTCCAAGAAGAGCACTGGCTTGACTTTCAGGATGAAGCACAGGGAGAGATGGGATGGCAGGCCTTGTTCCATCAGCTTTGATAGGAAACTGGTTGCTTTTCATTTTGCCCCCTGTCTCCACTCAAAACATCATTAAGAATGCAAATTTAGGAACTGGTACCTGAGTTTGCTTGTTTTCCTATGCTCTTCCCTCCCCCACCCACTTTTGTGTCATGTCTGTTACATTGCAAGGCTGTGTACAGTGCTTAGCAAAATTTAAAAAGGTAACGGACCCTGATCGTTAGGTCCAGTCGCGAACGACTCTGGGGTTGAGGCACTCATCTCACTTTACTGGCTGAGGGAGCTAACGTTTGTCTGCAGACAGTTTATCCAGGTCATGTGGCCAGCATGACAAAGCCACTTCTGGCGAAACCAGAGCAGCGCACAGAAATGCCATTTACCTTCCCACCGGAGCGATACCTATTTATCTACTTGCACTTTGACGTGCTTTTGAACTGCTAGGTTGGCAGGAGCTGGGTCTGAACAACAGGAGCTCACCCCATTGCGGGGATTCAAACCACTGACCTTCCAATCGGCAAGCCCTAGGCTCAGTGTTTAGACCACAGTGCCACCCGCGTCCCTTAGCAAAATGTAGGTGCTCTGTAAATGATGGTGATTTAAAATAATATACTGTTTTTCATCATGCATAGAAATTTCAGTTTGAACTCATGCACTTATTCTTATTTTAAACGTTCACACACGCACGCACACACACACACATTTATTTTGCAACTTTATCTGCAAACTGGTCAGAGCAGTCCCTTGAAGGCTCAAATAGTTGATTGTCTATGTCTTTGTACAAAAATGTTTGTCCAGAAGAGTTTCCCCAGCTGGCTATTTGCAGATGCAGTGGTGGCAGAGAACAAAACTTTATTTGCCATTATTGTTGTCACATAGTTCACATGGGGAGAGGCAGTCCTTGAGGTATTTTAGCTCTGAGCCATTTAAGGCTTTATAGATCAAAAACAGCACTTTCCGTTTGGCTGAAAAACTAATTGGCAGCCAGTGCAGTTGGGCTAGGATCAGTGTAAAATGACCAAACCATCTTGCCTTGGTGAACGACCTGGGTGCCAAATTCTGCACCAGCTAAAGTTTCTGAACTGTCTTCAGGGGCAGCCCTACATATAACATGTTGCAGTAATCTAACCTAGAAGTTACCAGAGCATAGATGACAGAGCAGGGAGGGGGGGCTGCAGCTGGGCCACCCGCCAAATCTGATGGAAAAGGCATTCTGCACTACTGAGGCTACCTGAACCTCAAGCAAGAGCAAAGGAACTGTATGAACCCCCAAACTACATATGTACCCATTCCTTCAGAGGGAGTGTAACTCTATAAAGTGCAGGCAATCTCCCGTCCTTCCAGTCTAGTGAGCCACTCACTAGGGCCATAACAAAATCATCAACTTTAAAAAAAATCCCCCAGGAACCTCAGAAAGTCTTCTGTATCCACGATTCTTTGAGAGCAGACCATAATAACTAATCCCCAAGCAGACCCTAATAACTAATCCCCAATCTCTGTAGGGGTTAAAAATAGTCACAAGATCAATCAGAATCAGATAATAATCTGTCCATTACACAGAACGTACTACCAATTCGCCTAACCACATATCACTTTCCCACATTCCAATACAGAAAAGGACCACCATGTGTTCTGCCACATGCATTGATTCATTGCTCTATGTCAGGCATGTCCAACAGGTAGATAATGATCCCCCAAAGAAGCTCAACTCTAAAAAAAGCTCAACAACTTTGACCTGAACCCTGATCACTGCCGGTTTTTAACTCTGTGAGTAGATCACAGTCTCTTGGGAGCTGGCCACTCCTGTATGTCATATGAGGCCATGAACACCCAAGCCACTCCAGACATGACATCATCACATGCATATTGAATTCCACAAGGCCAAAAGCCCTGGGATAATCAATGTTACCTGTCAGACCAGCTCTGGTCAGCTCAGGGCAGAAGACTGTTTTCAGAGAGGAAGGGACACTAAGAGAATCCCAATATTGTCCAGGTTCTCAGTGCCAAGCATAGACATTCAAATTCCATTAGCTGCTGAACTGGGGACTTCACCAAGTAGATGCTAGCCTTATTGATCATGGCCACTCCAGCTTCCCTTGCTCTATTGCTGCCCCTGGTTCCACCCTGGGTACCTTAGTGAACATGCCTTGGAGAAGTATACACCTCCCTTCATTGTCCAGTCATGTCTCTGGCACACAAACCAGGTTAGTATGATGTTCCTGGATCAAGTCAGACATGTTTAACACATTCCATTGACCAACCTTTCCAATAATAAGCAAATAAGTCTTTCCCACAAGAATATGTCCTATCCCCACCCCACCCCCCAAAAAACATGGAGGAAAGGAAAGATGAGTTGATAACACGAGCAATACCTTTTTAATTGTGTAGGCCACAGTGCATGTATTTCTTTCAGGCACAGTGTTACCTGTAGCTGCTTGGTCAAATTGCCAGAGGTTTGTTAGAATAAACAGAACAAGTTCAATTTTATTTTATTGCCACATGTATTAATTGTAAATAATAGCCATTTCAGGAATGATTAAGAAATAACAAATGAATTCTATTAAAGCATGGTTGTTCCTATTCCCACCCTCAATTACAGACCAAAGTCAGAGGCTCTCTCTCCCAATTGCAAAAAAACCCCAACATTTTTAGGTCGTTAATTACAGTGCAGAGAATTTTGTTTATCTGAACATTAACTAGTACTGCCTTCCTTCTGGAAAAAGGCAGTATAAATAGCTGTCTTGAATTTTCTGCACTGCTGTTTAGTTTTTTGTAGTTCCCCTTTTAGACGACTACACACACACACACACACACACACAAAAGAGAAGTGATATTTCAGGGACAACAGTGGACCAAACAACCTGGACTTGTTTGTGATTGGAATGCTTCTCCCAATGGAATGCAATTGGATTCCTTCTCCCAATGGGATCGCATCCCTTTTCAGATTCTGCAATGCTTTCCCAGTGCACAGAAAGTGTGCGCAAAAATACGTAGTTATGCCAAAGATCAATACAAAACACATGTTTTACAGGTGAGTGCATTGGAAAGTATGGACACAAGTGTGTGTGATATGTCAAATGTGTGCACAAAATGCACAGAGTGTGGGAGAAAGGAACACAGCAGCACAGAATGGGATTGTGTCCTAGCTTGGGATGACACAGGACACCGGTGGCACTGTGGTCTAAACCACTGAGCCTCTTGGGCTTGCCGATCAGAAGGTCGATGGTTTGAATCCCTGCGATGGAGTGAGCTCCTGTTGCTCAGTCCCAGCTCCTGCCAACCTAGCAGTTCGAAAGCACACCAGTTCAAGTAGGAAATAGCAGTGGGAAGGTAAACAGCGTTTCCGTGTGCTCTGGTTTCTGTCACGTGTTCTATTGTGCCCAGAAAGCTGTCTGTGGACAAACGGCGGCTCCCTTGGACTGAAAGTGAGATGTGTGCTGCAACCCCATGGTCAGCTTTGACTGGATATAACTGTCCAGGGGTCCTTTACCTATTATTATTATTATTATTATTATTATTATTATTATTATTATTATTTACCTTTTAGGGATCACAGAGTTCCAACAGAAATATGAGTGGAAATTGCCAATATTCAGTTATTCATCCTATGTCTGGATTTGAAATCAGTTTACTTACTAGTTGTTTTTGTGCTTTCTGCCTGCAAACAATATGTAACTGATGACATCACTCCGTTTTGCATTATGTTTCCTTTGCAAGCTTATTTTCCATGCATGGTTTTCCTTCCATGTTTACCACTTGATGCCTTTGACCATCTGAATGAGTCACCACTGATAGAATGCCATAGACAGAAATTTAATTTTCCCTCATGGTTTTTAGGAAGGTTACACACCCAGATCATAGCTGTCAACTTTTCCCTTTTCTTGCGAGGAATCCTATTCAGAATAAGGGAATTTCCCTTTAAAAAAGGCTATGACCCAGATACTAGTCATCTGGGCCTGGTTCACACATATACACATCACTTGGATGCCTGACATTTGATATCTGTGATGACTTAAAGACTGAACGTCTTAAAAGTATTGTGTTTCAGACAATCTTAGCAGATCTGCACTTTCCAGCAGTTTTATCATATCTGGATTGATCCACTGATAGATACAAACCATAATTTGATATAAGTGCATTATTCAGCCATGGTTTATGTTATGTACTGAAGTTCTCAGCCTTGGCCAGCAGGGGGATACTGTGGATAGTTTTTACTCAGGTCCACATATGCAAATAAGGGATCGAAAGTGACATTCAGTGATTGGATAGTTACGGAAAGTTGTTACAGTTACATTGTACTGGAGCTCTATATAAGCAGGCTGGCTGAACCCTTCAGTTCAGTTCTGTTCTGACCTGTGAATAAACAAGAGCTGTTTGGAGAATCGCTGTGTCGTCTGATATGTTCACCCACAACTTAACAGTTTACAACCCCAAATTCAGGCAGTAGCAGCAGAACACAACTGAAGTGGTAAAACATCTTCATAGTATAGACACTCCACTATCTAGATCAAGAAGAAACTGTGTGGTCTGCTGTACAGAGAAGTCAGATAACATACTATTGGCATTTCACTAATGTCTCTTTTTTGTTTTCTTGTTTTTTGCAGGAGGCATTCTTGAGCTTTTCATCCTGCTCCACTTCCATCAATTCCCTGTTTCTAACACCTAGCACATTTGGAACATTGAAAACAAGAAAACATCTTCAGTGGCAGATGTTTGCTGACAGGCAGCAGATAAATTCTGCATTTGGCATATGTCTAATTAACACAATCTCCTCCTCCTGAAGTTAAAACAAGTTGTTTTCAATTTTTTTAAAGCACACTTTTAAAAAAATCTCCTTGCTTTGACTCTGCTGCATCATAATGCGCGCACACACAAAAGTATCTGGATTGTTTCCTAAGTCATTCCGAGCCGGCAGCCTGACTATTGTAGGAAATAAACAAATGAGCAAAAAATATGTTTAATTGAATTTTGTAGATGCTCGAGGGGCATCCCAAAAAGTATAGGAACGTAGGAGAATGAAAGAAACAGCTTGCTGGTGAAATTATTTGGTACACAATAGACTAATGCTTATCGCATTACATGATTGCTGACCCTCATTGCTTATGATTTATTACAATATGGGCACAAAACGGCTGGCTGTTGCCAGTTTAGTGTTAACTATATATTCCAGGAGAAGCACTTACTGTTGTTGAACGTCTAAAGGAATAGTGAAATTCTGCCAGGCTTCAGAGAGGTAAAAATCCTGGAATCAGGTTGAGTGCTTCAGCCAGCACCTTTGGCCTTGCAATCTGTTTACTCCTGTTCTTCAGCAGGAGTTGTTGGCAAATTAGAGTACTTTCATACGTCTTGGAATCACCCTGTGTCTTATTTTGGCTTCTTTATAGGAAATGAATTGAGGCGGGGGGACAAGAAGTGACCAGCCTTGTTGATGTTGTTTACTGACATTGTGTCATCAGTATACATGGCACTGTATGGAGTAAAAATCCCTACTCCAGAGAGGTGTCACATTGAAGAGTCCTGGCAAAATTTACAGATGGGGGGGGGGGGAAGGCAAGGGTACAAAACAACAACAGAAGCCTGACTGAAATGCTTACGTGCTCCTGTAATGGAACAATTTTGACATGGACTCTACCATCAGTACCAGTGATATGTATATGATGTAGGACACCCATACGAGTGCTGGGCCAATATTCCAGCCAGCTTTAAATATGTCTGTTTGCAGGGGAAGAATGAATAGAAGCCCTCCCACATATGAGATGATGGGTGAGAGATTTCTTTGAAATGGAAGGGATGGAGGTTTAAACAGGATTTCTCCTCCATTCAAAGAATGGGGAAAACACCTAATACAGTGGTACTTTGGTTCTCAAACGCCTTGGTACTCAAACAACTTGGAACCCAAACACTGCAAACCCAGAAGTAATTGTTCCAGTTTGCGAACTTTTTTTGGAAGCCGAACGTGCTCCATTTTGAGTGTTATGCTTCCAATTTGAGTGCCACACTTTCGGTTTGTTAGGGTGTGAAACCTAAGACGCTGGCAAGTTAGCAATGTCATGTGACTTTAAGTAGTCAAGCTCGTTAAGTTGTTAAGTTGCTCAGTATATAAAGAGTGTTTGTTTTCTCTGCCTGTGGGGCGTGAAGCAAAAATGTCTGAAAGCTCCGGAGGTGTTTCTGTTATCTGTCTGCAATAAACCTGTCTTTGGAAAGACAGGCTTCCCTGTGTCGTTATTCCTTTGCTACTGAGACTCTGAAGCTTGTACTGCAACAAGAATCTCTGCACTGGACTTAATTAATACTCTGCAAAGAGAACTGTTGCTGGTTGCGCAGCGGAAGCATTTACTGGACCAGTACACAAACTCTCTTAGGTTATGGCTCCTTCTACGTTTCTACAGCTGTATTGTGTGCAGAGAAAGTGAAAGCAGCTTTCGGATGAGAGAAGACCGGCTTGGTCGTAAATCCAGCTCTTAAAGGAACTGAGAGGCTGCAGAAAGTTGAGAGAGCTGCGTAAGTGAAGATTTACAGCTTCATTAGCTGCAAAAGGCTAGCTTGACCTCCCGTTCTGTTTTTGTTTTGTTTGGTAGGTTGCTAGTGAAGAGACGGAGGGAAAAAAGTTTAAAAGGCTTCAGAGGAGGCTGGAGGCGTCTGAAAAGTGAGTAAAACAAATCCCAAGGGGAAAGAGAAGCAAGGGCACACAGAGGGAGTAGCAGCCGACCCCAAGAATGGCAGTGGAAAATTTCCAGGTTCCCTTTACAAAGTTGAACTCTGCTAATTACGTGCAGTGGTCTAAGAGGGCTCAAGTCTGGTTGGAAGCCAAAGAAGTGTGGGCTGACTATGTCCAGAGGCGAAAGCCGTTTGTGGCTGTTGCAGCAGATGCCACAGCAGAGCAAGAGGCTGCTGCACATGCTCAGAACAGGGAACATGATAAAATGGACACTAAAGCTAGATGCATGTTGATGGTATCGATAGACGATTCCCAATTACCTCATGTGGAAAATTTAAGGTCTGCATTTGAAATTTGGGAAGCTCTTAGGCGAATTCACCATAGAGCCACCATAGAGCGTGGGGGAACTAGCAGGCAGAGCTGTAAGGAAGCCTCACAAGTGTCTGCTATGGCCAGCAAGTCATGTTTTCGATGTGGCAGCAGGTTTCATTTGATAGCAAAGTGTCCTGAAAAGCAACAGGAATTTCAACAGTCCAAGGTCAGTTTCCGGAGCTACAGGGGAAGACGAAGTGAGAGCTACAAGAATCAACGATCCAGAGGGGGAGCAGGTGCTGATAAGGGACTATCTGCAATGGCAGCACAACAGAGTCCTAAAAGGAGCCAACAAACCTTGAAGTGGATAATTGACAGTGGAGCCAGTCACAGTTTAGTTCCAGCGACATCTAGTGGCAGCTTGAAGAACTGCAAGGCATTGCCAGTTGCAAAAACTGTGACTATAGCAGACAATAGTAAACGAGAAATGAGCCTTAAAGGCACAATTTATGTTAATTGTTTGCAAACTAACCTTCCTGTTTTTGTTCTTCCAGGAATGAAGAATGGACTTTTGAGTGTGTCATGCCTGGTAAAAAGTGGTTTTAAGGTTGAGTTTGAAAATGATGTGTGCACCATTTCGAAACAGGGGAAGGAGCTAGTTAAAATTCCCTGTGAAGATGGGCTTTTTGTTTTGGATGAAGAGCAGTTAGCAGCAGGTAGATGTTCAACAGGTGAAGCGCAAGCTAAGTGTGTAAATAAGGCTCCTCATACAGGTTGTGCACATCTACTACACAGAAGGTTAGCTCATATATGCTTTAAGTATGTAAGCAAGATGCCAGATTTAGCTGAGGAGTGTAACATTAAACCCTGTCCAAATTTTCTGGATTGTTGTGCTTGTAAACATGCTAAGGTTAAGACATGTAACTATCCTAGATCTGACAGAGTAAGCAAGAAACCCTTTGAACTTGTGCACACAGACGTGTGTGGCCCTATGCCAGTCAAATCGCTTGGAGGTGCGAGATTTATGCAAATTTTGGTGGATGATTTTTCAAGGGCTAGTTGGGTTTTCTTTCTGAAAGAAAAATCGCAAGCAGCTTCCATCCTGATGGATTGGATTGAAGAAGTCGAATGTAAATTTGACACCAGGGTGCGTAAAATACAATCAGATCGTGGTGGGGAATATGTGAACCACACGCTGGAGACGTGGTTAAAAAGGAAAGGCATAGTTCATAGACTTACCAATCCCTATTCACCACAGGAGAATGCAGTTGCTGAAAGAAAATTTCGAACATTACAGGAAGCCATTGCTGCTTTGCTATTTGATTCTGGACTTCCACAGCGGTTTTGGGCTGAGGCTGCACTGTATGCGAATTATACTTTTAACAGAGTGTACAATAGCACAGTAGGCAACACTCCTTACTTCATGCTATTTGGAAAAAAAACCAAAAATTGATCATCTAAGAGTTTTTGGATGTCGTGCTTATGTGCTAGTGCCTAGGGCACAACGTAGGAAAGGTGATCCTAGATCTAAAGAAATGTTTTTCTGTGGTTATCAAGCAAACACAAAAGGTTGGAGATTTGTGAATGTAGAAGGCAATCAAACGAAAATCACAATCAGCAGAAGTGCAGAATTTTGTGAACAGGATGGTTGGAATAAAATTCATGGAAATCCTGACATACTATTTGACGTGGTGAACAGTAACAATGAAACTCAGGCCCCAGGGCAGGTATTAGTTCCAGAACAGGCTGAGGAATTTGAGTCTGAGGACAAGGGTGAGAAATCGTTTAGTTCACCCAAGTCTGTAAAGTCAGAATCTTCTAGCTCTTCTCGTTCACCTGTACAGCAAGAGAGACCTGTAAAGTCAGAATCTTCTAGCTCTAAAAGTTCACCTGTACAGCAAGAGAGTGTAAAGTCAGAATCAGAAAGTTCTTCAACTACTAGTGACAAACAGGTGACGACTAGTGATTCTGGGTCAGAGGGGGAAACTGAAGGAACATCACAGGAACTGTTAAGGCGTTCCAAGCGTGCCAACAAAGGTATACCTCCTGAAAGGTACCAAGCTATTAGTGTTTGGGCTGGTTTGGCAAATTGCGAACCTGAAAGTTTTGAGGAGATTGAGCAATTACCCCAGGAGGAGGCCAGTAGGTGGCGTGAGGCCATGCAAAAAGAGTTGAATTCTATGAAAGAACTGGGTGTGTTTTCCATCACCAAACTGCCAGAAGGTACCAAGGCAGTAAGTTGTAGGTGGGTGTACAGGATAAAGACAACAGCGATGGGGAAACCAGAGTACAAAGCAAGGCTTGTAGCTCGAGGTTTTACGCAAAGAAAGGGGTTACATTATTCCGAAGTCTATGCACCCACTTCAAGGAGTGAAACCCTACGGGCACTATTAGCAGTTGCTGCTCAGAAAGGGTTCAAAGTGAATCAATTTGATGTCTCTACAGCTTATCTTCATTCAGACTTGGCTGAAGAGCTCTATATGGAGCTTCCGCCAGGATTGAAAGTTGGTAAATCAAATCAGGTATGGAAACTACATAAATCTATTTATGGACTCAAGCAATCTGCTCATAATTGGAATGAGTGTTTGAATGACGTTTTGGTAGGCATTGGTTTTAGCAGGAGCAAGGCTGACAATTGCTTATATTTCAGAGGTTCAGGAGATGCTCAAGAATCTTTGCTTGTTTATGTAGATGACCTGATTTATACTTCAAAGACACAAGAACAAGTAAAAAACTAGCCAAAGAGTTAAATAAACACTTCAAAGTTAAGAATCTTGGTGATGTAAAGGTCTATCTTGGTGTTCAGATAGATAGGACCAAAAATGGCAGTTTTCTACTGAATCAAAAAGGCAAGATATTGCAAATGTTGAAAAAGTTTGGCATGACAGAGTGTGCAGGTGTTAGAACACCAATGGAAATGGGTTTTGTAAAAGACAATGAGTTCAAGGATAGTGCTGAATTCAAGAGTGCTGAAATCTTTCAGTCAGCTCTGGGAAGCTTACTTCATCTTTCGCAATGGAGTAGACCAGATATTGCTTACGCTATTAACTTACTCAGCAGAGAAGCTTCAAAACCTAGTGTAAATGCATGGAAAGGAATTCAAAGAGTGTTAAGATATTTACAATACACCAAAGATTTTTGCCTTGAATTATCTGCTGAAGGACAAGCACAGATTACTTGTTGGGCAGATAGTGATTGGGGAAATTTAAAGGATAGAAAATCAGTGTCTGGCTGTGTAATAAAATTTGGTAACTCTCTGATTGGGTGGAGATCCAAGAAACAGAACCTGATTGCTTTGTCGTCAACGGAAGCTGAGTTCTGTGCCTTATCTGAGTTATGTAGAGATCTAGAATTTTACAAATGCTTGGCACAAGAGATGTATGAAAATACCATCACTCCAATCACTGTATGGGGTGATAATCAACCGTGTCTTAAGTTAGCACAAAATGGGCAGTTTAAAGGTCGTACAAAACATTTGGATATCCGCTTTCAAAATGTTTGTCAAACGGTAAAAGCAGGAATTGTTAAATTAAATTACTGTCCCAGTCATGAAAATCAAGCTGATGGTTTTACAAAACCGCTTGGGTTTCAGCGGCATGAAAACTTTTGTGAAGAAATGGGTCTGAAGTAATTTTGTTTTTGTATTGCCAGCGAGAGGGGGTGTTAGGGTGTGAAACCTAAGACGCTGGCAAGTTAGCAATGTCATGTGACTTTAAGTAGTCAAGCTCGTTAAGTTGTTAAGTTGCTCAGTATATAAAGAGTGTTTGTTTTCTCTGCCTGTGGGGCGTGAAGCAAAAATGTCTGAAAGCTCCGGAGGTGTTTCTGTTATCTGTCTGCAATAAACCTGTCTTTGGAAAGACAGGCTTCCCTGTGTCGTTATTCCTTTGCTACTGAGACTCTGAAGCTTGTACTGCAACAAGAATCTCTGCACTGGACTTAATTAATACTCTGCAAAGAGAACTGTTGCTGGTTGCGCAGCGGAAGCATTTACTGGACCAGTACACAGACTCTCTTACGTTTTGAGTGCCACACTGAGGTCTGTCTGTCTGTTTTTGCTATTTATTTTGTGTTTTTGTGGCACTTGTTTTGTTTTAGTTTCTGTGTGGAACCCAGCTCAGCTGTTGATTGATTGTTTGACTGCAGTACATTGTTTATTGCTTACATTTTATGGATCAATGATCTCATTAGATAGTAAAATTCATGTTAAATTGTTGTTCTAGGGATTGTTTTTAAAAATCTGGAACGGATTAATCCATTTTGCATTACTTTCTATGGGAAAGCACGCCTTGGTTTTGGAACGCTTTGGTTTTGGAATGGACTTCTGGAACAGATTAAGTTTGAGAACCAAGGTACCACTGTAAAAATGAACTGTTAGGCTAATTCTATTCTTTATGTCTCACAAGACTTGCTTATTTGCATGTATGGAACAACTACAGAATAGGATTGCATTAAAAATTAAATGTTTAATTTC
This sequence comes from Podarcis gaigeae, assembly GCF_964106915.1. Taxonomy (NCBI): domain Eukaryota; kingdom Metazoa; phylum Chordata; class Lepidosauria; order Squamata; family Lacertidae; genus Podarcis; species Podarcis gaigeae. The sequence goes on along the minus strand of NC_139685.1, from coordinate 17,187,686 downwards.
TCTGGAAAAGAATCCTGTAGAAGCCCATGTGAAGTGAATAGAAAATGCACAAGAGCACAAATCTCCCATTCAGTGCAACCTGGTTTACAAGCATACTTTCCCAGAAAACTGTTGACTATAAAATTCAAGGTTGAATTGTATCTTGAGGCCCAAAAGACAAAAAACAGAATGTGTTTTTTTTTTTTTGTGTGTGTGTGTGTGAGAGAGAGAGAGAGAGGGAGAGAGGAAGCGAATAGATATACCTTGACTCTGAAAATATATATTTTATATTTTTGCTCTGTCTGCTTGTATATTAAAAGCTATCTAATTTCACAAAACTAAAAGCAAAAATGAAAGAAGTTGTGGGTGACTAGACTGGTAATTCATGACATTTTCCACCATTAATTTTGAATTCATCAGTTCTTTTCAATGCTGTACCCTCGGGCTGGTGTCCCCATATGAGACTTGTCACAATCTGTATCTGTCAGCTCAGGCAAATGAAAAACCGCCCAATATGTTCCAGACAGCAGGACTTTAACAGAGTGGGTGGATCGGTAAACAGCACCTTGATTGACACTTCAAATATCTCTTATATGCACAGTGGATTTTTCATGCTTTGGATGAAGTCAGGTGTTCAGAAGCATTGCACATTAACTATTTCACCCATACTTTGGCAAAGAAAATAATAGTTCATTCTTAAGCATACGTATTATACATATTAATTCAAAAGTCAATCCCACTGTATTCACTGAGATAAGCACAGTGGTAGGGTTGAGATGAAATTTCTCAAGCATACATGTTTCTCAAGCCATTATGTTCAGCAGAGTAAACAAAACAAAAAACCCAAAAAGCCATATCTGTTTTAACAATTTTTCAGCAGAAATGTCACCTGTTCATAGTTCTCATTCTCAGCTGTCTTTATTTGCCTCCTGTCATGTAGTCATGTGGAATTTTATTCACGTGTGATCAGACTCTTTGACCATCCAGTCCAGTATTGTCTCCTTTGTTTGGCTTTGGCTCTCCAGAGATGGAGTTTTCCCTTTCTCCCATTGTAATGATAAACACCAGTAAGACCTGGGGGTCTTCTGTATTTGGAGCATTAAAAAATATAAATAGATCCTGTAATCCAGGCATCCAGCACTTGCAATTCCCAGCAACTGGTAATATGGGAAGTAGTATACAGCAATATTTGCCTACATCAATTTGTCTAATCCCATTTTAAATTCATCAGAGTTGGTGGCTATCACTACATCTTGTGATAGTGGATCCCATGGTTTAATGATATGCCGTGTGAGCAGGTATTTTCTTTTTTGTTGTTTGGTCGTTTAGTCATGTCCGACATTTCGTGACCCCATGGACCAGAGCACGCCAGGCACTCCTGTCTTCCACTGCTTCCCGCAGTTTGATCAAACTCATGCTGGTAGCTTCAAGAACACTGTCCAACCATCTCGTCCTCTGTCGTCCCCTTCTCCTTGTGCCCTCCATCTTTCCCAACATCAGGGTCTTTTCCAGGGAGTCTTCTCTTCTCATGAGATGGCCAAAGTATTGGAGCCTCAGCTTCTGGATCTGTCCTTCCAGTGAGCACTCAGGGCTGATTTCCTTAAGAATGGAGAGGTATGATCTTCTTGCAGTCCATGGGACTCAAGTATCTCCTCCAGCACCATAATTCAAAAGCATCAATTCTTCGGTGATCAGCCTTCTTTATGGTCCAGCTCTCACTTCCATACACCACTACTGGCTTAGTCATGCTGGCCACATGACCCGGAAGCTGTACGCCGGCTCCCTCGGCCAATAAAGCGAGATGAGCGCCGCAACCCCAGAGTCGGTCACGAATGGGCCTAATGGTCAGGGGTCCCTTTACCTTTACCTTTAAACTATGATTTAGCATTACTACTGAATGAGGTCATTTAACTATCACAGTACAAAATGCATGTGCAGGGCCTTGTTATTTGCAATAGATATACAAAAGATATCTGGATTAACTTCCCTGCTGCCTGCTGAACAAAAGATATAAAACACACATGGCGTCTTAGAACTGCTTCTTTTCAGTGGCTCCTCATTTCATACAACACATTAAACCATTTAATTTACTTTAGCTGCTTGAGAAAGGCACTTTTGTTTAATTTTCCAAGATGTGGGGGACACAAGCAAGGAAAAATCCCATTCATAATGCTCATTGGGAGCACTTTGGTTCACTAGAAAGGTGTATATATCTTTTTAATTGTCTCCAAGAAATGCAAAAGTTGGAGAAATCGTTATCATTTGCATGTCTGAGTCGGCGAGGAGAGAATGCCCAAAGAGGGTCAGCTGAAGAGGTGAGCTAGAAAATAAAAAAAAAAAAAACAATTTCCCTTTGTAAAAAGAAAAGAAAGAAAAACAAGGGAGGTTTTGCTTTTGTTTCTAAATTGTACAGTTACAAAAAGGCGCCTCTTGCAAGAAACAAATGAGCCGCCTGACTGCTTTCGAAAACAGTAATGAAGTGCAGAAGGGCCTTATTGTACATTCCACAGGAGAAATGCCTGCCCGTTGAGGTCTACAGTGAGAAATGCAAAATGAAAAAGAGTGATGAAAAGGTAGCACCAAGTTGACCCACAATGCCTGAAAACAAATCATTTGCTCAGCAAAAGCTAGAATAATAACCATGTATTTCTGCATGTGTCTCCACAGTCAGCATATTTTTAATATATTTGTTTGGCCTGCTTAACAGATCCCAGCGTCTGTGAAATATATGAGCGTTGCAGTTTTTCAACAAATCGTTTTTTTCTATCATGATTGTTTTTTGTCGCAATAATGGAAGGCTGGACAGCAATATTGCCTGCTGTCTGTTGGCTCCAATCCCATTGTTGACCATCAGTCCTGATTGTGTCAAGCTTTTCTTGTCGTTGTTTTAAAGTGTGTATTAAAGGCAAAGAGAAGGAAATAGGTTTACTTTTCTTCTGCACCAAAGAGAACAGCATTGAAATACTTCCACTCTACAGGGGCTACAAGTCTTAGTTTACAGTTCTCTGCTTGAAGGACTGCCCGGCCAAAGTCCGGTTCAAAAAATAAAGAATTATAACTAAGGAGAGGAGGAGACTTGAAGTTGCCCACCAACAGCTGGCATATTCTTTGTAAATTTGCACCAATACATATAAATTAGCATATGCATCCCCCCAAAAACTCACTGTCCTCTTTTATTGGACAAATAGGCCAAACCCTACACCAAAGGATAAACGGACGTAAATCTGACATCAGGAATCACAAGACAGAGAAGCCAGTAGAAGAACACTTCAGTCTTCCAGGACATTCAATACAGGATCTCAAAGCAGCTGTCTTATTACAAAAGAATTTCAGAAACAGACTTGAAAGCGAAGTTGCTGAATTACAACTTATCACTAAACTGAACTATGGAGAGACCTGGTCTTAATAGAGATATTGAATTCCAGTCCCATTACATATGCTAATCATCTGCATACTATCCCTTGCTTTTCCTGTAGGACTAATTTGCAGTCGTTAACAGTCGTCAACAGGTTTACCACACCCACTGAGTCAATCACCCATCTCCTACTACCCTCCTGAGAAAAATCCCACCCCACCTTCCCACTATATATAAGGGTCTGGTGACTTCTCTTTCAGTGTATCTGAAGAAGTGTGCGTGCATAGGCTTCAGACAGGGCCACGCCCCCTGGGTACCTTTATCGGACTACACTTCAATATACGGGGGAGGTGATGGCGCTTCTTCCCCCTCCATCTACATAACAATACCAATGCCTAACCGCCAATACCAAGGAAGTTGTGACAATTTGCTACGAGGTAGGCGAAAAACCAAGTGGCTGGTGCCAATTTGCCAAGTGGAAAAATTTCTACCAGGCCCCTTAACGACGACCAACTGAGGTCCATAGCAAGGTCAAAGACGAAAAAACCTTAAAGGGCGGGAGGGTGGGAAACTGGAGCAGCTGGAAGCGGCAAAGAGGGAGATCCAAGGCCGCCCCTGCATTAAATGGAGCAGGCCATGCCTCCCCAGGCCAGCCGATTGGCTGGCTAGGGGATGATGCGATCGGGATTCACTCAATCACGCGGAGGCTGAGAGCCAGCCCCCACATGCATGGTGGGAGGGTGAAGCCCGCAACCCCACCTCCTACATCGGAAGTGGCTTTATGATATGAGCAAACCCCAATAAACTCAGTGGAACTTGCTTCTGTGTAGACACGTGCGGGATTGTACAGGGGTCTCCCTACTCATGCGGAGGTTACATTCCAGGGCCTCCCCACACAAAGCAAAATTGCAGAAGGAGAAGAGCACCCTCCAAGAACCCTTTAAACACCTTCTCTTCCATTCTCTATTCACACCCACACCAAATAAATACTGTATCCAAAAATATCCACAACTAGAATTGAAGCTCTGGGGCTGGAAAGAGGATGGAGGCCACGTGGGAAAACAGCTGCTACTGCTGCTGTGCTACAAACCAACTGTTAGGCAGGTAGGTTGAACAGCGTAAACAAAGCCCCATCGTACCTCTGGTCTATTTGGGGCTTCCTCTCTCCTCACTGACATCCTCCTTGAACTCCGGGGGAGGATCTCCTTGCGAGCCATGAGGATTTTACAGCTCTCACCTCCCATTTCTGGGTTTGAATTGAATTATTTACTTATTTCCCAGTTCCACGCATATACATGGAGTCATGTGCAAGTCAATTGTGCATAAGTAGGGGGGGATGCCTGTACTGTCAAAGGTCTGGTAGCCCAACTCCAACTGCAGGAAGGCAAGGAAAATGGATAACATTTCCATCACCTTGAAAACTTGAATCAAACGCACGCGTCAAAGGATGTGATACATACAGCCAAAGTTAAGGAAGAAGAGGATGTTACGATAGCAGTGCATTGAACTGCTTTGTCATTTGGGAAGCCTTTCAGGCTTGTACGGCACCTTCTCTCATAATATTCTTTTTAACTTCCAAGCCACATTTGAGCTGACACCCACTCTTTTTACAGTGATCAAGGGCAGCTGCAGCTTGAGGAAAGGAGCCTAGTGGTGTATAGTACATATTCTTTCTTTTTGCTAATAATGCAACACATTTTTCTTCCTACTATTGGCACTGAGGAATAAAAGCCAAATACCATCTGAAATGATAACCTTGCAGAAATGTGGTTTCACAGCACCAAAGGAACTAACACTCTCCTTTGTAGAGTTTAAGGAGACGGGGGGAATTGGCGCTTTCACGCACTCTCTCTCTCTCTCTCTCTATTTCTCACACAAGACTTATAAAAGCTTAATGTTATAATGACAGCATACCATACAGAAAGCTCCCAAGGGTTCTCTTTGGGAGTTTAAGACTTTGCTTTGGACTTAAAGAGAAGTATTTGCAGAGCAAAATACTCTTTCTCCCACCCCACCTGAAATACTTATGAATCATTCATTCTCAATCCAATGAGCAACAGCAAGTATGCTAAATCTCTGTGCAGAGTGATCTGAGATATGCTCAAGAGCAGGGGCAGCCAATGTTTCGGACTACAGCTCCCAAGAATCTCTATCATTGGTCATGCTGGTCTGGGTGGATGTGAATTGAATCCCGAACATCCGAAGGGCACCACATTGGTTACACCTGCTGTATAGGGAAGCAAGCCGAGAAGATCATAGCGAAACACCAATTTCCCACCACATTAGAAAGAGCCAATGTGGGGTCCTCCTGTTGTTTTGCTTCCATCAGCCCCAGCTAGCATGGCCAAGGGTTAGGGTTGTTGGGAGTTGGAGTTCAAAACACGTAGGGAGAAACCATGTTGGATATCCCTGCACTAGGATTACTGACTTTTTAAACTAAATCCCATTCTTTACCTTCAGTGGCACTCTGACATGTAGTAAGTGGTGTTTCTCTAGTCACCAGTATGGGTACCAGTTGTCGTCATCTCATTGCTCAGCTCAGTGAAGGCCAGCAAACTAGAAGAATCTCTGAGGTGTACTTGCCTGGAAGCTGAATGCTGACTCAGGTCCAGTCCTAGGGTCGGGCGAACAGCAATCCACACGGTCAGGCAGTATGGGGGTCAGGGAGTCTGATGATCATGGGGTCCAGGATCAAAACAAGCAGGAAGCAGCAAAGTAGGGCCAGGAACTACTAATGTTGTCACCAGCACGGGCTGCTGCTGGAAGCTTAGCCTGAGAAAGCTGAAGCCAGCTGGTTCTCATCAGTGCCTTCTCCTCTGAGTCCTTGAAGGCTGATCAGCTGCAGGTGGAGTCACTCTGCCTTCTCCCCCTTCAGGCTGCTGTTCAGAGGAGAAGCTGACTCCTGGCCTGTGACAGAAGTCTTGTGAGATGCAATAGGAAAAAAAGCTAGCAACCTTGGAGAACCCACTCTACACCTGTCATTATAAAGCTACACCCAAACAAGTATATCTATGATTTAACATGTAGTGGGTGATGATCCATATTCCTTTGGTTCCTTGTTCTCATTCATTGGGAGAATTGGGAAGGGGCATTGAGATTACATTTAGTGAGCTCAGATACTTATGTATCATTTATGTCGGAAGACATGAAATACCCAAGAGGCAGACTCAGATCAGATCCCTGTAGAGAAATCACACAGGAATTACTGACTGTCATGTACTGGTGAGATATTTCTCCTGTTGGCATTCAGCCCAAAATTTAGCATGGTATAAACGAGACAAACATAGTTAAGGCTGCACTTAATATTCACTGATTTCTTACCAAATTAGTATATTTGATGCTGCTAAACTAATTACTGGGGGTGGGGAAAACATTCACTTCATTGAACTTTTAGATTCATTCGATGCTACAGGAGAATGGTCCCCTCCAACAAAGCTGTGAATGCTTTTCATTGCAGTTTTACATTGGGACAAACCATTTTGTGTATGGGTGTCATCAAAATCATGTTGGATACCACAGTAAGGTTACCATATTTTTTTTTTCAATGAATCCAGGGACACTTTTCAACTTCAATGGATTTTGTATGGGGACTGATTTGTAAATCCGGGGACTGTCCCCTGGAAACAGGGACGTCTGGTAACCTTATACCACAGCCAATCAGATTAAATAGTAAGGAGGGCTAATGAGGCACAGCAAGGGCAAAGGTAACAAAGAAGGAGAAAAACAACTCAGAGATAAAGCAAGGAAACATCAATAAATTTACTAAGATAAATTTGCATCAAGTGCAATCAAATCAATGAGAACAGGAAGTACAATGAGAACAGGAAGTATCTTTTGACATCAGCAAACATGACGCCGAGTAAAGATCTTTAGATTAATCCTAGGTGGTCACTCTATATTACTATGGGTCTTCATTTTGTAGTAGATGGTGGATCTCTGTAGTACTTATTGCTCTTGAATTTTCCATAGGGAAGGTACTTGAAACCCTCTAAAAATGTTTACACGATACTTCTGGATTTTCAGGATTTAATGCTTTCGACACAAGTTGGGATGCTAGGAACTGGCAGTGGATGAGAGCTGTTGAGCCATTTTGCGTAGTGGTCTCAATTATTTTCCAAAGCCAATATATTTCAGAAAATACCCTGGTCCCCTGCTTTCATGTGAACAAGCTGTCTCATCTTCAGTACATCATTCCCATCATTGCAACTGCACGACTGCAGAGCCCTTTCCTCACCACTTAAAAGAACTGTATTTCCTTGTTATCTTCCCCTTCAAAGTTCTGAAGGTCAAGACGGGACATTTCTGCTTCTGTGAGTTTAAAGGGGTCTTTGGTCCTGGTGATCAGCAAATTGAGGGAATGTGGAAGCACTTCAAAACTATTTGGGAAATGAGAGTGTTGTCACATCCCACCTCATTGCCATCTGCTTTGCAGTAAGACACCATCCCAGTTTACAATGGCAAAGTTGAGAAATGTGATCAACCCACATGCCAGGCACATACACATACACAACTGATACAATTTCACTAATATACTTACTACAGCTGTTGTTAACTTCCCACAAAAGACTTTGTCCAAGCAGAAATCTCTATTCTTCCTTGAATTCTGTGTTAAGCTCAAATTAGGTGAAAACAGTGCTTTTTTCTAGCAGGAACTCAGGGGAACTCAGTTCCAGCACCTCTCAGGTGGGCTCCATTGCCATTCTAAGAGAACAAGGGAGGTGTTCATGGTGAGTTCCAGCACCTCTTTTTCTAGAAAGATAGCAGTGGGTGAAAATATAAAAGGAAGGACAGTGTACACTTTGGGAATACAATAATATGTTGTTGTTTTTTAATTTGTGGTATACAGTGGTACCTCGGGTTAAGTACTTAATTCGTTCTGGAGGTCCGTTCTTAACCTGAAACTGTTCTTAACCTGAAGCACCACTTTAGCTAATGGGGCCTCCCACTGCTGCCATGCTGCTGGAGCACAATTTCTGTTCTCATCCTGAAGCAAAGTTCTTAATCCGAGGTACTATTTCTGGGTTAGCAGAGTCTGTAACCTGAAGCGTCTGTAACCTTAGGTGTATGTAACCTGAGGTACCACTGTACATCTTTTCCTTAGAAACATGCTTTCCCCATCAGGCCTGTCAGGGTCCACTTGGTGGGTAGTCCAAACATCTGTCACTCCTTCCCCTTGATGTGCTAAAATGTACTATAATGCTGTTGGGAATTTGTTGATGGAGCAGTGCACCGTTCTCCTTAAAGGACCAGCCTCAACTATTCAACATGTATCCTTTGTTAGTATTTGTTAGAAAATGTATTTTACAAAGAAAAAAATTGCACTGGGGAAAAGAAAATCATTGTAATGTAATGTAACAGCTGCAGAATCTTGTGACTCCATTTAAGGTCACTGAAACGCTGAATCGTTGCCTTCTCAAGTTGTTAGCTCCATTTAAAAGTGAGCATGTGTGTCTGAGGTAGTAATAGGTGCAGTGGGAGTTGGCTGGTTGCTTCGCCATTGTTTTGCTGAGTACAGAGATGCTGTGTCTGTAGGAGTTTGTGAGGACAGACAAGCAAAAGGCAGGTAAAGACTCTCTCTTGGGCTCAAGGAAGAGAAACACATTGTAGTGGACTTGATGTGCATAAAAAAAAATACTCCTTGTTTATAGTTGTCAAGTAATGAGTCATCTTCAAAGTCTTATGTGTGGAGTCTACTTCATCACTAGGGCTTTGAGGTTGAAACTGCTGCATCACTCTGCATGGCTCAGAAAAATAGCCAACTTTCTTGTGTCAAGTTTGGTATTGACCATTTGAAAGTTCCTTGTCGTCTGCAGGTGAAGCTGATAAACCATAAAGAATCAAGCCATTTCCAGCTGCGACCTACATACCCCTCTCCACAGCCCATTGGTATGTCATAATTTACTATTGTCGAGAGCGAGACATCAGCAACTTTGTGTATAGAGAACAATGTGAGACTGGCTGATTCCTCCTTACAAAGGTTAAGCCCTCAAGTCACCACTTCCCTACCCAGCTTCCAGGAAGTAGTATTATGTAAAGTTCTTTAAAACTTTTTAAAGATCCATTGCAGAATCTGGAATAGAGTGAATTGTTGTTGTTGTTTAGTCGTGTCCGACTCTTCGTGACCCCATGGACCAGAGCACGCCAGGCACTCCTGTCTTCCGCTGCATCCCACAGTTAGGTCAAACTCATGCTGGTAGCTTCGAGAACACTGTCCAATCATCTCGTCCTCTGTCGTCCCCTTCTCCTTGTGCCCTCCATCTTTCCCAACATCAGGGTCTTTTCCAGGGAGTCTTCTCTTCTCATGAGGTGGCCAAAGTATTGGAGCCTCAGCTTCACGATCTGTCCTTCCAGTGAACACTCAGGGCTGATTTCCTTCAGAATGGATAGATATGATCTTCTTGCAGTCCATGGGACTCTCAAGAGTGAATAGAGTGAATAGAGTGAATACTTATCTCCAAAGCTTTGCAACACACAAAGCATCATATAAGATGCTATCAACTACTTTCCTCTAACCAGAGTAGGATGTTTGGAAGCTGCTTCAGTTAATTCTTAACCTATTAATCAGAAGAAAAGGAGGAAAAGTAAGGTGATAAAGGTGAAAGAATGGTACATTTTTCCTTGGGCAAAGAAAAAGAAAAAGTGGGGGGGGGGGCGGGAGACAATTTTTGCTAAATCTTAAGATGATTTCCCCCTAACTAGGGAAATAGAACTGTGTCATGGGCTCTAAATATGGTTGACAGTTCAGCGACTCAACGCTTTCACTGAAGTTTAATAACTATAGGGACTGAGTCTCAAAAACTACAAGGGCAATATATTGATGTATCCTTTCTCAGAGGAACTCGGATCAGCTCCTTGACTGACAGTTTTAAAAATGCTTTCAAGTATAATAAAATAGAAGCTCTGCTTTGTGTTCATAAAACATTCAACTGAATTACGCTGGCCTAAAATGAGTTGGTGTGGGATTTCTCCAGGATTGATGCACTGGTGAGTAGAGGGTTGGGGGCGGGGGAGGATGTTGCCATACTGAAAATAAGCCAAGCACAAATTCTTCAGAAATTAATCGTTTTTCATTCAAATAATATTTTGCTAAGTAAGGGTGAGGAACACCATGCAACAGCATAAGCAAATCATCTCTCCAAGTGAAGTGCAGTAATTTAATACTTCACAGGTTGATTCTTTCCCCAGGCAATAGATGTGTTGACCCAGCCACCTTGATGTTTTCCCATTATAAAATTAATTCAAATGGCACAGGGAAAATTTGTTTTCATACTATTGATCTGCAAACAGATTAGCATTTTTTTTCCTTCCTGTCACTCAGTGTTGCCTTTTATTAACGATTTCTCCCACTCTCAACTAACTCCAATTTCCCTATTCTGTTGCATAACATAAATTGCCACTCAGTTTTCCCTGGATTTTTAAAATATGCAACAAACAACCAAAAAGCCCATTCTGGGCACTATCCAGCAAAGCTGGGCATTTAAAGCCCCAGTGATTTCAGCTGGAGAGAGATCTCTGCTCAATGTTTCCATCACTTAAAGTAATAATCCAACTTGTTGGAAGGGCTTTAGGACATTAGGTATTTGTTTGATGACTTAATGCGCTCTTATTAGTACTCTTTTTTCACCATGATACACTGTAACATTTTTAAATTGAAAAACCTTCCATTTTCTTAAATCAACTCATTATTTTATTTAGTATTTATTTTCTCATTATTCTTTCTATATATACTCCACCTTATTTTAATGTACTTAACTTATTTCTTAATATTCGGTGGCCTGTTGCTATATCTTCATTCTCTCCTATAATGAAAATTCCATTAAAATGTTTTTTTAAACAACATATATAACTGGGACTTAAAATGACTAATTGTACAAATAAATATCTCTTTTTATCATACATGGGTTCTCTTTCTGGATGTAAATTTGTGTCCCATGATATACATGCAGATCCCACTGAAATCTGTGGTGGTTTAAAACACATTGTTTGGCACAACGATGGAAATTGGGTGGAAATTAACATTGTGGTGGTGGTTGTAGTTTTTTGGTGACAGCTGAAAACCCATTCAAGCGGAAAGGCGGTGTTTTGGGGTTAGACTGTTGGACAAGTACCTGGGAGAAAATGAAGCTCCATGAGTGATCTTGGTCCAGTCACTGTCTCTCAACCCAACCTACCTTACAGAGTCTGGTCTGGGACCATAATAAATTCAATTCAATTCAATTCAACATACCTTACAGGGCTGTTGTAAGGATAAAGTGGAGTGGACAAACCACAACTACTGTCTTGTACTGCTCAGGGAAAGGTACAATATGAATGTGATAAATAAATGCTTAGATTTGCAGTAGAAACACAGCACAGCACAAGTTGTAACTTCCTCAATTCCTGCACTAGATCTAGATGGTGTGTGGATTCCATAGAAAAAGCAAGTACTCAGTCTCCATTGATTTTAAAATAAAATTCCATGTGTACACAAGCCTATGATAATAATAGATGGAACATTCCATCTCACTATGTTTAATGGTGGATTTCCCCTGAAATTCAACTCACTATTGTGGTGCTGAAACTAAGTAGCAAAACCTACAATATAGAACCATGATGGGGAAAATACAAATACTACATGCTTCAAACTTTCCTCTTTACTAGATCCTGTTTTTAAATATCTAACTTTGTAATCTACTCTCTCAGGGCCAAGTGACGCTGTTTGGCCAGGAGATCCATGATTGATCTTCCAACTTTGCTTTGCTTTCCCTAAATTCATTTATCTCCTTTTAAGCTTTCTGCTTGTGCCATTTTCCCCAGTGCAAACCACTTTCTCCATTTGATCCAGTGGGACGTGGGGGTGGAGTGACTATCGTTTCTCCCATCATGGAGCAAAACAGCAGTCTGGTCGGGGAAATTTGGATCAGTAAGATGTCACTAAGGAAAAGGCTAAATAGCCCCCAGACCACTTATCAAATCAAATTAGTGACATCCCTCTGTAATTGTATTTGGTTTGAGGGAAAATAATTAGACCAATCTCTGTTTCCTCCTTTGTAACGTGTAATTTGGCCACAAAAGAAGTTCTCGAAGCTGGTGTGCATATTCGGGATCCAATTCTACATCACATGTTGAAATAGAAAGTTGACTGGTGCATCTGTTTTCACAAGAGATGAAAGTGAGCAAAGCCTCTCCCTGTTTTATTCATGTTAAATGCAGATGAATTGAACAAGTTGGGTTGGAGAGGAGGGTATGGAAACACTTGATGGCTTATATTGTACAGCTTCTGAAGTCTCTTGTACAACAAGGAGTCACCTGTAATGTGTTCGTTTAAGCCATTAATAGAGGAACATTTACACTGACTCGGGTGATATTTGTTGACAGGTTAATAGATAGCACAATTCCAAGGCTGTTGATCACAGCCCCATAATTGCTTCACAACATCATTAACACATACCATATCAAGCGACTGGAAAGATCTTGTTTCATCAGTTTGAGCTAAATCCATTTATGCTGGTATTCGGGGGGGGGGGGGATAGAGAGAGAGAAGTGGGAGAAGGAAGAGAGAGGGAGAGGAAGAAGAAGAAAAAGAAAGGAGGGAGGGAAATAAGTAAGTAAATGTGCCTCGGGGAAAATATGCTCTGATGTCATCTATCTTCCTGACACAAAGTTCACAAAGTGCTGACAGAGATCTTTGGTTGTTGCTGCTCTAGACTTAACACTGGATTTCAGATTTGCGGGGGAATTAATGACACCAAACACTGAAGTTTGAACTACGCTACAGGCACATACTTCTGGCTGCTTTGGGCGGGGGGGAAACATACACAGTCATGCTCCCAACTTGGAAAAAGAAACCTCAAAAAGTCCACACGTGATTATGCACTGGCTGACAGAAATCTAGAAAAAAATATATATTCTTATGCTGCCCTCATCTCTTTCTACTCTACTTTTACTGCCTTTAATTCCTCTGTAGATGTTGAAGATTTGTGAGTGACTGAGATGCATTCATAAATATATAGGAAGCCTTTTTCATAAATAATACCCGCACACATTGAAATAAATCAGCAGCCCCCTCCACATCAGATTTAAAAATGGGTCCAAAAAGTAGCATGCTAAATTTTGCTTGGATCAACATGAGTTACCCTCAAGCATTTCACAATGAAAATGGGAATACTTTTGTGCATTTACGGCACCCCTATTCTCATGCCAAGAATCAGGCATATGCTACCTGGATTACTCTAATGCACACTAGCAAAATGTCTTAAAAGACTTCTCAGATCTCCCCTAAAGTCACAGTTGAAATTGGAACAAAAGAAGGGCAGCAATTTTCCAGGGATGGGTCTCAAGAACATGGGTGATTGTCCCTGGAAAATAGTAGCAGTTGCAGTACATGGTATGACTACAGTGGTACCTCGGGTTACATACGCTTCAGGTTACAGACGCTTCAGGTTACAGACTCCGCTAACCCAGAAATAGTGCTTTAGGTTAAGAACTTTGCTTCAGGATGAGAACAGAAATCGTGCTCCGGCGGCAGCAGGAGGCCCCATAGGCTAAAGTGGTGCTTCAGGTTAAGAACAGTTTCAGGTTAAGAACGGACCTCTGTAATGAATTAAGTACTTAACCTGAGGTACCACTGTATACCAGAAGAAGGATATAGAGATGTCATTGAAATTCTACTCAATATTGATCCAGAACAGATTCCATTGTATAGTTAGCAGAGTGAAAACTTAAACATGTTGCAATATCCCCCCCAAAATAGACCAAAGACAATTCTATGTCATCCAGCAGAGTTTTACTGCTACTGAAGGCAAATGAGCATAATGGGCACAAATCCAATACATTCAGGGTTGGCACTGTCCCTAAGAAATCCAGTTGCAGCACACTTAACTTAAACTTACAATAACTTATAATAAGTCTAAACCTTAACACTAACCATACTATGTACAGAACATCACACCAGAAGGAAAGGAGAGACAGGAAGAGAAAGTGAAACCCATCCTTCTGGCATGATCTTGACAGAAGAGATAAGAGAACCAGTTTAAGCCAGCTGTACTCAGCTTCTCTGAAGGAATAACCCAGACATCATGCACTTTCTGCTTGTTTCTTTCACACAAAGAAACTTCCAGAGCCCTCTTGAATTAAGTAGAATAGGAAAAGTCCCTACACATCAGATCAGTACTTTCTGTACTAAGAAATGCAAACCAACAAGAGATTTTTTTAACAACACAATCCCACACATGTCAACTCACCACGAAAGCCCATAGATTTCAGGTTGCAGACTGAAGGGAAAACAAACCAGGAATTATTTCACCGTGAAATGCACTGAAATTCAACAAGCTCAGGTTAATTTTAAAAATTCAAACAGCTTTGCTGTAGGCGAATTATATTGACAACCGCAGTTAAGGTGGAGAGTTTAGATAGATAGATAGATAGATAGATAGATAGATAGATAGATAGATGATAGATGATAGATTAGATAGATAGATAGATGATAGATAGATAGATGATAGATAGATAGATAGATAGATAGATAGATAGATAGATGATAGATAGATAGATGATAGATAGATAGATAGATAGATAGATAGATAGATAGATATAGATAGATAGATAGATAGATAGATAGATAGATAGATGATAGATAGATAGATAGATAGATAGATAGATGATAGATAGATGATAGATAGATAGATAGATAGATAGATAGATAGATAGATAGATAGATGATAGATGATAGAGGATAGATGATACATGATGATAGATAGATAGATAGATGATAGATAGATAGATAGATAGATAGATAGATAGATAGATAGATAGATGATAGATAGAGATAGACAGATGATAGATAGATATAGATAGATAGATAGATAGATAGATAGATAGATAGATAGATAGATAGATAGATGATAGATAGATGATAGATAGATGATAGATAGATAGATAGATAGATGATAGATAGATAGATAGATAGATAGATGATAGATAGATGATAGATAGATAGATAGATAGATAGATAGATGATAGACAGACAGATAGAGGGAGGGAGCTGTATTGGATTCTTTAGTATCTGTTACTCCTGTGTTAGTGTGTGCAAACTGCAGTCAAAAGTGTCCCCCTCCTCTCCTTTTCACAAGTTGCAGTAGTGATGAGATGAATTAGTGGTGACACATCTCTTCAACCATAGGTGCATAACCTTAGGACAGACAGCTGCTTGGGCGGTCTTGACTGGGACTCCCAGCCTCAGCAAACACATTTGATGCTCATTCATGGTCTCTTGGCTTTTTACGGCCTCAGCCATCTGTCAGGATGGCACCCTGCCTTCTCGCAAGTTGGCTAGGCTGCGAAGGCAGAGGTGCCAAACAAATATGGGTTTAAATGACAGTCTGCACAAAAATGACTGAGTCATTGCAGCTCCCGGACATTCCTTTTTGACAGGCCTGTGAGAAATACATTTATGGACCTCAGACAGGATTCACATACTTACTTCATCAAATGCCCATAAGAAGGATTAGCAGAATTCTCTCCCAGCTTGCATTAAGCCTGCACGCCTGAGCACACCTACAAGGGAGTAAGTCGGACTGTAATCATTTGCATGCACATCTAAGTAAACGATCAAAACAAGACATCTCTCACCTCCCTGCATTGCTTGCCACCCCTCCTCAGTGCTTTTCTTCGGGGGGTGGGGCGCAGGGGTACACATACCCCTAAACATTTTGTGAATCTTTATACTTTTGTCCATTTGCTTTATTTTAATTTTCCTGATTTGAAGTATAAAATGGTGATTTTCTTGAGTCAAAATGAGAGTATCCCTAAACATTTTTTAAGAAAAACAACAACACTGCCCCTCCTTAATCAAGCTGGTTTCCCTAACCAACATGGTCTCACCTTTTAAAATGATTAAATAAATGCAATGGTTGTTTTATTTTAAAGGGGGGAGAGAGAATACAGTGACAGGAGAGGACAAACAATTACACAGAGTAATTTGGGACTTTAGTATTACCCTGATCCAACTCACATACACTCCAACATTTATCCAATGAAAATAGGGGCATCCTGTTCAACAACAACAACAACAACAATTCATCTGACGGTGATACACCAACCACTCTGAGCAGCATCCAGCATATATAAAGCATACTAAAACATTAAGCATTTAAAAACTCCCCTATACAGGGCTGCCTTCAGATTTCTTCTAAATGTTGTATAGTTACTTATCTCCTTGGCTTAGTGGTCACACAATTCCATACCCTCCAACATTCCTCCGATGAAAATAGGGATGTCCTAAGGGAAAGAAGGGGCGTGAGTGGTGCTGTGGTCTAAACCACTGAGCCTAGGGCTTGCCAATCAGAAGGTTGGCGGTTCGAATCCCCGTGATGGGGTGAGCTCCCACTGCTCTGTCCCAGCTCCTGCAAACCTAGCAGTTCAAAATCATGTCAAAGTGCAAGTAAATAAAGGTAAACAGCGTTTCTGTGTGCTGCTCTGATTTCACCAGAAGCGGCTTAGTCATGCTGGCCACATGACCCGGAAGTTGTCTGCGAACAAACGTTGGCTCCCTCGGCCAGTAAAGTGAGATGAGCGCCACACCCCCAGAGTTTTTCATGACTGGGCTTAACGGTCAGGGGTCCTTTACCTTTACCTTTACCTTTAAGGGAAAGCAGGACATTCCTAGATCAAATCAGAAATCAGAATGGCTGCTGTAAATCTGGGACTGTCCCTGGAAAATAGAGATACTTGGAGGGTCTGTTCACAGGTTCACAGTGCAATCTGACATTGGCATTTGAAACCTCATCCAAATCACCACTATTTGCCTTAAAATAAGGCTACACACAGAGCTGATTCAACCTTCTAATATGTGTGATGCCCTATGGAGTTTCTATAGATATCCAAAATTAAGAGTTGGAAACACAGAAAACTCCAAGTTAATTATTCCCCCCCACCCGAATCCTCACTTGAAACTGGCAAGAGAAATCTCTTTCTTTTTAATAGCAATTTCCTACAATGAGGAAAATTTTCCTCTGTTGGTGAGTACTAATCTACCAAGTATTGCAGCCTCCTTCGTTATTTATATGCTGATGACAGATCCCTCAAAAGCAAAATATGGAAACTAGAGTGCTTTGGTTGTAAGATAGAACATTGATATAGTGCATGTATCAGATAGGGGTGTGCATTCGCTTCTAAAATGAATGGAAAATGAAATGTACTCCATTTGTTTCTAATTCATTTCTATGAGATGAAAACACACAAATGAGGGAGAGAAAGAAATGAAATCCCCCTTCATTTCATTTCTCCTGCTTGTTTCTTGTAGCAAGGATTCCTGAAAATGACAGAAGTCTGCACAGCATTGCTTACAAAAATGCTATGTGTTGTTTCATAAAGGGAACATTTTTGGGGGGGAGGGAGTATCTTGGAGCGCTCTCAAAGTAAAAAGAAAAGGTAGACAAACAAGAAGCATAAAGCAATGTGAAGCTTATAGAATTTCACCATTTTAAAATGTTGTGCATAAAATGAGGACCCTTTCTCCAGTCTCTCTGAAATTCAGCAGATCCGATGCCTACAGTGATATGATTTCTTTATTTATCTAAAATATTTTTATGCCAGCTGATATTCAGAATTACCCTCTTCCTCATGGGACATATTCAGGAAAAGAAGAGGCTAAGGAGTAAACCCTACACAAATCCAGACTTGAGTCCCTATGATGGCTGGCTGGCATCTTGTGTGCCTCCTTCTGGGAACTTCTGAAGCCAAACTGGTACCAAATGTATTGGTCTGCTTCCTTTTGGACAACGTTGATGATGCCAAGAGTGGGGTATTGTCATCTGGGTAGCCCAGAACCACCATAAACACTAGCCAGAGAGGTCACTTCAGCGCTGCTAACACAGCAAAAACAACATGGGAGGCAATAGTTTGGAGTTACCACTCTCTGCAGCCACAGCAGGTGCTGCGACTCTCCAGCAGTTTGGGCTTCACCCCTGGAAACGCACTCCATTGTTTCTTGAGTCAGACAGATGCCAACAACAACAATATTCAGAATTCATATGTGGTACAAATTGACTGTTTAAAAACAACATACAAAAAAAATAGAACAATTGAAATCCGTTGTAGAAATACCAGAAAATTCAGTGCAATTTGCATTGGAGAAAGTTTTATTTTGAAGTTTTGTGTCTTATGTGTGGAAAGGTCCAAATATAGAGGCATTAGAAAACAGTCTGTGTCTACACTATAGTGTAAAAATAAAATAAATAGGAAACAAACTCTGAATGAAATAATAGCTGCCTTCAGGTGATATGTTCTTAGTTGAAAAAACACATGTGGGGCAGAAATGAGTGTGATATCTGCCTGACCCATCTCTGTTCCAATCAATTTCCAACTCAGAGACATTGACAGAGAGAGTTTCCAGGATTACAGGAGATTCCTTATTTCAGACCTTCATGTTTCATGAGGTGGAATGGTCCTAGCACACTTATCTGAACTCCCCCCCACCCAAGTTTTGTTTTTTTTGTTTTTTCAATAAAGAATGTCATGCATGAAGATAGCTACTAACAGGAGATGAAAGGACAGAACAAGCAATGAAGCAAATGAGATTGCCATAAAGGAAATGATAAACAGAACAAAAATGCCCATCCTTAATATCAGAAGCGTCGTTTAATGGCGTGAATCAGTCAAATATCCTGTGCCTGAGTGGTTCAGGATTTGTACAGCAAACCCCAGTGTTACAGAGAAATGGAACTGCGTATCACAAGCAGACAGATGACACCGTGCCCCAAACCTTCTAATGATTGCTCCCAACAATATAGCTGTTTCACAGAATTGGGGTTAAAAACATGCCTTGTGGCACCCCACAACTAAACTACAGTGGTACCTCGGGTTAAGAACTTAATTCATTCTAGAGGTCTGTTCTTAACTGGAACTGTTCTTAACCTGAGGTACCACTTTAGCTATTGGGGTCTCCCGCTGCCACTGCATGATTTCTGTTCTCATCCTGAAGCAAAGTTCTTAACCTGAGGTACTACTTCCGGGTTAGTGGAGTCTGTAACCTGAAGGTACCACTGTACAAGAATATAGATCTCCTCCAATGCTATTGTTCTCAGACTGACCATGCAGGAAAGAGTGGAAACTAATGCAGAACAGTGCCTTCAACTCCCAATCCAGGGAGACAGCCCTGCAAGCTACCATGTTCAAATGCATCAAAAGCCACTGGGAAAAGCGGGTTCAATTAACCCTGTGTCAGGAATGAGCCAGCTCCAAGTGAAGGTTAGCAGCCAACTGCAGAAAGCAGCCAGGAACAGAGAGGCTTAGTCAGGCCGGGGAGAGCCGGCAGCTGAGGACTTTGGCTCTTCCTGACCTTAACGGGCAGGCTGATAAGGCAGTAGCTGAGAGCAGGCTAGAAAGCAACCAAAGCTCACCAGAAGCATAAACAGGCGTGAATGAACTCAGAGATAGGATCTCAGAAAAGAAAGAGGTGGGAGCTGATCCACTAAGTACGAAGAGTCGGCGAATGGGAGGGCTGCTAGATAGGAAGCAAAACAAAAAAAATGTAAGGTTTGTAAGTTCAATATCTTCTGTTGACGCCAGAAGGAGTCTTCAGAAGGTCTTCTTGAGTAATGGTGCTGGAGGCTTTGTTAGTGCCGTCTGAAGCTATCTGTTTATTTTTGCAATAAATCCACCTTTTAATTAGCTACACTGACTGCATTATCAAGCTAGGAACCTGGACTCCTGACACTCTGTCTCTCTCTCAAATGAGGTCATCGGTCAGGGCATCTGGGGTTGATTATATGCCAAAACTAGGTTAGGGTCCAAACAAAAATGAAACCAGGTAATCTGTTTCCTCCAAAAGTGTACGTAACTAAATCACTATGAACATTCATTTGCCCCCCAAAGAGGTATTTGGGGCAGTTGTCAAATATCTCGAGGTACAAGGAGAGCTTTTTCTAGAGCAGATACACCACCACCTCCTTCAAGGAGGTACAGACCTTCTCCCCCCTTGCATAAAGATGTGTTAACCACTTGCTGGATCCAGCCAGTTGGCCCCTCCTGACTCGCACAAACAAGCCAAAATGGGCAAGGATAAAGAGGGTAAATACATTACAGGTATATATGGAAAGTGTCACATTTAATTTCAAAAGTAGAAAGTTATGAAAATGGAGGGATTAGCTAATATAAACTTGAAAGGGAGAGTCATATCTCCACAGGCTCCTTAAGAATGATTTAAATTGAGTTAAACAGAGGCTCATTTTAATGTGGGTTTGATATGGGTTCCAAGAATAGGAAAAGTTGAAATAAGTCAAAGAAGATGCCAGCATGGTTAACAAGCAGGATAGCCGAAGCAAGACCCCTTCCAGGAAAATGATCTGTCTTTCCCAAATAAGGTAAATGAAAATGCACACAAATTCTGACAGAACAAATATAAGTGGACAGCTCTTACTGAAATTGGAACCCCAGACGATTGAAAGAATGGCTTTATAAAAATTGACATTATTATTACGTTGACATGGTGTGCACATTATCCTAAGATCAGAATGGGCATTTATTTCATGGGAGTTCATGCAGAAGAATTTACTGGTGTGTTGCTTATTCATTTTTATGAATGACCAAATAATTAACATGGTTCATTGCCTATGCTAAGATTTTGCTGTGTCTAAAGCATCTTTCTTGAAGAGATCTGTTTATCAACATGCTGTTTGACTCATCTATGGTTTCATGAATAACAGAGCTTATGAGTCACCAATCATTCCTCATCACAGATCAG
Source organism: Podarcis gaigeae (assembly GCF_964106915.1). Lineage (NCBI taxonomy): Eukaryota > Metazoa > Chordata > Lepidosauria > Squamata > Lacertidae > Podarcis > Podarcis gaigeae. The sequence continues at coordinate 17,166,630 of NC_139685.1, read as the reverse complement.
TGTGCTCACCATGTACATTGACTAAAAGGTCAATAATCAGAAATACAATCTGTCCAATGCTCATTCATCTTTTTTAATGTTGGAACTTTCTTCAGAACACTTTAATCTACGTTATAGGTGCTGTGCTAATCCTCTCTTGATTTTCTTAATCAGCTTCATCCAGGCACACTTACTCCTCCATCAAAAGTTTTCAATTTCACATTGTGAAAAAAAATGTAATAATATATTTAGAGCTTACAGGGAAAATCTATGCATGTCTAAAAGGAAGTGAGTTTCATTAAATTCAGTGGAATTTATTCTGAAGTAATGTACTTTATTTCAATTTTTAAATCTATAGGGTTGTTTTTATTTTGATTCTATATTTGTGGTTTTATAGTTTGATTTTGTTCTGTTAATCACCCTGAGACCTTCAGGTATAATAAATAAATTAATAAATTAATTTAATAATAATAATAATAATAATAATAATAATAATAATAATAATATCTTCTTACATCTTTTTACATGGAGTCCAAAAATAAAAGTTGATTTTTTAAAATAAAAAAGTCTTATTTTTCCAGATGCTATTAACATATTAAGAACATTCAGTGCTATTTTTCTAGAAAAGCAACATGAACACTTCCCTTGTTTTCTCATAATAACAATGGCACCCGTCTGAGAGGTGCTGAAACTGAGTTCTGGCAAGTTCTGGGTGCAAAAAAGCCGTGAGAACATGATATTATTGTCATTCATCTGTCTTGAAAGACAATGTGCCTCCAGGTGCAAAGTCAAACTGCTGTGTTAGTAGCACCGAAGTCAACTCCCTAGGGTGCGAAGCTGGGCAGTGTGTATAGAAGTCCCGGGCTGCCCAGATGAGGAGATTTCCCTCTCTTGGCCTTGTATTTGGCACCAGCTTAGTTGCAGGAGATGCCGGAAAGAGGGAAAATATAACTTTTTAAAAAATTCAGTTGTGAATGCCAGTGAGGAAACAAAGCTGGATCAAATGGACCCTGAGTCAAAGGGGGCACTCAGGAGTCACTTCAGATCAGTGGGGACTGTTTCCAGAGCTCCAGTTGGGGGTCTATACTAAAGCTCATATCTGATGTGCATCCTGAGTTTGACACTAGAAAGTTGGTGTGTAATAAAGTGCTATGACTAGGTCTATTCCTTCACAATCCAACAGGTATCAACAAATCAAACCTGGGAAGGGGAGACTGTATGATGGCATTGGGATACAACCAGTGCCAGATTTATGTCTAAGTTAAACAAGCTGTAGCTTAGGGCCCCACTCTCTTGGGGGGGCCCAAAAAAATTAAACAGGGAAAAACCTGGATGTACATTTCCAAAATATAAGATAAAAAAGAAATAAAATAAAACCTACATACAGCAACAGTGTTTTGTTTTGTGTAGACTCCTATGATGTAAGTATTGGGGCCCTAATCATTTTAAGTTAGAGCTTAATAATTATTTCACTATTAATATACTTCTTCTTAATTGTATTTCAGTTCAACAATTACTTTGATAAAATACATATTTTGTTACGTGTAAATAGCTTTAGATATCTACAGTGGTGCCTCGCAAGATGAAAAGAATCCATTCCGCGAGTCTCTTCGTCTTGCGGTTTTTTCGTCTTGCAAAGCAAGCCCATTAGCGGCTTAGCAGATTAGCGCTATTAGCGTCTTAGCGGGCTCAGTGGATCAGCTGATAAGCGGCTTAGCGGATCAGCTGATAAGCGGCTTAGCGGCTTAGCGGATCAGCTGTTACGCGGCTTAGCGGCTTGGGAAAAAGGGGGGGAGGAACACCCCATCGCAGGAACTCGCAAGACATTTTTGTCTTGCAAAGCAAGCCCATAGGAAATTCGTTTTGCGAAGCACCTCCAAAACGGAAAACCCTTTCGTCTAGCGGGTTTTCCGTCTTGCAAGACATTCGTCTTGTGGGGCACCACTGTATTAGGTCCATAAATTACCACATAGCATATATTCAACACAAAAAACAGCAACAATTTGTGGTTGACAAAGGACTGCTGGACATATAAAGAGCCCCATTACCTTCTGTAGCTTAGGCCTTTATCAAACCTAAATCTGGCCCTGGATACAATAAGCCAACAAGGTTGTTGCCAAGGTAAGGTGCTTTCCTGCTTCCTTTGCCTCTGTCTTTCCTTCCATCCCTCTCTGGTAATTTAGATAATAAGATCCTTGAACAGACACTTGAGAAGAAGCTGCTTATGTTACTCTGTGAAGCACCATGTTCATAGCTGATGTAATAATGAGAAAAGGATAAGGAAGAAGAAGTCCACAGCAGAATTTTTTACAAATTTATTTGCCTCTATTTGAATTCCTTGTACACAAGCTGTATGGAGAGTATCTGGGATTTTTATTTGTTTTGGGGTTTTTTCAAAGCAATGGTCAAATACAATAAATATTGCGCGTCGAGGTCCCCAAGACAGCCCCCAAATAAAAACACAATTGACACTTAATTTTTGTTTAAGGTTTTTGGCATAATTTTGGCCACATCTTTATTCAAATTACAGCAATGTGAGTGGTTGCTTAGGCATTGGTAGCACTAACTGACCCCACACGGGGACAGCTCTGACATTCGCACCCCCTGCGAAGTCAGAAAGGGTAAGTCACCTGGGTAGAGAGACGGGACTGGGAACCTCTCCCCAGAATGCTCCCAGGGGCTTGCGTGGCCCTAGCCCCTTGCCAGGGGGTTTCAGACAAAAGCATGGGGAGCCCCTGGGTTCCTTTAATGGAAAACCCTTGAAGCAGCAGCAGCAGCATTTTGGAGGGGCAGGCACAGCCAAATCCACACCCCTCCACCAACCAATTCCCAAACCAATGCCTAACCGCAACCTTAAAAGTTGTGATGATTTGCTACGCAGTAGGCAAAACCAAATGGCACACACTAATCAGCCAAATGGACAAAATTCCTACCAGGCCCCTGTCCCAAAGTAGACGACTCCATGACAGACATAGCAAGGTCAAGCAAACAGCCTAACATTAGGGAAGGGAGGGCAGGTGATCCGAAGCACGCAGCAAAAAGAGGAAGTTCGTCGCTGCGTGCATTGTATTTAACAAATAGGGCTGTCAATCAATAAATGGCAACATATAAATCTCCCCAGTAACAGCCCACCCCTGCTTAAAGATGGCCAAACTCTTTTGCCCAGCAACAGTGAGGTATCTTGTCATCCCCAACCGCAACCCGTGCTCTCCATGAGGGAGAACATGCTTTATCCCCAAAATAATGTGCCAGAGTATGCCCCATTCGCTTTAACAAAGTTTGCACTGATTAAGCACTTAGAGGGTCAAACAGCCATCCTGATATTGTCACAGAAATTTTCATAAACAACTTCTCTTGCATACAGTCCAGTTCGAACAACCCTGCTGATCCTATATTAAGTATGATGAATGCCAAAACATTGCTGAAAAGCCTGAAGCATTATTGTGGATCAACAAATTTTAATAATGCAAATGTATTATCTCTTTTTCAAAGTATGTTATTATTGTACTTTATTAAAAGTTTAATATATTTTAATAATATTTTATGTAGTGCTTCAAAAGACATATTTAAAATGTACACACGTAGTGATTTATATTTCTCATATACACACATAAGCTCTATTGCTTTTCTGTTTAAAACTTCCCACAAAAAAACCATTCAAGAAGCAAAAGAATAATTCCAGTGCAACGTGTGTTTTGGTCAAGCAGCAACTTACAAATTCATCTTGTGAATTAACTTCTGATGAACTTTAGTGGTAACTCTAGGAATCAGTGTTAACAATGCTAACCACAAGCTTGGTGAGATCTTTTACAGTCTGTAGCTTCTCCAGAGAAAAAGAAACCTGCCAAGCTAAGGTCAAATAAATCCAAAGTCTTTAGTCCGGGCATATTTTAAAATAAGCGGTGTTGTTTTTTCCGTTTGGATTTTTCTGCATATACAAAAGAAGAAATGTCTATATATTCTCTTTATTTTATTGGCAAAATATGATGAGTTTTGTAGGCAAGGTTAACATTCCAATGGGACAAAGCCTGCCAAATTTCAGAACAATATCTGTAGCGGCTTTCCCTCAAAGAATGCCTGTAGGTTTTGAGTGAGTAAAACAGGAATCATTTCACCTCACTTAATCCTTTGAGGGCAATTGGTCTTAAAATAGCAGATACAAGAAAATGTCCTATGCAAGAAATACATGAAAATGCAGACAGATAGGTCCAGTTTTTATTTTTTGTCCCAGGAGTCTTTACATTTTATTTTGGGCAGAAAAGTAGGAGAGACTCGCTATCATCCTTGTGTCTTTGTTGACACTAGATTGGGCATCAATTGAATAGGTTCCCAAGGTGGAGTTTTGCAAAGAGCTGCAAAGTGTTTTGATTTGAAGATTGGTCTGGTTTAGGCAAGCAGAGAAGATGGAAGGTCAAGGAGTTGGCACCGGCTTTCCCCCCTTCTCCATTCACTTTTGAGGGTAATAAAAAATGACTGTAATTCAGGTATTGCCAACCTTTTAATCCGAGTGGCATATTTGGGGTTTTGTGAAAATGGCATGGGGGCCAGGCACAAAATGGGTACTTTGGGTATATGTTGCATCACAAAATGGATGCTGTGAATACAAGGCATAATGCAAAGTGGCTGCCATGTGTGAAAGCAGAGAGAGAAAATACAGGACCAACAAATGATACCAGCATGCCCCCATCAGCTCTCCCACCAAAATGGGGAAAATTCATCTTCATCATTCACTATGTTCACCCATAGAGAAGAGTATGTATTTATTTCTGAAGGGTATTTACTGTAAGGCTACCAGACATCCCCGTTTCCCAGGGACAGTCCCCAAATTTACAAATTAGTTCCCTGACAAAATCCTATCATTCCTACTGAAGTTGAAAAGTGTCTCCGGATTCATTGGGGGGAAAATCTGGTAACCTTAATTTACTGACACCTTTTGTGGCTGCCATTGAAGGCACTGGTGTCACCTGCAGATGCTGTGTTGGTGACCTTGCTATAATGATGATGGCTATAGTTCTAGAAAGATATCCTGCCCATCTCGGCAGCCTTTTGTGTGTGTGATGCACAGCTAAAAGAAAATATTGTGTAGCTAGGGTGCTCACACAGGGTCCAAGAGAATAATGGAGCCAAATATTTTGGCCAGTACTCTGCTGAAAACAAATTAATGGAAGGACAGTGAACTCAGTTCAGTTTTGGTACCCACAACAAATTCCAGGGTCCAATATTTCTTTTTTTAATTCTAAGCACATATCTTTTGCATCTGGCTTCACCGGGTAACTCTCACAATTCTAGCAAAAAAACAAAACAAGAAACCACCCAAATTAATTTCCCAAAGCCCCGAGTGTACCCTTGATCCAGAACACAACATAGAATTCTCTTCAACACATATGGGTTCAATGGCAGATGTAAAGGAGTTTCCCACTGGAATGTCATTGAGGTTAGGTTTATTTGAAGGTAGCAAGCTTAAAAGGCAGTCATAGCATGTCTAGTACAATCAAAGGGGAAGGCTGAAAGGGCCATGCGTGCGGGTATTTTTTTTGGTGGGGGAGAAATTGGTCAATCTTTTTTGATTGGACTCTAGCAAGCATTGCTTTACTTTAATTTTCTGGATAATTTAATGAAGAAACTCCACTACAAAATATTGCATTAAGGATATTTGATTCCCAGCTACTTAGAAAGAAGTACTTTCCTATTTCTTTTGTTCAGCTAAAACAGGAATTAAATTTTGTCTCGGCTGCAAATCTAATTGCTCAGTATCGATGTGTCTTTTTCAAGCACAATTGTTCCACTGAGAAAAGGTGCATCCTGAATCCTGATGCAAGGCTTATATTTTATGAAGATGGATTGCAAATTTGCATTTTTTTTAAAAAAAAGAAATGTGTGCAATGAACATTCTTTTTGTCTTCCTCAATCCTTTTAACCTTGCTTCATGCATGTATTATGCTGAAAGTGCTGAAATGTTTGATTTTTCCTCAGTTTGAACGATCAGTTCAATTTACAGCTTAACCATTTGCATAAGTGGAACTCTGTTGTAAAAACTTGAAGCATACACTTCTCCTTGGCTAACATTAAGCAAAAGGAGTAAGTGACTTAAACCAAAAGTAGATTTTCAGGATCATGTTTGAAAAACCTTGAAGCTTTCAGTACAGTCGGACAAAAGAAATGAATCATTTAGAATATTTTTATTGAATTAACAAAAATGTTTCTGTTTGGCAGTTTAGCATTCACTTTTACTCAAGCTCTAAAATGCTGGGAAATTTCAGCAATGTGATATGAAATTATGGATATGAAATCATGATCTGGTTAATTTATACTTTACCTAGGTATTGGATGGTTGTCAGTGGCGGAGAGGTGGGCTTAATTCAGTGGTGGGTTTATGTCCACAGGACCCTGTGTGTATCATTGTGGGGGGAATTCATTCACCAAAATAAATGTGATTGTCGGGGGTGGGGAAGGAGCTAAGTGCACAAGAGTTAATTAACAACATGGGTTATCTTTCTTTCTTTTTATTTTGCTATTATAGCACCTACTGAGAAATGAATTGTGCAAATAATAGTCTATCCAGTCAATGCACGACAACTCTAAGGGGTCTAAATTGAGAAGGAGAATACATGATTCAAAATTATGAGCCTCAGAAGTAAATGGCATGATCAGGCATTGAGTGCATGTGCTTCCCCAAAAAGGAATCTCTGTTTGTATTTAATAAAGTGATTTCATAACAGTAACATCATTCACTGGGTTGTGACCAAAGCTGGTCCTACCCAGGGTAGACCCATTGAAAGTAATAAACTGAGTAGGACTGGAATTGGATACAATTCTTCATTGCCATGACTCTTGTGCCCTAGGAAGGTCACTTCAGTGCTGCTATAGCAGTGATTTGACTTTTCCACCAGACATGCACTTTACTGTGTCTCTAGACAGATGGATGCCAAGAAGTCATAATAAACCATTGGTAGCCTGCATGCCTCTGACATGTACACCCAATGGCTTTGCTTCTCCACATGGCCAAAGATATTAGCTAATCATACTTAGGAGGACTGTGATGTTTGAATTTACCCATGTATCTCAAAGTTACATAAATCCGTACTTTAATATATAATGGCTGGTGAACTCCAGTTCACATTTGGGACCAGCTGAGCATCAGTGAGAGGTGGAGGCAACCACCTGCACAGAATGATTTGAATTTTAATTATTTTATATTTATTTCATATCATAGAATCGTATAGTTTGTGACTTGCTTCTCATGAAACATCCTGAAGCAATTTCAGAACAGAAGTATCAAGAGTTAAAACATATGCAAAAACAATTTCAAATCCAGTACACACAGACTGGGGTAACATTGATAAGAAATAAAATGCTCTACCGCAATGGATTATGAACTTGCTTTGAGCTTGGCAAACCAGACAGCAAAATCATTGCATCACAAATTAGCTTTTTAGGAGCTGTTTTCTAACCATCTTTACAGATGCTGGAGTTACGTTTTGTCCTATTGTCAATATTTAAAACTATTCTCCTCCACCCACACTACATTCCATGTTTAAATAACCCAGTTCAGGAAGAATGTGATTTAAAACAAAAACAAAAAATCCCACCACTTTTGAAAGTTGTTTGCATCATAATAACAGTAATTTTATAGTCTCTCATTGCTTTCTAATTACTACTTAGCAAGCAGATTAGGTTCTATTGTCTTCTAAAGTAGCTTTAACATGCAGTATTGCTTATCAATACAACCAGCTGTTCAATGATAGATCCAGTGATGACGGCATTTTTAATTGCTTTCCCCCTCCTCTCGTTTGGCTAAGTAAGTTCAGATGGTCACTAATTAGTTCTGTCATGCAGAGGTAGTTTTGTTATGAACAATGCAATCAGTGTTTCATTGAAAAGACAATGTCCTAAGATCAACACTGCTTAATTATCTCTAGGAATCCATCCTCGGTTTCTTTATTTGTTATTGCTGTCATGAGAAAGGTGACAGGAATTCAACTCAACCGCTGCTTCAGAGAATGCTTCAGCTGGTTCACATAATGAGTTCTCATTCTCCTCAACTCCAGAAATGAATCCAGTCATAACGACTTATTCTTTATTAACATTTATGCATTGCTTAGGAGCAAACTAATGTTATTCCAAAATTATGAGATATTGAATCTCTCTCTCTCTCTCTGCAACACATTCATTCCATTATGGAACGTTTAGTTTCTGATAAAGTATTTAACTAAATTCCACTGTGTGGGAAACAAACCAGAACTCCCAGCTTTCCAGAAGAAGAAAGCAACTTTGTCCTACCAAACAGAGTGCAATAAATGACAGTCAAACTATTGTGTGCGATAAATAATAAATATTAGTTAACTTTTCATTGTCAATAAGTTCCGGTTTGGAACTTCTTTTCTTTCTGAATCCTATAAACTGGACAACAGCGATATAGAAATAATTCTACAATGCATACTTGTGTGAGGCTGTATTTTTGTTAGAACTTCTTCATATGGTGTATTAAGTTAATGGGAGTTGAATGGTGAATATACATCATCACTACCAATAGGGCATGTTCACATAAAGGTGAAGAATGTGCCCAAATGACCTCATCATTAGAGGATTCTGCAAATTGCTTAGCCAATATGAGTAGCCACTGTTGGGGTAGCCTTAAAAAAAGGTAAAGGACCCCTGGCAGTTAAGTGCAGTCACAGATGACTTTGGGGTTGCAGCGCTCATCTCGATTTACAGGCCGAGGGAGCTGGCGTTTGTCATCAGACAGTTTTTCTGGGTCATGTGGCCAGCATGACTAAGCCACTTCTGGTGCAATGGAACACCGAAACCAGAGCAGCACATGGAAACGTCATTTACCTTCCTGCCGGAGCGGTACCTATGTATCTACTTGCACTTTTTGACATGCTTTTGAACTGCTAGGTTGGCAGGAGCTGGGACCAAGCAACGGGAGCTCACCTGTCATGGGGATTCAAACTGCTGACCTTCTGATCGGCAAGCCCAAGAGGCTCAGTGGTTCAGACCACAGCCCAACCCACGTCCCAGGCTAGCCTTAGTTCTAATCTTTTTCACTGTCAGTAGTACCTCTTCACTAGTGCAGATTGGGGCAGATGAGAGAAGGAAATATCAGTGCAGGCTGCTGGCTGATCTCCTTGCATATTTACAGAGGACAGGTGATATCAGTGGCAACAAGAAGAGGAGGCAGTGGGGGCGCTCTTGGCATGTGGACCTTAGGAGATGCTTGGCAATACTGACTCTTGGTCCTGACTTTGATATGGTGTGTGTATGAGAGATAAAAGTGCTGCTATATATTGTTTTGACAGAGTGAGATGTATCAGTTATTTGATTTTCACGATTCATAATGTGACTTCAGTTGTACTTCGTGGGCTGGTTTCCTCAAGCAACCGGCTCTGTACAATTGAGGCCAATATAATTATCCCCTCTGTTATGTACTGAGTTGAATAGGATCCAAAATGCAGCAGTCTGATTGGTCCTAGAACAATAGGATTCAGAATGCAGCAGTCTGATTGGTCCTAGAACAATGCAGCAGTATGATTGCTCTGCAGGAGCCACCCAATCCAGCTCCAGGTGGAAGTGAATCCACAACCTGATTGGCCTACAGGAGAATCCCGAAATTAGCCAATCACGTGCAGCCCATTGTGTAAAAAATGTATATAAAGCAGATATTGTGGGGGAACTTCCATTCCTCCTCACCACTATGAGATGAATAAAGGGCATGAAATCCACTCTCGACTCTGAGTATATTTCACCCACATTTCAAATCAGGGCTGAGTCTGAGAGGATTGTGGCTTGCCAAAGCCCATCCCGTCAGTTCATAGCTGAGGTGAGCTCTGAAGTCAAGAGCAAGTCAGCAAAATATGCATAGTGAATGAGAAGAGAGGGTCCCAACATATCTTCTGGAATGCGGGGAGGGTGAAAGTAAAGAGGAACAAACAAAAACAGGAATGTGCATTAATACACACCTAAACAATGGAACTCCTTCACACTAGATGAGACTAAGACCTTAAAATAAATCACAGAATCATAGGTTTGATGGTCCACTAAAAATTGACCAGTCTACCTATGAATCACAGTTTGTTTTCTGCCTACCGCTGCTTTACAGTATTACTGAGACAATAAATATGAAATGCTTTGAGCCCTTAGACAATGATTTCTTTTTATTATTACCTTGGGTCGGAATGGGAGCCTTGAGAGAATTGTTGGCTAAATATAATAAACCTCTAGGCTAGCTACTGCAGCCACCTGCCCTACAAGCAAAACAAATGGCAAGCAAACATTTTCTATGGAGAATGTGAAGGTCCACAATTATCTTAAGCATCACATTAAAACCGCTATTGATTCAGTTCATGGATAAAAATCCCCAGCTTCTGAGCAGAAACCAGATGGAAGTTAAGAATACAGCTATCCCCTGGGCAGGTTGCTGCTTAATTGCCCACCATGAGGTTTCTTACACTTCATGTGAAATATCTGGATACTCAGCTAGATGGACCATTGGATTGATTGGATATGACAATCTCCATATTCAAACGACTTGAAATGAATGCTAATTACAAAATTACTAAGCATTCTAAATTCCGATTCAAAAATATGCGAGCTGTCTCACAAATCCTAACATCCTCATCTGTTGCTGGCACCAAAATAAAGGCATTATATAAAAACAAAACAGCAACCCACCAACAAATGAGAAGAATTAACCATTTTATTTTGCTTTTGTGTAAGGCAATATATTAATCGTTCTCTGGTGCCAGAGAAGCTAAACAGAAGAGCTATCTGAAAGTTCCATTGGGGCAGATATATGCTAATATGGCAGAACTAGAGGCAGTAAATGGTTAATATGCTCTTGTGCATTATGAACCAAAAAACACATGCATGGAGACTAAAAAGCCTGGGATTAAGACTGCTACCTTTTGAACTGAACCAATTGTTAATCCATACTTCCAATTGTTCTGTATCTAGAAAGTATGGGTCTAAGAAGTCTTCCAGTTGTCACTTGCTTTCTACATACAGGACCCCAGAACATTTGTCTGACCACTTCATCCAGGAAAACATGTTGTTTACCATTGACTTGGAACAAACGTCAATCCAACAAACAAAGAAAAATACTTTTTTCTAAGTAACTAAGCCCATACTGAATCCAGAGCAGGAGGCGGCCAGTGCAAGTTAATGTATCCTCATCTGCTCTGCTCCTCCTAGGAGATCCTACTGCATACAGACACCAGTGGTGGACTTTGGTAATCTTTTGTAATGTGCAGTGCATTCTTCCATACAAAAAGGTGCCAGACTCACCATGAAATTGTTATAGTAAGTGGCACACTTTTAACCAGTGCTTTTCTTTCAGAGAAAAAGAAATGCTGGTACTGCGTACCCAAGAAAAAAAAGCACTGCTTGAGGCCAAAAAATTGGTGCCTCCAAATGGATCTTCTCAGTTACGGCTCTTCTCAGTTTTGCAACCCCTCAGCTCAGTGCCTTAAATCCAGTGCTGCGGACGTACACATTGTAGATCACACCCCTCCTCCCTTCTTCCTGAGCCACAGACACACCAATACCTTTGGACTGGAATGGCAAAACCACCTTGCCCCTTGTTTCTGTCCTTGGTGCTGCCTACCTCTCTTTCAGGAGAATTCCCGTCTACGCATCATTTTCTCAAATGGTTTGGAATAAGAGGTGTACCTAAATTTCACATACAGATTTAATGGTGAGTTTGCTGCTAACTATCTGAAGAATGTTGAGGATGGCAAATGATTTTGAGAGGAATAGTATGATGATTCTGAGAGGGGAAATAATTTCTGTCAAAAGTCACAGTGTGTTGCTTAAACTAGTAAATTTTTGAAGCACACTGTGATGTTGCCGTTTAGATGAAACAGCAGACAATTTTGTGATAAGATTACGTTTTTATATATAAAGTTTGAATTTTATTTTATTTTATTTTAGAGCATTCTTCTGGGGAATCTGAACCAGTATTTTGTTCAGGCTCAAAGCTGTATTTTGCTTTAGTTTTAAGGTACTGTCTGGTGCAACAGATATCTAGTAGTTTTTGTTTTTTCCCCCCGACCTATATATTTCTAAAGTTTTTATTTTGGAAAAAAAAATTTGGTAAAAGATAGAGGAGGTACATTTCCACATGTTTGCAATTGCAAATGATCTTTGGCAATGATAAAGTGTCTCATACAGAACTGATTGCCTTTTTTGTCACAGACACCAGGGGATACTTTCTGCTCTCAAGCTTCTATTACAGTTATGAAAAATGTGTCAATAACTGGAAACTGTGTCCTTTTATACATGGATGCCAATATCTAAGTAGTTTGAGCAATGGATTCATCATAATCAGATGGCACTTCTGAGACTTTGAAAAGCTTGACACTTTATTCAACCCAAATGAAAAATGTTTCAGAGCTCATCATATTAATATTAATAACCCAATGTCCTTTGCACATTGCTCTGTAGACAATACCATTTACTATGCACTGGGTTTTCCCCCCCATTACCCTTTGTGGGTAATTTAAATAAAACCATTACAATAGGGTGAAGGTCCACACGAAAACCATTCTGTGCAAGAAACCTTTAAGTTTGATATGCCAGGTCACCTTTACTTGACTCATTGCAATTGGGACTGATTGGCCAATGGGATTTTGACATGCATTTTAAATTAGTAACACGGATAAATACTGGGCCCTGTGCTGTAGCTAACAATATATTTGTAGGGTTCTCTTGTGCTTCTGTAGTTGCCATGGAGCTGAGGTGCCTTGCCTTACTCTCAGAATCCTGACTTTTCTTGTTCAACTGCAATGTGACATGTTTAAACCTGGAAGTGCACAAGCATAAAGTGTGGGAATGTTAAGGGTAGTAGGAAATGATATATTGAATAAGTATTATCCTTCCTTTCATTCACGTTAGTGAGTGATGTAGCAAAGCAGATTCCCCTCAATATAGCTGGGAGCTAGTTTGCAGATTCATTTGAATCTCTTAGTTATGATTATTTTCCTGGTGTCCTCTTTAAGGTAAAGGCAAAGGATCCAGTTAAATCCAGTCACAAATGACTCTGGGGTTGTGACACTCATCTCGCTTTACTGGCTGAGGGAGCTGACGTTCGTCCGCAGACAGTTTTTCCAGGTCATGTGGCCAACATGACTAAGCCACTTCTGGCAAGACCAGAGCGACACACAGAAACGCTGTTTACCTTCCCGCTGGAGCAGTACCTATTTATCTACTTGCACTTTGACGTGCTTTCTAACTGCTAGGTTGGCAGGAGCTGGGACCGAGCAACGGGAGCTCACCCCATTGCGGGGATTCGAACAGCCAACCTTCCGATTGGCAAGCCCTAGACTCAGTGGTTTAGACCAGTGCCACCCACGCTGTCCCCTTTAATACCCCTTAAAAAGAATAAAGACACAAGAGTCTTTCTGAGTAAACAAAAAGTTTACTCACATTTCAGTTCACGATTTGATCCCTGAAAGACAGGCTTTACTTAGTAGTTACACAATAAACTTTGAGTTTGTCTCATAGGGAGACTTAACTCATGTGCTGCTGACTGAGAGCCAGCAGACAGCAAAATTATATTAAGACAACAAAATGGCTGCAGGAGAGCAGCATGGCAGCAAGAGATAGAACATGACAACACTGGAGCCAGTGTGGTGTAGTGGTTAAGAGCGGTAGTCTCGTAATCTGGGGAACTGGGTTTGCGTCTCCGCTCCTCCACATGCAGCTGCTGGGTGACCTTGGGCTAGTCACACTTCTCTGAAGTCTCTCAGCCTCATTCACCTCACAGAGTGTTTGATGTGGGGGAGGAAGGGAAAAGGAGAATGTTAGCCACTTTGAGACTCCTTAAAGGGAGTGAAAGGTGGGATATCAAATTCAAACTCTTCTTCTTCTTCTTCTACAACAAGACAACAAGACAACTCGTTACTAGACTGAGAAAATGGCTGCATGACTCGCCTCTTTGATGGAGTCAGCCAGGGCCATGCCCATTGCCCAGATTACATGCAGGGGAAGGATGCTCCAGACCAGTGGAACAGGAATTTGCACTGACTAGATGTCCCCCTGCATGTGCCTACTCTAGGGAAATAAGGAATGTCGCATTTGACAGCACCAATGGATTACATCCCACTTGAAAGATATGGAAGAAACATGAGTAGGCACAGGGGCATTGTTCCAGGGTAGAAGCAGTCAGAGAAGGCAGGGGAATGATCAGCAGCTATGTGGCACCATTGCTAAGTGAGGAAGAAAAGAGAATAAAAGCCCACAGAAATGATAGAACTCATTATCCTAACCTGGAATGCTTCCTAGGAATCAGCAGGTGGAAGACAAACTTGTCTGCCTATTATCTTAAGTTGCATTAACGCTTGATGAAGGCCAAAGAAAGCTATCTGTGCTTACTTGCATGTTATGAACAGCAGCAACTTTTATTAGACAGGGCTTGCTTCCATATGCAATCTTCCTATCTTTTTCTTCCTTTTTTCATTGCTGGTGGGGTAACAGCCACAAGACTCTCAGGGTTGAACTGCACCTTGACAAGCTGAATGGAACCAATAGATCATGTACGGCAGCCCTCCAGTAGCTTAGTAAAACTTCAGTTTTTGCTGCTAGCCATAGACTGGAAAAATCTCTGTGTGCATGCATGTGTTGAGAAATGCTTGGCAGGCTTTAGCACATAGCTGGTGAGCTGGGTTTGTCACGGTGGATCAGATATTATGCAAATTTGACCTTGGTGGAAGAATTTGTGGCTGTTGGTTGCTGACATCTGCATGGACTCATCAGCTACTATTATCCCTGTTACTTTGCCTGACCTCAATATCTGCTTGATAACACTGCTGCTCTTAGACTACCCATATAGCAAATACACCATACCCTCCAGCATTTCTCCTATGAAAATAGGGATGCCCTATTCCATAACTATTACTACTACTTTATTATTTATACCCTGCCCATCTGACTGGGGTGCCCTCTGCGCAACTTCCAACATTTATAAAAAATAAAACAGAACATCAAAACTTTAAAAAAAAACAATAACAAAAAACCCTTTGCTACACAGGGCTGCCTCCAGCTGTCTTCTAAAGGTTGTATAGTTACTTATCTCCTTGGCTCGGGGTTCCATACCCTCCAACATTTCTCTGATGAAAACAGGGATTTCTTAAGGAAAAGTGGGGCATTCTAGGATCAAATCAGAAACCAGGACGGGTTCTGTAAATCTGGGACTGTCCCTGGAAAATAGGGAGACTTGGAGGGTCTGATAGCCACCACTTCAAAAATAACTCACCAATCACTAATTTCACATCTGCAGCTAAATATTCTTTGCATCATTCAGAAAACTTACTCGGGGGTAGGTAGGTGTCTTGGATCAGTCTGTCATTTGGGGCTAGATTTATTGTGACTTCTCATTTTGCTCTTATTATAATGCAGCACTGGGCGAAGAATCCCCAGCGAACATTTCCCCTCCTGGAATTACATCGTTAAATTATTGAAGGTGCTTGAAATTCTTTTCTCCGCAACCCCCCCCCCCCAAGAATTTAAGCATATTTGGAAATGGAAGGAAGGCCCGCCAAGCCTATTTATATTCCGTAGACTATTATGCAATTTGTCAATGTCAGCATTTATGCACTATATTCACAGATGCTTCTGTGTCATTATGCTTTTAAAGATTGCATTATGTTGCAGTGTGTTGAGTTTCCTCAAGCAAAAAATAGGATGGCTTTCTGTACACTTGGTAGAAGTGTTTTGGGTTTTGTTTTGTTTTTACTTTTTTGAGAATATCATTTCTTTCTCTCTGCTATTTCTTTCTCTCTGCTATACCCTCCCCCCTCCCTTGGTTGCTACACAACCTTAGCAAAATTGTTGATCTGGCTAGTAGGGTACACACACATACGCTAAACTAATAATAATAATAATAATAATAATAATAATAATTAGAATAGATAGCCATTCAACTTATAGCTTTTATAAAGCTTCCTGTTTGTCAGGTTGCCTCATTTATAGATTTGCCACCGCATTCACATACTGTACAAAGTAAATGAAATTCTGAGCAGCTCAGACAAGACAACACTTAAGCAGTTATTAACGAGACAACACTTAAGCAGTTTTAAAAGGAAGATGGAAAAGAACATTTAAAAGACAAGCTAAAAGTTTCAGGGGATTTCACATATCTTTAGTTTGCCACAAAATTCCGCTTCAAGAATGTTTTGAAATGTAGTTGGAGGATCACAGCTAGATGAAACACCCATGGATTATTATTGGAACCTGTCACAGAAAAGGCAGGACAAAATGTTACACACTCTTTGGGTAGTGCCACCATAATTTCTGTTTTTATCCTGCCTATTTTGGGGCAGGAAAGAGAACAAGATTTAAGGTAGTCATAGTGATCTGAGAAGAGAAAATGCTTTTGTAGGACCCCTACCCCGGGGTGGGGGGGGGAAAGCATGATTGCAAGCTGCAATTCACACTTTCTTTCCATGACAGCTTAGAGCAGGCATAGGCAAACTTGGCCCTCTATATGTTTTTGGGACTACAACTCCCATGATCCCTAGCTAACAGGACCAGTGGTCAGGGATGATGGGAATTGTAGTCCCAAAACATCTGGAGGGCCGAGTTTGCCTATGCCTGGCTTAGAGAATGGACAAGTTATCCAGGCAATGGGAGGAGACCAGATCCTGTGGCTAGGCACTTCACCAGCTCCAGAGTTCAAATGTGAGGGGGTGGAGAGGCTGCTGTCCCATTTTTCTTGTATTGCCAGATGGCAATTATGCTGAAACACTGGGGAAGCATCACAGCACAACTAAAAGTGGACTGGTGTGTGGATGAACCAGTATAAATCCACCACTAGGCACTATCATTGCATCGACGGCATGTTCTTGAATACACCCACCAAAAACCCAGTCTGCAGGGGGCCAAAGGCACATGTTGCTTACATCTAAGTACTTATGGGCTCTCTGTCTTGCAGTCATGTATTTCCTAGAATTGTAGAGTTGGAACAGACCATGAGGGTCATTTTGTCCAACCAGCTGCAATGCAGGAATCTTTTGACCAACATGGGGCTTGAACCCAAGAGTCTTATGCTCTACCAACTGAACTTGACTGTCAGGCTTCGGGGAATCCTATCCCTTCCACAATGGCAGTAAGAAGCAAAGAGAAAATGAGAAGAGTTCTTACCAATTAGTTTATTCAATAATCACAGCAAGAGACAAAGGAATGCAGTCTCTCTAAATAATGGCATTGATCCAAGTAAAGTCCACCCCCTACGTCTCTCCTATTCTATGTCACCCTTGCATCAGCTAATCTGAGATTTCTGCCTCTACGCCTTCTGTTCAACTACCCTCAATGCTCACCTAGTCCTGGAAGATGGTGGGGTCAGAAATGCTCTCCAAAGACCCTGAGTCTGTTAGTTGTCTCTCCCCCGGTGTTACTTCTTCCTGCTGTTCCTCTTCCAGTATTTCCCAGCTTCTCCCCTCTGCAGCCTCTGAACTATGCCCTTCTGCAAACCACTGATCTAAATCTATACTGTCCTCCTGTTCTCAGGAAGGTTTAGGAGAAGGGGAACACCATTCCTCCTCAGTCCAGTATACTGATATCCTGCATATTGATCCAGTACAATTTAGGGAGTTCAAGTCAATTGGATCTCTTTCTCACCCACAGCTCTATGTCAACATGCATTCTTTCCCTCTCTTTCTTTTGGTCTTTCCTTGTTGTCATCAAATATCAGCAGGTTGATGTGGTTAGCCTTTGTTTCCTCAATGCTGTAGGTGTCATTTGCCATATTGCTAATTGAGGCAATGTTTGTCAAGGGAAGCCCATAGACTTTATGCCACTCTCTTCCCATCCTACAATCCTTATTACATGAGCAGAGTGACAGAATGCCAATAACAATAGAGCACTCCCAATAATAACTGAATGCTCATAATTTATTGTGGTTTTTATGTGCTTTGTGCTGCTGGTTGTCTAGCCTTCCTTTTTCAGCAGTTTGTGAATGAAAAGGAGGTCTGGATGTTGTCTGTGCATATCAAAAAGTTTGCATTATGTTGTTTGCATGGCATGTTACAAACCTAAATCCTGATCCGTGTATTTATTTGCAAACCAGTTAACCATGGTCCATTTGCATGGTAATAGCTTTGCATGTTGGGATTGTGGGGCATGTGAAACCTAAAAAATCTTGGCTTGGCATTTGTTCAAGTATTTCACCATATGCCCAACCGGCAATAGCTTCCACATTTACCATGTAACTGTGGGAACTAGAAAGACAGATACATTACTTGTCGTCTGATATGAAGCAAAGGTCCTAGGTGTGTCTAAGGGAGCTTGTGTAAGACTACACAAAGTAAAGGAAGTTAGCATATTTGAAGAGAGAAAGGCTAACCTCTAGTCCAAGTGTGACTATTGGGACCACAAAGAAGGCTTCAGGAAGAGTAAGGTAAAGGTAAAGGGACCCCTGACTGTTAGGTCCATTTGTGGATGACTCTGGGCTTGCGGTGCTCATCTCGCTTTACTGGCCGAGGGTGCCAGTATGACTAAATCGCTTCTGGTGAACCAAAGCAGCACGGAAATGCGGTTTACCTTCCTGCCGGAGCTATACCTATTTATCTGCTTGCATTTGACGTGCTTTTGAACTGCTAGGTGGGCAGGAGCTGGGACCAAGCAAGGGGAGCTCACCCTGTTGCGGGGATTCAAACCGCCGACCTTCTGATCAGTGCCCCTTTTAGGAAGAGAAGAGAGGGGATAACATATTTGGAAGTGGGAGGCACAGATAGCAGTGAGAATCTGGATAAATAAATGAGAATAGGGGAATAAGGAAGACATAAGCAACCTGCTTCACACATCTCCTAACAGGAACCCATCAAAAATGGTGTGCCTCCTTCCTGGCAGGATACATATATAATATGTAATTAATTTATGGATTTCACTGCTACAATATATTGCAGTTGCTCTTTCCCCATCAAACCAAAATTTAATAAAGGGATTGGACAAATTCATGTCAAATATGAATGGCTACTAGGCGTACACAGACAATCCCCAGGAATGTAGCTCACCCCCACCTGCCCCACACTGCAGTTCCCTTACATTGGAGTTACCTTACATACTAAAAATGAACTCAATTCTCCAACCCTGGATTCTTATGTAGCCAAAACAGCAGCCATCCACATACACATGTACAAAGTTATGCTAAATCTTAAGATTTAAAAAGGTGGGCAGTTCAGTAGAATGGAACATTGATTGACTGTGCATGAGGTTGGGGAATAAGAGAAATAAAAGAAAACTAGATCTAGGAGTCTTGGTTGACCACAAACTTGAGATGAGCCAACAGTGTGACGCGGCAGCTAAAAAAGCCAATGCAATTCTGGGCTGCATCAATAGGAGTATAGCATCTAGATCAAGAACGTGTCCAGAGGAGGGCAACCAAAATGGTCAAAGGCCTGGAAACGATGCCTTATGAGGAACGGCTAAGGGAGCTGGGCATGTTTAGCCTGGAGAAGAGGAGGTTAAGGGGTGATATGTTAGCCATGTTCAAATATATAAAAGGATGTCACATAGAGGAGGGAGAAAGGTTGTTTTCTGCTGCTCCAGAGAAGTGGACACGGAGCAATGGATCCAAACTACAAGAAAGAAGATTCCACCTAAACATTAGGAAGAACTTCCTGACAGTAAGAGCTGTTCGACAGTGGAATTTGCTGCCAAGGAGTGTGGTGGAGTCTCCTTCTTTGGAGGTCTTTAAGCAGAAGCTTGACAACCATATGTCAGGAGTGCTCTGATGGTGTTTCCTGCTTGGCAGGGGGTTGGACCTGATGGCCCTTGTGGTCTCTTCCAACTCTATGATTCTATGATTCTAGATTTTGGTAGAATGAAGTATCTTGGATGAAGGGATGAATAGAGCCCTGAATAGGCAGGAATCTGTTGCAGGTTTAACTTTTCATAATTGAATCACAAACAGGTTCCAACATTTACCTCTGAACCAAACATGGAAATGGCACACAAAAGCACTGCCATTTCTTTCCCATTCTTCTGATCTTTGCAACTCAAGCCACCGCAAAGAAGAGGCTCGCATTCAAGACTTCCGCTAATTAAAAACAGTTGGACACCAAAAACAACAAACAAAAGTCTTGAGGGGGAAGCCTGCAGCTGCGACATCTTGACGCTATGCCTATTTTGCAAATCACATTTATCTGTCCAAAAGTGGAATTATGAGGGTAACCAGAGAACAGGACTTGCAATGTTGATTTCAAAGCCATGCTTGGAGGCTGGAGATGCTCATTTCCCAGAGCAGCATTTGCCCATGTCGGTGTCAGGGCTCAACAATATGGAACCAGGAACCAGACCACAAAAGAGGTGCAAGAACGTTTTACTAATTGTAGATGCAATGGTACCTCGGGTTACATACGCTTTAGGTTACACAAGCTTCAGGTTACAGACTCCGCTAACCCAGAAATAGTACCTCGGGTTCAGAACTTTGATTCAGGATGAGAACAGAAATCATGCTCCAGCAGCACGGCAGCAGCAGGAGGCCCCATTAGCTAACGTGGTGCTTCAGGTTAAGAACAGTTTCAGGTTAAGAACACACCTCCAGAACGAATTAACCCGAGGTACCACTGTACAATGCATTTACTAACATGCAATGCAAGTATGTACAGACAAAAGAAAGTATTTCTTCACACCACATATAGTTAACTTACAGATTTCATTTTTACAAGATGTAATGACCACCACCATCCTTATCCAATAATGATAAGGCGGTCGGTGGCTAACAGCCACATTAACTATGTTCTCCCTCAATTGTTGGATGTATTATGCTTCTAAATGCCAGTTTCTGGTGATCACAAATGGGGAGAGTACACGTGGGCATCTCATAGTCATCTGGTTTGCTACTGTGAGAACAGGCTGCTGGACGAGAAGGGCCTTTGGACTGACCTATCAGGGTTCTCTTTTGTTCTTTCATTTGCCCACAAGGTTCCAGCCATACATAACTAGGGTTAAAATTACAGCATAAATTAGACTTGCTGTAACCTAACTTGATTCTCATCAGTAAAGAAGGATGAGCAGTCCTCAAGTCGTCAGTTGAAAGTGAGATTTGGACCTTTTCCAATCAGTTCAAAGCAAGGGCTCACTGATGGATCAGGTAGATCATGACATAGACAGGCAGCTAAAGAACCTAAATGTCTGTAGCTAATTGTGCTAGAATATTCCTATTTAGACCTGTCCCTCTTTTTACACTATTCTTCGGAAAAGTCAGTGTACAGAGTCACAGGCTACTCCTAATAGGTTTACCAAAGTTCAGGAACTGTAAGGGACTGGCTGGATGAAGAAGAAAGGTAGGAGACACCAGCTGGAGAACCCCCAAGGGAAACCTCAGAGGAGGAAGGCTCAGAGCCAGGAGATTGGTGGTGGGGCACAGAAAAGAGGTCAAGGGGGGAAGAGTGGGAGTTGTTGGATGCTGAAGGGGCAACAGGATTTGGTGAAGAGGGAGAGCCTGTGACAGGAAGCAGTTCCAACTTAGAGGTTGAAGCAGAGGAGGGGCAAAAGACTTCAAAAGAGGAGGCTGCTTGCCTCTCCTACTATGGCAAGCTCCCCTCCTGCAGAGTGATGCATTGAGCGGAACAGAAATTAAAGATGTCCAGGCACAGTTTGAAACTGCTTGGGAAACATCCAGGAGAGGAGGAACCTGAGAGTGTGTTGATGGTGGGAATCATCAGTCCTGGCCACTGTTCTATAGGGGCAAGACTTACTGGGAAGTGTGGCTGAGTTGCATGCCATTCCTTTGAATAAAGATTTAACTTCTCTTACAAACTCTGCTCCTTGCTTGCTGACCTGCAGTCTGACTCCAGCCCTGACAGCAACATATCCAGGAACTAAAATTATATTTAGATCTTATCTACTATGATTTATTAAAATATTTGTGTATCATGTGTAATCAGATCTCTAAGCAATTTACAACAGACTAGAATACAAAATAATATACAGTGGTACCTCGGGTTACAGACGCTTCAGGTTACAGACTCCACTAACCCAGAAATAGTTCCTCGGGTTAAGAACTTTGCTTCAGGATGAGAACAGAAATCGTGCTCTGGCGGTGTAGTGGCAGCGGGAGGCCCCATTAACTAAAGTGGTGTTTCAGGTTAAGAACGGTTTCAGGTTAAGAACACACCTCCAGAACGAATTAACCCGAGGTACCACTGTACAATGCATTTACTAACATGCAATGCAAGTATGTACAGACAAAAGAAAGTATTTCTTCACACCACATATAGTTAACTTACAGATTTCATTTTTACATGGAACAAATTAAGTTCTTAACCCAAGGTACCACTGTACATCATAGATAAAACAAAACAGTATTAAGAGTGGCCAGATGAAAATTGACATTCCTAAAATGCTTGCTGGCTTTAGAATGTCTTCATGGCATGTTGTAGCTCATACAGTGCCAGCATCTGCCTCGCCTGCACTGGGGGGTGGGGTGGGGGTGAGATGTTCCATAATACTGTGACTGCTGTGCTGAATGCTCTGAGCATAGAGAAATCTGATTTATGGAGCACAGCCTCCAAAAGCACAGCCCCTGTTGTTCTCAGAGATCTAGCTAGTCTATAAGGAGTGAGACACTCTAAGGTATCTGCTCCCAAGTTCTCTGGGAGCATTGTACACTAGTAACAAATGGTCCATAGCATATAGGCAGCTAGTGTGGTTCTCAAAGCAGGGTTGTTACGGATTGCTTGGAGGTAATTGAGCCACTGCATTCTGCACCACCTGAAGCTTCTGGACCAGATCCAAGGATAGCTCCACATGCAGTACATTGCAGTAATCAAGTCTATCAAGATGAAGCTCTCCTGGTCTTGAAATGGCCTGTAAACTGTCTCACTAACCCAAGCTGCTGAAAGGCACCTCTTGCCCCTGAATACACATATGTTGGATCTAGGATCCCCTGCAGTCTATGAAGTTGTACTTATAGGGAATGCAATTCCATCCAGAACAGATAATTAACCAGTCTACCAGACCTGGGAACTACTCACTTACTCTGCTTCAGTCTTGCCAGGATTCAAGCTCAGCTTTTTGGTCCATAGCCAGGCCACCACTGAGTCCAGGCACAGATCCAGGGCTTGCATAGCCTCTCCTGATTCAGCTGTTACAGCAAAATAGAGCCGAGTGCCATCAGTATGATGATGACACCTTGCTTCAAATCCCCTAATGACCACTTGCAACCACTTCATATAAAAGCTCAGTAATACTGAGACAAAATGGATATCAAACAATGTCTTGAGACAATTCTATTTTATTAGTAATATCCCATTCCACCTCCCCATGGACTTGTTTTTTTTTTTTTTTTTTTGGCTTCTTACTCAAGCCTCTGCTAATGTCACCCGCATCTAACGTCATGAGCATTTGTCTAACAAATGTCCATCCAGCAATGAATACTTTTTGTCTGCCTAAAGTGTGTTTTCTAGACTGTGGGTAGGTATCCTAAGGCCCAATACTCTCCCCAAACCATACACTCTCCTCAGGCCCTGTTCCACACAATCCTGGCTCTGTGATCTCAATGCTTTTGCCTGGCTGGGATACATTCTTGAAGTCTTCCATCTTTATGGATGGAATGTAGACAGGATTTATGGAAGCTACCTGGGTTTCTGATCTGATCCTGGAATGTCCCACTTTTCCTTAGGATGTCCCTATTTTCATCAGAGAAATGTTGGAGTGTATGGAGTTGTGTGACTCCTGAGCCAAGGAGATAAGTAACTATACAATCTTTAGAAGACATCTACAGACAGCCTGGTATAGGGAAGTGTTTTAGTGTTTAATGTTTTATTATGTTTTTCTACGTGTTGGAAGTCACCCAGAGTGGCTAGGGCAACCCTTTCAGACATCCCTATTTTCATCAGAGAAATGTTGGAGGGTATGGACTACTGTGCAAAAGTAGGAATCACATCCTTTGTTATCTTCACTTTTTTCCTCTGTTCGAACCCAACACCACATGCATCCATTGTGCATGAGGGAATGAAGATATTGGGCTAAAAGGAGTTACTTGCCTATACTAGACAATGTACTTCTTTCAGCCAGACCCTTGTCCATTAGAACACTGTCAGCTGTGGAGGCCTAGGGCTTCAATATGAAGCTGCCAATAGTGTCAGGCTATTAATCCATCTAGTCCAGCAACGTCCAGCCTGACTCTTCAGGGCCTCAGGGAAAGATCTCTTCTAGCTCTGCTGTCTGAGATGCTTAAGTAGTAATGCTTGCCAGAGATGAAAATGAGGACCGCCTTTATGGAGACCATATGTTCCCACGCCCTGTTGCCTACAAAGGAACATGTGAATTGTTCTGTCAGTTTTGTTCCCCTGAAATGCTGACATTTGGTTATATCTATCTATCTGTCTGTCTCACAATACACTGCTCGTAGATGAGCTCAGACAGTACACAGCACCAGCTTAGAAACCGAAGGCAGCCCTTACCTCACGCTGCTATAAATGTGTGCAGTATTCTCTGTGACAATTGCCCTCCAGACATCCAGTAGCGTGAGGGTAAACTGGTTAATCCTGGAGCGACTGACAGTTTATGCTGATATGTTTGTTTCCTATCTGAAGCCATACAAAAGTCAAATAGATCTTTAAGACACATAACAGTGTGCCATAAATAGATCTCACTAAGCTGAGGTTGAGGTGGGGGGGGGGTGACTCTGGGGAAATACTCTCAAGAGGAAAAACCTTACAAAAATACTTATAGAGATCAGGCTTTTGGGTAAAGTGGATCCGAGGGATGACTCTCAAGTAAGCTCAAAGGCTTTCTGAGCAAAATACTCATAGGTGAATAATGCTTTCATTCAGCCGTAGTCTGGCTTGCCCAATGTCTCCTTCACCTGCCTCCATCCTTCTCTTTGGGGAGTTGGTGGAATATGAGGGGAGAAGGGAAAGCTTAGGAGGTGCAAGTTTTCTTTGCCCACCTTCCTCCCTCTCCTTGAATCCTTCCCATAGAATGGTTATTTGCATCTATAGATGGCGGTCATTGGTGGTTGAACTCAGGGCCAGCCCAAGACATTTTGGGCACCTGAGGAGAACTACAAAATGGTGTTCCCCACACCCCTGTCAGGCAGTAAGGGGTGAATGAAGCTCTACAGCAGGGACAAGGGTGGGAAGAGACCAGCAACACCTTCTACTCACCAAGATGCCTCTGTAGAGGCAGCAGGGTGGGCAGCTGCCAAGGTGGTGGCAAGTTTGGCCTCCAAGGAGCATACAATACCCATCACTGCCATTGCGGCAGCACCATCAGACAGTGCATTCTTTGGAGTCCAGATCTGCTCCCTCTGAGGCAATCTTTGCCAAATGGGTGGGGCGGCCCTGAGATATAGTCACCTTAGTCTGATCAGGATCTTGTTTCTTATCATGTAAATGGTGTTTTGTGACAGATTTAGTAGAGAAACAAATATTTTCTGTACGCTGGACAAATATCCTGGCTTAACACAATTAACAAGCCATTTATTGCAAATTATTTACACTATTATGCATTTTAATGTTATGTCCATTAATCTGTGCATTTTTATGCATATGGTCCCCTAATACTGTATGTGCATTTTTGTAGACATTGGTTGGATGGCCACATTGCAACCAAGTGTGGATTTTGAAAGTTAGATAGGCTTTGGTTTGTGTATTGGTTCAAGAATCATGAAACAGAACTGAAGTTCTCCTCCATCTGTGGTCTCACACTGCCTTGCTCTGCCAGTGGTAGGGGAGGAGTTTCTCCCCTCTTCTTTTTGGCAGATTTCCTCCGGCCTTCAAATAGAATTTGTTGAACTATGCATATTTGTGTGTCTCCCCTATCACGGTCTTCTGCTGTGTTGTCACAGCAACTGAGAGTCAGCTGCTACACCTAGTAGTAACCTTGCTAGTCCCTGAGCTGCTTGGTTTGTCCTGATCCTCACCAACTTCTTTGCTGGACATTTTGCTGGCATATGGTTAGCCATTGTGAGAAGATGCTGGACTTGATGAGTCACTGTTCTTATGTTTGCCACCTCCAGCAGATCTAGCAGGCACCTTTGGCCATGTTGCTGAGGGAGGTGAATTTTGGAAGCCACCATTTGGTTCTTTGCAGACAAGTCAAAGTCAGCACAACTGAGCTGGCCTTTTGGCTTGTCCACACTTCCACTTGCTCCATGCCTAGAAAACATGGGTCCAAGTGGTTATGCCTTTGCCCCATTGCTTTCCCCTGCAAAACCCAATTGCTGTTTGTTCTGATTCAGCACTAAACTGCATTTCTCAGGGGAAAGTGGCAGGGCAAATGGAAGTGTGGTTTTCACCATCACATCAGAAGAGGAGTTTTCACATCTCTCCCCTTTCAGTGCATAAGGGACAAGAAGCACAAATCTGTAGCTACTCTAGTTGCTGTATCCAAAATGGTTCACAGTCCAGTCTGAACCTTGTGAGCTCCAGATGCACTAATCAGATGTTTCAGTGTGTTTCCAATTGTATTTGACAGCCGGGGTCAGAGCAGCTTCCGACAGAAGGACTGAAGCCTCTTTTAAGCGTTGACAGAAGAAATCTCTTTTGTTCTCATAATTATGCCGATGGCTTTCGGTGTGAGCTTTCCTTTTGCCTGCTGCTTAGCATATCATGCCTTTCTAGGTTTTGATATCTCAATGCAGCTAACATCTGACACATCCCCCCTGCACCATGGCAGATCAGCTGTAAACAAACAGCATCTGGATTGCGTAACAGGATCCAAATGTTGTCAGGAGCAGCATTTTAAAGATGCTCCTTGAAAGGACGTTTCATTTGCTCAGGCCTTTCAGCACCATGGAGAGGGCCTGTTCAGATTGCATCTGTGTTTTGCAAGTCTTTTTGTAGATTTCCACCTTCCCCCCTCAAACACACACTTTGCTTGCTCATTGATTCCATTGTTTGCTCATTTGTTTTGCTCATTTTGGTGCAGCATCTGCTCATTAGTGAGAGTAAAATCATTTCCCCCCACTTGTTTTCAGCATTTCTGCTGTTTCCTCTGGGTCACTTCGCACAATCTCAGCAGTAAGAAACATAGCTCTTGTTTTGATTGTGTTTCCAGTTCTGTATAAATGAGCTGGAGGTGGGGAGAAATCAACAAAGAATGGGCAATGCAGCATACTTTGAAAAGAGCATTCCCTTTTCATACGGTGGGGAATAAATAATATTGAGAACAGCAGTACCGAATGATTGCCAAAGCTAAATCAGCATAAGCAGGGTTCAATGGTCCCAATCCAGAAAAGAGATAAACCTGTTGAATCATAGGTAAGGAGAATGTCTAAGTGCACCCAAATCAATAATAGGGTACAAGGTCCTGGTTTTCAACCAGTTTGTTGCAAGCAGGGATTTAAAACCAAATCACACATCATGAGTTTTTACAAATAAAATAAAATCCAGATTCCAACCTAACACCACTCTGGCTTATCACCACTGTCCATTGAAGTGAATGGGGAATCCAGATCTTGCAGGAGCTCTGTATGACTATATAAGGAAATATGGACTTTGCTTGTCTGTGGGATGGAGGTTGTTCATGTACCAGCTATGCCACCTTTAAGTATATGCATACAAGCCAGTTTGTGTTAGAGACTAGAGTGGAGGATGAGAAAGAAAGAAGGAGAAAGCAACTTGCAATGGATTAACCTCTAAAAATAAACTAGAATTGGAAAGTTTATTTTCCTCAGGGAAAAAAAAAGGAAAGGGAAAAATCAATAAGCTCCGGGAGTTTGTGAGCTGAAGTGCTTAGCCTGCTAAATGCAGCTTCTCAAATAATGTGTCAGTATCTGACTATTTCTTAAGCTGCTTACTCTGGAGTAATGCCATTGAAGTGAGTGGAAAGACTCTGGAGTATACAGTTTTCATGCCTCACCCTTAGTGCAATGAAGCTAAAGCAGTTCTGCGATTTGATGATATTCGAGAGTTGCTGCTAAATGTCAGCAGGTTATGGGATCAAATACAAAGAAAAGTTTCTACTAAAGTTTCCATCAACACTACAATGCAGAAAAATTGCAAAACTAAGCTTGTTTCCTTTTCTACTGTTCAATAAATAAAATACTGGATGGTATAAAACTTTTCAGAGTGTTCATTGGAATTTTCAATCAGTAAATTAACTAAGTAAAACTTTATTTGATTAATGGGTGGCAGCCAATGTTAATTGAAGAGGTCAAATTTTAATTGATGGGGTTGGGGATTAAGGGGCTGTTGCTGCTGACCAAGCTTTTCCCCATATAGTCATTGCTAACACTCAGGCTGCTGGTCTTCTCCATTTTTCCTCACTTCCAACTGCTAGGGAAGATTAGCAAACTTGAGCGATAAACAGTGAAACATTTAAAAGCAAAACAACCAAGAAACCATCCAGCATTGATTCCAGCAGCCTATAAGATCTTGGTTGCAAATACTCCTTTCTTGGGTAAGGTTGATGGAGAGGGTGGTGGCCAAGCAGTTGCATGAGTTCCTGGAGGATATGAATTTCCTGGATCCACTCTATGTGTGGCTACTCTTGGGTCTGGCCTGGAGGCTCCACCTGGTGCCTACCACTGCAGCATGATTGTAGAAGGGCATAGTCTATTACCAGACATACCCGTACTGCTCGAAAGTTTAATGACTTGGGTCTAGGATAACTCAAGGACTGCCTAATCCCTTTTAACCCTGCCCAATCACAGAGGTCTTCAGGTGAGTCACTGTTGGTGGTCCTCCATGATTCAGATTCATGGCTTGTATCAACCAGGAGCTAGGTATTCAGTATTGCAGGCCCAATTTTATGGAACTGCCTTCCAATTAAAGTTAGACAGGGCCCCTTCTCTGTTGAGCTTTCACCACCTACTAAAAACACTTTTAAAAATTCTAGAAGGCATATTAACTGATATCTGTTTTAGCCAATTTTTACCTTTTCTGTATTGTATTTCTTGTAAAACACAGACAATTGTAGTTAAGTGGCATGTAAGTTGTTTTAAATAAAATGAATAGAATTTTGTCTGGGAGCTAGATAATTCTGTGCCAAAGATTTCTTATGCCAGTGCTTTAAGAATTTCTAAACTCCCCAGCGTGAAGAAAGAGCTGGTTGTCATCCAAATTAGAAGCAAAATGTGCAGGCCTGGTCTAATTCTATGTTGGATTGAGAGTTTACTTAGGCTTGCTTCGGCTAAGAGAGCAACATTTCTGTTCAAACACTGAAAATTGCAGCAGAACCACAAGTTACACGAAGTTCATCTTCAATGGACTGAACACTCCCTCCCTCCCCTCCTTCCACAATCCTGCTTCTGTGTTCCTGTTGAAATGGGTCCCATCAGGCATATTTAAGTGTCTAACTTGGAAAATGGTTCCTCTGCTAATACTTGTCCAAGCAGAACTAAGCCTTTGGGCAAAACAGAAAATAACTTTTAAGGAAACCTAAGCTCCGAGAAGCAGTTTTGAAACTTGAAAATTGTCTTTTAAGGAGGCTAAGCTCAAAGAAACTTCACGGAAAACTTTCCCATCTGTCTATTAAGCATAGTACTATAAGTACTATTCAATTGCCCTTCCCTGCTGACTGACACGGAACTTGATTGTTTGAAAACATTCCTAATTTTAACATTAAATCTCTAAACTTTCTATACTAAACATACATAACTCTTGATCAGAGGCACCCTTGGCAGGGAAAGTCAATGGGCAGTTGAGCTCCTTGCAACTTTGAGCCAGAGAGGAGTGATATTTATGCCCCCTGGGCAGTGGCAAACCTAACCAACTCCTAGGTATACCCATGCTCATGATCCAGCAAACTAAGCACAGACCACCAGGTATATATGGTAGCCTACCTGGGGAGTAAATAAAACTCATTTTGCTGTCCTCCATAGGCTGCAAAAATTGGAGAGAACACTCGAGCACTTGAGAGACCATGAAATGTGGCTAATGGGCAACACTTGCTTTAGTAACTCACACATTTTGCAGGCCTATACTATACATTTATTTAAATATTGATCATGGTTTAAAGAATATTGCTGACTGGGGACTTCCTTGAATAAATATCTATGTGAAACAATAGCATAGAAGCTGGGGAGATGCTGATCTCTCAATAACTTTGGAAATATCCTTGTCATAGGGTTGCCATCCGTCCATGTTTTCCTGGACATGTCCGGAAATTGGACTCTCTGAATGGCGTCTGGGTAGATTTTTGCCAAATTGGCAAAATGTCCAGGAAAACCCGGATGTACACTAATTTTAAACAAACAATGCCTTTAAAATTCCCCCCAAAAGCCTAAAAATGTGCTTTGTGGGGGAGATTTTCCGAGTAAAGCTCAACAGCTTTGCTTCCCTTCCACCGCTAGAAGAAGAAGAAGAGGAATATGGATTTGATATCCCGCCTTTCACTCCCCTTCAGGAGTCTCAAAGCGCTAACATTCTCCTTTCCCTTCCTCCCCCACAACAAACACTCTGTGAGGTGAGTGGGGCTGAGAGACTTCAGAGAAGTGTCACCCAGCAGCTGCATGTGGAGGAGCGGAGACGCGAACCCGGTTCCCCAGATTAGGAGACTACCGCTCTTAACCACTACACCACACTAGCTCCCACACTGGCTAGAACAACAATAACGTCCGGATTTTCACTTTGGGGAATACGGCAACCCTGCTTGTCAAGAGCATTACCAGAAATCTGCTTTTCAACATGCTGCATTTCTTCCCAACAGGAAGTCACATAAGGAAGCAGCTAATATAGTAGTATCCTCAGCATATCAGTGGAAATTATGTTCTCTCATAACTGGTGAGACTTGATTCCAAACAATAATTAATATTGTAGCCAAAGCTCTGAGAAACTGAGGTAGATAGATGTTTCCAAGTAAATGATTTCCCATTCACTTCTGCACTAGAAAGCTTCACAGTTATACTTGGATATGTGCACAGAGTACAATGCACTCTGTTCAACCCCTGTAAGAGCAAGCTGTGATAGGTGACATAAAGCTTGATTGCTATATCCAATTAAACAGATGAACTGGGAAAAATCCCTTTCCCCTAATCTCCAGTAAAACCTAGGGGATTCTGCCATTCCCAACTGGACAACTGATCAATCCAGACAGAGATAGGTATTCCTGCTCCTTTCTAAAACTTCATCTCTTTTTTGATGAGGTGCCTACCCTCCCTGCCTTTTGTAGTGTGGGCTTTGCCAGTCGCCCTTTGAAGAAGCTGAATAGGAATTTGGGGGAGAACTGACTCCACACGGTTGGGATTAATTTCTTGCTAATCTGGCCTTTAGTCCAGGTAGGAAAGTCAATTTAAGATCTGAGGAGCTTTAATGCTGAGACCTTACAGCAGGGGTCAGCAACCTTTTTGAGCAGGGGGCCAGTCCACTGTCCCTCAGACCTTGGGGGGCGGCGGACTATATATATATATATATATATATATATATATATATATATATATATATGGTGAGGGGAATGGGCAAATTCCTATGCCTCACAAATAACTCAGAGATGCATTTTAAATAAAAGGACAGATTCTACTCATGTAAAAACACGCTGATTCCCGGACCGCCCGTGGGCTGGATTTAGAAGGCGATTGGGCCAGATCCAGTCCCTGGGCCTTAGTTTGCCTACCCATGCCTTACAAGATAGGGGCACTCTGGGGATGCCCAACACTGTATCTGCTTAGTGGGTGATGGGGTGCTCTGTGGGCTGGGCATGCATATTGGGGTGCATGCCAAACTGGTGGAGTCACAGTGCATTTGTCTGGTTCACAGACCCAGGATTTATGTAGTAAGGAGACAGAATTTCTTTTATTCCTTGCTGCAAGGCCAAAGGTCGCCCCAGGAATTGAGAGGGAGGTGATCCCTGCCCCCTAAGTAGGGAAGTTTCCTGCTCAGACTATGCTTTCTTTGGCTTAATTGGATCAAGTTAGGTTAATTGGTTTTCTCTGCAGATCCTCGAGTTTTCCTTCATGTTATATATTTTTTAAAATCAACCTTTCCCCCAGCTTAAAGCAGTTTCTCAAGCCTTGCTTGAGGTGGATGTGACGGCAAGGTGACTCACCCGACAAATGTTACGAACCCTGTTGAAATGTTTTGACTTCCTCTGAAATTCCTCAGACGTTTTGCTTCCTAATTCATTTCAATTTTGAATTAGGTTGTGATGGCACCCCAACTACACCAGGGATCCTTTGACATTTAGGGAAGGGCATTCCAGGCCAAATCAGAATGGCCTGCTTGTCTACTCTTCCCTTTAGACTTTTTTTTGCCACTCCCAGGTGAAAGAGTTATTTTACCATGGCTGTGTTTCACTGAACCTTCCCTTGTCTATCAAAGTAGAGTGGAACTTGGCTTTAGATGTGAGTGGTGTTGTAAGTGTTTTAATGAAACAAAGATAAAAATTCACTAAAAAGATAAAATAATCAGTTCTTAGAAGAAGAAAGTTGCAGAAAACCACCTAATCTCCCAACGGTGGAAGAATGGCAGATGAAGACTTGGACTTTTTGGAGCTAGCCGACTTGACTGGAAGAATCCGCAACCAGAAAGAAGAGGAATATCAAGAAGATTGGAAGAAATTTAAGGACTATTTGAATAAATATTGTAATATAAATAATTAGAAATCACTTGAAAGCACCAAATAGGCCTAGGATTAAATTATGATTTAATTGTAAGTAATTTGTATTTAGAACAGTAAGAAAAGAGAATAAGATAGTTAATTGCTGGAAATAATTTTAGTTTAAGAATGATATTGGAGAGCTGTTACATGCAGATACAATGAAATTCAGAAGGGAGGAATCTGAGGAAGTCAATTAACAGTGTAAGAGAAATTGTGTTTTTAAGGGATATGTGTTTAAGATTTCTTTTTTTGTTTTTTTTGTTTTTAGTACTGTATTGTGTTTTCTTTTGTATGTTTTCTTTTCTTTTTTTCTATGTGTTATGTACTGAGTTGAATAGGATCCAAAATGCAGCAGTCTGATTGGTCCTAGAACAATAGGATTCAGAATGCAGCAGTCTGATTGATCCTAGAACATTGCAGCAGTATGATTGGTCTGCAGGAGCCACCCAATCCAGCTCCAGATGGAAGTGAATCCACAACCTGATTGGCCTACAGGAGAATTCCGGAATTAGCCAATCACGTGCAGCCCATTGTGTAAATAATGGATATAAAGCAGATACTTTGGGGAAACTTTCATTCCTCCTCACCACTATGAGCTGATTAAAGAGCATGAAATCCACTCTTGACTCTGAGTATATTTCACTATGCTATATTTGTTATAATTGTGGAAAATTTAATTTAAAAAATTGAAGAAAGAAAAAAAGAAAACTACCAAATCCCACCAATGCAACAAAAAAGAACAAATAAATAAAGGGTTAAACACAAATACAGCTTTCCCTCCATAGTCACATTCCCTTTGGTTACAGACTTACAAATGACTGCAGTTCTTCATATAAGGTCAGTACAGCATTTCCCCATGGCATTTCTCCCTGGCATGCATCCATTCTGTGAAGACCCTCCTTGATCTGAATAACAAAAGCGTGATACCGGCAGAGATAGCCAGGGGCTACATGACTCAGTGGCCTGCAACCAACAAGGTTCAATGAGCTTTTTGGATTTTAAATCCCAGCTCCAAATCCTTCAGTTGTTTCCCTGCCTTTCCCCATTTGAGCCCTGGACAGATCAGATATAACACGTTAACCCCACAGTCCCCAAAGAAGCCTATGCCCCAATTTCATATTCTTCATCTGACAACACAAAGCAGTGTGTTATAATACAAAACAGTCCATTTCCTTCATATAGGTAAACTGAAGCTGAGAGCGAACCTTGTTCCTCTGTGTCAAACGATTTTCTTCTGGTTTCTGGTCAATGATGACCTCTTAACATTCTGAGCCTATTGAATGGCTGTATCTGTTGAGGAGTCATGAACTCCAATAATTGATCACAGCACACTGGGGTATATCAGATATCCCATAACTCTGTCCAAATTAATTTGCCTTCACATTACTGCTTGCCTGATCACTTTTTCAAAATAATTTGAAAGGAAGGGGTATTGCAAACATTTTTATTTCTAAGGAAACAATCAAAAGCTTTGCATTACAACTGTGAATATATTCTTTTGCTTGTTTACCTGCAATGAGTGTTAGTAGATTTGATACGCATGACCAAAGCTGACTTCACATCTCTGGATGTTTCTTCTAATTTGGCTTCATGGGCAATTTTAACACAAAGCTTTCAAACTAAAATCAGTCCTGGGTGTGCGTTTTGCTTATGTAGCAGGAAACAAGTAGTTAGGAGAGAACGTGCAAGGTGTATCTATTTATTATGTATGCTCTAGTTCTCCATATGCATGCAGTCTTTAGAATCAGGGATTAATTTAACAATACCATGAAGAAGTATTGTGGGAGAGGTTCCATTATATTTAAGGCACTAGGTGCCAGTAGGGATGGGGGTGAGAATTCACTTCCATTCACATTTAATGTGAACCTACCTAATTCACACTTTTTCAAACATACTTTTCAAAATACAAACTGGAACACAGTCATCCCTCGAAATTCACACTTCTCCAAATTCTGTGACACAATTCCAACCAATGTTTACCAAAAAAATGTGAACATATTATTGAAAACAGGATTCAAAATGCATCACATTAAGGGAAAGTGCTTTTTTAAAAAAATGCTCATTAGCTGAAACTACATACTCAAAAAAATTATTAGGAGAAATTTGCACTAAAATGATGCATTTCCATGAGGATTTTAAAAAATAAGAAGAATTGCAAATTGCTGCAGAAATGGGGAAACCGAATATAAGACTAAAAAAAAAAAAAGAGTAACTGAGAGAAATGAAAACAGCAGATCCATCTGTCCTTAGCCACTGGTCATTTTCACAAATTTAGAAAAGCATGAGGAACTATGAGAAGAATCACATGGAAACTGGCTGTAATTTAGAAAGTAAAAACAATAATAAAAAATTGCTTTTCATACTTATTGTCACATTCCAGCTGGGGTAGTTAGTGGTTCTACCTGAAAACAAGCCTGAAGTGAATCTTCCCCATCTTGGGATCAGTGGTTAGGGCTGATGTGCACCAGACAAAAGACACTGTTCTACTTACCAAGAAAAGCTAAAGGTCCATATTCCTGAGATGCAATCAAACACTGAGTTCCATAGGTGAAACAGACTTTTGTGTGCACAGCAAAATGTCCTCTTCTTTCTCATGCCCTTCAGCCCTCTGTGCACCCTTCAAATCAGCTCAGAGATGTTGGGAATTCCTGGAGCAGATTTTAGGGGTATCTGGGGGTGGAGAGAGGGAGGAAATTGAAGTCCTATGGTGTGAGCAAAACTTCTTTTCCTTTTTTTAGTGCAAAATTTTGATTTGCTCTGGAAATCGCTGGCATAATTTTATTTTTAAAGTTTATTAACAAATCCAAGGCCCAAAATAATGCTATTCTTCCCAGAGATATACTCCATTCCATAAACCTCATGTCAGCATTCACGCAAGCTTAATATGTTGTGCATGGAATGTTTGAGAGGCAAAGGATTATCTCCTCATCTAGACCTGTTAAAGTCACCTCCAGGACTTCAACTATGGGTAAGTATTGAAATCACTTTCTATGTGAGAAAGCCGATATTGTCTATGTGAGAAGGCTGATACTCTCTCATCTGACAGAAAGAGAGAGCATGACTTGAGAAAAGATTGTCTCTCTTTTCCTGGCCCCAAGAAACTCTTGACTTCTTCCATGGATGGAATCCAGGACTAGTCTACAGTCCAGTCTACTCTCCTACAAAGCTTGAAGCAGCTACTTTAGGATCTGTATTAATTGCTGGCTAGCCTCTCTCACTTTCTCTGGTAAAAATAGCATCTGAATTTCTTTCTCTGATATTCCATAGCATCATAGCATTACAGAGTCAGAAGGGACTGTAAGGGGCCTGTAGCCCATCCCCCTCAAACACACCGTCCCCCATTCCATATGAAACCACACCAGACCCTGCTTAGTTTTTGCAAATGTGCTAGCAGTTTTATTGATGTACCACTAGCGGAATTAATACACATACTATAATTAAAGCTGCTGGAAATGTCTGGGGTTTTGAACACAGATTCTGTCCTATCCACTCACCAAACCACTCATTTATGCTCTAAGGCAGAATTCCTTTAAGAGGAGATGCATGGGAGTGATAGGATGAAGTCCAGCTTGGTGTGAATAGTGGACTTCAAAGAATGCATTCTGGTAACAAATTCTCAGAGTTCTGCAGTGGATAAAATTCAGGGCGAAGGAATAAGTGTGACCACTAGTAGTTACTGTTGCATAATGGAATACTGCTCTGTAAGACAATTCTTGGAGCAGTTTACATTTTTTTGTTGTTTTAAAAAAAATCACGAAAATTCAGCAGCATTTCAGTACTATTTTTCTCCATTTTGGCTATCTTTTTTTGCAAGCAATTTCCCCTAACAAAAATGCATCTTGCATGTTATATTAACTAATTTATGGATTTTAAATCAGACTTCCCCCCCTCCTTACATGCATTTTTGTATAAACTCCTTGGCTTGAGAACTGCATTGCAGTTTGGAGAAGTGCAAATTTCAAATGATAGCTGCATTTTGGGTCAAGAAGCATGAATTCAGTGGTTTCTCAAGAAAATGCAAATCAATTTTAATTCCTCTCCCACCCAGACCGCCACTGCAATGCTATGCACACTTTATTAGAAGTTGTTGGTGTTGTTGTTTAGTCATTTAGTCATGTCCGACTCTTCGTGACCCCATGGACCAGAGAACGCCAGGCACATCTGTCTTCCACTGCCTCCCGCAGTTTCGCCAAACTCATGCTGGTAGCTTCGCGAACACTGTCCAACCATCTCGTCCTCTGTCGTCCCCTTCTCCTTGTGCCCTCCATCTTTCCCAACATCAGGGTCTTTTCCAGGGAGTCTTCTCTTCTCATGAGGTGGCCAAAGTATTGGAGGACGATCTGTCCTTCCAGTGAGCACTCAGGACTGATTTCCTTAAGAATGGATAGGTTTGATCTTCTTGCAATCCATGGGACTCTCAAGAGTCTCCTCCAACACCATAATTCAAAAGCATCAATTCTTCAGCAATCAGCCTTCTTTATGGTCCAGCTCTCACTTCCATACATCACTACTGGGAAAATCATACCTTTATTAGAAGTAAGTTCCATTAAATTGATGAGGACTTACTTTCAAATAACGAGGGGGGAATCCAGCTGCAAATATTGAGGATGTAAGACAGATCACACAGTGCGCTCAACACTGTCTCTCTTTGTGTTAACCTTGCCTGCTTGCCAAATAATTCTTTTTCCAGGGTAAAAATACACCATCTGGAAGACAGTACACTATGGGAGCAATAAACTGCAGTGAAAAACTAATTGTCCATATGACAAATGGAGGAAGGATGTCTGTTGCATCTCATAGATGAATCTGGCCTGTGCAGTAAGCTGTTCTACCTAGTCCTCTGAAGCCAAGGGCTCTTTTTGAAACTAAAGGGGTTGGGAAGAGGCCCATAGTGACCTGCTGTCCTCTGACTATATCTGGATGAAATCATTCACTTTGCCAAGTAGAATAAATTGTCTTGGATTTACTGCTTAAAGGTAAAGGTAAAGGTACCCCTGCCCGTACGGGCCAGTCTTGACAGACTCTGGGGTTGTGCGCCCATCTCACTCAAGAGGCCAGGGGCCAGCGCTGTCCGGAGACACTTCCGGGTCACGTGGCCAGCGTGACATCGCTGCTCTGGCGAGCCAGAGCCGCACACAGAAACGCCGTTTACCTTCCCGCTGGTAAGCGGTCCCTATTTATCTACTTGCACCCGGAGGTGCTTTCGAACTGCTAGGTTGGCAGGCGCTGGGACCGAGCACTGGGAGCGCACCCCACCGCAGGGATTTGAACCGCCAACCTTTCGATCGGCAAGTCCTAGGCGCTGAGGCTTTAACCCACAGCGCCACCTGAGTCCCACAGGATTTACTGCTTATAGCAAAGAAAAGGGGTTTATACTTTTGTTTGTTATGTATTTTTGTGTTTCTATACCCTAAACTGTGCTGTGATCCTCAGTTGAAGGGTGGTATATAAATTTAATAAAGAAATAGAAAGAAATCTAATTGAAACTGGAACAGCATCAGTTTTAGGGAATTGCTGTTTATGCATCCAGAAGAAGGCAAAGGGCATTTCATCAATGCCTGTTTTCCTAGAGACATTTGTATCTTCCGCTCTGATGTTGAAAGCTCATAGGATCAGGTGAGATAGGTATGTAATTAAATACTTTAAGCATGCGGCATCAATGGCAATAATAAATCTAAAGTTTTGGGGGTTTTTTATTCCATCGTTCCTCCAAGGAGCTCAAAGGGGCTGAGCAATCTAAACTGATGGGGCAAGTTTCACCCAATGGCTGTTAGGTGCTGATCCCTATTTTAGTTACTAAATCGCGATGGCTTTCAAAACTGCAGCAATTTAACATTTGTTATAAATTTATCCAATTATTAGGATAGCATTAAGAGATCATTCCACCATCTAAAAAGTAATAAATTGGTCTTTGTAAGGTTGTTCGGAGATCTTGAGTCCCAAAATCAGGGTGTATATCTTCCCGCCTGTGTTCCAGCACAGGTCATGTGACCCATGCTAGATCACAGAGCCCAAAAGATGCACTTTTTCAGGGCAAGATCTCAACACATTTGCCGGGTATGGGATTATCCTGTGAGCAAACTACTGCTTGAAACAAATTTGCTAGTGCTAGGACGTCAATATGCCCCCCCCCCAAAAAAAACGATTTTTGTCTGCTCCTGTCAAAAAAAGGAACGAGGTAGGGGATTCTTCTTTAGTTTTATTTGTGGCCAAAAATAAACTTTGGTGGGTGGGGGATGTCAAGCTGTTTCTCAATATTCAAATATGCTTGCCATTCTAAACATATTATGGTCTAGAGTGGAAATCCATGCATGTCTTCCATCTTGATCCCTTTGAGGAATATACCTTTCACGGGCAAAGGTAGGGAATTTTTATTTTTTAATGAGTGAAATGATCAATTAGTGTTTGAAGATCTTATTCTTTATTTGAATAATTGACTAATTTTAGCTAATAATATGATTTTTTAAAATTTATTTACTGCTGCAGTATGCCATATATACTCTTCTATTAGCCTCAGGTCCATCATTCCAATAATCTGGACCTTGTCACAGCCGCCAAGCATAGGTTTACCTCAGTGAGAACGAGGGCTTCTCCATTTTACGGAACCACCTCAACCTTAACACTGTTCTGTACTCACGCTACCGTGATTTTACCTGGTCAGGAACATATTTTACATTTTATAACAAGCTCCAGTTACTAATTTGCTTTCCATCTGTTAAGCAGTCCATTTGGGAAAAAATAAATAAAAGCAAAAGCAGAAAGCTTTAGAAACTGGTTTCTGCCAGGTGGATATGCACAGCTGTGTGGCTGCTGCCGCCACTTTTTCTCTCTCTCCAAAGAGGGGTTTTATTTAAAGTTATTTGGGAACAAACATTTCTTTTAAATTTCAATCATATAGCCATACGGTAACGTCCTTCCTCTGTGCAGTTCTCCTTGATGTCTCCACAGCTGACGTATCATGGTCTAGATTTGCCCATTTCTTACCCACATGCTAGCCATATTGCTGCTAAATGTTTTTATTTATTTATAGGTAAGGTGTGTATAATTTAGTATTTCTACTCATCTTTTTTCTGTGTATGTGTGTTTTTTATTTTTGTTTTTTGAGCATGCACATGAAGATTAGGAAATAAAGTGGGAAGAGAATTCCCCCCCCCTAAAAATAGGAAGAGTGGACAGAGTGGAAAAGTTGATCTGTTGCAGGGGGCAGCTGATGTGGCACCCTAAAGATGTTGGATTAGACCCAGCCAGTATGGTCAGTGGTCAAGATGGGTTGTAATCCATAACATGTGGAGGGTACTATATTAGCTACCTACGGTCTACTGGGTGGTGATGATGAGTTATATTTATTTGTTTCTTGTCCCAGTACCAATTACAAGATTTTCAGGTGACTATGAAGATGGACAAGAGGCACTTAAGAGATTGTCTCTTTAGGTCCGATGCAGAAAGGGATCTAACCATGATGGCTTCTACCAAGAGTTTGCCATGGTTCCCACTCATTAAAACAGAGCATACCCGGGCCAATTACCTGTCAAAGCTCCCACTTGCCATGCTTAGAATTGCTTTCATGGGATTACAATTCCAATCGATGCCCTTGGTGGTGTTGAATGGATGCTACGACAAAGTACATTATGAAGAGTGTGGGCAATCCTGTGTGGAGGACCTGTGCCACTATTTATTGCAGTGCCCGTTATATATAGACCTAAGAGACCGATTCATAAAACCCCTGTTTCCTAACTCACTTGAATAGGTTGGAAAGGGTGAAACGGCTGCTGAGAGATACTGATGACTTTGTAACTTTTAAAGTAGCACTCTATGTGTTGGCAGCTAAGAAGATCAGGAGGAAACAACTAGATAAAATAGCAGTCAACTGTAAAGGGGATTCATATATTTACTCTTGGCACATTTTACTAGAGACTCTTCTGCTATTCTATTTTATGCAACAAACAATCTTAGTAGTTGTGACCGTGGTTTATATTGCATGTGTGGTGCCTGATGATTTTTATGGTTATTGCTGTTTTTCCTTTTGTTATGTTTCTGAATGATGCCATGGCCTATGGCTAGCGCAATAAATGTCTATGATGGTGGTGGTGATGATGATGATATTTATTAGTTGCTTTACTCATAAAAATGGCAAAGTGACTTACAAACAAAATAGAAATACCAAAACCAAAACCAATAAACACAATCAATAAAAACCTAAACAGAGGAAATACATCTATACAAACCTTACAGGTTGTTCTCCACCAAAAGAGCCCAAAAAATATAAAAGTGTGATTTCTCTTGAGAGTAGGTTTCTTACTAAAGTTTATAGGAGGATGTGGCAGTAGGAGGGCTTTCTCCCAGGGAAAAGTTAATACAAGAGTATCAAAAGCCCTTTAGAAACTGGGGTCTACTGTCAGCTCTGGAAACCAGAGGCCTAAGTCATGAATTCACATGTGGGGTCTACCAATCCTATCAGTGCCATTTCCCCCCTATCTCTGGGTTCTTAGTGTCCTTGACTTGTAACGGCTTCTATTCCTCCTTCCTGCTGCAACACACTGTTAGCTCCTGCTGCCTTATATAGGAAATGCTCTCATGAAGTTCTGGAAGTAAGGGAGTTCCAGGATACTCACTGGGACAGCTTGTGACTCAGAGTGGCACACTTTTTTGAGCCATTCAGACAGCAAAGGCTAGAGTTTCCTGTACAAGAAATCTCCGACCTTCACCTCCAGGTTTCATCACCATATCTGGAAGGTCACAATATGTAGCTGGTGGGTCATAAACATGATGTGTGCTGGGGAGCCCAGAATGGAAAAAAGCAGGGCTTATATACAATGTTGTTGTTATTGGGTGAAGAACTTGCAATGCAAAAACAAAACAAATATTTCAATTCCACACTAAAAACAGCCACACATCCTTCCAACAAGGGGCATGATAAGAAGGCTTCCCTTAACGTTAATAGCAACCAATAATGGATTTTATGCTGGTCACCATTTAAGATGAGATGCCTCTGAACTGAAGACAGAATGTGTGCATGCACACGATATGATAAACAACACACAAAAGAAGAAATTCTGATCCAGTTGT
The DNA here is from genome assembly GCF_964106915.1 of Podarcis gaigeae. NCBI lineage: Eukaryota > Metazoa > Chordata > Lepidosauria > Squamata > Lacertidae > Podarcis > Podarcis gaigeae. The sequence continues at coordinate 17,125,101 of NC_139685.1, read as the reverse complement.
TCCTTAATTGTGGCTAAGGCCCAGAAGACATTCCTGGAGGTCCCAGTGACAGTAAGTACCATAAGAGTATTCTTCGGTAACCTCTACTTACATTCTGAATAGGAGTAATTACTTTGCTTCCAACATTGGCAACAGTGATAATGCATTCCCTTGGAATTCCACAGACAGAATGTAGCTTTTAATTGAAACTTTGTAACAACTTAGAAATGTTCAAGAGCTCCCAGATAAATTCTGAGGGCCACATCAAAATCCTTAGAACTTCCCTATAGTTTGCTCACAAGGAACTGCCCCAAAGTTTGATTTGGGGTGTGTGTGTGTGTGTGTGTGTGTGTGTGTGTACAGGCCCATATCTTGCATTATTATAAACTTTAGCAAGCACATGCAAATTGTAAGCCCAGAAGATAAGTCATGCTGTCCTTGGAGAAACCAGGTCACCTGAAGGACTATGTAATTAAAACTGAAGGACGATGTAATTAGCTGACTCTATAGTAAAATGTCTCAGGGACAGGCAGTATGCCAGCCTAGCTATGCTTTCCTTTTCTCTGCATTCTGTTCATATATTGCTGCACAGAACAGCTGCACTGGGGTACAGAAAGAGCTGGCCTTCATTCACAGTTCTCTCAGATATTATTATTATTTCAGCAGCAATAAGATAAGAAAATACAGTGGTCTATGAAGAATGAGTAAATCAGAATTGCAACACACACAGGACTTGGATAGACCTGAGCACCATCTACCAGTGGCATTCATTAAAGATTTCCACTGACATACTACATACAACAAATGAAACTGGGCACAGTTATTAGTCCTTCTCTACATAGCTACCAGCAAGAGTCAAACACTTCTCCCATCACTTTATGCAGCTGTGGAGACCTCATCTGTGGAAGTTGGCAGGTTGCATGAGAAGCCACGACGACCTCAGAAACCAGCATTTCATCATCTGGAAAAAAGCTTGCCCTTCAAAAATAGCTTCGTGGTTGGAAAGAGGTGGAAGTCTGATGGTGCAAGATCGAGAGAATACGGGGGGTGAGGAAGGATTTCATAGCCACAGGACCGGGTTTCCGTCTGAGCAACATCCGAGTTATGAACCGGGTTGTTATCCTGCAGGAGGTGGACACCTTTGGTCAGCATACCACGTCTCTCAATTTTGATGGCCTTCCACAATTTCCGCAGCAGTCAGGTGTAGTATGTCCCAGTAATTGTGGTACCCTTTGCCAGGAAATTCATCATCACTACTCCGTGCTGGTCCTCAAAGACCATGAGCTTTACCTTGCCCACTGACAGTTGGACATGTTCCTACTTTGGAGGTGGTGAGGCAGAGTTCTTCCATTGTTTGGACTGGGATTTAGTCTCTGAGTCATAATGCTGGACCCATGTTTCATTCTGAGTAATTAGTCTGGTGAAGAAGTCATCATGGTTTTCGTGACACATGGCCAAAAGTGCCCGTGAGCATGTGACTCGTTCCTGCTTCTGGAAAGGCGTCATCAGCCAGGGAACCCACCATGTGGATACCTTATCCATGTGCAAATAGTCATGGTTGTTTTTTTTCCCTACAGAACCCACACTGATCCTGACATCTGCAGCTAGTTGGCGAATGGTTATGTGCTGAGCCTCCAAAATGGAGGCCTCAATCAATGGCGGACTGTGGTCGCCCAGAAATGGGAGCCATTTCCACCAAAGTCCAACCACACTTGAACTGACGATGCCAGTGCTTGACTACGTCATACGATGGGGCATCCTCCCTGTAAGTTCCTTTCATCTCATCGAATGTCTCCTGTGGTGTGCACCCTTTCAAGTACAGCAACCTGATAACTGCTCTGCATCCAACTAGTTCCATTATCAGACGTTACTCCATGTTAGCACCCGTAACAGAGAAACTGTTAGCAGTTCACAGCTACAAATTACAATGTTACCTGTGGAGAGATGTATCACTATACATGTGCAATTTCATCCTCCTACGATAACCGGAAGTGGGTCAGGGGAAATATTTCATGAGCGACCCTCATAAAAGCTGTGCTGCTAAGGAGGAACAGGACAGTGTAGACTAGATGCCCAAACAGACCAAGCCAGACATACTGCAATTATTTGTATTCACTTTGGTGGCTCTTAAATTGTGTAGGCCTATATTGCAGTGATCTAGGCAATCTCTATTATTGGACCTTTTCTATTGCCTATATAGTGCCACAATTTCAAAACCCTTGTAAACAAATGTATTTTTCAACCCTGAATTCACTTATTCAGGGGGAGAATATAACACTCTTTTCAGCACCACAATTCTCTGTCTCCTTTGCTTAAACCAAACAATAAAAAAACCTTCCTGAGTGTTAAAATGTTGGTTTCATTTTGATTTGAAGAGTTTACATAATTCCTTATCACACGCCGCCTTACATTTTCCATTCACTACAAGCTGAAACAAATGAAAATGCATCATCTTCAGGAAATCCATTTCCATGCCTTGTACAAAACACTCATCATAAAGAAATCTATTTGAATTCAAAAATGCTCTAATCACATTATATTCCAGATAAATCAACTTCCAGTCAAAGGGACTCACAACATAGATAATATGACTCCCCTCCTCCCCCATCAACAAGACTGACTTGCTATCTGCCAGTTGATGGGCTTCTATTTAACTTTACCCAGCTGGAAATGTCAGTCAATACTTACTCTGGCAGAATGTGAAAATATAATGATGTTCTATACAACAGATCGTTTGGTCTGCTCTAAAGTGCACCATTATCTTAATTTTCCACAGCCTGTAACAGCATTGTCATTCTTGATGTGTTTTTACTGTCCAGACTATGAACAAAAATATCAGCAATCACTCAAATTACTTTTACAAAACGGTTTACGTCTGACTTTACAATCTCTCAGAACGTTATATACATATATATGTTTCTAAAGATTTGAATATGTGGGTTTCCCCACATTTTCCCCCCCAACACCCCCCTCTGAAAAACTACACAAATCAATCTATCCTAAAGCCTTATCTAGCTTGATTGATGCTATTGAGGAAAATTCTGCACTGAAGATTTTCTAAGGCAAGTTTGTGGTTAGCAGTTTTCTAGAATCTGCTTGCTTCTAGTACAACATTTCACCAGAGTCTGCCTGCTCTCTCAGGTATATGGTAATTATCTAGTGCAACAGAAGCAATCATATGGTTTATGTTTCGGCCTACTGTACTAATTGGCTGTAAAGAGATGAGGGGCCCATGAAAACTCGGGAAAACCTACTTATAGCACTAGTTTGCTTTCTTTCTGCAAAATGAAATGTCACTGCTTTCCATATGTGTGAGCCTTAGGACAATCGTAAAAGTCAATGAAGGACAAAATTAGGAGACGTTTTAGGGTTCACAAGATGTGAACACATTCAGATGCAAAACATTGGTTCTATAAGCTTTGACTGTAGTTACTTTGATGCTATTTGTGGACAAAAGCATCTTGGAGATGGTCTCATAGGAAGCCATCAGGGTTTCGGGTTCATGAGCTTTTTCTTTCTTTCTTCTTCCTGTTGTGCTCTGCTTTCCCTCTTAGCATATGTTTGGAGCACTTTAAGCTATACTCCAGGAAGGAAGGGAGCCCCTAGAGGCACAACCAGAACTGATGCAATAAACTTGCATATATTGTACTATGGCTGTTGTGGTTGCCTGTTAGCTAATAGGGAGGTGGGTGGCTCTGTGGTCTAAACCACTGAGCCTCTTGGGCATGCTGATGGAGTGAATCTCTGCAATGGAGTGAGCTCCCGTTGCTCTGTCCCAGCTCCTGCCAACCTAGCAGTTCAAAAGCACACCAGTGCAAGTAGATAAATAGGTAACATTAGCTTCAGTATTAGTGTCTCTGATACACACAAGAATGCACTCCTAGCATGTTCTTGAAATATGAAGTTATAACTGATCTGCCAACAAACCTGGACATGGAAATCAAGTATCCACCTCTACTCCATTTTTTATTTTTGTAAAAAACATAAATACAAGATTTCATACTTGAAGTGAAAATTGGAAGACTCGAAGCTAACACTTACTGAAAGAATGATTTTTAGTGCACATGCTTTTTTTCATGCTCTTGACATTTTTGACTTATTTTTTGAAGATGGTAGATTTCCCAGGATACCTTGTTTGTCAGGATTGTGAACAGATTACAGTGTGCATAATGCTGATGTCACACTTAAGCTACAATAATACAAAAATGCAGCCACCTTCATTGAAAAAGCCAAGCTATATGCAAATAGCAACGGGGTGGGCCCAGACATGCACCAGGACAATGTTAAATATGTATGTTTGAAGAAATCTGAGGGAAGCAGAATGATTAGCAAGATTTCTCAGAGGGCATCCATATATCTCTCCATGTAAAACTGGAGAGGGGGGGTGGGGAACCTGCCTTATATCAGATCAGAACATTTCTGACCTCATAATTATCTACACTAGGGTGACTAATCAATGGTTCTCCAGATGTTGCTGGATTCTTTCTGGCCATTATATGAATTTAAACTGGCGCTGCAAAGGAAAAACAGGAGCACACTTGATATTATTTATCATTATCATTTGTATATTGCCCTATACCCATAGATCTCAGGGCAGTTCAGGGCTCTTTCAATTCTTTCTTTAAATTGGAATTGCCTATGGCATCAGATGATAGTTGAGCAACCCCACTCACCTGACAAAGCAGGCCATGGAGGGTGGACCAGTTTTGGATCTAGTGCTCTGGCTAATCTAGTCCTCAACCCTAGAGCTAAGGATCGGAACTAGACCTTTTGCATGCAGTGCATGTCCTCTCTTACTGAGCTATTATCATTCCATTCCATTCCATTAGACTGGATTTTGGCATTTTACCAGCACAAAAGTGGCACAAATATTGAGTGCAGCTTATTGAAACAACCACGTTCCTTAAAAGTTTATGGAAGATTACTGATCTAAAGAAATAGATTAAGATTGGTATGTCGCAGGAGAGCAAAAATGCTCAGGCATGTTGAGAAGATTTTGATGAGCCGCTGAAAGTAATGCGGCCCTTTATATGTCCAGCTATCCTTTGTCAACAACAATTTGTTGCCTTTTTAAAAAATATATGCTATATGGTAATTTATGGACTTGATAGGTATCTAAAGCCATTTGTACATAACAAAATATGTATTTTATCAAAGTAATTGTTGAACTGAAATACAATTAAGAAGAAATATATTAATAGTGAAATATAAATAATAAGAAGTATATTAATAGTGAAATACAATTAAGAAGAAGTATATTGGGGGGAGGGGCAAGAGAGTGGTACCCTAAAGCTAGAGCTTGTTTAGTTTATACATAAATGCAGCACTGTGTGCACTAGTAAGAAAGAGAGATGGAGACAAGATTCGTCCATTCCTCTGAGACAGTCACAAAACATTAAACAAATGAAAGTCTGTGTTTACATCACATTGTTGGATTTATTTTGCAGAAGGTCCCACCCACTTCTTGCATAAAATGCACTCATTCACTGACTGTGGCATCAACTAAAATAATTGCCATGTATTATTTGCTTTTACTCTGAACATACATATATGTGCTGAGTGTATGTCTGCAGCAATGCTGACCTGATAGAAGATGGTGATATATTATGAGTTTCTGAATAAGTCATGGGGATGAATGCTAACATATATACTTATTGCACCTGGCATACATACCAATGACAACTGCACCTGCACTTTGCCTGCTAATCTACCTCCATCGGGACATTGCAAGGATGTCACAGATGCACTACATCTCAAACACTATGACAAAAATGGCTTCCTCCTCATTTCTTTGCAAATGGAATTCTTCCTGAAATATTTTTGACTGGAGAATGGTTGTATGAGAGATGGTGATAAGAGGTCTAATTTAATGGGTGGTATATATTTGTTGTTGTGTGTGTAGTATATGAAGTATACTAAAATCAAAGCAAATAAATAGAAAGGAAGATAGATCTGGAAAGTTAGGTAGTATGCAGGCAAGACCAGTAGTTAGCCAAGTGGAAATGACAGAAATGACTGGCAGAATCCGAGACCAGGGAGAAGAGTTGGTGGAAGAAGATTGGAGGAAATTAAAAATTTATCTACAGAAACATTGTAAAATTTTTGAATGTTAATGGCATTGAAATGAGCTGAAAGGGTTCTAGCAACAAGGTAAAAAATAAGATTGGATTAATAATAGATAAACTAAATTGGATATGAATTTGCTGAACTAATTTCTAAAAGGGATACAAAAAAGGGAGATGTGAGGAAGTCGGGAAAATAAGTGAATCAAAGATGAGGAATTAAAAAGAGGGATTTTTGTGTTGTTTTTTATTTAATGTGCTTTTTCTTTTCTTTTTTTTCTAAGTTAAATTTTTGTACTTTTGTATTTTATAATTTTATATTTTTGTGTATGTGCTTTTTCTTTTTTCTGTGTGTTGTTACTCTTAAAACTTAATAAAATATCATATATATATTTTTTTAAAAAAAGTAGTTAGCCAAGTAGCAAGCACTCTGAAGGCCTAACATTTACATCGAAAAAAACTATTGAGTAGGAATGGGAGTAGAAGTTTGATGTTATTTATTTTTTCATTTGAAAGAGTAACTACCAATTCCACAATACTTAAACCAATACGTGAATTGAAACACAGCATTCCTTCACAATTCACGCGTCTCCAAATTTTGCAATGCACTATTCCAAACAATACGAACAACATGCAGAGATACTTGGGTAAACTGTACATAAAAATGCATGCACTGCTGAAAATGACATACCATAATGAAATATTTTTAGAAGAAATTTTGACTGAAAATGCTGATATATTTTCATTAGGAAATGAAGAGGAAGTAACTTCGGTTTGGAAGAATTAGAAACTGAGAGATTCTGAAGCTGACAAATTCACTCATCTCTACTGATGAATGTCAGATTTTATTTCACCTGGGTGCACTGCTGCAGTTCTGAGGTACAACTCTATTGTTGGAGTTCTGAGGCAGAAATCCTTTCCATTTTAACTTTCCGCCACTAAGCCATGTTTCCTTTCTCAAGAAGAGTCAGTTTCCAATAGCCTCTTTCCCATTGTGAAAATATCAGAATTTCCAGAGAAAGTTTCAAGTATTTTCCTGATTATATCCAAAGTCAAGAAGTTCTAAACCCCTCTCATTTCCACCGGAGAAAAAGACAAGCACACAAATGCCTCCTCCACCAACCGTCTGTTAAATGCAACCCCATGCATATTTACTCAGAAACAAGTCCTTCTGAGTTAAATGAGGCTTACTTCCAGGTAATTGTGTATTGGATTATAGCCTTAAAAGTTCTTAGCTTTTGGTAGATTCCTCCAATTATCCTAACTAACATAAGCTCCAGTTTAAAATTCATCACATAACCCTCTTTCCAAATGCATCCAAATCTAGTTAAAACTCATGGAAATTCTTTCCTGTCAAGACTGCTCTCGGGAGACAACCTTAGAATGGTTAGAAACCTTATTTTGATCTCTGACCAAAATGTTTTAATTAACAATTTATGATCCATTTATTATTGTCCCCATGATCTCCTTTGATATTAATAAATGCCCTGTTTGGAACTTTCTCTTTGATTTATTCAGACTCTCTTGCCTTGATGAATTGTGGTGTGACACCATACGTCAAAGTTACTTGATTAAATGGCTCGTTCACAATTTGTATATTGTATTTTAGGCTCAGCCTCCTATTTTGTTTCACTATATCGTTCCAACTTTTTATTTATTTTTCTGAAAAGAATGTAACCCCACAAAAACACATTCTCTATCATGCTTCACTACGATGCTTTCATCAGAATTAGGGCCATCAATTGGCCCCTCAAGGCTGTTCTGGTTATTTTTGCCCCCTTTTTTTGCACTATCGCCTCTCCAAACAGCAATAATGTGTGGAGAACATGTTGCAGTATACATCTATAATAAGATGTATACTGCAACATGTTCTCCACACATTATTGCTGTTTGGAGAGGCGATAGTGCAAAAAAAGGGGCAAAAATAACCAGAACATTTGTGGCATTAAAGAATGATATGAGTTCATCATAATGTTACAGGGTAAGCATGGATTGGAAATGAGACTGTGTTACCATCGAAAAACCTTTGAAAGCCCAAATATTATTGGAAGCAGGACCATGTGTGATAGCATCGTGAGCACAAATCATCAAAAATGCATGTTAAAAGGATGCCTGGAGGGACTCACTGTCATTGCATTAAACTGATATGGATTTTATTTAGTTGGATATAATTTATACACAGTTTCCATATTACTAATTGAAAATCCTGTCTACCTCGGACAGCGATCTAGGTTCTAACATAACTTTTGGTCAGCTCCGTTTACAAGTAGCAATAAAAAGGAAAAGACTATATATGGAATTTGTCTTGATAAGAAATTCACAATGGAATCTTCTAGCTTCTGAGATGCATCTGCCAATCAAATATACATTTCTATTGAGTTCTGGTCCATGCACTGATTTGGGTACATTATAAAAATTAACTGATTTCAACCTCCTGCTGCAGGCACAATTCTATCTAGAAGTCAAAAGCATTCAGTGCACACACACATATATATATACTTCCTCGTTTTGGCATGTTCATCCACCAGTTGCTATGCTTGATAAGGATGTGTGTCACCATGTCTACAGACCAATTCTCCATATTCAGGGGAAAACTTTTCCAAAATATGAATGACTGCAGAAATTTAGTGCTAGTGGAACCATTTCTCATGGCTGAACTAGCTCAGAAGCACACATGTTTACCACAATACACAGGTACACAGCATGAGTAACTGGGTTGAAATTTAGCAGCATAGCCCCATAAGGAATTCAGGAGAGAGTGGGAGATTATGAAGACTGAAAAAAAGTAGTGTGGTCCCAGAATGGTAATTTCCTAATAGACCAAGGAAGATAATTGACTAGGTTTTGCTTAACAAAAGAAGGAGGTCTAGCCTTGAGTTGGAGTTCAAAACATTTATTGTAAAGGAAACCTGGAATCATAGGGCAAGTAAAGTTATTTGAATACATTGAGCTGGCTAAAAATGACAGAAACAATTAGGAATAGAACAAGCCAAAAGTTCACTAAGGAATGGGAGTGTTATAAAAATTACCTAGAAAAATATTGTTCTCAAATAAAACCTTTATTATGCTTTGATTAATTTTTGCAAAATACAAAACAGTTATAACCAAACAATTCAATACCAAGAAATAGAAAACATTTAAAGAAGGCAGTTAAGGAAAGAAAAAATGATTCAAATTGAGGTGGTAGACAGAAGTCAAATCAAAAGATTAGAATTTTTAAGGTCTGATAATTAAACACATCAACTATGGGGTACGGGAGGTGGGAAAGATATTTGGTGGCTATGTAATTTTGTTTTCTCTTATGTATCTGTTTATTTTTAGGCTTAGTCTGAATTATGGATGGAAAATGTATATGGATGTATGCAAAACAAAACTTAATAAAAAGCAAAAAAGGGAATCATAGGGTTATTCAAATCTCCAAGGTGACACCATCGTTGATAAAATGTTGCTCTGATAATTAGAAATGGAGAAAATTGTGATGGAACAATCTTCTCCAACAAATATTACTTTGGATGGCAAATGGAGTTATTTATTTTATGGAACTGCATAAAACAAAGAAGTGTACAAAATCCTCAGTGCAGAATCCCTCTGCTGTTCTTCTGAAGAAAGCAGCAGGAAATCTTACAGGAAACATGCACGACTAACTGAGAAAGCACACATTGGAGGAACATGTATGCCGATACATATTTCATGAAGCTTAAAAGAAATTCACCCCAGGTCTACAACAGATGGGAGTTGAGAGTTTGGAAAGGGTAATCTTGGAAACAGTTATGAAACAGAGGGGGGAAAGGTAGATTCCCTCATTCTGATTAAAGACTAAATCCAGTGCTTTTATTTCTGGGGGAACACAGGGGTATGCATACCCCTAAACATTTTGTGAATCTAACGGAAAAAGAAACTAATAAATAAATAAATTATTTTCTTCTCGAGGACGGTGAATCATTAGGCTTCATTTCCTCTCACAGTGTTTCCTGAGTCTCAGACAGAAGCGAGTGTTTAATGTGTGAAGTAGGAGTTGGAATCTAGCATGGTGATTGGTCAACTTCGTTGTTATCACTTCCGATAGCGGCTTCATTTGCTTTCACAGTGATTTTCTTGGGTCAAAATGAGAGTACCCCTAAACATTTTTTTAAGAAAAAAGAACACTGACTAAATCTATCCTGCGTTAACTTTCTTCCAAATGTATTTCATTCACTTTCCCTGTGATGTGCAAAACTTCCATGGAAATCAGTGGAGTTAGGTTATTTCAGCCTGTGTTGGAGATCATTCAATATTTCCACATCAGGCATAGGCAAACTCCGGCCCTCCAGATGTTTGGGATTACAATTCCCATGATTCCCAGCTAACAGGACCAGTGGTCAGGGATGGTGCAGTCCTAAACATCTGGAGGGCCAGAGTTTACCTATGCCTGTTCTACATCATTGAAAAATGGCATTGCTTACTCAAGACATTCAGCCATGGGAACAGGTACATAATTGATGGAAAAGCACAGAAGTCCTTCTAGTCCAGCTTCCTGTTTTCACAGTGAACAACAAGGTGCCCATGGGGAAACTGCAAGCAGAACTGGAGTACAGCAGCATTCTCTACATCTAAGATTTCCAGCAAGTTGTCTTCGGAGGCATACTGCGTCCAACACTGGATGAAGAACATAGCTGTTGTGGCTAGTAGCCATTGATTTTAATTCAGGCCACTGGCGTACTAAATGGTTCAGTCACATGTTAGTTCACAGGATAGCATAGGCTTGTATTGTTTTCACTTCAAATTGTTGGCAATTTTGGCATTCCACTTAGTATTGGGCTGTTACTTTTCAACATTCCCCGTTGAAATGCTAATTGGTTTCCTACTGTGCTTAGTGTTAGGATGGTTCTCAAAAACAATTACAGTCATACCTTGGTTTTCGAACAGCTTAGTTCTCGAACATTTTGGCTCCCTAACGCCGCAAACCCAAAAGTAACTGTTTTGGTTTGCAAACTATTTTTGGAAGCTGAACGTCTGACAGAACTTCCTGCAGCCCATCAGAAGCCACACTTTGGTTTCCAAATGTTTTGGAAGTCAGACGGACTTTCGGAATGGATTCCGTTCAACTTCCAATGTATGACTCTAGTATACTGCACATATTTCTCTACGGTATAGTTGGCTTGGTTTTGAAACATCTTGCACCACAAGCAGTGCTTTTTTTCTTTTAAGAAAATGTTTAGGGGAACTCTCATTTTCCTACTCATATTGAAATACTGCCCCTCCATGAGGCCAAACTTAGATTCACAAAATGTTTAGGGGTATATGTACCCTGCGTACCCCCAGAAAAACCACTGACCACAAGTAACTAGCCTTTATCCCCCTGGTTTGTTTCACAAATGGAGTAGGGATATTTCTTGCTTGATTCAGGAGACCTATTGGTAGTTGCAAATGTGATTTTTTATACTTTTTTCTTTTAAAAATCAATCTATCTATTAACTAAAAGCCATAAAATAGTAACTCACTTTCTCATAAGCAAGCAAGGCCAAAAGGTCCCCTAACTTTAAGTTTTTTTATAAATACCATATTAAATTAAGGTGTGGTTAACTATAATAACAAGGTCCCCACCCCTTTTTTGTACTGTACTAATTATCTTTTTCTTTCTTTGTTTTCTACATGGATATTATTAATTTTTGTGTGTGTGTGTGTGTCTTACTCTGTACACTTGTTATTTTGTACTTTTTAATATAATTTTTTTTAAAAAAAGTTTTGATATATCTGAAGAAAGGTTTATAATCTCCACATCCCAGATAAATGAAAGTGAAAGATCCTACCTAAATATTAGGAACACACACACGAGAGAGAGAGAGAGAGAGAGAGAGAGGGGGGGGGGAAGCAAACATCACCCTGTCTCCAAATATATTATTTAGTACAAGGGAGCACAGCCCAGTCTAAGTTCCATTACCTCTTTTAATTTGCTTTCAATTGCTTGAGGGAAGGAAAGAAGTCGTAAGCACTTAAGCATAGGAAGATTTTTTTAAAAAAGAAATCAATAAAATATAAATAATGAATACAAAGTATGTCTGCTTTACTCTAAGAAAGTGTGACCCAGGAGAATGCTAGGTTGATAAAAGTGGTCAGTGCCCATGATAATTTTCTCTGCTTCTAGGTTTTAAATAGAGCATGCACAAGACCACAAATGTCATTTGAGCACTGCATGGTCATTCAAGGTCATAAGTGATTATGTTGCAGAATGTGGAGTGCATTCATTTGACCCTCAGATTCATTTTATTTCCTCTTCCATCTCCAAGACAGAAGGCTTAACTTCTCAGACACTCAGTTACCGCTGAAGGGGAGACAACTTTTCAGGTTAGCTTGTTAAGGTTAACCTGAAAAACTCACAGCCTAAACAATTTTTTAAAAAATAAATAAATCCACATTTGCCTGGCAATTGTAAGATAACAGCAACAACAATAAACCACACACAGTCATTTAAGGTCAAGCATGTTATTACAGAAAAGAATTCAGGCATAGAGATAGCATAGAGATACACAGGGCTGGCTAAAGTGAAGTAACTTTACCTAACACAAAGAATTAAAATCTGTCTATCTATTTCAAATTCAGGAACAGCAATGTGTATACAGTGCTCTCCTGCTAATTACGCTTCCCCTAAAGATGGATTAGATCTCTGAATCTCTTCTGCAGTGCTCATGTTTTGGTAATTTTTCCAGCCTGAAGGATCAGAAAAACAAACAAGATGAATTTTAACAGGGAGAAATGTAAAGTATTGCACTTGGGCAAAAAAAAATGAGAGGCACAAATACAAGATGGGTGACACCTGGCTTGAGAGCAGTACATGTGAAAAGGATCTAGGAGTCGTGGTTGACCACAAACTTGACATGAGCCAACAGTGTGACGCGGCAGCTAAAAAAGCCAATGCAATTCTGAGCTGCATCAATAGGAGTATAGCATCTAGATCAAGGGAAGTAATAGTGCCACTGTATTCTGCTCTGGTCAGACCTCACCTGGAGTACTGTGTCCAGTTCTGGGCACCACAGTTCAAGAAGGACACTGACAAACTGGAACGTGTCCAGAGGAGGGCAACCAAAATGGTCAAAGGCCTGGAAACGATGCCTTATGAGGAACGGCTAAGGGAGCTGGGCATGTTTCGCCTGGAGAAGAGGAGGTTATGGGGTGATATGATAGTCATGTTCAAATATATAAAAGGATGCCATGTAGAGGAGGGAGAAAGGTTGTTTTCTGCTGCTCCAGAGAAGCGGACACGGAGCAATGGTTCCAAACTACAAGAAAGAAGATTCCACCTACACATTAGGAAGAACTTCCTGACAGTAAGAGCTGTTCGACAGTGGAATTTGCTGCCAAGGAGTGTGGTGGAGTCTCCTTCTTTGGAGGTCTTTAAGCAGAGGCTTGACAACCATATGTCAGGAGTGCTCTGATGGTGTTTCCTGCTTGGCAGGGGGTTGGACTCAATGGCCCTTGTGGTCTCTTCCAACTCTATGATTCTATTCTATGATTCTATCAGAAAAAAAATACCCACAGCCATCTTGGCAAAATGGTAGATGGAAGACAAAGAGACAACATCAGAAGGTGGATTGTGTGCAGATGGATCCCTTTGGTGGTGGTGTGCCAAAATCTGAGTGGGAAAAGAATTTGGGAGCTTTCTAAAGGGTCACTTTTGATAGTGACTTCACTTATGCTTGTTCCTTAGCAGAGCTCGGGTGAACTTGGCAACATCCCTAGTTGCACCATTCATTAAATACTGTCCCTAGCTTTCTTGTTCGTTTCATGAACATCCCTTTGCATGCAAGGATTGGTTCTTTTCGATGGTATGAATGTGCACATGCACAGAACTGTGGATCATAGTATTAGAATTTCTTTCTGGCTGAAACAAATAAATCTTTCCCCCACTCGCAACCAAAGATGCTTCACCATTCCCTTTTTGAATCCCATACTCAAGCTGAGCTAGCTCACAGCTGAACACAGGATAATTAAGCTGTGGGAGTATTCAAACATGAAGATACCGCATATTATAAAATTCACATTCTCAAACATAGAATGCTTCTTGCTCTGTAACAACCATTTTAAAATTTCCTGTTGATCATATCAATTGGTTTGCTAATAGTTTTATTTTCACATGCTACAATAGATTATAAAATGGAGTCCATTATCTGAGCTATTAAGCAAAAGTGGTTAAAATACAACTTTTGGGGGGGTTTTGCAAATAAAAAAAACCAACTAAAGATGCACCTGAGTATTTAACATGTTTTAATAGGCTTTATTTCGGTCATCCTTTTGATTAATCTGTTTTTAAAACATTAACTTTCAATTTATTTTATGACTGATTCAGTCCTACTATCATTGCCAAGTAATTATATTATTGGAAATGTATGGTCTCTCCCCCCTCCCCTCATTTATAAGTATTTGCAGGGTGTTTGGAACTAAAATCCACACATATCTTTTCTAATGTAATATAGGCTATATTAGGTGCCATTATTAAATTCTTTGTAAGAACGCTTAAATAACATCAGTTGTCTTTCATAACTTAGATAATTCAAAGCATTTAAATTTCAGCTGTTTTAGCTTCGCAAGTCAATTCAATTTTAGGCAAAACTCCCAGCCTCATAACTTAACTGGGAAGGGTCCCAAACCACAAACACAACCAGACAATGAGGATGGACCAGCCATTAAGTAAAAAGCAGGACCAAATAATTCCCAGAAATCCCACTGGCCAAGATATTGACCCTACAAATGTTATGCCTTATTAGGACTTTGAGCATTCTCACCATCGCTGGAGGAGGGAAAAACACATAGCAGAGTTCCCAAAAAATAGACCAGAGGCAATTGTACTTCATCCAGCAGAGCTTTTACTTGCCACTGAAGGCAAATGAGCAGAATGGTCACATATCCAAAACATTCAGGATTGGCACAGTCCATAAAAATCCAGTTGCAGGATTTACAATAAAACTTTCAAAACTTATAATAAGACTAAATCTTAACACTAAGCACACAGAACAGAACACCAGAATGAAGAGAGATAGAAGAGAAAGTGAGTGAGACCCAGGCTCCTCCTGGTCTTACTATTATAGTCAGTATGATCTTGACAGAAAGAACAACAAAATCAGTTTAAAGTAGCTGTACTCAGCTTCCCAGCAGAAATAACCCAAACAAAAACCTGCCTTCTGTTTCTTTCACATGGAAAGAAAACCTTTCACAAAGAGAAGAAACCTTCTAGAACCCGCTTGAACAAATCAGAATAGGAAAGATCTCTACACATCAGATCAATACTTTCTGTACTAAGAAATGCAAACTGACAGTTATCTGTGACATCACTGGGAAAACTGAAAGTTCTAGAGCAGGCTTCCTCAACCTCGGCCCTCCAGATGTTTTGAGACCATCATCCCTGACCACTGGTCCTGCTAGCTAGGGATCATGTGAGTTGTAGGCCAAAAACATCTGGAGGGCTGAGGTTGAGGAAGCCTGTCCTAGAGTTCAGGAAGGGCCCAGCCTTGAAATGAACTGCATTTGGCCCAAACTGAATGTATTAGGGTCAGTTTAGCTCATGTTTGGTGGGTCATTTCTGAATCAGAGCAGTGCATTGTACCCAATAGTTTGCCCAGCACAGAGATCGTTGAAAATATGATGTGGTTGAGGGAACCATTTCTGTGGAGTTATTTCTGAGAGCACAGCTTCTCTACCGATCACTCACTCCAGCCTATACGTAGTGGTAATAAAGGGTTGCCTTCCTTTAAAATCTGAAATCATAGAACATGTCAGTCACCTATTTGTGAGGCATATTCAAAGCACCAGTAAGCAGAGACACAGCACATTTTATGCATGAGCACATACACACACATATCATGCTGAGGAAGATTTGCTAGACATTATTAGAGTCAGAAAGAAAATGTCCTGCATTCTTCCTGTCTTATAAAATGAGGCATAAAGTACATCAATTCCAATTCCAATCTCATTCAGAAAGCCTAAGAAACTGTATTATGTAGACCACCTACTCTTTGGTTGTTCAGAATAAACAGTATGGAAAGTAGGAGGGCTTGAATGATAATTTTTTTTCTCTGAAAGAAAATTATTTCAGTCAAGGGCCAGGTGATTTAGAGAATAATAAAGGGTCAATGATTATTTGGGTATTTTCTTTATAATCTGGCATAGGTCGAGCTTCAAGGAATCCTTTTCTTTTCTTTTCATTCTGGATCTTATAAAATCTCACTTAAAATGTAGTATTTCAGGGAAACAACTCAGAATACAAATTCTGTGTATTGATTCATTTCCAAAAAATACTTTGTGCATGGCTACATTGAAATGGAGCTATAGAGAAGAGCAGGTATGAGTTGCCACTAAACCAGATTTTTTTATAGAGCTGCTTCTCCATCGCTAGTTGTATGGGCTCCATCTTTGCATGTAGCAGCCAGTGAAAGTAAAGTAGAGATTTGAACACTCTTAATGCCATGTTGTCTAAACCACTGAGCCTAGGGCTTGCCGATCAAAAGGTCAGCGGTTCGAATCCCTGTGACTGGGTGAGCTCCCGTTGGTTGGTCTCAGCTCCTGCCCATCTAGCAGTTCGAAAGCACATCAAGTGCAAGTAGATAAATAGACACCACTATGAGCACACCTCAGACAGTGCTGGGATGCAGACCAGCATATGCCCCACCAAATGGTCTTAATAGATGAAATGATGCAGAATTAAGCAGCTTTAAAAAATAACAATGAGCACTTTGAATTGGGCCCAGAACATTCTGTGATCCAATACAGATTTAAGAAATAACAAGCTGTGCCAACAGCCGAGTAGCAGGATTCTCAACAGAAGAAGAGTCTTCAAATGATGCTCCATGTACAGACCATTCCGACATGAAATACTCCAGCTCCTTAGGACATAATGCACACATTGCATACGTGCTAAAGGTCTCACGTAATTGATATAGAAAAGATGAGGCAGGAGCTTTTCAGAAGTTTTTAAGCTAATGAACTGAATAATCCATGGATGTCTCAACCAACAAATAACTAACCAACCATTTCTAATCAAACACAGGGTTGTGCTTCATCTAGAAAGCGAAATGCTAGCTCTCCTGAGTAGTTCTCAGGTATCCTAGCAAGGCTTTTTTTTTTCAGTAGGCTAGCCAACCAGCTAATTGTTTTACAAAGTTTGGAGAAGGTGACTTTTAGCTTCACTTTTGAAAGAACAAAGCTCATATTTTTTTCAAAGAATAATATTTTTTAAAATAGAATAAAGTGCTTTGCTGTTTGTATTCATTTTTCACAGACAGCTGGCTGTAAGTTTGCGCTTAACAATTGCAGATTTCCTACTTTTCATTGTGAACATTTTTTTTAATGCTTCAGGGGCAACAGACGGCATTTCTGGATGATTAGATGTTTCAATAAATAAGATTGCAATTTATAACTAAAAAATGCAGGCTACACAATCCCCTGCTGTTGTTACCCACCCACCCCCAAGTCAGCACAAATAGCTGAGGCCCAATAAACCCAACCCCTCTCCAGGGAATACAGAAGGTGAGGGCTGCCTTCAACACAACTACTCATGCTCCTGTGGCTGGTCTGATGGTTTGAAATGAGATGCGGAGATTTATAAATTATGAAGGGCCAGCCCTACTATTAGACAGAGTGAGTCGACTGGTTCAAGCAGCTGAATTCCAGTTGTTATGAAAGGGCAGAGCATTTGATTATTATTTATTACTGAATTTTGGCTTCCAAGGAGAGGCAATTGTTGGATTTTCTGCTCCAGGAGCCAAAATAACTTGGCCACCCTTGGATACTATGAACCTTCACTTTGGGGTCACATCGTTTGATGTTCTCCCTCAACAATAAAACGTCTTGGGCCAGTCCCGGTTATTGTGAGTTATTATTTTTGAAATGTCTACCACACCTAATTTTTCCACAGGAGATGCCCAACCTATCATCTGCTAATCGGAGGTATATTTCTCCCTGACTATGAAGGTTCTGCAGTCTCAAGCCCTCTGCACATATATTTTTTTGGTTTGTTTCTAGTTTTCTAAGTTGTTTAAAGTGCACACTTCAAAATGCACAGTAGCAAACTTGTGTTCACAAAGAAATGTGTGGTGTTCGAATCCTCATTAGGGAGCTAGAGTTAACTGTAGATCTCTGTAAAACCCAGGGATTGGCAATGTGTAATGTGCTTTTAGTGCATCTCAATTCAGACTGAAGTCCAAATTATATTTGGTCACTAAAGGCTGAAGTGGCTGCTAGGAAGGAGAAACTCATGATAGGTTTGTCCATACTTTGCTTTGAGATTCACCAGAATTGGTTTTTTTGTCCTGGTGAATGCCTCTGGAGGGTCACACCATGGTGTAGACAAAATGGGGATGCAACTGAATTATCAGTGATTCCACAGACACTCCATGACACTTGTGCAACTACATTTGACGCAAACACACACAAAACATTTTCAGCATATTGTACACCAACTGCATATAAAACACTGAAAAAACCTACTGAGGGGCTAAACCAACTATATTCCTCTTTGCCAATGTTCTTTGAAGAATATTTTTGCCCATCACTAAAAACATTTGTGGATTTCTTTTAATGTCACACAATAAATATTTCACCAGTGCTTTAAAAATTCAACGCATCCATATTAAAAAGGATGTTTTACCTTTTGAAAACCAGTTTACAAATCTGTGTTCCTTGTAGAACAGATTATAAATCTCAATCATTCATGAGACTTTTCTACTCTTGTTTATTAATTCTATGAGTGTTTTGTCTGCTAGTCTATGCATATTTCACTACAAACATTTCCATGAGTCACATAAATGGTGCATGGAAGTCATTGGGTGTGGAGAACCCATAAAGCCACGCAGAGGAATTCCTTCATAAACGAGGCATAAATGTGTTCAGCCAAACTTTGGACTCATATTCACACATACCCGTTTGCCACTCAGTAAGAGGGAAATGGTGGCCATGGGTCAAAATACTCCTCAAAGACAGGCCCCAAATCACCAGGTGGTCAGGTCTATTCTAATTCAGGTCAATATGAAATTAACTTTTAGCTGTGTACTTCTTTGAAGTTGCAGAATAGGGACACAGGGGATTAGCTCATAGCTCTTCTCTTCTCTTGTCTTCTCTTCTCAGAAGCTCCAAAAGAGAGACATTGGGCTGGCTGTAGATATTTGACAGACTGATACATTCTTTGTGCATTTGCCTGATCCGTTCTAGTGTGAACCCAGCCTTAGAAAGCCATGTTCTTGAAAGCTCTATAATTATAAAGTTGCTTGTTTTCAAAGGACAACTGATTTAACATCATCTCATAGCATCGGTTATGAAAAGCCATTTCCAGATGCTTCACCTCATGTTGGCGCATGACAATAAAAGGAAACTCAGATAATTTGACAGAAGTGCCTAAAGAGGAAAGCAGACTTCTGTCATTAAGCACATGCTGTGTTTGGGTGTCTGTTCAAGGCAGAGCCTTCTTTTTCAACTTAAAAGGCAGCTGGTTGATTTCGTTTTCTCTTTTTGTATTAACATAGGGCTGCATAATTCACGCCAAACAAACAAACAAGTTTGCGTTTGTTAGATCATTTTGGAGTCAGATGAAACAGACAACTCCAAAAAAGGTTGAGGACAGAAAGAAAGAAAGAAAGAAAGAAAGAAAGAAAGAAAGAAAGAAAGAAAGAAAGAAAAGAGATGACAATTTAAGATCCTATCCAAGTTAAGCGTCGTTTTGGCTTTGATAATTGAAAAAGTCACATTGGTTTGTTTATTCATTTAATTGCAAATATAGCTCAGCTTTCTTCCAAGGTGTTCATTGTGGTGTATGTGGTTTTCCCCATGCACAGTTAATCCTGACAACAACCCTGTGAGGTAGGTTTGGCTGAAACTGAGAAACTGTACCAAGCTCCCTGGGCATAACATCAAATTGGAAGCGTGGAAAAGATTATGTAAGGATGGTTTGAGATTGTAGGATGTATGGCTCTAAAGGAAAATTTGTTAAAAATGATGTATAGATGGCACTTGACACCAGTAAAGTTAGCTGATCGAAAGGTCGGCGGTTCGAATCCCTGCGGCGGGGTGCGCTCCCGCTGCTCGGTCCCAGCGCCTGCCAACCTAGCAGTTCGAAAGCACCTCCAGGTGCAAGTAGATAAATAGGGACCGCTTACCAGCGGGAAGGTAAACGGCGTTTCCGTGTGCGGCTCTGGCTCGCCAGATGCAGCTTTGTCATGCTGGCCACGTGACCCGGAAGTGTCTCCGGACAGCGCTGGCCCCTGGCCTCTTGAGTGAGATGGGCGCACAACCCCAGAGTCTGTCAAGACTGGCCCGTACGGGCAGGGGTACCTTTACCTTTTTTTTATAGAAAAAGAGAAAGAAAATGTTGGAAATGTAAAAAAGTAGATGGGGATTATTTTCATTTGTGGTGGACCTGTGACAAGGTTAAAAAAGTTTGGGAATCAATTTATAATGAACTTAAAAAAAATATTTAGGTTTACTTTCCCCAAAACACTGGAAGCGCGTCTATTAGGTTTAATAGGAATGGAAATCAAAATGGGAGACCAAAATCTGTTTGTGTATGTTACGGCTGCTGCAAGAACCCTCCTGGCCCAAAGATGGAAAACGCAAGACATACCAACCATCCAGGAGTGGCAGGTGAAGTTGACAGAATATGCAGAACTTGCCAAATTGTCAGGGAGGATCTGGGACCAGGAAGATCAAAGATACCAAAATAACTGGAGTAAATTTTTTGAATATTTAAAGGAGAATTGTAAAGAGGTCAAGACACTAGCAGGATTGACATAATACCTTCAATGTATAATAATACTATTGTGAGAATGAGGTGCGCGATAGAAAGGGGTCAAATATACCAATTGCAGGGAGGGAGGGGAGTCGTGACTCGGCAGAGTCAAAGGAAATGTATGGCATTAATATGGTTTGTTGGAAAAGAATATGTAAGGAAAACAATAAAAATTTACTTGGGGAAAAAAAAGAGAAACTCTACCAAGCTCCCTGCCCCTCTTGTACTTAATGACCAAGTGGGGATTTCAACCAATGTCTCTCTGATTCTAGACCAATGCAATAACTATTGCAGCACACCAGCCCTCGTGTACTCCTGATGTACTCATTGCTGTACTCACCTCACATGAAAACCAGTGGGAGTGAAGGCTTCTTCCATTGGACACTGAAGCCTTCATCACTGAATGACTATATCAAGTGATTACTCCCATCTGCAAATGCACTCTTGGAGATGCAACACAGAATTTCCATAAAATCTCATATCATACCAGCCATTCTGTTTACAACAGTCCAGACATTCAGTTGCCAGTCATCAAGTTTACAGTAGGGGAATATTGGCACTTTAATGATAGAAATGTGTTTGTTCTATGTACACCAATTCATCCTTCCTGCAGGAAAAAACTGGAGTATAAGCAAGATAGATAGATAGATAGATAGATAGATAGATAGATAGATAGATAATACTTTATTTGACTATAAGCCCACAAGGTAAAACCAATCAATAAATAAAATAGCATTTTACATTCTAAAATATCAACTAAAATATTTCAACGCATAATCTCCTTCACATTACATACAATCTCTAGATGTACCGTATTGTGGCCTTGAAGATAAAGATGGTTTACTAGAGAGTATAGGCAAAAATGTATACATGAAGAATCCGGTGGACTTAGGGCCTTCAAGTCTGTGTATGGGTGTTTAAAATTCCAGGATCACAATGGCATGAGCTCCACAGTTCAGCAAATGTTAAGTATCCAACCAGATGTGATGTGGGCCACAGGACAAGAGATTGTGCAAGTCATCCACATGTTCTTAAAGGTAAAGGACCCCTGACTCAACTAAGTCCAGTTGTGAACAACTCTGGGGTTGCAGCGCTCATCTTGCTTTACTGGCCAAGGGAGCCAGCGTTTGTCCACAGACAGTTTTTCCTGGTGATGGGACCAGCATGACTAAGCCGCTTCTGGTGAAACCAAAGCAGCACACGGAAATGCCGTTTACCTTCCCACCGGAGTGGTACCTATTTATCTACTTGCACTTTGAAGTGCTTTCAAACTGCTAGGTTGGCAGGAGCTGGGACCGAGCAATGGGAGCTCACCCTGTCACAGGGATTCGAACTGCCAACCTTCTGATCGGGAAGCCCTAGGCTCAGTGGTTTACACCACAGTGCCACCTGCATCCCTTCCACGTGTTCTTAGCTTGTTGAAAAGCACATACCACATGTACTGACCATTTTGCATACCCGCACCAGATTCTAAAGGCCCTCCACAATACAGGACACATACTACGACCTGTTTCACATAAATTTCGGTTCTAATTCTGGTGTGCGCACATAGCACACATTTGTTACATAGTGTGGAGCTGCCCTAGACAAGCACAGAGATAAATCAATTGATATGTGTGTTTCAGTGAATAAATGCTGAAATTTGTCTGAATTGCTCTCACTATTCCGTTTAGTCACACTCTAGTATGAGACAACTGTGGATGAGGGCGGTCTTATTCAAGGCTGACTTGGCATGCAACAGCAGAAGCCACAGACCCGAGGGCTGGAGGCAGAGCTAGCACATGGGACAGTTACCATCTGCCTGTGCCCTGTGTCCCATACTGGCCTGCCTCACCCTCACACCATACCTCCCCTTACCCAGAACCACTGTGGTTGGGTTTCCCACCCCCCCGCTCTTTCTTTCCCCAGACATATTTTACACCCCCTAATTAAAACAAAAACAAAACAAACCCACACAAGTTAAAAGCATTTTAAACAATTTAAGACATTTTAAACAATTAGGGCAATGACATTCCCAGAGAAGAGGATGTTAGAAGAGATTATAATCCACGCAAACTGTGCTGTAGATTCTTCAGCTTTATTAACCTGAACACTACATGAGCAGCAAGCAACTACTAAATGCAGATGATTGAATACTTTGCTGTGGAGGGAGGATTAATGGATTGCTGAATCTGGCTAAGATACAAGAGATGGTAACGGTGAGGTGAAAAAAACAATGTAAGGGTAGGTCGTCCAGGCTGCAACTCACAGTGGCATAGAACAAGGCCACTTCTTCTTCTGATTAGTTATCTAAACAATAAATAATAATGGAGGCTAAAGCAGGCTTGGTAAGTTGCTAATGGATCTACACGTAAAGCAATTATAAAGGCTTTATAGGAAATTGTACATAGAAACTAGAGAAATACTAATTTTTATTATTAGAAGATCAATATAAGAGTCATATTGCACTGTTTCAGTGGTTAAAATTTTAAGGGCAGCTTCAGAGGGAATTCTAAGGAAAGTGCCATCTTGCTCAGGGCCATCTTAAATATATCCGCCACCATGGTGCAAAGATCCCTCCAGCACACCACACACCCCGTTTTCCAGAGGTGCCAACCTTTTTACTGCACTGCTGTTAGCTTTGCAGGGCTGGAAGAGGTGGGCAGCGGCTGGAGGAAGGCTCCTCCAGTGGGGAAGAGGCGGAGGCTCTGGGTGCGGCGCTGCTTCAGCGAGGTGGGTGAGGGCGGCAAGCTGATGCCGGGAGGCGCCGCGCCCAGCCTCCACCTCTTCCCTGGCGCCTGTGCCGTGGTGGCCATGGCAGGTGGAGGCTCTGGGCGTGGCACTGCTTCAGCGCAGCATGGTGGAGGCGGGCGAGGGCAGCGAGCTTATGCCAGGAGGCACCATGCCCAGCCTCCACCTCTTCCCTGGTGCCCTCCAGAACGTGGTGCCCTGGTGCCCCACACCACTTGCCTCTATGGGGAAGATGCCCCTGATCTTGCTGAAGGGCAAAAAATGGCTGAATTCTAAATCCAGCTGGGATTATTCTGCAGTGCATATATTAAATATTCTGAATAATTGTTGTTGTAGATAATTGTAAGACAGGGAGGCAGGAGTTTCCATAGATAGATATAGATGATATAGATAGATCTAGATCTAGATAGATCTAGATTCCTTTATTAAGAATCAAGGAGGGCACACATTGGAAGGGGACAGTTGGAGGTACTGGCAAGAAAGGCAGGGTAGGAAGAATGTTTCAGAGTGAGAGACTGGGAGTAGAAGTGAGAGCTAGGGAAGTCTGCCTTGCTATGTGTGGATAAATGATATGATACTCACAATCTAAATGTGACTAAGGGTCTTTTTAGTTATTCCTTCTCTATTCTTTTTTTCCTCTTTCACTTTTCTGTACAATTGCGTTTTGTATTTTCTTATAAATGAGTTTGAATTTTAGCTTTTAGTATGTTAAAAAAACTTTAAATAAAATTGTTATATGCTTTCGTAGATTTTCACGGGTACAGGAATGCAGGTTTTGGTGTCCTCGGGTGTCGGGAAGACACCCGAGGACACCAAAACCTGCAAAATTGTTATATATATATATATATACATATAAAGAAAAAGTCATTATAAATGCAGAGACTAGGGGACAAAAACATGCACACCAATGTTAAGTTGGCGCAAAATAGGGGTCACAGTCAGGGGTTGAGGACAGGGCAAACATTTGAGGTCAATAGTTAAATACAAGGGCTTTTAAATCTGCCTTTTCGCTTTAAAATTAAAGCTATGGCTCCATAGACCATTCAGCAACAAGAGCTACCTGAGCACTTTGAAAGCAGGGTGGCTATTGCCCCTATTGCTAGATGGCAACAAAGTGTTTGTTTTACGGACTCCGCTGTATATTGAAAGACTGATGAGAGACTGGTGGGGAGGGGAGAGATATAGATGGAGGGAATTCAATCAAGTTTGCTTTTAAAGGTGAACTTAACTAATTCATGCTTTCCCAAAAAAATAATGTGAGAAACAAAACACAGCCATCCTTTAAAATTTGCGGTTCCAAGTAATGTGCATGAAGATGCATACAATGTGGTAAAGTAAAATGCATATTGTAATGCATTTGAATGGAGTAGGCTGACCATCTGGGCCCCTGTCTAATTCTTTGAAAAGCCAGGTGAGGCGATTACTTGGTTGGTGGGCCATTAAGGGGAAGAAAGGAAGTGGATTTGTGTGAGATGGTAAATGGGTGGGGCTCCTCTCCCAAAGCATGAATAGTTAGAATGACAAAGCTAGAGAGTGAAGAGTGAGGTGAGCTAGAAACAAAGCAGCAAGACAGAGAGATTGAGAGATTGAAAGATTAATAATAATAATAATAATTTTTATTTATACCCCGCCCTCCCCAGCCAAGGCTGGGCTCAGGGTGGCTAACAACCAATAATAAAAACAAGTTGAATGAATACAGTTTAAAAACAAGATTAAAATACGTTAAAATATTGAAACATTAGAATATTAAAATGTAGCCTCCTCACAGGAGGAGAAGGAAAAGAAAAAAGAAAGAGAGGGAGGGAGGGAGGGAATCAAATTGGCTCCAAGCCAAAGGCCAGGCAGAACAACTCTGTCTTACAGGCTCTGCGGAAAGAAATGAGATCCTGCAGGGCCCTGGTTTCATGAGGCAGAGTGTTCCACCAGGCCGGAGCCAGTGTTGAAAAGGCCCTGGCTCTGGCTGAGGCTAATCTAACTTCCTTAGGGCCTGGGACCACTAGGGTGTTGCTGTTTATGGACCTTGAGGCTCTCCGAGGCGGTCCCGTAGGTACGAGGGTCCTAGGCCATGAAGGGCTTTAAAGGTCAAAACCAGCACCTAAGAGAGAGAAATGTGGCGTAAGACACTCTCTGGGGTGTTAATGCTGTGAACCCCTTCCATCTCAGACTCAGGTTATATATATGTGTAAATAAACCATATATCATAAAGACACCACAGTCTCTGCGGTGCCTCATTTCCAAAAGGTAACACAAGCCCTGAGTAAGCATACCTGGAACCCCTGAAATCTCACACCACTCAGAAATTGGGGTGACATGCAACAATATATTAATGAAAATAGCATTCAAAACTTTATTATTTGGAGGGAAATTGCTTTACCAAAAAAGTGGATTTTTTGGGGGGGGGGGTCACAAACTGATGGGGAAATGTGGAGAAATGAACTTGACTGGAAAAAACGAGAAATCAAAATGGTCTATGGAGGTTAAAGATGAAGCAGTATTCTCTGGGATGTCTGAAATGAAGCCAGTAGTTTTTAAAAAGCCCTTTTTTATTCCTGATATTCTTATTTATATTTTATTGTTAATGTTATTGCACCGGTTTTGTTTTGCAAGCCACCATGTTATTTCCCATAATAAAAGGTGGCCTATAAATAATATTCCTGTAGAAAATAGAAAATAAAATACCAGCCCTAACAGCACAATAAGAACAGAAAAGTGAGGTATGACAGTCATACTTCTCTCTCACTCACACACATACACTCTTTCACACACACTGGTTTCTTTCTGCTGCAGTGCCCTTGGCGATCTCCAACACTTTCCAGTATTTCAGCTCCCTGAAAATGGTCTAACTTTTTCACTTTTGCAACTCTTCAACTCCATTTCTTCAAAAATCTGACTCCACAACTCTTCAACACCTCTACTAACTATCCTGTTTCATAGCTTGACCTATATACAAGATTTTCAGTCTTCCCTCCCAAGCTTTTGGACAATGAGGCTGGTAAACTCTTTGTTTCAGGCTCTGTTTCCCCTTAATTGGCAGGTCCATAGGCTGAATTTTTGATCCCCTTGCTCAAAACATCCTGAACAAAGCACCCACTTAACCTTCATGGGGACTTTTGACTCGCCTATGCAGGTAAGTCTCTAGAGCAAAAACAACCATTTTTCAACTCACAAGTCCTATTCCTTCTCAGGTGCACTGACAGACTCCACCAACACCTGCTACTAGTCAGCTTCTGCTCATTGTAGCAATGCCTTGTAGACTGCAATCTCAGTCAGTCATCAGCATAAGATTTACTCCAGTGAATTCCAGTTATTAAGCTGAATCAATCAAAATTCTTTCCCAGTAGAAGGGGAATCAAAATGGTTTGGGACATCTTTTTTAATACTTATGTGAGAAGACTCAGTAGTCAGCCTTCTGAGACATTTCCGTGGCATGGCCAGGCTTGAATTTTGGTTCAAAAACACAACGTGCAAATAATGAAATATGGCAGGAACAACAATTCATGCTCAGCCATGTCTGGTAAGTGTTTAATTAAGGCATGGGTGATGTTTGTTCATTTAGAGAGAGATAAATCACACATTTGAGCAAAATCAAGAGGTAAAACTTGCACCTTGACCTGTTAATTTCCCATATGCAGGAAAATGAATTGAAGATTTATTTATTTTATCTATCTATCTATCTATCTATCTATCTATCTATCTATCTATCTATCATCTATCTATCATCTATCATCTATTGCAGGGAGTCATTTAGATGCATAATACCTCATCTGCAGTCTTTTCTGGTATAGTCTAGGAAAGGCTTTATTTCCTTTCCTGCAAGTGTCAGGGAACGATTGTTTCACCCACCTGATCAGTTTGGCTGTCCTTTTCCCAGCAATACAATATTTTTTGAGATCCGATTTTACCAGAACTGAACACATTGTTCCAAGGATATTGATACACTTGCAATTTATGGAGGTTTAGCTACTATTTGACCCAACATTTGTAGGAGTTAATTTGTAGCTGATTGTCTACACCTTTGGTCACAAGCTACTGTTATTAGAGAGGGAATGTGGGGTTTTCCTTTCCATACTAATGGCGGGTCATGCCTAAATTGAGGAAAGTTATGACGCTGTAGTCATGTTCCTCCAGCCAGTAAATGCCAGAGTCGTGAGTATGCACATGGGGATATAGCCCTGTCATGGCTATATACTGATGCCTTAGTATAGGAGATTGGAAGAGGAATTACATATATTCCTGAGCTATTGTGAATCTGGTTATTGTGGTGAAAATGTCAGCAGCAGCTACTAACGGTAATTGTTATCATGGACAGTGCTTTCAATCAGTACCATCATCTCCATCTCTCATATCACTTCTCTGCATGAAGCAATGCTGCACAAATGAAAATATTGAAGATCCATTCTGGATCTTTCACAAAAGTTGAGGTTTTCTTCAGTAAAAAAAAAAAAAGTGTGTGTTTTTGCACATTATTCCAGAGTGCTAGCTGAATAATGATGCTGCAAGCCAAGAAAATCCATCACCACCTGACTATATATGGGGACTGTGGAAAACCCCAAAGTAAGGTCACATTGTGGATTCGCACAAAAGGTTTCCAGTATTGGCATCATCATTACTATTATTATTATTTCTGTTCTTTTCCTAATGACAATGGAATATTGTTTTCTCACAGCTGACAGCAAGCTGGGTCAGGTGTTTTCAATGAGCTACTCACCATAAACTCAAGATCCCCTTTATGATCAGTGGCCAGTCAGCACCTCCAGTTCAGATCTGATACAGGGAGTTGGGATTTTTGACCCAAGGTGCAACATTTTACCACCACACACTTTACAATGTCCAGCACTTTGCACTTATTTGTGATGTGCAAAACAATTTTATATTGAATGCACATGGAATCACATTTGTCATTTCAATGTCCATTCATTGAGTCTGGAAACATCCTTTTGTAGCTCCTCACACTCGCTTATTTGTTTTGTCCACAGTGCCAAGTCAGATATCACATCAAAATGTAATTAGCACAAACCATAGCTTGGCAACTCACTTTAAGCCATTATTACTATACTCTAGTTTGCCAGTTGACAAGGAACCAAGATCGGTTCAAAATCAGGCATCGCAGCAACCCATAGTTAAGGTTATTTAAACCATGGGGCTGGCACAATATTTGAATTGAGCTGTTGTCAGAATTTTGAAGTGTATGTCCAAAAGTGAGGTTTTTATAGATCAGCTTTCAGATATTCACAAAATCCAACTGGGACTGTTAAACTGACATCTGTGAATGCCATCATTCATCAAAATTGGATATACATATGGTTTTCCCAGTAGTGATGTATGGAAGTGAGAGCTGGACCATAAAGAAGACTGATCGCCGAAGAATTGATGCTTTTGAATTATGGTGCTGGAGGAGACTCTTGAGAGTCCCATGGATTGCAAGAAGATCAAACCAATCCATTCTTAAGGAAATCAGCCCTGAGTGCTCACTGGAAGGACAGATCCTGAAGCTGAGGCTCCAATACTTTGGCCACCTCATGAGAAGAGAAGACTACATGGAAAAGACCCTGATGTTGGGAAAGATTGAGGGCACAAGGAGAAGGGGACAACAGAGGACGAGATAGTTGGACAGTGTTCTCGAAGCTACTAACATGAGTTTGACCAAACTGCGGGAGGCAGTGGAAGACAGGAGTGCCTGGTGTGCTCTGGTCCATGGGGTCATGAAGAGTCGGACACGACTAAATAACTAAACAACAACAACAAAAATTGGATATATATAACTAATATATGCCTTTTTACCTCAAGGATGCTCCTACATGATAAATATAATTATGCAGTGCAGCTGTTGGTAGACTTCAGACTGCAACTCTGATTCTTGTGCTGCTGACTGAAAATACGATACTATAGTTGTGTACAAAATACAAATGCATGCCTATGGATCTTTTATGCTCGCTTGCTGAATGCTATATGTGATGCTGCACCTTGACTCCAATCTGCTAAGGACAAAAACAGCTGCAAATGGAAAATTTCTGGGAGTAAAGAGCTTACCTCTTCATCTCTCCCCACTACCAAGGTTGTGTTAAGTTCACTGATTCATTCACTCAGCTGGAACCCAAGACTTAATACCACAATGCTGTACAAAATGCATCATCTTAAGTACATATCAGCTAGCATTTGTATTTGTCCAAGACCTATTTAGGAATAAGTGTAGCCCCCACAACTTGGAATAATTGGAGCAGAAACGTATTTAGTGCATCAAATCACTAAAAGCTTGAGGTTTATTTTAAATGCTTTATTATGGGGCATCTAGAAGCTGCTAGTGCACTTTATCCAAAATGTGTCCATTACTGCAAGTGTTTAGCTACACTACCGAAATGTTTAACAACAGCCTATTTCAGCTACTTTGGATATTTCTTTTTAATGCTACTTATATTTCTAAGGGGATTATCATAAGTCCAAAATCAGAGCATTAAAACCATTCATTGTATCCTCTTATCTGACAGACATCAGGCGTAACTTGGAATTCATTCATTCATTTATAAGGCAATGGTGGAGGGATGATTCCAAATATTTCATGTTAGCATTATTGCTCTTTTAATAGCACTCATGGATGAAAGCAAGATAATCAAACGATAGCCATTCATGGCTTCTTCCCTTGCTTAGCCTGCATTTAAGTATAAATATATATTTACCAGGGGAAATATCAATGGAGGATGTTAAATCCGATGACGTTCAAGATTTTTCTTTTCTTTTCCTGAAACAGAGTAATACATTAAAAGGTTGAAATGATTTTAATCCTTCCGGCTGTGGTCAGCTTTAGAGCAAATAGCAATCAGCTATATTCTTAATGCCTGTCAGCATTGAACAACATTAATTCCTACTGGCAAAAAAATGCATATGCTGAGACTGCTTCCACAGTAAAGATGAATACAATTTCCTTGTAATCTTAATGGAAAGCCTAGACTGATTTTTTATGCTTCTGAGCATGAGCCTCTTTCGATGTATCTGAATTTGCTTCTGTCTCGCATACAGGAAGGCGAGGAAAACAAAGCTTAAGCAATGACCCATTAGATGATGCAGCACTTATTAAAACCAAAGCTGAACCCTAGGGTTCAGCAACTGCAGATCACACCCAGGCCCTGTGAAATGCCATATGACCCATTGGTTACCCAAGATACAAGAAGATATTATAGAGCAGGCTTCCTCAACCTCAGTCCTCCAGATGTTTTTGGCCTACAACTCCCATGATCTCTAGCTAGCAGGACCAGTGGTCAGGGATGATGGGAATTGTAGACCCAAAACATCTGGGGGGCCGAGGTTGAGGAAGCCTGGTATAGTTGAAGCAGTAAAGGTAAAGGGACCCCTGACCATTAGGTCCAGTCGTGGCCGACTCTGGGGTTGCAGCACTCATCTCGCTTTATTGGCAAAGGGAGCTGGCGTACAGCTTCCGGGTCACGTGGCCAGCATGACTAAGCTGCTTTTGGTGAATCAGAGCAATGCATGGAAATGTCGTTTACCTTCCCACCAGAGTGGTACCTATTTATCTACTTGCACTTTAACGTGCTTTGAACTGCTAGGTTGGCAGGAGCAGGAACTGAGCAATGGGAGCTCACCCCGTCATGGGGATTCGAACCACCAACCTGATCGGCAAACCCTAGGCTCTGTGGTTTAACCCACAGCATCACCCACGTCCCTAGATGAAGCTGTAGGTTCTGGCAATAGGACTTGTCCAGGCTCATGGGTAGGAGAGTTTTGGGATCATCATCCAACACTCTCTTCTCAAACACTGCTGTAGCAAGACCAATTGCTGACCAGAGGGCAGCTGCTTACCACCTGGGAAAGATGCTACATTGTGATATAGAACCCTTCCTATGGAGCATTTCTTCCCAAAATTCAAAGATTTGGAGACCAGCCATACCACTACTTGGAGCATCAAAATGGCATTGTTGGTGTTGTTGTTAGCTTCATCACCTCTTATTTAAGCTCTCTCCACCTGAAAGGCTTTCAATTTCACCCACTGTGAAGATAAATCTAATTTGAGGGCAGTACATTTTGATTTCATCCCTCCCCACACTGCAGAAAACCACTGGGAACATACTCCAGCCCAGCACTGATGATAGACATATTCACGAAGGGATGGTTATTAGCTAATTCCCCCTTGAAGGTGAATTCCACAGGATAGCTGGACGCTGTGTGGCCCTCTATTCTGCCGCTCCAGTAGAATTATTCCCCCCATCTTCTTTCTGAACACCATGCCTAATTTAACAAACCTCAATCACTTGGTGTGTGTTGGTGGGGCAGACAGTAAGGACAAGAACATTAGCTCCAACTCCTGTCACTATTTTGGTAGCCTTCACAAGTTGGAGGGAGAACTGGGGAAGTGGAGAGGATGTATTCATGTAGCGTTCCGAAATGAGTTAGAAACCTGGAGAAACAAGATTCTAAAATGTGTGGTGAATACAGGAGAGTCTCTGATTGGAGAGGTTTTCCCTCTGAATTTTTTTATAGGGTGACTGGAATTGAGATTGCATTGCCTACCTTTAAATTGGTTTTATGACCTCTGTTTTGCTTAATAGTATTGTTGCTTGTCTTACTGTACAAATTATATTATTTTGACTATTTTAGAGTGCCTTGGGACCCATATGGAAAGAGGATGGCTTAGGAATGTGAAAAATAAATGAAGGGGGGGGGGGAGGCAACAGAACTGTACACACTTTTCCAAATCATTTATGTAAATGCATTATGTTACTCCATCTTATAGCAACACAATTTAATTTAATCATAGAATCATAGAGTTGGAAGAGACCACAAGGGCCATCGAGTCCAACCCCCTGCCAAGCAGGAAACACCATCAGAGCACTCCTGACATATGGTTGTCAAGCCTCTGCTTAAAGACCTCCAAAGAAGGAGACTCCACCACACTCCTTGGCAGTAAATTCCACTGTCTTAGAGCTCTTACTGTCAGGAAGTTCTTCCTAATGTTTAAGTGGAGTCTTCTTTCTTGTAGTTTGGAACCATTGCTCCGTGTCCGCTTCTCTGGAGCAGCAGAAAACAACCTTTCTCCCTCCTCTATGTGACATCCTTTTATATATTTGAACATGGCTATCATATCACCCCTTAACCTCCTCTTCTCCAGGCTAAACATGCCCAGCTCCCTTAGCCGTTCCTCATAAGGCATCGTTTCCAGGCCTTTGACCATTTTGGTTGCCCTCCTCTGGACACGTTCCAGTTTGTCAGTGTCCTTCTTGAACTGTGGTGCCCAGAACTGGACACAGTACTCCAGGTGAGGTCTGACCAGAGCAGAATACAGTGGCACTATTACTTCCTTTGATCTAGATGCTATACTCCTCTTGATGCAGCCCAGAATTGCATTGGCTTTTTTTAGCTGCCACGTCACACTGTTGGCTCATGTCAAGTTTGTGGTAAACCAAGACTCCTAGATCCTTTTCCCATGTACTGCTCTCAAGCCAGGTGTCACCCATCTTGTATTTGTGCCTCTCATTTTTTTTTTGCCCAAGTGCAATACTTTACATTTCTCCCTCTTAAAATTCATCTTGTTTGTTTTGGCCCAGTTCTCCAATCTGTCAAGGTCGTTTTGAAGTGTGATCCTGTCCTCCTGGGTGTTAGCCTGCAAATTTGATCAGGATGCCCTTGAGTCCATCATCCAAGTCGTTGATAAAGATGTTGAAGAAGACTGGGCCCAAGACA
Source organism: Podarcis gaigeae (assembly GCF_964106915.1). Taxonomy (NCBI): domain Eukaryota; kingdom Metazoa; phylum Chordata; class Lepidosauria; order Squamata; family Lacertidae; genus Podarcis; species Podarcis gaigeae. The sequence goes on along the minus strand of NC_139685.1, from coordinate 17,091,894 downwards.
GAACCCTGTGGCACCCCACTAGTCACTCTTCTGCAAATTTGATCAGGATGCCCTTGAGTCCATCATCCAAGTCGTTGATAAAGATGTTGAATAAGACTGGGCCCAAGACAGAACCCTGTGGCACCCCACTAGTCACTCTTCTCCAGGATGAAGAGGAACCATTGATGAGCACTCTTTGGGTTCGGTTTAGGTAAACCCCAGCTTTATAGGCACTGCCAAACTAGTATATCAACACTGACCTGCTTTCAACAAATTGCTTATTTAATTATTTTTTAAATGAAACAATTTTGGCATGCTTTTTTAGTATCATGCTGTGACATTTTTGTGTGTGGCATGAATGAAGCAACTGTTCCAATGGTATCATCAAGCTCTAACCTTAAGGAACAGCATTTGTAGCCCTGATCCATTGTTTTGATTCTTGGCAAGCAATGCCCTATGAAGCTTTAAATCTCTGTAAAGGTTTAAACTGGAGTTTCACAAACACCAGGCTAAACTGGCATTCCCTTGATCAAAGCGTTTCCGAAAGATTTCTATAGTCTAACATTCAAGGTCTGATGCAACTGACAAGATAATTATAGGGGCCGTTTTAACCGTTAATGACCTTGCTTGGTTCAGTCACCACCTTCTGCTGACTGAAGCAATGGTGAGAAAAGATGTTCATTATGTCAGGGGGAAGAAAATACTAAACAGAAAACATAATACCAGTTTCTTAACCTTCCCCTGTGACCTCTCCTTCCAAAATGTCAGGAGAAAATGGCAAATGAGGAATGGAGAAGAAATAGCAATATGAAGGACCAAAACAGAACAGGCAAAACAATATTCATCACAAGCTGATAATGGGTTTGTATCCAACTAAATCCTATTAAACACAGACCCATTAAAATTAATGGAGCTGAGTTAGTCATGTTTATTAAATTCAGACTACTCAGAGTAAAAGTTAATTGAAAACAACCACAATTGTGTGGAGAATGCCCCCCCCTCCTTCCACTCAGGTAAGAAATTTACAAGTGGTCAGTTCTTATGCCGCCATTAACATGCATACTATAGACTCCTCAATGTAAAAAGGGGGAGCACAGCAGGGAAATATAAATACTCTAGAGAGTCATTTTTTCTCTTAGCAAGCAAAAAGATATTCTGGGCAAGAGGAATACAATATAGTTCATAATAAGACTGACTTGAATGGCTGTAGCAAAACTCTCTTGTTAGGTTGAACAATTGTTGTAAATAGATTGGATTCAGATGTTCCAGAGTGAATTGGTGAAAGTCAACAGTGCCTAAAATTAACGTGATACCTTCTATTAACGTGCGGTTTGGGGTTGCAATATTGCTACAAGGATTCACTTCCCCCATGCAATTAGAATCATGTGAGAGAATGAGAACATGCTGGTTGGTCCAAAATTCCTCTTTTATGCTCTCATGCCCAGCCTTGCTGCCTTGGTGGGTGAATGTCTACAGTGCTTGTAGATGCTCTCAGTCTGGGGTCCTAAATTATGTTGCAAGCATCCAGGGCTCAAATAGGCTTCCCATTGCATGTATTCAACATACAGAATAGAAGCCAACTCCTAAGGCCAAGGTCCCTTCACCCCCCCCAATAAAATATTTCAGCCCCTCCCCCCAGTTGATGTGCAGTGCCATTCAAATGGTGTGGTGTGGTGTGGTGTGGTGTGGTGTGGTGTGGTGTGGTGTGGTGTGGTGTGGTGTGTGTGTGTGTGTGTGTGTGTGTGTGTTGCATCTTGTGATTGATTATGTGGGTCAGGACTTACCGGGAATCCCCCAATATTTTAGTCAAGTTGGCAACTGCCCTACAATACAGTGGTACCTCAGGTTAAGAACTTAATTCGTTCCGGATGTCCGTTCTTAACCTGAAACTGTTCTTAACCTGAAGCACCACTTTAGCTAACGGGGCCTCCTGCTGCTGCCGCACCGCTGCCGCACGATTTCTGTTCTCATCCTGAAGCAAAGTTCTTAACCTGAGGTACTCTTTCTGGGTTAGTGGAGTCTGTAACCTGAAGTGTCTGTAACCCAAGGTATCACTGTACATAGATGTGATAAGTATGGGTAATGAATGCCCCAAAGAGCTCTTGACCCTGTCTCCCATTACATATTAAAAGAAATCTTGGGGGAAAACAACTGAAGGGAAGGTGGTGCAACTTTTTTTAAAAAAAAACATAGCTAGGGATAGAAATACATGATCTAGCAAAATTCTTATGAACAGTTGTCCTAAGGTGTTTGCCCATGTTATACAAAGGAAGTGGTTTATGAGCACGACAGGAAGGCATGACTGTTGGACTTTATTTCTAAATGATTGTGATACATCCAGCAATCCTAGTAGCATAAAATCGACTCTTAGGTTTCAGAGAGAAGATACTGGTGGTTGAACCTGGACTTCCTGCATGAGATATACAGATGGAGGACAGTATAGAAATTTAATAAATAATAATAATGCAAGGCAGATGCTCTACCATTGAGCTATTGCCCTCCCCAGTGTGAACTGGGGGCACACCAGTTCCCCTAGCTTCTACTCCCTCAGTAACTTGGCCTCCTTCCTTCAGAGCCCTTTTATACAGTCTTGGGTTTTTTGAGATGGCTTCCATTACTAAGTACCAGAATTCTGCCAGTCCATCAGTGTTTGTACCTGGGCAGGTGGATGAGATTGTAGAGCACTGAACAGCACAGACCCCTTCATCCTATAGCTCATCACAGTCTAAAACAAGAAGGTCCCAAATGTTCTCCTTTTCAAATCTGTCTGCTAGGATGCTTGTTGGAAAACTGTTTCCAACACCCAGTGGGGAACGTGGCCATATTAAAACAGGTCCTTCGACTAGGAAATCACTTTTCTGCTGTGAATCAATTGGTTCCTGCTGAGATCTGAAATTGAGTTTCTTGGATCCAGCGATGGTGGCGCCACAACTTGGAACTGAGCTATAATAGCTGATAATACTCCGCAACTGCACTTGCAGCCACTCTCCAAATGCTAGCAATGAAAAGTCTATTATAAATCAATGTGTTCAGAGGCAGAAGCATACGCAGCCATTAGCAATTGGAAGAGAAGTCCCCTTTCAAGACTGCTTTGAATTACAAGCTAGCAGATGCTCTTCAATGAGTCCAGAACTGGGCAGACAACACTTCAGTAGCTCTTTGCCAGCCTTTCTTATATATCCCAGGAGGACTTCAGAGACACCAGATGAAGACGTCACACAGAGAAATGAAACCAAGACCTTAATACAGAAAGTACATTTTCATCCCTTTAGTAGTTCATTTAGAATATGACACTCTGCTGTTACAAATTGCCTCTTGGGCATATTTGATTCAGATATATGGTTTTGGAAGAGATTCCATTTTTTTATTTTTTATTTGGGTAAATGTAGGAACAAATGTACTGAACAGCAGAGAATATCATCTTCTTATACCCCTTCTAGGGATACTGTCACTTCAATCTGCATTGACAACCAATATGCATGTTTATTAGACTTTTGGGAACTTAACTCCTCTATCTTCTGGTGGGATGTCAACTTTCAGAGGAAAACTAGGAAATCTCTCTATAGAGAGCAGAGCATTATTTATTATTAATATTAATTACATAACCAGAACACATCACAGCAATGTAAAAGATAAAATAAAATAAAATAAAACAAGACAATTTATTATCAAAGGACTCAAGTAGGTCGGTCCTAGGGATGGGGGAAAAATCAGTTCAGTGCACATTTGAAGCTGGATCTATCAATTTTGCACTTTTCAAAACAATATGCAAAGCAAAAGAGCTTTTGAATTTGCACTTATCCATATTTTGAGATGCAGTTCTTCTACCAATGTTTACAAAAACGCATATCTTAGGAGAAACTGTGCATAAAAGTGAAGATATTTTCAACTATTGTTAAAAATGACAAGTATTGTCAAAAGCTGACTATCACAACGACCTTTCTTGTTGATGTGTAAGCTTATTGTTTGCGGTGAGATTTAGGAAACTTGAAACTAAACATGTGAGAATTTTCCAGCATGGTGTCTCTCACTTGTAGCTGAAAGTGGTGCTGGTCCCTTCTACTACATGGGTAGATCCAGACTAACAGGACCTGTCTGGGCCATATTGGTGAAGCAATTCAGATAGACAGATAGTCACATACTCCCTTGAATGCTTTTAGATCCTTGGAATGACATTATAGAGATGTTGATTATTCTGGTCATTTAATTGTGAATTTTAACTCATATATATATATATATATATATATATATATATACACATAACAAAGCCAAGAATTAAAGTGGCAGGTGGGAAATCAAGGCACTCACAGACAAAGAAGCAATGCATCTATGCAGGCATTAACAAAATTGCTGTCAGAATTTTCCCCCCATCCATAATTCTAATTAGACTCCTCAGGGCATTTTCAATCACTTGAAGTTAGATTTGCAACATCAGAAACTTTGTGTGGCTTCCAGGATTGTTCCCTCATGATTCTAATGTTTCAAAACTAATGATCATTAGATCCAATATGCTCTCAAAACTACAATCTTATTTCAACATACTTGGCCCACTTCCTAGGATTATTAATATGCCGAATCCCACGGGTCATATTTTCAATATCCTTAGCAATTCAGGAAATATTGTGCATTCTCAGTGCAGTTTACACACTGAAGGAGAAGGGGGAAAGAAAGACAGGTAGTTTGTTTGATTCAATGCAAAAGTTAAACAATTCTTGTTTTGGCCCTGGTGTCCCAATAAGGTGAAGCAACTGAAAAATATGCTGCCTAGAATTACTATTAAAATGATGCTACCTAGAATGGTATTTGTTAGATATATTTCTCTCACGCCCAGCCTGCATGCTCTGCGCAATATAATATTGGTATCTGATGTATCTTAACCTGGATTAAAACTGGGGATGAATGGAGAGAGCACTTCAATTCCAAAATGTTCTGACATCTGGCCAGGTTTAATTCCAGTTAGCAGTTTGGATTCTGCTTAGCAACTTGCAGCATTATAGCTCCTGCTGCTACTACTGTGTCTAATGGGAATCCACAATAAAATGTTGCAGCTTATCCCCAGCTCCTAACAGGATTGCTCACAGTAGATTTCTGCCAACTTGTAACAGGTTTCTTGGTGTATGTATTAACAATGTATATCCAGATATAACTAGAGAGATTCCCAGCTCCTGTTCCTGTCATAATCCTTGTACCACACCCAATATACATGGAGAGCCTTTGCCCAGTGGAGCTAGGTCCCATAGATTGCAACAAAATGCTGGACAAGGTTTGCCCCAGTATTTTGCCCATGCAATGGGCTCATGGGGAAAAGCTGTCCCATGAGTCCTTGCAAAGAGGACAGGATAGTCTACTTACCCTGGAGCTCAGGGCTAATTTGCCTTGAAAGTTTCCTACTTGGGTTAAAGCCTTCACTGAACAAATTTGGGTTGCTGGTTGACAGGACCAGAAAGGATTTTTTTTCTCTCTCAACCTGATTGGCATTTGGTTAGGTTCCCCACCCCCTCCCTTTGTATTTATGTCCTTCCTTTGCGAGATGGAAGAATGTATTTTGAGGGCAGACATAGAATAGGGCATTCCCCACAACATTGTAGTGTGGGGAAGTTCAAACCCAGCGGACCCTTTCCATCAGTGTGGGGTTGTGGACAGGGGTGGAGGAAGGGTGAGTGCCGGTCAACCCAGGTGTCAACACTGAGGGGAGGGACAAAATGCTGGGTGGCACTCACTGCAGGGCCTGCAGTGTGCCCCAGCCATGTGTCTCTCCTGGGAGAGATGTGGTGGCTTGGGCATGTGCAGGCTCTGTGCTGCTCAAATGGTCCACCCACTGCCTCCCCCCACCAGCTGTAAGGCGGCTGTGTGGGAGGAGGTGTCACGGACCAGGTTATGGGCAGTCAGAGTCCCGACTTGGTACGTCGGTACCGGGGTTGAGGTTGGGAAGCAGGAATCAGCCCAGGGTCAGCAGTCCAGGAGTCAGGAAGCCAAGAGTCCACGAATCAGGAAACCAGGAGTCAGGAAGCCAAGAGTCTGAGGGTCAGGAAATAAGGAGTCAGGAAGCCAAGGGTCCAAGAGTCAGGATACCAGGAGCCAGGAAGCCAAAGCACAGCTATGTGGGTAGCCTGTTGCTGTGGCAAAGAGCCAGAGGGAAATGATGGTCTTATATACTCCTCCTCGTCCTTGCCACCAGGTGTTATGAGTCTTCTGTCAAGCCTCACCTGTGCGGCCACGCCTTGCCCTTCCAGTTCAAACTCAGGAAGGCCCTAGTCCTGGAAGGCCCTACCAGTCACAGGGCCTGGCTCCTGCACACACTCCTGACAGGAGGCAGGCAGACTCCAGAGGCCCTGTGGTGCACCCCACTGCTATGGGCAGCTCACCCCAACCCAGGCACCTGAGCGGCTTCCTCCGCTGCTGGTTGTGGAATGACGAACTGATCCTGGCTCCAATGCCATGCTACTGTCAATAAAGAATTGGCCTGATTTTATCTCCTCACAGTTGTACAGTCTGGTTATTTGCTGCTCTCATGGGTCACATAATGTGACCCTGCTCGGGTAATGGAAGCAAATAAATGACTACATCTACTTTATCACCAACCCCTCCATACAACCCACAATGGATAATGCAAGGATGGTCAACCTGTAGCCCTTCAGATGTTGTGGGATGGCAACTCCCATTCTCCCTGACCACTGGCAAAGATGGGCACAAGCTCCCCATCCCCTAAAATAAGGGCTACTAGAGGTATGCTAGCTTTCTCTGCTCCTGTTCCTGCTGGATAGTTGGAGGAACCAGTCAGATGGGAGAAAGCATGCACTGCAATGAACTTGTTAGGATATTTCCGTTCCACCTTAAAAGGGAGCAGGCTTGTGAGTCACAGAGTCTGCGTATTTCCTGTTCACAGGGTGTTTATGTTTGCTATTGCTTTCGTTTTCTCTCTCTGCGCCAGAACACGCTAGCAGGCGGTCATGTTTGTTCTTTGTTCTGACCAACGCTGAATAAACATTCTAAATGATACCCTCCTGAGTGCAACTTTTGCTGTGTGTGAATTCTGCTGACAGAGTGTGCATCAGCCGAGGAATGTGGCAATCTATTTCTGGAGCTGGTGTCGCTAATCACTGATACTGTATCTACGGGAGATCGATGGACGTCCGGAATCGACGTGGAGGCAGTGGTGGCCTTTGTCTCCCTGGCAGTATCCCAACAGAACTACTGAGGAGCATCTAATAGGAACCTCACCCAGTCTTTCTGAGGAGCAGGCCATTTGGGTCGGAGCAGGAACATTTACTAGATACGTTGGGCCCCAGCTTGGAGTTTCCGACTCTCATGGTAAAAAATTGCTTAATATCTACCACAGAGCTTTATGATGTTCTCAGTGGAATTTAAGCTTGCTTGGCAAGTCTCTTTTGACAATTCAAATGATAGTTCACCAAAACAAAAAAAGAAGGAAAAATAAGAAGAGTAGGCTACCTGTTCAAATATTAGATGATTCATTAAATATTGCAATAAATGTTTTGTTTCAGTTATATGTGTTTAAATAATCATTCCTGCTCTCAGTTTTAGTAGTTGTAAATAATATTTATAGCTACCATCATCATTTGTAATTGTAATATATTCCTTTGTATTCCAGTGACATATGTTAGATAAAATAGATACATTTTAATCAGTATCCGTAGTAAAGTGAATCAGTATTAATGATTATTAATGAGTATATTATAATGAAATGCTTCAAACACTGACAGATAGATTAGATAGATTAGATAGATAGATGATAGATAGATAGATGATAGATGATAGATAGAAAAGATAGATAGATGATAGATAGATGATAGATAGATAGATAGATGATAGATAGATAGATAGATAGATATATAGATAGATAGATATAGATAGATAGATATAGATAGTTGATAGATAAATAAATATACATATATAAAGGTAAAGGATCCATGGATGGTTAAGTCCAGTCAAAGGTGACTGTGGTTGCGGCGCTCATCTCGCTTTCAGACCAAGGGAGCTGGCATTTGTCCACAGACAGCTTTCCAGGTCATGTGGCCAGCATGACTAAACCGCTTCTGGCGTAACAGAACACAGTGACGGAAAGCAGAGCGCACAGAAACCCTGTTCACCTTCCTGCCACAACAGTACCTATTTATCTATTTGCACTGGTATGCTTTCAAACTGCTAGGTTGGCAGGAGCTGGGAGAGAGCAACGGGAGCTCACCCATCATGGGGATTCAAACAGCTGACCTTCTGATCGGCAAGCCCAAGAGGCTCAGTGGTTTAGACCACAGCACCAATATAGCATGTACTTAAATCCACTATGTTACCTACTGATGCACTCCAAGAGGGTGGAAGATGAAGACCCCTAACTTGTTTCCATCCACCCAGCTTGGTTCCAATTTCCTTTCTGCAGTCCTGGGACATGGTTTCTGCCACCAAACCAAGATGGCATGCAAGGATGGAGCTTTTTCTCTCAAGGGTGCACCTCCCTCCCCACCTATGACGACAGGTCTTTCATATCCTGTGTTTGTCCTACAAGACACAATCCCAGAAATAATAGAACTATGCTATAAATGTTAATCTGCCTACTTTAACATGGTTTAGTAGTGATAATATTTCTCAATGCTCTGTTGCTTTGTTGTGGTTTCTTTTCTTCTTCAAACTGTTTTTAGCCACTCTAACATAAACCAGATAAGATAACAACTGAATACCATTCCAGAACCAGTTAGGCAGCTGAAATTTGTTGAAATTATTTCCAAACTTGCCCCAAGGGACATAAGTCCATCTCTTATGATGTTGAACTGACTGGTTAGCACACCCACCCATAAGTCTTTATTTGCAGCTGAAGCAAGTTCTATGACATACCTGCATGGCTTTGAGCTGGACTAGTGATATATCAGAAATACAGTGGTACCTCAGGTTACAGATGCTTCAGGTTACAGACTCCGCTAACCCAGAAATCGCGTGGTGGCAGCGGGAGGCCCCATTAGCTAAAGTGGTACCTCAGGTTAAGAACAGTTTCAGGTTAAGAATGAATGAATTCATCCAGAATGAATTAAGTTCTTAACCTGAGGTACCACTGTATGCAAGTTTGTTTGAAAAAGTTTGCTTTATTTGTTTATATGGAGGGGGGAAATCATATAATTAAGAATACTCTACATGAAACAATATAAAGCAATTATCAATATTAGATAAAATATGCAGATATTAAAAACATATCAAAATATTAAATATTAAGAAGTCAATTATGTATGGATAGACAAAACTCAATTATGGCTGAAATAAAGAAGTGTTAAGTAGACACAGGTGGTAGCATTGTATGCATGGTTGTTTTTTTGAGGGGAAAGCCGGAACTCACCAGAACTCAGTTCCAGCACCTCTCAGGTGGGCACCACTGTCATTCTAAGAGAATGTAGGAGGGTGTTCATGGTGAGTTCTGGCACCTCTTTTTCTGGAAAAATAGCACTGACTGTATGGAACTTGTAGAAGTGAAATATTTACAGATCAAAACGGTCAAGTAGACATACAGGCAGCATGGCAATCCTTCAAGCAAACTGGTTCCATGCAGTTAGCTAAAAGTTGGATGTTTCTCTCTGATTTGGCCTGGCACAGGAAAAGGTAAGAGAGGAATGCTTGTATCTATAATATGGTATGTCTCCTTTTTTTTAAAAAAAGGAATCACTCTATCAACAATTCACAGGGTGCCATAAAGTAGAAAGAATGTTGTTCCCACTGCTGCAATGCAGGTGTGTTTTCCCTCACCCTGCTTCTTCAAATATGACTTGGGAGTTCACCTGCCAAAGGGATGGGTCAGATGGGACTTGAGGGCAAACCAAGAATGGGATTAGAGTGTGGCTTTATAAACCTGTTCCTTCCTCTGCTGGCAGGACCTGGGTGTATTCTCTAGGCTTGGCATGCATGCTTTGGGTGAAAACTGGGACAGCAGGACCTGACTGCACATGTTCATACTCAAAGCTCACCTAGAAAGGAGGGATACCTATGGCTGTATTACATGCCCAGTAGCCTGGAGGAATGCTTTGCTACAAGAATCAGCTAAATTCCTCAGCTGCTTAGACTTTCTGAATTCAGTTAATTTGATTAATTTGGTTTGTAGCTCCTCCAAATTGTTATATTAATAAATACAACCATTTCGTTAGAGCCTTGGTCTCATGAGTTTTCTTTTTTGCAAAGTGTAAAGGCAATGCGATGGCAATTATATCACAGTAATCAAATTAATCTGTATCTTGACACAGCCAATTGTATTATGTTCACTCCAAGGAAGGGCAGATAGAAGCAGCAGAGAAACAGGGAACATCAATATGAAATAAAGAATTATTATTATTTTCTTCTGAATGGGACGTTATGCAAAAGGAACATCGTAGCTAAATAAATGAAATGAAGTCAAAGGAGAATTCAGAAGTTGCCACCCAGTCAAAACACCTGAGACATTCTGAAGGAACCTCAAGCACTCAAGAGCACTTTAATATCACTCAGGAAAGAGGCAAGACTCTCCCCTATGTTGCCACTAAATTCATTTTGAAGTGAATTTGGACTGAGTCATTTCACTGCCGCCAGTGTTGGCCAAATAGGAAGAACCAAGTCCATTTCCCCTTTCTAAAAATCATTACCCATATGATTGTAAAGTTTATTATAATCACAAATTCATCCAATTATTCTCTGTTTCTCAAACACACACACACCCATCCATCCATCATTCCCACAGCCATCCAACATTCCTTCATTCTCTTTTTCAAACACCCACCACATTCCTAGACATCTCAAAGATAAGGATGCACCCCATTCATCCCCTTCCACATTGAGATCCAACCTGCACCCTTCTGCTCCTACCAAGAAAATTTTCCGATCTGTCCTTCCTAGGAAGATTTTTTTGTCAGTTTAACAACCCCCCAACCACCTCACTACAACAAAATAAAATTTTATCCCTCCACTGGTTCCTCCACTCGGGCCCCTTCCCCACAAGCTGTTATCCAGCAGTCTGCTTACATCTCCCTCCCCTTCAGTTCTAAGTTTTTCAAACGTTGCCCAATGCAGATCAGGAGCTAGACGGAAACATAAGTAGGACTTTAGAGAAGAAGGAACACACCAAGTTTTATTTCAGCAGGGAAAGAGGAAGCAGTGGAGGAGGTGGATGTAGTCACTGAAGAGAGACATAACCAGAACTGACAAAGGAGACTCAGGTGAAATTGAGATACCGACATGGGAGGGTGGGGTGCTGATAGAGAGACTGTACTCCACACTGCAACATTTTCCTCACAAACAGAAACACACACCCCAAAAATGGTTTCAAAAACATAAACAGAATGGTTGACCATGTCAAATATTCCAGAGAGACAGAGAAAAATAAGATTAGAAGGGAGTTTCTTAACCAGCAGTAAATCATCAGATACTTCAGCCACAGCTTTTTCAGTGGAATGAAATTTCACAGGGACATATAAGAATTAAATGTATTTCAGCAAATCTTCTGCCCTATCCCTAACCCCAAGGGTTTCCTGATTCATCAAGTCTTCAACAGAAGTGTGTTTGAAATTCAAAGCATACAGTGTCTCCCCACCAACACATTTTGGAAATGAGGTCCTGGGTGTGACAAATGTTTGCTTACAGGCTTCCTTTTAATTAACATGAGCACGGAATATCCCTTCCCTTGCCACCAGTTAAAACAGAATTTCAAAAAGTCCATTAGTATGCAACTACAATGAATCAATTAGAAACCAGACTGTGGAGTCATGTCCCTTCCAAAGGGTTAAGAGTTTGCCCTCATCAAGACCCAAGACTATGACCTTTCATACTTACAACAATATTGACTTGCAGAGGAGATCTTGCATGTGAAAGAATGTCAAGAATGGGTTGGGAGGCAGTTTGAAAATCAGCACCATGCTTAATTGATTGGATTAGACTTCTGCTTCTCAGAGCCATTGCTTTTGTGTAACTGAATAAATAGTAGCAATATTTAATGTTTGTTTAAAGCACTTCACTTTGAACAATTGTTTCAATGCGGCAGCTAGACTGGTGATAGGGGGAAGCCCAGCCAGATGGGCGGGGTATAATTATAATTAAATAATAATAATAATAATAATAATAATAATAATAATAATAATAATAATTTCAAAGCACTTTGCAGGTGCTTAACTCATTGCATTATCCCTCAGACTGCAGGTGGAGGAGCCAAGAGCTGGTGGCTTGTTGAAGCCCACCTAGCAAATTCATATTTTTAAAAAAACAATATTTATTAACAGTTTAAAGACTATAAAAGAAAGAAAAAGGTTTCAACAAAACAATACAATACAATACAAAAACAAAAACACTACATTACACTAACACTAAAACATTGAATTAGCAACACAAAACAAACACAATTTAAAACACATCCAATAATTTCAGTATCTTATCTTTCATTCACTTGTTTCCATGACCTCCTCACACCTCCCTTTTTGTATTCCACTTCAATTAACTGTTTCAGCAATTCTTTTCCATCTTCCTCTGTTTTCTGTCCTGTGATTTATCTTAACTTATTCTAACTTTATTTTTTCCCTTTAATACATTAAAAATCTATTTGTACTTAATTCCTTATAACATTTCTGCTAAAGCCATATACCTTCATTCCAACATTTTTCTAACATTCATTAATTTTACAGTATTTCTGTGAATAATCTTTAATTTTTTTCCAGTCTTCTTCTACCAACTCTTCTCCCTGGTCTCGGATTCTAGCAAATTCATAGCAGAGATGAGATCAGAAGCAGAAACTTCCTGATTAGTAGCTGTATGAGCAATCTATCTGGAAGATATTTGTATTTCAAGGAGTTAGTGATCTAACATGGTCATCCTTCCTGCCCCCTGTTCCTTTCCCCCATCTTTTGTTAAGCTCTTTGATGGCATGAGAACAGCCTTTAATGTTCTAATCTGTTGGAAGGAAGCAATAGTGATGAGTACCTCCTTTGATGTTGGACATTGTTTCAAGAAAGTGGGGTATTGGGAGAAGGTAGCTAATGAATAATCTGCACATAGCTAGTGAGCTGCACATAGTCAGTCAGGCAAGCCATAATAATAATAATAATAATAATAATAATAATAATAATAATAATTTATACCCCACCCATCCGGCTGGGTTGCCTCAGCCACTCTGGGCTGAGGAACATTAAAAGCTTCCCTAACATTAAAAGCTTCCCTAAACAGGGCTGCCTTCAGTTGTTTTCTAAAAGTCTGGTAGTTGTTGTTCTCTTTGACATCTGGTGGGAGGGCATTCCACAGGGTGGGCACCACTACCGAGAAGGCCCTGTAACCTCACTTCTCGCAGTGAGGGAACCGCCAGAAGGCCCTCAGAGCTGGACCTCAGTGTCTGAGCTGAACGATGGGAGTGGAGATGCTCCTTCAGGTATACAGAGTCAAGGCCATATAGGGTTTTAAATGTCAGCACCAACAGTTTGAATTGTGCATGCAGCCCCCAGAACATTACTCATGAGGGAATATGGCCTTTGGGCAGAAACATTTTCTCTACCCCTTATATAGTCAGAGTGTTGTCATGAAGCTCACTAACCTACCTCTCAGAGTTGTTGTGAGCATAATTAAGGTCAATAGAGAACCACATATGCTGCCATTGGTGCCATCTAGGTGGGAACAGGGGCCCAATCGCCTTCTCAATCCAGCCCGCAGACGGTCCAGGAATCAGTGTGTTTTTACATGAGTAGAATGTGTCCTTTTATTTAAAATGCATCTCTGGGTTATTTGTGGGGCATAGGAATTTGTTCATTATTTTTTCCCCAAACTATAGTCTGGCCCCCACAACGTCTGAGGGATGGTGGACCAGCCCACAATTGAAAATGTTTGCTGACCCCTGATCTAGGGGACTGATCTAGGCAGTCACTTCACCACTTCTTGGGAGCTTCCAAGTGGCAGATTGAAGTGCTTGCTTAGTATGTATATATTGCTGGCTGTTTAGAATAACATCTTTAATCTTCTCTCTCATTTGTGTTTTGTATTACTGATGAATCTCATTTTAAAAAAAACAACAAAAAAACACCTTGCGTTTGGCAAGACAGTAGCTCAGTTAGCCAACATACCATAAAATCATTAAATTGTAGAGTTGGAAGGGATCACAAGGGTCAATTAGTCCAACTTCCTACAATGCTCAGGTGGAGCTTGGACCCATGACCCTGGCAGTATGAATCTCATGCTCTGTCAAATGAGCTATCCCCAAAGGGCTTCCCAGCTTTCTTGTTAGACAGTCTTTCATGTGTTGAAAATCAGGCCCCCAATTCAATCATTGTTTAAAAAAATAAAATATGTTGTTTGAGGACTTGTCAAGGGAAAATAATATATCTTCCCAAGTACAAAAAAAAATAAATGATGTAAGGTTGCAATCACAAGGCTGCTGCCACCGCCACCACCCAGTTGCAGGATTTGTCCCACCAAAATCCTGGATTTACATGGTCAGGGTGGGGAAGGGGAATAAAAGAGAAGACAGGTTGTAAAACGGCAGTTTAAAAGAACAGAAGAGGTTTGAATAAAGCAGAGAAAACTGAAAGGGAAAATGTGGCAATTTTTAATGGTAATACAGGTTTGGCTTCCTAAAAATACATCTCATTGATCATAACCTTTTGCTACTAGTTTATTCTATAGCTTTATAGCAAAGATGCTATTTCAGTTTAGCCAATTAACTCAGTGTGAATTGGAAAATGTGGCTCTCCCTGAAAGAATTCTGGCCTAGCTGTACATTCGTTTTAGCAGTCTTCCCAACAACTCTGTGATGTAGCTTAAGTTAGGATGAGTAATGAACTTTATGGCTGAGCAAAGTATTGAACCCAGTCTCCTCAACCCAGCCCAATGGGCAGGTAGAAGCCCTCTGACTATGCATTGGATGACAGAAAGGAGCTCAAAAATATCTGTAAAAGTGAATAGCAGTAGTGATTTCTGGTTGATAAACTTAGACCATCATTAAAACAATGCAGTATTCATGACACACTCCACATTAGTACTGTACAAAAGCTTGAATGACATACAATTGCGTGAAACATGACCCTCCCTTGGCCCAAATTATATACCTAAGAGAGCAGCTCAAGGGATTGAGAAAGTAATGATGTTTTTAAGCTGCATTTAACAGCCCTAGAAACAGAACAGCATGTAGTTGCAGAAATGGAAGAAACCAGAGAACATTCATTTGAAGGGAAGGGGGGGGGAGCGAGAATCCGTTGCCTCTCCTAAATAAGGCCTCATTAACAAGAAACTGGCTGACCTATGCGGTGACCGTGACTTTTTGCCATAATCAGCTCAAAAAGTTAATTTGCTACATTTGCATGTGCTCCCCCATTTCATCCCAATATTTTAACTCGTTTCCTTCACATATTCATACACTATTTCGGGAATAGTTTTAACAGGCATATGATTTCATCTCCCATCCTTGGAGCAGCGAGAAAGGGAGAACACTGGCGGTTATGTGCTTATTTTGAAAGGCAGCTCTCTGATGCAGTAAACATATTCTGTAAGCTCTGGCCCAGTTTTTCATTTTAAAATAAAATAAAATAAAGAAACCGCAGAAGTAAAAAGAATGTTGTTTACATTTACAATACCCCCATGTCATTCTCCCATTGGACATTTCTGGCGGCATTCTTATTCTGTTCAGTTCATCCAGAGCATTCATACACAAAATACCAGTCTTATTATTGGATGCCCACCGAAACATCACAGTTCCCGGCACGGTGGATTCAGTGTCAACTGTAAGTGTAGCAATGTCACTGCTAGAGTCTAATCACACAACAGTTGGTCATCAGTGATTGTGCAATATTGTCTATACCAAATAGACAATATACCATGTGGAGATGGCAGGATTGAATCAGTTGGCCATGTGCTTCTAGCTTGCACTCTTTATAAAGATTTGAGGAGTGAGATTATTACCCCTCCACTACTGACTGAATCTGAGGGATTCAAGGAAACACATGGTGTCATGCTTATTCCTTATTCTTTGTTTTTGCTTTTTGTTTTATTTCAGGTTCCTTGCTCACTCAGATCTACCAATTCAAGGGCAAAGCAAGGCCGTACACTCTGCCACTGTCTGAAGCATAGAGCTTCCACAAGAAATCCGAAATGATGGCAGGATGAGGCCCTGAGTGACTGGAAACAAGAAAGCTGCTATCGATAGATTCTGAAGGAAACCCCTCTCTTGGGCTTTAAATGTTTCTAAATGGCATTTTAGTGATTATCACTTGGGAGGTATTTTCAGACATAACAGATTAAAATCAATAAAGAAAGCAGAATCAAAATTAGAAATATGGCTTCAGAAGAAGAAGAACATTTTTAAAACATTGATAAAATGTCAGCACCAATTAACATCAGCGAGAGGGTTTTAACAAAGTTATGGTGACCTTATCTCTAATTGCTGTAGGATGGGGAGGAAAACCCCCCAAAAACCTATATGCACACTATTTTGTAAGTCACCAATAAAAAGAACAAGAGAACTTAATGGTTGTGTGGCAATCTAAAGAGAGAGTTTTTATTCTGTGGGAAATGTTCTGTTTAGGGAAGTTGAGATTGCAGGTGAGAGCTCTCCCCCCAAAAAGAAAAAGTAAGTGAGGAGAGAGAAGAAGAATTGGCCTGTTTGAGCGCCAGGCCTACAAGACTGGCCAAGAGAACCAGGTTGAGAGCAATTAGGACTGCCATTTTGAAACTACATGCTGGGGCTTGGTATAATGCCACAAAAGAACCGGTAGTACGCATTGAGATTTACATTAATTAGCCCTTCTATAAATGTAAAAATAAAATAAAAATGCTTGACTAATCTGATAGTGAGGTCAAAGAGAATCCAAATGAGTCATAGTTGCTGCTGCCGCTGCCTTTTGAGTGCTTTTTTATTTTTAAAGTAGGCATTGTACAAGGCACCCAGTTTAATATAGAAAAAAATGAAAGTATTAAGAAATCATATACTGTATTTTTTGCTCTATAAGACTCACTTTTTCCCTCCTAAAAAGAAAGGGGAAATGTGTGTGCCTCTTATGGAGCGAATGCAGGCTGCACAGCTATCCCAGAAGCCAGAACAGCAAGAGGGATTGCTGCTTTCACTGCGCAGCGAACCCTCTTGCCGTTCTGGCTTCTGAGATTCAGAATATTTTTTTCCGTGTTTTCCTCCTCCAAAAACGGTGCATCTTGTGGTCTGGTGCATCTTACAGAGCGAAAAATACGGCATATACAAGGGTAAAAGAAATTTGCAACTGTTGGTACCATTGAGGATTTCACTTGGTCCCCTCAAAGCCACTAAATACTCATCACAAGATGGCAAAGGTGGTTACATTCCTGTACCTTGAAAAGTACTTAGAACAGGAGGAGGAAGCTGGAAGGTTATCACTCTTCCCGCTTCCTCTTTCAAGTCTGTGTACCTCCTAAGGCTCAGATCAGTAGCTGAGCTCCTCATGCGAGCCTTGAAAAGCAAATAGAACTGAAAGAGGAACTGTGAAGCACAAAACACCCCCCCTTGTCCCTTTCAGGTTTTCCAAGGTTCAGATCAGCTCCTCAACTGCAAATGTGAGCCTTAAAAAGCACATAAATGTGAAAGAGGTAATAGGAACGGCTTCGAGAAGCTGAATAGAAAGTGAAGCATGTAAGGGCATAGGAGTAAAAGGAGGAGGATCTTGTAGACCATAGGAGGAAGACAATGGAGTGGAGGAGGCAGGCAAGAGTGAGATCAGGTGAAATGGATTTTGCTGAAGATGCATCCCCCCCCCCCAGATTTCTCTGCTCCGACTACCAGCTAATCCCAGATTACCTGTGCTTCAATTAACAGAATTGTAGAATTAATTGATCTTGTGCTTTCCTGAGCTGCCAAGACATCAGAAAAAATGGATCTAAAGTATCCTTGTAGCTTACACAGCCTGTATTAGCCCCTTTCTCTCAAATCCATGACTTCTGAATAATGCCCAGTCCTGCGACAGCAGGCCAAGATACCAGCAAGCCCTGAAATGGCTGATAACATCCATGTTTTAGGGACTTGTGTGCTGATGTATCCATAGAGCCAGCCCAATCTTTTTCTCTGCCCAAAAAACAAATGCCATTTCACTGCTAGCTGGGAAATGAAAAGATATTGGTACAGTATTCTATCTTCACCTAGCTTTCTCTCCCAATCCTGGTGCCAATTCCATAGCAGATTAAAAGACTAATTAAGTTCAAAATACTATTAAAACCAGCAGGGTTTGCTTATCTGTTATATTCCCTAGATCACTAGCACCAGTCATGTTTTATCTACTATGGTGTTTTGCACATGCATGTGGCATCTCATGAAGATCACGAAAATCATGGCCACTGGCCCCATCACCTCCTGGCAAATAGAAGGGGAAGAAATGGAGGCAGTGAGAGATTTTACTTTCTTGGGCTCCATGATCACTGCAGATGGTGACAGCAGCCACGAAATTAAAAGACGCCTGCTTCTTGGGAGAAAAGCAATGACAAACCTAGACAGCATCTTAAAAAGCAGAGACATCACCTTGCCAACAAAGGTCTGTATAGTCAAAGCTATGGTTTTCCCAGTAGTGATGTATGGAAGTGAGAGCTGGTGCATAAAGAAGGCTGATCGCCGAATAACTGATGCTTTTGAATTATGGTGCTAGAGGAGACTCTTGAGAGTCCCATGGACTGCAAGAAGATCAAACATATCCATTCTGAAGGAAATCAGCCCTGATTGCTCACTGGAAGGACAGATCCTGAAGCTGAGGCTGCAATACTTTGGCTACCTCATGAGAAGAGAAGACTCCATGGAAAAGATCCTGATGTTGGGAAAGATGGAGGGCACAAGGAGAAGGGGACGACAGAGAACAAGATGGTTGGATAGTGTTCTCGAAGCTACCAGCATGAGTTTGACTAAACTGCGGGAGGCAGTGGAAGACAGGAGTGCCTGGCGTGCTCTGGTCCCAGGGGTCACAAAGAGCCGGACACGACTAAACAACTAAACAACAACAAGTGGCATCTCATAACCATCCAAGTAGGGCACATGTATACAGACTTGGAGAATGCTACAATGATATAACTTACTTTACAAATTATATTTCTGGTTTGAAATGTAAGGTTTATTATTAGACATCAGATGCAATACTGCATTTTGATTCATATCATCGAAGAAGGATTCACATTTTCATCTTTATAAACAGCAGTGACATTGAAACTGGTTGCAGATTTAGTTTTGTACACAGAAAGAGAGACGTACCTTTGCTCCACAAACAAAGAGAGCTTTTGTTCCTCTTTGATGTGCTTTTTTATTCATTCTTAGCCCAAGGAAAATTATTGAATGCCTCATTCCAAGGTTAATCTACCTTCTATTCATTAAAATAAGATCTGTAGTACCTTGAATATATACCTATATTACTAATTATGCTAGAAACCTGCGTCGCACATTTCCTGTTTGCATCCAATTTTATGCTGTGCTCAGGAAACAATCAGCAATTAAATTATGCTTTTTTAAACACTACATGGTAGATTACTGCTTATTGCCAAGACACATTCTCCCCCCCCTCAGGTAGCGTAACTCTTTTGTGTAGCAGAACGGATGACAAGCTGAGTTAATGTGTCTTTCGCTGTCAATTTAGAGAGATTAGGTATATGTCAGTGGCGGCTCACTAAATACTCCAACACTGCCATTGGAAAGTATTGTGCATTCACAAAGAAAACAGCCCGCTGAAACTGATGTGGTCACAACAGAAATTCCTGAAAATTCTGAATCCGGAGCATATTGATGCAGATTAAACATGTGCAAGTGGTGCAATTCAGTGCATAATCTCAAGGAGCAGGAGACTGTCTATGTTGCTTTCAATTTCTTTGAAAATACTCTGCCGTGATACTAAGTAAAGTATTTCAAACAGGGCCATAATGCTTAACATTTCAGATACTGTCTTTCAGTAGTGGCCTCACAGAGGGATTTCATTGCTTGTGGAAAATGCATCATGGTCACTGGTGGAGGAATAGGGGTGTGGAGGGAGTGGACTGCCCCTGGCAGCACTATTCCGGCAGGGTGCCATCGCAGCGGACCCCCCAACATGTGTCGTGACTCCCTGCGCCCAGGCACCACGGCCCCCAGGTGGCGCAACCGCCCCAGAACACGCACCACGCCCCTGCAGGTGGCACGGCACGCCCTCACGAGCAATGTAACATGTCCCCAGAATGCATACCACGTCCCCGCAGGTGGTGTGCCATGCCCCCAGTGGCCACATCATGCCCCCGGGGGCGCCAGCCATGCCCCTGCTTGCTCTCTGCCCCTGGTAGTAGAGCATGCAGCTTTGCCACTGATCATGGTAACAAAAGCAGATTAAACTACTTCCATTATCTTTGGTGCCAACTACCGTGGTACCTCAGGTTACATACGCTTCAGGTTACATACTCTGCTAGCCCAGAAATAGTGCTTCAGGTTAAGAACTTTGCTTCAGGATGAGAACAGAAATCGTGCTCCGGCAGCCCGGCCGCAGCAGGAGGCCTCATTAGCTAAAGTGGTGCTTCAGGTTAAGAACAGTTTCAGGTTAAGTACGGACCTCCGGAATGAATTAAGTACTTAACCTGAGGTACCACTGTATTTTTACTTGCCTTCAGTTATGTTGTCATGTAGTAATAATAATTTTCTTTAAAATCTTATTATTTATATGCCGTCTATCTGTCTGGGTTGCCCCAGCCACTCTGGGTGACTCCAAACAGAATATTATAAACATAATAAAACATTATACTTTAGGTTGGCATCTCATTTACTATCGGATTCCTTATTGTGTGAGGAAGCCCATGTGATTAATTCAAGAAGGATGAGGCAATAGGACACCAAGAACAGCACACAAGATACCACACATGATTTTAAACAGGTAAATAACATTACTATCAAAGTGGTTTGTTTATCTCTGAACTTGCTATTTTTAACACAATAAAAACTTGATAATAGTCAGGGATAGTTCAATTGTGACTCTATATGATGGGAAAGGGTATCCAGTTATAAACTGTTTGCAAATGTTAAGAATGAATGGCAAACATCTTTGAGATTGATCCAACTCTAAGTGTCTGAAATTGCATGTGCTACAGTTTTAATAAATAACTACACCAGAACTCTGAATCATTTCATGGAACCAGAAAGCTGAGATTCTGCCTTCCTTGTGATCACAGATGGAGTAGGTTTGGTGGTCATTCATTTCTCTAGATATATTACTACTTTCTCCTTTGCATCATTCTTTCCTATATTTTCCATGTGTATAACACTCCCAGAGATAGGGAATCTGAGATCCTCCAGAAGTTATGGGACTGAAACTTCCATCATCCCTAACCACTGAATATATTGCCTGGGCCTGGGACTGATAGGAGTTGCAGTCCAGTGACTTTGGAAGAGCTCAATCCCTGCTTTATTCTATGTACAACTAATCTACAACTAATCCAGAATGCAGCAGCTAGACTGGTGAATGGGAGTGGCCACCGAGACCGTATAACACCAGTCCTGAAAGACCTACATTGGCTCTCTGTACGTTTCCGAGCACAATTCAAACTGTTGGTGCTGACCTTTAAAGCCCTAAATGGCCTTGGCCCAGTATACCAGAAGGAGCATCTCCATTCCCACCGTTCAGCCCGGATACTGAGGTCCAGCTCTGAGGGCCTTCTGGCTGTTCCCTC
Source organism: Podarcis gaigeae (assembly GCF_964106915.1). NCBI lineage: Eukaryota > Metazoa > Chordata > Lepidosauria > Squamata > Lacertidae > Podarcis > Podarcis gaigeae. The sequence goes on along the minus strand of NC_139685.1, from coordinate 17,070,306 downwards.
CCTGCAAGAAGTGAGGTTACAGGGAACCACACAGAGGGCCTTCTTGGTAGTGGCGCCCACCCTGTGGAATGCCCTCCCATCAGATGTCAAGGAAATAATCAACTATCTCACTTTTAGAGGACATCTGAAGGTAGCCCTGTACTGGGAAGTTTTTAATGTTTGATGTTCTATCGTGTTTTTAATATTCTGTTGGGATCCACCCAGAGTTGCAGGGGAAAACCAGCCAGGTGGGTGGGGTAGAAATAATAAAATATTATTATAAATTATTATTATTAGAGATGGCATGCAGCTGGTCTGAAAACATATATAACAATTCTGAAAAATCTGGGGATGAAGGGACATAAACACACAGGTTGCATAGTCCACAGTACCTTTCTCCCAATAGCAGATAAAAACAGATGAGGCAGTTTACTTGACTGTACTGTTTCTACTTAAGCTCAAGTGTTCCCGTAATTTTGCGGGCTGCACATTTTCTCCCCCAAGGATCACTCTGCACCAAACGAAAGGAGTAAACTATTCCTTCCACTCCCAACCAAAATTATTTGCAAGCAAATAACATTTCCACTCAGTCTAAACATTGATCTTTGTGCTTTTGGTCTTCTAAACTCGCCTTTGCTGCATTTACTTATTTCTGCAACCCGTTGAAGCCAATCTGCAGCTGTCGGGACTCATAAAATTCTTAGCATTATAAAAAGTGACATAGAAAATAGGAACAATTTGCAATCTTGACCTCTGATCTTTACAAGCAATGGTGGTGTCTCTCCCTCCGCCCCGCTTTCCCTGGAATGGTAATAGTTTTACTAGCAAATGGAAACAATTTATTTTATTAAAAGAACATTGGCGAACAGTCCCATATTGTTAATTCAGCTCCAGAGTGCTATTGCTACTCGATCTTGTTGACCCCAAACTTGTTAGCAATCCAGAACCTTCCCTGGTTTCTTTTCTTCTTTGAGATGTTGCACCTCTAATTTCAGTTTTTAACTAAAGCAATAAGAAACATTAAAAATAACCATGTGCATTGGAAAGACAACCACTAAGATGAAATCAAAAGGATTAAATTGCCCATAGTTAAACGAAATAATTAGCTGTGTACTTCATAATCACACTTCAGAGATAGGGCAATTTGGCTGTTACATTATTGCTAGGGAAAAAATGCGAAAGCAGCCACAAGGAAATTAATAAAACCTTTAAATGACCTCATTTGCATGTATTTTTTTAAGAGCAGCCTCTGAATAACCTCTAATGTTTTTAATTGGAATTGGAAAAAAATATTCTCCTTATCAATAAAAGCAGGGCTTACCCGGCCAAGGTGTGTAACTATTTGGCTTTGAAAGCTACCACTACATTTATTTACTGAGCAACCACTATTTGGGACTCAGCTATACAGCTGCAAATATAATGTTTTAAGTGTGTTTTAAGTGCATTAAACAAATGTTACACTAGATGGCTTATGGCAAATTCAGTAGATTTTTCAAAACATTTAAAAAAAAAAAATCTTCACAGCATTTTTTATATGTGCCTAGATTTCACCTTGGCCTCATTGAATGTGACACCAAGCATGCTTTAAATAACATATCACCTGATTGTGAATCAATACATGGCCCAGGAACATACAATATGTTGGAATGCAGATTGGTAAAACAACTGACTTCAGATCATGGGAGCCAACGCCTAGGGAACCCAAGTCCCTTTTCTCCCCCAGGAAAATATTTGAGGGAGCTGCCCCCCTTCCCCAGTTGACAGGCATTGCCATTCAAAGGGTGTGCATTCACCAAGTCTTGTGATCAATTATGTGGGGAAGGTATTGCCTGCCTCCCCCCAAAATTTATTCAAGTTGCACCCCTGCTTCTGATGTGATTCTGGATCCATAGATCCCCACATGGATGTGTTTTGTTTACAGGCTCAGTGCCATTCCCCCTACCCATTAATATCCTGCAGTGTATGGATCTGGGGTCAAAAGCAGTCGTTGAGACATCTTTGTTTGGCCATTGGGAGATAGAGATAAACTCCCATTCCCCTTTCCCTAGGCCAAACCTCTCACTGAGGCTTTTCCATGGCTTTCTGGAGTGCTTTTGCCTTCTGGGATTTGAAAAAAAAATTATTAAGTGTTATATCAATATTAATGGAGGGGAAGGCAGGTGTTGAATCCTCAGCCTATTGGGGACTGTAGATTACTGTACAAAGTTTACAGTCACATCCATTGGCCTCCTTCCTTTCATTTCTGTCCCTCTTTATCCCTTGCCTCCTCACTCGCCACTGCATGAATAATAAAATAAATAGTAATAATAAGTTATTATTTATACCCTGCTCATCTGGCTGGCTTTCTTCAGCCACTCTGGGTGGCTCCCAACATCACCATCATCATCAATCAACATCAAACATTAAAAAACTTCCCTAAACAGGTCTACTTTCAGATGTCTTCTAAAAGTCAGATAGTTTTTTATTTCCTTGACATCTGATGGGAAGGCGTTCCACAGGGCAGGGGCCACTACCGAGAAGGCCCTCTGCCTGGTTCCCTGTAACTTCACTTCTCGCAGTGAGGGAACTGCCAGAAGGCCCTCAGACCTGTACATGAGTGTCCGGGCTGAGCGATGGGGGTGGAGAAGCTCCTTCAGGTACACTGGGCCAAGGCCATATAGGGTTTTAAATGTCACCACCAAGAGTTTGAATTGTGCATGCAGCCCCCAGAACATTACTCATGAGGGAATATGGCCTTAGTTAGTCAGGCAAGCCATAATAATAATAATAATAATAATAATAATAATAATAATAATAATTTATACCCCGCCCATCTGGCTGGGTTGCCTCAGCCACTCTGGGCTGAGGAACATTAAAAGCTTCCCTAACATTAAAAGCTTCCCTAAACAGGGCTGCCTTCAGTTGTTTTCTAAAAGTCTGGTAGTTGTTGTTCTCTTTGATATCTGGTGGGAGGGCATTCCACAGGGTGGGCACCACTACCGAGAAGGCCCTGTAACCTCACTTCTCGCAGTGAGGGAACCGCCAGAAGGCCCTCAGAGCTGGACCTCAGTGTCTGAGCTGAACGATGGGAGTGGAGATGCTCCTTCAGGTATACAGAGTCAAGGCCATTTAGGGTTTTAAATGTCAGCACCAACAGTTTGAATTGTGCATGCAGCCCCCAGAACATTACTCAGGAGGGAATATGGCCTTTGGGCGGAAGCATTTTCTCTACCCCTTGTATAGTCAAAGTGTTATCATGAAGCTCACTAACCTACTTCTCAGAGTTGTGAGCATAAAATAAGATCAGTAGAGAACCACATATGCTGCCATGGGTGCCATGGGGGGGGGGGACCGAGGGCCAAGCCCCCTCACATTTTCAAGAAGGGGGGTCAGCCTCTTCCCTAATCCACACAGCCCATGCATGCATGCCACACGCCATGCTCATCTTAATTGTGCAGCCAGCACGGCATGCAGATGACACATCAGCACTTAATGCGACACGTGTGACTGACGTTAGCACATTGTGTCATGTGTGTGCACAGTGAGAGCATGGTGGGTGATGTGCTGATGTCATGCACACAAGTGGTGTACTGACGTCTCTTGCACAGGTGGTGCCAGCCCACTCAATCGCGGGGACAGGGAGGCGCGGTTGTATACTGCAGGAAGAAAATGGGATGTGAATATGGGGGTTAAGGTTTGCTTTGGGGAGGGACTTTTTAAAATATGTAGATCCCATGAAATCTCTCTGCACCATGTGCTCAGTGCAAGTAGGGGCCAGGATCAGGCCACATGTTGATTCATCTGATTTCACTGAGTTCTGGGTTAACAGAGAAAAGGAACCCTTCTGAAAATGCCAAACAATTTCATTAGAACTTTTTAAAAAATGTACCGAACATGACTGAATCCAGATTCTTACGAAATACTTAAATATTTTAAAAGTCAGAGCCCTCCTTGTGACAGTGTCTGACCTTTAAGTTTATCTATTTCTAAAATACACCTTGCCTATCAACCCAGCCTTAATCACTTTCTCATTTCAGATATTGAAAGAAAGATTCCATTTAAATAAAGTAAAGGTCATCCTTCTTTGAAATATAGATTATTCACCTGTATTTTTTTTAAAGTGGGGATTGGAGAATAAACTGGGAGGAAGAAAAAGGCAGGTTCCCCTCCTTCCCTCTCCCCTTTCTCTCCTTTCAAAGTACTGAGTCAGCAGTGGTAAGGATTAAAGATAATTATGCAGAACTCCCAAGGACTGCAAGAAAGACTGCAGCAGATCTGAAATGCAATTGACTTCCCCCAGATTCATGATCTATATTCTACAGGAGAATATGAAAATGCTCTGTTCTCCTTCTGCTTTCTTTTTGAACTCCCGTTTAAATTAAAGTTAGGGTAAAGTGGCAACAGAAGTAGCAAGAGATAAGTCGGTTTTGGGTAATCCTTTGGAAACCAGTTTAGATGAAGGTGAAGACTTCTTACCCTCGTGTGATTGCAGGCAAAAAGCCTAAAGCAAATGACCATCGATTCATTTCGAGGTTGTTACATTTCACATTACAACTTTCTTGGTGTTTTTTTTTTTTTTTAAAAAAAAAAAAACCAGGCTTGAGATACATACGGCTACGTTTTACTGTCTGATACGGACACATGCCATACTCAAATGTTAGATCTCTATATGTTTCTGTAATGATTCTAGGGGTTGCTCGTGCGTAAGTTGCTGCCACTCCTGGCTAGGTTACCTGGTTGAACCCTTTCTGTCTGGACAGCCCTTCACTTCATGGCTGTTTCAGTCGCTGGCAAAATCCGCCAGTGGGCATTTCTTGAACTTCTTCCAGCAAAGAAGTTCTTTGACGCCAAGTCTCCTCCTACTCTCCCTGCACGGAAGACTTCCGCGCAGGGAGGGTGTGGGCAGCGGAGGACCTGTGCTCTCCCCACTGGTCTCCGGCGAGGAGTGCTGGAGCCTTCTCTCCGATTCCCCCATATGCCTCCCTTCACCCCTGGTGTTACGCTGATTTCCTTCCCCAGCAGATGGGCTGCCTCTCTCCCTGCTGGGACCCTCTCCGGCATCGCTCTGGAGCCTTGCCTCCACCTCTGGCTCCGATGGCAGTTCCCTGACAGTTTTCATGGATGGCACCATGTGTTGAAATTCGGTGTGGTATTCTGGCTTGCAGTTCTTTCTCACTGTTTTCCTAAGGGGATCATGCCTGCTGTTGTGAATGAAATTTAGTGCAATGGGATATTGATAATAAAAAGCCACAGTTTCATAACACAACAGGTAATGTGAGAAGCCAGGACAGAAGCACTAGCATTATAACCAGGAAAACTAACAAAACGATCCTCGTGTCTCTATGCAGTCCTAGTTATCCATCTAAATACTGCGAAGGAATCTGCTTTCAGTATAGATCACACAGAGCTGAACTGGAATTTTGAAATAATAATAATAATAATAATTTATTATTTATACCCTGCCCATCTGGCTGGGTCACCCCAGCAACTCTGGCGGCTTCCAACAAAACACTAAAATACAATAACCTATTAAACATTAAAAGCTTCCCTATACAGAGCTGCCTTTAGATGTCTTCTAAAAGTTTGGTAGTTATTTTTCTCTTTGACATCTAGTGGGAGGGTGTTCCACAGGGCGGGCCCCACTACCAAGAAGGCCCTCTGCCAGGTTCCCTGTAACTTGGCTTCTCACAGTGAGGGAACCGCCAGAAGGCTCTTGGCGCTGGACCTCAGTGTCCGGGCAGAACGATGGAGGTGGAGACTCTCCTTCAGGTATACTGGACCGAGGCTGTTTGCATGCCTAATGAAAGAGAAATTAAACACACCAAGTCCTAGACACTGAGCCCTACTCAGCCATAGTCTTTTACGCAAACACATTATTTTAAGGAACTCCTGAACTCCTGCACTAACCCCTAGGAAACTCAGGTGACCTGGTAGGGGTAGGGTGCCAATGCTGGCACCACAAAGTAGTAATATATTACCAAAAAAGGGTACAGAAGAGGGCATAGAAATACAATACGTTTTACTATAGTGTGGAAGACAGTGGCCAGGTCACCAGTGTGTTGGCTCAATCTCCTGACAAGTTGGTAATTGTTGATGGGTAACTTAAAGGCTCCTACTATCCTCTTTTATGATTCTTTGTTTTTAAGCTGCACTTGATGGTGAATGTTTAAGGACAGTATATATATATTTGTGCTGGGAGGGAGCGTGTAAACGTTAGAGGGGAGACACACAAATGGTTGCAACATACATTTCTAAGATTACAAGCTATCCAATATTGGAGCATGTGGGATGCCAGCAAAATATGCAAATATTTAGTAAATAGGACCATTAAATTACAGGACAAACAAATCTTCCTCACACCATGATACTCATGAAGTTCGCAGTATGCCATATTCCTCTGTTAATACTAATATGTTTGGGTAGTGGGTTTTTGATCAACCACAGCAGGGGAATGGGGAGGGAGCATTTGGCAATCACGCATACTCCATCAGTGCTTACTGATACCTCACTTGAAGATTAGTGCAATTGAATCAAGGCCCTCTGAGCATCACTGGTGTTGTTTTATAGCAATATTCAGAATCTAGCATTTCAAAAGAGTGTGTTTATTAACACCAGGCAGGTACCTTCATTGGTTTCTTTCTGGCCCCTGCTTAAAACCCATTTGCTTCGGCAAACCTATCCAGGCATGTAAATATTGACATACTTTAATCTCTCTCTTTTAGTTTCCTGCTGACGGCAGGTAACTTTATATAAAATAAATAAAGTTATTTATTTATTTATGGATTTTGTATACTGCCCTATCTGGGATGTGGGTGGTGCTATGGGTTAAACCACAGAGCCTAGGACTTGCCGATGAGAAGGTCGGCGGTTCGAATCCCCGCGACGGGGTGAGCTCCCGTTGCTCGGTCCCTGCTCCTGCCAACCTAGCAGTTTGAAAGCACGTCAAAGTGCAATTACATAAATAGGTACCGCTCCAGCGGTAAGGTAAACAGCATTTCCGTGTGCTGCTCTGGTTCGCCAGAAGTGGCTTAGTCATGCTGGCTACATGACCCGGAAGCTGTACACCGGCTCCCTTGGCCAATAAAGCGAGATGAGTGCCACAACCCCAGAGTCGGTCACGACTGGACCTAATGGTCAGGGGTCCCTTTACCTTTACCTTTATACTGCCCTATACAGTGGTGCCCCGCAAGACGAACGCCTCGCAAGACGGAAAACCTGTTTTCCGTTTTGGAGGCGCTTCGCAAAACTAATTTCCCTATGGGCTTGCTTCGCAAGATGAAAATGTCTTGCGAGTTCCTGTGGGGTTTTTTCCCCTCCCCCCTTTTTCTAAGCAGCTAAGCCGCTTATCAGCTGATCCGCTAAGCTGATAAGCCGCTAAAAGCCGCTAAACCGCTAATAGCGCCAATCCGCTAAACTGTCAATGGGCATGCTTCGCAAGACGAAAAAACCGCTATACGAAGAGCCTCACGAAACGGATTAATTTCGTCTTGCGAGGCACCACTGTACCAGGTGGCCTCATGGTGGTTCACAGAAAAAATCACAATATATAGAATCAGAATAAGAACAATGACCCAATAACCCCCCCCCCAAAAAAAGAGTCACATTTTAAAAGGGTGCCTAAAGGTGTATAATGAAGGCGCCAGGCAAACCTTTCGAGGAGGCGGCACACGAAGGAGGGCCTCAGAAGATGATTTCAGGGTCCAGGTAGGTTCATATGGGAAAGGGGTGGTCCTTGAGGTATTGCGGTCCTGAGCCGTTTAAGGCTTTATAGGTCAAAACTAGCACTTTGAATTGGGCCACATCTCTCACTCACTCCTCAAACTAACTCTACAGCAATCCTGTACTAGCTGCTGACTAAGTCTGCAAATGCTATGATCACATGAGGGTGGAATCATTCTGTGACATTTCCTACCTTCCCAAAGAAAACACGACAGACAGAACTTTTGGTGACCCAGGCTTATATGCAGAGCTATTTTTGCTCCTGTTTGCAAGTAGTCTGAAATCCTTGTAGAAGATGAAGAAGAAGAGTTTGGATTTGATATCCCGCTTTATCACTACCCAAAGGAGTCTCAAAGCGGCTAACATTCTCCTTTCCCTTCCTCCGCCACAACAAATGAGGCTGAATGAGGCTGAGAGACTTCAGAGAAGTGTGACTAGCCCAAGGTCACCCAGCAGCTGCACGTGGAGGAGCGGAGACGCGAACCCAGTTCACCAGATTATGAGTCTACCGCTCTTAACCACTACACCACACTGGCGCATGAGCAAGGCTTGGAACTGAACAGCAGAGGACGGGATGGTGATAGGGAGGGGGAAAAAGAGTAATTTAACTATCCTTTTAGTAGTATTTCATCACTTCCCAAAATCAAGCGAAGTTTTGAAGGGACATAAAACAAGCGTAAAAATACAATACATGTCCATTAAAACTTCACTACATACTAAAATCATATGTAGTGATCAATTACTAAAGGAAATATCTATCACACACACACACAATGGGTGAACCACCAAAACCAAAATAATATCATTTCCACACTGCCTATTAGAGTAAAAATGTCTTCTGGTCTTGAAAAGATGCAATGCGTGGTGAACTTCCCTGAAAAGAGCATTCCACAGACAGGAGGCTCCCTACCCCTGAAAAGGTCATTTATCTGAAGGATTGCCAACCTTTTTGGGCACATCTAGAATTTAGAGAAAGTGCAATGAGTATAGGTCACAACATGGCTGCATAAAATGGATGGGGCGGGGGAAACTCCCAGTCCTAGCACCCAATGAAATGCAGGCATCTTGAAGGGTGCACATTCAATGTAGGAGAGACTAAGCCAGTGTAATGAGGTATTTGAGCAAGAACAGCAAACAGCCTCTTGTATGTCGCAGGGAATATTTACTGTTACTTTTCACACATGTTACAGGACATACTAATGGACACACTGGCTCTCACGGGTGCAATGTTGGCATCCCCTGCTTTAGCCTTCTCCCCTGCTCTTTTCCACATTCACACATTTTCTACATTCACACATTCCACATTCACACATTGTGAGGATACATTCCCAAGAAGAAATAATAAAAAAAGTTGAAATTCAGTGCTTCTGGGGAAGTCGGGAATGTAGAAATGCTTCCATTCTGTGAGCCCTGTTTACTCGTACAAATATATGACATTCATTACTTTGCAAATGCAATGAAAAGTTCAATAGTCCACCAAGCAAAATCTAATATGGCATTTCCCAGATGCCATTAAAGACAACAGCAGAGTCTGCAGGTGAAATATCTCCCTCTCCCCCCCCCTCTCTCTCTCTGCGTGTGTGTGTGTAGGAAACCCATTGTTAATTTTACCATACTGCCTATCCCTTTAGGAACAAGATTGAAAGTAAAAGACAATAACGCCAGGAATCCATCTGTGCTTCACTTACCTCATTCAGCCATAATTAAATAATTATATCTGCCAAAATGATTCCTGTACAGTGCATCAAAAAAGTAGTAAATATTTAACAGCTGGGCACTAAATTAATTGTTTGTCACATCTGTAGCAGCTGTGATATCTGAGCTGGAAATGGAATGGAAATAAAAGGAAACAATGGAACATCTTGTCACTTGCTCAGCGGGCTTGTTCCTTTGCACCTTATGAAAAATCAGCAGGCATATGGTGTGTGTCGGATAGGGCACAGGAATGCCATGTACGCAGATTCCCAAATCTGCTGTGCTGTGCAGATATTCTTGTAACCCCATGGCCACTAGTCCCATCACCTCCTGACAAATAGAAGGGGAAGAAATGGAGGCAGTGAGAGATTTTACTTTCTTGGGCTCCATGATCTCTGCAGCAGCCACAAAATTAAAAGACGCCTTCTTCTTGGGCGCAAAGCAATGACAAACCTAGACAGCATCTTAAAAAGTAGAGACATTACCTTGCCAACAAAGGTCTGTATAGTTAAAGCTATGGTTTTCCCAGTAGTGATGTATGGAAGTGAGAGCTGGACCATAAAGAAGGCTGATCGCCGAAGAATTGATGCTTTTGAATTATGGTGCTGGAGGAGACTCTTGAGAGTCCCGTGGACTGCAAGAAGATCAAACCTATCCATTCTGAAGGAAATCAGCCCTGAGTGCTCACTGGAAGGACAGATCCTGAAGCTGAGGTTCCAATACTTTGGCCACCTCATGAGAAGAGAATACTCCCTCAAAAATACCTTGATGTTGGGAAAGAGGGAGGGCACAAGGAGAAGGGGATGACAGAGGACAAGATGGCTGGATAGTGTTCTCGAAGCTACCAGCATGAGTTTGACCAAACTGCGGGAGGCAGTGGAAGACAGGAGTGCCTGGCGTGCTCTGGTCCATGGGGTTACAAAGAGCTGGACACGACTAAACGACTAAACAACAACAACATGGCGTGTGTCGGATAGGGCACAGGAATGCCATGTACGCAGATTCCCAAATCTGTTGTGCTGTGCAGATATTCCTGTAACCCCCACATGTCTAGGGGCTTGACGAGAGGAAAGAGAAGCAAGGGTGTTGTCTATGTACTTTGCTTCTCTTAGGAGTGGGGGTAACAAACTACCCCCTGTGAAGAATGACCCACCTCCCTGGGATCTTAATGTAAACCATGTTAGGGCTATGTTTGCACATTTTATTATTCTTGGCCCACTTTTTAAAGGTCCATCCGTTAGAGAGCCATTTTGTGCTTTGCTTCAGGCAGTAAAAGGTCTTGCACCAGCTTCAATGCTGAAAAAACACTGCATTCTCATCTCCCAGTTTTGCATATAGGCATATATTGTATACATCCTCTTATTCATTGACAAACGTGTACTTCAATAAGAAGGAATCAAGTTTGCATGAGTTAAGAGTGTTACAGAATGTTGGACAGTATCTTTACTTGAGTTGTTGCTTTCCCCACACACCTTTGGGACAGTCCTTTCAGTTTTCTGAAAGTCTGAAAAATTTGCCCATTCACTAGAAGTTGCCAAATACACATACACACACACACACACACACACACACCTCTTTTGCAGAGGGCAAATTGTTCTACAAAAGCGTATTTGGCCCAGCTTTCATGTATGTAAGATTGCAGGAGCAATGGGCCAAGCTAAAAGCCTTCCTGAACTCTAGAAGACATCCCAGAATCCTCTGCAAAACAACCTGGAAAATATTTTAGAGATCCTCCGTAGAAAATCTGAGATGAAAGTATTCCCCAAGGGCAAAAAGTTTTGGAATGTACTGGCCTAGCATAACTGCATTCAGGAACTTTGAAGCAACAGTTTCAAAATGTAAGGTAAAAATGAATTTGTCGGCTGAATTTGAGGCTCCATACAGGGCAGAAATCTGCCTCACTCGGCTTATACTTTTGATGGCCTTGTTTTTCTTCCCTTTTACGTAATGGCAATGTGTTGAGGCAATGATTCTCCCCTGCTAGCAAAGGCACTGCCCCATACTGTGTTTGGAGAGAAAACTGATGACAAAAGAACAGCAATAAGTCAAGGGAATATCCTTTGCCATCAGCCTACAACCCTATTCACTTTGTACTAATGGTTTCTTAATGCCATGTTTTCTACAGGTCAGATTTTTCTGCAGAGAAATCAGACTTAAAAAGACAACAAATAATGACATTCCCTAAGCTCCAGAGACCCTCTTTTTCCTCCAGATTCGAGGACCTATTAATAAACGTAGTGCTAAGTTGGCAAAATAGTGAGTGTTAACAAGATTAGGAGGTGCTTGGCTGCCAGAAACATTATCAGCCCTGGTGCTTAGAGATAAGAGTCCTGGGGGTGTCGTAGGATAAGAAAAGTATTTCAGATTGTTCTGGACATAAAAAAGCAAGATGCTTTCCCCAAAGTTGAAAGGACAGGTTTTTATCAGTTTTATTTCCCCTGCAATCCTCTAGTTTATCCTCTCCACTTCTGTTGGAAAGTTTTTGTTTATTGTATCTCCCACCCCTCTTTTTTTGGTGCCTGGGAAAACGCCCGCACTTTAGCAACTTGAAGTGATTTTGAGAAGAAAAAAAATACCCAAAAATATATAATCAGCTAAATAGTCCTGTGGCAGTGATGGTTATCCATCACCTTTGCAGAGCTGTTTAACAGTATGAATAAGACATGATAAAAGCCTGTATTCTTGAATAGCACGTTGAGTCATCAAATGGAAAGGCAGCACTTGCAGCTATTGTACAGTGAGAAGAAATGAGGGCTAAATCATAGTCAAGTGTAGACACAGCCTTTGGGAACATCTTAACACTGCAAAGCTTGCCATCAGAAATAAGAGCTACATTGGCCTATTGTGTTAGTACTGTATTATAGGATGGCTTCTCACATCACTGAGAAGTGCCAAAGGATGACATGCAAATAAGGTGTGTGTAAAGGGGTGCAGGGATGTTAGCAGAATCCACTGAAAACTGATGGTGCTTCCTGAGCATTCATTTATTAAATAACATTGGTTATTTAATGAGCATCCACTTTTGATTGATTGTGGATAGGCTAGACACCTGTTAAGATGTGGGTGAACGTATCAGACGACACAGCAATTCTTCAAACAGCTCTTGTTTATTCAGAGGTCAGAACAGTACTGAACTGAAGGGTTCAGCCAGCCTGCTTATATAGAGCTCCAGTACAACGTAACTGTAACAACTTTCTGTAACTATCCAATCACTGAACGTCACTTTCGATCCCTTATTTGCATATGTGGACCTGAACTATCTACAGTATCCCCCTGCTGGCCCAGGGTGAGAACTTCAGTACATAACAACACCACTTCCCTCACTGCAAGCCATCAGAATATCCCTGCTTTTGATGTCTTGAAGATAGCTCAGTTGGTTAGAGTGGGTTGCCGATAAGGGCAAGGTTACAGGTTAGATACCCATATGGACAGCTGTGTATTCATACCTTGCAAGGGATTGGACTATTCCATGATTCATAATATTCCAAAGATGCTTTATAACTGTTGCAGATCCTGCACAGAGGGTGTCTAATACAGAAGGACAAAAATTATCCCATGGCATGGGTAGGAATTTGGTGAACATGGGAATCATATATAGTAATAAGCTGCATCAAACATTTTCCAGTTAGGTATTTTTTTTGGGGGGGGGGGATTCATAGTGATAATGCAGTATGGAAGTGAGAGCTGGACCATAAAGAAGGCTGATCGCCGAAGAATTGATGCTTTTGAATTATGGTGCTGGAGGAGACTCTTGAGAGTCCCATGGACTGCAAGAAGATCAAACCTATTCATTCTGAAGGAAATCAGCCCTGAGTGCTCACTGGAAGGACAGATCCTGAAGCTGAGGCTCCAATACTTTGGCCACCTCATGAGAAGAGAAGACTCCATGAAAAAGACCCTGATGCTGGAAAAGATTGAGGGCACAAGGAGAAGGGGATGGCAGAGGACAAGACGGTTGGACAGTGTTCTCAAAGCTACCAGCATGAGTTTGACCAAACTGCGGGAGGCAGTGGAAGACAGAAGTGCCTGGCATGCTCTGGTCCATGGGGTCACAAAGAGTCGGACACGACTAATTGACTAAACATCATCAACAACAGTCCAAGTTATGCCTCTCAGGCATCACATCACCCTTAACTATTGGGTATTCTAGCTGGAGCTGATGGCAGTTCAGAGTCCATGAACATACAGAAGGCACTATGTTAGCTAAACCTGGGTAAAGAGATGAAAGGAGAAGTGACAATTCCAGTGGGGTGAATAAATTCTTAAAACTCTCCAGAGTAATTTTTTGGTAGGTCGCTTACATTTTTTTTCATCCATAAGTAAGGCAGTAGCAGAAGAAGAAGAAGAAGAAGAAGAAGAGGAGTTTGGATTTGATATCCCGCCTTTCACTCCCTTTAAGGAGTCTCAAAGCGGCTAACATTCTCCTTTCCCTTCCTCCCCCACAACAAACACTCTGTGAGGTGAGTGGGGCTGAGAGACTTCAAAGAAGTGTGACTGGCCCAAGGTCACCCAGCAGCTGCATGTGGAGGAGTGGAGACGTGAACCCGGTTCCCCAGATTAGGAGTCTACCGCTCTTAACCACTACACCACACTGGCTCTCGAATATTTCTTTAATTTAAACTGTTCTCTTCCTCTAATTTAAACTGTTCTCTTCCTCTACAGGTTTTGCTGGAATAGGAAAGTGGTTGTAGCAGTTCTCATGTACAGTGTTACCTTGGTTCTCAAATGCCTTGGTACTCAAACAACTTGGAACCCAAACACTGCAAGCCCAGAAGTAAGTGCTCTGGTTTGCAAACTTTTTTCGGAAGCCAAACATGCTCCGTTTTGAGTGTTAGGCTTCCGTTTTGAGTGCCACACTTCAGTTTTGAGTGTTACGCTGAGGTGTGTCTGTTTTTGCTATTTATTTTGCGTTTTTGTTTTTGCAGCTTTTTTGTTTTGTTTTTGTGATTATATAGAACCCAGTTCAACTACTGATTGACTGATTGTGTGACTGCAGTACGTTGTTCATTGTTTTCATTTTATGGATCAATGGTCTCATTAGATAGTAAAATTCATGTTAGATTGCTGTTTTAGGGGTTGTTTAAAAGTCTGGAATGGATTAATCTGTTTTGCATAACTTTCTATAGGAAAGCACACCTTGGTTTTGGACTTCTAGAACGGATTAAGTTTGAGAACCAAGGTACTGCTGTGTTCCACAATGTACCTGAAGAAGGATGCTTGATTATGAGAGCATCCTTTCAGCTGTATTGTGGGGCTTAAGAAGCCACTCAATTTCCACACACCATCTTTCCTCAAATGCATCATGGAGCAAGAATGGTCACAGATGGAAGGAGGACCATAACCACCTCTTTCCCTCATCAGGGAAAATAAAGTTTATATTTCTTAAAAAGGAAGGGGGGGGAGAGAAGAAGAAGAAGCCTCTGCTACACATTCAATGGCTGCTGAAAATGCAAGTCTCCTGATCCTGGAAGTGTCTCTTGAAGCTGTTATTATTTCTTCACCCTGTCCCTGAATGTTCAGAATATGCCTTGCCACCTTTGCAGCCCAAAAGAACTCATCTCCTCAGCGTCTACCATCTTTGATCTTCCCAATGCTTCTACTGTAATATATGCATTATAAACGGCTGCAAATATCTGCCACACTGCCCTTTGAAGAGAAACAGCTATGAGCCAGGAGGCCAGTTCCTGGTGCTCTGACTTAGAGAGATGTGGCCTAGCTGGATAGGTTGGTTGGTACTCTGCACTGTGTGGGCTCCCAGGCCTCATCATAAATTTGTAGTCAGTTTCTACATGAAAAGCTGAAGACCACACACAAAGTGTGGGGTCGGGTCATTGTCCAATATATTACTTCTAGGTGATTTTAAATATAACCCATCAAAATACCATTCAAATGCACGCTTTCCTGCCAGACTTTAATTTCAGTAAATTAGATGTAAAATATTTTATGATTCATCCCCCCCGCCTGAAAACACCACCAAATCCTGTTAAATAGATTAGGAATGTTGTGCTGAACAAAGCCTTGCATGTTCCTAAGAATCAAAGTACGTCTTGGAAGATCAACAGTGCCATAGGATATGATGTTTAACCACAAGATTCATTTTCTAAAACTCTCCGCTTTCAGTGTAACAGCAAGTTTCTAGCCTTTCTGTTTGAAACTATATAGACAGAGCTTAGCTAGTGGGCTCTCAGAAGTCAGAGAAGCTGCTGAATATCCAAGATATTTTTTATTGTTGTTGTTCTCCTCCTTTCCTCTTCCCCTTAATGAAGAGAAGCAGAATAAATGCAGTTGTAAATGGAGAGCAGGCCACATTGGACAGCTTACTGTGCTTCTTTTTTAATATATACTAATAAATACAAATATTGCTCATTTGCTCACAAGTCACAAAATCCAGCTTTTGTCCTTCTAGAACCGGGTTATTTTGCCACAGAATAGATACATGTGTGTTTTTCAAAAATATACATAGCAAATTCCGATTGGAAGGTGTAAGCATCCTGGCCTCGTTTTTACAGCTAACACTAATGATTACTTTCAAACCAACGCTGATCAAACGTTCCACCGCACACTGTATCCCGAAGCAGCAGTTTGCAAGATCTTAAGAGATTTTCATTATTACTCCTGCTGCACTTGGTTAGTATTTTAATCCTGAGAGATGTAAATTGCAGGCTCCTGATGGTACTTCTAGGGTACCCGTGCTGAGAGACAACATCCTACCCAATTTACTGACAGTGTAAGCATCTAGCTCCTTTAATCGAAATGACAGCTGACAATCTGGTAGGAAAGTCAGAGTGAGGCATAAGTGCTGGAGTTTCCTCAGATATTTTAGAATATATATATATATATGAGATTTGATGGGTAACTAGCAAACTAAGGGTACAGCTTCTGCTATCAGAAGGTCAAAGTGCATGCCAGACTGGGGTTGGGAGATTGGCATAGCTTTTCATTTCACATTCCTGTTGCTCCTGTGATGAAATAATAATTTCTTCTAGGCCATTTTCATCCACATATTTCTCCATTTCCTCCATGCCACTTGCAAGCAGGACGCTAGTCTAATGAAACCAAGACTTCCTGCAGGGTGATGATTAATGATCCCGCAGTGGCTCTGTTCTCTACCACCTTGTGACCTTTGCTACAGCCTGCCAGCATCATCAAACAAAACAGAGCATTTCCATTTTCAATAAAATAGAATGTAATTTTTTGATGAAGTTTCCCCATGGCACAGGATAAGGCTATGAAAACAAATGAGCTACTGGGGGGTGGGAAAGTAGACTAGGCATGACTGCATAATTGATTCATTGCTAGTCTGTGGAAAGTCAGATATACAAGGGCGCTGTCACCATGCTGTGACCAGATATTCCTTTCCTAAGGAAAGCATATCCAAGATGGCTGAAGCAGGGGCGCCATCTCCTAGAGGCTGAATAATTCCCCCACAATTATTTTTTGGGGAAGGGCCTGCCCCCCATGTCAAAAAGCAAAGGGGGAGGTTCAACATGGAGCCGAGCGTGGCATGACTTCAGTGGCCAGCTCCTCCTCCGGCCTCAGAGGAGAATGAGAGGGAAAGCAATCTTTCGAAACTGGCAATTTTCTGAATTTTGTAAGATAGTTTCCCTACCAAAACAATGTCTAGAAAACTGCTAATATGAGCAAACATAACACATAACATTGCATTTCATATTGGAAGGTTTCTTGAAAAAATGTGTATATTGGTTAAAGCCACAATCCAAAATGGTTTTTTGGGGGAGAAATTTGCACCAAAATGCTGACAAGAGGATTTGTTTAAGTAAACAACAACCCACAGCCAACCCAAGTTCCTGGGGGGAAAATGTGGAGAACTGAATTTAAGACTGGGAAATATAAAGAAGAAATATAAAGAAATATAAAGAAAGAATCCAGAATCAATAGATTTGTCCATTTGTACATGTAGGGCAGCCAGGAGGAAATGTCCATTGCAAGAGGTCACAGCAAATTTGCCTTCAAGTGGCAGGCTGCATTAGCATTTGTTTTTGAACATTTACCTCATCTTTTTATAGAACAAAAAGTACAACTTCAGACAATATACTCCAACTTTTATGCATTAGGAAACTCTCCTGACACCCACCCACTTCTTTCAGTGGGAACACTTAAAGCAAATATTGGAAGTTCATAAGTCTGTCTCATCATCTCTTGAAAGAACAGGGAGAACCAGTTGCACAGATTTTAAAATTCAAATTAAAACCACATAAAATTCATAAGAGTAACTCCCCAGACATGCTTTTTCAACTTGTTATTCTCGGTCTTGAGGGAAGATTTAATAATCTGCTAATTGAATAAAGAGCCAGATCATTTGCTTTGCTTAAACAGCACATGTACACAGGACTATAATTGTGAAGTTAGCAACAAGAGCAAAACCCTAATATTCAGTTATGAAGGAGGGAAGGAAAGACCGTGCTTTGCCACCCTCAACTTATTACTTCTTAATTTATTTAACTCACACTCTCATCCTAAACCCTCAACCCAGAGGTTCCCAGCATTTCATTTAAAAATACCCTGTACAATAACATAACATGCTAGTAAAATAACACACCCAAATATAAACAATGCAAAACCAGCAATACAGCAGGAAAGAGCGGTTATTTAACCCAGGCGCGCACACAAGCCCAACAGAAATGATGCATCTTCAGTTGTCCTCAAAATGCTGTCTGCTCAAGGGGCAACTGCACCCCCACCTTCAAACAGAGCCGTCTTTCCCATAGGGCTTGGTGGTGCGTCGTGCCAGGGCACCTGCCTCTCAGGGATGTCCCAACAAGTGGGAGAGCTGCGAGGCTTTGCCAGTGGCCTCCCCTTTCCCTGCACGCCTGCCAGCTGTGCCCCAACAACCATAAGGTTGGCGGGCGTGCAGCTTCCCTCCCAAGCCTCCTCGGGAGGAGGGCGATCCCAGCAGAGGCTTAGGATGGAAGCTGCGCCCCGCCAAACATATGGCTGGCAGTGCACAGCTACGGCCACCCCAACACTATTTGTGGTAATTTGGGGGCGTTGGGCAGATATTTGCACCCTGGCTCTGCATCTGCTAAAGATGGCCCTGCCTTCAAATATCATTTCAAAAGGCATTCTGGCCATATTTTTCTCTCTACCCACTTCAACAGCAACAAAGCAGTCTGTTGCTATGATAAGATACCTTTTCCACATGGCTTTCCATGTGGGTTAGACATTGTGTGGGACTGAACTGCAGTATGGAACAGCACAGTGAAGCAAGCATTCCTTACTTCCTCCCATGCTTTTACTCTGACACACTACTCCTGATATTTTGCAGAGAAGAACAAAAATCACTGTTGCAGCCATAAATAAGAACAACAACAATAACAATACTCTGAGCATGTGCAGTTTAACCTTCATAGTTAATCTCAATCATGGTTTTGGCTTGGGCCTGTCATAATCTCTCAGCCTAGCCTACCTAGGCTGAGCTCTTGGATGGAAAGGCAGGATATAATCATGAAGTAGTATCTACAGATAAAAAATACATATAAGACTTGACTAGAAAGAGAGAAAAGAACAGATAGGAAAGCTGACAGGTCCCACCCTTGCTTTAGCTGCTAAAACCCTACAACCAAAGCAAAACAGAGTTTGCCAAAGCAACATTTAAAGAACATAGTGTCCTGAACCCCTGGCCTACCTGGCAGCAAGTCAGTATCCCCATTCCAAAATTCAAAGTCCGAGGGTCAGTCCGTACAAGCCAAATCCAAAGGTCAGGTAATGAAGTTCAGGGTCAATCCAAGTAGCCAAGTCCAGCAGTCAGGGCAATTCAACTCAGTCAAAGCTGAAGCACAGTCCCATAATGTTTAGGACCATCCAAGTCAAGGTCTGTCAACATGGGCAGTTGAGCAGATACAGCACCTCAGCTCTGCAAAGTGCTTTGCATGCTGATTGCAGCATCTGGGCTTGATGAGGGAGGTGACTCTCACCTGCTCCAAGCCTACTGCAGCTGAGGAATCACACACCTCCTCCCAGAGCTAGTGGGCCCCACCTGGCCAGCTAATGAGTTGGGCTGTGAACCCCTGCCTGCCTCACACTCCTGGAGTTTCCTCGCCTACTGCTCCCTACACCTCAGAGACCTCTGTGTTCATGGAGACAGGGGCCCTTCTGGCTCCAGTGATGGGTCCTGCTGCTCTGGTTCCTGTGAACTGGCCCCCCATCCCCTGATCATCCTCTGCCACTCCGTGAGTACTTCCTACACCAACCCCTTCCCCATTCCCAGCTTGCCCCAGTGTGTCTCAATCCTGGCTACACAACTTGCTGGGATCCTTCTCCTCTCCCCCCTCCTCCTGCCAATTCATGACAACTTGTGAAAGTTTCTTGTGAAAGTTCTGATGAATTTGTGGGAAAGTCTTTTCATTAACAAAGAATTCCCTCAGAGATGGGGGTGTCCGCAGCATCCTTGGAGAGAGGCAGCCTATGCCGTACTTTCCAGACGTTGTTGTCCCATCTTCACTGACCGTTGCTGTGTATGTGTGTGTGTGTGTAAATCTGAAGGGCAGCACATTGACTGCCCCTGCTCTTGGGTATTGCAACATTTTCCAAGCAAAATTTAAAGTGGATCTGGAGATTCCTTGCCAGGAGAAATTCCAAAAGAAGCTTTTAAGAGTATTGACTACATAGGTTGCTCAGGAGATTGTCAGAGGCTGACGAGCCTTTCATGTGCAAAGCAGGTGTCCGTCTCACAGCTCAATGTTTCCCACCATTTCTGCATGTGTTGTTTTCCTAAAGGTAAAGGTAAAGGTACCCCTGCCTGTACGGGCCAGTCTTGACAGACTCTGGGGTTGTGCGCCCGTCTCACTTAAGAGGCCAGGGGCCAGCGTTGTCCGGAGACACTTCCGGGTCACGTGGCCAGCGTGACATCGCTGCTCTGGCGAGCCAGAGCCGCACACGGAAACGCCGTTTACCTTCCCGCTGGTAAGCGGTCCCTATTTATCTACTTGCACCCGGAGGTGCTTTCGAACTGTTAGGTTGGCAGGCGCTGGGACCGAGCAGCGGGAGCGCACCCCGCCGCAGGGATTCGAACCGCCGACCTTTCGATCGGCAAGTCCTAGGCGCTGAGGCTTTAACCCACAGCGCCACCTGCGTCCCGTTGTTTTCGTACGATGCTTCAAAGAATCCCAGCAGCTGGTGGCTGGCTCTTCACAAACACATGCCAAACAATGCCCTCACTCTGAGTGGCTCCATCATGACCGTAACTTCACCACTGAATCTAAGGAACATACTATTTGTTCACTAGTTAGCTTCTGCCTACCGTGGTATACATTGAATTAAGGAATATAATTGTTCTGGACTATTTCCAAATGTTAATAGTAAAACTAAATTTAGATATTGTTGGGTAATGATCCTACAATAAAGATTCCTCATTATGCCATAAAAGAGATACTACATAGTTAACTTTTTATGAGCTCATTAAAAAAGACGATATTTCTTGAGACTTCATAAAAAATACGGCACAAAATGTAAGCTATTTGATGTTGGTTATCCCCATAATATTATCGGGTAGATACTAATTCAAATATAACTTATACACTAGATGAAGTCATAGGCCATCTTATAATAGAGATGACTGCAATATATGGGAGAGTTCTCTCAAGTGTTTCAGTGACGTCATGACCACACAAATAGTGCTTCCATGCAATTTTAACCAGGTCATGAATTGAGCATAAGACCTAACTCCTAGGGGATGAGGTCCCTTCACCTCCCACAATAAAATATTTGAAGGGGGCAGAAACCCCCCCCCCCAAAGTTGATGGGCACTGCCATTCAAATCGTGTGCATGTACCATGTCTTGTGATTGACTATGCATGGTGGGGTTTACCTGACCCCCCAGTTTTTATTCAGGTTGCCACTCCTGGAAACCAGAGACACTCTCAGAGATGTTCATAGATATGCGGTCAATGCATTTTCAATCAACCATGAGATTTTGCCAGGCCCCAATGCAATTTAACATTCTTTAATGAGCCAATGGATTTATCTGGCAATAGAGCCAATTTGAGATTCTCACTGCTGCGCCTGCACCATGCTCAGCTCCCTCTGTTTGCTCTTCCTGCTTTGCTCTTCTGACACAGAGTGTTTGGTAGCCAGGAAAGAAACACAGGCCATCCACCATGCTGACCACTACTGGATCTAACTGCAAACTGCACTGTTATGTGTAAAACAGCCCCTCTTCCCTTGCATCTCTTTCTAAAAGCCAGTTTATAACATTGCATTCTACTGTGACCAACTCAATGCAGGATGGGGTCATGGGAATTTAGAGGTGGTGGTGGTGGTGATGATGATATTTATTTATTTTTTATAATAATTTTTATTGATTTTTCATTTTAAAACAAACAAAACAAACAAACACATACAAACATGTATATTTCCATATCCTCCTTTTCATAAACCTTCTTTCATGGACTTCCCCATACCTCCCCCTCTCTGCATCCTTATTTTACAGTTTTTTCAGCAACCCCTTAGTCCAGTTTATATTTATAACTTATTTTTCCTCAATTTATCAAACAATTTCAGCTGTAATTCTGCATCTTCTTTCCCCTTAACATTTTAGCACTCATCAATTTTACAACAGTTCTTGAGATAAACTTTAAACTTCTTCCAATCTTTCTCCACCGTCTCTTTCTCTTGGTCACGGATTCTGCCGGTCATTTCTGCCAGTCCCATAAAATCGATCACTTTCGTCTGCCATTCTTCCAGTGTGGGTAATTCTTGCGTCTTCCAATACTTTGCTAGAAGTATCCTTGCTGCTGTGGTAGCATACATAAAAAAAGTCCTGTCCTTTCTTGACACCAACTGGCCAACCATGCCCAAGAGAAATGCCTCTGGTTTCTTATGAAATGTACATTTAAGTACCTTCTTAATTTCATTATAAATCATTTCCCAGAAGGCTTTAATCTTTGGGCAGGTCCACCAAAGGTGAAAAAAAGTACCTTCAGCTTCCTTACATTTCCAACATTTGTTATTGGGCAAATGATAGATCTTTGCAAGCTTGACTGGGGTCATGTACCACCTATAAATCATTTTCATAATGTTTTCTCTTAAGGCATTACATGCCGTAAATTTAATACCGGTGGTCCATAACTGTTCCCAGTCCGCAAACATAATATCATGACCGATATCCTGTGCCCATTTAATCATAGCTGATTTGACTGTCTCATCTATTGTATTCCACTTCAGCAACAAATTATACATTCTTGATAGATTCTTAGTATTGGGTTCTAACAGTTCTGTTTCTAATTTGGATTTCTCCACCTGGAAGCCAATTTTCCTGTCTTGTTTAAAGGTCTCCATTATTTGATAATAATGGAGCCAGTCTCTTACCTTGGACTTTATTTCTTCAAGTCTCTTTAATCTAAATTTGCCACTTTCTTGTTCTAAGATTTCAGAATATTTTGGCGAATTAGGTTTCATATTAAGTTTCTTCACTTCTATAGCCTCCATTGGTGATAACCACCTAGGAGTTTTGCTTTCCAACAAATCCTTATATCGAATCCAAACATTGTATAGTGCTTTCCTAACCACATGATTTTTGAAACCTTTATGAGCTTTAGCCTTGTCGTACCATATGTAAGCATGCCAGCCAAACCTATTGTCAAATCCTTCCAGATCCAAGATATCTGTGTTCTCAAGAAGTAGCCAGTCCTTCAACCAGCAGAAAGCTGCTGCTTCATAATAAAGTCTTAAGTCCGGCAGGGCAAACCCCCCTCTATCTTTTGCATCCGTTAATATCTTATATTTTATTCTGGGCTTTTTGCCCTGCCAGACAAATCTAGATATATCTTTCTGCCACTTCTTGAAACAATCTAGTTTATCCACAATCTGTAATGTCTGAAACAAAAATAACATTCTTGGCAAAACATTCATTTTGATCACAGTGATTCGGCCTAACAAGGAAAGCTTCAGATTCGACCATATTTCTAGGTCTTTCTTTACCTCTGTCCAACATTTGTCATAATTATCCTTAAATAAATTCACATTTTTAGATGTCATGTTAATCCCCAAATATTTCACTTTCTTAGCCACCATCAACCCAGTTTCACTTTGGAACTTCTCCCTTTCACCATTTGTTAAATTTTTTCCCAAGACTTTAGTTTTTTGTTTATTCATTTAAATCCTGCAACCTGGCCAAAGAATTGAATTAATTCCCAAACTCTTTTTGTACTAGTGTCTGGCTCTTGTAAAGTCAATACAAGGTCATCTGCAAATGCCTTCAATTTGTACTGTGTGGCTCTGACTCAGATTCCTTTTACCAACTGGTCCCTCCTAATCATATTTAATAGGACCTCCAAGACTGAAATAAAAAGTAATGATGATGATGATGATGATGATAAGCTGGGTTTTCCCAGCCACTCTGGGCGGCTTCCAACAGAATTAAAAGCACAATAAAACATCAGACATTAAAAACTTCCCTAAACAGGGATGCCTTCAGATGTCTTCTAAAAGTCAGATAGTTGTTTATTTCCTTGACATCTGATGAGAGGGCATTCTACAGGGCGGGTGCCACCACCGAGAAGGCCCTCTGCCCTGTAACCTCATTTCTCGCAGGGAGGGAACTACCAGAAGGCCCTCGGAGCTGGATCTCAGGCTGAACGATGGGGGTGGAGATGCTCCTTCAGGTATACTGGGTTGAGGTTGTTTAGGGCTTTAAAGGTCAGCACCAACACCTTGAATTGTGCTTGGAAATGTACTGGGAGCCAATGTAGGTCTTTCAGGACCAGTGTTATATGGTCTTTGTGATGGTAATAACAGCTTTCTAGCAGAGGGCAGGTATTATAATGGACAAAAAAAAAATGTACTATAGACTGTTAATTATGAACCCACAACACATATACATTAGCCAGAGATCTGACAATGAGTTTGGCTTCTTTCCATTCCAAAGTAACCTTTCAAAGCATAACATGGTTACCTGGTGAAGCATGAAAAACTTGAATCATCCATTCATTGTTTCATTTAGTCTTTAATTCAAAGATTACTAAAAATGACCTTTTGCCTTCATTAAAAAAAATGGCCTCTTTAAATAAGCATTAGTGCAAAATTCTACCCATTGAATGTCAATTATGGCTAGATTAGGAATGAATTTATTTAGACCACTAGGGAAATTGATCCTCTCCATCTGATCCTGCCTGGTAAAATTCCAACAGATGAAGAA
The DNA here is from genome assembly GCF_964106915.1 of Podarcis gaigeae. Taxonomy (NCBI): domain Eukaryota; kingdom Metazoa; phylum Chordata; class Lepidosauria; order Squamata; family Lacertidae; genus Podarcis; species Podarcis gaigeae. Next base: position 17,045,780 of record NC_139685.1, on the reverse strand, counting down.
TTAGCTAAACAAAGTCTTTTCCACCACCCCACATAAGTCCCCAAAGAATTTCTAATTATACCTGATAAATGGTGTGTGTGTGTGTGTAGATACGTGTTTTGATAAGGACTGAGCTGAATTATTCTCCAATGAATATTTTTTGTGTGAAAAGTGGATAAAGACCCCCCCAACTTACCCTTTCAACATATGTTTGCATTCCCAATTGTATGCTGCTTCAAAGCATTTTATAAAAGTCCTTCGTCCTTAATACAAAGCCTTATCTCTTGCCAAAAATATGCTCCTGACTGACTAATATTAGCCATTTTCAGATATGGCTGTGTGACTTTATATTGCTGAGTGCAGGTTAAGCTTGCATTGCATTGCTAAGTATATACTAAGCTAGTATATAATAGTGAGCCTAGTGGCTGTTATTGCCCTCGCTCTGCATGAGCTTCATTTATTCTGTGATATCATCACAAGAGTCAAACCTGACGTCATAGTTAATAAGGTCTGAAAAGCATGATTGGATGCTTTTTCCAGGACATGTGTTGTGGGGAAACCTGAACGTCTGCTAAAGAGCACCTTCTCTGTCAAGTGCACCTTATGAAAAGAGGTTTGAGTGCACAAGGCCTTCCTCCAACCAGTGAAGTATATATTTATTATTGCGGAAGTGTCCACAAGTGCACAGAGTTAAATCAATGCATCATTAAGGATGCAATCAATCTGTATTCAACAGTAGGTAGAGCTGTAAGTTATCCTGATGGTTAGAGGTTCATTCCTCTAATTTAAGCCATCTTCTCTCTAACCTCCTGTTCCCATTCCTTTATGCTGAAGTCAAGCTACGTAATGTTGCTTGGTGTCTGTTGTTGCAGAAAAAGGATTGCTAAAATGCACCTCTGTTGTGTGTGACCGCGGTCACACCAATGCCATGTATGTAATGTGCATGGCTTTCCCCAAAGAATAATGGGAACTGCAGTTTGTGAAAGGTGCTGGGCATTATAGCTCTGTGAGGGGGTAAAGTAAAGATTCCAGGATCCGTTTTGGGAAAGCCACACATTTTAAAGGTGCTTTAAATCAATGTCCGGTGTGAACGTGACCTATGTGCTGAGTGATTTTTGCAGCGATACCACCACTCTGCTAACAATTATATTCAAGAAGATCTTCAGTTTTGCTCAGCTCTGGTTTTTATATCATTCCCCACAGGAGATCTTTTTCCAGGAAAAAGAAAAAGACATCTAGCTGTTTTCTCTCTACAAGCTATTTCATCTCATCCAAGTTTCACAAAGAAGTCCACACAAGTTACTGGTCCATCATTTATTTATATTTTAATCAGCCCTCTTGACCACATATTCCAATGTTGGTCATTTGTGCCATTAAAGACTGCCTCCCCCAAAAGTCTGTAAACTTTTTTGGAATTGGTCCTAACTTCAGGTAGCAGGTACCTGGGCTATTAACAAACAGGTCTGCCTTATCCAATGAAAACAAGAAAGCATAGTGGATGTTTGTTTCCTGATTCAGCAAGTAGACATATGTCAATAAATCATTTGTACAAATGAGTGCTAAATGTGCAGTTTTTCCTGCTGCCAGTCTGTGGACACAAAGTACTGCTAGAAATTTTTTCCATAGCCAGCTATGCATTTTGATGCCTAAGCTTATGGATAGGCAAATCTGTAAATTTTAATCTCTCCATTTCTCACTTTTCCCAATCTTATATTCAATTCTCCACATTTCTGCACTAGTCTGTTGTTGTTGTTATTGTTTTAAAAAAGCTCTCCTTAAAAACCATGAGCCTTTTAATGTGGATTCCCCCCCCCCCTTATGTACATAATTTTGCATAATATATGTACTTTTGGCAAAGCAATCCCCCTAATATAACACAGCTTGCATGTTATTTTCACTAATATATGCATTTTATATGCATATTTTTATATTCAAGAATATTCCCAAATGTTCATATCAAAATTAGGTGAGAGGTTCACAAAGTAACTCTCAGTTGTTGGGGCTAGTCTGCTGGTTGTGATTTGAAATGAAAATTAAATATTTCTTCTATAATCTTCTTAAAGGCTTAATGTGTTTCAGCAATATCTTTTCTGTAGTTGTTCAAAGGAGATCTCTGTTACCATTGTTTTGGAAGTGCCACAATATTACATTCCCTTGCCACCGTGTATAGTCTTACCATTTGAAACACACAAGAACTGCATAAAGCCAATAAATCTTTCTATTTTTCATAATAACAATTACATTAGTTATATTCCTACAAATTTTATCTATAAGGTTTATATCTCACCCCTCACCACACATTGTATTGATGTGGTTTAGAAAAATGTAAAACGCAAGACACAATGGGGAAAAAAAAACCAGAATATACTTTAAAATACAACCACCCTCCATCTGTTGCAACTATCAGCCAGAATATATATGCAATTTATTTCACAAACAAATATATCTCAGGCACATTAGCAGCCTACTCAAAAAAGTCTGGTGCAAGAGGAAAGCTAAAAAATAATCAGTTGAAGTTTGGAGAAGTTTACCGCAGCCGGGATGCTATTGCCTCTTTCAGCCATGCATCCTATAAAGCAGGGGTCAGCAAACTTTTTCAGCAGGGGGCCAGTCCACTGTCCCTCAGACCTTGTGGGGGGCTAGACTATATTTTGGAAAACAAATAATGAACGAATTCCTATGCCCCACAAATAACCCAGATATGCATTTTAAATAAAAGGACACATTCTACTCATGTAAAAACACACTGATTCCTGGACTGTCCACGGACCGGATTTAGAAGGGGATTGGGCCAGTTCTGGCCCCCGGGTCTTAGTTTGCCTACCCATGCTCCAAGCTAGTCACTTCTACCGCTTCAGTACTTTAAGGCTACTCTACATTGGGTTAAACCACAGAGCCTAGGGCTTGCTGATCAGAAGGTTGGCGGTTCGAATCCCCATGATGGGGTGAGCTCCCATTGCTCAGTCCCTGCTACTGCCAACCTAGAAGTTTGAAAGCACGTCAAAGTGCAAGTAGATAAATAGGTACCGCTCTGGCGGGAAGGTAAATGGTGTTTCTGTGCGCTGCTCTGGTTCGCCAGAAGCGGCTTAGTCATGCTGGCCACATGACCCGGAAGTTGTATGCCGGCTCCTTGGCCATTAAAGTGAGATGAGCACCGCAACCCCAGAATCGGTCACGACGGGATCTAATGGTCAAGGATCCCTTTGCGTTTACATACCTGTGAGGAAGCTTTATTGAATACAGTAAGATTTTCTTCTGTTGAGGTATGGCTGGAGTTGCAGCCTTAGTCTTGAAGTGTAACTTCCCTCACTGATCAAATAATCCTCTGTGGGTGTATGAGGCAGAGAGAATGAGAGAGGCCAATGTTGGTGGTGGGTTGTACTCAAATAGTGCACATACTCTGACCTCAAGTGCGTCCTCCATCAAGTCTCAGGATTAAGGGAAGTGAGCTTCAAGTTTGGATGACTGGCTGCTCAGGCCCATGCATGAACCAGGTGGTTGTGGTGGTGTTTTGGGGAGGATGGAGAATGTAGGACTCAACATTTCTTTGCAAAGGAGCACTGTGCAGGATTGGAGTCTCTGCTGAAAAGCTCCTCTGCAGGAAAGCTGCTTTCAGCAGAGCACCCTGCACTGGACAGGATCAATGCCTCTGCCAACAGAGTCACTTGAAAGAACTTGCAGAACTAACCCTTCTGCTCTCAATAGGGAGTGCAGGGAGGAAGGAAATGCACTGTCCCCCCCCCCCCCGCTTCCCAATTAAACATAAGCCTTGCCCCCTCCCCAATAATTTGGGACCAGGGTGAGTGGTGTGCAGCTTGGTACAGGGTGGGTCACCCTGATCGGGGACTGCAGGATCAGGGCCATGGGTGGATGGCTGGGCTGTGCGCAGACACACCATAAGCTAGCTTCCTATGTTAGTTTTAAAAAAGATGTAAAAATGTGTCTCCATCCCATGTCTGTGTAGACACACATTTGGGGTATTGTGAAGAAAAGTGGTTCCGTGTGGGAAATTGGGTTTATGGCCTCTCATTGCCATCACTGCTTCTTGTAATTGGCACATCAGTGTGATGAGACCAAGGTTAGTCCTCCATTTGTCATTTCCCAGTTACAGAGTAAGGAGTATGATGACAGGGGTGGTATCATGCTTTGTGTGGAGAAGGTCCTAGATTCAGTCGCTGGCATCTCCGGATAGGACTGGGGGATACTTCCATCTGAAATGTTGCAGAGCTACTGCCAGCAAATTCAGACAATTCTGAGAACTGGGCCAACAGCTGACTCAGTGTACAGCAACTTCCTAGGTGATGGATTCTCCAAGCATCATCCATGCTGCTTGGAATGAATGGTCATCAGGAGACAAAGGGGGCAGCCCTAAATTGTTATCCTTAGATCGTTCTCTTTTTCTTATTGTCCTGTGTTTAGCATAACCGGTGTTTAACATAATGCAATATTGATTGGGCTAGCTTTCTTGAGCATGCTAATGGACAAGTGAGATACAAATACACTAAATAAATAAAGGTATATAAGGAATATGACATGTGTGCGAACAAACATCTTTGAACATTTAAGTGCTCCACATTTTGTTCTTACTGCTGTCTGGGGGGGAAAACAAACACAAAGTGCTTCTCTGGAACCCTTCAGTGAACCAAACCTGTGGAGTTCAGAGGGAAAATGCTATGATACAGAACAAACGCGCTGATGGCTCTGGAGTTAAATCATTTAGGCTACAGAGTGCTCTCTCTTCCCGAGGCAACAAACTGTTTTGTACCCACTGTTGTCAGAAAACAGGATCCATTTGTACATTCTTGATTAGTGACACATATTAAGGCTCCATTTATTCTTTGTACTTAAATTGCTTTTTTTGCTGAAGGCAGTCATTAAAGCTAGAGTTCATTAAAGTATGCTATTGCGTCGCACTTTTATTTTTATGTAGCTCAACAAAAGCCGACTTCATTTGAAACCAAAAAGACGTTGAGATACAATTTCATTTAACAATGATACTGTTGTTTGTAGGTGGGGGTGGGGGGGAGCTACAAAGCTGGAAAAATCTCAAAATCAAGAGATCTCAAAATGGGAGCTTGAAAAAGATAGTTTGTTGAAGTACAGGTGTTGATCGCATGATTCAACATAGACGTCTACAGAAGGGACATTTGCCCCCCTCCACTGAATGAACCATGACCCACAGATTCCCAGCTTTCTTTTGTTTGAAAAGAGTGTGTTTCTAGCATTTGTAGAACCTGAGATATGGGCCAGAATATGCACACACTATTCTTTTCATTTGCTTTGTGAGAAACTAGTATTGATTGATTTTTTGGGAGTATTTACCTTTCCTCTCACCTCCAGGTTTATTAGCCCATGATACAGACTCTCCTCCCTGAAAGAGAGGGGAGTGGTTGTGGGCGGGAGCCCGAGCACCGCCCAGCAGGGGGGCATTTGCCCCCTGCCTCCAGCTCACCTGGCTGGTGCTCACGCCCCCTCCTGTGGCCATCCAACCAGGTGGCACAGAGGGGGCGTGTTCTGCAGCACTAGCCTCTCCCTGGCCTCATTCCTCATCGTCGTCCCGTGGCGAGTCACTCACCCTCCACTCCCTTTTAGTTAGGGCCTAGGTCATTGGCCTTGCTATGGACCTTAGGTTGGTCGCCCTGGTTGTCCGGGGGGCCTGGTAGGAGTTTTTCCATTTGGCATTAGGCTTTTTGGTTTTTTCGCCTACCTCGTAGCAATCGTCACAACTTTTTGTGGTATTGGTGGGTAGGTTAGGCATTGGAATAATGTGTTGTGGTGTGTCGAAGTGCTAGGTGTGGCCATCGCCTATGCCTTCAATGTTTAGGGGTATTCCGTTAAAGGAATCTGGCGGTCGTGTATTCTGTCCGATGCCTGCTTGGCGGGAGGCCATGGCACGACCCTCGGTGACAGCAGGAGGTGAGCCTATAGTTGGATCAGCATCAACTGGCTCTACCTACTGGTGAATAAACCCACTTGTTTCGATCCAATGCCTAAGCCAATACCTTTTCATTGCTGTAATCAATAAAGTTGTGGCCTTTTCTAGCCCATTAACCTTATATCACGTGTCCTTGTGTCTTCATTTCACTTCGCGGGGTCGGGTCCTCGAACCACAACTTCCTGCAACAAGAAATCCGTGTTTGTTTGACTTTTAGAGTATTTGTTTCTTTGGTTTAAAAGGTGCATAATGTGAAAAATATGTTGTGGTCCATCTTCTTGGGAAGGGGAGAGAGAATCAAAATGATATTACATCAATAACTACAGAGATATATAACTTCATGGCTTCTTCTTCTTCTTCTCCCCATCTGACTGGATTGCCCTAGCCACACTGGAAGACTCCCAACAGAATACCAAAAACACGATAAAACATCAACCATTAAAAACTTCCCTAAATGGGGCTGCCTTCAGATGTCTTCTAAAAGTCAAATTGTTATTTCTCTGTTTGACATCTGATGGGAAGGTGTTCCACAGGGTGGGTACCACTACCAAGAGGGCCCTCTGTCTGGTTCCCTGTAGCTTCACGTCTCACACTGAGGGAGTTGCTAGAAGGTCCTTGGAGCTGGACCCCAGTGGTGGTGATGACCTCCCACCTTAATAGCACTTTCACTCTTATGTTAAATTGGAACATCTTTGCATAAACTCAGGACCATGAATGAATGCAGAAGATTATATTCAGCACTGTCCTGAAACTTGTCAGTTTTATTCCCCTCCAGGCTTCCAAAGCCTGAGCCTTTTCATCCTCTGTAAGAGGTGCAAGTGTCATTCAAACCACCCCCTTTTTTTTGCTAACCATTCTTCTAAACCTCCTCTAGATGCTTTGCCAAGTATCAGATTGCACAGATTCCCATTTTGAATCTATGCATGATTTTGCTTTTGGGTAAGGCTCACACTTCACTCCTGTGCAGTGCAGAGTAGGATACAGTAACTGAGGACTTTGATTTGAAAATTGAGTGCTGTAAAACTGATACCCAAGCCTGGATTTAGGCTATAAATTCATAATTATATGTCAAAAACATATCAAGACATATTAAGCACAGGCTGTTCAACTGTATCTGTACACAAAGCAGCAACTGCTTGTGTTGTCAGTGCCTGGAACATATCCACAATTACAACAAATCAAAACTGACAAAGAGGGTAACATTGCACTGTATGATTTTTATTTTATTTTTATTTTAAATGCTGACTTGCACGCCAAAAATCTAACTTACAATGATATGCTGTGACACAAAATAACTGGGGGAGGATGTGATGTGTGAAGGGGGGACAGCAGAGACTAAACACCATCCTGAAGAACTCTCAGCAGATTCAAAGTGACTTTCTGACAGTATCTGCTGTGCTAAGCACGAATTAGTTTAACAGCTTCATTCACTGTGTTATTCCCCCCTGCCCCACTTCCATCAGATTCTGGAAGTTGTGAAATATACTGCCTTAGCACTAGGGATGGAAGGATCTATCAATATCTCTGTTTCTCATGTTCCCTATCTTAGATTGAGTTCTCCACATTCGGCAACAACTTGTGACACACACACACACTCTCTATACAAACATATTTGTGAAAATTCACCAGCATTTTAGTGAGAATTTCTTCCTAGCAAACACATTTTTATGTGCAGTTTTGACTAATGTACACATTTTTGCATGAAATTCCCGCTAATGTAATGCATTTTGTATGTTATTTTTCAATGATAACTTCATTTTTTATGCACACTTTCCCATAATATATGTATTTTTCTTAACATGCTTTGGTTGGCCAACTGCATCACAAAATTCAGGTGATTGCAAATTTAAAAAGATAATTGTGTTTCAGGAAGTGTGGATAGGATAGATGTAGCTTTGAATGCTCACTGAATCCAATTTCTCCTCCATTTCACCTTAGTGCCATGGGAAAAACATAATTTTGTACACTGTGAGAGACAAATACTTATTTTTTATTTCAATTATTTATTTTCTTACATTTACAGTGATACCTCGCAAGACGAATGCCTCGTAAGACGAAAAACTCGCAAGACGAAAGAGTTTTTCGTTTTTTGAGTTGCTTCGCAAGACAAATTTCCCTATGGGCTTGCTTCGCAAGATGAAAACGTCTTGCAAGTTTCAATGCATTCCTATGGGAATTTGGTTTCAATGCATTCCTATGGGAATCCGTGATTCGCAAGACGAAAAAACTCGCAGAACAAATTAATTTCGTCTTGCGAGGTACCACTGTATATCCATTATAGAATCTAATGCAACACTGGTTTCCAGGCGCACTCCCATCTGAGAACAGAGTGGATTCTGAGCTGCTTAGTTTCTGTTAAGCAATGGGCTGATAAGCCTTCAAACCATACAATATTCATTTTCCTCCTGTACTGGATTATTACAAGATGTTTGATTAGATATTTAAAACTGCTGCTGCTGCTGCTGCTACTACTACTACTACTACTACTACTACTACTAGACATCTTAAAATCTGATGGTTGATTTCAGTCAGGTATGCCAGATAGAGGAAAAAAGTACAATTTGTCAGTACTGAAAACATTGAAAACAGTATGCGTTAATAATGCAATATATATCCAAAAGATTGAGAAGTAATTGACTTGTTACTCATACTTTGAGAAATCTAGCTGTAAATCTGAAATATATTAGCATTTTAGAGTTATTGTAGCAATTTCCCTAACCTATTAGATACTGTATAATGAACAAAACTCTAAATTTGCAACACTCATCTTTGAATTCACTCTAACTACCATGACAGAAATGTTGTGAAAGATCTGCTCAGTTGAAACGATATTGGAATTAACTCAGAACCTACAACAGGGGCTATACATTTTACTGGTGTGTAAATTCAGCACAGCCATTTTGGATTCCAAGATGGAGGTTACTGGCCAAATTGGCCACATGAATTTTCCAACAGAGGTATGAAATGCCATTTGCTGGTTCTGGCAATGAATTTCCAACCACAAAAAAGCAAGAACTTTGTATTGTTTCTACCATACTACTGGCAGTTGTTTGTATTCTTTTAGAAACAGAATGGTGAAAGAAATGGATCTACTTCCAGAAAATTTAGGGCCCTACTTTCAGAAGCCCCGTTTATCCAGCTATAAATAGGAGCGATGAGGGGAAAACAGCAGTAGCTGTAGATGCCATCATCATATGCCAAGCCTTAATTATTACTGAAGAAATGAAGGTAAGCTAGAAGTAGTTTATGCATCAAAGAAAGCATTTGAAAAGAAGTACTAAGAGTGGGAGTATTACAAGGAGTGCTACTTTAAAGGATAAACGGTAAAAACAAAATCACTAGAGAAAGAATGCAATTATTTAAACATGAAGTATTGCTGCCCATCTTCATTCGGAATTCAATGTATATATCTATTTAAAGTTACCCTGGATGGGGGGGGGGGCGAGCATATGACTTATAATGGAGTTTTAAAAGGATGAATGTGGGTGGAAATAACACACACTGAAGCTTATCATATGTATGGTTCACTAGACTCAGACAGCATATGCTTTCTCTGCCTCTCCACATTTTAATTGGAGCAAGCCCATTAGCAGTGTTGTTATTTTTAAAGCGTCATGTTTTATTTAAACTTTTGGCTGAAACCTAAGAATTGATCAGCGGTTTTTGCTGCCCAACTCGAAATAAGGATGGATGCACCAGATTATTTCCAGTCCGTGTTGCATCTTCCTTGGGGGGGGGGCAGGGAAGGTAACGTTTTTGTGTATGTGCAGGACAGAAACAAGACCTGGATAGGCCTGGATAGCGAGGGCAGAAAACTGTGAGGAAGGGGAACAAAACTGGCTGTGGTAAGTTCGAGGTTGTGGGGGGAGAAAGCTGTCAGCGCCTCACTACATGTTTCTGAGGGCTGTTAGGGGCCTGAACAGCTGTGTGGGGCGCAATAGAGAGGAAAGCAAGGTGGGTGGCCATGTTGGAGAAAGGGGTGTAATAGGGCCTGGCCATTTTCATTTGGGGGGATTTTTCCAGGGGGGTTCATTTTTTTATTATTATTATTCTGGGATGAGGGGGGTCATTCCTTTCTTTTCCTGCTCGAAGAAGAATAATCGGCTCTTGGATATCGGGGGGTTGCTGTGTGGTGTGTGTGTGTGTGTGTTTGGGGTGTCCTTAAGAAAGCTCAACAACTTTTGGGGTGTCAGGAATGTTACTTTTTGAAATATGGCAAGCCTAACATACAGTAGAGAGATGCGGGTGGCGCTGTGGGTTAAACCACAGAGCCTAGGACTTGCCGATGAGAAGGTTGGTGGTTTGAATCCCCGTGATGGGGTGAGCTCCCATTGCTCAGTCCCTGCTCCTGCCAACCTAGCAGTTCAAAAGCACATCAAAGTGCAAGTAGATAAATAGGTACCACTCTGGCGGGAAGGTAAACAGCATTTTTGTGTGCTGCTCTGGTTCGCCAGAAGCGGCTTAGTCATGCTGGCCACATGACCCAGAAGCTGTACGCCGGCTCCCTCGGCCAATAAAGCGAGATGATCACCGCAACCCCAGAGTCGGTCATGACTGGACCTAATGGTCAGGGATCCCTTTACCTTACATTTAACATACGGTAATGACAATCATTCTTCCAATAAGTGGTCCTTGAACTTAGGGTGCAAAGGGATGCTATACAAGCCATCACCATACATGACCAATTAACCCTCCATAGGCTTTTTCCTGGGGCATTTCCATCAATGGCCTCTTCATTCCTGTTGGAGATTTCAAATTTCCATTTGTCAAAGTAACCCAACAAAACCATAAGTTGGTTCAAGATCAAATACCCTGTAATACATGTTCTATATAGCTACGGATGCTTGCCCAGGGTCAGATCACCTGTGTGCCTCTGTTGCTACATTTATTTCAAAATTTATTGGAATAATCAATGCATTCTTATTGGGGTGTGATCCCATCTTGTCATTGCTAATTTGACAAGAAACGACTGTTTTGACACAATAGTTCCCTGAATAGCAGGTTTTTGTATATGGAATGTGGAATGGGGTATCTTTTCATAGCATCAGCATATGAGAAATATTAAGTGGTTTAAGCTTCAAACACATCCAGTTCATGAGGAAGGATGTTGCTTGCAGTGGCTAATTTGTGACCGCCTTTCAACAAATGATGTATCTATGAACTATATGAAATCCACAGGCCAACGCATTTTTCAGTCCATGATAAAGATCTTCCAGATCTCAGCAATTCATATTTGTTATTCATATACATACAGATATCATTGTGACACCTGTGTTTTGAAGTGAACGGAAGTCCTTCCTTTAAGATACATTGCCTCTATGTGGCTTCCTGTGCTAGGAGACACTGTCTCAATTTTCACACAGAAGTTGCTCTGCTGTAGCATTACCTTCACAATATATGCAAAAGCCAGTTACTGCCACACAATAGTAGGACTGTGAAATAGAGACTGCGGTAATTTGGGGTGGATCACTCTGTTTCTGGTCCTGTCCATTTCACAAGAACAATATCTGTTTGTAAATCCATTCTGCTCTACTTCTGCAACCATCTGTGACTTTAAAAAAAAGTTTTTAAAACCCATAAAATAAAATAAAAAATAAAATAAAATATTTTCTTGCATTTTCCCAAAATGCACTTTTACCCTAAAATACATATTGCAATGCATTTTGGTGTATTCTGACCCCCCTGCTTTGTCACAAAATTTTAGTCCTGACAAATTTTTAGTCCTGGAAGTAAGGATCACGCTGGCTGGCTTATAAATGCAGAGTGAACAAAATCTGAAATGTAACCAAGTCCCAATTCATATACTAGTTCGGAAAGTGTGGATCAGGTGGGCTTGCTTCAAAATGCAGCCTAAACAGAAGCCTAGCAAATTCCTTTGGCAAGGCTATGCAAATGAAGGGGTGGGTGATGCAGATGACACTATTGCCTTTCTCAAAGCCTCCCATTGGAATCCACATAGAAGAAAAGTGAACAGGCTGAATTCAAATACAGAATGGTTGTGTGAGAGAAAACCTCCCTCTGTGGTCATGAGATTTGGGGAGCACCTTTAAAACCCTTCTTGGCAACATTCAGATTTCCTCAGATGCTTAAATGGCATTTTAACAGGGTGAGACAAATTTAGGGTCATTAAGTCTTTTGAAAGTCTAATGAAAAGCAGTCTCACAGGGTCAGAGGAGTGGGTTGTGGGGTGTATTCCAATGCAAAGCCCTGCCTGGCTTCTGCCAACATAGTAAAAGATATAATAATAATAATAATAATAATAATAATAATAATAATAATAATAGGAAATTTATTGTTTATACCCTGTCCATCTGGCTGGGTTTCCCCAGCCACTCTGTATGGCTTCCAGCAAAATATAATAAATAGTAAATAATTTTCCCTCCCTGCTTCATTGTGGCCTTCCAGTTAGTTTTTAAAGCCTTTGTGGGTTTAACCCTATTAGGGGTTTTAAACCCTATGTGAACCACCCCTAACACACACCTGTTTGCCTCTATTTATTGGAGCAATGGTAGAAAACATTTCCCTGGTAGCTAGGAGAAGACTTATGGCAGTGAAACTGTCTCCATGAAGACAGAAAGGGAGATCCACAAAAACCTGTGGCCCTGGAGACACCCTCCCAAAGACTATAGTATCAAGTTGTTTAGCCATGCTTGCTAAATCGAGGTTCCATGTTAATAAGCCATGCATCTCTGCTCTGAATACCAAACATGGGGAACAGGGGTTAGTCTTCACAGCATGCCTTGCTTGTGAGCCTTGAGTATTTCACTCCATTGATGGAAACAGGTGACCTTGATGGGCAAGGCAATTCCAATTTATTATGTTCCTGTTTTCACATTTACTGAGATGAGGTTCCTGGAGAATAGAATCCAAGTAGGGGTGGATTCAGCTGTGATCCTTAATTTGGAGGAAATCGAAAGATAGCTGCACTTCCCTGTTAAGGACCTCTAGAATTTATTGAATCACTTATTTTGAACTTGTTACTGGTGTTGATGGTTCAGGTTGAATGCAACTAGTAGATTTCATATCTTAATCCGGTTCCAGTCCAATAAGGTTGCATTTGTATGAACTCTTATCCAGGCGTAAGTTTTCTTGAACACAATGGGTGTTACTTTTGAGTAGAGATAAATAGGAACAGATTTTACAGCAAAATCCTATGCCTGTCAGGAGACAGGTTTCCCATCCTTGTGTATAGGGTTGGAAAGTAAGCCAATTTGGAAGTATGTGTTCAGTTAGATACTTATCTGTTGTTGTTTTCATTTGCCAGTGTGATGGATGCTTAGGTCCCCATACTCTATTGGCCCAGAATTAATACATACTGCTGGGAAGAGAATTAACTTAACTTACTACTAAGGTTTTTTAAAAATGAATTAAAACAGTTGTAGCTCTAGCCATTTGCAACATAAATGCTGCTTCTTTTTAGTGAACAAAACAGCCATAATAGTAAAAGCTAACTACAGAAATGAACGCAGGAGAGAAAGCCAGTTTATTATGACTGTAAAAAATGTACACATACATATTTTCAGTGCTTTTTTTGGGGGGTGCAGGGGTATGCATACCCCTAAACATTTTGTGAATCTTTGTACTTTTGTCCATTTACTGTATTTATTCTTTCCCTACTTGAGCTATAAAATGGTGATTTTCTTGAGTCAAAATGAGAATACCCCTAAACATTTTTTTGGGGGGGGGGGGAGCACTGCATATTTTGCATAGTGGAAACTTGACTGACCCCCTGTTAGAAAGAACTGGAAAAGGAAAAGAAAGTAACAAATTCAAATTCACAGGTCTGTAAATCCCAATGTTCCCACGGATGCAAATCTACCCGCGGCATGCGAATCATATATTGGTATAATGTTCTCCCCTGATAGGCGCGTATTTCACTTTCCCATAAAGCAGTGTGGGGGGGATAGTACAAATAAAGGGATAGTTAAGAACACCCAGGGGGCATCTACATGCTGGTACATATCTCAGGAACACTTCCTTTGCACTCCTAATAATCAGTTAACAAGTGGAATCAATGTCTGGCAGGTACAATGTTAAAACTAAGAGAGTCACAGCCGCCAGAACTGCAGAGTGGAACCGACCCCTGGGGTTTGGGACAGCTAACACCCTGCCAGCAAGTCTAATTGGGCAGCAGGAGATCCTTGGGACGGAAGATTAATGAGCTTCATTGGCAGAATATACCAGATTCCCCCAGAGGCTGAAGAGCTATAAACTGACATCAGGGAAAAGTGCAAAGGGGAGCAAAGGACATGAAAACTGCAATCCCTAATTTACTTTCTCCTTGGAGAACGTATTGACTCCTTAAAGCTCCCTTTTTCAAAAAATAAAATAAAAATGCAGCTGCAGGATTATGCATGTCATAGAAAGTTTAAACTTTCTTTTCTTAAAGGAAGACTTTTCTCTCCAAGCAAAGTGCACCATTTTTATTTTTTTTTAAAGCTGGCAGATCTTTTCCTTAAGTTTAGAGCAGTGAAACCCTTGGATTTTGGGTATTGCAAAGATGGAGTAGCTAATGATGTCAGCAAAATCCCCCAGACTTGTCTTGAAGAAGAATGCTGTGTGCTTGGAAAGCTTCACCCCCCAAAGAGGCGAGTAGGTCAACCCCCAAAGCCATTTGGGCTTTCTAATTACCAAAATATTTTGTAATTGCCAAAGATTTTAAGATGTGGTGCCAATATTAAAACCACAAATCCTGCTACAAGTCATGACAGTCTGAAAACACAAGGGATGTTAACTGCAACATTATATTGTGAGGTATATCATTACTAAAGTACCACAACTGAGTTTTAGAAACCAAGTGCCAGAGGGCATTCGACAAATAAGGTGGACACGGGTGGTGCTGTGGTCTAAACCACTGAGCCTCTTGGGCTTGCCGATCAGAAGATCGGCAGTTCAAATCCCCATGATGGGATGAGCTCCCGTTGCTCTGTCCCAGCTCCTGCCAACCTAGCAGTTTGAAAGCATGCCAGTGCAAGTAGATAAATAGGTACCGCTCCAGCGGGAAGGTAAACAACATTTCCGTGCACTCTGGTTTCCGGCACTGTGCTCTGTTGCACCAGAAGAGGTGTAGCCATGCTGGCCACATGACCCAGAAAGCTGTCTGTGGACAAATGCTGGCTCCCTCGGCCTGAAGCCAGATGAGCACTGCAACTCCAGAGTCGCCTTTGACTGGATGTAACCATCCAGGGGTCCTTTACCTTTACCTTTTTACAAGTAAGGTGCTGCCATGGCTGCTCTTTTGAGTTTAGATTTTCAGAACTTCTAATTCACGTGTCTTTAATTAATTTAATTAAGATAATTTATTATACAACACTTTTCTATGATGGGTTCTCAAAGTACCTTACATATAAAACATAATCCAATGGCACCAACTAAAATTATTATTAAATCAAATCAGAAAGATGGAAACAAAACAAAACAAAATCCATTCAGACCAGCAAAAAATGGCCTGGGGCAGGTTCAACAAGCATTGTTGAGCCCTACTGTTGTTATATTTGCAGAAACAGCACTTCATTGCCTCCCCATAGACATGAATGGCAGCCATTCTCTATGACACTCAAATACACCCCTGGATTAATCATTTTGTTGTTGTTGTTGTTCCTGGTGGTTAAAGCATCTAGAGCTGGCTTTTCAACCTTGGGTTCCCATATATTATTGGAATACAATTCCCAGCATCCCTAGCTAGCAGAGGCAGTGGCCAGGGATGCTGGGAGTTGTAGGACTAGAGGATTTTGGGATCCCTCCTAACTCTTTGATACATATGGGGAGCCACGATCGAGAAAGGCCCTCCACATGCTGCAGCCTCTAGCCCATGCCACTAAAAGTCAAATTTCCAACCTTCCCTCCCGTTACATCCTCAGCAGCTTAATTGTGGGAATTTTATGTTGCTGTTTTACTGAATTATTTGCTTACAACCTTTCCAATTGTGAGCTGTTTTGGTTTTGAAAAGTGGCATGCAAGTTGCAATACAAATAAAATAATATTCAAAATAATACCAAGATGTAAAATAATGCTGGTCAGTCCCTCCCCACTCCCCCCCCCAAAAAAAAACCACACCCACCGACCACTTCCTTTGCAAGGGATGGCAGCAGAAGGAAAGGTGGGGGTTTGTTATAAGAATGTGGTGTTGATAACGTGAAGGTTGCAAGTTCACTCCCCAAATTGGATAGCTGCATATTCCTTCATTACAGAAGGGGGATTAGGCTAAATGATCCTCAGGGTCCCTTCCAACTCTACAATTCTATGATTCTAAGTTTTAATTCAATATATGGAAGCAATAGAAAACATGAGGTACCAGTTACAGCAAACACTAGTTTTATGTACACCACTTTATAAGGCGATACTTTACAATATGAGCAGCTCATACATATTTTAAAATAAGATGCACCCATTCCTGCCCTCTTTTTACCTTGGAAATTAGAGCATGGAATGAGAGCATTTGAAAGAATATTTACTCAAAAATATTTACTCAAGACTCGAAGCTACTAACATGAGTTTGACCAAACTGCGGGAGGCAGTGGAAGACAGGAGTGCCTGGCGTGCTCTGGTCCACGGGGTCACGAAGAGTCGGACATGACTAAACAACAACAATTTACTCAAGAATAGAAGCCTGGCTTTTCTGTAAATAATCGAAAACAGTAGCATAATTCTGTGAAATACTACTACTACTATTACTAGTAATAATAATAATAATAATAATAATAATAATAATAATAATAATGCCATATAATACTTAGAACCACAGTAAGACTTGAATCACCACTCCCTATGCATAGTTATCATTCTGATATATTCCTCTTGGCCGAATATTTAAATTGGTTGGCTAAGACTTGTGGAAAAGCTGACTTTAAACATCAGTTAGAATCTTTGTGTTATTCATGGAGGGGGAAAAAATGAAATGTCTGAATTTTTATGTGCCTGTTGAAGTGTGGGCAACTTAGCTGTACGTATTATCCCATTTCCCCACTATTCTCTTGGGGATTATTTTTCTCAGAACACTTTGAGTAATGATACCATTCCTCAGATGGAATTATTGCTGTGTTTGATTTGCACGGGGGTTAAAGAAAATTTAGGTTTTTATAGAAGAAATTTCACTTAGTAAGAGCTTGTACAACTAACTCTGTAACTTGTAAAGAAGCAGTGAACTTGGGGACCATCACTGATGTATGGAGGGGTGGTCTTGAGCTCCAGGGCAGGGAATTTAAAATGTCTATATAAGGCCTTGCACGCCATTGTTCTGGGTTCCTCCTCCTTTCCTGCATGTGAAGGGAGCAACCTGTTGCAACAGATCAATAAAGATGAGGCTTACTAGCTGCTTTGCATCTCAATATTGTCTGGTTGGCCTCTGTTATTTTCTCCTACCAATAGGGAACCTACGTAAGGACTCTATATGGGCTCTTGGATACCCCCATAAGGGAAAAAGGGCAGATTTTGTTTACAACAGTTCATACTGGGATCAAGAAAAAATAGAAGCTTTCAAGCATTTCTCCAGCTTAAACTAACTAACTGTTCATTCAGAATGTCCAGAATGTTTCTGCAGCTTCAGCTTCCACAGAGATGGTTCCCTGAGGTGCAGAGTGCTCCTTTTAGTGACAGACATTTGGTCCTGTCTGTAAAAATCAGCAAATAGCCTGCAGTGCTAACAGAATTGAGGAAATTTGGGTACATACAAGTTAGACCTTAGAAAGCTTATTTGGTAAATAGTGTCATTTTTGTGGCCCTACCTAAAGATCCCATATTTAACCTTCTGCATGTCTAGAAGATGCCACAGTGGCATCTTAATTGTTGTTGTTTAGTTGTTTAGTCATGTCTGACTCTTCATGACCCCATGGACCAGAGCACACCAGGCACTCCTGTCTTCCACTGCCTCCCGCAGTTTGGTCAAATTCATGCTGGTAGCTTCGAGAATCACTTTCATGGATCACTGCCTTGCCGTGGCGAAGGGGCTTGAATAACTCAGAGAAGCTATGAGCTATGCCATGCAGGGCCACCAAAGATGGACAGGTCATAGTGGAGAGTTTTGACCAAACGTGATCCACCTGGAGCAGGAACCAGCAAGCCACTCCAGTATCCCTGCCAAGAAAGCTCCATGGACAAAGACAACAGGCATCTTAATAACATGCTTTTAAAATCCTTGTAACTTCTTCTCTGGAAGGCAGGCAATTTACGAGACTCGCTATTGCACATAAGATTGGAATGCAAATTTATGGAGGCTTATCAGGGAAATTTCAGAGATCATTCAGCAAATTATACCTCCAAGCCCAACACTGGCACATTTATCACTCTTTGGATGATGTAGGAAGAAGAAATACCTCACAAAGTCCTGTTGTGGCTCCTTCTTGCAATAGTAATAATAGGAATAGTGAGACTATATCAATACAAATAGTACTATACTGAAGGGGGGATGGTATCCCAAAATCTGACAAACTATTCTTTCAGAGAAATCTACTCACCATAGCAGGTACAGGAGAGGCTTAACTCCATGGACATTTGGTTTCCATTCGTCTACTGTTCATTGGTTGTGGGAATCATCACAAACCACTGTTTGGTGCTCAAAACCTCTTCTGGAGATAAATGTTATTTTAAACCAGACTCTAGTAGATTGATAGATCCTGGGGCGGAATCTACACATATAAAAAGTTTTGAAAGATTTATTGAATTTGCCATAGCTCACTGTCACCATCTAGTGTCACATTTGTACAATGCACTTTATAACACACTTAAAACATTATATTTGCCACTGTAGCTGAGTCCTAGAAATGTTATAGGATGGTGCTTATGCTCTATAATTTGAATAGAGATGCCAAATAATAAGTATTTTAAAAAAAACACCTTAGTGTCATCAAAGTTAAAGTAAGTATGCATCCACCCACTCACCCATCCATACATCTTCCAAAGTTGTATATCCATTGGTATATGAAATTCAATGCAGGTTAAATCAATGTAAAAGCACAAGGCATAAAAGAAAACCAACAATAGTAGATGGCTAGAGAGACAACAGTTGAGTTGAAGCCTCTGCAAAGTAACAGAAGCACTCTTAATCAAATGTGAAACTATTTACTTAGTTGATGCATGACACTTTCTTGCCAACACCCTTGAAAGCCTGTCAAGGCAGGAACCTTGACCTGATTTAGGGGAGGTGTACTATTATGAGTTTGTGCATGCCAGACCCCTTTAAATTCCTAGATTCAACAAAGGTTTTAAAAAATAAGCTAGGCTAGTTTCCTCAAGAGGGAGGAAATGAGCCATTAAGACAGAACAAAGGGAAAGGTGATGGGCTATTAAGAAAGCTAAGGAGAGGGGCCTCTAGGCCAGATGGCAAAGCGTGGAGCCAGCTCTTAGATGGTTAGTTAGCAGATAAAGGCAGGATTCAAAGCAGAGCATTAGAGCAGAGTTGGATGTGGTGTGACCTACAGGGGGAAAGGTTGTGGGCTGGCAAAGATGGTCAGAGCAACAGCTGATGTCTGTGTGAATCCAAGACTGTGGCTATGGATGCTGTAAACTCCTCCATTGTAGGCTCAGGCTGTAAATAAACCATATATTATAAAGACACCACAGTCTCAACTGTGCCTTGTTTCCAAACAGGCCCTGGGTAAGTACCTGGAGCCCATGCAACAGCAGGCTATAAAATCCTCTACATCGGAAGTGCTTGAATGGCTAGTTTGACAACACACTGTCAAGAAATACCCCTTTCTGCTAAAGATTAGGGTGATGATAACACAGGAGCATTCAACATTGCCCACAATGCCATATTGTTCTCAAATTTAACCTGTTTGTGTCTACGTTTAACCTGTTTATGAATACATTATTGCGGTTCCAAGACAATGCTAAAGCTAAGGACCTTGCAGTGTTTCCTTCTGCAGAAGAGGGGAAAGCAAACACATTTACAGGAAATTGTTAGCAAGGTCACACCAAAACAAGCTATTCTGTTCTCATTCAGAGAGGCTCACATCCTAAGTCCAGAGCAGTGCAAGTGAATAAGTAAAATGTCATTAGCATAAGCCTACATTTATACCAATAATGGTTACAGCAAAAGCCATCCCTTTGTGCTGCGGTATGCACGCTGTAAATGCCAGCAGCAACAGGAGAGAATAATGTGAGCAAAACACCATGGGAGGTTTCCAGCATTTCTCCACCTTTACAATTAGTTCTGCTAGGGGAGAAATGCTAGAGGACAATTTGACTTTGTGGTCTGTTTACCTGAAGCACTGTTAACAGGAGGCTGAATTTGCAGGAAAGCTAAACAAACATTGCTTGTATTTGAAATGGGAAGGATACAAATCAAAGGAATTTAATGCCGGAGCACGTCTGAGCTGTGGAAAAGAGTGTAGGAGAATACAGTACAGCCCATGTTTCAGAAGCTGGGATATGTGAATGCTGCTGTCTCAGTAATGCCAGATTCCTAGCCAATTTATTTTAAGATAACGTAATGTGAAAATGAAAGTTTGATGTGGCTGAGATTAGTTTCCTGCAGTGACTTTTCTCAGTGGTGGGGCCACGGGTGGTGCAACATGGCAGAACCTCATGGCCTGAATTAGTTCTATCAAAACATCATTCAAGACCTCCATAGTATGAGTAGAAGGTGCAGCTGGCTGCTGAGGGAAGCCAATGGGACCTCAGGAGCATCTGGTTCAGACTCAATCATGCCTAAACGATATGGGTGACAATGTCAAAACAGGACAGGGGTACAACTGAGAAAAGAAAAAGCAGGGCATCATGAAGACAAGTCAAAGAGGCCAAAGTACTGTAGGTAAAACATATACAGTCTTTAGAGAGACACACTGTCTACGTGTTTGGAGGCTAATACTATGGTTTTCCCAGTAGTGATGTATGGAAGTGACAGCTGGACCATAAAGAAGGCTGATCACTGAAGAATTGATGCTTTTGAATTATGGTGCTGGAGGAGACTCTTGAGAGTCCTGTGGACTGCAAAAAGACCAAACCTATCCATTCTGAAGGAAATCAGCCCTGAGTGCTCACTGGAAGGACAGATCGTGAAGCTGAGGCTCCAATACTTTGGCCACCTCACAAGAAGAGAAGACTCCTTGGAAAAGACCCTGATGTTGGGAAAGATGGAGGGCACAAGGAGAAGGGGACGACAGAGGACGACAGAGGACAAGATGGCTGGATAGTGTTCTCGAAGCTACCAGCATGAGTTTGACCAAACTGCGGGAGGCAGTGGAAGACAGGCGTGCCTGGCTTGCTCTGCTCCATGGGTGCATGAAGAATTGGACACGACTAAATGACTAAATAGCAACAAAACCAGAATTCTCCAAGCCAAGATGGGTGACCTGTAGTATTGTGGGATTGTTGTTGTTGTTGTTGTTTAAAAAAGAGAGTACTGATCTAACAGGCATAATAGAAACTAGGAGAATGGAGAGAACCAGTGTGACACTGATATCAAACTCTTTAGGAAAGACAGGGAAGGGTGTACTCTAGTGTGTCAAAGAGAAAACACCATTCAACAAGTTAGAACTCCAACATAATTGCTGTGGCTGGCAATATTAGGCTTCAAGGATAATTTACTGCTGTGATAGACTAAAATTCCCAGGATGATGTTGAGTTGGAGAATGAAATGAAGCAGGCAACCACAGGAGGAATGTTGGAGCAATACATGAATTCAGTAACCCTCATTGAGATCAACTACAAGTGTGGTTCATACTTCTGGTTGTTAACCTACAGTCTTTGGAAATAGCTGTGACTCATTGTTAGATCAGCTGCTTTGCATACAGAAGATTCACAGGTGCAAACCATGGCATCTCCAGGTTGGGCTGGGAGACAATCCCATCTGAAATCCTGGAGTGCTGATGCCCATCAGTGTGGACAATGCTGAGCAGGATGGACCAATGGTTTGACTCAGTACAAGGCAGCTTCTTATGTTTGTCTCTAATCTCCATGATCCACAGAAGGAAAAGTTGCTAATAGCGATGCCTAGGAGGAAAGGGCTTTGGCCATGTCAAGGTAGCTCCCCCCTGCTTCCTCCTAGGTCAGTTTTTCCCTTGAGGAAGAGGGAAAGGATATAGAAGGTGGCAGTGAGAATGAGTTACAGATAGGTAGCCGTTTTGGTCTGCCATAGTCAACACAAAAAAAATTCCTTCCAGTAGCACCTTAAAGACCAACTAAGTTAGTTCTTGGTATGAGCTTTCGTGTGTATCTGAAGAAGTGTGCATGCACATGAAAGCTCATACTAAGAACTAACTTAGTTGGTCTTTAAAGTGCTACTGGAAGGAATTTTTTTTTTTTTTTTTTAGTGAGAATGAGGTGTAAATACAAGGGTGAAGAGGCTGCCTGCTCAGGAAGCAGAGGTCATTGGCCAGGAAAGCACTCCTGATGACAATAATTCCAGAAGAGATGCTCACATGATCAAGCATCTCTGCATCAAATTCTCCATCTGACTTGAACTATGGGCTCTAAAGGTTCTAAAATGGTACACTCAAATTTGTCATCATGTTGCCTTCATCGGTAGAGAGGGCCTTCTCGGTAGTGGCGCCCACCTTGTGGAATGCCCTCCCATCAGTTGTCGAGGAGATAAGTAACTATGCAAGCTTTAGAAGACATCTGAAGGCAGCCCTGTATAGGAAAGTTTTTAGTAGGGTTGTCCGGATTTCCCTGGACATATATGTACTGCATTTGGCAGCAGTGTCTGGGCAGAAATTTGGAAAAATGTCCGGGAGAATCCGGACGTATGGCAGCCCATGGCAGCAGTGCATTTTAAAAAAATATTTCCCCATAAAAATAGATCAAAACAGCATATTTGTCTTTTTGAAATTTTGCCCAAACAGCTCCAGAACTTTGGGCAAAACTAAAAAAAGCTCAATACTTTCACTGTTTGCAATATTTTTACCCTATTTTTGATGTTTGATTATGTTTCTGTATATGCTGGGCAACCCAGTCAGATGGGCAGGGTACAAATAATAAAATTTGTATCAATTATTATTATCAGCATCACCACAGCTGACCTTTCTTTTTGAGGGGGGCATTCACTGAACATATTTAAGGTGTGTGCCTAAATATGTAATGTGTGAAGTCACATGAGCCAGTGAGCTACATTGTTGTTGTTGTTGTTGTTTAGTCATTTAGTTGTGTCCGACTCTTCGTGACCCCATGGACCAGAGCACGCCAGGCACTCCTGTCTTCCACTGCCTCCCGCAGTTTGGTTAGACTCATGCTGGTAGCTTCGAGAACACTGTCCAATCATTTCTTCCTCTGTCATCCCCTTCTCCTTGTGCCCTCCATCTTTCCCAACATCAGGGTGTTTCCCAGGGAGTCTTCTCTTCTCATGAGGTGGCCAAAATATTGGAGCCTCAGCTTCACGATCTGTCCTTCCAGTGAGCACTCAGAGCTGATTTCCTTCAGAATGGATAGGTTTGATCTTCTTGCAGTCCATGGGACTCTCAAGAGTCTCCTCCAGCACCATAATTCAAAAGCATCAGTTATTCGGCGATCAGCCTTCTTTATGGTCCTGCTCTCACTTCCATACATCACTACTGGGAAAACCATAGCTCTTACTATATGGACCTTTGCTGGCAAGGTGATGTCTCTACTTTTTAAGATGCTGTCTAGGTTTGTCATTGCTTTTCTCCCATGAAGCAGGCATCTTTTAATTTCGTGGCTTCATTAACTTGTGCTATATAACACATTAGCTTGTACAGACCACCTGGGGGAAAGCAGAATAAAACAGGAGCCTTTTTTTGCCTAGGACCCACTATGAAAACAAACAAAACCTCTTTAGAAGCACTCACTCCTGGGTTTTGAGGTGGGGGGGGGATCACTCCCTTTCGCCCTCCCTTGGCTGAGTAACCAGAGTTTAAAGCAGCTTTTTTTATTTACTAATCAATACAAAGTAATGAACTTTTTGCTCCCACTAGACAGCAGTGTAATTAAAGAAGCGCACAGATACAATGCTAATGTGCCTGAAAACTCTTTTGAGCTAAGGGAGGCTCCATATATTTTAATCCAGATCAGTGGCCGCCCTCTGCACACACAAAAAGAAGAAGAAAATGAAGAAATGCAAATTCCTTTTCAGAACTGTATTTGCACTTGGAAAGAATAGTAGGAGCACTTCTGCTAATGTGCTGTGGGGAAAAAAAATACTGCATTGTAGCAACTACTCTCTTGGGTTTTAACTTGTACTGCTTCCAGAAGCTTAACCAAAGGAAGATCAATTATAGGCTGCAACACTGGAGTTAAGGATTCTTTTGCTAATAACAACAAATTGTCCAAGCTAGAGTCATACATAACATGTCGTGTTC
This sequence comes from Podarcis gaigeae, assembly GCF_964106915.1. Lineage (NCBI taxonomy): Eukaryota > Metazoa > Chordata > Lepidosauria > Squamata > Lacertidae > Podarcis > Podarcis gaigeae. The sequence continues at coordinate 17,021,615 of NC_139685.1, read as the reverse complement.
TGAGTGCTGACCCCACATCGGCATATCAATATCAGGCATTCAGATGGTGTGACAGTTTTATTCTTATGCTCAAAAAAGTATTGGGTTAATTTGTCCCATCTGCACTTCCTGGCTGCCATGGGATTTGTGGCTAATTGTCATTAAATGTTGCAAGGCAAAGATGTTTCAGGTGCTACGTTAGCTTCATTATGAGAGATGAGGGCAAGTTAACATGCTAGGGTACAAATAATAGCAGAGTCGTCAGTGGCCGTAGATAGTGGTCAGATCCTAACAAAGCTACTGGGGACTGCAGGGGAAGAACTGGAGAACATGCCAGTGCCTTAATGAGGAGCCCCATTTCACTTGGACTTGTTCCCAGTTGTGACAGTCACTACAGGCACCTGCTGATTGAGAGCCCCCCTTGCAACAAGCCATGGATTGCCTGGCTACTGCTACCACTAGCCACTCACATGGGAAGTATGTATAAGAGCCGAATTACTTTTATCTCCATTTAATTGTTGAGTGCATGCCCAAATAGTAGTCATGAAGGGGGGAGATGTATATCTAGTCCAATGATTCCCCAACTTGGGTCTCCAACTCTTTTTGGACTATACTTCCCATCAATCTGTTACCTCCGAGGATGTGGACAGGCTGCTTGGACAAGTGAAACCAACAACCTGTCTTTTTGAACTGATAAAAGCAAGCCAGGAAGGGCTGGGCGATGGGCTCCATGGGGTGGTGAATGCTTCCCTCTGTGAGAGAGCCTTCCCAGACCCACTGAAAGAGGCGGCCATTAAACCGCTTCTATTGCCCAGTCTCAAATCTTCCATTCTTGGGCAAGGTAATTGAGTGGGTGGTTGCTGAACAACTCCAAGCACACCTGGAGGATGCGGACCATTTGGATCCCTTCCAGTCAGGGACTGAAGCTGCCTTGGTTGCACTGGTTGATGATCTCCGGAGGGCTAGGGACAAAGGTGAGAGCTGTTCCCTAGTTCTGCTGGATCTCTCAGCGGCGTTTGATACCATCGACAATAACATCCTTCTGGACTGTCTAGAGGGGCTGGGAGCTGAGGGCACTGTTATACAGTGGTTCCGCTCCTTTCTCCTGGGCCGTGTCCAGAAAGTGGGGGGGGGGGTGAGTGTTCAGACCCCTGGGCTCTCACTTGTGGGGTGCCTCAGGGTTCCGTCCTCTCCCCCATGCTTTTTAATATGAAGCCGCTGGGAGAGATCATCAGGCGTTTTGGGCTGGGTGTTCATCAGTATGCAGATGACACCCAGCTCTACCTCTCTTTTAAATCAGAACCAGTGAAGGCAGTGAAGGTCCTGTGTGAGTGCCTGGAGACGGTTGGAGGATGGAAGGCAGCTAACAGATTGAGGTTGAACCCTGACAAGACAGAAATACTGTTCTTGGGGGACAGGGGGCAGATGGGTGTGGGGGACTCACTGGTCCTGAATGGGGTAACTGAAGGACGAGGTGCGCAGCCTGGAAGTCATTTTGGGCTCACAGCTGTCCATGGAGGCGCAGGTTAATTCTGTGTCCAGGGTGGCTGTTTACCAGCTCCACCTGGTACGCAGGCTGAGACCCTACCCGCCTACGGATTGTCTTGCCAGAGTGGTGCATGCTCTAGTTATCTCCCGCTTGGACTATTGCAATGCACGTGGGGCTACCTTTGAAGGTGACCCGGAAACTGCAATTAATCCAGAATGTGGCAGCTAGACTGGTGACTGGGAGTGGCTGGCAGGACCACATAACACCGGTCCTGAGAGATCTGCATTGGCTCCCAGTATATTTCCAAGCACAATTCAAAGTGATGGTGCTGACCATTAAAGCCCTAAACGGCCTCAGTCCTGTATACCTGAAGGAGTGTCTCCACCCCCATCATTCAGCCCAGACACTGAGATCCAGTGCCGAGGGCGTTCCGGCGGTTCCCTCATTGCAAGAAGTGAGGTTACAGGGAACCAGACAGAGGGCCTTCTCGGTAGTGGCGCCCACCCTGTGGAACGCCCTCCCTTCAGATGTGAAGGAAATAAGCAGCTATCTTCTCTTTAAAAGACATCTGAAGGCAGCCCTGTTTAGCGACATTTTTAATATTTAATGCTGTATTGTTTTTATTTTATTTTTTATAAGATATTTATTAAAGATTTTCTTAATACAATAGAAAAGAAAAAAAAAACAGACAAAATAACATATAACTTTACACTAGCCATATTTTCTTCGCTTCTTTGGACTTTCTCACATCTCTTGTTCCTGCGTTCCAAGTTTATCAAGCTTTACCCAGCAATTTATCACCTTGTTTCAATTCTTATTTTATAGTTTTCCAACATTGTGTCCCTAATTTTAGATATTTTTACCCAAACCTTAAAAGCTTAGTTTTAACATAATATTTATCCAAAATTTATCTTTTCTTACATTTTCACTTATTTTCATATTCCTTTCAACTAACTTAATGGTGCCATATTATTTATAATCTTACATCTTCTTAACACTCAATTTACAATATTTTTGTAGATAGTCCTTAAATTTCTTCCAGTCCTCCTCCACAGCCTCTTCTCCCAGGTCTCAGATTCTGCCAGTCATCTCTGCTAGTTCCATATAGTCTATCAGTTGCATCTGCCATTCTTCCAGTGTGGGCAAATCTTGGGTTTTCCAATGTTTGGCGACAAGTATCCTTGCTGCTGTTGTTGCATACATAAAAAATGTTCGGTCCTTCTTTAACACCCTCTGGCCGACGATGCTTAAAAGAAAGGCCTCTGGTTTCTTCGGAAAGGTATACTTAAATACCTTTTTCAACTCATTATATATCATTTCCCAGAAAGCCTTAACTCTAGGGCAGGTCCACCAGAGGTGAAAGAACGTTCCTTCAGTTTCTTTACATTTCCAACATTTATTATCAGACAAATGGTATATTTTTGCGAGCTTGACTGGAGTCATGTACCACCTATATATCATTTTCATAATATTTTCTTTCAAGGCATTACATGCCGTGAATTTCAAACCGGTGGTCCATAACCTTTCCCAGTCAGCAAACATGATATTGTACCCAATGTCCTGTGCCCATTTTATCATAGCCGATTTGACCGTTTCATCTTGTGTATTCCATTTTAACAGCAAGTTATACATTCTTGAAAGTACCTTAGTCTTAGGTTCTAGCAATTCCATTTCCAACTTTGATTTTTCCACCTGGAATCCTATCTTTTTATCCAACTTAAAAACCTCTTTAATCTGAGCATAATGTAACCAATCTCGCACTTTATCTTTTAGTTTCTCCAAACTCTGCAACCTCCAATTATCTCCATCTTTTTCTAATATTTCCCAATATTTCAGCCATTTGGCCTCCATATTGAGTCTTTTCCGGGCCTTAGCTTCCATTGGTGATAACCACCTTGGGGTCTTATTTTCCAATAAGTCTTTATATTTAGTCCAGACATTAAACACTGCTTTCCTGACAATATGGTTCTTGAAAGCCTTATGACTTTTAACCTTGTCGTACCACAAATATGCATGCCATCCATAAGCATTGTTAAAACCTTCCAGATCCAAAACATCAGTGTTTTCAAGAAGCAGCCAATCTTTCAACCAGCAGAAAGCTGCTGATTCATAGTACAACTTTAAGTCTGGCAGAATGCTGTATTCTTTTTAACACTTGATTGGAAGCTGCCCAGAGTGGCTGGGGAAACTCAGCCAGATGGGTGGGGTATAAATAAATTATTATTATTATTATTATTATTATTATTATTATTATTATTATTATCACTGACCACTGGTCCTGCTAGCTAGGGTTAATGGGACACTGAGGTCCCATGCTGAGGGCCTTCTGGCAGTTCGCTCACTGCGAGAAGCCAAGTTACAGGGAACCAGGCAGAGGGCCTTCTCGGTAGTGGCACCCGCCCTGTGGAACGCCCTCCCACCAGATGTCAAAGAGAAAAACAACCACCAGACTTTTAGAAGCCATCTTGAAGGCAGCCCTGTTTAAGGAAGCTTTTAATGTTTGACGGACTATTGTATTTTAATATTTTGTTGTTAGCTGCCCAGAGTGGCTGGGGAAATCTAGCCAGATGGGTGGGGTATAAATAAAAAAATGTTGTTGTTGTTATTGTTATCCCAAAACAGCTGGACACTGAAGTTTGGGAAACACTGATCTAGTCCATAGGCATCTGCCTTTTGCTCTATACTTGTCTCAAATGTGTTATCTGATGATCTTCTTTAAGGATTCTTCTATGAATTGGGTAACCAGAAATTGATAGCACAGTTGAAGGTTTGTGGATGCACAACGTGCCAATTTCTAGATTTGAGAGAAAGCTCAGGTGGTGAGCTCCTTGCTCTGCTGGTACCCCTCCTGGAGAGTTTTCTCTGGTAGGTGCATGCTGATGACAACATCAACATACAGTGCCTTCTTTTGAGTCCTTAATACAATTCAAGAAACTTTCCTCTCTCTTGTCCCAGAGAGAGAAAGCTCCTATGCAAACATCTTGCTTGTAGCAACATCTCTGAGATTCGAGAACTGACTGAGATGCTGCATTATCAGGTTCCACCTCCCCGCTGAGAGAAATATTGCAGCTCAGGCTTCTGGGATGAATCATCAATTATCCGAATTAAAATGTCCACATTTTCCTTGCTGCATTTAGCTAGAGACAAACCTCTTTTGCCTAATACAAACCTCTCTGCATAGCATTGTAAATGCAAAGCATTTAAACATAGCATTTTCTGCATAATAAATTTATATCTTTAACAATAAATACTTCAGAACACTAGTTCATCTAGCTCAGTACTCTTTCTAACAAGGTACTTACAATCAGTTTCCTCTGGAAGCGGGTTACTCTCAGCCATGGTAGGAGGGGTGCATCTATTCCCCCTCCCCCTATATTTTGGGGTTCTAAATTACTTGATAATCTGGCTGAGCCAATACATTAGGATTAAAAACAAACAAACCAGGGTGGCTCTTTCTCTGTTCTCACATTGTTTTGGAAAGATAAAATTCTATAGATTCAGCTTTAAATGAAAACTGAATCAAATTTATTCCCCATCTCTAGTCGCAGGGAAGTGACGGTCATGTTACAAGATTTATTCAAATTCAATAATATTATTTAATTGTTAATTAAAACCGGCAGCGTACTTTTGGGTTTCAAATTAATGTGAGCCTATAGTTTTTATTTAAGGGGGAATGTGTCACTGGTATCTGGAGATTTCGAAGCGCTGCTGTAAGCAAAATGGAAGACACACACTCAGAGAGAGAAAAACACACACACAGCAGACCTATATGCGGCACAGACTAACAATGTCTTTTGAAAGACAATTCCAATGCTGATTACTTCTGGAAAATAATGCTACTGGCATGCCGGCGTATAATCACCGACAAGCCTATTGTTTCTACATGCCGAATCTGGCAAAAAATTGCAGATGCTGCATTCTCCAGCAGAACAGACTGTACAGGGGGCAGCTCTAAATCATTGCATTTTCTTCTTGCAAAACAGCAAAAGCAATTTTTTAAAAGTAGCCAAAAAATATCATTGAGAGCCAGATTTTTTTTTATAAAAAAAAATCATATAGCTGATTTGCTTTATACTCAAAGAGCAGCAGAGGGTGTGGGAAGATTCTCTGTTGCATTGCTAATTACAGATTGGATTTTGCATGAGAAAGCAAGATTCAGCTTCACTTTCTGGAATGAAAAGGCACTGTGTAGCAGAAAAAGCTAATTTTGGTTATGCAAGAGGCATTGTGAGTTTATTAGAAGTTGCTTTCATTTGATGCATCATTTACTAATTATTTTCTCTCTGTCTCTAAATGAAGGGTAAGAAACCTGTGGCTCACCAGACGTGGCAGGATTATCATTCCTGACAGGGGCATACGAAATGGGGTGCGAGGGGTGTGATGGGGTGACAAAATGGTGGGTGGCACTCGTCACAACGGGGCCTACAGCACAGAGAGCCAGTGTGGTGTAGTGGTTAAGAGCGATAGACTTCGTAATCTGGGGAACCGGGGTTGGGTTTCCACTCCTCCACATGCAGCTGCTGGGTGACCTTGGGCTAGTCACACTTCTTTGAAGTCTCTCAGCCCCACTCACCTCACAGAGTGTTTGTTGTGGGGGAGGAAGGGAAAGGAGAATGTTAGCTGCTTTGAGACTCCTTCAGGTAGTAATAAAGCGGGATATCAAACTCAAATTCTTCTTCTACAGCACGCACGAGCCACGCGTCTCAGTGCCCACAGGCCCCATGCTGTCCGCCCACTGCCTCCCCCCCCCCGCTGTAGGGCAGCTGAGGCTCTGCTGCACACCCCGTCCCTATGGGCACCGCACACCCTGTCTCGTCCTTATGGGCGCTGCATGCCCCGTGGCACACAGCGCCCATAGGGACAGCACAGGATGGCCCACAAGAGGGCATGCAGCGTCCATAGGAATGGCATGGGATGCTGTGTGCCCCATTCCGTACCTATGGGTGCTGTGCACCCCACCCCTATGGGCACCATAGTACACCACCCCAGGTGCCTGAGAGCCTTCCTCCGCTGCTGATTCCTGACCATGGGTTGAGCTGGCCGAGGCTGATTAGAGCAGAAGTCCAACAGCACCTGCAGGGCCACAGGTTCCCCACCCTAACTCTGGAGTGTGTGGTTGTAATAGGGAGGTAGGGACTTAAATGGGTACACTGGTGGGAGCGTTTTGGTCCTGAACAGTCCTGGGCTACCTCAACCTCACATCCTTGCTTTATGATGCTGCTGTTAAATTACATATATAACTACACATTTCTGTGTGTGTGTGTGTGTGTGTGTGTTGTGGTACGCCACCCCAATCTCTGAGCAGTGTGAGATTCCAGGATTCTAGGGAGTGGCCACCAAGACTATATAACGCCAGTCCTAAAAGACCTTCATTGGCTCCCAGTACGTTTCTGAGCACAATTCAAAGTGTTGGTGCTGACCTTTAAAGCGCTAAATGGCCTCGGCCCGGTATACCTGAAGGAGCATCTCCACCCCCATCGCTCAGCCCAGACACTGAGGTCCAGCTCCAAGTGCCTTCTGGCAGTTCCCTCACTTCAAAAACTGAAGTTACAGTGAACCAGGCAGGGGGGGCTTCCGCCCTGTGGAACATCCTCCCATCAGATGTCAAGGAAATAAACAACTACCTGACTTTTAGGAAACATCTGAAGGCAGCCCTGTTTAGAGAAGTTTTTAATGTTTGATATATTTAACGTGTTTTTGGTGTTCTATTGGGAAACCCAGCCAGATGAGCGAGTTATAAATAATAATTTATATTATTATTATTATTATTATTATTATTATTATTATTATTATGTCTTACCCAGGATTTGTGTTTCCTTTGGAATGAGGTACAGCAGAGACTGTGGTGTCTTTATGCTATATGGTTTATTTACACACAGGTAAAACCTGAGCCTATGATGGAGGGGTTCACAGCATTAGCACCCCAAGCAGGTCTTGCTTCACCCATAGCCACAGCCTTTGATTCCAAGAGAATCCAGGCATGACTCTCTTTCTGGCTTCCCAGTCTACTTCCAGCTTTGAGCTCACATAACTCAACTCTGTACTCTGCCTTTTGTCCTTCAAACTACCAGTGAGTTGAGGGAGGAGGGCCCACTCATTTTACAACTGAAACTGTGTCACATCCTTGGTTTCCTTAACGACCTGTTACCTCACCAGAAAGCGAGTCTGACTATTCTGGGAATTAAGGAGGTCAATGCATTAGAAGGTTTCCGAGCACAATTCAAAGTGTTGGTGTTGACCTTTAAAGCCCTAAATGGACTTGGCTCTGTATACCTGAAGGAGCGTCTCCACTCGCATCATTCAGCTCAGACACAGAGGTCCAGCTCACAGGGCCTTCTAGCAGTTCCCTCACTGCGAGAAATGAAGTTACAGTGGTACCTCGGGTTAAGTACTTAATTTGTTCCGGAGGTCTGTACTTAACCTGAAACTGTTCTTAACCTGCCTGAAGCACCACTTTAGCTAATGGGGCCTCCTGCTGCCGCCACACTGCCGGAGCCCAATTTCTGTTCTTAACCTGAAGCACTATTTCTAGGTTAGCGGAGTGTGTAACCTGAAGCGTCTGTAAAATGAAGCGTACCACTGTACAAGGAACCAGGCAGATGGCCTTCTCAGTAGTGGCACCCACCCTGTGGAATGCACCCCATCGGATAAACAATTACATGACTTTCCAAAGACATCTGAAGTTATCCTTGTATCAGGAAGTTTTTCATGCTTGATGTTTAGCTGTATTTTTATATTACGCTGGAAGCAACCAAAACCAATGGGTGGGGTATTAATAATAACAACAACAACAGCAACCCCAAAAAACTCTTAACTATATTACACATATATTAGTGATTAATGTGAAAATAGGATGGCATGTACTTAAGAATGAAACCAGCAAAATTGAAATGGACTAGAGATGGTCTGATCCCTTCATCTCTACATAAGAGGATTGTCTTCTTAGCTCAACTTTGGTGTCAGTGGAATGATCTGTGAACTCCATCTCTAGAGAAATCTGGCTGATTGGAATTCTTTTAACTTTCTACAAAATTATTTACATATCATGCCACCACAGCCGAAAATATCCTTACATTGCTTCAGGACTACAAATGTGGTTTGTATGTTATGATTCATACTGGTCAGTCAACTAATGGCTGTATCATGGCTTATTGGCTTGAGGGAAAGTGTGTTAAGACTCTTTGGTGTCATGAGTCTGAATTGTCTGGGTTTTGTAGTCCTGTGACTATATGTTCTTGCACAATAATTTCTTTTCTCTCCTCTTTATCACTGAGGCTCATGTAAACACTGTCTTCCATGTGCTATTAACTCCCAGGTTAAATTGCTGCAATTCATTCTATGTGGAACTACTCTTCAGGTTGGTCTGAAAGCTGTGGCTAGTACAAAATCTGGGGGCTTAACTGCGGCAGGATATCAACACCATGCTATGCCGCTGCTGAAATAATTTCACTGGCTGGCAATTATCTACTGAAATAAGTTCAAGGAACTGGTTCTGGTGCATAAAACTTTATACAGCTTGGGGCCAGGATACCTGAATAATCATTTCACTCCTTACATACCCAGTACATTATTGTACTTTGCAGGTGAGGGCCTTCGTTCCACACAATGCAGGAATTGGGTCTTAGGTGCTGTGGCCTCTATTCTTTGGACCTCCTTCCTATCAAGTATTAGAGATGTGCAGGGGCAGCCTGTTCCATTTCTCTAAGGACCATTATGTCCAGTTGCGGACGACTCTGGGGTTGTGGCACTCAACTGGCTTTACTGGCCGAGGGAGCTGTTGTACAGCTTCTGGGTCATGTGGCCAGCATGACTAAGCTGCCTCTGGCGAACCAGAGCAGTGCACGGAAATGCCGTTTATCTTCCCGCTGGAGTCGTACCTATTTATCTACTTGCACTTTGAGGTGCTTTTGAACTGCTAGGTGGGCAGGAGCTGGGACCAAGCAACGGGAGCTCACCCCGTCGCGGGGATTCGAACCGCCAACCTTCTGATCGGCAAGCCCTAGGCTCTGTGGTTTAACCCACTGTGCCACCTGTGTCCCGCTTCCATTTCTCTATCTGAGGTAAAATGGGAATGTTCCCCTTTTACTGCTGAAACAGAGTGAAGAAGATGAGCAGCAATGCCATGCACTAGAATGTCTCACTCTTAACTACAAGAAGGGGGTGCTCTGGCAGCAGTGGAAGTGACAGGGAGAGCAGGAGAGCCATCTCTTGTGCTTGCGCTGCCTGAAGCAGGTGCTTCACCCCACCTCATATGTGGGCCAGCTCTGGACAGATTCCATCTCTGTTCTTGTGCTTTGCAATGGATGAAGTCACCTTCCTCTCTTAACGACTGTTTGAAGTAGAGATCTTTCTCAGTTTGTTTCTGTATTGGAATTGTTCCGAGGTGCATTTGACACCCTGGACTCCTTTGGGAGAGAGGGTGGCATATAAACTGAAAAGATGATGATAGAAGCACCCTATTTCAGTCAATTCTGCCAGGAAAAGAAGGAAACAAAGTAAAGGTAAAAGTAAATGTAAAGGACCCCTGGATGGTTAAGTCCAGTCAAAGGCAACTATGGGGTTGCGGCGCTCATCTGGCTTTCAGGCCAAGGGAGCCCATGTGTGTGCACAGACAGCTTTCCAGGTCTTGTGGCTAGCATGACTAAACCGCTTCTGGTGCAACAGAACACCGTGATGGAAACCAGAGCGCACGGAAAAACAATTTACCTTCCTGCCACAGTGGTACCTATTTATCTACCTGCACTGGTGTGCTTTCAAACTGCTAGGTAGGCAGCAGCTGGGACAGAGCAACAGGAGCTCACCCCGTTCTGCAGATTTGGACCGCTAACCTTCTGATCGGTAAGCCCACAAGGATCTGTGGTTTAGACCACAGCGCCACCCACATCCCTGAAGGAAACAAAAACCCCACCTTTCATAGTAGTTGTGCTGATCCATACTTGCGCAATGCTGGAACACAACCATTGTGCATAATCAAAGCAACTCAGACAAACAAATTGCTAAGTAATTAAGAGGGAGCATGGGAGACCATGAAGATAAGGTGCAACTAAAGTTGATTGCCCCTATGTCTGACTTGTAGGATTTTAGGGCACAAACATTTTTCATAGTTTGGTTAAAGGATAGGGGGTGGGGGTGGGGATAAAATGTTAAACTATGTTCTGCAGTTTCTTATATCACTGAGGTCCCATATTAAATACATTGGCAAGAGGAGGAATATGGGAGAATTTAATATTATTTCTCTGTGAAGCAATGGGGGGAAAGAGAAGTGGAAAATCATCAAGATCAGCTCAGCACAGTACTTTTTTAGTACACTAATTTTCTTGAATATCAGATGGGTTGGCACATAGATTTAATTAATTTTTTTTCCAGGCTCCGCAAAGATAAGTCATTTCTGAATGCCAGCTTCCTTTACCTATATGGCCTGTCCTAGCTATTCCTGTTTAATCTGCAGTCATTTTCATTAGTATGTCCTTTTAATCCACCAAAACTGGTTCATTTAGAAAATAAGGCCAGATAACATCACATACAGCTGATCTGTGATTTATTTGTAAACCCGCTGGATAATCTCAACCTTTAGAGCCTAACACAAATTAAATTAACCTGACCCAATTCAATAATTTCAGAATATTATATATATGATGACACCTTTTGGAGCAATGGGGAAAGCACCCTGGTTCTCAAAATAACCAGATAAATGACCCCACCAAAAAGTGAGAAAAGAAATCTCAGAAAATGCAGATAGTAACTAAGAAAAGGTAGGTAATATTTATGAGATATATTGAACTATGTCAATAGTAGATCGACAAAAATAAATATACACGGAGTATATTATTATTATTATTATTATTATTATTATTATTATTATTATTATTATTATTATTATTATTATACTTCCCTTCATCCAAAGAGCACAGGGTGGATCACAACATAAAAATGCAAAATGCAAACACAAAATACATAATAAAACAAAAACAAACCAATAACCCCCTTCCCACAGACACATTTAAAAGGCCATTGATTGTTTAATCAGCCCAAGGCCTGGTTGAAGAGGAAAGCTTTTGTCTGGCTCCTAAAGCTATGTAATGAAGGTGGCAGGCAAGCCTCCCTGGGGAGGGCATTCCACAAACAGGGAGACATCACATAAAAGGCCCAATCTTGTGGAGAGAGGTGTACCTTGAGCTATTGGGGTCCCAAGCCAATTCAAACCAGCACTTTGAATTGGGCCCAGAAACTAACTGGCAGTCAGCACAGTCGAGCCAGGATCAGTGTTTTATATACTCAAACTGTCTTGCCCCTGTGAGCAACATGGCTGCTGGATTCTGCACCAGGTGAAGTTTCAGAGCCCTCTTCAAAATCATTCCCACGCTGGAATAATGTAACCCTTTTCCCCAAGCCACTAAGCCACTTAACAGCTGATCCGCTAAGCCGCTAAGCCGCTTATCAGCTGATCCGCTAAACCGCTAAGCCGCTTATCAGCTGATCCGCTAAGCCGCTAATAGCGCTAATCCGCTAAGCCGCTAATGGGCTTGCTTCGCAAGACGAAAAAACCGCAAGAAAAAGAGACTCACGGAATGGATTCTTTTCGTCTTGCAAGGCACCACTGTATACACTTCCGGGGTTGCCACGTTCATAACCCAAAAGTTACGTATCCAGAGCTGTACGTAACTAGAGGGTCCACTGGATATTGGAAGCTGGGCAAGGCCAGACTTAGGTTTGATGAGGCCCTAAGCTACTGAAGGTAATGGGGCCCTTTATATACTATAATAATAATAATATAATAATAATTTATTATTTGTACCCCGCCCATCTGGTTGGGTTTCCCCAGCCACTCTGGGCGGCTTCCAACAAAGATAAAAGATACACTGAAATGTCACATATTAAAAACTTTCCTGAACAGGGCTGCCTTCAGATGTCTTCTGAATGTCAGGTAGATGTTTATCGCTTTGACATCTGATGGGAGGGCATTCCACAGGGCGGGCGCCACTACGGAGAAGGCCCTCTGCCTGGTTCCCTGTAACTTGGCCTCTCGCAGTGAGGGAACCACCAGAAGGCCCTCGGAGCTGGACCTCAGTGTCCGGGCAGAACGATGGGGGAGGAGACGCTCCTTCAGATATATGGACCGAGGCCGTTTAGGGCTTTAAAGGTCAGCACCAACACTTTGAATTGTGCTCAGAAACGTACTGGGAGCCAATGTAGGTCTTTCAAGACCGGTGTTATATGGTCTCGGCGGCCGCTCCCAGTCACCAGTCTAGCTGCCGCATTCTGGATTAGTTGTAGTTTCCGGGTCACCTTCAAAGGTAGCCCCATGTAGAGCGCATTGCAGTAGTCCAAGCGGGAGATAACCAGAGCATGTACCACTCTGGCGAGACAGTCTGCAGGCAGATAGGGTCTCAGCCTACGTACCAGATGGAGCTGGTACACAGCTGCCCTGGATACAGATTTGACCTGTGCCTCCATGGACAGCTGTGAGTCCAAAATGACTCCCAGGCTGCGCACCTGGTCCTTCAGGGGCACAGTTACCCCATTCAGGACCAGGAAATCCTCAACACCTGCCCGCCTCCTGTCCCCCCAAAACAGTACTTCTGTCTTGTCAGGATTCAACCTCAATCTGTTAGCCGCCATCCATCCTCCAACCGCTTCCAGACACTCACACAGGACCTTCACCGCCTTCACTGGTTCTGATTTAAAAGAGAGGTAGAGCTGGGTATCATCTGCATACTGATGAACACCCAGCCCAAACCTCCTGATGATCTCTCCCAGTGGCTGCATGTAAATGTTGAAAAGCATGGGGGAGAGGACAGAACCCTGAGGCACCCCACAAGTGAGAGCCCAGGGGTCTGAACACTCATCCCCCACCACCACTTTCTGAACACGGCCCAGGAGGAAGAAGCGGAACCACTGTATGACAGTGCCCCCAGCTCCCAGCCCCTCAAGACGGTCCAGAAGGATGTTATGGTCGATGGTATCAAACGCCGCTGAGAAATCCAGCAGAACTAGGAAACAGCTCTCACCTTTGTCCCTAGCCCGCCGGAGATCATCAACCAGTGCGACCAAGGCAGTTTCAGTCCCAGCTGTCCTTCGTCAGCAACAAATTGTCGCTGTTTTTTGTATTGGATATATGCTATATGGTAATTTATGGACCTAATAGGTATCTAAAGTCATTTGCACATGCAGAATGTAGGCATCCTATATATAGAAATGAGCAAACCAGAGATATTTTAGGGAGTAGGCTAGCAGGCTTACATCAGTACTCATTACTCATTACCATTACTTACATCATAGGAGCCTACACAACACAAAATACTGTTGCTGTATGTAGGTTTTATTTTATTTGCTTTTTTATCTTATATTTTGGAAATGTGCATCCAGGTGTGTTTTTTTCTTTATTTTTTTTGGGGGGACCCCAAGAGAGTGGGGCCCTAAGCTATAGCTTGTTTGCGTTATACATAAATCTGGCACTGATACTGGGGTTATCCAGTCAGATTAAGGTAAAGGTAAAGGGACCCCTGACCATTAGGTCCAGTCGTGACCGTCTCTGGGGTTGCGACGCTCATCTCGCTTTATTGGCCAAGGGTCATGTGGCTAGCATGACTAAGCTGCTTCTGGCAAACCAGAGCAGCACACAGAAACGTTGTTTACCTTCCCACCAGAGCGGTATTTATTTATCTACTTGCACTTTGACGTGCTTTCAAACTGCTAGGTTGGCAGGAACCCAGTCAGTTAGTGGGGTATAAATAGTAAAATTGTTGTTGAATAGGGCACCCATATTTTCATAGGGAGTGTAACTCCATCAAGAGCAGACCACATCCCATCCATCTGGTCTAGAACAACCCACTAACAGTGCCTCAGTTTTATCTAGATTGAGCTTCAGTTTCTTGAATCTCATCCAGTTTATAACCACGACAAGACAATGGCCCAGCACATCCATTGCCACACCTGCAGATATAATGGAGAAGTAAAAATAATATTAGCTCATTATTTTTCTTTTGTGAATTTTAGACATATTGCATCATATACGGCAACCATTTTGTGCAGAATATTTTCTTTTAACTATTTATTGGTGAGTTACTTTTTTTCTTTTCATATTTGCAATTGAACTTCTTCAACAGTTTGACTGTAAGATGCTAATATGTTTGCTGCTGCTAGAGCTTCTCCTAGAGTGAATCATCTCAGTTCCAGTCAGTGTGACAGCAGCATCCCACCCGTGTAAAGTTTTATAGGGCTCTAAATCTGTCTAGCGATAAGGCAGAAAGGTAACAACTGCTAGTTAAATCTAACACCTTCCACTAAATTTGGTTAGCCTCAATGTACCTTGACCCAACTCTGTCAGCAGGATAATTGTTTTTTATTTACATAGGGCAAACTCCAAAGAATCCTGGGAAGCTTAGTTTGTTAATGGTGCTGGAAATTCTATCCTTGTGAGGAATAAACTACAGTTGCCAGGATCCTTTGGGGGAAGTCATGTGCTTTAAATGTATGGTGAGTCATTTGATCAAGCTGATCTCAACGAGGGCGCAGAAATACATACACACACACACACGGTGTATAAAGAAATATACATACAGTGGTACCTTGGGTTACATACGCTTCAGGTTACATATGCTTCAGGTTACAGACTCCGCTAACCCAGAAATAGTGCTTCAGGTTAAGAACTTTGCTTCAGGATGAGAACAGAAATTGTGCTCCGGCAGCGTGGCAACAGCAGGAGGCCCCATTAGCTAAAGTGGTGCTTCAGGTTAAGCACAGTTTCCGGTTAAGTATGGACCGCCGGAACGAATTAAGTACTTAACCTGAGGTACCACTGTAGTCCCTTTAGTAGAATTGCCATGAAATTTCATCTAAAAGCAAAATGTTGAGGTGGATTTGGAGGTTGCGTGGCCCAATAAAAATGACTAAGAGATTTCAAGGGAAGCCAGAAGTTTCAGTAGGACTAACATAAAATTATCTGGTGGACAAAAAGCATTGTAAAATGAAATGTATGGTTGTTCTACAAGTTCTATTATACAAATGCCATGCTGTACTCTGTCCTCAAATTTCTTGTTTTCACATCATGAGGGGGGAAAAGGTTGTGGGATTTTTCTGCCTATCTCTCAAGACACTTCAGAAATTCTTTCTTATTTTTGTTTTGCACTTAGGTTACTTACAATGTATCTGAGAGGCAAGAGTGTCTCCTCTTCCACTGTACAATCACCTCTTCATGATCTGCAGCCTTCCTAGCTCACACTTCCTCAAAACCTCATGATATCCTTGGCTCGGCTATCCTGTAACTCTGGACACCCAGGAAGGCTGCAGACCACTGGAGAGAAGAATTGAAGAAGGAAAGGAAGTAAATTCACAAAACACTCACTTTTTTAAGGGAAACAAAAGGAATACCGAACACCTCATTTATGGAAATCTCATTGAAGAAACTCCACTTGACAATTTTTTGAATCCAGTTTGCCTCTCATTGACTTCTGTTTATTTCATAGACTCATAGAGCTGGAAGCAACCCTGAGGATCATCTAAATATGTAACTGTCCCATATGGGATACCTGCAACCTTGGCATTAGCAGTATCACGCTCTAACCAACTGAGCTATACACTGCATAGTGTCTGAGCAGTTTACAAGAAGACAAGAGAGATACAATAGGCATACAGCATAAAATCAATTAAAATTAGCCATAAAACCAGAACTTAGGTGGAATGTGATTTTTGTGGAAAAGATACAGGAGAAATTTGCAGCATAGTACTTCATGAGACTCATATGGAAAAGTTTGTTTAAAAAAACAACCATACAAAGTTTTCTTTTCAGATGAGGAATACCACACAACAACAAAAAGCTTGCTTTTCAACCTCCAGCTCATCTTTCTTCATTAATTGGTTCTACCCCTTCTCCCCTTCAGTCTTTTCACCCATCTCTCTTAACAGTCACCAAAGAATACAATATATTGATGTAGCAAAGAGGAAGCCGAGTCAAGTGCTTTAATGAGGTCATTCCACATGGACACAAAAAAGATTCTGTGCCGAACATTCTGGAATACAATAGAGTGATTACTGCTTCCTTTGCTGTGTTCGGGTTTTTTTTTTTTTCTACCACAGGTAAACTTTGCCTCAAGAGCTTTTTACTTCGTTGAAGTTTTCTGTTCTGAAGCTCAGCATCAGGCGATGGGAAGAAAGGTTGCAGATTACTCCTTTTTATTATTTCATCTTGACTCTAACAACTTCTTAAGGCTACAAGTTTCTCCCCATCTCTTCTCCTCTTTGTTCTCCTCCCAGTAATGTCCACGGAATCTGAGGAAGTGCTTAAATAAAATAAAGTTGCTTCTTTAAAAAAAAACACCTCAATAAATAACAATTACAAAAAAAGAGAGAAAGGGATACAAAAACAAAAACCCAACTTTAAACAACTTTTATCAAGAGATGATAAACTTTCCATACCTGGAAGCATCGTCTTCCATTCTGCCCTGTATTTGTCTTATGCAGAACTGTTTCCACTCTGCTGCAGTTTGTCATTTGTGAGAAACTATGTTATTCTATTTACTGTGGCAAAATAACATAACATAACTTGCATAACTTATTCAGCTTACCTAATCAGTTGTGTAATTTAGTTATGGCTCTACCCCTGTTGTCCATCACTTTTGTCCATCCTCAGTGTACAAAAATCTTTATGTGACTCTAATCTGCATGATAAAGGTAAAGGTAAAGGGACCCCTGACCATTAGGTCCAGTTGTGACTGACTCTGGGGTTGCGGCGCTCATCTCGCTTTATTTGCCGAGGGAGCCGGCGTACAGCTTCCGGGTCATGTGGCCAGCATGACTAAGCTGCTTCTGGCGAACCAGAGCAGTGCACGGAAACGCCGTTTACCTTCCCGCTTCCCTATTTATCTACTTGCAAGTTGATGTGCTTTTGAACTGCTAGGTTGGCAGGAGCTGGGACCAAGCAATGGGAGCTCACCCTGTCACAGGGATTTGAACTGGCGACCTTCTGATCGGCAAGTCCTAGGCTCTGTGGTTTAACCTACAGTGCCACCTGCGTCCCTGTGCATGGATCTGCATGGAGTTTTATGTAATTCCCATCTCAGTCCTTGAACTGCTTGATTCAAGTCCCCCCCCCCTCAGTCTCATTAAAATATGCATTTCATTTCACCAATGATTGCAACTGTATTAAATGCACACAACATGAGCACAATGCAATGCATACCTTCTGTACATAGTACAATGTAATAAAAAATAAATAAATAAAAATTTGTCCAGTAGCACCTTATAGACCAACTAAGTTTGTTCTGGTATAAGCTTTCGTGTGCATGCACACTTCTTCAGATACCAATAGTGCAATAGTCCGTACTTAACCTGAAACTGTTCTTAACCTGAAGCACCACTTTAGCTAATGGGGCCTTCCGCTGCCGCCGCGCCGCCGGAGCACAATTTCTGTTCTCATCTTGAAGCAAAGTTCTTAACCTGAAGCACTATTTCTGGGTTAGCGGAGTCTGTAATCTGAAGCGTATGTAACCTGAAGCGTATGTAACCTGAGGTACCACTGTAGTTATTATAGGTTTTATTTTTCTGTCTACAAAACTGTTCAGTGCCTTCCCTGCCTCCGTCTGTTCACAACAGGTAGCAATTTTACTCCACTCCCTCCGCTTCCAGCCTAGTCTCACTCACAGCATTTAGGATTCCAGGGATTGATACAGACCTTCGTGTTCACTCAGACAGTAGAGCAGACCAGTGGAGTTTTATTTCAAAGAAAATTATATGTTATTTCCACTGATTATGCCTTTAGTATGTCCACTTTACCTTAGTATATGCATTTCTGTATACATTAATTGGCTGGAGAACTGCATCTCAAAATTCCGAGAAAGATCAATTTTGCCTTTTGTTTGCCTAGCTACAAATCAGGCAGATTTGACTTTAAATGCAAATTGAATCCAATTTCTGGGCCATCCCTGTTTCCACCTCAGGCCAAATCAACTTTAGAAAGTCCCCTTTAAAAAAAAAATGTAGGCATTGAACAATCTTTGGAAAGGTTGAAAAGTGTTATATTGCTTGCCCTCCTTCCAATGTTCTTCCCCCAGTCCCAGGAAAGTAGTGAAGACCCCTTTTTTCTCAATTGCCCAATTGAAATACTTGGACACTCTCCCCTCTCCCTTGCCACTTGTAGTTTGTTTTTTTAAAAGAGTGAGGGCTGACTCGTGGTCTTTGAGAGTAAAGGGATTTTTTGGTCACTTTTAAAATCCAGATAACAGTACATAAGGAAATGTCATGGTGACATGTTGACCTTTTCAAAGTAGATCTTCATGACATTTGAAGTGGTCAGGATGGAAGCAGCCTAAAGCAGAGGCAACAAAAAGTACAGGGAAACATACAAGTTTGTGGTTGTTTTTAAAAAGAAAAGTAATCTTTCAAGCAGACAAATGACTATTCTATGCTGGAAATACCATAGACTACATAATTGCACTGTGTGTGTGTGTGTGAGGAGAGAGAGAGAGAGAGAGAGAGAGAGAGAGAGAGAGAACTTTTAATATTTTTGCAGGTTTAGACCCAGAGATCTCCACCCTAAATAAAAACACATTTGACTCAAATTTTAGTTTTGGTTTTTGGCAGAATTTAGGCCACAACTTTATTGATTACAGAAAGTGAGTGGTTGCATAGGCTCTGCATTCGACTAGCTCCCTGCACCCTTGCAGGTAGCGCTGACCCAGAGCTCTATCATAGGTCAGCCAAGGGTAAACACCTGAAGAAGGTGAAAAGCCTGGGAACGAACTATGTCCACTCCCCAGATGCTCCCCTGGACACAGGCATGGGCACAACCCCCTCTTGGGGGTTGACCAAACCAAGTTGAGTCCCTGGATTCCTTTAACGGAATACCCTCCATGTAGGGATGTTGAGACCGTTCTCCCATCCCTATCACATGAGCCTGTGCCTATCTGCAACCTTACAAGTTGTGATGATTTGCTACATGGCAGGTGAAACCCAAATGGCAGCAGCCAACCAGCCAAGTAGGGAAAATTCCTGCCGTGCCCCTGTCCCAACGACAGATGACACACGATGTCATAGCAAGGTCAATCGCAAAATGCCCTAAATATAGGGAGAGGTGGGAGGGTGTTCTGATGCATGAGCCAAAAGAGGAAGCTCTGGATCATGTGCATGGGTATATATAGGTCCCTCGGCCCATTTAGACAGTTCCCCATTGACCAGATTAAACCCAGCAATGAGGGAGCTACCAATCAGGTGTTGTGGATGTCCAATATACCCACCCACAACCAAGAGGTCAGTCTCCAGGTCTCACTGCAATACGTGCCCTCTTTTAGGGAGGACACACTATACCAGCATACACTATTTTTCCTGAATCCTCAGACCATTTCCTAAACCAGAATTGCTAAGTGTTGCAAGTAATGTCTAAAATCATATACAATGAGTATCCACCAATCTGCCTGCAGTGTCTCACCTTAATCCTGCGCCAGTTGGGTGGCTGCTGATACACAGATAAATATTCTAAGAAGCTTCTGAGTGGAGCAACACAATGGGGAAGAGTTTTGTAAGGAAGCACTAGAGATACACCGTACGTATAGTTTTGAGAGACTCTAGCAGCTCAATTTCCATGCCCAGGCCTGATAATATCATCCACTAGCTGGAGCTGTTACTGGTGGTGCCTACTAGGGTCCCATAATGATGGTGATGCTTGGTAGGCCTCCATTCGCGGTGGTTATGGTTGTGGCCAAAATGAAATGACCTAGAAATTCAGTCATTCTGTTACATTGTGTGTAAAAACTATAGCTGTGCTCAAGTTGTTGTGGCAGCTGCCATGTTTATTAGTTTTAGCAATCTACCATACTAAGGAACAATGGAAGGCATGTAGCACTGTATTTTGGGGAGACTAAAATGGTGGCCTCATTATGACAGTGGGCTTCCAGCCATCGTTGGACTATCAGCCATACTGTTTGGGCTCATGGAACTGGTAGTCCAACAACATCAACATGGCCACATATTCCTCACACCTGATTTAAGGGGTAATTAGAAGCCTGCCAAGGACTCAAGCAGCCCTGATATAGTTAGTCTAGATCCTAACAATAAAGATAGTTGCCATTTTATTGATTCATTTATTTAGAAAAGTATTGTTGTTTAGTCGTTTAGTCATGTCCGACTCTTCGTGACCCCATAGACCAGAGCACACCATTCACTCCTTTTATATGCCTGTTGTCTTTGTCCATGGAGTTTTCTTGGCAGGGATACTGGAGTGGCTTGCAGGTTCCTACTCCAGGTGGATCATGTTTGGTCAAAACTCTCCACTATGACCTGTCCGTCTTGGGTGGCCCTGCAAGGCATAGCTCATAACTTCTCTGAGTTATTCTAGCCCCTTCGCCACGTCAAGGCAGTGATCCATGAAGGAGCTAGAAAAGTGTACATACAGCCTAATCAGAAAAATCTCTGTGGTATACATAATAAAATGTAGATAAAATCATCAAAACCCTATAAAACAAAGGCACATAACTAGGCAGACTTGCTGAATTAATAATAATAAAAAGTTCCTCTCCATGTTTGTGCCTGTTTAATCTATTATCATGAGAATAGCCTATAAGGCTTGATTATTGCAAATGAATACCTTCTGATACCACAAGCAAATAGTAAAGAATATTAAAGTAATGAATGGGTGAACTGGCCCTCTATCAGCCATGTGATATAGTCTAGGATTTCATGAGTTCTTGGAAAAGCTGTAATTTTAACAGGGGAGATCCAACTCATCCAACTCTTAACCACTACATAATGCCCACCCTCAATGTCACAAAGATTTTTTTATTTTTTTTAGAAAGCCATTTTATCCATTGGATAAGCATACTTTTTTTTTTTTATCTCTTGGTGCTTATATAAATTAAGCTGTTAGTTATAAATCTTTCCCCCAAAAAGGACACCTGAGAGCATTTTAATATCTGCTATAATCTATTTGATCCTTCCTCCCCCTTAACTATGACCTGTGCATAAAATTAATAACTGAACAGCTACAGTGCTTTCATGCACCCTGAGATGTTTGGAATTGAAATTATCTGAAACTTAACACCTTCTTCCTGTATAATTTCTTTCAAGGTACAAGGTCATCCTGACACGAACAACCTACCTTACAAGAGAGGAATTTAAAGAAGCTATTTGCATATTTTCTGACTTCCCCCTGAGTTAAAGGATCTCTGCTTCCAGTCATTTGGAAGTAAGCTGTACATTTTCAAAGGGAAAAGCTCTCCCTTTGTACTATTTTTAAGGATGGATGTAGAAAAATTTCATTAGTGTCAAGTTTTGCTGGTGAAGTGCAGATTAGGAATGAAATGCAGAAAAAGCTCAGGAACAAAAACAACATCAGTTTATATATATAATGTATAGAAATAGATTTGAAGCAAGCTAGTTTTTTTGCACATGAGACCTTCCCTTAGATATTGACTGTGCTACTATGCCGCTCTCTTTATTGTCTGAGCTTCTGTGATGTCATTGAACTGCTGAAGGATCTTTAACATATTAAAATTGCTACAGGAAATTGAAGCCCAACATGTGGCGGGCACTAGGTTAGCTAGCCCCAATTTATAGCCTTCATATTTCCAACTAGAGATATTGTAAAAATAAATACTGAAAGGTTCTGTTGGTTAAGAGAGGTCATTCCTGCTCTGTTCAGTTACTAAATCATGTAAAAACATGCATTTATTTTTTATCTTCCAAAATGAGCACAAGAGAAGGTACAATTTCTCCGCCACGTCACACTACAAAATGAATTTCATTTTCTAGTGGGTGGAAGTTGTTTAAATTATTTTGTGAACTCCCTGAAATTCCTTCCGAATGTCTATCTTTTCACATTTTCATATGTTTAGTAAATGCTAGGGATTTAAATCAATTCACAGTGCAGGAAACAATATTGTGTCTTCTCTCAGGGTAAAATACTGCAGGCATTGCTGCGCTAGGAATAAAATATAAAACCAGCATGCATTTAATATCACCCCTCCACACACACACACACACACACACACACACACACACACGTACCACATTTATGCCTGAAATAGAGTCAATAAATATCATATAGCTCAGTGGTTCATCTTGGCTCCAGGGTTTGCACACTGAAACACAAGATTTTGCATCCATTCTGACATGTCCTTCTCCCAGTCTTCTCCCTCTGACCACTCACTGTTGTCCAACCACCAGTCCCTGGCTCTGAACCTTCTTCCCTTGGTTGTTCCTCGCAGGTGTCTCCCACCACTTCCATTCGTCCAGCTAGTCCATGGCAATCAGTGGTGGCACATTCACACATGACAATCAGAGTTTATTGCTTCTTAAGTTCTATCTGGCATTCCACCCCCAGCTGCCCTGTCCTCCTTCGGTCCCACTCTCCATGTCACTGGTGTGTTCAGGGGAAGATCTCAAAGAAGAAGCCATCCTCAAAGTGAACAGGCTCTTCACATGATTGAGAACCTGACATGATCAGAGCTCTGACTCCTCGGGGAGTCAGGCTCCCTTCTTCAGAACAGCAGATGCAACAGTGGAGGCAAGGCCAGTGAAGGTGGTCCTGTTCTCCTGTTTGATGTGATGCTAGTGTCTGGTGTACTTGCATGTGTGAATCGGTCTACTGACTGTTCCAGCACACTGGGAAATACGTCTTACTGAGTTTTGCAGGGCTTATTCCTCAGTGGCTGTGCATGGAATTGTAGCTTTCAGAGCACAATCATATACGTCTTGAGTTAGCCACATTGAACACAAAGCTTACCTTCTAAGTAAACATACATACGATGGTGCTTTTATGCGTTCAGCTGTTTTGCTCTTATTAGCGCTTGGTAATCCACCTTGAACATTTTGTAGAAAGACTTGAGATGAAATGAGAAATATCTAATCGAAATGCCCATTGATATCAATGGAATGTATATCGACTCAACTCGAACTTAGGATCAAGGGCTTTAAATAGTATATTAGAACCCAGCTTGTCCAAATAAATAGACATTTTTGCTCCAGTTTTTTAAAAAAATGTAATTTAAAAACTACAGCCAGTTCTTTGGGATGTCCAGTCGCAAAGTTAGTCCGAGTGATTTCCTCAAAGCTTGCTTTATTCTGGCAGGTCTGTCCCTATTCTCAAAGCAGATTTGTTCTTCCCCTAGGAAGCAAAGCATTTTAGTGTTGCAGATTTCATCTGCTGAGCTAAGGATCAGCTGAGTTCTATATAACAGTAAAGGGATTTAGCAGATGTGTTTCTCATGGAGAACCATACTTTGCCTAACACAGTGTGACAAACCAAGCAATTACCTAAAAATAAATAAATATTTTTTTTTAAAAAAACCAGTCTCTCAAACTAATAGCAAAAAGAAACTTTGAATAATGCAATATTTCTATTTTCTTAATAGCTGCCTGTATGGGGTTATTTTTTTTTGGGGGGGGATGCATTTCCAAGCTGTTAAATTCATAATTGTCAGAAGTGAGGTGAATAATATATGTGTGGTTATGTATGTGGTGCCCAGAGCAGTTTCTCAGGTTTCCAAATGTGACAGTCCTGCAATATAACATGAGAACATATACAGGCAAGAGAGGATTTGTTTAAAGCTCAGAGTTTGGAAATTCTGGGAGAACAACAACAAGACAGCTCTTGTGTACTCATGAAAAGATAGCAAGGTAGTGCCAACTGAGTCTCTCTTGAGTGGGGTTGCTACAAAGATGTGCCGTCACCAAAAAGGCCATGTTCTGTTTACCATCCATCTCACCTCAGGTGGTAGGAGGAGAACTAGACTTGCTCACTTCAATGCACTGACAGGTCCATGTTGGAAGGGACGAGTATTCTTTCTGATCCCATGGCAAGTGGGCAACCAGTGAAGGTCTTTAAGCAATTTTTATTTCCTCCTTCTGCCAGCTGAAACAGACAGTGGGTGCTTGTGTCATGAGGGCATCAGCTCATTTCCATGTCAACAGGATATTTAGAAAAGGACAAGTGATTGACTCATTTCCCTGTGAGCAGGATATTTCAAAAAGGACAAGTGATTGGCCTCCAAATCAAGGAAGGTATTGAGTTAAGCCTAACTATAAAGCAAACATTTTGAAAGTGCAAAGGATCCTGGTGTCATTTTTATATGCTATTAACATTTTAGGAATCTTCAGTTCGTTGCAGCTAATTTAGTGAACTTCCCTGAGACTAATTTAAAAACAATTTCACGACCTGTTGTTTTATTAAACCTTGGTTATAATTAGATAAACTTGAAATTGTCGTGTCGAGTAATTAAACAAAAGGATATTTGTGATGCTATTCCCAGATTCACCCCAGCTGTCACACAAGCTAAGTTACACAGGCATGCCTAACAGAACATTTTAAAAGGAGGCTTAATCGTTTTTTAAATTTTAGTTCAGCTACAATAATAAAAGGTTATTTACTAAGTTGACTCTACATTGTGCAGTGAATGACTATCATCCTTACCAGAGACCTGCAAGACCGTACTGGAAGCATTAAACTCTTGGAGAGAGAGAGAGAGAGAGAGAGAGAGAGAGAGAGAGAGAGAGAGAGGCACATCTTTGATCATGACTTCATGTTTCTCAGAATAACTGCTCACCTGGGGCTCTGGGTGGGCGATGTTTGCTGCATGACGAGGCTGCAGTCGGTCGAAGAAGAAGAAGAAGAAGAAGAAGAAGAAGAAGAAGAAGAAGAGTGTGGATTTGATATCCCCTTTTATCACTACCCAAAGGAGTCTCAAAGCGGCTAACATTCTCCTTTCCCTTCCTCCCCCACAACAAACACTTTGTGAGGTGAGTGAGGCTGAGAGACTTTAAAGAAGTGTGACTAGCCCAAGGTCACTCAGCAGCTGCAGGTGGAGGAGCGGAGATGCAAACCCGGTTCACCAGATTACGAGTCTACCACTCTTAATCACCACACCACACCATGGAGGCTGCTATCTTCTGGTGCAGCAGGGGAGGGAATGGTCACCTGGTGCTCCCCACCCTTGGATGCAATGACTTCATGTGTGGGTGGACGGTGCCCACAAGGCCAATCAGGGCCAGTGCCTTGGGGTCAGACCATTCCTGGAGTGGCCAAGTGCAGGCCGCCATCTTGGCTGTTCATTGCTCTAAGCCTGCTGTTGAAACTAAATTCTGGGGTGAAACTTTAGCACAAAATCAAATTTCAGGATGATTTAAAGAAAAGGCCAAAGAAGAGCAATCAGTTGCTATAGGCAACATAGTTTTCTTTGACTGTTGTCGGTGTGTTGAGTGTCCTAATGGATTACCTGCCCTTGTTCCGACCTGTTCTTAATATTGACCTTCAATATGAATTGTGTAAAATTATGTAGTCACAATGAACCTCTAACAAAAGGAAGATAGTCTGAAGCAAAAAGGCATTAATAATTCTTATGTCCTATGTATTTTCATTAAGTCATGGGGCTCTTCAAATAGCTTTGGCTTTCCATTCAGTTCCTGCCTTTGAAAGAAGTCACTGTTTTCAGATTTGCTTCCTTTCTCCCTCTGTTTCAATGCTATTTTCACCACCCACTCAATAAGGGTCATAATTTCCCATAACACAAAGTCTGGATCTCTTCCTTAGGTGAAGCACCTGAGAAGGTTTCAAGGAAACCCAAAGAGTGATAAGGGCTCTCATCACTTTTCTAGACTACCAGCAAGTTTTGCCTACACTGAAATGGAAATTGGTGCTTTTTTCAGTAGCAAAGCATCTGAGAAATTTAAGCACATCTGTGCTCTTCTTGATAGCCAGAGCCACAAAAGTAATGAGCCTACAAAAGTTGAAAGCCTGCCTCCCCCAATACATATATGCATATAAATGCCATGGGGTGTGTGTGTGAAGGATTTATCTGATGTGGGTGGCGCTGTGGTCTAAACCACTGAACCTCTTGGCCCTGCCAATCAGAAGGTCAGCAGTTCGAATCTGCAACAAAGTGAGCTCCCGTTGCTCAGTCCCAGATCCTGCCAACCTAGCAGTTCGAAAGCACGCCAAAAAGTGCAAGTAGATAAATAGGTACCACTCTTCCAGAAAGGTAAACAGTGTTTCCGTGCACTGCTCTGGTTTTGGTGTTCCATTGAGCCAGAAGCGGCTTAGTCATGCTGGCCACATGACCCAGAAAAACTGTCTGCAGACAAACGCCAGCTCCCTCGGCCTGTAAAGCGAGATCAGCACCACAGCCCTAGAGTCATCTGTGACTGGACTTAACTGTCAGGGGTCCTTCACCTTTACCTTTTATATCTTAGAATGCATGGGTTACAAATACCAAGTGTTATGTGGTTATAAAATTCAGAAGTGTGTTCACCTGCCCATTGGGAAAGGATCTCAGCCTTATTTTGCGTGCAAACTCAGAACTGAGCATACCCCTCTGTTTTGGTCCTGACAGAGTATGAGCAACTGAGAAATGTCAGAAATATATATATATATATATATATGCTTTCGTAGATTTTCACGGGTACAGGAATGCAGGTTTTGGTGTCCTCGGGTGTCTTCCCGTGTAAAAGTTGGGGTGTCTAGGCGACGTTTCGACGAGGTCTCACTCGTCATCTTCAGGCTGGTGCTTTCGGCTTCTTGTTACTGGAACAGAGCGGGATCTCAATGTTTGAGTTCCTATAAATACTGTAGAGGGGGTGTGGTGTCTAGCTTCCAATGTTCTGGGCAGAGAGGAAGTTCCCAGGCTAGTGTGCCTTTTCTTCTTTTGTTCCTTAATTACTTGAGAGATACCTTGACAAGGTATCTCTCAAGTAATTAAGGAACAAAAGAAGAAAAGGCACACTAGCCTGGGAACTTCCTCTCTGCCCAGAACATTGGAAGCTAGACACCACACCCCCTCTACAGTATTTATAGGAACTCAAACATTGAGATCCCGCTCTGTTCCAGTAACAAGAAGCCGAAAGCACCAGCCTGAAGATGACGAGTGAGACCTCGTCGAAACGTCGCCTAGACACCCCAACTTTTACACGGGAAGACACCCGAGGACACCAAAACCTGCATATATATATATATATATATATATATATATATATATATATATATATACTGTTTGTGGTTTTCACACTATCACTCATCTAATGCTACAATTTATCCTATTTTGTATTATTAGAATCATTAGTTCTTCCTTTCAGTTTCTATTCATTTAACATCATTATTCAGATACTGAGGATCTAGGCTCAAGATTAGTGTGGTCAGCTGGTTACCATGGCTTTTACAGAATAAGCTGATCATAGCTGTCAAGTTATTTGGAAGTGATCACCAGGGTTTCAAACAGATTTGACATTTAATGTGACAGTAATTTTCATTTCTTCCTCTGCTGAGTGAGTCATGCCAGATGATGGACAATTTGCTTGATTTCCCTTGGTCCTGTTGAATTGGGAGGTGGGGGGACACAATTTGCCTCCTAAAAAAATACCTGCACAGTAGGAGCTTAAAATGAGCTTCCAGAAATGCTTCCGACTCATGTTCATGAAACTCAGAGCAGCCATGATATTGGGCATAGCCCAGTAAAAAGACAATACTCAAGCGCCATCCATTCCAATGTGATATTTGACATGTGCTTAAACTGTCCCCTTAAATCACTCAAGAGCTCCTAAATTTGCTGGGATTGTGCTCTTTCTGGATTGCTAGAAAACCGTGTTTATTGATGTCTGTATTGTGCACATAAACTGTCATAGTGTGAGAGCACCACCCATATGGGGAGAGACTGGCACAGAATGCAACAGATCCTTATCTACCTACAGTGGTACCTCGGAATAAGTACTTAATTCGTTCTGGAGGTCTGTTCTTAACCTGAAACTGTTCTTAACCTGAAGCACCACTTTAGCTAATGGGGCCTCCTGCTGCCGCTGCACCACCAGAGCATGATTTCTGTTCTCATCCTGAGGTACACTTCTCAACCTGAGGTACTACTTCCTGGTTAGCGGAGTCTGTAACCTGAAGTGTATGTAACCTGAAGTGTATGTAACCCGAGGTACCACTGTAATTATTAAGCTCTAACTTAAGGTTTTATTTTATTTGTTTTTTATCTTATACATTGGTACCTCAGGTTACATACGCTTCAGGTTGCATACGCTTCAGGTTACAGACTCCGCTAACCCAGAAATATTACCTCGGGTTAAGAACTTTGCTTCACGATGAGAAAAGAAATTGTGCTCTGGCAGACTCTTTTTTTTTTCTTATATCAGCTTCCTTGTAAGTCTTGGCTATTCTTTTAATTATTATGGAAAAGGATGTCCTCATTTTCATTGGAGAAATGTTGGAGGGTACATGATCTGTGATGCGCATTTGCTTTCCACCTTAGCTGCACACAGGGTAAGTGCTTTTGCTGCCACATGCACACCCCAACCCAACAGGGGTGTCTCCTGCAGGGTTTAAAAGGAGCAGAGATTGAGGGCTGTGTGCCTGCTTGCCTGTAAGTTAAATCTACTGGTAACAACAACAGTAACCATGTGCATTAATGAAAATGACAACTGGAGCACCCCAAACGTGTTTTGCTTCCCTCTCAGAGCGCCTGTCATTTCTGGATCACGTTTTCTTCTCTCTATCTCACGCTTTCCTGAAAGCATTTGCAGCCTGGCACTGGGCATCCCTCTTAGTCGCAGAGCTTTTAGATTGGTTTCCACAAGAGATGTACATTATCAGGTCAATGCCTATCACTTATAGTGTAATTTGTTTTCACTCTTGATTTCCCCTTTTCCCAAAGTTCCTTTTTTGCCGTTTGCTTTTGTTCATTTCCCTAGACGTTCTCATGCTGCTGATCCAGCACCATGTGGGCAACTAAATAACCATTAAAGGGGATCAGTCACTCCAAGAAGTGACATTTCTGACATTCTCCATCGATATCACGAGAAGAAAATGAGAGTTAATGAATTAGCACATGGGTTGCAAATCTCCTCCAGGAAAGTACTGCTAGAAACCGAACATGTTCTTTCCCTTTAGTGGGGTTATGGGAGAAGAAATGAATAAAGTGAAATTATTTGATGAAATGGAATAAGGTTTTACACACACACATAGTATTCTATTAGGGCCAGGTCTGGTGTGCTCAGGATTTGAAGAATGATTTGAAGAAATAAGGTACCCAAGTATAGTGGTACCTCGGGTTAAGAACTTAATTTGTTCCAGAGGTCCATTCTTAACCTGAAACTGTTCTTAACCTGAGGTACCACTTTAGTTAATGGGGCCTCCCGCTGCTGCCACACCTCCAGAGCACTATTTCTGTTCTCATCCTGAAGTAAAGTTCTTAACCTGAAGCACTATTTCTGGCTTAGCAGAGACTGTAACCTGAAGTGTCTGTAACCTGAGGTACCACTGTAGGTTATATGCCCCTCACAACTTCACATCTTATCTTCTTTCAAATATCCCAATTACGATACCCCAAATTACATCTAAACAAAGGCAATGTGGATCATAGAATCATAAGAATGTGGGGTGGGAAGGGACTCTTGAGGGTCATCTAGCCCGAGCCCCTGCAATGCAGGGCTCTCAACTAAACATATGTGATAGACGGCCATCCGACCTCTGCTTATAAACCTCCAAGGAAGGAGAATCTTCTGAGGGAGACCCCATCATAGCAACCTGCCAAGTCAGACTCTTGGTCCATCCAGGTGAGTATTGTTGACAAAGCCACTTCCACCTGTCAGCTTTGCCTTTGAGCCAATGCCAACGACTGGGCTCAACCTCTTCAGCCCCGACTGGGCCAGGCGAGCTGGAAAAGCACTCCCAGAGACCTTCCACTGCAGGGAGCAGGTCTAAGTGCTGTGGACTCACAACTGAGAGCTGTGAGCACCAAACCCAGTTCCAAAAGTCAGCGGAGCACAGCAGAGAATGAACCACACGAACGACAGCTCTGAAGTATAACTTCTTTTATTCTCTACAGCTACTGCGTAAACTAACTAAAGACTAATCAGAGACGCTGGACTGCATGAGTGTTACAGCTGCTTGAGCAGTCACCTTATCTATCTACAGATAACACTCACAGGCTGGAGCGGAAGTTGCTCGCTGGAGTGGAAGAAGCGATGAGCAAAATCCGCCCCCTCCTTTCTGAAACATTGTCAGCAGATTCTTGCAATGGGAGGGGTGAAACATCCTCACCGCCTTCGGAAGGAGGTGGGGTTGCGGGCTTCACGCCCCCACCATGCGTGCGATGGCTGGCTCTCAGCCTCCGCGTGATTGAGGGAATCCCCAGCTGCATCATCCCCTGGACAGTCAATCAGCTGGCCAGGGGTGTGTGGCCTGCTCTATTTAATGCAGGCGCGGCTGGAGATCTCCCTCTTTTGCCGCTTCCAGCTGCTCCAGTTCCCCACCCTCCCGCCCTTTAAGGTTTTCGTCTTTGACCTTGCTATGGACCTCGGTTGGTCGCCATTAAGGGGCCTGGTAGGAATTTTTTCCACTTGGCAAATTGACATCAGCCACTTGGTTTTTAGCTTACCTCGTGGCAAATCGTCACAACTTCCTTGGTACTGGTGGTTAGGCATTGGTATGGGTATTGTTATGTAGATGGAGGGGGCAAGAAGCGCCATCACCTCCCCCGTATATTGAAGTGTAGTCCGATAAAGGTACCCAGGGGGCGTGGCCCTGTCTGAAGCCTATGGAGGTGAGGGCCTAAGGCACGGCCCCCGAGCGGTGACCCTGGGGGAGTTCCGAGTTGATGTGCATCAGCAGGACTCCCCCTACGGGTGGTTAGCCCTTCCCGGACTTCAAGCAAACAGGCTGAAGCCGGAGAGTCGGTTAGGACCAATGCCTAAGCCAATACTGCTCATCACCTGTAACCAATAAAGTTGTGGCCATATTTAGCCCATTAACCTTAAATAATTGTGTCATGTGTCTTTATTTCCACTTGGGGGAGGCGGGAACTTGCCACACAATGATGGGGGGGGGGAGCCTTCTAGGGTTTGAGGCACTGGAGGCTTTCTCTGTTTATCAACAGAAGCCAGAGACAGAACCTGGAACTTTTGTTATGCCTTGCTACTGAGCTGTGGCCCCTTCCCTTCCATGCCCCTTGTCTGACACTGCATGCACAGGCTATTTATCAATAAAAGGAGCTATGCACATTTCACGTTGCAGTCAAGAAAAGTAATGCAATAAACTCTATGTCTGACTGCGCCGTATGATAGATTTCACCATTCTCCCTCAATGTCTTAAAGGAACAGATGCATTGTGTTCATTATGATCATCATCACTGCAACAAGGCATGGGTACAACTTATTCCTCCAGAAGATAGAAGAACTAACATTTCCTATCAGTTGTTCTGATAAATGATGTCTTGAAAGCCTCCCATCTCCCACCATGGATCCCAAATATCTTCAGAGGTTCACTTGCCTTCAGGAAATCATTGCTGATATCTCTGTATTGAAGCAGTGCTGCTTCCTCATTAATCCTTCTATTATCAGGTGTGCAAATAGCCCTTCCTTCCTTCCTTCCTTCCTTCCTTCCTTCCTTCCTTCCTTCCTTCCTTGACTCACCACTGGAGGATCTAGTCCCAGCAGTGCTGCTTTTTCCTTCCTCCCATGCTGTATCCTATGTCACTGTGGCAAGACTTATGCCTCCCTTATCCCTCCTTTTTCTATTTTCTCTTTCCTTTTTCTGTTACTTCTCCCCTGTTCTTCCTCCTTCCTTGCTTGAAACCCTCTCTAAATGTCCTGCCTGCCACATCTTTACCCTCTAGCTCAGGCACAGGCAAACCTGGCCCTCCAGATGTTTTGGGACTACAACTCCGATCACCCCTAGCTAACAGGACGGGTGGTCAGGGTTGATGGGAGTTGTAGTCCCAAAACATCTGGAGGATCGAATTTGCCTGTGCCTGCTCTACCTGGTTGAGCTTCTCTCCTCCAGTGGAACACCCTGATCTCTTTGGCTCACCTCCGCAGCTGCCCTTTGGGCAACAGCTTCGCAAGCTGCTCCTGACAGATATGTTGTCATTCAGACCACTGCAGCACCAACTTCTGTGATCTGCAAAGCCTCTGGCAGAGTTTTTCTAGACCCTGCTGTCTTGGATCCTTTTAGCTGGAGAGATTGAGGCAGACATACAAAGATGTGCTCTGCAAACAAGTAACTGGCATGCTATTTGTACTCCAGAGCCACTGGGTTCAAGTGACTCTAGGTATTTTGCATATCTTAATAATGATTTACAAAACAACCAATTTTTGTTGAGCAACTGAAGACAATGCTTTATCTCCAAGTCATTTTAATTAACAGCATTATTTTAGGATTTTACATAATCATTTCAACCAAGGCGTGAACATGGATCTCAGGCTGCATATTGTCATTCATAATTGCTTTATTTTGCCACTGAGTATTGCATACTGATGCTTTGCAGAACTATATGTTATGAAACTCATAATCTTACAATATGTTTTCCAAAGCATACTTTGTGGAATCGTGGTCATTGATTACATTCTGGATATCAAGCACTGAATTTATTTAATTTCATTATTTTCTTTACTAAAAGATACTTTTGTTTTTGTTTATATTGCCAATATATTGAATTGTTGAGCCAAAAATTATAATGGACCTTGACAGAGTTTTTTAGCTAAGCTTACTTTAGCCCTATCATGCTGTTTCATGGCTTTGGAGCCAAGTGCTCTAGTGACTACCAACAGTTGCAATTTCTACTTTTTCAGATTCCTGAAAGTTATAGAAAGGCATAAAAAAGGGCATCTTTAATTTTCTTTCTTTTGAATGATCTAAACCACCTATGCACAACTCATCTTTAAAGCCACATAATATGAAACTATAAATATACAGCAATTACAGATGCCATTAAAAAGCCAACAATAAAAAATGTATTCACCAACCAGCAAAAGGCCAGCAGAAAGAAATCCAGAATCGCTTCACAGGACACAGTATTGGGAGCAGTCACAGAGAATACTGTATTGCTATTGGTCATGCTTCAACCCTAGGTAGGATATAGAGAAGATATATTTCTATCCCATTAACCTTTAGAGGATGAGCTCCTTTCAAAATGAAAAGGGCTGAATGAGTAAGGGAAGCTGACCCCCCCCCCACTTGCATCTCATTGTCTGTCGAACCAGGCAGTTTTATCCTGGACTAAGTCATTTCCGATATTAGGCCTTGGCTGCAAAAGATGTTTTGGTGGTGGGCCACTTTGGGCCTCTTGAACCTGGTAAGTGGTCAATCAGATTGAAATGAATCTTCTCCTTCGGGGGTTCAAAATGAATGTGTTTAAGGGAAATGTGTTCCGCCCCACCTGTCTCCTATGAGGCTCTGAAGAAGGCTTGAGGGTAAAGAAAGGAAGCTTCAGAACTTCACGTTCAAAGCGTTTGGGTCAAATGTTGAGTCAAAATATGTGGGGGTGATGGGGACAAGACTGGCAAGTGTGCCCCCATCCCTCTTTCCAGTTTAAGTCTTTACATGATCCACAGAGAGGCCAAATAGAAGAAGAAGAGTTTGGATTTGATATCCCGCTTTATCACTACCCGAAGGAGTCTCAAAGCGGCTAACATTCTCCTTTCCCTTCCTCCCCCACAACAAACACTCTGTGAGGTGAGTGGCGCTGAGAGACTTCAAAGAAGTATGACTAGCCCAAGGTCACCCAGCAGCTGCATGTGGAGGAGCGGGGAAGCGAACCCGGTTCACCAGATTACGAGTCTACCAGTCTTAACCACTACACCACACTGGTTCTTATTGTGCCAGTTATTTCACCAGGACAATATCCCTTCTTAAACATCATCCAAGCTCACTATCTGCCAACACCTGATGAATTTAGAGTTATATGCCCTCCTGACTTCCGGTCGGCGCCAGCGTTTAATGGCGGTCTTAGCCTCAAGCTCCGAGGCAAGACTGCTCCGCGAGTTCGGGTCTGACCCGCTACGGCGAGCGGGGGACCCCTAAAATCACAGGCGCTGAAGCCTGTGAGCAAGGAGATTCGGTGGGCACCTTTGCGCCCCTCGGTACTGTGAAAGAGCCTTTTTAAAGGCTCCGGAGCGGCATCGGGAGTGAGCGCGGTGCTGAGAATCGCTACCCAGCCCGCGGAGTGAAGCCGCGTCGCCATTAACGGAGAGCGCCGATTCCTTCCTGAAACTACAGATGGACAGCAACACCCGTGAGTAAGAATAAGAAAATAAAGTTTAACGGGACACTAAATTTGGATCTGGCTGAAAGCGGGCAAGGCATAAATTAAGGAAGTCTGCCTCCCGGAACTGCATGACTAACTAAGCAACGAAAAAGCAAGCTGCATTTAAATGAAAATCTCCTTTTACATTGTTAAACCTGACATCGAAAGTGGACCTCCCCCCCCCCCCCGGGGCAGGAGAAGGGGGGAAGAAAAAATGGGACTTTGTTAACCTGCTTTAATTGAGTTTGGACGGGAAACCTCGTACTGTCGACCCCCCTGGCCAGGACTGCCTGAGTAGTGCGTGCCTGAAAGTTATCTGTCAAACAGATTGTGGATACAAAGTAGGACTTTATCTGACAGAAAGTAACGGCTTTAGTGGACTTAAAAATTGCAACACCTCTGACTGAGACAAAGTAAGGGTCCAGGCTGACTTTTGGAACTTTTCATTGTTGCATGCTATATGCCCCTTTGTGGTTTATTTCCATTTGGATACAATTTACTCCCTCTAGAGGACAAAAGGGACACAGTTGCATTAAGGAAGAAATAGTGGGATTTTCCACTTGCAAACTTTTCCTGTGAGAACGACCTTGGCTATGAGCAATCCAGTGGAGGAAATATCAACAAGATCTAAAACAAAACAAGCACAAAAGAAAAGAGGCTCCACGTCAGGACTACCAGCTGCACAGGAAAAAGTAACAACAGCATCAATGGAATCTATGACACAGGCACTACTTAAAATAAATCAATCTTTGGAGGCACTGACAAAGCAATCTACGGACAACTCTAAGAAATTGACGGAATTGACAACAAGACTGGACTTGAATACAACAACAATTTCATCTAATACTGATTCTATAAATAGATTAATTCAAGAAAGTACGGAAACAAGGAAAATTGCTGAGTGCGCCAAAAGTACTGCTGAGGAGACAAAGGAAAAGTTTGAGCCAATTGAAAAAAAAGTGAGTGAACATGATGCAACCTTAGCCTTAATGGAACTGGAGAGAAAAGGGAAAAATCTGAAGTTAAGATTGGTTCCTGAGGAAGAAGAGGACAACCTTAGGGAATTCCTCACAGAGAACTTTCATGAATTTTGGCTTGATGATCTGGAAGGAGAGGAAGATTTTGTGATAACTACAGCCTTTCGGCTGGGCAGGAGACAAGGTAAGAAGCCAAGGGATTGTCTAATTACACTAAGATCCAAGGAAGAGAGAGACAAAATATTGAACTTACATTTCCAGAAGGCATTGGTAATAAAAAATTCTCAAATACAGATTTTTAAAGACATCCCTCGATATATCTTGCAAGTGAGAACCTATTTTAAAAATCTTGTCGACCTGCTGAAAGGAAACAACATCCCATTCAGGTGGGAATTCCCACAAGGATTGTCCTTCAACTTTAAAGGGAAGAAGATTAAGATCAAAACAGTACAGGACAAGGAACACTTTTTGGAGAGATACTTTGAGGATTTACAAAAAGGGACTGTGAGTGAGAGAGAACCAACTGACATTGCAAATCTATCATTTGGACTTAGCCCAGCACCAACTGACGAGGAACAACAGCTTGGTGCAGTCGGTGGAAAAGATACCCATCAATAAAGATGTCTCTGCAACTTCTGAGTTGGAACTGCAATGGTTTGAACCTTCCCCGAAAAAGAAAACAAGTTTTTCATATCTTAAAGAAAGAACAATTGGACTTAATATGTTTGCAAGAAACCCATATTGCCAGGACACATAGGAAGCTTCTGACAAACAGGAGATTGGGACTGGAATTTATCTCATCAGACAAGGTTAAAAAAAGAGGCGTAGTGATCTATGCAAAAGAAAAACTGGCCCCAAAAATGATATTTAAAGATGAGCAAGGAAGATATTTGGCAGTTGAAATCCAAATACAAGGAGAAAAATTTTTGATAGTAGGAGTTTATGCGCCTAATGAAGGGAAGGCGGAATTCTTTAAGAAGTTGCATGAGACTTTAGTGGACTTTTTGGACTATAAAATCGTGATGATGGGGGATATGAATGGAGTCATCTCAACAAATATGGACAAAGCACAAAGACTTGTAATATCCAAGGATGGGAGACTACCAAAGACCTTCTTTGAAATGACTGACACCATGGACCTTATAGATATT
This sequence comes from Podarcis gaigeae, assembly GCF_964106915.1. Classification (NCBI taxonomy): domain Eukaryota; kingdom Metazoa; phylum Chordata; class Lepidosauria; order Squamata; family Lacertidae; genus Podarcis; species Podarcis gaigeae. The sequence goes on along the minus strand of NC_139685.1, from coordinate 16,985,023 downwards.
TGGAGAACAAGGAACCCTCTAGAAAGAGAGGGAACCTTCTTCTCCGAAGCAAAAATGACATGGACTAGAATTGACCAAATTTGGATTTCTAGCAATTTGGCACCAAGAGTTAAAAAAACAGAAATCTGCCCAAAAACCTGCTCCGACCATAATGCTGTAAAGATGGAGATGAAACTAACAACAGCTGGAACATTCAGATGGAGAATGAACGACACCCTTTTAAGAGATGAAGAAATTTACAAGAAGGCCCAAAAAGCCTTAAAAGATTATTTTGAGATAAATATGGGAACAGAAGTGGAGAAGAGAATAACATGGGACGCAAGTAAGGCCGTGATGCGTGGTTTCCTAATTCAACAGAATTCTATAAAGAGGAAAAAAACAAAAGGAGAGGGAGGAAAAAATGAAAGAAGGAGAGAAGAAATTGAGATCCAAACCAAAGTCTCAAGAGATATTGAGAGAAATAAAGTACTATCAGATGCAATACATGGAACTGATGAATCAAGAAATAGAATGGAAAATAAAGCAAATGAGACAAAAGACATTTGATTCGGCAGACAAATGTGGGAAACTCCTATCATGGCAATTGAAAAAAAGACAAAAATTGAATATTGTGACATCTCTTGAAGTGGATGGAAAAATCATCACTAGACCGAATGAGATAAGTAACTGTTTCCAAAGCTTTTTCAAGAAATTGTATGCACAAGGGCCAGTAAATGAACAAGAAATAGAAGAATTCGTTGGAAAATATGGATTACCAAGGATTTCAGAACAGAATAAAATGATCCTAAATGAGAAAATTACGGAACAAGAAATAGAGGGTGCCATTCAGAATATGCAATTGGGGAAATCACCAGGACCAGACGGCTTGACTGCGAGATACTACAAAGTGCTGAAGGAATGGTTAATACAACCATTGAAGGAAGTTTGTAACCAAATCTTGGAGGGGAAAAAAGCTCCTGAATCGTGGAAAGAGGCATTCATCTCACTTATACCGAAAACAGAGACTGGGAAAAATCAGGTTAAGAACTACCACCCTATATCACTATTAAATGTGGATTACAAAATTTTTGCAGGCATTTTAGCAAAAAGATTCAAGAGAGTATTGTCAGGGGAGATTCATAAGGACCAAACAGGCTTTCTCCCAGGAAGACATATGTCAAATAATGTGAGGAATATTATAGACATTCTGGAGTTATTAGAGGTGGACATCAATAAGAAAGCAGTATTGATTTTTGTGGATGCGGAGAAAGCCTTTGACAACATTTGCTGGAGCTTTATGAAGAAGAATCTCCAAGGGATGGGGGTAGGCCAGGGTTTTGAAAATGGTATAGGTGCAATATATTCTGAACAAAAAGCTAAACTAATTGTGAACAGTGTTGTGATGGACGAAATTCCAATAGAAAAAGGTACATGACAGGGATGCCCAATATCCCCTCTACTTTTTATATCTGTCCTGGAGGTTTTGTTAAATATGATTAGAAGGGACCAGCTGGTTAAAGGAATACAGGTCGGAGCAAAACATTATAAATTAAGGGCATTTGCAGATGATCTAGTACTAACATTGCAACAGCCAGATGCTAGTACTAAAAGAGTGTTAGAGTTAATTGAGAGATTTGGTCAAGTGGCAGGATTTAAATTGAACAAGCAAAAAACAAAAGTGCTGGAAAAAAATTTAACAATGGAAGAAAAAGATAGATTTCAGAGTGAAACTGGCTTGGAAATAACGAAAAAAGTGAAATATCTGGGGGTGAACTTAACATCTAAGAATGTGAATCTATTTAAAGATAATTATGAAAAATGCTGGACAGAAGTGAAGAAAGATCTAGACATATGGTCTAGGCTAAGACTTTCCTTGTTAGGCCGGATTGCTGTTATCAAGATGAACGTATTGCCGAGAATGTTGTTTTTATTTCAGACATTACAGATTTTGGACAAGATGGATTGCTTCAAGAGGTGGCAGAAAGACATATCTAAATTTGTCTGGCAGGGCAAAAAGCCCAGAATAAAGTTTAAGATTTTAACAGATGCGAAAGATAGAGGGGGATTTGCCCTGCCAGACCTAAAACTCTATTATGAATCAGCAGCATTTTGCTGGCTGAAGCAATGGCTACTTCTTGAGGATACAGACATTTTGGATCTAGAAGGGTATGACAATAACTTTGGTTGGCATGCATATCTATGGTATGACAAGGTAAAGGTGCATAAGGGCTTTAAAAACCATATTGTTAGGAAAGCATTGTATAATGTTTGGATTCGATATAAAGATTTGTTGGAAAGTAAAACCCCCAGGTGGTTGTCACCAATGGAAGCTAAGGCAGTGAAAAAACTTAACATGGACACCAATTGGTCAAAATACTGTGAAATTTTAGAACAAGATGGTGAAAAGCTTAAACTTAAGAGTTATGATAAGCTAAAGCATAAAGTTCGACATTGGTTACATTATCATCAGATAAATGAGGTATTTAAGCAAGACAGGAAAGTAGGATTCCAGAAGGAGAGGTCGAAGTTAGAAATAGAACTGTTAGAACCCAATACTAAGAATCTGTCTAGAATGTATAACTTGCTGCTGAAATGGAATACACAGGAAGAAATGGTTAAATCAGCTATGATTAAATGGGCACAGGATATTGGTTATGACATCATGTTTGCTGACTGGGAGCAGTTATGGACCACTGGTATAAAATTTACGGCATGTAGTGCCTTAAAAGAGAATATAATGAAAATGATCTATAGGTGGTACATGACACCAGTCAAGCTTGCAAAGATCTATCATTTGCCCAATAACAAATGCTGGAAATGTAATGAGTCTGAAGGAACCTTTTACCACCTTTGGTGGACCTGCCCAAGGATTAAGGCCTACTGGGAAATGATCTATAATGAACTTAAGAAAGTCCTTAAGTGGACCTTTTCAAAGAAGCCGGAGGCTTTTCTCCTGGGTATGGTTGGCCAACTGGTACCAAAAAAGGATAGGACATTTTTTATGTATGCAACTACAGCGGCAAGAATTCTTTTGGCAAAGTATTGGAAGACGCAAGAACTACCCACTCTGGAAGAATGGCAGATGAAGGTGACTGAATTTATGGGACTGGCAGAGATGACCGGCAGAATCCGTGACCAGAGGAAAGAGACAGTGGAGGAGGATTGGAAAAAAATTAAATTATATCTTAAAAATTGTTGTAAGATTGTCGACTGTTAAGATGTCAGGGGGTAAGAAACAGAGAATTACAGCTGTAAATAATAATGTTAAGAAATCTGAGAGAGATACAAATAGAAAAAAGGACTAAAGGGTTGCTGAAAAATTGCAAAACAAGGATGCAGTGTAAGGGAGGTATGGGGAAGTCACGCTTTTTGTGTTTTGTATATGTCTATTTCTTTTCTCTTTTTGTGTGCGTTGTTGTTTTCTTTTTTTTTGTTTTTTGTTGGTTGTGAAAATTAATATTTAAAAAAAAAAAAAAAAAAGAGTTATATGCCCTCCTTTTTTCTTTTGAAAAGTTAAGTGGAATGCTTACTCTAGTAGTATCACAGGTATACATTAAAATGCTATATATAGAATAGCCCCTGAGAGGACGGCAGTTGTTGCATGTTGTCACTATGATGCCATGGTTGGCAATTAGAGTCAGCAAAATAATATTCACAAAAGTTCGGTACAGGAGGCAAATGCATAATAGCAGCAGGCCTTTGTGGTCCAGAAGGCAATTTTCATCTCCATCACTGTCCTGTCCTATTTTTAAAATGCTATAAAAGGAACAGGGCCAATATGGGCTTCTCAGAAATTAAAAAGTGGGAGATTGATATAATAATAATAACCATTAAGCACTGCAGGGTACAGGATGATACATTGGACTCCGGGATTAATGACTCCACAAAGCATGCCCTGTCACATCAAGGCCACTTCATTATGAAATGGCTTCAGAATGCTAGACAACCAGTGAAGTATTTATTTTAACCCCTCGCCCATGTTCACAGCTGCCTCTTGGAACGTTTTCATGCTCAAGCACAACTCAAAGGCAGCCTGAAGCAATTGATTGAATGCAAGCAATTTCTGCCTAGGGTTCTTTTGTTGATTTGTTTATATAGCACAATATTTGTACATGGAGGTGCACCAAGAACAGGTTGGACAGGACCCAAAATTCCACACTTGAAGACATTTTGATCCAGAACTCTGGATGTCAGCTAGAGGTGGAAAGAGATTTCTAGCCCTGTTTGGACAGCAAATAGAAGACTCTAATACTCAAGGGGTGGGTGTGTTTCACAATCCATTCTAAGCCTCTTTGCTCATGGCCGGAGTAAATCCTGGAATCCATTCCTGATTCTATAATGCACATTGCAGTTTTCGTGGAGCCTGTCAACACTCTTCAGACCTTTTGCTTCCTCTACACAAAAGCAGATCCCATTTTGGGGCAGGATATGTGATAGGAACACAGCAACACAGGAAGCTTTCTTATACAGTCAGACAATTACCGTATTTTTCGCTCTATAGGAAGCACTTTTCCCCCTCCAAAAATTAAGGGGAAATGTGTGTGCATCTTATGGAGTGAATGCAGGCTCCTTGGCTTCAGTGATAGCAACGCGAAGCCTCCGAAGCGCAGAGGGAGCGCGCTCTCTGCGCTCCGGAGGCTTCGCGTTGCTTTCGCTGAAGCCTGGAGAGCGAGAGGGGTCGGTGCGCACCGACCCTTCTTGTTCTCCAGGCTTCAGGGATAGAATCTCCTGGCTTCAGTGAAAGGAACCCGAAGCCTCTGGTGCGCAGCGGGAGGTCCCGCGGTGTTCCGAAGGCTTCAGGTTCCTTTCGCTGAAGCCAGGAAAGCAAGACTCTCCTGGCTTCAGCAGAGAGGGAGAGCTGCGCAGCACCCCTTCAGCGAAGCGGGAGGAGAAATGGAAGGGGCTCTGTTTTTCCTGCAGAGAAGGGGCACTGAGCAGAGAGGGGGAGAATTTTTTTCTTGTTCTCCCCCTCTAAAACAAGATGCGTCCTATGGTCGAGTGCGTCATATAGAGCGAAAAATACGGTACTTCCTTTAACTCAGTATTGTCTACACTGACTGGTCTAGCATTTTAGGGTTTTAGGTAGGAATACCTGTCATCCATACCTGGAGATTCCAGGCACTGAAACTGGGACTTTCTGCATACAAAGCAGATGTTTTACCGCTAAAGCAGTGAGATTCAAAAAGGCAATTGATGGGGAAAATCCAACATTACACTCATATATTGTTTTCTATCAGCTCAAGAATTCCTGCTTGCCAGGTGGAGTGATCTTCCCTCTCCCACTTCTGCATACTGTTCTGAGGTTTCTTCCAAACCAGCAGAGTAGAATTTGGAGGGAAGAGAGAGGGACAGTCCTATTGTGCTGACAGGAGTCATTGCAATGGGTTTTGTGAATGTACCAGGTTAGAATCCAGCCTGATGTGTTTAATGCATGTTTTAGGTGTGTGAAGGCAGGGGGAGTTTAGTCATTCCATTCATTTTCATTTCTAAAACCTCATTCATTTTTTGTTACCACTTCATTTGTCTGTGTTATTCCCATTTAATTTTGTTTCCTGTTGATTTCAGCGGCACACTCAACTGCTCTCCTGCTCAGGGCTGGATTAAGGTTTGATGATCCCTAAACTACTGAAGGTAAAAAGGTAAAGGTAAAGGTACCCCTGCCCGTACGGGCCAGTCTTGCCAGACTCTGGGGTTGTGCGCCCATCTCACTCAAGAGGCCAGGGGCCAGCGCTGTCCGAAGACACTTCCGGGTCACGTGGCCAGCGTGACATCGCTGCTCTGGCGAGCCAGAGCTGCACACGGAAATGCCGTTTACCTTCCCGCTAGAAAGCGGTCCCTATTTACCAACTTGCACCCAAGGGTGCTTTCGAACTGCTAGGTTGGCAGGCGCTGGGACCGAGCAACGGGAGCGCACCCCGCCGCGGGGATTCGAACCGCCGACTTTCGATCGGCAAGCCCTAGGCGCTGAGGCTTTTACCCACAGCGCCACCCGCGTCCCTACTGAAGGTAATAGGGTCCTTTATATAGCAGGTGGGGTCCATTCCTTACATCATAGGAGCCTACACAACAAAAAACACTGTTGCTGTATGTAGGTTTTATTTTATTTGTGTTTTTTATCTTATATTTTGGAAATGTACATCCAATTTTTTTCCTTTAATTTTTTTTGGGGCCCCCAAGAGAGTGGGGCCCTAAGCTATAGCTTATTTAAAGAACCCTGACCATTAGGTCCAGCCATGGCCGACTCTGGGGTTGCGGCGCTCATCTCGCTTTATTGGCTGAGGGAGCCAGCGTACTGCTTCCGGGTCATGTGGCCAGCATGACTAAGCGGCTTCTGGCGAACCAGATCAGCGCACGGAAACGCCATTGACCTTCCCGCCAGAGCAGTACCTATTTATCTACTTGCACTGGCGTGCTTTTGAACTGCTAGGTTGGCAGGAGCAGGGATTGAGCAACGGGCGCTCACCCTGTCGTGGGGATTCGAACCGCCGACCTTCTGATTGGCAAATCCTAGGCTCCGTCATTCAACCCACAGCGCCAGCCATGTCCCATAGCTTATTTAGCTTATACATAAATCTGGCACTGGTCCTGCTTATTGTATCTTCTATGTTTTCAGTACTATTAGCAAAATATTTTCTGGCATTCTGCAACTGATTAGACCCATCAAATTTCAGATACGTAGGTGAAAGTCATGCTTTCCCACTTTCTTGCTCTCTCTCCTTAAGAAACAAACAAACACATTTTATTGGGTTTTAGAGATAAAACAAAAGCAGCGAATACAAAAAAGCAAAAGCAAAAATAGAGAGAACAACAACCAAATATATGCATGCAATTATATCCCATGGGTACATAATCAGCAGTAATCTATATTGCATTTTATTCATGCATTCCAATTTTCCAAGGATACTGCAGGCAGTTGTTGAAGCAGGTTCACACTGGTAGCTCATATAATGAAGTTCCACCACATAGCGTGAAAAACGTCCGGAGCTTCAATTCCATGTAGAGATCACAAATTATGAATTTTTTTTTCTTTCTTTCCTAAAATGGCAATGTTCCACACATTTGCCAAATTGCAGTGTTCAAACTATGCAATGTTTCACATCTTTGGGCAATGGTCTGCCTTACAGCAACCAGTAATACTATTTCAAGTTCCTTGGATTTATGTTTCCATATTCAAATATGGGCAATAAAAAAGTAGTGGAGTACACTGTAAAGCTTCCTAGATAATATTACAAATTTATTTGAACACCTCTTCCCTGAACAGTTTTACTTGAGGACACTCCAACTAGAAGCAATAATAAGCTCCTCTAGTATCACATGTTGGCGCTATGCAATAGTTGTCCTAGAGTTCTTCATGACTTATGGCATATTGTTTTCCCTTATGTAGGCCCAGTGCTTCTTCTTTTTTCTGGGGAGATGCAGGGGTATGCATACCCATAAACATTTTGTGAATCTTTGTGCTGTTGTTGTTTAGTCGTTTAGTCGTGTCTGACTCTTCGTGACCCCATGGACCAGAGCATGCCAGGCACTCCTGTCTTCCACCGCCTCCCGCAGTTTGGTCGAACTCATGTTAGTAGCTTCGAGAACACTGTCCAACCATCTCGTCCTCTGTTGTCCCCTTCTCCTTGTTCCCTCCATCTTTCCCAACATCAGGGTCTTTTCCAGGGAGTCTTCTCTTCTCATGAGGTGGCCAAAGTAATGGAGCCTCAGCTTCACGATCTGTCCTTCCAGTGAGCACTCAGGGCTGATTTCCTTCAGAATGGATAGGTTTGGTCTTCTTGCAGTCCATGGGACTCTCAAGAGTCTCCTCCAGCATCATAATTCAAAAGCATCAATTCTTCGGCAATCAGCCTTCTTTATGGTCCAGGTCTCATTTCCATACATCACTACTGGGAAAACCATAGCTTTAACTATACAGACCTTTGTCAGCAAGGTGATGTCTCTGCTTTTTAAGATGCTGTCTAGGTTTGTCGTCGTGATTTTCTTGAATAAAAATGAGAGTACCCCTAAATATTTTTAAAAAATTTAAGGGGGGGGGGAGCACTGTATAGGCAAAAACTGACTTCATTGGTTGCACAGCCTATAACACCTCTTCTTTTTCCCATTTAGCTTTACCTCTCTGAAATATCATATCAAGTAATCTAGGATGTTTGGCTAATGGAATCAAAGGAGAGAATATTGTGAAAGTCTTTGCTGCCTTTTATCTAAAATTTGTCATATGTAGAGTGTAAAAGGGTTGTTGTTGTTTTTTTTTTTTGGGGGGGGGGTGATATAGCTTCAAACGGTCAAGACCAAAATAGTTCTTAGTCAACATTTAATCCTCTATTTCCTCTGTTGAAAACTACAGTGGTACCTCGGGTTAAGTACTTAATTCGTTCTGGAGGTCAGTACTTAACCTGAAACTGTTCTTAACCTGAAGCACCACTTTAGCTAATGGGGCCTCCCACTACCGCTGCGCCACTGGAGCACAATTTCTGTTCTCATCCTGAAGCAAAGTTCTTAACCTGAAGCACTATTTCTGGGTTAGCGGAGTATGTAACCTGAAGCATATGTAACCCGAGTTACCACTGTATTCTTTTCCACCAGGCCTACGCAGGCAATCAGGAGTGGAACACTATGTTTTGCCACCTGAGGCGAAATGGGAAAGTACTTTCCTGCCACTGCAGTGTCCCTCATCTGGGTCATGTGGTGGCACCTGCAAAGTGGCAGTGATGATGGTGGGTTCTGGTGAGATCTTGCAGAGCGCACAAGATCTCACAAGGTCTCACTGGAAGCTACTGCCGCTGCTGTTTCTCCACCATTTGCAGAGCCAGCTGAGTGGGCTCATGTGGGTGGACCAATGGGGTGAGCCCAGGGCTGGATTTAGGTTTGATGAGGCCCTAAGTTACTGAAGCTAATGGGGCCCTTTATACGTCCAGCTGTCCTTTGTCAACAACAGGTTGTCACTGGTTTTTGTGTTGAATATATGGTATATGGTAATTTATGGACCTAATAGGTATCTAAAGCCATTTGCACATAACAAAATATGTACAGTAGTACCTCAGGTTACAGATGCTTCAAGTTACAGACTCCGCTACCAAAGAAATAGTACCTCGGGTTAAGAACTTTGTTTCAGGATGAGAACAGAAAATGTGCAGTGGCAGCACGGTGGCAGCAGGAGGCTCAATTAGCTAAAGTGGTACCTCAGGTTATGAACAGTTTCAGGTTAAGAACTTAACCTGACCTCCAAAACGAATTATGTTCTTAACCCGAGGTACCACTGTACCTTTTAGGAGAAAAAAGTGTCTTATGGAGCAAAAAATACAGTAGTGAGCTCTTGCAATTATTTGCTGTGCTTCTCTCTGCATATCCCATTCCATAGTGCTAAGTTCTTTGCAGTCGGTAGCTTGGGTTGCAACCCTATGCACACTTCCTGGGAAGTAAGTTCTGTTGAACGCAGTGGGACTTACTGCTCAGTAGATGTTTATAGGATCATGCTGTTAGAGAGATTTTTGACTGAAAGAGGCACGAAGTGGGGCTGCCCTTTATCATCTCTGCTCTTTGCCCTCTCCCCGGAGGCTCTTGCTGAGATTTTCAGATGTCATACAATGTTGGAAGGCTACCAGAGAGAAGGAGTGGAGCATTTGCTTAATCTATATACAGGCAATATTATAGTTATCCGGAGACATTCACAGCAGGCAATGATAGCCCTAAAGGAGGATTCTGTGACATCTGAAGCAGTACAGGATTTCATATTAATTTTGGAGTATCAAAAATTATGTTTCTTTCATATTGGACCTCATACACAAAGAGAAATCAGTATAAAAGTCCACATTCCAATATGTCCTAAGGTTATTTTGATACTTAGGCTTTCCAATTCTTAAAAATAAAAAAAATATAAATATTAATGCTGGTTCTTTGCTTAAGTAGGTTAAACAGGATTTGGAACTTTGGTCCAACAAACACACATCAGTTCTTGATAGAATAGCAATCATACCAATGAAGGTCATTCAAAGATTTCTGTCCTCATTTCATATTCTCCTCATCTCCTTTCATCGGGGTTAGATTAAAAAATGTTACAATGTGTTAAATAAATTAGTATTTTGGTGTGTTTTTTAAGGGAAAAAATCAATAGCAGCTATGGAAATTTGGTATAGAAAAATGGACTAGGGGGTGGAGACTCCCAAATATATATATTTGATTTATTTATAAAAATATTTGTGTATTGCTATATCATTACACACACTGAAGCAGTTTACAGCAGTAAAAACATAAAGCCATTAAAAAGTTAAAAATAGACATCAATTAACCATTGTGGAAGGAGTTAGTTGCCTGCAGGACTGGTTTGCCCATGGGGTGGGCTGAGGCAACTATCTTGGGCAGCAGAACTCCAAGAAGTGTCTCACCCAGTGCCGGATTTACATATAATCTAAACAAGCTATAGCTTAGGGCCCCACTCTCTTGGGCCCCCCCAAAAAAATTAAAGGAAAAGAAAACTGGATGTACATTTCCAAAATATAAGATTAAAAAAATAAAAATAAAACCTACATACAGCAACAGTGTTTTGTGTTGTGTAGGCTCCTGTGATGTAAATAATGGGCCCCGCCTGCTAGCCTGCTCCCTAAAATATCCCTGGTAATTATTTCACCATTAATATACTTCTTCTTAATTGTATATCACTATTAATATACTTCTTAATTGTATTTCAGTTGAACAATTACTTTGATAAAATACAGTGGTACCTCGGGTTAAGAACTGAATTTGTTCTGGAGGTCCGTTCTTAACCTGAGACTGTTCATAACCTGAGGTACCACTTTAGCTAATGGGGCCTCCCACTCCCGCCGTGCAATTTCTGTTCTCATCCTGAAGCAAAGTTCTTAACCTGAGGTACTATTTCTGGGTTAGCAGAGTCTGTAACCTGAAGCGTCTGTAACCCAAGGTACCCCTGTAAGGGGAAATGCCTGTGCCTGTGCGCACCACTTCCTTGGGACTACGCTCATGTGGGTGACGTCCCACATCCCCACAGGTGATGTGCCGCCACACAAGACCCTCCCTCCATCTCTGGTCTTGCCGGGACAGTAGTGCCTTCCTTTGCAGAAATGTGAAATTTGGAGGGCGGCTGTGGTTTGGTCCTTGTGTTGTGCATAAAGGTGTGAATTAGATAGGTTTGACTTTAAATGGGAATTGAATCAGATTTCTCCCTCATTCCTCCCTCATATGAAAGCCTCCAGAGCTCTCTGCAATGAACAAAAAGGAAGAAAGTCCCACTTCTTTTGGCTTTATTAGAATAATTGTGTAGGGCCAAGCCATACAGTCCTTAGATCTAAGGGACTCAGTGTGGGAAGCTCATATATTTCCATTGCCATGCATCCTAGGGGATGAAGTCTCTCTCTATTTCTTAATGACAGTGATTGTGGCTGTGATGGCCTGGGAATCTGATTCAGAGGCTGAACCGGAGGAATCCCAGCCTGCACAGGAGTCCCCGCCTCCAGGGCCGGCTGAACCGGGGCAGGGCCTTGAATCTGAAGCGCCTGCACCTGTGCCGGATCCTCAGGCGCAGACACCAGATGAATCCACTCTGGCTCCGGAGGTGATTGAGGACCACAGGTGCTCCTCTCCCAGCCCTCTCAGGGGAAGGTGAGCCTCCCCCTGGGTCCAGTAACCCTCCAGCCTCTCCTGAGCTGCAGAGGCTCAGGGCAGAGAGGCGGAGGGAACTGGGTTCTCTCAGGAGGAGTGCTCGCCTTAAGGCCAGAAGAGGCAGGTCACCTGTGGGCCAGGACCACCCCTGGCCTCAGAGAAGATAAAGGCCAGTCAGCCCGTAGTCTAGACTACGCGGAATTGGATAAACTTACAGGAAAAGTTAGGTATATAAGAGACCAAAAGTTCATCAAGGATTGGGGAAAGTACGTAGCCTATCTGGAATCTATCAGTGAGGGGAAAACAACGCTAAAGGGATTCAGAGATGCACTGTGATAGACTAGGAGTTATTGTGTAAAGAAAATAGGAGATAGAGAAAGGTACAATGACAATATATGCTAAGAAATGTGTAACCCAAATTATTACTTCGAATGATTTTCGGGCAAGCTAAAGGAAGCCTCGAAAGGGAAGATTAGGTAATTTTGCTGATGTGAAAATTATAATTTTGTGTATCTTCTTTTTTATTTTTATTTTCCTTTTTATTATTTTTTATTGTTATTTGTCTGTGTAATATTCTTTTTTGTTTATCTGTGTTTTAGTCTCTATTTCCTTTATGGAATGAAGCAATAAAAAGAATTTTTTTTTAAAAAAAAAAGGCCAGTCAGCCCGGTCCCTGGTTGCGGGAGCAACGTCGTTGGAAACCTGTTTCTGCCAGCACCCAGACCTGTTCTTCCAGAGTTCCCGACCTGGCCCGGCTTCTCGCTTTGGACCCCGCTTCGCCCTTGGTGGACAGTCTCCAGACGCTTGACCCAGTACTGGACTCTGACCACGCCTCACGGTAACCTCCCCCCGGGACCAGCAGAGTGGCGTTTGCCCTCCTATGTGTGTGATGTCATACTGGGTTCATAGGGAAAGTGTTAACTAATTGTAAAATGACTAACCAATGGGAACCCAAGGGGCAGAGTAAATTGTGTATAAGGTTTAAGCACAGAGAGAATTTGTTAAGAGGAGTTAGAGTGGTTGAGAAGACAGTCTGGAGTTAGATGAAAGAGGGAAGATGAGTCTGTGGGTTGGGCTAGTCTGGTGTGAGAGAGTGAGAGAATTTGTTAAGAGGAGTCAGTCAAACAGTTGAGATAATCAGTCAGAAGGTATTAGGAAGGTATAGGCTGGTGTAGAAACTAAAGTTAAGATACTGACAGGAATATTATCTGAGAAACCATAAACTTGTTAATATTTGTAAAATAAACTTGATTTTTTGGTTCACTTTTAACAACTGACTGGACTCAGTGTTTTACCAGAGAGTGACCGGTTGGTGGCAGCTGGGAAGCTATCACAGTGGTGGCACAGGGATCAATAGACCGTTAAACGTCCGGGCACCCTGTGTGATCGCCACAGTGATGATGGTTCTTAATGCCACTGTCGACTGCTGTTCACTTTACATGGTTGAAATATTATTCTAATATACCGGTAGTTTATTAAATAGTTTAGTACAACATTTGATTCAGATTTTTTTTTCTTGTTCTCCTCCTCTAAAAACTATGTGCGTCTTATGGCCAGGTGCATCTTATGGAGCAAAAAATACATCAATTGTGAACTATTTTTGCGGATGAACAGGAAAACTTGCCTGGAAAAGAGGGGACTTTGAGGAGATATGATAGCCATCTTCAAATACCGTATTTTTTGCTCTATAAGACTCACTTTTTCCCTCCTAAAAAGTAAGGGGAAGTGTGTGTGCGTCTTATGGAGCGAATGCAGGTTGTGCAGCTATCCCAGAAACCAGAACAGCAAGAGGGATTGCTGCTTTCTCTGTGCAGCGATCTCCTCTTGCTGTTCTGGCTTCTGAGATTCAGAATATATTTTTTTCTTGTTTTCCTCCTCCAAAAACTAGGTGCATCTTGTGGTCTGGTGCGTCTTATAGAACAAAAGCTCAAGGGCTGTCACATGGAAGAGGGGACAAGCTTGTTTTCTCCTGCTCTGGAGGGTAGGACTTGAAAAAAAAATGACAAGAAAGGAGATTCTAACTAAACATCAATTAAAAAATTCTGACAGTAAGAGCTGTTTCACAGTGAAGCAGACTCCCTCAGGAGGTTGTGGACTCTCCTTCCTTGGAGGTTTCTAAGCAGCAGTTGCATGGCTATCTGTCATGGGTGCTTTAGCTGAGAGTCCTACATTGCAGGAGGTTGAACAGATGACCTTTGTGGTCCATTGCAATCTACAGTTCTATGATTCTGTGCTGTTTCCCAGAAGAAGGAACTTGCACAGGCAGAAACCCAAGCCTTCCCATTTCTGTTTTATAAACTTTTAAAAGCTCCAGAGTTTTCCACATTGTGACGAGAGGATGCTGGGTGAAAGGAAAACCTATCATAATGTTGGGCACTTTAGCTAAAGTGTCTCTGACTGTCTTCCAAACGAGCAACAGATTACCATATGACATTCAGAACATTACCATGTGGCATTCAGAAGTATTTCAGCTCTGGAATGTGTGTGTGTGTTTTTAATAGCCATGAATGAAACAAATAGGCCCCATTCATTTCAATTATTCATTCATTGCAAAATAAACACTAGTGGGTCCTATCAGGTCAAAGCATTATGCATAGGATCGCTGCTTGACTCTCAATTTTGTAATTATTTGGGAGAGACTACTTTGCATATAGGTGGGACGCAGGTGGTGCTGTGGGTTAAAGCCTCAGTGCCTAGGACTTGCCGATTGAAAGGTCGGCGGTTCGAATCCCTGTGGCGGGGTGCGCTCCCGCTGCTCGGTCCCAGCGCCTGCCAACCTAGCAGTTCGAAAGCACCTCCGGGTGCAAGTAGATAAATAGGGACTGCTTACCAGCGGGAAGGTAAACGGCGTTTCCATGTGCAGCTCTGGCTCGCCAGATGCAGCTTTGTCACGCTGGCCACGTGACCCGGAAGTGTCTCCGGACAGCGCTGGCCCCTGGCCTCTTAAGTGAGATGGGCGCACAACCCCAGAGTCTGTCAAGACTGGCCCGTACGGGCAGGGGTACCTTTACCTTTTACCTACTTTGCATATGGTTTTCACTGGTATAAAGGATTGACACATTTTATTCATTTAAACTGCCATAAGGAAATTGACCATTGACCATAAGGAGAAAACTGAGCAGTCTGTCCTAAACTGACAATTATATGGCATTTAAAAATAAATAAATAATAGTTTGCAATACACATGACAGTCGGCTGAAATGAGCAGGTTGACTTGTGAGCGTAATGATAGGAAGTTTTCTCTACGGGCCGTTTTGAGCAGCACATTTAAATAATTGGAAAAGACTGGAGAGATCTGTGAAACCCCAGTGAGAAATGTCATTAGTCTGCGCAAAAACTCCTTTGGCGCCTCTCAAAATTATTCTGATGTTTGGTCTGAAGAACCTCCAAATTTACTTTGAGAGTCAATTTCTGGAGGAATCTAGTGACAATCTCTGGGTGTGCAGGACCCCTGAGAGCCATGTGAAAGATTCGGCTTAAAGTTGCTCAGAGAGTTTGAATGCTAAGGACCTTCAGAATTTATGATTTTGCTTTATGTAAAATTTCACTATCTTAAAAATCAAGCCCTTCCCAAGGTCCTGTTCTTCTCAGCTCTGCCCACTTTGGCCAGGATTACGATCAGAAGCAGGCAATTCAGCAAACCCTTGTGCAGACTATTAGCCTACAACCAGTTTGACCCATATATGAGCAACACATTTTTCAGACTAAGGTGTCAAGCCAACTTGGGAGAAAGGTGGGGTATAAATATAATAATAATAATAATAATAATAATAATAATAATAATAATAATAATAATAATACAATTAAAAGACAATTCCAATACAGATGCAGACTGTTTTGCTGGTGGTCAACAAAAGAGGTTTAAAGACTCTCTTAAGGCAAATCTAAAAAAAAGAGAGAAGTAATATAAACACTGACAACTGGGAAACACTGGCCTGTGAGTGCTTCAATTGGAGAACAGTGTTTAGAAAAGGTGTCATGGACTTTGAAGACGCTCAAACTCAGGACGAAAGGGAGAAACGTGCTAAGAGGAAGGCACGCAGAATTGGCCTCCACAGTCACTTACGGACTCGCTGTTAAAACCGTGTTTATAGAAGACAATCTTGCTTGGCGATGAGTGAGCGCCAAAGAAGAAGATGAATCTGGGATACAAACTGGAATAAAGATATCTATTTAAAGCCTTTGTTGAAAAAGTAATAGGAATGGTGGCTGTCTCATAGGTAATGGGAAGGCATCTCAGACAGTAAGTGTAGCCACACTAATACCCAATCCTACATCATAAGATTGTGTCTGAAGGATGTCCTGTCCTGCGGAACAGTTGGGTATATCACAGAAAACACAATCTCACACATCTTGGTCCAAAGCAGTCTAGGATGCTGTGCACCTGTTTTAACACCATTAACCTAACCTGGATGCTTTGGAATTATGGTGCTGGGGGAGACTCTTGAGAGTCCCATGGAGTTCAAGAAGATCAAACCTATCCATTCTTAAGGAAATCAGCCCTGAGTGCTCACTGGAAGGACAGATCCTGAAGCTGAGGCTCCAATATTTTGGCTACCTCATAAGAACCGAAGACTCCCTGGAAAAGACCCTGATGTTGGGAAAGATGGAGGGCACAAGGAGAAGGGGACAACAGAGGACGAGAGGGTTGGACAGTGTTCTTGAAGCTACCAACATGAGTTTGACCAAGCTGCGGGAGGCAGTGGAAGACAGGAGTGTCTGGCGTGGTCTGGTCCATGGGGTCACAAAGAGTCAGACATGACTAAAGAACAATCTGAACTCTACCCCCACCCTAATTCTCAGTGTTGAGACACATACCTGGTCCCAGAGCATCACCCATCTCCACTTTCCCAGGGATGTCTAGCTTTCTAAAGGAAGCAGGGGTAATTCAGAGTTGTTGTATTAATCACCATTTTAAAACGATGTTTCTCTCAAGACTTGAACTAAATTCAGACTTGACTCCTGTGGTGATATTATGCTCCATGTCAATCAGACATCAGAGTTAATGGACTTGTGGAGCTAATGTGTGCTGAAAAGTAGCAGGCAAAAGAATTCACCCCCCCCCTTCTTTTTTGCTTGCTTTTGAAATGATGTATCTATTTTGATTTCTTCTATTCAGCACTGCTTAAAATATAATACGGACATTTTTTTGTGATAAAAATCTGCCTTCAGATAATCCAGACAGATGTTCAAATTGCCTAGCAGAAAAAAAAACACACCAGGTTGTATAAGCTCCAAAATACTAATTACAGCCCAGAGGAATATTTCCCAAAAAGTTGACCTCATAAATTTTGCTTAAGGGTTCGAAACTTACAATCCTTTGTAGTTTCTGATTAACCATATTGCATGCATGAATAATAATTGAATGGTTACAGTTACTAAGAGTTCTACACTTTTAGCTTAAGTTCTTATATTATTCCTTACTTGCCACTATCCCCACACCCCATAATGGTTAGAAAAGTTAACAATCAACATTTTGTTTCAATGTTTTGATATACTTTTCAATCATCTGCATCTGATGATAAGGCTTAATATGTTGTTTTCTCTTGTATGTGGCTCCATTCTAAATACACTTGGGTGGGTTCCCGATGGTGTTAGCTGTTTCAGGGCTCCAACAGTTGTCACCAATTACTACATATCAGCTGAGGAAGGAGGGGAAATTCCCACCCAAACCATAAGATCCCATGAGGAATTGGTGTAGGCAGGGAAGATGCTGCAGCTGTTATCACATTTTTCATGGCTCCTGCTTGGATCGTCATTCCTAATGGCAATTGCTCACCCCACCCATCAACAACCAGTTGTGGAGCAACTGCAGTTATGCTTGGATGAGACTGATTATC
This sequence comes from Podarcis gaigeae, assembly GCF_964106915.1. Taxonomy (NCBI): domain Eukaryota; kingdom Metazoa; phylum Chordata; class Lepidosauria; order Squamata; family Lacertidae; genus Podarcis; species Podarcis gaigeae. The sequence goes on along the minus strand of NC_139685.1, from coordinate 16,967,591 downwards.
TAGATCTACTACAGTCTGGATTCAGACTTGGCTTTGGAACTGAATCAGCCTTGGTCGCCATTATCAGGAGAGTCATGGGCAAATGTGACCCTGCTACTTACACTTGATCTCTCAGTTGCTTTTGATACTATTGACCATGGTATGTCCTTGGAGAAACTCAGTGGTAAGGGCTGTGTTGTCTTTAGGGCTGTGTTCAGAGTTGTACTCGGTGAATGATCCTCAGCCCCCTGTCACTTGTGCTATGGGGGTTCCCTATCCCCAGTGCTATGTAACATATATATGAAGCTGTTGAATGATGTCACCAATATGACACACTCTTCTCCATAACATCTGAATCAGGAGAGGCTGTGAAAGCTCTGTATTGGTGGTGGATGGATGAGAGCCAATAAACTGTGTTTGAATTATGGGACGACAGAGGCTCTGTTTTCAGCAGATACGTTCTCGGTCTGAAGGAGCCAGTGCATAGCTTGGATGTGCTGCTGGATACATCTTTGTCACTAAAGGTCCTCTGGTTCACGAGCTTCAGCTGCTCCTGGACAGGGATAGCCCGACCATTATAGTCCATGTTATGGTAACCTTGAGATAGATTACTCCAGTGGGGCAGCCCTTGGGCCTGTTTCAAAATCTCCGGCTGGTGCAGAATGTGGTGGCCAGGAAATGACGACTCATTACAAATTCAGTGATAGGGATACCTAACTGAGAACACGTGACACCATTATTAAAACATATGCATTGGCTGCTGAACCACCACCATGCCACGTTCAAGACCCTTGCATTTATTTACAAATCCCTAAATAACCTAGGTCCAAGGTACTTCAGAGACTGCCTAAATCTTTCTATCCCAGTTCAGTCACTGAGATCATCTGCAGTAACATCATTGGTTGTTCCATAAGCTGGTGAGGCTCATTTGACAGCAGCAAGAAAGCAAGTGTCACTGGCAAAACAGTTTCAGCAGATGTCATCTTGTTCAACTTCTAAAGTCCTTCTGAAAACCTTTCTATTCTGTCAGGCTTATGCAGCCAATTAATAATACATCCTTCTATAATAATTACCTGGTCTCTGATTTTTGTATGGTTTTTATCATATGGTTTGATGTATAACTGTTGGAAACCATTGCGAGAGAGAGAGAGAGAGAGAGAGAGAGAGAGAGAGAATAATACATGCATTTGCACAGTACTGATTGTAACACTCATTCCCCTCACAACTAGCTCTCAGTGCTCAAAGTTATGGACAAGAATGCTCCCAATAGCTGCAATTTTCTGTCTCAGAGTGAAAATTACGTATTTGCTGCTACGGATAAATGTGTAGCAAGCAAGTCTTAGGTTTGCAAATAGTTTTCCATATTGATTCCCAGACATTCTAAAATATTAAAAGTGGTGCACTGTTAAGCCAAGAGCTGAACAATGTTTCAAAATGCATTGTGCATTGGGAATTATGCACAACAGCTAGAAGGCAAGTTGAAATAGTCAAGAAATAAGTGCAATAGCCTCATTTGTTCTTTTCACTGCTGAACAATAGCTGAGAACTACATGAAACAGCCTACACTTTGGAGCTACACTTTTGAGTAAAGAATAGCCAGCTCAGTGCTTTGAATGGGAAGCTAATCTGAAATCAAGATTTATGAAATGCAAGTCACATATCTGCTAATCCTATTTTGGACTAAAATCATCCTGAACACATACTGCTAATGTACGGGAAAGATGAAATATTTGGAAATGAATTTGGAAGATTCCACACATTCCTAATTAGACGACAGCAATACTGGGAAGTCAAATTGCCCCCAAACTGACAAAAGCAGATACCATGTAGGATCAATCACAAGGTTGCAATCTGACAAATCTGACCATAAAATTACTCCAAAAAGGAGGAAATTGATTTGTGAATCCATGCTAGTTTTGAAATCATTTGACATGATTTGTGCTTAAATTAAGTTAAAGTGCCTTCGGTGTCAGATGTGCACACAACACATATGGACAAAACGTTTTGCATTTTCAAAACAGCAACAACGACAACCTTGTTTGTTTTCCTTACATGACTCATTCATTTAAAAATAAGAACGTGTTAGTAAGAATCAGCTTAATTATTTTGTGACTGCAGTGAACATTTTAAACAAAATTCTTAGCTTACTCGAAGGCGACAGATAGTTACTAATGAGGTCTTTAATATCTAGCCTACTCAGCAGCTTTCAAACTGAGAAAGAAAACTAAGAAGTAGAGAAACTTTGCATGTCAAACAGTTTCAATTGGGGGGAGGGAATGCTATTTCTAAAACAGAAAGTGTCTGGAAGGCATTTGAAAATCGTGCCATTTTCTATACTTAAAATAAGCAATGATGTAGATAATAGAGAGAAAATTGGTTCACCCCACACCCAAGTACAAAACTCGGTCCTCATGAAGATGAAATTTGCCCATAAATGATAGCTAGGGAGTTTGAAAGGAAGATTATTTCTATTGTAATGTATGATATTAGTTGCAGAGACCACGTAGACTCAGCAGATCCATATTGCCAGTCAACTGCACTTAGCAAATGTCATCAAGATAGTTTGATCATTGATTTGGGACGTCATAGAGAAAGGAAAATAACATTTTAGATGGGCTTGCTGCATGGGAGCATTGATAGCTGCACTGCTGGGGTGGTAAAAAGACCAAGCAATCAAAACAAAGCATTACCAATAAGTAAAATCGTAGTTCCATTAGATGTGAATATGAGAAAATCTTCCCCTCAAAAAATTATTTAAAATTATAGACTTGGGTCTGGAGTTTGCAAATAGCTGCAAGCTGTTTGGATAGGCTGCAGGTGGAGAACTCAATTTATACCAAAATGCTTTTGTGTGATCCCAACAGGGCCATATGCCTGCCAGTAACTTCATGCATACCTGAAGATAATTGTGTGATGTTTGTCAACAGTTTGAGCCAAACCACACATAATAAGAGGGGGAATGTGGATGTTGTTATTGTTTAGTTGTTTGGCCATGTCCGACTCTTCGTGACCCCATGGACCAGAGCACGCCAGGCACTCCTGTCTTCCACTGCCTCCCGCAGTTTTGTCAAACTCATGCTGGTAACTTTGAGAACACTGTCCAGCCATCTCGTCCTCTGCCGTCCCCTTCTCCTTGTGCCCTCCATCTTTCCCAACATCAGGGTCTTCTCCAGGGAGTCTTCTCTTCTCATAAGGTGGCAAAAGTATTGGAGCCTCAGCTTCAGGATCTGTCCTTCCAGTGTGCACTCAGGGTTGATTTCCTTCAGTATGGAGAGGTTTGATCTTCTTGCAGTCCATGGGACTCTCAAGAGTCTCCTCCAGCACCATAATTCAAAAGCATCAATTCTTCGGCGATCAGCCTTCTTTATGGTCCAGCTCTCACTTCCATACATCACTACTGGGAAAACCATGGCTTTTACTATACGGACCTTTGTTGCCAAGGTGATGTCTCTACTTTTTAAGATGCTGTCTAGTTTTGTCATTGCTTTTCTCCCAAGAAGCAGGCGTATTTTAATTTTGTGGCTTCTGTCACCATCTGCAGTGATCATGGAGCCCAAGAAAGAAAAATCTCTCACTGCCTCCATTTCTTCCCCTTCTATTTGCCAGGAGGTGATGGGACCAGTGGCCATGATCTTCGTTTTTTTGATGTTGAGCTTCAGACCATATTTTGCGCTCTCCTCTTTCACCCTCAATAAAAGGTTCCTTAATTCCTCCTCACTTTCTGCCATCAAGGTTGTGTCATCAGCATATCTGAGGTTGTTGATATTTCTTCCGGCAATCTTAATTCTGGCTAGGGATTCATCCAGCCCAGCCTTTCGCATGATGAATTCTGCATATAAGTTAAATAAGCAGGGAGACAATATACAGCCTTGTCGTACACCTTTCCCAATTTTGAACCAATCAGTTGTTCCATATCCAGTTCTAACTGTAGCTTCTTGTCCCACATAGAGATTTCTCAGGAGACAGATGAGGTGATCAGGCACTCCCATTTCTTTAAGAACTTGCCATAGTTTGCTGTGATGTAGCAGTAGGCAAATGCAAGGAAGTCAGTGAATCTAATGACTATCAACAAACAATGTGTGGTTTCTTCTGGAAAAAAGTCGATAGAGTGTGGTACTAGAAGCTGGGGTCATTCTGAGAACGTTGGAAGATTCAGAACAGACAAAATAAATATTTTCACACAGCAAATAATTTACCTATGGAATTCGCTATCACAAGATAAAATGATGGATGATTGTAGTTGGGTGACTTTAAAAGGGAGATTTGACAAATTATTGGAGGGCAAGTGTTATCAGTGGCTACTAGTACCCAGTACCAGAGGCAGAATGAAACCGCATTGCCAAAGATCCCTAGTAGGCAGAGTGCTGTTGCATCTGTTTGCCTACTGTGAGAACAGGATGCTAGACTAGATGGTCCTGCATTATACTCCAGCTGCACTCTTCTTACGATCTTAACAGGCAGGCATCCAGATAGACAGCCCTAGTCTTGGAAGAGCATAAAAGGTAAAGGTAAAGGGACCCCTGACCGTTAGGTCCAGTCGCGGACAACTCTGGGGTTGGGACGCTCATCTTGCTTTACTAGCCAAGGGAGCCGGCATACAGCTTCTGGGTCATGTGGCCAGCATGACTAAGCCACTTCTGGTGAACCAGAGCAGCACACGGAAACGCCGTTTACCTTCCTGCTGGAGCAGTACCTACTTATCTACTTGCACTTTGACGTGCTTTCGAACTGCTAGGTTGGCAGGAGCTGGGACCGAACAATGGGAGCTCACCCCTTCGAACCGCTGACCTTCTGATCGGCAAGCCCTAGGCTCTGTGGTTTAACCCACAGCGCCACCTACGTGGAAGAGCATAGTTTTCCCCAAAGGAAAAGTGTGCCTTAGACTGCATCAATCCCTTGAAGGTAAAAACACCAACAGTAGTGGACTTTGGGCTTTCAGATTTCAGTGGAACCCTATGCAATGCCAAAATTTGGTGTCCCGCCCCACTTGCCTTCCATACTAAGTCATTGTTGCAGCGTCTCGCCCTGCAGGGTCCTTTTGGCTCAGCACCCAGTGTCCTGGATATATCCTGCTATTTGTGTATCGATAGTCCATATATAAGGTCTTACATTGAAATTGGTCCATTCTTATTCATTTCACCTCTGTCCTTTTCATTTTTCATTTTTATTTTTACTTTCTGCATTGGTTGGATCTCCCCCCCCCCCAAAAAAAAAGCAATTAAGCACAATAGCCTATCTGCCAAATTAAACTTGAGCTATAGCTAAAGAAACACAGTAACAGTTATTTTTTTTTAAAAAAAAAACCTGTTTGCCACTGACTCCAAGTACCACTTAGCAAAACTTTGGCTGTATAAGAAAGGCTACAAGCATTCAATAATGTAGACTTCCTTTAGCATACAAAATACTGTGAATCCTTAGGCAGTGAACCAGTTGCATCGTAATTTAAATGAGGAACAGTAGCGGATTAAGTGAAGAACCGTCTTCCTAATGCTGTTGTATTTGTCTTCTGCGAACAAGGTTAGTGAAAAATGGCTCTGAATAAACAGGATAAGCTAAGTTCATTATTTTTCTTTTGAGGGTCTTTATTGTATTGTTCTAGCAATTAGAGTGTATGCCACAGTTTGCATTGTTCTCTCTGCCAGGGTGTCTTTGTCAAAAGAAAATTCATGGTGTTTCTTTTTAAAATGGCTATAAAATACAAAACGTTTGGCAGTTGTCAGTTGCCTAAATATTACATACTTTCTGAAATTAAGAAACAAAGAAAATGGCATTTTTATTCATACTAGTTTGCGTGCCTAGGAAAACACAGACATTTTACACAGGAACTACTTTTTTGCAGGTTGGAAATATGGTGTGTTCAACCTTTTACACAGGCACACTGTACAGGTGAAGGGCATCTCAACTCAATTAACAGTGGTTTGTGAGTCCTAAAGTTGCGGGAACCTCTGAATGAAGCAGAGGCATGATCTGCCAGCTACAGTTTGCCATCAGAAACTAGACATGTCTAAGGCCCCCTGTTATACTTTCTTTTAACATTTACAAGCCTCTTGCGGCACTCATCTCACTTTCAGGCCAAGGGAACCAGCATTTGTCCACAGACTGCTTTCCGGGTCATGTGTCCAGCATGACTAAATCACTTCTGGCACAACGGAACACTGTGACGGAAACCAGAGCTCACGGAAACACCATTTACCTTCCCGCCGCAGTGGTACCTATTTATCTACTTGCACTGGCATGCTTTCGAACTGCTAGGTTGGCAGAGGCTGGGACAGAGCAATGGGAGCTCACCACCATTGTGTGGATTTGAACCGCCAACCTTCTGAACGGCAAGCCCAAGAGGCTCAGTGGTTTAGACCACAGTGCCAGAAGCGGTTTAATCATGCTGGCCACATGACCCAAAAAGCTGTCTGTGGACAAACTCTGGCTCCCTTGGCCTGAAAGTGAGATGAGTGCTGCAACCCCATAGTCTTCTTTGACTGGACTTAACTATTCAGGGGTCCTTTGCCTTTACCTTTTAAAATGAGTGAATGATGGAAAGAAGATAAAGTGGTTCTTAAGTATATTTCCAGTAAAAAAAAAAGTTTCTAAATGTATCCCTACTCCACACCTCAAGCAAGCTGGAGTCATTATTATGATTCAATAACACCAATGTCTCCACTGTGGAAAGACGTGTGGATCCAGAATTGGCTTCCACAGTCACTTATGGACTCATTGTTAAAACCGTGTTTATGAAAGACATTCTTACTCAGCTACGAGTGATTGCCAAAGAAGAAGAAAGTAGCTAGTCTGAGAGCATAGCTATGTTGAAATAATGAATGAATTAATGCCACTAGTCTTCTCCCAGGATAACCTCTACTCTTAGAACGGTGCATTTCCTAGCTGAATGACAGAATTGGGACAAACTGGTGGAAAACTGCAATTTGCTACCTCCAAATGTGCCATCGAAACCATACAATCAGCTGGGAGGCAGCCAGTTTTTCCAGCTATGGATCAAAATGTAGGGTGGATAATAGATATAAAGAGACTGCTTTGCAGGCTCTTCACAACCTAGGTCTCTCTGAGCAAGTTCTGAACATTTAATCATTAGTAAAATCAAGTAGAATAATAAATAATAAATAATAGCAGTTTATTTCATAGGAAAATGAAAATGGTAAAGAACCCTTAAGAGCAGTTCTCTGCCTGTTCAGCTGTCATAGCCATATTGACTATGATGGCAATGCAAGCATGAATGAGCTATTGCAGATCATCTGATGTCAACTGAAATATGTTTTCCTGTGGAGACAGTCCACATAAATGGCAAAGAGACACCATGTATTAAGTACAGGAATTATAAGCTATTCCATCCCAACCTGGAATCCAGGTCTGGGCTAGGAATGTTTGAGGAACTTGATTTCTGTAACTTTTGTGAACGGACTTGATCCACATCTCTTGGATGATGAACTTTTGATATCTGAAAAAGTCTGAGCAAGAGCCAGGCTGCTTCATTTCTTGAGATAGGTTGATGCAATTAGGCTTTACGGAGGAGGGAACATACATAAAGATGGAGAAGAAATTTTTCAAAGTTCTATTCCAAAATGAACTTAATCCACTTTTCGTTCCCCTGACAATCATGACAAAGACTTTCATGTGTAATGCATAGGTTTCTGAATTAGTTCAATGAACTTTTCCGAATGAAAAAGTTCTTTCCAAGCATTGCCCTCTGCCAAATGAATTATAATATCCATTGTGGATATTTCAGTCTACTACAGAGTTTGGACTTCTTCTGCTTTCTACCAAACAGGATTTGAACCTGTTTGTCCCAACAACCCATGTAAGAAACCAGGGCACATATATCCCACATCAGTATTCTTCAACCTTTCCTTAAGTAGATCTCCCCCTTTAACCTCAACACAGCATGTGGAATTCCATTTTAAGTTGGTTCCTTCATATATCTTCACCTTAAAACTCACTCTATCTAGAGCTATCTGAATCCATCCTCTTTTAAGGGCTCCTCATTCTTTCTCTTGACCCACATAGGATACAGTAGAGAAAGGCTAAGCAAAAGACGATGGCTAGACACATATTTGACTGCCAAGAAGTTGACAACAAAGGCAACTGTTTCAGCAGAATCTCCAGGGAATTGAATAATAGCAAGACTCTCCGCCACCAAGAGGGAATATAAAATAAACTTGAGAAAGAAAGTAGAGCTCAAAATAGAAATAAAATAAGGCCCATCTCTTGTGAGAAGAGAACAAATGAATATCCTTCTCGTTTTCCCTCTAGAGACCAGGCTAGAATTAAGTCCCTTTCCTTTCAATACTTACCTACGGAGGAAACTTTTCTTCTCCTCCACTCTGTTCTTATAAACTAGAGTACTTTGTTGAGCAATGAGAGAGTTGCTATATTGAACACAGGGGTGGGGAACCTTTACTGAGGCAGGTGGGTGCTGGTTGAAGGCAGAGAGGCTGGTGGGGCTGTGCTCGATTTGCTGTAATGGCCTATCCACTGGGTAATCCTTCTGCCTCAGGTGTGGGGAACCTTCGGTCCTCCATCTGTTGCTGAACTACACTACCAATCAGCCCCAGCAAGGACAGTCAATTGCCAGCGATGATGGGGGCTATACTTCAGCGATGCCTGTAGGGCCATAAGCTTCCCATACTCATTCAGTTTGATCAGCATGCTCCAGGTGTGAATTTCCAAGGATAGTTGTGTTTCGGTTCACCTGTTGCTTTGGAAATTGAGATCAGAGTGCTCCCCTGGTGGTTCAGAGAGAGAAGTGACTGGACTCTGCTGGAAAGATTTCCTGGTTCAGTCCCTCTGGTTGCTGAAACATATGCCTCCCTGGTATCTTCCAGCCATATACTTGCCAACCCCATTTTTTCTGAAAATCCTGAAAAATACAGCACACATATGTATTTATTTGTGCCCACTATTACTTCAGTTAATATTTAATATATATATTTTTTAATGAGCAGCAATTAAAACACCAACATATATGCTGATAAACACATTTATTTCTTCGAGAAAATTAGCCTTTGTAGTTGATCAAGCAACAGGATGCCAAATTAATTGTTTTTCATAAGGGCTATTAATCATGAGGGTGACAATTTCCCAGAATGCAGTTCTGTGGTAACTGAATATTGCCATTCGGTGTGCAGGCAGTTTGAGTCACCACAGTTATTTGCTACAGACAGAAGTGTGTGGACCCTTTTTTGTGGGGGGGGGGGAGATAATCCATATGCTAATTGCTTAGCAGTAATGGCATTTCATGTGTAGACGGCTCAACCGTTAATTGTATCTGTGGATACAATTCAGTGATTTAGGCTTTTTTTAAAAAACTGCAAAGGTTAACTGGAACTTTGTGCTGGTCCCGGGGGGAAGGTACCATTATCGTAGTCAGAGTTCACAAGATGAGAGGCGAGGTCCGAAACAGGGAGCCGGGCGGGGAACAGGAACGCTGGAAGGTCAGAAGCAGGAGGCCGGGCAGGGAACAGGAACACTGGAAGGTCTGAAGCTGGGAGCCGGGCGGGAACAGGAACGCTGGAAGGTCAGAAGCAGGAGGCCGGGCAGGGAACAGGAACGCTGGAAGGTCAGGAGCAGGAGGCCGGGCAGGGAACAGGAACACTGGAAGGTCTGAAGCCAACAACGACGTTGCTCCCGCAACCTGGGACCGGGCTGACTGACCTTTATCTTCTTCTAAGGCCAGGGACGGTCCCGGCCCCCAGGAGCCCCACCTCCCCTGGCCTTAAGGCGAGCACTCCTCCTGGGAGCAACCAGTTCCCTTCGCCTCTCTGCCCTAAGCCTCTGCAGTTCAGGAGAGGCCGAAGGGTTACTGGGCCCCGGAGGAGGCTCACCTGTAGACACTGAGTCCTCAAGCACCTCTGGGGCCAGAATGGTTTCACCTGGTGCCTGCTCCTGAGGATCTGACACAGGTGCAGGCTCCTCAGAATCTAGGCCTTGCCCCAGTTCAGCCGGCCCTGGAGGCGGGGACTCCTGTGCAGGCTGGGATTCCTCTGGTTCAGCCTCTGAATCGGAATCCCAGGCCATCACAAACTTATTGCAAGGGGGGGGGGATATGCTTAACCAATGAATAAAATATACAAGAGGAATTGAATCAAACTCTATGAAAAGTTTAATAAAATAACCAGACCTCTTTCGACTGAAAGGCAGTTCTTAGCGTAGACCCAGATATATGGAAACTTACTGGGTCATAGAATTTTGAGAGCTGAAGAAGATTAAAGATGGATCCAATTTCTACCCTATTCAGAGTCTGGGAAAAGACTCTAAGTTTCAGTAAGTTTACCGGACACAGCCAAGTCAGTTGTTAAATTCTAGTGGCTTATGGGGCCATTTCAGAAAAAGGATAACATGGATATAGCCTGGTCCTGGACATCGCTCAATTATGCTACACCCTCCTTTCATCACAAGAGGAAGGGATATCATTGTTTCCTAATCATGCCATAGAAGACAAGTCCTAAAATGGGGGATAGACATCTGCAGAGCAACTTGTGGAAATGGCATCAGCAGCAACAGCCACACGAGTGAAAGGAAAGTGGTTGGTCTGACCTACCTGTTCCTTCCTGCTAAGCCTCAGAATTCCAGAAATCAACAGGAATAACCAACTAAATGGAGTGCTTCTGTCTGTTTTGCCATAGCCTTATTGGCAAACATGTGGGAATGTTCAGGGATGCAGGAGAGGATATATTGTTTGATTTTCTCCTTTCCAACTTGTGTTAACAAGTTCCACAATTTAGCAGAGCAACATTCCCCTTTTTAAACTTACACAGCGGATGTGTTTGCTCAGGCTCACTAAAGCCTCTAAAACACGTTTTAAAGGTAATTCCCCAATTAGTCCCTCATATAAAGATAACACAGTCTTCTATAAAAGTATAGAAAGAGTTTACTCACACATTCTGTTCACAGTTGGATCCCAGAAGGCAGACTTAGCCTAGAAAAGTAATAGACACCTGGAAACTATCCCATAAGGAGACAGCTCCTTTGTCCTCTCTTGGCTGGAAGCCAAGAGAGCATCTTAGGCTAAGCAGATGTTGCTTCTTCGATGGATGTAGTCAGAGAAAGAGAGATGGCTGACCAGTCCTGCTCTTTTGTTACCTGGGCAGGTTAGGTCACACCCACCTCTAGTCACATGCAAAGGAAGTCTGTCCCAGCTTAGGAGAAATGGGAAGTTCCGACTGGCTGGTCTAGACATCCCCTTTTATGTCCACTCTAGGGATGTTGTACTTGACTGCTCTTGTGTTTCACATCCCACAAAATACCCACCTACCCGCCCAGGTTGAGTTACTGTTTTGTCACAGTTGGGAAAAGTTCGTGATTATTGCCTGTCTAAACTACAATCAGACATGCTTTAGTTAAACCGAATATATATAGAATTTCATAATGTACTAATTATTGGCAGAAAATAAGTGCATTGTCTTACAGCTGACAGTCGAATGCTTTTAAAGCCTGCTAAATATAGTCCTCAGCTGAATTTCTCTGGCATTCTGTGACCACACATATCCATTCAGTTTAGCCGCATAATAGAATAATAAGTTATTTTAATTAAATGGAGGGAGAGAAACAAGATGCAAGTGGTGATACATTTTATTGTTGTGCTGATAAGATTGGTCTTCCCTGTTTCTTCAGAAACATACCTTGGTCTTTCACCTCCTTTGTGTGGTACAATTGAGTCAATAACCATTGTTTACATCTAGCTCTGGGTTACGCAGAGGCAAGACAAGGCGAGCACCCAATAGTCCCTAATTGGACAATTTACAGCTTTTCAAGCATCAAGGCATTCTGGTTGCTTTACAAAGAATGGAATAATTCCAGATGACAACAGCAGCAAAGGCTGTCGAGTCTTAGCTCACTGGCAGAGCCCATGCTTTGCATACAAAAGGTCCTAGGTTCAATTCCCAGTCAGGTAAGGCTACGGAAAAACTCCTGTATGGTTCCCTGGAGAGCTGCTGACAGCCAGTTAGATAATATGGAGCTACCGTAAATGGCTGAAAGTCTGACCAGAATCAGATAGCTTCCTATGGCCCTATACCAGTGATTCAGCCACTGATTTCAGAACTGTGCTGGACTACTGCAGTCAGCCAGCAGATGTGTTGGCCCCAACATGTTGGGAACATCAAATGTTCTTCTTTGGTGGTAGCGAGGCCCCGTGCAGCATTGATTCCTCCCTCCCCTGGTTTCTGCTACTATAGGGGTAGTGGCATCATTCCAAGTGCACCAAGACCAGTCTTCATGTCTTCAAGTTCAGCCTTCATGGCAGCTGGATATCCAAGCACCCATTCTCCAGAAAGCTCTGCTGCATGTAACATCTGGGGTCAGTATTAAGAGGCTCTTCTTATGTTGCACAGTAGATTTCTGATTTCAGGTTCTTACTGTAGGAACAGAGTCACAATATGCAGGTAGGGGTGGGTAGGGGCTTATTGGGTTGCTAGGAGGAGTAAATTCAAGGCAAATTTGAAGGGTGCCTCTGAATTAGAACTGTGGAAGAAAACACATTGAGGGAGCTGAGGTAAAAGGAAACCTTCCCCAAAAATTAGGAAGGAGAGAAAATTTCTCAGAAATTTTAAAAAGAAAGTTGTTACTTTACTTAACCTCATCAGATGGTTGAGCTTTCCCAGCCCCTTCCCCGGGCTTTTAACAACTTTTGCTATTTCTATATATCTACCCCTCTCATAAGAGCACAAAGTTCTCTCTGTAGCTTCCCACAGGTGGCAATTTAAGAGGAATGCCTTGTGTCACCACCAAGGCATTCTGGGAAGTGCGGCTAGCAGAAAGTGGCGCAATGTTCTTTCCTCAGCTTCCCACCAGCCAAAACCTTGTGATGAAAATAGCAACCTCTTACAGAGGAGAAATTTCTCTTCTCTCACTACCAAGAAAGCAACAGAAAACCATCTCCCAAATTTTCAAGAACAGGGTTATTTTCTTTCCTGGAAACCAGGGAGATCAGTCTTATTCTCCACAAAAATTCTGCACAAATTATGAGGGAAACCAAATTAATTGCAATAAGAAGTGTGCTATTTTTTTCTGGGTGGTTTCCAAACACAGATTACAAATTTATCTGAAAGCCAAACTGGAAACAAATGTGAAAGTTCTTAATCAGATGAAATCATTCTATGAATTCCACAGGATTTTAGAAAGGAATTTCAATACGATTAGCAAAATTTCCCAGGAGAGTTGATGCTCCTGTGCTCGATGTAATTCAAGCTAAATAGAGGGGAAACTCTTTTAGATTCTGCATACCCCCCAACGTTTCTGAGAAATCAGGGACATCCTTTTATGTATTTGTAATACCCCTTTTTCCTCACCATGGATTACTGCTTGCACATGTGTGCGCACACATACAACATTACACATTGCTGAATGCTCTTTTCATTTTGTTATATTAATTCCTCCTGCAAAAGTCTGTCTTGCAGTGGCCTCTGAAAGAGGTATGTTTGCATATTGTAACAGAAGGTTCCATCCTGCAGTGGAGCTGCAATAAAATAGCTGTAACTCATAGTGGCTCATTTAGCAATATTTTAGCTCATTTAGCAATATTGTGTCATAACATTGGTCCATGCGAGGCTGGATTATCGGTGGTGCAATATGAGCAATTGGCTCACCAGGGCCCTGCTTGCAAGGGATTCAAATGCTCAGCTTTCATTAAAGAAATAGTAGGCAAATCAGCCTCTTAGGAAGAAGGGACCAAACAGGGACAAATACAGACTAGACTAGACTAGACTAGGGTACGGATAACTAAATGGGTGCTTTGCATAAGTTTCTGGACTCCATCTCACATCAGCCCCAGTCAGCTATCCAATAAAAAGGTATGACAGGAGTTGAAGTTCAACAAGGTCTTGAGGGTGTCATATTGCTTATACCAGGGCTAGGGACAAGTTCCAGAAAAGAGAGAGGATTCATAGTAAATTTGGAGAGTTTGGAAGTATGTATTTGTTTGTACAGTCCATGCAATATATACCATATTTATTTTTAGAAACTTGAATACCACACTTCAGTAATTATTTTTATGTTCATAAAATATTGTTTGAGTGAAAGTGAGAGAGAGATTAGGTTTTTACCACATCTACATTCCGCTCTCCTCTAAACCACACTAAAAGACAGCTTTAATTTATTAAAAGACATACATTTTCAGGTGCATTATTCTAAAAGCACATTTGATCTTCAGCTTCTGATTTATCATGGAAAGCAATCTTTGGCCTGTAAGCTGTTATGCTATGAATAAGCCTATCAACTCGGAGTCTGTCTTTAGATTTTTTAAATGAAAGAAAATCATTCAGGCCTGAATCTACAAAGGTCACTAAATCATTTGAAGAGAGGTTGTTTTGGTGGGAATAAGGCAGGGGAGAAAAATAATTCAGGTCACATCTGCTTCTAAAGCTAACGGTAATTTAGGTGAATTGTCTCGGAGAACACCCAAGTCAACTAGTTTCAATGACGAGGTTCCAAAGAGGTTTCTCAGAACCATTTCTCCACATCCAGCAGAGCAAAGCGGTAGAGGTCTGAGCTGTACCACTTGAGGCTGCAAGGTGGGTGTCATAGTCTTGGATTGCTATATAAAATATCTCCTCCTCTCTTATGCTTCCTTTATTGCAAGATAAAGGAACACACCTTTATTGTTTACAGGAGTGCAGGAGGGGATGATCATTGAAAAATATAATTTCTCTCCAGCAGTCTCAAGTAGCTTTCCTCCTCCACACTTTCTAGAGCAGGCATGTCCAAAATCCATTTTGGGCCCAATTTGGCCCACTGGTTGATTCAATCCAGCCCCCACAAGCAGTTCCTCCCTGCGGTTCTAAAAAAAGGTCAACATAAAATCCTAAAAAAAGGCCAACAACTTTGGTCGGCCCTCATGCATGTTCACCTCATTAAATCTGGCCCTCTTTGAAAAAAATTTGGACACTCCTGCTCTAGAGTAACAGAAGTTTTCACAGAAGCTGCTCTGTGTGCACATCCAGTGTGTGGAGGACATAACAGCACTGTTCTCACTAATCTGTCCCCAATGACATGTGTTGAAAGAAAAGACAATGCAAGTATAGCTACACGTCTGTGGGCTATCCACTCTGTTGGAAACCCTGCACAAATCAGGATTCCCAATTCTGGGGAGCACAGCAGCACATATGTATAGACTCCCCTCTCGAACATTGTGATAAATTGTTTTGGATGAGATCAGCTGATTGCATCTATAATTCTTCATCTTGACATGCTTTTCACTTCTTATTTTATTCATTCGTGAATCTGGATCTGTGAAGTAAGGTGCTGTCGTTGGGTAGTGATATAACAAATATTGCAATTGAATAAGTAACTTGATAGATGGATGCTATGTAATGCGGGTTTATATGGAGACAATATAATCTGCATATTGTCTGTATTTATAGCTTCTAGTAACAGTGAAGAAAAAATATCACCCATTTTCATTTTCTTAGATTGGAATCTAACCGGTATATTAACAAAGTTCAAAACAAATTATACACACACACACACATAATAAAATATAACACCTAATGTAGAGTGGAAAATACTGTGTTAGTGGTTTCAGAACTCATAGGGTTAAGGAGTACTGGATGACGTCTGTCCATTCCTGAGGCGTGACTCAGAAGGAGGGAGGAGTTGTTCCTCACTGCCTGTTTGTCTCTGAAGGAGACGGAAGCAGCCATGAGTGCTCGGAGCCCAGGGAAAGTCTGAACAGTTCTGTTTATTGTTTTACTGCTGTAATAAAGACTGATAAATAAACACACTAATGTCTGGGTGTGTTTGAAACTTTTAAACACCGAGAAGCAACAGCTCCACTGTGTTTACTCTGCATGCGTGGCGAACGGGAGAATCGGAGCAGCAAAGAGGCGCAGCCGCAAGGGAAACGTGCCGGGCTCCAGGACGATTAAGCTATGGCTAATTGGGGTCGTAAACCAATTAGCTACGCCACGCCAATAGGTTATGGAGCACTAATTACTGCTTTGAAGCTGTTGCGACATCGTGCCGGTGTGTTTTGAAGCCAGGAGGCCAAGACGCTAAAGAAAGCTGAGGTCCTGTCTGCGTTCTGAGGCAGAGCAGCTGGCTGGAAGGAGCTGAACAGGAGCTGAGAGCTGAGAGCAGCTGAACACCGGGTGCTGGAGAGCTGACTGGTTACGTGAGTACAGCTGGGGCCCCGGGAAGAAAGATGGCAGACAGCCAGGTCTTTGAGGAAATTCCGTTTGAAAAGCTCACTGTCCAAGGATGGGCAACCTGGTCCAGAAAAGTGTGGGGTTTGTTTTTGGCTACAGGGCTTTGGAATGCAAGCCAGAAGGAGCCACTACCCCTCAATCCAGGTGCTGATGGGACAGACGTTGCAGGCTTTGAGGCTGCGTTGCCTGAAGATAGCCAGCAGAGAATGCAAAAAGAGCTTGGTATGCTGAAAGCATGCGTACACGCATCGCTCTTGCCTAGTTTGGAGGGCATAGAGTCAGCAAGGGCTGCCTGGGAGGTGCTGAGAAGTTTGTGTGAAACTTCAGCAGGAGGCCAGAGCCCTGAGAAAGTCATGAAAAGCCCAGAGATGGCTGAGGCCCTTGTCCCTGAGGTGAAGATCGGGGGGGCTGAGAATTCCAAAGGCAAGTTTGAAAAGTTTTCCACTGAGAGTGCCGGAGTGGAACGCAGTTTCAGCGAGGGCGCGGCTGGCACAGAGAGCTCTTCCGGAAGAAGGGGGGCCAAGCCGGCTGAAAAGAGCCCTGGGCAGTGTTTTTCCACTGGTGATTGTCGACGCTGTTTTGTTTGCAATTCAACTGAACATCTGCGTCGCTCTTGCCCCCACTGAAGCAGGGAGACGAGGCAGGATGTTGTCAAGGTCGCTTCTCATGGGAACCAGCCAGGTTTCCGAGGTAACCAGCCCAGCAAGGGGGCCAGGCGTGGGAACGCGCAATGCAGACGTGCTGTAGACAATGAGGATGCTTATCAACTGACAGCCAGTCTTGCAATGTTTGAAAAGAGCTCTAAGAGAGACAGTGAACTGTGTTTTGTCATCGACTCTGGGGCGAACCGAAATCTGATTCCAGAGACCCCTGCTGTCGAGATGTGGAATTGCAAGGCAATTCCAGCTGGAAAAACTATTCAGTTTGCTAATGGAGAAAAAAAAACCTGTGTCTAACGTTGCAAATGTTTATTTTTCTGTTTTGCAGGAGCAGTTGGAAGTTTGCATCGTACCTGGGATGAAACAATGTCTTTTATCTGTCCCTTATCTGTTGCAGAAGGGGTATAAGGTTTACTTTGAAAACAATGTTTGTACAATCTCCAAAGGAGGGAAGCAACTGGTCAGAGTTGAAAAGGGGCAGAATGATCTCTTATTCTTAAAACGCCTCTAGGGGGTGAGGGGAATGCTGAGAGGGCACAAGCTATGCGTGCTACAGTTCCCACTCATGTTTCATGTGCGTGTGCATGGCACAAGAAGACAGCTCATAGTTCTCTTGAAGAAATTCAGATGTTACAGGAGTGTACCAAAGGTTGTAAAATATGGAAATGTGGAAAAACCCTAAGTTGTAGGGCTTGCAGAAGGGCAAAGGTAAAAGGGTGCAGTTACCCCAGGGTGGACAGGGTAACCACAAAACCTTTTGAGCTTGTGCACATAGATCTGTTTGGTCCCATGGCAAAGCCAAGTCTGGGAGGAGCCAGGTTTCTGCTGACAATTACAGATGATCATACACAGAATTCCTGGACCCATGTTGTCAAATGCAAGGAAGATGCAGCGCAACTGATTAAAAATTGGGTTGCGGAGATAGAACTAAGGTTCTCCACCAAAGTGCAGGCAGTCAATAGTGACCGAGGCGCGCAGTTTACTGGGTCTGCTCTGCAGAAGTTCTTTCACCAGAAAGGGATACATCACAAGGTGACTTCTCCTCAAGAGAGGGGGGTGGCAGAGCTCAGGAGTGAAGCTCTGGTTAAGGCTACACAGGTGTTGCTGTCAGACTTTGGTTTGCCTCCAAGCTTTTGGGGGGAGGCTGTTCGGACCGTGACCTTTACGAATAATAGGTCCTACAATTCAGTGGCAGGCGACACACCATTCTTCATGCTTCACGGAAGGAAACCTCAGATTCACTTCTTCCGTGCGTTTGGGTCACCAGCCTCGGTGCCAATGCCAAAAGCACTGCAAAAGCCAGGTGGACCCAAGTTCCAGAAAATGATCTTCTGTGGATATGAGCCAGCCACTAAAGGATGGAGGTTTGCATATCCGGAAGGTGACCAGACCAAGCTTCTGGTCAGTAAACATGCTGAGTTCTATGAGCAGGATAGTTGGTCAAAGACCCCTGCAAGGCGTGACGTTCTCTCAGAATGTCTGTCTGAGGATGAGGATGAGGGAGAACCAGAGGCTGAACCTGTTGAGGACCAGGTCGCTGACCAGGGTCAGGAACAGGGTGGGGCATCTCCACAAGTTGTTAAAAGAGAGCCCAAGAGTGAGCCTGCGTCTCCTGTTAGCGTAATGCAGAGAATTCGAAGACGCTTTAAGTCAGAGGGGAAATCCTGTGATGCAGAGGACACACCTGCTGACCACAGTGAGTCAGAGGAAGTACCTGAGTTTGTGCCCAGGCGGTCCAGTCGCGCCACAAAGGGAATTCCACCTGAGAGGTATCAGGCCACAGGTGTGTGGGTTGGTCTCGCACAGTGTGAACCTGGAAGTTGTGAGGAGGTTCCACTGGTGCCTGACAAGGATGCCAGGAAGGGGCACAAGAGGTCTGTAAAGGTAAACACCCAAGTCACCTCAGGACTGGACAGAAGAGGGGGTGTTAGTGGTTTCAGAACTCATAGGGTTAAGGAGTACTGGATGACGTCTGTCCATTCCTGAGGCGTGACTCAGAAGGAGGGAGGAGTTGTTCCTCACTGCCTGTTTGTCTCTGAAGGAGATGGAAGCAGCCATGAGTGCTCGGAGCCCAGGGAAAGTCTGAATAGTTCTGTTTATTGTTTTACTGCTGTAATAAAGACTGATAAATAAACACACTAATGTCTGGGTGTGTTTGAAACTTTTAAACACCGAGAAGCAACAGCTCCGCTGTGTTTACTATGCATGCGTGGCGAACGGGAGAATCGGAGCAGCAAAGAGGCGCAGCCGCAAGGGTAACGTGCCGGGCTCCAGGACGATTAAGCTACGGCTAATTAGGGTCGTAAACCAATTAGCTACACCACGCTAATATACTGTACTGGGAAACTTATCCAGTAGAAGCCTTAATATATTTAAAGACCTAGCAAAATGACTTGGGGTTCGCATTGGCTATTGCTTCCCTTCTAATTCTATAATTCTATGCTTCCTGTGCTGCCCAGCTGGAGCAGCCATCTTTTATATTTTTGCTAACAGTGTCCCTGTAAACATTGTTGCATCCTGCTGTAGTGTCATTCCTATTGGGTCTTTCTTTACCAATGAAAAATGAGGCTGGCTGCTGTTTATGGTAGTTCTGTTATTGCTTGAAGTGGCAGTTAAACTGTTTTTTTATTTATTTATTTATAAGAAAGACCGTGGAACTCTCAACCACCTCACCTAAAATAGTAATATTTAAGTTCTGCTTTGAGCCTACCCACACAATCTCTCCTAAAGGGACAAAAATCTCCGGGCTGAATGCTTAGGCCCAACACTAATATATAGTCACTATGGAAAAAACAAAAGCTCTGAAATATATTATCCTGAATCAAAGGGAAATGGGGCAAAAAAAAATCATATATTGTGGCATAGTTGAGTGATATCAGTGGATGAACAGTAGATTAAACAGGGCTAGGACAACATACAAAACCAATGATCATTTACACAAAGCCTGCAAACTGGAAAGATGTCTCAATTGTGGGAGCAGAAATATCTTTGAGCTGTGCAGCAGAGCAGCTTTTCATCAGCTCCAATACATAGGTATAAAATATGAAATCAAGACTTCAATTTTTATGCGATGTGATCAATCAAATTTTTAAAAAGATGTTAGACTCTGACTTGAGAGTCCTGTAGATACTCTGAATGCAGCTGAACTCTTTCAGTTTTAGGTTTCTATTTCAGATGCAGGTGGAATATTTTTGTTTCTGAATCTTATTTAAAAAAAAATACCTGGAGTTGTGGGGATGCAACGTATTCCAGTTATTTTGCTTTGCAGCAATTATAATGATGATGATAATGATAGTGCTAATTATAGATGTAATATTACTTAAGGACCACAAATACAGGCAGGTCTCCCTATCAGAACATAAAATATTAACATTAAAAACTTATGCCCAATTCTCACTGCACAAATGACTGGCCAGCGCCAGCCATTTTGGGGCAGAAACCATGCAAGGAGGAAGATCAGACAAATCATAGAACAGGAGAGTTCTGACTAATCAGCTTTGTATTTTGACTGGAAGAAACCATGGAGGGAGAGATTGGACAAATTAGAAATGTTCCCACAGGAAATAATAGCTGTTGTCAGGTTGTTACGCAAACACACACCTAATAAATGATTTCCTGGGAATGCTTTCAATTTTAGAAGGAAGAAAGGAACAGTACTGTTCTGAGTGGGAAATAAAGGTAAAGTTAAAGGTACCCCTGACCATCAGGTCCAGTCATGAACGACTCTGGGGTTGCTCTATAGGCCGAGGGAGCTGGCGTTTGTCTGCAGACAGCTTCTGGGTCATGTGGTCATGTGGGAAATAGGCAAAAGCAAAACACAAGAACCATGGTCAATAGGATGCTGGTAAGCTGCCTGAATGGGGAACTGTGAAGAACAACTGCCAAGTGATATGTAAAACAGGAAGCCAAGAAGTCTATTGTACATCAGGATCTGAATCAACGTGCAAGAATGGCCACCCAGAAACCCGAATTGCACAATTATTATTTTTTAAGTTGTTCAATGTATATCCCACCCTTTCTTGGAATAAAACTTCTTAAAATGACCTTCTGGTATTTCATCGTTCATATGTAAAATATAATATATGATGAATTAAATTTTTTAATGAGAAAACACCAAAAGCAGGTGAAGTGAAACCACTACTCTAGCTTCCTGTTCAGGGGGCTGTTTTTGCTTCTTGGAAGGCAGAGGGTCAAGGCAACAGGAATGTTGGCATTATGTGAACACAGCACCAGGAGTGTCCAATTGGCTCCGCCAGTGTGTTTGCACCATACTGACCTCCTGCCACCTTGCCCCACCTCACCCCTCCCTCTGTTCCTCCCAGTAAGCAACAGCTTGACTCCACCTCACCCAACCAACTGATTCTATAAACATGTTTTACTCGGTCAACATTATAAACTAGTAAACATTGTTTCCTCAGGAAATTTCCAATGGGACTCACTTCAAAGTAAATGGTGTACCTTGGATTTGCACCATTTGGCCATGGACTGAGTAGTAGAACAGTCTTTAAAACGAACATTTGAAATACAATTTTATTCATTTTGATTGTCTGAGGTTTTACATGGTTTACACACATCTAAACTCTGTAGGAAAATTCATTTCATTTGCATGAGGAAAACGGTTTCATACTTAGCATACAAAATTGCCGAAACTTAGCTCCAGGTCTTTACAAGCAAAATTATTTATAGCTAAAAATTCTGGCAGTACTACTGTAGGAAATATGTCACTCTGCTACTTTATACTTAATCAAATTACACATTTTGGTTCTTAATTAGTTATGTAAGAAAAGTTTCAGAAATATTAAAGGATACAGATGCTTCCAGGTTACCTTCATTCGAGGTGCACTATTGAGCTTAAATAAAAAAGCGAATGAGCAACCATTCAATATTCAAGAACATGGCAGAACTATGGAAACAAGACAGAAAAAAGTTACTGTACAAACAAATATGAATGAGGCCACTATTAGAACAGAAATAGCTCAACTTTGTTTAAAAATGTATTCAATAGTGTCTTCAGTGTAGTGGGCCCAATTGCATTAGACAATTGGACATCCCTGCTATGTTTCAGGGTTTTATTTCAGGATGTCTTTGACCAGAAATGCTGTACTAACATTTGTATTTTCTCACCCAATGTTTTCAGTTTTGTATGTTGGATGATTCACCCTAACCCCCATAAGGATCTTTGAGAAATATCATGAGAAGTGGAGTTTAGATCCCTTTAAAAAGAAATAAAATTCATTCAATTTCTCTCCAACAATTATTATCTTTTACAACAACAACAACCCAAAATAATTCGGTTGATTAATCAACCAGAGCTTTGATTCATTAAATCAAAATTTAAAATTCTTGCATATCTAATATTTAAAGTTCATGAACTCACGGTAAGCAAGATATAGAATTCTAGAGAGTATGTATACAATGGAAAGGCTGGTTATTCTTTTTGATATGAAGTGAATAGAAATGCTCGTTGATGTAGATCTGTTTCTAGATTGAATTATTTTAAATACTCAGAATTACAGTTCAGACAATGTGCTGAAACTGCCATATGATAAACTGGTGCCTTTGAAATCATTTCAGATACTCAATTATCTTCACAAATATGGCAAACACTCTGTCACAATGAATTATGGTTTTCACTTGGATATGTTATTTGGCTTGAATCATTATCAACATCTCTTGCATGAGCAAGTACTTCTTAAAGGAATTTATTTTTTTACATTCCATGTTGATTTCCTTCCTTCCAGGTAAGTTAACAAAGAAAAAACTAAAACATACCGGCCCAAGTGCACTTGTATTTCACAAATATGCGGAAGAAAAAAATAACACTCACACCTGAATCAGGAGTTCATTGGATTGGTTTAGAAACTTCCTACCTTCAAGGAAGTCTTTTGTCATTACAGTGGTACCTCAGGTTACAGACGCTTCAGGTTACAGACGCTTCAGGTTACAGACTCCACTAACTCAGAAATAGTACCTCCGGTTAAGAACTTTGCTTCAGGATGAGAACAGAAATCGTGCTTCGGTGGCGTGGCGGCAGCAGGAGGCCCCATTAGCTAAACTGGTACCTCAGGTTAAGAACAGACCTCCAGAACGAATTACGTTCTTAACCCAAGGTACCACTGTACTTTTATGGGAGATTTTATAGTAAAACCTAACAATGCATAGCTATGCTAGTTAGTAAATGAAGGGGTTAAGGTCCAGAGAGCTGTAAATTCTAGAGAAGGTCACACCCTTTCACCTTTAGAGAGGGAAGAAGTAAGGGCTGTTTTCTGTTCCTTTCTGCCTCCTTCCCTCCTCTCTTCTCTGTGAACAATTTAACTGAACCGACATCTGGGGCTGGGACTCCAGACTCAGACCACGTGCTTGAGACTAACTTTTGTATTATGTAACCATTAATACTTTACCTGTGTTGTTTCTGGTGCAGCATTGAATGATGCATGAGTGAAACCTCTGATTACTGTAAGTAAAGCATTTTAACTTAGTTAAGGTTATGGTCTGTTTGCTCCAAGAGTGGTAGATGTGGAAGAGCAAAATTATAAGTGCTTAATACTGGGGCATTTAAAGTTCTAACAGCCTATACCTCCCAGACTTTGCAAATGCTGCATTTGTTTTCTGTTTTAAACTATGCTGGGGGCTACTTTGGCTAAAGAGTGACTCAAACCCCAGTGGTTTTTTAAAAATTCAGGCAGTTAATTTTTTTATTTTATTTTTACCACACCCAGGATTAACTAGTATTCTGCAGTTATACCCCAGCAAACTGTCTGTCAACGAGCCATGAATCACAGAAGAAACTTGGCATCAGTGGAGCAATTAGGTGATTTTAGACTCTGGACTTAAGAAGAAGAAGAAGAATTTGGATTTGATATCCTGCTTTATCACTACCCTAAGGAGTCTCAAAGTGGCTAACAATCTCCTTTCCCTTCCTCCCCCACAACAAACACTCTGGGAGGTGAGTGGGGCTGAGAGACGTCAGAGAAGTGTGACTGGCCCAAGGTCACCCAGCAGCAGCATGTGGAGGAGCAGAGATGCGAACCCGGTTCCCCATATTACGAGTCTACCGCTCTTAACCACTACACCACACTGGCTGGTGTGTCCCATGTTTCATTATTGGGACACATCTCTTTAAATGGCACGGTGCATTTCTAATGTGCTTCAACATGGAGTAAGGAAGCCATGCAATGTTTGGCAGCCCTTCCACTCTGAACATCTGCCCCAAAGTCTTGCTCTGATGGCACAACTGCCTCTGCTCACTCAGGCATACAAGGGATCAACCAGCCCTCCATCACAGCCTGGTGTGAACTGAAAGAGTAATGTTCTCCTGTCGTTGGACACTTAAGTAAGATTAGTAGTGGGGTCAACTTGCCTTTCAGGGAAGCATCTCTATAATTATTGATCTGCCTGCTAAGAATGCTACAACAATAACAGCAGCAGCAGCAGCAGCAGCAACAGAAGCTTCTAAGGAGTGCTTTCATACCCTGGATAGCAGTTGGAAAACCTCTGATCTAGTGTGTTCTGTAGTCTTCTGAAATGTTTTGTTTTAATTTTAAGATAGCTATAGAACAATTTTTTAAAGGAAATACATTGGTGCCAGCTTGCACAACATGTGACTGACCAAGCAAAATGCAGCCCATGTTAATTGGCCACCAGAGACTCAGTAAACTTTTTGTTCCTGCTGTTTTCCTGGAACTGCAAAAAAGATGGAGTTGTCGCACACCTGGCTGGGGAAAAGTGTCCAGCTTATTAGGACATAGCTTGTACAGGCCACATTGGTGATTTCTGCTAAATCTATGAAAACCAGAGAAAGTTGGACTTCCAGTATTCAGTGGATGGAGAGTTTTTGCCTATGCATGAAGTGCAGTGATGAAAAGTCAACCAATCTGTCTATTGACTCACTCTGTATCCTGGGACAAGGACAGATACCCTGCCTCTAAGAAACGGGCCACAGAGATATCAACAGCCGCAGTAAGAGCTGCTTTGCATATTCTGAAAGGTAGAAAAAACAGACTCACATTTTCGCTTTTCACACTTCTGGATAAAGAGATTAAAAAAAAAACTTGTGGAAGAATGGTGGGACATAGCTATAATTCATTTATTCTGTATTCAGTGTCTAAGACATTCAGCAATTGTTCTATATTTAGGTCGTCTCAGAGAAACTGCTCTGAGCACTGAGAAGTAGTGATAAATTTCAAGGCGAATCGCACAGAGAAGGCCAAGACTCAAGCAGCAACCAAGGGCAGTTAGTGGGTTCACTGGGGGACAGTCTAAGCACAAACACTTCCACTCACTGTTCCTCGCTGTCACAACTGCTCCCTCCGACACATTTGGGGTTAGGCTTTTGCAGGCCAGTGTGTGGCACCACAGCCTTTCCCCAAAACACACCCTTCAGTAGCCCTAGTGCAAACCCTCCATCAGCGTTCTGCCTGGCTGCAATGTGACCTCTGGCTTGTCTGTATGGAAGATGGAGATGAGGGTATTTAGAAACTAGGGAAAAATCACATTTGTTGTTTTGCTGATATTGCCTCTTCCCCTGCCCATCACTGCCATGTCCCCTGAAAGGTTTCCTAGATGGGAACATGGCCCTTGATCTCTAAATATTTCACCATTCCTGACCAACAGTTTTAGTAACTACCATTGTACACCAGTGGTAGGCTCTCTCGTATCTTCCTTAGGATACTTTCCCTCTTTGTATCTCAGTCACTACACATTTGCTCTGTTGTCCCACAGTTTGGGGGCCACAGTTATATCTTTTCTATTAGCCAATCTGCTTAGGAATATCAGTGTAAATCATTTGGAGCATGGGGGGAAAGAGGTGAAACAATTCTTAATAGGATTTATAAATTAAATGAACAAACCAATCCCTATGTCAGGAATGAGAGACTGTCACAAGTCTCTTGGAAAATGGAGCATCTCAGAGAATCATCTGGAAGTCATACTGGATATCTCTCTAGCCATGACACATTTAAAGTGCCAAGGTCAGCAAATTTGAGGAGATGGGGGCACGTGGATATTCACCCAAACCTTAAAAGTTCAGATTTGGAAACAAATGAATAAGTGAACAAAAAAACAAAAATCCCTTCAATTTAATAATTCCATGTTGGCAATACCCCTTAGGGTGCTTACTCAAAATCACTTGACAAAGATTAATTATCTCATAGCTTCCCCTTAAACTCCCTGTCAAACTCACAATCCCATATTTCAGTGTGTGTTTATGGTTGAAGTGGTCATTATCTTGTGTGAATGAGATTGCTATGCTATAGTTATTATTACATAGAAAGTAATATTAATGTCTTAATTGACAGTTTCTTTCTTTCTTTCTTTCTTTCTTTCTTTCTTTCTTTCTTTCTTTCTAGTCCAAAGAGTGCATGAATGAACCTTTCAAGAATATTGTCCCACTTCCTCCTATTAAAGGGTACTCCTCATATCAGATAATCATCTCAATAATGACTTTTTGAAGTATGCAACTCTCCTTCCACACAGGAAACTAAAACTGAGAAAGTGTTGTTTGCCTTTGTCCCTTTGCCTGTCTTAGATCCCAGGAACAAATGATCCTATGTTCTTCAAATCTAAGATGCTAAGAACCACTGTATCAGATAATTGGAAATGTAAAATTGCCAGCCACCGCTCTGTAGACCAGGAAAATATATTGGTCCATAGTTCATCAACCAGGTTAATTCCAGTGTACAACACAGTCTGAAGTGTATATATCACACAGACACAGGATAGCATCCATCCACTAAATGAGAAGAAACTATCCCACTAAGTCTAAAGTTATTTCTCAACCAACAGAGAATGGTATCCTGGAGGAGGATCCTAACAGCTCCCCTAACAACCTGAGTGGAAGGTCATACAGCTTTCTCTGTAGAGAGGGAAGTGAAATAAGTTTGCAAGTATTCCAGTTCTGACATTACTTGCATCAGTTTTGTCTGACCCTCCTTTCAAGGGAAATTAGTAGGAAAGGAAGCCTCAAGAAACGAGTGCTACCTCAGCCTGGTGAGAACTGGGGTTAAATAAGTTGAAGTTCTTGTTATTAAATATACCAAGAAAAAAGCACACCAAGAACTCAGGCCAATGTAAGTTTAAATAGTGGGAGTGGTCCCTACTATTGAAACTTACATTGGCTTGAGTTCTTGGTGTGCTTTTTTCTAGGTGAGAACTGGGAACATCCACCACTGTTTGAGAGAAACAATGGCTAAGAGCTACCTTTGAGAGAGGACTATGTGTTTTCTTTTCTCTTTCTTACTCTGCTTTTGTTCTATTTTGGATTAGTTTCTTTTATCTTATTCTATTATGAAAAAGATTTAATAAAATCTTATAAAAATATGTCTGTCAGGGGAAAGCATGCATAAAAAAGCATATATTAGAGATAATAACATTCAACAATGTATTATATAATGGGGAACTGCCTGGGAAAGCACACACTCAAAAGCTGATCTATTTTGATGAGGACTTTTTTTATCTCTCACTGAATTTAGGAGTGGAAAAAATAGAAACGGAGAAACCAAAACTGACAGATCCATCCATTCCTTCAACAGGGTCAGTCCACACATAACTCAAGGCGAAAAGGAGAAATGAGCTGAGAAGAAGGCACATTTGGCAAACCCTCACCATGATCAACTCCCTCCTGGAAACCTATGTCCCCACTATAGAAGGACGTGTGGATCCAGAATCGGCCTCCACAGTCACTTACGGACTCACTGTTAAGACCATATTCATGGAAGACAATCTTATTCGGCTACAAGTGATTGCCAAAGAAGAAGAAGAAGATTTCTGAGTAATTAAACAAGGGTCTTGGCATTTATGAGTGCCCCCTTTTTATTGCACATAACATCCCTTGTGTAAGCATACAGCTGTTCTTTCTTTTTACTTTAAAGCAGCCTTCCTGAACCTGGTGCCATCCAGATGTTTTGGACTAAACTCCCATTTACTCTGACCATTAGCCATGATGGCTGGGCTCATGCGGTTTAAAGTGCAACAAAACTTGGAAGACTAAGTTGAAGAAGGTGGTTTTTAGTTGTTCTTTTCAAGCAGTGCACTTGCAATTCATTAATGGCTAACATTGCCTAGATTTGTGCATAATAATAATAAATCCAAAAGGAACAGAAAAATAACACATTTCTTCGTGCCAACTAAAAACTGTGAAATGTTGAACCAACCATTGAGTTTCACAGAACTCTTCCTAGGATTCTGTTTTAAAGGGTGGTGGAGTTGAGGTGAAGCAAAAAAATATGTTGCTAATCGGGTATGGTAGAAACCTCACTTGCAATGTGCTACTAGTTAAAAATGAAGGTTCAGGGAGCTCTTTGCAGACTAAGGTTGTGCCCAGAGCTTAAAAACAGATTTAGCACCATAGAATTGTGAGGCAAAGAAGGAATGGCTGTGCTCTCTTTGAAAATAAAAATATTGCATTTAATGTTGAGCCTGAGGAAAACATCTCTGAACAGTTATGTGTCCATATTTGGAATAAAGAAATGAAATACTTGTATTGGGCTAACCATGTTCACAACTGTATTAAAATTCTAAATATATCATAGGCAATCTGCAGGGATACTAACAGAAATACTAACATCTGTGTTCTTGAGCGACCTTGTGACCTCCTACCCTTTCCCAGTACCTATCCTTCAGCTCCTAGCACATTCTCTACGCGGCAGTCCTCAAGGTCTGTCACTCTCCCAATAAAACATCTGCCAATACTACATTCACAACTAGGGATGTGAAAATTCTGACAGAAATGAGAACCAGAGAGGAAGATGTTGATGTCCACTTATTCATCCCATGTCTAGAATGGAAATCAGTTGGTGAATACAATCTATATTCACTGATAGCATTGCTTTTAATTCACAAACAATTTGCATGGTGTTCCTTTTGTATTTGTGCTGGTCCTGGGGGCTAGCCAAGAGGTGAGGTCCGAGTCCAGTCCAGTCCGAGGTCGATGGTGCGGTATGGAGGCTGTCCATGAAAGCTGTAGCTAGGGTCCAAGGCAGGGAGTCGGGTGGGGTCAGGAACTCTGGCAGAAGAGCAGGAACAGGCTAGCAACAACGTTGCTCCCGGAACCTGGGACTGGGACTGACTGGCTTTTATCTGCTCTGAGGCATAGGGAAGCCTCGGTCCACAGGTGACTTGCCTCTCCTGGCCTGAAGGTGAGCACTCCTCCTGCAGGAACTTAGTTCCCTCCGCCTCTCTGCCCTGAGCCTCTGTAGCTCAGGAGAGGCTGGGGGGGGGGGGTTACCGGACCCAGAGGCAACCTCCTCTTCCCCTGATGGGGCTGAGAGTGGAGCACCTGCAGGCAATGGGTCCTCCATCACCTCAGGGGCCAGAGCAGACTCAGCTGGTGCCTGCACCTGAGGATCCAGCACAGGTGATGACCCTTCAGGCTC
Organism: Podarcis gaigeae; assembly: GCF_964106915.1. Taxonomy (NCBI): domain Eukaryota; kingdom Metazoa; phylum Chordata; class Lepidosauria; order Squamata; family Lacertidae; genus Podarcis; species Podarcis gaigeae. The sequence goes on along the minus strand of NC_139685.1, from coordinate 16,938,431 downwards.
AGGCCCTAGCCCTGGCTCAGCTGGTTCTGGAGGTGGGGACTCCTGTGCAGGCTGGGATTCCTCAGGTTCAACCTCTGAGTCCGAATCCCAGGCCATCACAGTATTGAAATATATGAAGTGGGATAATGTAAGACAACATAATAAATCACATAACTTACATAATTATGCCACAGAGGACAGAGAGATGAAGAATGTAGTTTTTGGACTGCAGCAGAACAAAAACAGGACTCTTTATGAGAGGCCTAAAATTGGGGTTCTTTTCTGGTTGTTCACCAAAAATGCATGCAATTAATGGTCCCAACACAATACTAATGGAAGGGGTTCTGGCAATAATAGTTGTAATCCTCCATTAGCTTCCCCAATTTTTCTAATTCCAAAAACCCCTTGTACAATGTCCTGGTGTTATCTGATGACTTTACGGAGCTCAGTTTTGAGCAGCATAGGATCACACAATGTAATGTCTTTTTCTTGAATCCTAGCTCCATAATCCCTATTTAGCCAAAGTTTTCCTTAACAAGCTTGATAAATAGAGCTCTTCAAAAGAAATCTGTCTGAGCACTGCGGTATTGTTTTGAACACTAGTAATGCTCAGTAGATGCCTTTCATGAATAAATATTGAAGCCATTTCTAGGGAATTTCATGTTGCCAATATTCTTCAGGCTGAATTAATCTGCATTATTTTTTTTTTTAAAAAAAAAACCTGTTCTGAAGATGCAGTTACCTTTCCCTCATATGGGATGTTGCATTTAAATCATTATAATAATACAAAATAGTGAACACACCAATAACTCATCATTTTTCAATGAATGCAAAACTCCTTGTTATTGCATTTTTTTTCTTCACATGTGTGACTGAAGATACTAACATTTTAGCAGCATCACCTCTATCCAAAGATCAAATAATTATACTGGTTTTCTACTGCCCATAATATTCCATGCACTTGATAAATTCTATGGAAGTTTGTGTGATAATAAGCTTGTTTGTGCTGAAAGTGCCGCAAGGCTCTTTGTTCATATTATAGAGATTTCTGGGGCATATTTCAGGGATAATACACAGCTCATGTTGGGTATCACTGTTCCCCAGCATGAACTAAGAGGAAACCCTGGTATATTCCTAAAGTTCTTAAATATTTGCATTTTCTAGGCTAGGCAAAGATTAGTAGTAGCAGACATATATGACTTTCAGGATAGTATATCCACAGTCGCTGATCTCATTGAGGAATTTCCAATAAGCTTCCAGGAAACTAAAGATTGTCCCAGAGCAGAGTTCAAGAACCACTGCATTACAGAGAATTTGACCATGCTTAAATAATACTGAGTATTTGCAGATTTACTGGATTTTCATAAAACTGAGTAATTAAAGTATGCATGGGGAGGGGTGTCATTATTATTATTATTTAAAAAATCTCTGTCTCTCTCTCTCTCTCTCTCTCTCTCTCTCTCTATATATATATATACAAAGTTGAATCACAACAGAAACTTAACACTGCTTATTTAAAATAATGTCAAAGTTCAAACCTGACAGATGTTGAAATATTTTCACTTAAAAGGAGCCTGTAATTTATATTCCTCGACAACAGCTTTAATTCAGATTGAGATAATCCCAGCTTTTCAGATACAGACCTCTAAATAAGGCTTGGAAATGTCACAATGACATCCAAGAAGGGCATTGCAGAAAGCTAAAGCTTTAGAAATTCAGAAACTGGATATCATCACAAATGCGCAGTGTAAAGTATGTCTGGCAGTACTTCCCCAAAGAGATTTTTCCATACAAACTTGATGTGACACACACAAAAGAGTAAATTATAAAATAAAACTTTGCAAACAATAAGTTGTCATGTGCAAAACACATGAGAGGGGAAAAAAAAATCTTTTCTGGATAGTCAACATGGCTAATTTATTGATGTTTACATTCTGAGCACAACAGAATTCTGTCTGACTTTTATTGAATGTCTACCATTTAGTATACTGGATCCAGAAAAGAAGAGATTGAGGTGTGATTCAAATATATAGAAATAACACATGCAAATATTTCCTGGAGTGTAAAACTTTGTACTGCAGGTATGATTATCATGTTTGCCATTGCTGCCCTCATTTTCAATCACTGTGCATTTAAAAAAAAACAACTATCATGTCCCAGAAAGCAATGTTTGCTTATTTTATTATAGCCTGTGTTTTCTTTATCTTTTTGAAAATAAAAAAGCAGATGAAATATGAAATAGAATGGCTTTGTAATTTTCTTAGCATACCAACAGAGGAGTTCCATTGCTTGTTAGTTTTCTATCTTTTCAGGTCAACTATTAGGGCAGTTTCAATACCAAACAAATTTAGGTTCTCAGTTTGACTAGTTTTCTCAGTCAGGGAAAAATACAATTCTGGTATTTCTTGCCAAGCTCCACCCTCCCTCCTCTTCCACCATGTAGAATCTGAAGCCAACATTGTAAATCTGAATAAATTGGAAGTTAACAGCCCTTGATCTTTACAATGTGACCTTTCTAGTCGAAACAAAAAAAAAAAAAAAATTCCTTCCAGTACCACTTTAGAGACCAACTAAGTTTGTTATTGGTATGAACTTTTGTGTGCATGAACATTTCTTCAGACACAGAGGGCAGCAATGGCAAACATGATAATCATACCCACAGTTCAAAGTTGTACAATCCAGGAAAGATTTACATGTGCTATTTGCATATATTTGACCTTTCTAGGTAAAGGTAAAGGGCCCCTGGATGGTTAAGTCCAGTCAAAGGCGACTATGGGGTTGTGGCACTCATCTTGCTTTCAGGCAGAGGGAGCTGGCATTTGTCCACAGACAGCTTTCTGGGTCATGTGGCCAGCATGACTAAACCGCTTATGTCACAAGTGAACACCGTGATGGAAACCAGAGCGCACGGAAATGCTGTTTACCTTCCTGCCACAGAGGTACCTATTTATTTACTTGCACTGGCGTGCTTTCGAACTGCTAGGTTGGCAGGAGCTGAGACAGAGCAATGGGAGCTCATCCTGTAGCATGGATTCGAACTGCTAACCTTCTGACCGGCAAGCCCAAGAGGCTCAGCTGTTTAGACCACAGCGCCACCTGCACCCCCTTTTCTAAGCAATGCTAGTGATGTGTGAATGAAACAAATAGGGACTGGATAGCTCCAGCTTCCAAGCTTTTAACTTTGCTATAAACTACAAATCATCCATTTCTTCATTTCACACCCACCCACCCACCCACCCACAAAATAGGACATTTATATGAAAAGACAAACTTTTGGCTACCCACTCAAGACACAACCAATGGAGAGCTGCAGTCAGTCATGGCTTTCCAATAGGAAGATCTGTATGATACAAATCTTTGCAAATAGTTTGTTGCTTCCACAATTATATTTTTAGATATACACATGGCAAACACCTTTAAAATTTAATGTGTGAAGTGGCCTTTAATGATCTGCTGATGATATTCCAGTGAATATCATTAGAAGCACTCAATTTACTTATATCTATATCTACACATGCAAACACCCCTGACAAATAATTATTAATTCCACAGGTAAATGTGTGGAGTTATGACAACCCAGCCAAGAAGAGTGATGGCCACTAATATAGAAACTTCATTTTAATAATACAGTGGTACCTTGCAAGACGAATGCGTCGCAAGACGAAAAACGCGCAAGACGAAAGGGTTTTCTGTTTTTTGAGTCGTTCCACAAGACGAATTTCCCTATGGGCTTGCTTCGCAAGACGAAACATCTTGCGAGTTTGTTTCCTTTTTCTTAAAGCCGCTAAGCCGCTAATAGCCGCTAAGCCGCTAATAGCCGTGTTTCGCAAGACGAAAAAACCGCAAGACGAAGAGACTCGCGGAATGGATTAATTTCGTCTTGCGAGGCACCACTGTAAGAATAATGAAAAAAAGAGAAAAATATATACAAAACTGGCATAAAAAGCAACTGAAATTGGACAACTATTAACTGAAGAAATACAAGGAAGAATGCCTGCAAATCACAAATAATCAGGAAAGCATAAATATAAAGCACAACTTTTTGAATAAATAAAGCTCTTAAAAGAGCCATTTGAAGCAAATTTTGAGATTTCTCTTTAAGCAAAACTACTGAACCAAACCTTAAAAAGTTTACACCTCTCAGCCTTCCTCAGAGTGGTTTTGCATAACTTCCCAAAAAACAGGGCTAACCCCCTTGTGAATCATCTGAACAGGCACTGCTGCAAAGAAAGCAAATCCTGAGACTCCTTTAAGTAACCTGTTGATTCAGCATTCATCCTGATTTGCCTGAACAAAATACACAGGGGTTAGTCTATATCTGGCCTGTATTGATCATTCGCTCTTATTTATGGGGGGGGGGGCAGTTATACAACGAACATTCATCCTACTTTGCTTGGGGGGGGGGGTCATTTGTTCATCACTCACTTTCCAGTGCATTTGCCCATGACTTTCCTAACCACAAAATGTCCGTTGTTGTTTTAAGTGGAATTGTTGCGCCAGGACAGCACAGCTCTTTAATGTACTACACAAGCCTAAATTTACAGCACGTGCTCGAATTCCTCCAATAGCATCCTGGCAGTCTGGATGCAGTCCTGAGCTGATCTACACTGACCATTTTAACGTTATTGGAGCAATATTAGATATATCATTCTAAAACATCACAGGGCATACTTGTAAAAAAAAAAAGTGTTTCTTACCTCCGTCAAAAACGCTGTCTCCCTACTGCTAGTTGCTGGTTGCTCTGCAGTGCCCTCTGGGGTTACATTTTTATAATGAATTATGAACATTCAAAGTAGAACATCATGTGGCTGTATGTGAGGAGATTTCACCCCTCCCATTCCAAGAATCTGCTGATGTTCTCTGCTGATTCTCCAGAGAGGAGGGGGGCGGTTTCTGCTCACTACTTATTCCGCTCCAGCCTCACATCAAAGAGTGAGACTGAGTGTTAGAGAGAGAGTGTTATCTCTGTATAGATAAGGTTGCTGCTAAGTGCAGCTGCAGACACTTAGTGCAGTTCAGCTTCTCCATTTAGCTCTGTATATAGTTTGTATGATAGTTGTAGATAGAATAAAAGTAGTTATTCTACAGAGCTGTTCTCCGAGTGGTTTATGCTCTGCTGTACTCTGCTGTGCAACGACTGTCTTTGGAAGTGAATCTGGTCTCACAACTCTGAGTTGTGAGTCCACAGCACTTTGACCTGTTCCTGTGCAGAAGGTGGTCTCTGGAAGTGCTACCCCAGCTCGCCTGGCCCAGTCGGGGCTGAAGTGGATGAGTCCAGTCGGTGGCACTGGCTCAAGGACGATGCTGACAGTATGATTATCAAAACCCTTCCTTAATGTTAAAAACCATGAGTGTAGATCTGCCGCTGGTAAGAATGGGCAAATCAATATATTTCCATCCTGTGTCATTTTTTGCATGTATGCACCCATAGGTGTGTTCTGTTCCATATCTTTGTTGACCTGTGTCCCAATTTCTGAAACTTCACATCTTAATGTTTTCCAAGCTGAAGATGTCATTGGAACATTTTGGAAGTACAAAATCTGGTGAGCAACTAAACTCAAATCCACACATTTCTCTGGGAGGTGTAGCTCATGTCTGTTTGTATCAGAATTAGCTGAGATCTAATTCCTTAAGCACTGGCAGTTTCGTTGGACTTTGGGCTGATGTCGCATCTTCTGTGATGCTGGAAACACCAGAAACCTTTCATGTGCCTTTACAGGAGATTGTCCTCGTCCCTCTTAAGAGTTACACCATCCTGAAATCCGTGAACACAAACATCCATAAATCATAAGATCTTGAGAAAATATGTGCTGCAGCGTGCTTGCTCTTCAGAAGAACATGATGCTTCACAAAAGATTATTTCTTGAAATGACATATCGTTTGCTTCCCAAGGTAGCAGTTAATCACTCGAGTGCACATGGACATATTCCTACATCCTTCTGCAGGCTATGTGGGCGTCCCTGTGGATGTACACAGTATGTCCTATATATAAAAAAATAAATATCAGAGAGCTTTTTTTTCTTTAAAAACAAAACAGTGATTCATTCTACTGCAGCTTGTATAACATGATAACAATAGGGAGAGGCTTGCAAAGCCAGACATTTATTGGCACCCAAAGATATATAGTATTACATAAAGGTCAGACACCCACAATATATTATTGCTATGATATCTGAGCAAGGATCAACCTGTTTACATTACATCTGTTTACGGATTATTTAGTAAAAGGTAGCACATAAATCACTGGCTTATTTCTTACAGAGGTTCTTTTGAGCCTCTGCTCACAAACACTGGGTGAATGCAGCCTTATACTGCAAAGGGGGAGCTTCTTGGGCAACAGGGAGGGTATGATTATTTTCAAAAAGTTAATTCTGTGGAACCTGTTATTTACTGGAAGCGGACTGGGGGTTCAGATCAGTTCACAATGGACTCACATTTCAAATGGAGAGAGTTCATTTCTGAGCTCCCCGATCCTGTTGGAAAATATCACACTATCACTAGGTCTTTCAGTGTCAGGTGGAAGAAAACAATCATCTCGCTTCGTGGATGGGCACTGCCCATGGGGTATCTTCAAGAGGAATAGCTAATGTGACTAATATTCCAGTTTTGAGCAGATGACATCCAGTAAATCCACAGTGTGGAGCTAGTTTGCTCCCCATAAGGTTGTGTTCAAGAGCAGCATGTCCTTATGGCACTTTGTCTTCAACAGATGCGTGTGTCAGAGGTAGGTTAGCTCACTATCTTCTTTCCCAGATTAATTAAGTCTGGCTGCTCAGCAGTGGGGCTGATACCCAGGGTCCCACCACACAACAGAATGAATGGAAGGGGATGCAGCAGAAGTGGCTCAGCGTTTTCTTTTAAGAGTATATAAAAGTAAGAATTATCCATCTCAGAAGAGCTGATTGGCTTGTGTTTCTTTCTGTTGCTTTCCTGAGTGTGTTCCCTGATTGGCCATGAGCAGTGACTTAAGCAGAAATGCACAGGAAACCTCCCCTGTGTGAGGCTAAAAATTGGTGCCCCAAAATGGATCTGCTCAATTATAGATCTTCTCAATTTGGCATCCCTTCGGCTCAGTGCCCTGTGCAGGGAAAACGCTCACACTGCCCTAAATTTGGCACTGCAAGGCTGGATCAGTGACTCACACAGAGATATAGCAGGCAGCCTCCCTGTGTGCACATATCCTATGGATTCATAGAAACAGAAATTAATGGTTTCATTAATTTGTTTATTGCAGGGATTTAGAAGTCCTGACTTTCAGCACCAAAGTGCCCAGCATTACTGATCTAGAGCAGTTTTGAATTTATTTTCCTTCAATAAGGGTCCAGCTATTTAGCTGTGGGAGACCTGTGATTCATCAACATTTTATTTTAATCAAGTAAGGTAAAGGTAAAGGGACCCCTGACCATTAGGTCCAGTTGTGACTGACTCTGGGGTTGCGGCGCTCATCTCGCTTTATTGGCCGAGGAAGCCGGCGTACAGCTTCCGGGTCATGTGGCGGGCATGACTAAGACGCTTCTGGCGAACCAGAGCAGTGCATGGAAAAGCCGTTTACCTTCCCACCGGAGCGGTACCTATTTATCTACTTGCACTTTGACGTGCTTTCGAACTGCTAGGTTGGCAGGAGCAGGGACTGAGCAATGGGAGCTCACCCTGTCGCGGGGATTCGAACCATCAACCTTCTGATCGACAAGTCCTAGGCTCTGTGGTTTAACCCACAGCGCCACCCATGTCCCTTTAATCAAGTAGAGCTGCAGTATTGGGGGGGGGGGGCAGCAAATGCAGTGGGTCAGTATTGTAGGGAGTAGGTGCCTAATCCTTTATTTGGGGGCAATCTCTTCCTCTATTGGTTTCTCACCGGTAAGGGAGAAGAAATGTATCCCCCCCCACAATGCAGATGGGAAGGGGACTGATTTAGATTTGAAAACCAGCCAAAGAGGGAGGGTGAAGCACCCCAAGTCCCAGTATTGCTCTGATTAATATTAAACTCCACACATACAATGGCAAATTGTAGTTGTAGGGTAGGGGAATCTTGGACCCTATAGCAGGTAGTTTGGCTCTAAAGCCTTCAAGGTTTCTCCGGACTGTTCCTGGGGTACCATGTCTACCTTGTTTGGTTCAACAGATTAGTTTGCTGATTCCATGTTTGTCCTATAAAATAAGACAAATGTTATGGTTAAAAACAAATTGCAAGGTTTCAAACTACACATAACTCCCTGTACCGATATAAATTAGGTAGCAGGGACAAGGATTGTGAATTCTTAAGTGCCATGTGCAAATGAAATCTGCAGAAAGCCAAACCCCCCACAATTCTTAGCAAGCTGCCACATGCAAGTAGGGTAACATAGCTTTCTATTCTGTTAGCAATTTCTTTGTGAACCATCTATAATAACTACGCATTGCTTCCCTCCCTCTGCCAGAAATAAATGCATTCAGTGTTTTTACGCACACACAAAAAGCCTTCAAAATACTTTACTCATTACATCTTGGGCCAGTAATTTGCAAGTGTTTCCTACAATTGCTGTATTGTGATAAAAAATAAAAAAATAAAACATAAACTCCCTTACTGGATCTTTCCAGAGAGAACAGTTCAGGGACAGATTCAATTATTATTCGGGATAACCTTGGATCAATTTGTCATGCTCATATAATTAGAAGGGCAGATGAAACTAGAATCTGACTCAGGTTTTTCTAAGGCAGGTTTAGAAAAGGTTAATGAGTGAGGTGAGTTGGTCTGGAGAACCTTGAATACCCAAGGGATTTCTTTAATTGAGATTGCCTGACACCAATATGCAATATCAGGTGTGCATTCAAGACGTATGCCAAATGGTAGCCTTGATTAGGATTGTAGGCCAAATTCCCTCAGCGTAGAAATTTGGGGTCTGAAAAATGTGTGCTCATGCTCCAATGTTAGTGGGAAGTCTAAGGAGAATTGGCATCATATCTGCCCTGTATTCATTCTAGGAGTTTCTGTATCATTCATAATAAAGCAAACCAAAAATCCTTGGCAGTTAGACCCTTTGGGATGTGTCAATAAGCAAGTTGGAGGAATCTTACAAACCTATTAACCTATCTTGAAATACAAAATTCTTCCACAATAGGTTTTCCCCTACAGCTAGTGGCAGGAGGTTCCTCAGTCGCCAAGGCACCATTCGACAATTGGTCCGCTAGTTCAGTACTGTCTACCTTGCTGACTGGAAGCAACTTTCAAGGGCTTTAGGCGGAAATCTTTAGAATTGAACCTGGAGACATCTGTATGCAAAGCATGGGCCTTGCCACTGAAATGTACAGCCCTTTCCTTAGCTCACTGGTGCTGGAATCAGTGAGCTGAGCTGAGGAACTGGGATCTCTGACAGGCTGCAATGGGAGGAGGGCTTGGGGAAAATTGATCAGCAAAAAAACTTCTCTAGCAAGCTGCGATTGGAAGAAAGTGAGCAAAACTAATGTCAAATAATTGGTTCAGAAAGTGAGAAGGAACTTCTTCCAGGGTTGTGCATCAGCAAATTCCAGAGATGGAATTGCTCTTTTTCTGCTAAAGAATTGCATTTTGCCTGTTGGAGCACTGTTCCTCTTCAGCGAGAAGTCACAGCTGAGTTCTCAGCAGCTTTATACTGCTGATATCTTGATTTGTCTCTGTATCTCATGATTTTCTCTGCACAAGCGAAAGAGAAGAGGTGGGTTTTAGAAATCAGGCATTAAGGTGAATGATGGATCACAGCAGCTCTGATGAATGAAGCATGGAAAGTGTAGTGGCCTCGCCGCTGAGAGCAATCACTTGTAGCATTTAATGATACTGTTTCAGACTGAGGAATAACTCAATGCATCTCAAACAATTAAATGTAAGAGCCCCTGACTGATCACATGCAGGTGGAGAGACCGATTGCCTCCATATGTATTCACTCCTAGGCTGTCAAAAGATGCAATGCCAAAAAGCAAAATGAAAAAAAAAATAATGAAAAAGAACCCCACAATGTTCTGTCCAGTATTATCTTTAAGAAACACTTTTAGGGCAATCTAGCCACTGTTAAAGGGACGCAGGTGGCGCTGTGGTCTAAACCACTGAGCCTCTTGGGCTTGCCGATCAGAAGGTCAGTGGTTCAAATCCCTGTGACGGGGTGAGCTCCTGTTGCTCAGTCCCTGCTCCTGCCAACCTAGCAGTTTGAAAGCACACCCAGTGCAAGTAGATAAATAGGTACCGCTGCAGCGGGAAGGTAAATGGCATTTCTGTGCACTGCTCTGGTTCGCCAGAAGTGGCTTAGTCATGCTGGCCACATGACCTGGAAGCTGTACGCCGTCTCCCTCGGCCAATAAAGCGAGATGAGCGCTGCAACCCCGGAGTCAGCCATGACTCTACCTAACGGTCAGGGGTACCATTACCTTTAGCCACTGTTAAGCATTTTCTAAACACATGGAATTTAATAAAATAGTTAAGCACATTATTTTCCCCCATTGAATATTTATAAATAATGATGCTTATCATGTCCAACATTCTTCCAACAAATCAATGTGCAAAATAAAAATGAGTCTAATTCTGTATCTCCCCCACTTCCAGTAATCCACCAGGGCAGCTGGCTAAGGCTGTAATCCTATACACATTTACCTGGAAAGAAGATCCACTGAATTTATTGGGACTTCTCAGTAGATGTGGTCAACATTACATTGCAAACAGCTAACTTTTTCTCCTATAGTGTTGAAGGGTGAAAGCGCACCTGTATTTTTAACCGATTTAATGATCACTTGGAAATCTCCCCACCCACCTGCATTAACGTGCATTACGTTTGCCCCTTTCTAGTTGTATAAAAAAGGTTAGCTAAGATAGCTCAGTGTTGGAGATGTGGCAAGGACAATGCCTCTCTGAAACACATGTTTGTATAGTGTTCTTTACTTAACAAGTTTTGGAAGTGTTAATGGAAAAATCCGAGGGCTCCCTTGGACAAAAACAAAGATACCAACCAGGATTACTTGGAGCAAAACAGCAGCCTGTAGGCTTGGCCTTTATTGATCTGTTGCAACAGGGTGCTCCCCTCACCTGCAGGAGAGAGGAGGGACCCAGAAAAAATGGTGTGCAAGGCTTTTGAAATTGCCACCCTGTAGATCAAGTCCACACCTCAGATACATCATACCTACATCACAAAAAAGGCAGTCTAAACAGAAATTTGAATGTTGTTTCTCCTGTCCTTGTTTATCTCCTGTCTGGCAGGTTACTTGATTGAATTGCCTGGGGAGCCTGGCCATTCTTTTGCAATGATAAATACTTAGTTCCTGGGCCAGGTCACAGGCTCACACCCTATTCAAACACAGACATACCCTTAAGACAGGATTTGTGAAGGAAAAGACAATGGGGAGGCTTTTCCACTTTGACCTTGCAGAGAAAACATTTGCTCAGTTTAGGAATCAAAATGGCTTCAGGTCGGTCTTCCTGTGCTGATTTATGTACATGCGGTTATGAACATTACCATATATCTAAGACCTCAAAATTCCTATCACAGAAGAAAGTGCTAGACTGTAATTATGACTGTGTAGGAAAAGTTAAATCTTTCAGCGGATAATATGTTTTTGAATTATATACTTGCAGTATGGAAATGATCAAAGGGACAACGGAAATGGATTTTCCGTGTCCTAATGGTGGCCAAGAGATTGATATTGAGGAACTGGAAAAATAAAGATATGATATCATACAATCAATGGACTGACGATATGACATCACTGGAAATTTATGAACGGACTGCTTACTCTGTATGGATAAATATGATGACATCTGGAATGAGTTTATACAAAATGTGGTAGGCTATTACCTTTTACATAAGCACTAGGACAATAACACTAAACAAATTTATACAAGGATTTATGGGAATGTTGTGTATTGCTTTTTGTTGTTATATATATTCATTTTTATATGTATATTTGTTGTTGCTTTTCCCCCCTCTCACTTTTCCTCCTTTTTTTCTGTATCACTTTTTTAAAAACTGAAATCACCTTTCACTTTATTTTTTTAACTGAAATCACCTTAATAAAATATAAATATTTTTAAAAATGTGCATTACATTTGCCACAGCTCAAAAGATACACTTTAAAAAATGTTCCTACTAGGCTGAGCTGAAATTTCTCAGAAGACATTTTTTAAAGAAAATTTCTCAAGTTTTTTTGCTTGCTTTATAATCCCCCTGCCTTCTTCTCATACTTGGAAAAAGAAGGTTGCTTTGTATTTCTGTTTTATCTGGATATTTTCTACTGCTTTGAGAAGGAGCTGATAGAAATCTAGGTCCAGAGCATTGTGGAGGATGCAAAATGGTGGTCTCCAGTTGCTGTTGTTGGCACTTGCAGTGGTGGTGCTTGGGGCAACTGAGATTCCAAACAGAAAGAATCTGGGCTAGTGTCACTGCTAACTCTTCCCCTCCACACACATAGACAACCTGAAAAATTTTAGTTACAGATAGGTAGCCGTGTTGGTCTGCCATAGTCAAAACAAAAAAATTCCTTCCAGTAGCACCTTAAAGACCAACTAAGTCAGTTCTTGGTATGAGCTTTTGTGTGCATGCACACTTCTTCAGATATTTTCCTCTTAGAGAAATGGTCGCCTTGCTTCCCAAATGATCAACGAGCTAAAATGTTGGTAGATTCAAGACAGAGAAAAGGAAGTGGTTCTTCACACAACTTTCACAAGATGTGGTAAACTGCTGTTGACCTTGAACCAAGATGGCTTTAAAAGGGATTTAGACAAATTCCTGGCAAAAGTGGCTATCAATGCCATATTAATTCTCACCATTTCTCTCACATAATGAATAGCTGCCATGGAAAGCTCAACAGTTGCAGATGATGTTTTGAAGAGCAAAAGCTATCCACCACATCTGCCACTGTCTGGACCAATTCCCACAGAAGTTTGGAGGATGTAAATTATATCTGTATGCCCAGAGAAATATTGCATCCTCTGGGATCTGTGCAATATATAAGCTGGTCCTCAACATACTCTTTGTCCATCACAATGATGGACACTGGCTAGAATATTTAATAGCTAAATGTGAAACTATAACGACTTCTTAGATATACCCAGAGCTGAAAAGGTTTGGCCCTCTCAGGTGCCTGTGGCTACAAACCCTCAACAAGAGTCTCTGAATCTTGTCAGGAAAATGTATTCTGGCAAAGGATCAGGAGCGACTTTTAATTAGTGGATCCAACGTGATTCGCAGCAGCTCTCTAACACCTGAGAGATGAATCCCGTATATTTTAGAGCTTAAACTAAATCCATACAATGCAGTTCAAGCTGCAAAATCCAATTTAGGTTCTGAATAGCTCTGAAAGACTCTTCAAGGTTTTCTCTTAGGGCGTTAGCATATAATTGGAAGCTCTCGTTTAAATTGCAGTATCAGGTAACAGCCTCAGTTTTCTCCCCCCACCCTTCTATATTATTATTCCTCAAGTATTTCTTACTTAACTCGTGTCGAGGAATTAAAGAGGGACACAAAAGCTTCCCACAGAAAAGGGGGCATAGCCGAGGAGGCGAACTGCTCAGGACTGGAGACAAATTGCTCCTACAAAGGGATTACATGATTGCCACTCATTAATCAATGGCAGAGGAGATGAAGGGGGAGGATGGGGATGATATTAAAAGTCAAACGTATCAGCAAGGACACAATAAAAATGCACTTGATGGAGAGGATGACTTACACAGAAGCAATATAGCCAAGCTTATTTGCTGAACAGGAAGAGCTAGAAAGAAAATGGGCGAGTGGATCTTTTTTGTAAAAAAAAAGTATTCTTGAAAGCATGATAATATACACTTCTGTGGAGTCTGATGGTTACACAAAAGGAAAAGTTTTGTTTTGTATTCATTCGTTTTACAATTCAATCTGTTCTATGTGAGTGACTTGTGAACCTGGAGGTCCCTGATGATAGAATGCTGTATCATCACAAGCTGCCTAGTAAAGCTTAGGTGAACCATTCAGTATCAGCCTCAGCCCCTCATCTGAAATAATATGTACATACCTGACAGGGTAAGGGACGCGGGTGGTGCTGTGGGTTAAAGCACAGAGCCTAGGACTTGCTGATCAGAAGGTTGGCGGTTCGAATCCCCGCAACGGGGTGAGCTCCCATTGCTCGGTCCCTGCTCCTGCCAACCTAGCAGTTTGAAAGCACATCTAAGTACAAGTAGATAAATAGGTACCGCTCTGGCAGGAAGGTAAACGGTGTTTCCGTGCGCTGCTCTGGTTCGCCAGAAGCGGCTTAGGCATGCTGGCTACATGACCCGGAAGCTGTACGCTGGCTCCCTTGGCCAATAAAGCGAGATGAGCACCACAACCCTAGAGTCAGTCACGACTGGACCTAATGGTCAGGGGTCCCTTTACCTTAACCTTACCTGGCAGGGTAGTTGCATCCAACATGGAGGAACTGCATCCAACATGGTAGCCTCATGGAAATTGGTAGTAGCATTGACCACCATTGCCACTGGAAAAGAAGAACGACAGTTTGTTACACTTGCACAGAGCCAAAAGTCACATTTCAGGATGGATTGTGACCCCCTTTTTTGTTTGTCATTCAATTGGCCTCAGTCTTCCTTAGGCTTCTTCTGGGGCATGGGTACATTGGCCAGGTGCCTGAGTGCCTTCAACAAATGCATATATGAGTTATGTACAGCTGCAGACATCATCATCATTGTGTGTTCCACTAATCAGTTAAATTTTAATCAATAGCTCAATTCATCTTTCAATTGCATTTGTATGCATTTACTTATGAATAAAAGCAATATTTCTGAAGAAATGAGTGTATATATTTTTATTTAGATTATCCTCATATACACTGCAGTTTACATAATCCTTGAAGTGGCATTCCTCCTGTGTGTGTAAGAAGGTAGACTGCTTTTTGAAAGATGGTGCTTCTTATATTGAGTTTTCATGGTGGGGGTAATTAAGAAATAAATTCCCTACCTTACGAATGAGGGGCATATTTGTAGTTGATTAAAATGAGTTTTTTAAATCGATTAAGCTAAAAGAGTAATTGATTAAGTGTTGTAGCCTGGTTATATGCTTGGAAAAAATGCAATATATGTAATATTCTGTACATGAACCTTAGCTTACATTCAATTATTTCATCAGAAGCAACAAAATGAAGTCCTGGAGGCCTTTTAGCATAGATACAATTAGTGGAAACTTCATTATTCCTTAACGTGCTGTGTTTCCCATTAGGGTGTGATCAAAGAAAAAATACCAAAAGATATCTGTACGATGTAAGATTGATTACAGTCTGATTCAGCAGTTCAATCAGTGCTCTGTGCAGTTTCAGCATGGCTAGAATCCCAAGGGAGCAAGATGTGTATCTGATAGTGCTAGACTGAGACTGGAAAGAGAAGAAAAATCAAACTGCTTTAGGAATGTAGATCGTTTGGGGCTGCATTAAAGAGGAAGAGATCGTGTTGCAGAGTGCTATCTAACCTGCTATGCAAAAGCTCTGCTTCTCAAACACATTCCAGATGCAGTTTCGGATGTTCATAAAAAGAAAAACCAAAGCATGGGGCTATACTGTTGTGCACAAGAAACAAGCAGTTGGCCACACACTTCCTGGCTGAATGTAAGAAACTGCCATTTACATCTGATTGCCTTATTCTGGGGCTCACGCCAGCCGCACAAGCCTTCTTTAAAATGAATAGATTATGGATTGCAAGAACAGCATACCATTTTCAGACCTAGAAGAGATAATGCACACCCACAATCAAGTGATAGATTGTAGGACTCCCAAATATAGTCATCAAAGAGACAAGAGAAAATAGTTTGATTCTATAGGGAGGTTCACATAACCTCATCATTTCTCAAAAGCAGATATGAGGGGACTGCATGGTTGCACCATCAAGAGACATACTCTGTGACACACACAGCAGCCATTCTCCCAATCAGCCACATCACTGTGTGATGTTGTTTAGTCATTTAGTCGTGTCCGACTCTTTGTGACCCCATGGACCAGAGCACGGAAGGCACTCCTGTCTTCCACTGCCTCCTGCAGTTTGGTCAAACTCATGTTGGTAGCTTCCAGAACACTATCTAATCATCTCATCCTCTGTCGTCCCCTTCTCCTTGTGCCCTCCATCTTTCCCAACATCAGGGTCTTTTCCAGGGAGTCTTCTCTTCTCATGAGGTGGCCAAATTATTGGAGCCTCAGTTTCACGATCTTTCCTTCCAGTGAGCACTCAGGGCTGATTTCCTTCAGAATGGAGAGGTTGGATCTTCTTGCAGTCCATGGGACTCTCAAGAGTCTCCTCCAGCACCATAATTCAAAAGCATCAATTCTTCGACGATCAGCCTTCTTTATGGTCCACATCTCACTTCCATACATCACGACTGGGAAAACCATAGCTTTAACTATACGGACCTTTGTTGGCAAGGTGATGTAGGCCTACATTAATACATGTGCACATGTAATGCTTCTCTATGCAAGGGGAAATCTTGGACTAACAAGAACACTTCCTAGCATGCACATGTTCCACATGGATGGCAAGTGCATGTGCTGTCAAGGGCCATTGCTGGTCAGCATGACTCTCTTGTGCACACTTTCGATGTATTAGTGCCTAATATGGCAGTCTTTTCTAAAAATGTGCCCTACTTAACGTTATGCTCACAATGGACAGGGACTGAGCCATCAAGAGTCAGTGTCCCTGACCAGTCTACCAGCTTTGTGGGAATGTTCAGCGTGGCAAGAGAGGATATATTTATTAATATCTTTCCTAACTTGTGCTAGCAAGTTTCTTTGCTTAGCAGAGGGCATTCCCCTTTACCCAGCAGAAAACTAGTTGCAGACTCGTGTGAGTTTCTTAAGACAATACGCGATTCGATCTGGCTTGTCCGGATTGAAATGTGTTCTAATATTTTCCTGGTAAGCCCCCTTGAATCCCACATAAAAGAATAAAGGCACCACAGTCTTATTCAAAAGCAATAAAAAGAAAGTTTACTCACGATCAGGCAGAGCACAGTGATCCCTAAAGGTAGGCTTAAGGTTTAAAGTTTCAAACATATACAAACAGGTTTACCCCATAGGGAGATTTACTGCAGACTGCAGGCTAGCAGTCCAGCAGTTCACAGGTTGAAAGGAAGATGGAAAAGTTTGAGAGTGGCTGCATGCCTTGTCCTTCTACCAGGTCTGGAAAGGTCATGCCCACCCACTAGTCACATGCAAGGAAAGATGCTCCAGGCCAGGAGGAACAGGAAGTTTCGACTGGCTGGACCAAAAATTACCTTGTATGTCCACTCTAGAAAAAACAAGGAATGTTGTACTTGACTGCTCCCAGTGGATGACATCCCACAAGCTTTAAGTATTTGAACTGAAGATGAGCCTACAATATAAGATTGGGATGCTGTTAGTGCACAACCCACCCATTGTATCCTTGCTCGATGAACTGAAGACAGTCTTAGCATTGGTCTCAGAGCTCTCCAACTTTCAGCATCAACACTTAGGCTTCCTGAAGTTATACTAATGTCTGCTCTAAAGCTATGGTGGAATGTAGAACCCATGAGGACTTTTGCCTTGCTCGGAGTGATGGGTGAAGCAGCATTTTATTTCAAGTAATACTGGGATGGGAAGTTCCAGTTTAAGTCACTGTTGAATGCGCAAAAGAGAGTGGTGCTCCACTGGGAACTGGGAGTGCCTGCAGACACATCTGCTTCATTTCCATTTGTCAATGGATATTTATTTACATTAGAGTAAAGGAAGGCTGTGGATGCAGGTGGCGCTGTGGTCTAAGCCACTGAGCCTAGGGCTTGCTGATCAGAAGGTCAGTGGTTCAAATCCCTGCAATGGGGTGAGCTCCCGTTGCTCAGTCCCTGCTCCTACCCACCTAGCAGTTTTAAAGCACGCCAAAGTGCAAGTAGATAAATAGGTACCGCGCCGGTGGGAAGGTAAACGGCGTTTCCGTGCACTGCTCTGGTTCACCAGAAGCAGCTTAGTCATGCTGGCCACATGACCTAGAAGCTGTCTGTGGACAAACGCCAGCTCCCTCGGCCTATAGAGCGAGATGACTGCACAACCCCAGAGTCGCCTGCAACTGGACCTAATGGTCAGGGGTACCTTTACCTTTACCTAAAGGAAGGGTGAGGCAGTGTGTGGACCTTTCTAAAGCACCTGTAATTTTAAAGTGTGCAAAGCCCTCAGGCACTTTCTAGGTGAGCTTATGCATTCCTTTTTTTCTTTTCTTTTTTAGGATACCTGACAATCATACTCAGGCACTCTGGAAAATGAACACCTTCTGCTGTCCCTGATGCCTGGAATTTAGCTATTTAGCAGATACTAGGCACTGAGGAATGGAGTCTATGCCAAGATGCTTCCACTGTGGGTTCCCTATCTACCATCACTGCTAACCGTTATATGGGGAGGAAAGGAAGATTAAGGATTGGAAAGAAAGGGTTGTGTGCAGTTAGTTGGGCAAGGCATGCTAGCTGAGTCTAATGCAAATTGAGTTTAGGGGAATCCACCTCTCATTAAGCAGGATTGAGGAGGTTAACAGGTACATCTGTAGGTTTAGATGTGGTATCCCGGTTAGTCAAAGCTGTTTGGGGAGAGAAAAATATGATAGTTGTGGATATGCTAACTTGATCATTTTTTTTTTAATAAACCTTGGCTGCAAATCCAGGAAATTATGGATTAGTTTGGTGGACAGTATGTCTGAAATGTGACATTGCCATAATGTTTAGGGGAGTATTCTCAAAATTGTCTGCATTGGATTATTGCACCCTCACTGTTTTTAGTTGGGAAAAAAAGATCCCCAAGTTGTTGTTTTCTGTTTCTAACCTCATTAGTGTTCTCAATTACTTCAAATTTAGTATCACTGTGATTTTCACTTAGTGTGCTGTTTGTTTCCATTTTTAGACACCTGATGAAGGTATTCAATAAGGCTGTACTTTAACGAGCATTCCTCTGGTTCTTTAGTGCATGTGACTCCACTTCACTTCTTTCTATTTCCATTTGCAACCTAATTAGTATCCTTCAGATTAAATCACAAGGCAGTCTGTAACCTGACTAAGCAGCAAGAGGTGAGAGTGAGGTGAAGGAATATGTACTTGTGGCAAGGTATGGCCAGCAACTGGGTGGCTTTAAAGGGGAATTAGACAATTCGTGGAGGCTAAAGCTATCCATGTAAACTAGCTATGATGTGTCAGCAACAGCATGTCTCTGAATGCCAATTGCTGGAGAATGAGGTGTGGGGGGTTTTTTTGTATTAATATTTTACAGTGGTACCTCAGGTTACATATGCTTCAGGTTACATTCACTTCAGGTTACAGACTCCGCTAACCCAGAAATAGTGCTTCAGGTTAAGAACTTTGCTTCAGGATGAGAACAGAAATTGTGCTCCGGCGGTGCGGCAGCAGCAGGTGGCCCCATTAGCTAAAGTGGTGCTTCAGGTTAAGAACAGTTTCAGGTTAAGTACGGACCTCTGGAATGAATTAAGTACTTAACCTGAGGTACCACTGTACTTAAAAGGTTTCAATTATAAAGAAATAAACTGATAGAAAGAAAATGAGAAGACAAATAAAAAGGCAAGAAAAGGTGTAGAAAAAAGAACAAAAAGAACAATATATGAACTTATACAAAATAAAAAACCTGTAACTCATCCATTCTTTTATAATTGTGATATAATTATCCTAATACATATTTAAATATTAATAGCATACTCCATTTTGTATAAACGCATTCCAAATATTGTCATATTTATCCAAGCAAAGTCTACGTCTGTAAGCAGTCCATTCATAAGTTGAGAGCGTTTATCATATTGTCGATCTATTTATTAAAGGGGATGATATCGTTATTCTTCCAGTTCATGAATACCAGTCTCTTGGCTACTATTAGAGCATGTAGAATCCATTTATGTTGTCCCGCTGTTAACTTTCATACAATAAATACCGGTATATAGTTGAAAGCAGTGCTTTTTTTCTAGAAAAATAGGTGCGGTGCTCATCATGAAGTTGTTATAGTAAGTGCCACACTTTTTAACAACAAAAAAGGTTATGGTACTGCATACCCTTGCATACCACCTGGGGGGAAACCACTGGTTGCAGGAGAATGTGAGTAGAGTTCATGTCCTTCTTATAGGTTTCTCATAAGCCACAGTGAGAACAGGATACCAGACAGGATGGGCCTTTGCTCTGATCCAGAAGAGATTTTCTCAGGTTCTGAAACTGTTACACCTGAAAGGGGCCCTAGGCATTTACCTTAATTTCCCTTTTATTAACAAGCAGACGGCAAACTAGCAATGCAGAAGTCTGTGGGGAAATTTCACTCAGCTTAGCAATAGACTTTTAACACCTCTCAAAATTCTTGCAGATCTTTTGCAAAAGCGGAACCCTCCCAAGTCATCTCCTAATTTGCTCTTTTCAAAAACCCTGCAAGCAGGTGACCGCGGTAGAGAAATAAACACAATAATATTTCCTCTTGTCGCTCGGACAGCTGTTTGTATTTCAGCTATTAAACTAAAGGAAAATACTTCTATCTCTGTCTCTCTAGGCAGACGTGAACTGAAGATGTCAGATTTTGGGCAAAAGACAGAGGAAGAAGGAATCGTGAAACCTCAGCATGTTCTCATGATCCTCCACACAACATTAAACTCCAGTACTTGACCTTCTCCCACAGAAATAATTTGGAATGCATTGTCAGGTAAAGATTTGCACACAAGTGGCTGGTTTCCTTAGGGACCTTAGGGACGTGGGTGGCGCTGTGGTCTAAACCACTGAGCCTCTTGGGCTTGCCAATCAGAAGATCAGCGGTTCGAATCCCCGTGATGGGGTGAGCTCCCATTGCTCAGTCCCAGCTCCTCCCAACCTAGCAGTTTGAAAACACACCCCAAAGTGCAAGTAGATAAATAGGTACCACTGCAGTGGGAAGGCATGCGCTGCTCTGGTTTCGGTGTTCCTTTGCGCCACAAGCGGCTTAGTCATGCTGGCCACATGACCCAGAAAAACTGTCTGTGGACAAACGCCGGCTCCCTCGGCCTGTAAAGTGAGATGACCGCCGCAACCCCAGAGTCGTCTGTGACTGGACTTAACTGCCAGGGATCCCTTTACCTTTTTACTCTCCTACTGGGCACATAGATGCATCAGCAGATATTCATGGTTTTTTAAAATTGTAGACCACCTCAGTGTCAGTACAGTGGCATAGCAGCAGGCAGGCTATCAAAGCTGCTCTTTCCCCCTTGTGCCTTCGTAAGAGAAAGGGCGGGGAGAAGAAGATAAGTGAAACAAACTGGCTATTTCAAATTCACTAAGAGAATCTAAGCATTCTGGAATAAGAATGTGAAACTCAGTTGAAAATGGAGGATTTCATGAACTTTCATGCAGTGAAATGGTCTTGGAATGCTCCAGCAGAATGTAATATTCCACTGCTTCTCAACGGATGAACGGATGCAAAGAGATGCTTTTTGTCTTGCTAAGTTCAGAGTATTAAATGGCAACACTATTTAATTGATTTAGAAACGGCACATGTTATATTTAGAAGATGCTGTATTTATTGTTATTGTTGCTGCTGTTCTTTGGCCCTGTTAGTTGCTTGTTACACCAAAAAGGTCTCAAAGTGACTTACAATATGTTCAGGAGCATAAGCTTAATTAAAAATCCATTACAATAGAAGCACATTTACACAAAAGCAGTTAATAAAACACACACAAAGCAACCCTCAATAACAACAGCAGCACAAAACCCCCCACATACAACATCATCATAGTGATCATAGGGGAAATGACAATTTTTACCTAGCACCTGAAAGATCTCTGCACTAGCAATAGGTGGACCTCACTTGGAAAAACTTTCTACACATATAGCTGTCAATACGTTTGTTGTTTGAAGCTGAAATATTTTACATTGAAATAATATTTTGGGCAGGGACGTGGGTGGCGCTGTGGGTTAAACCACAGAGCCTTGGACTTGCCGATCAGAAGGTTGGCAGTTTGAATCCCCGTGACGGGGTGAGCTCCAGTTGCTTAGTCCCTGCGCCTGCCAACCTAGCAGTGCAAGTAGATAAATAGGTACCACTCCGGCAGGAAGGTAAACAGCATTTCCGTGCACTGCTCTGGTTCACCACTTAGTCATGCTGGCCACATGACCTGGAAGCTGTACACCGGCTCCCTCGGCCAATAAAGCAAGATGAGCATTGCAACCTCAGAGTCGGCCACGACTGGACCTAATAGTCAGGGGTCCCTTTACCTTTACCTAATCTTTTCGGCACTTTCCCACCTCTAACAACAATAAATTCAAACTATGTTTCTATTTGTGAGACATATTTCAAATGATGTTTTGCCAAAAGTGAAGAGGCTCCTTGTATCGACCAGCACAAGCACATTAAAATAGATCTGAAACTCCATTTTGCACAAACCAGAACTAGAAAACATGTGAAGTCTGTTCTTTTAGCTCCCTATATATTATTTTCCCTCCTACAAATTATAGCAGTGTATTTGGGTCACTCCTACTCATCATCAGATCAGATATGTAGCTTTTGTAATGCAGAATCCATATTATTGATGTTGGCTACATGCAGATTGCTATCACAAGAGATTTAATGGCATTCCATGTTCCCGGTTCAAATGCATAAACACCTTTCTCTGAAAATCTTTGCTGTGCATTATGTGCAGAATTGACTTAATTGCGAGTCAGTTTCTACATCTGTGGCAGGGCTACAGTTTTCCTGCTTGGAAATCTGCCTGGAACAAAGATACCAGAAATATGTGAGATTTTCACCTTTGCAGCTAAATTGGAGCAGGTTTATGAAGCATGATAGGGGTTTTTTCCCCGGGGGGTGGGGGGTAGATCCATTTTAAAAAGCAGTGATAATGTGCATGATTTTGCATTGTTAAACCAACTGCAGAATAGCAATTCACATAGCCTTATCCACTGCATACTAATAATCTAGGTTGGCATGCGTTCTGCACTTCTGAATTGGGAATGATGCACAAGTAGGGTGATTATATAGTACACAAGCATAATGGACAGCAGGGCATAAAATATCATTTTAAAATTGCATGTTCCAGATAGGTAAGATAAAGTATCCAAAATGTGAATTTCCAGTATTCAGAATGGATTTTCTTGCTGTTATTTTGTGTGTGTGTGTGTGTGTGTTTTGCACTCCTTGTATGCAATGCAATTTAATAGCAATGGATGCATCCTATTCTGTTCCAGTCTTGCTAGTGTACATGTTTCTTTGCCATAAATCTGTTGCTGCAACTAGCAGGACACTTATATTCTCCTTTGTAATGACAAAACAAATGCTGCACTTCTTCCCAGGAAGGTTTTGACTCTTTCATGCCAGCTCTTGCATAATAAAGAAAGGCAAAACTTTGAAAGATTGCTTAAAATTCCTCCTTCCCTTTTCTGGCTCTAGTCTATACCAAACATAGCAAGTGGCTTATGGCTTGTTTCTGTTCACTTTGTTTTGCTTCACCTCTCTATGTAGAAACAGAAAATTTTCAGCATTCAGCTTTGTTAAAGAGGCTCCCCCCTCCGTCATTTGTAGAGTTAGGAATGTGTTTGCTAAAATTGCAACTTGGAGACAGCAGAAAAACAAAATAAAAGCAGGGGAAGCTATTTTTAGGGGGATGGGGGTGGTCCTTTGTGGACATTTGTGAACAGGATAACCCAGATACATACAACAATATATCTTTCAAGGCAAATTTTGGTCAGGGGAGGGGATCTCACAGGTACCATGAAAGGCCTCTGTGGTTATTACAGTTTTTATTATTTATTCAATTTGTATACCACCCTTCATGCAAAGAGAGCAAGGCATTTCACAACATCACACGCGCACACACACACACTTAGTTGTGCTAACAAGCCAAGCCAGCTTGTCAGAGTTACAGTGCCAGATTTACAATTCAAGGTGTTGGTGCTGACCTTTAAAGCCCTAAACGGCCTCGGTCCAGTATACCTGAAGGAGTGTCTCCACCCCCGTTGTTCTGCCCGGACACTTAGGTCCAGCGCCGAGGGCCTCCTGGCGGTTCCCATGAGGCATCTAATCATAAGCCTGCATTTTTTATCAAAGCTTATATATTTCAATCAGGGCCTGTATCTTAAAGATTTTCAAATGTTTCATGCCAGGCAAAAGACCAGCTGCCTAAAAGGCCTTGGCAATGTTTTTTCCTCCTAGACAAGGGGCCCCCTGATTTATAGCAGAAAACAATTCTCAAAGTCGTAAAAAAGGAAATTACAGGCTGAGAGCAGACACTGATCCTACATGTTACAGAAGATAAAAAAGCAGAGATAAACATAATTAGGAATGAGTAAATAATAAAATGATACCATGTGCCTCCCAGTAAAATGAGCCATATCTTCTTCCTAAGGTTAAAAAGGCCAAGAGCAATGGAGAGGCATCTAGCTGGCAGAAAAAGAGAGCATTTTAAGGAAATCTTTTAAAGCTGTTTCTTTTTTTTTAAACTGAGAGAGTTAAAGGGCAATAAATGTTGGGAAGAGCTAATGGGAAAGCAGCTGGCTGGAAAGGAGGGGTGAAAGGAGGGGTGTAAACTGAAGAGGCTTCTTTTGAAGCTGTTTTTTACTGAGTTCCTTTTTTACTTTACAAAGGCCTTATTCCTTTTAAGAGGCTACCTATGATAATGTATTAAATATATTGGCTTAAATGTAATTATGCAAAGGATTTAAGAAATGCTAGATTCTTATTTCATATAGTTGTAAGAGTTTTAACTATCCTGAAATTAAGTCAGCCACCAGCCTAGCCCCCTGCCAGACAGGAGACGCCATAGAGCACTCCTGATATATAGTTGTCAGGCTTTTTGTTTAGAAACCTTCAAATGAAGGAGATCTTTCAATGTTGATGTGAACTCAAGATCCTTGACATCTGTTGAAGATAAAAATTCAAGATTAACTATCTGTTTTGGAAGGCAATAGGGCAAGGAGGGCAAGAGGTGAGCTGGTAATTAAGATTCCTTGTTGAGACACATGTAAGATATATTACTACTTATTTGTCATTTATAGATATAAGAATATATAGCTCTTTGTGTCCCATAAAAGGACAGAAGGAAATGGGTGTATCTTTTGTGATTGGTTCTAGCAAACAGCCAATAGGAATTTCAACCAGGCTGATTGGACAGAGGCAGCCAAAGGAGGAGCAAGGGGGCTGGATTAAGGAAATATAAGTGCTGGCCAGAATGGCAGGAGGCCAGGCCAGAGCTTGGTAACCATATACCACTGTGCCTCTCATTTATTTGTCTGACAAATAAATTACTATTTTAATTTCTCTATTGCTGCGTTGAATATTTCATTCCAGCTAAGCGTTAACCACAAGCAGGGTGCTACAATGGCTGTAGATAATCTCCAGCATCATAGCAATACGTCTCTCAGCTGCTGGTTTTGATCCAGCAGATCCTCTTCTTAAAAGGCTGCTGAAGAGGAAACAGCAGCTCCACATTCAGAAGTGGCTGAAAACAAAGCTGTCTTCAGTGATAAGGATTATTTATGCCCTGTTCAAACAATCCATTCTATTTGCATCATATCTGAATCGGGAGAGACCATCCAGGCACTGGGCCAGTGTCTGAATGCAGAGCTGGGCTGGATGAGAGCAAATCGACAGGGCTTGAACTCTGGCAACACAGAGGCTCTGTGAGTGGTACCCATGTCCATGAATTGTACCTACTCTGAAGGAGTAGGTACAAGGGGTGGCATTCAACTAGCTTTTACTTATTTATTTAACTTAAATGACTTTGGAGGGTGGTAGATCACTGCCAGTTTTTAATACTGGATTGTAGATCACACCCTACTCAAAGTTGGACCTGCCTGCTATATATTATAAGGAGTTCATCTTTCAGTGTAGAAGCAGTTTCTTATAATCAAACTGTCCTCCAACCAGGGCCTCTGATTGGCCCAATCAAAGTTGTCTTCTCTGTCGGGAAGGCCGCTCCTTAATACTGCTGTCCAAGGAGAATTCCCCAACAATGGCTGGTGGGTGAGCGTGCTCTTCCTGCCAATGGGAAGGCAGAGAGTGAGGGACAGTAACCGTCACCCCCTGTGGAAGTGGTGAGCCAACCAGATTCTCACAGTGGCTGACCAGATGCCTATGGGATAGCTGCAGACAGGACCTGGGTGCAACAGCACTCTTCGTGCTTGAGTCCCAGCAATCAATCAGAAGCAGAACATGGCCATTGGTAGCCTTAAAAGGTAAAGGGACCCCTGACCATTAGGACCAGCCGCGGATGACTCTGGAGTTCCAGCACTCATCTTGCTTTATTTGCCGAGGGAGCCAGCGTACAGCTTCCGGGTCATGTAGCCAGCATGACTAAACCACTTCTGGCGAACCAGAGCAGCGCACAGAAACACCGTTTGCCTTCCCACCGGAGTGGTACCTATTTATCTACTTGCACCTTGACGTGCTTTTGAACTGCTAGGTTAGCAGGAGCAGGGACCGAGCAACGGGAGCTCACCCCGTCATGGGGATTTGAACCGCCGACCTTCTGATCAGCAAGCCCTAGGCTCTGTGGTTTAACCCACAGAGTTATCCTTTCGCTTTGGAATTCAGTGTAGGTCACAGCATAATATGGTTCATTTGGAATATTAGAATCATAGAATTGTAGAGTTGTAGAGTCTAGTCCAACCCTCTGCAATGCAGGAATCTTTTGCCCACTGTGGGGCTTGAACCCGTGATGCTCAGGTTAAGAGTCTCATGCTCTACCGGCTGAACTCTTCTTGTTATACTGTAAAGGTAAATGTTACGATCTGGCAATATTATTGTAATGGTTCTAGGGGTTGCTCGTGCGTAAGTTGCCGCCACTCCTGGCTAGGTTACCTGGTTAAACCCTTCCTGTCTGGACAGCCCTTCACTTCGTGGCTGTTTCAGTCGCTGGCAGAATCCGTCAGTGGGCGTTTCTTGAACTTCTTCCAGCAAAGAAGTTCTTTGACGCCAAGTCTCCTCCTACTCTTCCTGCGCGGAAGTCTTCTGCGCAGGGAGGGTGTGGGCAGCGGAGGACCCGTGCTCTCCCCGCTGGTCTCCGGTGAAGAGTCCTGGAGCCTCCTCTCCGATTCCCCCATCTGCCTCGCTTCTCCACTGGTGTTACGCTGATTTCCTTCCCCAGCAGATGGGCTGCCTCTCTCCCTACTGGGACCCTCTCCGGCATCCCTCCGGAGCCTTCCCTCTGCCTCTGGCTCCGATGGCAGTTACCTGACAATTATGGAAACTGTTTCATGTCTGAGATTTAGGTTCAGAGACTATTATTCTGTGGTGGTTTATTTTATATATATTTATTTAAGTTCCATGCATGTGGTACCTTGAGTTACAAATGCCTCAGGCTACAAACGCTTCAGGTTACAAACTCCACTAACCTGAAAGAGTTACCTCGAGTTGAGGACTTTGCCCCAGGATAATAATAATAATAATAATAATAATAATAATAATAATTTTATTTATACCCCACCCTTCCCAGTTTAAAAACCGGGCATAGGGCAGCTAACAGCAAATATAAAACATTGATTAAAATGTGATTTAAAAACAGCATAAATCAGCATAAAATACAACATAAAATGCAGCATCAATATCAATAAAATTCAAAAATTCAGGGGTTATTTTGTGTGAAGAAAAAAAACAAAAACCTCACTCAGTAGACATCAAATGATCACCACGGCTAACTGGCCAAGTTGGTCCTACTAGGGCCAGCAAGGAGACCAGGGAGGAATTTAAATATGGGGTCCCATAAAGGGTTTCTTCATAGAAGAGGAAAGGGAAAAGGGAATAAAGGATCAGGCTAATTCAAATTGAAGGCCAGGCGGACTAGCTCTATCTTACAGGCCCTACGGAAGGAAATCAAATCCTGCAGGGCCTTAGTCTTGTGAGACAGAGCATTCCATAGAATCATAGAATCATAGAGTTGGAAGAGACCACAATGGCCATCGAGTCCAACCCCCTGCCAAGCAGGAAACACCATCAGAGCACTCCTGACATATGGTTGTTAAGCCTCTGCTTAAAGACCTCCAAAGAAGGAGACTCCACCACACTCCTTGGCAGCAAATTCCACTGTCAAACAGCTCTTACTATCAGGAAGTTCTTCCTAATGTTTAGGTGGAATCTTCTTTCTTGTAGTTTGGATCCATTGCTCCGTGTCCACTTCTCTGGAGCAGCAGAAAACAACCTTTCTCCCTCCTCTATGTGACATCCTTTTATATATTTGAACATGGCTATCATATCACCCCTTAACCTCCTCTTCTCCAGGCTAAACATGCCCAGCTCCCTTAGCCGTTCTTCATAAGGCATCATTTCCAGGCCTTTGACCATTTTGGTTGCCCTCCTCTGGACACGTTCCAGTTTGTCAGTGTCCTTCTTGAAATGTGGTGCCTAGAACTGGACACAGTACTCCAGGTGAGGTCTGACCAGAGCAGAATACAGTGGCACTATTACTTCCCTTGATCTAGATGGTATACTCCTATTGATGCAGCCCAGAATTGCATTGGCTTTTTTAGCTGCCGCGTCACACTGTTGGCTCATGTCAAGTTTGTGGTTAACCAAGACTCCTAGATCCTTTTCACATGTACTGCTCTCAAGCCAGGTGTCACCCACCAGGTCGGAGCTGTCACTGAAAAAGCCCTGGCCCTGGTGGAAGATAGTCTGGCTTCCTTAGGGCCCAGGACCTTTAAGCTATTATTATTCATGGACCTTAGGGTCCTCTGCGGGACATACCAGGAGAAGTCATCCCATAAGTACGAGGGTCCTAGGCTGCATAGGACTTTAAAGGTCAAAACCATTGAGAGAACGGAAATTGTGTGCTGGCAGCGCAGTGGCAGCAAGAGGCCCCATTAGCGAAAGCATGCCTCTAGTGAAGAACAGTTTCAGGTTAATCCGGAATGAATTAAGTTTGTAACTAGAGGTACCACTGTACTGGTTTCGTGTGAAGCTAATGCATCTATATGCTTCTATGTCTACATCGCAATATCTTGTAAAGGTCAACTTCATGACATGAAAGGTCTCAACTTGCTGTCCAGCATTTAAGTTTGGGATTTCTTACAGTTCACATTACTGCTCAATTAACATAAAATCTGTAGTGTATGTGTATGTATATTTTTAACTTAAATATCAGAAGGCGCATATGGAAATACATCATTCTGAAATGCAATCCATGACGTAGATTGAATGAGATTGGGAGCGATATTTCCCCCCATCCCTAATATCTCAATTTTATGCCTTCAGAAAATGCTACCACCTTTTACCCAGCTGTTCAAAGGTTATTATCCTAAACTTAAATTTATATCTGGATGTTTCACCAGCCAGGAAGAGGCGTGGCACAGTGGAAGTCCCCAATTTTACTCCAAATTTCTTTTTAGATGGAATCTGGGGACAACCTAGGTTTGTGTTAGATCTCAGAAATGCCATCCATCTTATAAAAATGCTTCAGAGTCCCTTCTCAAATATTTCTCTCTGTTATTCTCCTAGAAGACAGAACCACCCCCTGCCAAAAGGAGAATTGCTTTAAATTTCACTTTGGATGCAAATTTCAGTGGCCACAGCATAAAACAACATATTGAAAGGTGATCTTGAAGCGCAAAGTCTGTTTATTTCTAACCCTTGTACAGCCCAAACAGGTAAACAGCTAAGACATCTCAGTGTGACTAATGACAATGTCAGATCTATTTTAAAAAGGAGATGTGACCGGTGCTGAAATATTCAGAAGCCTGTGAACCCATTTTTATTTTTTTAAAACAGGTGGGGGATGGAACTGCATGAAGAAAAGCAGTGATCAAGGTCACTGTTCTTGCAACAGCAAAACAACGATAATGACATGGACTATTGGAAACTTCAAACATTTTATCAAGCAGGGAAAATGGAATTACTGGAGAACAAGTACATCATTACCCACAGAAAATATCAAGAGGCTTGCCTGGAAATTGCTGGACAGGCACATTTTGAACATCAAATACTTCACTCTTACACCCAAATAGACATACAGAAAGAGTGAGATCAATCATACTGAGGCAAGTGCAACTATTACCTTCAAAAGCAGCTATCAGAATTTTTTTTTCTCCATGCGGCCTTTTCGTATGATCATATTTACTAATCAAGCCCTTACTAGACCCAGCACTTCCAGGCGACGTTGTGAGCACACTCTAGAGGCTAGATGGCCAAGGCTAACACAGAGATGTATAAAACATATGGCGTTGCACAGAAGGTAAATTGCAAATGGAAATACTAATGAGAAAGAGGAGAGGCACTACGCAATGGCCGGCATCCTATTTAGATACGAGCTGAGGAAAATTGAACACTTATCAAGCGACTAATGAATTGGAATTCATTTTGTCTCCCAACACCTTTAAATTGGAGATTGACTGATCAGAGGTTGGGAGCTGTCTCTGCTGTTTTGCTCTGCTGAAACGTTGCGAAAGCTATGAAGGGGGAAAGGAAAATCAGATGGCATTTATTTGGAATATGGCACAGCCTACTTTTGAATAATCTAGCCCCACACAAGCACTGCATTGTTGATGCTGATGCTCATCTAAATGTGCACAGGCCTATTTCTATATGCAGACGTACCTTCCTAGATCGTATAGCTATCATTTTTGTCAGCAAAAGGAGGAGCAGCGGCAGGAGGAGGAACGGGTTGGAGGGTGAGGTACAAAGGGACTGGGATTGGCAAGATGGTGTCAAGTAGGTAGGTGGGGTTGGTAAGTGAAGTACCTGCCCCTAGCGCATACAACAATTCATGCATCAGTGGGAGTCTCATACAAAATACATATTAGGGGAAATTGCTTGCAAAAAAGATGTATATATTTGTCACAACTGCAAACAGAAATGTGTATACAGTACAGTGGTATCTCGGGTTAAGTACTTAATTCGTTCTGGAGGTCTGTTCTTAACCTGAAACTGTCCTTAACTGAAGCACCACTTTAGCTAATGGGGCCTCCTGCTGCCGCTGCACCGCTGGAGTACGATTTCTGTTCTCATCCTGAAGCAAAGTTCTTAACCTGAGGTAATATTTCTGGGTTAGCGGAGTCTGTAACCTGAAGTGTATGTAACCTGAAGTGTATGTAACCCAAGGTACCACTGTATTGGGAAAAGGGCACACACAAAACGATAATGAATTTTCACAAGAACTTCTAAATTAAAAGAAATGGCAAACTGATACAGAAATGTGGGGAAATAAACTTAAGGTTAGAAAAATGAGAAACTGAAAAGTCAAAATTGACATACCTTGGGTTAAAGTAGCTTCGGGTTGAGCCTCGGACATAAGACTACCAGGTTGATGGACTAGATGGAATGGACAGTAAGGTCTGATATAACCCGAGACCAGGAAGAAGAGACATTGGATGAAGATTGGAAGAAAGCTTTAAAAATTTATTTTGGGAATTAGGGTAAAATTTATTTTGGGAATTAGGAAAAATGGTGGAATGAAATCATTTGGCTTTAGTAGAAATGATATTAGGAGTTATGTATAAATAAGTATTAAGTTCTAGGATTTAAGGTATTTTATCGTAAGATAAGGTTACAGCGCCTGCCCACCTAGCAGTTTGAAAGCACCCCCGGGTGCAAGTAGATAAATAGGGACCGCTTACTGGCGGGAAGGTAAACGGCGTTTCCGTGTGCTGTGCTGGCTTGCCAGATGCAGCTTTGTCACACTGGCCACGTGACCCGGAAGTGTCTCTGGACAGCGCTGGCCCCCGGCCTCTTAAGTGAGATGGGTGCACAACCCTAGAGTCTGTCAAGACTGGCCCATACGGGCAGGGGTACCTTTACTTTTTTAAGGTTAAAATAAATTAAGGTAAATTGAATGACAGAATATTGTGAAAGATGAAAAGGATTTGCTGAGTTAATTGATAGGTTAGACTGTTAAGATAAATTATCCAATAACAATTGAGAAAGATGGAAAGAATTTGCTGAAACAAATAATTAAACTAGAATACAAAAAGGGAGGTGTGAGGAGGTCGATGAAACAAGTAAATGAAAGATAAAGAGATGGAATATTGGATGTGTGTTTTATTTTTTATTTTTTTATTGTTATTGCTATATTTTCCTTTCTATTTTTTTTCTATTTATTTTTTATATATTGTAATGCATACGTTGTTAATTTTTTTTGCTGCTTGTTTTCTTTTTCTCCTTTCTGTAATCTCTAAACTCTTAATAAATATCATTTTTTAAAAAATAAATAAAGTAGCTTCGGGTTGAGCATTTTTGGTTTGTACTCCGCAGTGACCTGGAAGTAACGGAACGCATTACTTCTGGGTTTCGCCGCTCGTGCGGGCGCAGACACTCAAAATTATGTCACTCGCATGCGCAGACGTGGCGAATCATGACCTTCGCGCACACACAGACGTGGGTTGCATTCGCTTCAGGATGTGAACTGGACTCAGGAACGGATCCCGTTCGCATCGAGGTACCACTGTATACAGTTTGCATTCCCTTCTATACCCAGTTCTATTTTTCTAGAAAAAGAGGTGCCAGAACTCACCATGAACACCTACCTTGTCCTCTTATAATGGCAATGACACCCAGAGGTTCTGGCGAGAGTTCCGGCTGAAAAAAAAAGTCCTGGTTATACCTCTATTTTTCATAAATGTAGACATTGAGGGTTACAGGTAGAGAGAGAAGGAAATGTCCTCTTGTTTTCCCATCCAAAGTACAGGAGTAAAAAATTGTTCTGGAGCTTTTCAAAGGGACAGACAATAAACAGGATATCCCAGGCATAGGCAAACTCAGCCCTCCAGATGTTTTGGGACTACAATTCCCATCATTTCTGACCACTGGTCCGGTTAGCTAGGGATCATGGGAGTTGTAGTCCCAAAACATCTGGAGGGCCAAGTTTGCCTATGCCTGGGATATACTATCTGAATCTGCCCCTCCCTCCCTCCTTGCCATCCTGTTTCTGATTTTCCTTCCTAGCTGGAAGGAAAATGGCCAGTCACTCAACTCAAACGTGAAGAATACTAATCAGATGCCAGCTGACATTTTCATGTAACTATGCAATTTGCACGATTTTATAGGGATGATGCTAAATGGTTGAATTGATCCTAAAAGAACAACTGTCGGAACACAGGGAAGATGAAACAAAACAACCTTTAACACGGCCTTCTTCTGAAGTTATAATGTTCAATAAAAATTGTGGAAAATGTAGATAAAAATGCATGGTTTTGGCACCGCATCCCTATATCCTGCCCCAAATTATGTGCAAATGGATAATTCAGGGAGTTGAATAGGAGGAACACAAACATGTATGTGCGTGTAAGTAATTAGCAGCATTCAGGAGAAAAGACTTTTACTGTGCATAAGAGTAAAAGAATTGAAAGTGCGATGAATCTGCTACTTAGCCACAGGGACATTTTATGCCCCTGATCATGCTCATATAATTTTCTGCCATTGCGTGCTAGGACCTGCTTCACCAGTTGTCTAAATTACTTCCAGAGAGTTTGTTACATCTCTAGTATCATAAGAACATCTGTCACATTTTGCTGCCTAGAAGCCCATGCCAAGCAATCAGTAGCTCAACAAATATCTCAATGTGGACCCCACTGCGCAACATTTCACAGGAACCTGCATCTATAACTTTACTCTGTGATCCCAAATACACTTACGAGGGAATAAGTTCCATTGAGCACAAAAAGGGTTAGTTCTGACTAAGCACACAATATTGAGAGAAGTGACATATTTTCATAGTCTTTGAGCCCAATGTCACTAAGTGAGCTTTGTTGTTGAGTGGGACTCTGAATCTGCATCTCCCCAATCATAAAGTGCTGCTCTAACCACTATACCACACTGGTCTAGGAGCAACTGGAATTCAACAAATCTCCACATGTTTATCCACTTATTTGTTTTTTTTTTTAAATAAAATCTGTGTTTTTTTCTGAGGCAGTGGGTACAACAGCCATAAAATTAATTCTAATGTGAACACCTAATAAGGGATTTCAAATAAGCATTTGGTTTCCCTTCAAGCTGAGGTCAAACAGGCCCCCTCCCTCCTGAACTGCCAGCACCCATAAAAAGGAAAAGGTAAAGGGACCCCTGACCATTAGGTCCAGTCGTGACCGACTCTGGGGTTGCTCATCTCACTTTGCTGGCCGAGCGAGCCGGCGTACAGCTTTCGGGTCATGTGGCCAGCATGACTAAGCCGCTTCTGGCGAACCAGAGCAGCGCACGGAAATGCCGTTTACCTTCCCGCTGGAGTGGTGCCTATTTATCTACTTGAACTTTGACATGCTTTTGAACTGCTAGGTTGGCAGGAGCAGGGACCGAGCAATGGGAGCTCACCCCGTCACAGGGATTCGAACCACCGACCTTCTGATTGGCAAGTCCTAGCTCCTATAGAAGACTTTAAAAAAAGAAATCCAGCATGGATTTATCATTGAAGTTTCAACTGATTTTTATTCCTTTGTATTCAGTGCTGTTTTTCTAGAAAAAGAGGTGCCAGGATTCACCAGGAACACCTCCTCTGCAATGGCGCCCACCTGAGAGGTGCCAGAACTGAGTTCCTGCAAATTCTGGCTGAAACAAAAATCCCTGTTTGTGTTGTATGTTCATAAACTGCTAAGCGATTATTGTAGTTAAGCAGTACAGTGGTACCTTGGTTCTCAAACTTGATCCATTCCGGAAGTCCGTTCCAAAACCAAAGCGTTCCAAAACCAAGGTGTGCTTTCCCATAGAAAGTAATGCAAAATGGATTAATCCATTCCAGACTTCTAAAAACAATCCCTAAAGCAGTAATTTAACATGATTTTTTCTATCTAACGAGACCATTGATCCATAAAATGAAAGTAATACACAATGTACTGCAGTCACACAATCAATCAATCAATCAATCAATAGCTGAACTGGGTTCCACACCGTCACAAAAACAAAACAAAAAAGAGCCGCAAGAACAAAAACACAAAATAAATAGCAAAAACAGACAGACCTCAGTGTAACACTCAAAACAGAAGTGTGGCACTCAAAATGGAAGTGTGGCACTCAAAACAGAAGCGTAACACTCAAAATGGAGCACGTTCAGCTTCTGAAAAAAGTTTGCAAACTGGAACACTTAATTCCGGGTTTGCAGTGTTTGGGTTGCAAGTTGTTTGAGTTCCAAGGTAGTAGTAGTAGTAGTAATAAACCATTCCTAGAGGTGAGATAAATAAGTACATTTTTACTAGTCCATTTCATGGTGCCACCTGAGGTTGGTCACTTCATTCTGTTCATGACAAAGCTGGTCCAGTGATGAGGACTCTGAAGCTCACAGTTTCTTAAGGAGAAGATGTTCCCTCAAGTAATGCTGGGCCCAGGGTATTCACTGGCATACAGCACCTGATGCATGAGACAATTGCTTCATTCTACCTAATGTTAGGGCTTGAGCTGTATTCTTATAAAATAACAGAGCAGACATCCAGGTGGCAAACATATGGCGGGGTCGGGGTTTGGGACATAACCTTTGGGTTGTGAATAGGCTTGTTATTGGCATGTGCCTATATTCATCCATGAAATTAGGGCGAGTATGCTCTCACTCTTGAATGCTTCATTCCCAGCAAACAGCTACTTCCTGCTTGCTCCCCAGCAAATGACAATTTCCTGTTTCTTCCCTAGCTTTCTTGTGGTTGTCATCTCCTGTGACACCAAGGCACAGTTCTACGTTGCTATGCAATGGGGCCAGGATTCCTGTCCACAGCTCTAATGCCACTCTGCTCCAGAAGAGGTCCCAACATTTGTCTTCTCTTGGACATGGGTTGTTCTACTTATATCTTTGTAGACATTGTCTGAGACTCCCAGCCACTCTGCTGTGGATCATTTCAGCTATGCACTAAAGGAGACGAGTGTTTACTGTACTGCTTCAGTGGTAGAGAATTGCAACTCTTTAAAAAGCACCGCTGCAGTGTGCGTTTCAACATATGGTTGCTTTTATAGTCTGCATACTCAGTTAGCACAACAGAAAGCAGATGTCTCTTCCGACACTTCAAGAGGTAATAGCTGTAATTTTAAATTACACATTGTTTCCCACCGATCAGCAACCCCACAGGCTTACTGATTTGCACAGGCACCGGACTCCACCTTGCATCATGAATTTGAACTCATGAGGGACAGCTCAGAAAGGTGTAAGCAGGTGTTACTTTTGCTTGAGTGCCAGGGAAACCCAACCGGCATTTTGAAGACTGTGTTTTGAGCAAAGCTCAGGTTCTGTGGGTGCATGTCAGATCACAGAAGATGGCTGATGACATCAAACTCCCCTGAAAGTTTACTCATCTTCCTCATCTACTGATCTTCTCTTAAACAGATCTTGCTAGCTGAAAACATTTTTACATCTGAGGTGAAGGGCAAGGTACACAGGTCCCCTGTGCACATGCATGAGCCATCTGGTCACACAGTTAAAATCTTACTTTAATTCTGGCAATGGGACAGTCTCCTACACTGCACCTGAGTCAGCAGACTAGCTTAGGAGGTGCAGAGCAGGTTTGATGACACACACCTAACACCTTGCTGCCCACTTGCCACCTGCTCAAACAGATGCTTAAATCCAGCAGCAGACACACTGTGCTCACGATGCACATGCTCACTACGTAAGCTAAGTGAGGCATACATATGCACATGACACAAAGTGGCTTTCATTCTGCTTGCTTGGTCAACGCTTTCTCAAGAGCTCTGTCTGTGAAACATTGGAAGAAGATGACCAGTTGAGACAGCAGCCAGCGCAGAACAACAAGCAAACACCACTGTGCCTGGGGCAGATTCAGGAGGATGGGGACAGAGAGTTTGGATTTGATATCCCGCTTTATCACTACCCTAGGGAGTCTCAAAGCGGCTAACAATCTCCTTTTCCCTTCCTCCCCCACAACAAACACTCTGTGAGGTGAGTGGGGCTGAGAGACTTCAGAGAAGTGTGACTGGCCCAAAGTCACCCAGCAGCTGCATGTGGAGGAGCGGGGAATCAAACCCAGTTCACCAGATTACGAGTCCACCGCTCTTAACCACTACACCACACTGGCTCTGCCGGAGCTTGGGAGTGTTGCAACTCTGCAGTATCTACCATGCTAAGTGGTCTGTTAGAATTCTTTTCCTGTGTTGCAGTCATGGGGTTGTTTTTTATCACATGATGGTGTATGTTTTCATTCCACATTGTGGGAAGTGACGGAGACAGGATGTTTTTATTACTGGGTTTCCGTGACGTAGGATCTTTGTCCTTTGTTCTTTCTCTATACTGTCTGATGCTGAAGAGGAAGGAGCTGAGTTACAATGCTCCGAGTGTATATATGTAAATCAACGTAGTTTAGCCAAATTGCTGCACTACTGAGTCTGAACGCTGACTGTCTATAGTCTGCTGATCCTGAAGTGTGCTAATGCCTCTTAGTATCAGTTGCTGTGATGTTCGGGCTGGAGAAAGCTTTTGAATCTCCCAAACAAAAGACCAGGAGGGAGAGAACATGCCAGTCGGGCATGTGTCTCTACCAGACTCCTACTCATGTGTAGGACCTCCTGACAGTCTCCTCATTGGCCCTAATGGTAGGGTTGTTCCTATGTGTTTCCAGGAGTTGGTTTCAGTTCACACAAGAGGCTGTCAAGCATGGTCACTGCTTTGTGTGAACTTGGGTTGAACTGAGTGTACATCCTGGAAGATATCCCAAAAACCTGCTTGCAATACTCAGGCCTGGCAATTTCAGCAATTCTATCCTAGGTTTGCCATATTTCAAAAAGTAAAAACCAGGAGCTTTTTAAAGGAGCTTTTTTTAGACAAACCCCAAAGTTGCTGATCTTTTTATTTACAAAAAAAAGTGATTTTTAAAAATTAACGTAGACTTGTCTAAGGTCCAGGAAAAAGCGCCCGGACGTCAATTCCAGCAATGTTTGGGAAAATCCGGACATATGGCAGCCCTATTCTATCCTTGTTGGATTCAGGGATTAGAAGGACTCAGGCATACTGCCTAACATCAAAAACCCAACTCACAACCATGTGTTAGGCTAGCAAGAGAGGACAAACTAAGAATCCCATTTCAATAAAGCATCTTAGGTTCCTTTTCCAGGTAGTTTTACCCACATGGCTCTATACTTGCCCTCAAGACACTCTATCTATGTACATAGCCTTATGCTCATGAGACTATCCTTCCCCGGCACTCAGTTTAAATGTCATACAGGAAGAGCTTCCAAGAGCTCCAGTTACAGTTTTTGGTCTGTCAACACAGCATCAGAATGAACTGTGTGGGCAGAAGTCTTTACTAGGGCTGTGCACACGTCCCCTCATCTGACTTGGGACCTGAACTGCACTCATCCACCCTGGGACAGTCCAGGACTACTCTGACATGAATTCAGCCCCTGAACTGATTCAGGGCCCTTGCGCAGAAGACTGGCAGAGCATGCTGGGTGCTGCTTAGTAACCCACCTAGTTTTTTTCTGTCTTGATGCCTTATTAAGATGGTGGCAGTTCTGTTCTTTCTCAGACAAACAGAGAGGTTAGAAAGTGTGATGGAGTGGTGGAAAATATCTTAATAAGGGCACAACTGGAATGTAGGATTGTCAAGTAACCAGGGTAGACGGGAAACATCCTATCCTTCTCTCTCTCTCTTTTAAATATTTTTTATTAATTTTCCATTTAAACATATTTAATCACATCATTATTATCCACATTACATTTTTGGCTCTTTAGAGCCTATCGACTTTGTTCCCTTCCACCTAATGGCTTTCAAAAGTAATCTTTATATCACAACATTTTATATATTTTCCAATTCTAATATAACTCATTGCAAGATACCTCCAAATTTAAATAAATATAGAAAGGTGAAAATTTCTCATTGCAAGTCTTCGGGTAACCCCGCTAGTGTTGTTAATTGCTTACAACGATCGTTCAAATATTGTATAAATTTACTCCAGTCCATTTTGAATACTTGATCGTGCTGGTTTCAGATTTTTCCCATCAGCTTTGCCAGTTCTGCAAAGTCCATAATTTTCATCTGCCACTCATCTTCCATTGGTACTTCATGTTGTTTCCATTTTTGGACTAAAAGAGTTTTTGCCTCTGCTGTTGCATACATGAACAGTCTTCTCCCTCTCTCTCTCTCTCTCTCTCTCTCTCTCTCTCTCTCTCTCTCGGTATCTTCTTGGTATCTCTCACCTCCTATATCCAGTAAAAAGGCTTCTGTTTTTTTAACAAAAGTGTTTTTATCATTTTTATCATTTCCCAGAAAGCCTTTACCTCTTTACAAGTCCACCACATATGGTAAAAGATGCCTTCCTTTTCTTTACATTTCCAATACTCGTTAGATCTTGTCCTACACATTTTAGCAAGTTTTGATGGTGTTAAATACCATCTATACATCATTTTCATCGCATTTGCTTTAAGTGCACCGCATGCAGTGAAATTAATACCTTCATTCCACAGCCTTTCCCAAGATTCTAACTGAATATTATATGCAAAAGCCCATTGTATCATCACCCCTTTAACCTCTTCATCTTTAGTATGCCACTCCAGAAGTAATTTTTATATTTTCAATAATATTTTCCTGTTATCATCCAATAAATCTATCTCCAGCCTAGATCTTACTGTATCAAAACCATTTTCGTAGCCTTCTCTTGTGCCTATTGTGACTATAGTCAGGAAATATATAGCAAGGAAATACTGTCATTAATAACATTGTTGAGATATACAGGCAACCCCCCCACTTATGTGGGGGTTATCTTCCAAGTCATTGCACACTTCAGCAGAACCTGTGTAAGCCCTCTTGTGTGAATGCGCAGTCACATATGCAAAGAGAGTTACCTGTACTGAATTCTCTTGTCTAACTCAATGGAGTTACAAAGGCCAAAGTTTTCCTCATCTACTCTTTTTTTAAATAGGATTGGTAGAGTATTATTCAAATTATCATGGTTGCTGTATTTAGCTTTCACCTCACTTACACTATTTCCATAAACCTTGTAGGGTAGGCTGACACTATTGCCCTTATATTGCAGATGGACCTGAGGCTAGGAGACAGTGCCTAAGGTCACAAAGTGGGTTCATGGTAGAAGCAAGTTTACCTCTGAATACCAGCTGATGGGAATAAACAAGAGGGAAGGATGCTAAAGGAAAGCTCCCATTTTAAAGTGGTATACTAGGAGTTTGCATCAGCTCTGTGTGTACAGCAAAATACAAGGTGAATTGGGGAGTTTCGGGGAAAGTTCTTACATTTCCCTGTTGGATCACACCATTAACAAGGTGTCTCGAATTGGATCAGGGACTCGCTAAGCTTTCAACTGTTCTTCCAACTTCAACAGCTGCTCTGTGGCCTCCGCTGTCACAAAATGCACCACCCACTCTGAGAAACAAGACTAAGCTGGCTAGGGAAGCATCCAGAGCTCGAGAGAGGAGGTGAGCAGGATCTTTTGCCTTGGCAAAGAACTGTAGCTCGCAATCACCGTGAATCACATCATTTTCCCAGGACACATCAGTCATACTGATTTGGAGAAGGGATTAAAAGCTGTTTGTTTTTCACATGGTTCCATGCCTTCCATTACATCACCCAAAATCTGGGAGAGAGGCAGAACGACACTTGGGATAAGAGAGCCCTTACAAAGATGTGGTGGCCAGAACTCCACATGGTATTTCAAGAACTACACTAGCTCAACAGAGCCTCAGAAGATGAAGGTTGTGGGTTTTTTTAAGATGCAGCAGAGGAAACACATGGTCTCTAAATTTGCCTTCTGCTAAGTAACTGGTAAGTGCCAGGTAATATTTGCATATGACATAGCTAATGCAAATAACATACCAACTGAACCAGCAGAGAATGGCTCCGTGCCAGCCTCACTCTGTCCAATAAACTCCATTCATGCTACTCATACTTCTAGAGCCAGTGCTTTTCAATCAAATATTAGGCCTGAATATAGTACAATTACGTGATACTATATTTTTTCAGTCATACATTTTAATAGCAGAAGTGCCAGTTTAGCTTCAGTGTGCTGCTTAGTAAGTAGACATAGTATTATTGCAGAAATAAATATGAATAAGGAATCTGTAATGACACAGACTGTCGTCTGCACCTTGATAGGGAGAGAAGGCAAGCAAACCACCCGAACCAACACTCTCCTTCTTGTTAGCTTCATCACTGCACCAAATTGATATGATGATGATGATGATGATGATGACGACGATGACAACGTAGATGTAATTTGTATACCGTCCTTTGTCTAATCACAGGGTGGCTCAAAACATAAAAATTCAAAATGAGAAGACAAAATACATGATAAAACAAAAACTAATACAAATCAATACTCCACCCCACCCCCCCACCAACACATTTAAAAAGCCATAGAATGTTCGATCAGCCAAAGGTCTGGTAACAGAGAAACATTTTTGCCTGGTGCCATGTAACGAAAGTGCCAAGCCAGCCTCCACAGGGATAGCATTGCACAAATGGGAACTCACCTGAGAAAAGGCCCGTTCTTGTGTTTCCACCTTCTGCACCTCATGGAGGGTGCACATTAAGAAGGCCCTTAGATGAGGATCACAAGGTCCAGATCAGTTCGTATGGGGAGAAGTGGTCCTTGAGGTATTGCAGTCATGAGCTTTATAGGTCAAAACCAGCACACTGAATTGGGCCCACAAACTAATTGCCAGCTAGTGCAGTCAGGCCAGGATTGGTGTAATATGCCCCAACAGTCTTGCCTCAGTGAACCACAATATTCTGAACCAAGTGACGTTTCCAAGCCATCATCAGAGGCAGTCTTTTCTTCTTCTTCTTCTTCTTCTTCTTCTTCTTCTTCTTCTTCTTCTTCTTCTTCCTCTTCCTCTTCCTCTTCCTCTTCCTCTTCTTCTGCAATCACTCCTAGCCAAGTAAGATTGTCTTCCATGAACATGGTTTTAACAGTGAGTCTATAAGTGACTGTGGAGGCCAATTCTGGATCCACACGTCCTTCCACAGTGGGGACATAGGTTTCTGGGTGGGAGTTTGAGGGTTTGCCAAGTGTGCCTTCCTCTTAGCACGTTTCTCTCTTTCATCCTGAGTTTGAGCGTCTTCAAAGCCCATGACACCTT
Source organism: Podarcis gaigeae (assembly GCF_964106915.1). Classification (NCBI taxonomy): domain Eukaryota; kingdom Metazoa; phylum Chordata; class Lepidosauria; order Squamata; family Lacertidae; genus Podarcis; species Podarcis gaigeae. The sequence goes on along the minus strand of NC_139685.1, from coordinate 16,896,568 downwards.
TGGATATATATAGGCAGTCCTATGTATAACACATTGCAGTAATCTATCCTAGAGGTTACCACAGCATAGACCACACGGGTGCACCTGGGGCACCAGCAGATGTTGATGGAAGGCACTCCACGCCACCCAAACCTCAAGAGGAGCCTGTTGAAAAACTGCTCACCAAGTACCTCAGTTTTATTTGGATTGAGCTTCAGTTTGTTGCTTTTTATCCAATCCATTACCAAAGCAAGACAGCGATCCAGCATTTCCACTGCCATAGCATTTCTTTTTTTGATGGGCCTATATACCATATTTTTCTGTGTATAAGACTAGGTTTTCCCCCTAGAAATAATGTCAAAAATTAGGGGGCGTCTTATACACGGATACATCTCCCCCCATTTTCTTAAATCTGAGTCCCCCAAAATAGGGGGCATCTTATATATGGGGGTGTCTTATAGATGGAAAAATACGGTTATTAGGTTGCTCATTGCTAATAACAGTACCAGAAATCAGCCCACAAATGATGTGATGGTTTTGGAGATTTTTTTTTAATGTTGCAGGTATCCATGCTGAAGTCTTGAAGTAGCGCTGAATTCAAAATGGAAGCATCATTTGAAATGCACGTATGCGTTAATTGATTTCTCATAATAGCATGACTCACCGTTCATGACTTGAAGCCAAATATGTGAATTGTTAAAAGGTATAGGTTTGAATCTAGGCATGCAGTGCACTTCTATGCATGTCTATCTAAAACTAAGACCCCATGAGTTTAATGTCTCTCAGGTCAGTGTGTATAGAATTGCAGCCTACCTTTGCTGAGCTTGGGTTCCATTGAAATCAATTGCACTAGTTAATCATGTCTTTAAATAGGAAATAAGTACAACTAACTTAATCTGGCTCCAACCCATTACATTTAAGTAGGCATCAGGTGGAATGAAAGTTCTCTATGTGGTGTTTGATTAGCAATAGCTCATCCGCATATTGGAGTAATTAAACATTGAACTTGCACACAGAAGCCACTCCTAATAGCAAATGTACAATTACTCGCTCTCAGTAACAATGATTAAATATAGTGTGATTTACATTTTTATGAATTTGTACACAATGTTTTCCATCCTTAACAATGTATATACAAAGAGTAAGTTCTATTTATAATATTCTATTGTGCAAAATAGAACCATCTAGCAGATATTCTCAGTTTTCTATATGAACAGATGCTGGTTTGTTGTTGTTTTATGTGCAGTAGAAAAGCATTTGCAATACCTTGCAAAATGAAAGAAAGAAAGTCATGTTAAAGAACTGATCATAGTGTAGATATGTAGTTAAATTGAGTGGGAACAATTTGAATACTTATCCCACTGCATAAGGAGAAATTAATCTTTTTCTGGGGGGAAATAAATAAAAAGAACACAATACCCTTTGGTAAATTTGCCTTACTGAATATGCACTCTTGACTCCTTCGAATGAGACCTGTGGGTATAGGGCAGTATACAAATTTAATAACTAAAATTTAGTAAATATGTTACCTCCCCCCAAAAAATTAATCTGGAAATAAAATGCTGTGATAATGCATTTCAATCATTGCTGGGGCATGGCATTCTGAGACTAAACATACAATGGACAATGCCTCAGATATCCCCATATTTAATAGCAAGATGAGTAGTAATAGTAATAATAATAATAATAATAATAATAATAATAATAATAATAATAATAATTTATACCCCACCCATTTGTCTGGGTTTCCTCAGCCACTCTGGGTGGATCTCAACAGAATATTAAAAACACAATAAAACATCAAACATTAAAAACTTCCCTAAACAGGGCTGCCCTCAGGCATAAACTTTTCATAGACCAAGCTGAAGGGAGAGATGATTGGAAAATCCCATGCTTTGTGCAGCAATACAAAAAGCACATGCTGAGGATTTGCAGTTGTCTGACTCTGTGCTTTTGCACACTTTCTGGGTGGAAGAAGAAGAAGAAGAAGAAGAAGAAGAAGAAGAAGAAGAAGAAGAAGAAGAAGAAGAAGCAGCAGCAGCAGCAGCAGCAAGGTGTACCTACAGATACCTATGTACATGACATGTCAGTGCTTAATTGACATGATATAATCAACAAATCAGAAGGTGGGGACAAACATAAAAGGGAACAGCTACTCGTTTGAACAGGAAAGACCAATGATGCTCATAACAGATAAATTCAAATAGATGTGGCTTTGGGACTACTCCAATCTAAGTTAATACTAATAGCTAAATAATACTCAAATGTGCACACATCCATTTTCTCTTCTGTTCAGTTTATGACATTGATTTAGTTCACATTTTGTTGTGGGAACTGGGGATGTTGACATTGTTCTCCACATCAATAACTTTATAAATCCTCAAACAAATAAATAAATGGACTCCTGGCCAAGTATAAATTCTCCTTTTGTTTCTAGAGTGAGGAGTGATATCAAAGTCTACAATAATTCAACCATAAAGGAACAACATTGCAGCTGTGAAAATCAACTCACTTTGAGAGCTAGGAGATGTTGTTTTCCCAGACAAAAATAAGATACATGACTGAATTTAATAGACTAAAGTGGGTGGGAGGAAAACAGAAAAAGGCAGCAGATAAAAGAAGGAGCTGCTTTGTAACAATTCACATATAAGAAGTTATTTCTTGTGTAAGAAAAAAGATGAAAACGCAGTTTAAACTCCTTCAATATATTGTTATGAGTTTGCAGAGGGCAAGGATCCCCTAAAATTCCTGGGTGCCACATTCTCCCCATAATTTCTGAAATTAGTAAATGTGGGGTTTGAAGTCAATACAGCTTCCTCAGGAGCTGGGTTTAGAGAGGTGCCATCAAAAAACAAAGGCAGGTGATAGCAGAGTCATTATCACTGCTAGATCATTGGCTCCCCCCAAAGAAGCTCAAGAACTTTGGCTTCTCTAAAAAACAGCTCAACATTGTTCTATACCCCCCCAAAAGGGGGCCTTCCTCCTCCCTAAAAAAGGCTCAACATTTTTGACCTGAACCCCCAAAAAGGGGCTAGATCACTGATCACCCCGATCTAGGCCAAATCCTTTCTCCATCATATGTGAATGAACTGTATTTCTAAGACCCTGCAGACACTGATGTGCCTTGTTTTTCCAATGGAAACACTATCCTGTGTGAGCGCCTGGACTCTTGTTACAGCTCAGCATGGTTTAGGGGTGGCGTTTAACACTCTTTTATATACATTTCGCAATTATGGATGTACAGTGAATGCATTTTGCACATCAGTTATGGAAATCAATTCTGGTATTTTGCTGTTTGCAACACAGATTTCTGCAGTACAGTCAAGCCGTGAGCAGAAAAACACAAGATATTTTTTAAAATGAAAAAGAACACAAATTGTGATTCTTGAATGATCTAGTGGTGGTGGTGGAGGAGGAGTTTGAACTTGATATCCCGCCTTTCACTCCCCTTAAGGTGTCTCAAAGCGGCTAACATTCTCCTTTCCCTTCCTCCCCCACAACAAACACTCTGTGAGTCAGTGAGGCTGAGAGACTTCAGAGAAGTGTGACTAGCCCAAGGTCACCCAGCAGCTGCATGTGGAGGAGCGGGGACGCGAACCCGGTTCCCCAGATTATGAGTCCACTGCTCTTAACCACTACACCACACTGGCTCTCATGTTAGAGATCATCACTGAACAATCATTACTGAACTCTCTATACATGAGCAATCTGCAGCACTGGCATGGTCCTATATGCAAGGGGGTGCAAGAATTTGGGAAGTTTCCCTCCTCTGATTTTATGTTAAAAGCTTGTTGGGAGAGGGAATAGTTTAGTGTGTTTAAAAATTCCTCAGACCTTTTGCTGAACAAGATCTTCCTCTCTGTGAAAGCGGGTACCATCCAAGCAACACACATCCTTGAGAATTTCTGCTGTCTCCTTTTCCATGTTTATTTGACTATCCTTGAGATTCCAGACAGGTTTCACTTGAGGAGGAACCTGTCGAATTCACTTTGATTTTCAAAATCTAATGCCAATGCTAAATTACTCTTTATTGTGTATTTTATTTATTTCTTTTTTGCAAACTAGTATGGGCTGTTATGTCTTAAGAAGCTGAAATTCTCTCTATGTAGGGTATTCTGCATCCAATTATTTGATGCTTCAAGCACTCAACAGCACTAATGATGTTCCTAATGAAAAAGTCTTCAACCAGCAGCAAAAGGTCAACAGTGTTGGGATCCCTGCAAGCGCTGGTGATCTGCTGATTGTTTATGTCTGCAGAGAGCACAGCACAGAACTTTAAAGCATGGACAATCGGTTGATAGTGAAGGCTTCAAAGTTCTACACAAAGCTTTCTGCAAGCACTGGAGATTGGCTTGCAAAGAGCTGTTTGTGCACTATGAACAGAGCTTTATAGATAGCTGGTCAACAGTGCATACAAAAGCCCTTTTGAGTCCAACCACAACTTTTCCTGACCCACACCTCATGACATATATGACATCAGGTATAAGCCAAACCAAATGATGAGGTCTGGTGGACCTATTTAGGCCCACGGGTGAAAGTACCACACCGTCGGTGAGGGCAGTAGGCAGGTCTTTCTAGGTGTGTGTTCCACAACTGAGACATCTCTACAAAAAATAAAAAACCCTTCTCCCCAATCATTACTTGCCTCAATTTTAATAGCATGGGCACACTGAGATGGGCCTCTGAAGTTAAGTGAAGGCGCTTTCACAGATTCCCTACACTATTGTAACAAAACCGGCAAGGGTTTACAACTAAGAATATTGGGATGCATCAACATGTAAACTTAAAGAGTGCAAAATCTATCCCTACATTCCATTGGATTTATGCCTTCCTGCCCACTAATATAACACATAAGGAATACTTAAATGGGAACAGATCTAAATTGTTCCTGTGTATTACAATAATTTTAGTATCTTAAGTTGACTTGTTTGCAGCATGTAACTCATTCAAAAACAGATGATACCAAACAGATTTGATTCATTGTGCACAAGCGTGGGTTTGGTATCTGCCTGGTTGGAATCTGCAATGACACCCTTCTCTATTCATCACTTTCCCCCTCTTTCTTGATCTGAAAATTGTACCCAGATATATACTCTCACCAAAGAAGTGCACAGACGCTCATTTCTTAATAAAACTAGGTTGACATCAAAGGAGAGCAAAGCTTTCTTAGATCATGGAGCAGAGAGGTCTCTTTCAGTCTTCACCAAAAACCTTCCTAGCACACATATCCAAACCAAAGCAAGCTAGGTAAAATCCCAATGTTAACTATTTGGTGAGGGTTACATTAACACAGCATGCTAATTCAGCTGCCAAGTTGGAGTTTTAGTAATCCACCCATAGTCTCATCCCCCATTGTCTTCTCTATTCCCCTTAGAATCGCGTTCCTTCAATCCACCTATCATAGGGGACCACTGCTGGGCCAGACGTACCACAAGGATTCACTAGAGTTAGGTGGTCATCTCCTTGGTCCCAAGTGCAACTGGTTTGTTGAACATTGCACAAATATGATTTGTTTGAACATTCGAGTAGCCCAAGTTCTCCCCCACCTTATCTGTTTCAGCAGTATCGGTTTCAGCTAGAGATCATGGGATTTGCAAGAATTGCTGATAAACTTGTGTCTAATAAAACAACTTTCAGAATGTAGAATGCTGATATGGCAGCTATATTCTCTTTTTTTTCGGGAATCTGAAAACTCCAGGAGCTTCTCAGTTCAGAAAAGTGACCACACAAAATCTGCATAACCATTTGCCATGAATTTTGGTTGAGATAATCTTCAGTGGCAGCAACGGACCATGCCAACTTTGCACTGAGTAGCAATTTTGTCATGTCCACAGGTTTACCTTCATGGTTCCTGTTTTGAATAGCCTGGTAAGTACTTCAGTTGCCAAGGTAAGGCTGATCTAAAGAATTTTTAAAATAGCCAGGCCCTTGTTTTTCCTTTTGCTCATTTTCTCAGGAATTAAAACTTTCTCTTCTTTTTTAAAGAAAGGGAAATCCTTAATTAACTGCTGTAAAACCACATATTTATCACCAAACATTATAACTAATACTTCAATACAACCCCCCTGTTTAATTAAGTTTAAAGCATAATTGGTGAGAAATCTATATTCATCAGGGACACGGGTGGTGCTGTGGGTTAAACCACAGAGCCTAGGACTTGCTGATCAGAAGGTCGGCGGTTCAAATCCCTGCGATGGGGTGAGCTCCGTCCCTGCTCCTGCCAACCTAGCAGTTCGAAAGCACCTCAAAGTGCAAGCAGATAAATAGGTATCGCTCTGGTGGGAAGGTGAACGGCATTTCCGTGTGTTGCTTTGGTTCGCCAGAAGTGGCTTAGTCATGCTGGCCACATGACCCGGAAGTTGTACACTGGCTCCCTCGGCCAATAAAGCAAGATGAGCGCCGCAACCCCAGAGTCGGCCACGACTGGACCTAATGGTCAGGGGTCCCTTTACCTTTACCTTACCTATATTCATCACAAAGCCCAGAGAGGAACATACATTAAGTATGTTACTTCAGAAAAAGAAAGTAAAACAATGGTTTAATTACGAACATTAGTTATTTCAATTGCTGGGTTCTGAATCACAACAAGTGAGTCTCATTTCTCCCCCAATTAGAGTGTTGCTTCATGACCATGACTTTTATTTTCAAAGTGATAAATGGTATGTATGAATGCATGAATGTATATACATGTATGCCAAGTGTTTGGTGTGTGGATGGGCCATTGCTCAGAGGCCATTGCAGAAGGTCAAAGGTTTGTATCTCCAGGTGGAGTTTGGAACATCTCCCATCTTAAACCCTGGAGAGCTACTTCCAGTCAGTAGAGCTTTATGGACCAATTAGTGTGACTCACTGTAAGGCAGTTTCCTGTGTTGCTAACTGAAACATAAATCCCAGTGTTTGTCCTTTGTCACCTTCAAGATGGTTTGGGGTTTTGTTTCATTTTGTTGCCTTTTCCACTTCAGCTATGTTGCCAATAGTCATTTCACCACAGTACTTTTAAATCGAGACTCACTCTATGTAGCGCTATAATTTGCCCTTGCTTTAAGTAATGGCAGGACAAGAGAGGTGTGCCTCTATGTCTTAGGGTTGCTAAGTCTCTGGGCTGGATCTGAGGTTTTTAGGTTTTTGCTTTCATCTCAATAGAAGAGCAAAATTTCCGGATGACTGGTCAATATGAAGGGGATATGCTATTTTCTGTTTAGCTTCAGAAGTTTTGACATGTGATCTGCATGGTGCTATGTCTCCACTCCCAAGACAAAAACCAAGACAAGGTTCTTCCCTTGATAGCCAGACGTTATTGGCTGATTCCACAAGATTTCAATATGCATTGCCCGTGTTACAACCAGTTCCACAGCTCCCATTGAACCAGTTGGCAGAGGTGTGTCAATGAACTGACATATTGGCAAACTGGCAAAGTTAATCTACTTGGTGTGGGATGTGAAACACAAGAGCAGTCAAGTACAACATTCCTAGAGTGAACATGTTTACACATGCGGAGGAATGTTTGTCCAGCCAGCAGGTAAACTTCCTGTTTCCTTCTGGGCTGGGGCAGACTTCCTCTGCATGTGACTAGAAGTGGGTGTGGCCTCACCTGTGCAGGTAACGACAAAAGCACAGGACAGGGCAGCCATCTCTCTCCTTTGACTACATGCATCGAAGAAGCAACATCTGCTTAGCTAAAGATGCCTTCTTGGCTTCCAGCCAAGAGAGGACAAAGGGACTGTCTTCTTATGGAATAGTTTCCCAGTGTATGATACTTTTCTAAGCTAAGTCTGCCTTCTGGGATCCTATTGTGAACAGAATGTTATCTGAGTAAACACTTTTTATACTTTTGTAGAAGACTGTGTCTTGTCTTATCTTTTATGAGGGAATAAGGGGAAAATACCAGAACAGTTATTATAGAGGCTTTAGCGAGCCTGAGCAAACGTATCCGCTGCAAGTTTAAAAAGGGGAATGTTACTCTGCTAAATTGTGGAATGTGTTAACACAAGTTGGAAAAGGATATAATCAGACAATATATCCTCTCCTGCATCCCTGAACATTCCCACACTTGGGGCAAGTGGCCCTGTGCATGCACATGTTAGATATTTTGGACCTAAGGGGAAAACAGCTGTTTTTAGTTTCCCTGGTGTAGTGAATGGGGAACACTGAGCTTTAGTTTATACAGAAGGGCACAGAATTCAAATAACAGACTGAAGTGGAGATTTGGGTGTTATCAGCTGCATTTTACAGGTGCACTTTTTTTGGTCGTGTTACAGTGTGACACAATATTGAATAATGACTGAAAGATAGATAGGTAGACTGATTGATTATGAGGAAGGGGGAGGGAATTACTTGTGTAAACTCCATAAGCTTTCTTCCTTATCAGCTGTCATAGTAGTACCCCAGTTAATGAAAAAGAGGGATGCTTTTCCTCAAGTTTATGAGTATGTGCACATGGCAGGTTTGTGAAAACGCTATACGAAAACACTTCCCCTGAAAGAAGAATGTTGATTAATCTCTTGCCTTAGCCTGTCAAGGAATCCCTTTGGGTTTATTCCACTGATCATCACCCTCTGCATTTGTGTGATTTTCTGCTTTGCTCTGTTGTTGCTTTTTTCCTTTTTCTTGCTTAGCTTTGCATACCCCTAAACAACCACCATCTGGAACTGACCCCTGTGGTATCGACCGACCAATATTTAATTATTTTAAACCCCCTCTAAATACTACTTTTTGGCTCAGGCAATTTTCTAATTAAACTGGGTCAATTAACAGGCTGGTTGGCAGCAAGCAGGGGGAACAAGAGGTCAGCTTACCACTGGAGTCCTCTTCATTGTATCGAAACAGATGGGCATTCCTTCTCCTTACTGTAATTTTTAAGGTTATTCTCCCCTTCCCCTTTCGCATGCATTTATTTAAGATACAGATTTTTTTTTAAAAAAAAACCCAAAATCTTAAGCCTATGGCAATGGTACTGCCAAACATCCAAACACAAATCCCTTTTTATTATTACAAATTCTTGAGCTTCTGTATACTGAAAACATCTTCTTGACCCATCTTTGCCTTAAGAAAAGACAGTTTCAGAGGAGAAGAGTTGACTTGCTAGTATGTGCCTTTCTGGCTATACATTTTTAAGAATAATCCATAAGTCTACAACTGAGTTCCAGTTTAATTTATGCCTGTCATGGAAAGTGCTCCTGGATGTCAAGACTAGCTGCGTGGAGAAGTGTTCAGGGGGATCAAACTGTGCTACTCCTTGGAAGCCCTGCCAAAAAAAAGACATTTGCTGAGAACGGTGGCAGAATTTTAAAACATTGTCTTTGTCCTTCTTAAACAGTGGGGTTAAAGGACATTAGAAGGGAAAGAAAACCTTCTGCCTGCAAGGGGTACAACAGAGAAAAGAAGAGGAAAAAGATTGTCAAAGCGTTAACAGACGAAGAAAGCAGTTTTCCCTCTTAAGGACAAGCCATGAAAGGCAATCTTTCTTTAAAATGCTAGACAGGAAATGGAAATATTTTACAGAAATGACATGAAGAATCTGCTTCCTCTGAAGCAATCTTGCTTTCAAGTTCAATTCAGGATTTCGAGCCCTCAAGACTAGGAATTCATTTTAAATAGATTCATGTGCAGAATTTGGGGGTGCACACCTCATCTTGGCCCTCAGTGGATCTTTGACCTTACTGGGACTGCTCTGTGTGGCAAACCTCTGGGAGGAAATTATTCTTGGAAAGTAATACTATTATCAAGAAAGTCATTTTGCCTGTTGTGACCCTGGCTTTGCTAAATATCTGAGATGACCAAACAAAATTCTTTAAAAGGAAGGAGAGGATTGATTTTATGCTGAAGGCAACAAGACTTGTAAACAACCCCCCCCCCCCCCCAATTTCTGGAACACCCTGGAAGGAGCGACAATAGAGAAAACATTTTCTCACAATCTCTGAAAAAAGAACACACAAGCTCTGAGTACCCACAGGGCAAACCAAACAACATGCTTTGTACAGTGAACAGAGAGATTTTATCATCTAAACTGCATAGAAAAAGGCAGAACAGACCCGGCAAAATATTTAAAATAGAACACTTGCAAATCACCATTCCTATTTTATTTTTCATGGATTAAGCATCTGTTGGATTTTATAAATGCAATTTTAATTGAGTTATGTTGAGATTTATGAACATTTTTTTCTATTTCCCCATTTTTAAAAATAAATTAATTTTTTTGAATAATTTGTGCCTACAAATTATATGTTAATAATCTGAGATTTCTGCTAAAACCTCGACCTTAAATTAGCATGCCAGGACTTTCCATTTGTTTCACATTTGGCTCTGGGCAAACAACACCCACCTGCCAATCACCTGCTCTCTGATCTAAGCACACTTTGAGATGGGCTGCAAAGGATGCTTTTTGTCAGCAGAAGGCCGCTGTTCATACTAGGCACTAAGGGTGAGTAGAAATGCTGCCTTTTCAAATAATTAGCACTGTAATGGCTAAAGCTAAGATGAGAAGACAGAGGACGAGATGGTTGGATAGTGTTCTCGAAGCTACAAGCATGAGTTTGACTAAACTGTGGGAGGCAGTGGAACACAGGAGTGCCTGGCGTGCTCTGGTCCATGGGGTCATGAAGAATCAGACACGACTAAATGACTAAACAACTACAAAGATGAGAGGATAAAATTCATCTGCCTGCTCTTTAAAGATCCTGTCTAAAGAGCAGACAGAGGGATCTTCCCAATCAACTACACCACTGCTGACTACTACATAAAATGGAGAAACACACAATTGAAAATATTTATTTATCCTTAGTCTTTTGTTCCTGATTTCTTCTCTGTTCAAATTTCTTCAAATTTGGCCAACATCAACATACCCTCTAACATTTCTCTGATGAAAATAAGGGCACCCTATTCCATCCTCATCCTCATTTTATTATTAATACCCCGCCCATCTGACTGGGTTCCCCCCAGCCACTCTGGGCAGCTTCCAACACATATAAAAACACAATAAAATGATACAGGGCTGCCTTCAGGTGTCTTCTACAGGTTGTACAGTTACTTATCTCCTTGGCTTAGGGGGTTGCATAACTCCATACCCTCCAACATTTCTCCAATGGAAGTAGGAAAAGCAGGAGATTATGGGATTAAATCTGAAACAGGGACAACTTCTGTAAATCTTGGACTGTCCATGGAAAATAGAGGCACTTGAAGGGTCTGCATCAACTTTTTAAAAACAATATAGGTCCCCCCCCCCCAATACACACACACACACACACACACACACAGTGGTACCTCGGGTTAAGAATTTTATTCATTCTGGAGGTCTGTTCTTAACCCGAAACTGTCCTTAACCTGAGGTACCACTTTAGCTAATGGGGCCTCCTGCCGCCACAATGTCGCCGCCTCATGATTTCTGTTCTCATCCTGAAGCAAAGTTCTTAACCCGAGGTACTATTTCTGGGTTAGTGGAGTCTGTAACCTGAAGCATCTGTAACCTGAAGTGTCTGTAACCCGAGGTACCACTGTATTGGTCTTCAGAAATGCTATATTGACACACTAAGGCTTTTCTTTGCAGAAAGAAAACTGCACTACCACTGTGTCCTTGATAGCAAATGAGATTGCACAGTTTTCACACGTGCCATAGCTGACAGTATCAGTAGCTTTTTAGCCAATATTTGTGGTACCTCTGAGAGTACTTGTATTTTCACTATCCTTTATAATTTTCTCTCTTAACTCTGTCCACAGAGAATGTGTACGCAGGATGTGTCAGTCCAAAGCAATTGCAAGCTAGAAGACTACGATATAAAAATCCAATTTCAGTCCTTTTTTGTCTTTACAGCTTGGATCTTGAGGCATATCATTTTTATGGGCAAAGGGAGGAAAAGCAGTTATTTCATTTTTTTCTTTTTGGGGGGGGGAAGTTACGGTATGTTACTCGATAGCCTTTGTAAGCAAAGACATAAGATACAACCCCTACTTGGACAAAGTTTGAAGCTCCTGGAAACCTACAGATTTTATTTGTTGCAGATTTTTCTGACGATGGAAATGTGTGTCCTTTGTGATGAAAGAAATTTCAACAGTCTTCTTGTAATTCTTTGAGTTTCCATCAAAAGTCCTACAGAAGTTGGAATCTAGCAGGACTCTCAAGACTTGTCTCAATTTTCTGTTATAGGCAAAATTTGGTACTAATGTTCCATGTAGCAACCTTCTTGTTCTGACCCTTATCACTGCTAGAAATAGCAACTAATTTTGAGGCATGGGGGAACATCCAGGGTATTGACAATGCTAACCGGATTTAGATTTTGCACATTCCTAGGCCAATTTCTTTCTTTCTTTTTATTTTTTAAATTTTTATTTTGACAAAGTAATAATAATAAATGAATAATAATAAACATGTGCACCCCACCACCGAGACCATTCCATTGTAACTATCCAATCCCCCAAAATTTCAACACCTATTGCGATGGTTTGACCAATTTCCGTTTTAACAGTACAAATTCCTGCATATTCCTCGTCTTACCTTAATGGCACATGTTAATTTATCATTAATAGCCGTATCCCACACCTCTTTATGCCATTCTTCCATTTTATATTCTGTGTGCCCCTTCAACCTTTCTCTATCTATATCTATCTATCTATCTATCTATCTATCTATATCTATCTATCTATCTATCTATCTATCTATCTATCTATCTCTATCTATCTATCTATCTATCTATCTATCTATCTATCTATCATCTATCTATCTATATCTATCTATCTATCTATCTATCATCTATCTATCTATCCATCTATCATCTATCTATCTATCTATCTATCTATCTATCTATCATCTATCTATCTATCCATCTATCATCTATCTATCTATCTATCTATCTATCTATCTATCTATCTATCTATCATCTATCTATCTATCTATCATCTATCTATCTATCATCTATCTACCGATGGATCTATCCAGTTGTTTATTATTCAGGGCCAAGCCCTTAGACAGCAACATACTGTGAGAAAATATTTATCTATTTATTACAATTATAAATAAATACCCCACATTTTAGGATATATATCCTGCCACAGTGGCTTACAAGTAATAATTATACTTTTTTAAAAAACAAGATAAAAATATTAACATATAAAAATGCTTTATTCAATAGGTAGACCCATTGATATTGATGAACCTTACATGGTCACGTTCATTAATTTCAGTGAGTCTACTTGGCTGAACAGCACCCATCAAGATACTTCCCACATGAAGGTTGATAGTACATTACCTAGTAGTCATCACCACACCTTAGCAATAGAATCTCAGACAGATATTCTGAAGGAACAGAACCTCAGACTGAAGTGCATATGGACATACAGGCATATGAGAAGTACTGAATTAGTTCTACCCAATTACAGTGGGTTTACGAACTTAATATGTTCCGGAAGTCCATTCTTAAACCAAAGCATTCTTAAACTAAGGCATGCTTTCCCATAGCAACAGGGGACTCAATTTGCAAATGGAACACACTCAACAGGAAGTGGAGCATGTTCTGCTTCCAAGGCAAAGTTCACAAACCAAAACACCTACTTCCGAGTTTGCAGCGTCCTTAATCCAAGTTGTTCATAAACCAAGTTGTTCTTAAACCAAGGTACCACTGTACCTAACAATATTCCCATAATCTAATAAAATGTAACTATTTTAATTTTGCTGCAAGCTGAAGTTCATAAATGTTTCCTCCTCTGAAGGACTTGAAAAATCTAGCCATTTCTTCTGAGTTCCATTTCCCAGGATTCTATGGTCAGACAGTTCTTCTGGTCCATTCCAGGACCATCGCTGATTATTCTTTCAAAAGTAGGACACTACTCCCCCTTTTAAAGCACTCTACTGGAGAAGGAAACATCTCAGAAATGCACTATGATCATAGTATGAATGTAAGCTTAAAGGAGTAGATCAGAACCTCAAGGTCAAACTAGAGGTGTTAATAATACTCGAGTTTTTTCAAAGCTTTCTCAGCTCAACAGCTGAATTCCCAAATGTATGAGTCTTGTATAGGAATGGAAAAGGGCAAGATGTGGATACTTCCTTTATGGTATGTTACTTTGTATGGTCCTTCGATCCCCACATCTCTCTTTATTATATATGCATTCCGTCTCTTCCTGGTGCCATTTCCATTCCAATGGTATTTTGCATTGATGCTTAGATCTGCATGGCTTGCATGACCTAGATTTGGATGCAATTTTTTCTTTCTTTCTTTCAAAAGAAAAAATATATAATGGAACCTTGAGCAATCAACTCTTATAAGCTGTGATGTCAAGCCACATTCAAAGACAGCTCTTGGGAGAAGCCCAAAATATACTTCCAAGCTGTGCATAGATTTGTGCTTGAATACCGAACAAATATAACTGTCTGCCATCTGAATTACAGTATCTCTGAATACTTCTATACAATATAGATGATAGTTATCACCATGAAGAAGGCACGGTCCTGTTCTCATTTGGGTGTTGCATGCATTTTTCAGTATTTATGTTCCACAATTACTGCATGTGAGAAACGAACTTTGGCTGTGGCCCATAGCAACTTACTACAGACTGGTCAAACTGAGTTATTTGAAGAGACAGACGCACAGAAATATGATCCTGGTAAGGATCACAGTCCTTGGGTGAACCTTCTGGGTCAGAGGCTATGAGATGATAGAGCCTGTGGAAGTGTGTGGAGCTGCCAATTGGAAGTGAGATTTGTGATTCTTTCTGCAAATAAACTCTGCCGTTCCTTGCTCAAAGCTAATGGGGCAACATCGAGAAAGGCAAACCTGATTGGTTAGCAGAATGACTGTATTATTTAATTGCTTTCCTGTGCCTTCCAGTGTCTGAAAGAGGGATAGCACTGCAATGGGGGGGGGGGTTCCTTCCACACCGATGTGTTAAGACACGGATAGAGACCCTCAATCTCAGGACCAAAAGGTGCTCTCTACACCTTTCTTGTCTTGACTTTGGGCCTCACCCAAGATGGAGTGTCAGGAGTCCAGGTTCCCAGCTTGATAACACAGTAAGCTTAGGTAAGGAGGATTTATTGGAAAAAACAGACAGCTCTGGACGGCTCTGACAAAGCCTCCGGAACCATTACTCAAGATGACCCTGCTGAAGACCCCTTCCAGGTTTTGCAGAAGATATTGAACTTGCGTATCTTATGTCTCTGGTTTTGCTTCCTGTCTAACAGCCCTCCCCTAAGTAAAGACCTCTAGGGAGGGATTGGATCAGCTCCAATCTCTTCCCGTTCTGACAGACTACTTCCTTCTCTGTTCACTCCTGTTGGAATTTCCCGAGAGCTTTGGCTGGGTTCCCACCCACTCTCAGTCATTCCCTTATCATTTCAAGGGACGAGGGAGTTGGAACTAGCCAATGTTCCTCCTGCATGACAGTTAACTCTCTCTGTTCCTGGCTGCTTTCTTTAGTTGGCTGCAAACCTTCACTGGGAGCTGTCTCATTCATGACATGGAGGTGTGTAGGTGAGTGTGTACGGAAACCCCTGTGTTTTGTGTGTCCGGAACACAGCCCAATGTACAAAGGTAAGCAACAAATCCATTCCTCCATCAATTTTTCTTCCTACCTTGGGTTCTGCCCTCTGCTGCCATGCATTTCTTGAAATGTTCCCTTTGGGCTAAAATAATGTTTCCTACCCCTTTAATTATCTTTAATTCTATTTTTCCCCCCTTTGTTGTCAAGTTGGGTGTGCAGCTCTACTGCTCATAATGCAGGAACCTCTCTTGGCTAAATGCAACATCTAGCATCTTTAAATGAAAATATATTTAGCATGGATAAAAGAAAACAAATTTCCAAACGCTTGCCAATCAATCCAATTGCTTTGTGCTCAATGGCCAGAATATTTCAAGGCAGGAACAGATGTACTTTTTAGTGAGCAGGTAGATAGATTATCCTTTCCACATGCCCCCTCGTTTTGCCATATGTAAAAAATCAAGATACCTTTTTTTCTACAAGGGAGGAGGACCTAAACAAACAAACAAACAAGCATGTAAACAAACAGATAAGGGGCCTAAATAACACCCCTAAAGTGCCAGGCCTTATACTTGCATTCATCTGAAGGCAGCCCTGTTTAGGGAAGTTTTTAATGACTGATGTTTCAATGTATTTTTAATCTTTTGTTGGAAGTTGCCCAGAGTGGTTAGGAAAACCCAGCCAGATGGGTGGGGTATAAATAAATTGTTGTTGTTGTTGTTGTTTTGTTGTTGTTGTTGTTTCCTTTTCTACTGCTCTGATGTAGGAAGGCCACATTTGTAGCTGTGCTTATTTGGAAAATTGAATTTACATGTGTGTTGGGGGGTGTGTGTGTGATATGTTCAGCTTGTGGTCATGTCCATTCACCTGGCTAGTGGGCTATATTTATTTTGTTTAGCCCCGTTCCATGCCCAATAAGCATGGAACGCCTTTACCTGGAGACGCTGTGGCCCATAGATTGCAGCAAAATACTGGGAAAGTTTTTTGCCCTGTATCTTCTCTGTGTGATGGGCTCATGGGAAACAGCTGTCCCATGAGCCCTTGCTGCAGAGTGGAGGGGAAAGCCTATATAAGGCAGCTTCCCTTGGAGCTCACAGCCATTTTGCTTTGAGAGCTTCCTGCCCGCCCATCCTTGGATTAGAGCCTTCACTAAGCAATTTTAGGTCACTGGTTGACAGGGCCAGAAAGAAATGTTTTCTCTCCACTTGATTGGCACTTGGGGATTATTATTATTTTTTGGTGGTTTTTTTGCCTTTCCCCCCATGAAATTATGGATTTTCTTTGTTAGGTGGAAGAACATTGTTTGTATGAGGGTGGAAATGGCATTGGTCAGGATCAACATAGTATGGGGGGACCCCATAAGGGGCCTGAGGGGAGGATTGACCACAGCAAACTCAAGTGTAGGCTTGGTATCTACCTGGTTGAAATCTGCACCCTGGTTCTCCAGTGAGACCTTGCTTGCTTGGCTTGCACCACAGCAAGGTTCAAGACTTGCCACCTCCCGTTGTATAGGTTTGGAGGGATCCAAACCCAGCAGATCCATTCCATCAACACTGGGCTTGTGGTATGAGGAACTGATTCTGCGACCCAATGCCATGCCAACCCTTGCCCTGCCTGCTGCTGTCAATAAATATTTGGCCTGATTTTATCCCATCATCATTGTACAGTCTGGTTATTTTTGCTGCTCTCATGAGTTACATAAAATCCCTGCCTGGGCAAAGAAAAATACCACAGTTCCAGAATGTGCTTCCCTCTCTGTTTTATTTTGTGCTGTGTCTCCTTTTATTTATTTGACCCTTCTTTTTGTCCTTCATTTCTGTGGCATAACATTGAGAGGATTGAAAGAGTGATTAATATAAGCTGAATTCTAATTCCTGCTGGACAGTGCAGCTTTTGTCTGATTGCATTAACTTGTCTCTGAAACATACAGGTAATTATTTTGCTGTGAATCTCAGGTTCAAGGTCAGGTGTAGGATAAAAAGCTAATATGTGTGGTTCAGATTTTAATTTCTTTGAAAATGACCCCTCACCAAATAGCATTAGCTTTCTGTTTTGCATGGGCTACAAGAACAAAGTGCAGAATATGACCCCCCCCCAAAAAAAAAATATTGCAACCTCAAATCTTGAAATTACTCAAAGATCCATTTGTAAAGGTAAATGTGACACAAAGGTCCATATGTATAGCTGAATGTATACATTTATTTATTGTGCATGCTTGTCCACATTCATAACAGTAGAGGGACACAATCTATACATGCAAGTAAATGAACTCCTTTTAGCAAAAGTAATGGGGAGGTGTGTATCAGAGCTCTCAAAGCCTGAACAGATTACAGTGGTACCTTGGTTCTCAAACACCAAAAACCCAGAAGTGTTCCTGTTTTCGAACGTTTTTTGGAAGCCGAACATCCGATGCGGCTGTTGGCTATTGTTTCCAGGGTGCTTGCACCAATCAGAAGCTGCACCTTGGTTTTCAAACATTTCGGAAGTCAAACAGACTTCCGGAGCAGATTAAGTTTGGGAACCAAAGTACCACTGTGGCGTAAGTAAAAAGACTATATAATTCTGTGCTAACACTCTAAAATCATATCCTCAGAACTGGGAGACGCCAGGGGAATGTAGAAGGTAGAAGAGAGGTTGTAGAGGCAGGGTGGAATCAGCAAAAATAAGTTGCCATACTCTTCCATTTATGAATGTATCTACCACATCTAAATCCCAGACTTGAATGTAGGGAAGGGGTCAGCAAACTTTTTCAACAGGGTGCTGGTCCACTGTCCCTCAGACCTTGTGGGGGGGGGGGCAGACTATATTTTGGGAAAATAAAGAAATGAACAAATTCCTATGCCCCACAAATAACCCAGAGATACATTTTAAATAAAAGCACACATTCCACTCATGTAAAAACATGCTGATTCCTGGACTGTCCGCGGGCCAGATTGAGAAGGTGATTGGGCAGGATCCTGCCCCCAGGCCTTAGTTTGCCTACCCATGATGTAGGGCATAAGCTGGATACTATCCTTATAATTCAGATAAATGTTGGTTGCAGTCAAATACACACCAGCTTGGAAATAAGTTCCATTGACCTTAGTGGAACCAATGAAAAACATGCATAGGATTGCTACTTAAATCACATTGAAATCAATGGGCTAAGTCACATTTCTTTTTCCACACTGGGGCCTCTCAAATTAAGGATGCTGCTTTCACTTAGAAATAAGCCACACTCTTCCCTTTCTTGAGATGGAAAAGGAAACAGTTTGAATCTGGTTCAGTTTGGATTTATGCAGATATACATTTTCTTTACAAGAGCACAGAGATAATATACAAAAGTCCAGGCTTTTCTAGGTTTATATATATACCATTTGTATCTTCGGTCCATTTTCTAGATAAATTTCCACCACGAAAAAGTAATATTTTTGAATAATTAACCAAAGTAGGCTGGTTGGCCCGAGTGATGCATTGTGGCTGGCATTGTAACATCAGAGCGACGTCACTTCAGTGATGGAATGCCTTGATAAATCATTCAAGGGATACTGTTGTGATGATGTATAGTGCTACAAAAATACCTCAGTAGTCACACTTGTGCTTTATTAGGGCAATATATCATCACAATGTTGCAACTTTGATGATGTAGAACGGCTCAGTAGTATAATGCTGGCCAAAAAAACCCCAACACTCTTGCTTTACTCTGGATTGTGTTCTGCAACTTTTATAAAACAACAAGAAGAAGTTTTTGTTTAATCACCATTTTATTAAGATTTCAAATTGCAATGCAACATTATTCGAGTTCATTCCAGCTACCTCTCATTACCACACTTTCTGGGATTTGTCCTTGATGAAGAACATTGCACATTTTCTCCTACAGGGATATTTGGAAGTCTTTGGGAGTGCCTGTTAAAAAATCTTGTTAAAGTGAGATATAAAGATGCTTTAAGATGCTTTTAAATGTCTTATTTTTTAAGATATTTTAAAGAATTTTTATACCTATATTTTAAATAGGTTTTTAAAAAGTTGTTCTTAAGGGTTGTTGTTGTGTTAAAATATATATGCTTTAGTCATTTGTTATTTGCCATGCTGGTCTCCTTTGGAGGAATATAAATTAAAATAACAACAGCAACAATATAGGTGAGGCATTGAAGAGCTGAGATTGAGTCTCCTGTTTCATATCTTTTTATATAGCCAACCATGGAAAGCTCAGTTCAGAATGGGACCACAACACACATATGCTTGTCTTCGAACACATTCCTTTGCATTATTTTCCTGGTGTAATCTGATACAAGAGCACCTCTATTTTCATATGTTTAAGGTAAGAAATAAATAAAAACTCCAAAGTAAGCATCCATACTACGAAGCACCGCTCTATAAATAAATGTAGACAGTCATTAGACAGCCAAACCAGAATCACTTGACTTCTCCTATTTATGCCTATTAGTTATGATAGCAAAACACCTCCTCTACACTGAACATCTGATTGCCAGATGTTGGGGGTCAAACAGTGTAAGGCTATTATCATCATGCCCTGCTTGTTAGCTTCCCAGAGGTATCTTTCTGGCTCTTATTAGAAACAGAATGCTGTACTACATAGGTTTGGTCTGATCCGGCAAGTAATTCTTGCTATGTTTTCCTTTGCAATGAATGGAAATCAGAATGCTAGTATAGGTACACTTAGAGGACTTTAATTGGTCTTGGGTAAATCCAGTCTTGAAGTACTTTAAGAGTAGCCTGGAATTTAATGATTAGCATGCAAATGCCATAAATAGATTCAATGAATATTCAATAGCCAACTGAACACAAAGAGCAAAATCAGATGGAGGTGAGGGCAAGGGTCTGTGTGATGTTTTGGGAGATCTCTTCTGTCCCATTCTGTCCCAGCTTTACATTTTGTAACATATCTTTCGATTCCCATATTGTAAACCCCCTTGGGTGCCATGTGAGAAAAGTGATATATACATAAATGCAATAAATATATGAAAAAAAGTTTACTGGTGAGAGGGTGGATTATGCACTATATTGCATATTCTCAACAATAAATCATTTTTGGATGTCCAATTTCTGTGACTGTTATGTACTGAGTTGAATACGATTCAAAATGCAGCCGTCTGATTGGTCCTAGAACAATAGGACCCAGAATGCAACAGTCTGATTGCTCCACAGGAGCCACCCAATCCAGCTCCAGGTGGAAGTGAATCCACAACCTGATTGACCTACAGGAGAATCCCGGAATTAGCCAATCTCGTGGGGCCCATTGTGTAAATAATGTATATAAAGCAGACATTCTGGGGGAACTTCCATTCCTCCTCACCACTATGAGCTGAATAAAGAGCATGAAATCCACTCTTGACTCCGAGTATATTTCAGTGACCATTCACCAAACTTTCCGGTCACACCTTGTATAAATGGTGTGTCCTGGGTCTGCCTATCCCCAGTGTTAAAAGCAGTGTGGTTTTTTGTGTGTTTTTTGCAGAATTTTTTATTTTTTGTATGAAGTAATTTCGACATGGTACTGACTGTGGGTCTGGCACAATATAAGTAGAGTGGTACCTCGGGTTGTTAAAAGCAGTGTTCAAAAGAAAAATGTCAGCATCAGTCCCATTCATTTAGAGCAGGAATAGACAATCTTCCTCAGTTTAAGGAACATGTTCCATTCTGAACAACCTTCCGAGACCCACAAGCCAGTGGTGGTTGGGGCCAGAGGCAAAAGTATGTGGAGCAATGAATGCCATTGTTAGATTCTGCACATACTCATACACCCCTATCTAACTCTTTATCCAGACAGAGAAACAAGAGACATTGTTCTCATTCTCCCATATCATATGAGGGATTTAGAATGTCTGCAATAGGGCCATACTGAACCCTGACAATGGGCTGACAAAGTACTCTGATCTTTCCTTGCTAACTTCTCTTGAGATGTAATTATATTACTATTTTCTGGAGAGGGGGGTGAGGTTTTAGTTCTCTTCCCATTTTACATGTTGTGCTCTAGAGTTCAGCCAAGTTGGCTTCAAGGGTTATTTTAAAAGAGAAGCTCCCAAAACACTCCCTCCAGTCCTGTTTCCTCCCTTTCCTTTTTGCACAGACAATGCAGCCTTTGAAATAATTTTGAGAGCAGACTAATTAGCATGACAAAGCATCCTTTATCCAGACTTCTTGCATCCTTTGAAGGGAGTCTTTCAACAATGGGAATTTGGAGGATACCAGAATGTTATTCCACAAGTCTCCCATTGCACTGGAGAAATATATCCCAGACTCAACAGATCCTGGCAGCTTAACTTCTATCGCTTATAGAGCACAGCAGAGAAAGCAAGGATGGATGCAAAGTCCTGTAGGCCAAAAAATAATAGCAAATTCTTCCAATTCTTCTTTTTAAAGTCTATCTGTGCTGATTTGGTCATCTCAACACTGGGAGCCATTTGTAAGTAGGATACGTTTTATGTACTGTTTGTGTTCTGTGACAGTGTTTTCTGAAGCTACAAGATAATTCTAGTCATCATCATCATCATCATCATCATCATCATGATATATTATTGATACCCCTCCCATCTGGCTGGGTTTCCTCAGCCACTCTGGGTGGCTTCCAACCGAATATTAAAAACAATACAGCGTCAGACATTAAAAACTTC
This sequence comes from Podarcis gaigeae, assembly GCF_964106915.1. NCBI lineage: Eukaryota > Metazoa > Chordata > Lepidosauria > Squamata > Lacertidae > Podarcis > Podarcis gaigeae. Next base: position 16,874,510 of record NC_139685.1, on the reverse strand, counting down.
CCTAAACAGGGTTGCCTTCAGTTGTCTTTTTAAAGTAAAATAGTTGTTTATTGCCTTGACATCTGCTGAGAGGCTGTTCCACAGGTCAGGCACCACTACCAAGAAGGCCCTCTGCCTGGTTCCCTGTAACCTCACTTCTCGCAGCGAGGGAACTGCCAGAAGGCCCTCGGCACTGGACCTCAGTGTCCGGGCTGAACGATGGGGGTGGAGACGCTCCTTCAGGTATACAGGACTGAGGCCGTTTAGGGCTTTAAAGGTCAGCACCATCACTTTGAATTGTGCTCAGAAACATACAATGAAGATCTTTCAGGACTGGTGTTATATGGTCTCGGCGGCCACTCCCAGTCACCAGTCTAGCTGCTGCATTCTGGATTAAATGCAGTTTCCGAGTCACTTTCAAAGGTAGCCCCACGTAGAGCACATTGCAGTAGTCCAAGCAGGAGATAACTAGAGCATGCGCCACTCTGGTGAGACAGTCTGTGGGCAGGTAGGGGTCTCAGCCTGTGTACCAGATGGAGCTGGTAAACAGCTGCCCTGGACACAGAAATAACCTGTGGCTCCATGGACAGCTGTGACTCCCAGGCTGCACACCTGGTCCTTCAGGGGCACAGTTACCCCATTCAGGACCAGGGAGTCCTCCACACCTGCTCACCCCCTGTCCCCCAAGGACAGTACTTCTGTCTTGCCAGGATTCAGCCTCAATCTGTTAGCTGCCATCCATCCTCCAACCGCCTCCAGACACTCACATAGGACCTTCACCACCTTCACTAGTTGGTTTTGTTTGTCTTGGTAGAGACAAATGGCTCACTGGTGAGGCAGAGCAGCTATGCTAGCTTCCAGGCATGTGGTTTGCTTCTGCTACCTGGGAAGGACAAGAGATGGTGGAATGTTAGAACAATGCAAGCACACAATGTGTTGCACAAAATTAGTTCGGTGGGTATATTTGCATTGTGCCAAACTACTTGCCACCTTCCCCTTTCCCTCCCATGAAGCAACAGAGATTTGACTTCTGGGAAGCAAGCTCCCTCGGCATGCATTTATAGAAACTGGACTACTGTACAAACGTAAAATGTACATTCATTGCTCTGTCTGTTTTTGCCTCCAGCTCCACCCACCACTGGTATGTAATTCTCAAAAGGTTCCCAACAAGGAAATTTGGCCCTTAGGCTGCAAGAAATTCCTCACCCCTTATTGATATACTAATAGTATACAATTTGGCCTGCTAACAAATTGGCAGTATAGTTTTCCACAACAGCTTGCAATTATTATTTTTAAAATCCTAATGAAAATTTGTCAGCATTGGAGTGAGCCTTTGTATCTAGTCTTTTTGCAAGCATTCTCTCCCCCACCCCACCTTGACACATTTGTTCTGTTATTTTCATCAATATATTCACTTTCATGCACTCTTTTATGCCATGATATAGATGTTTTTTGCACATTACTTGGTTCGAGAAATGCATCAGAAAATTCAGAAAAGTGTGATGTTCAAATAACTTTGGTTTGCATATTGTTTCAGGAAATGTAAATGGGGCTGGTTCACATTCAAAAATTGACAAAACTGAATCCCATCCCTATTTGGAGGGTGCTAGATTTTTGTGGGGTGGGAAAATCAATTGAAAGGTTACAGGAAGTTTAAAGAACTTAGACCAGGGGTCAACAAACTTTTTCAGCAGGGGGCTAGTCCACTGGCCCTTAGACCTTGTGGGAGGCCGGACTATATTTTGGAGGGGGGGGGGGAAATGAACGAATTCCTATGCCCCACAAATAACCCAGAGATGCATTTTAAATAAAAGGCCACATTCTACTCATGTAAAAACACATTGATTCCCAGACCGTCAATGGGCCAGATTTAGAAGGCAATTGGGCCAGATCCAGCCCCTCGGGCCATAGTTTGCCTACCTGTGACTTAGACCGTGGGTTAAGGATAATGAAAGGAAGCAAGTTCTTCAGTCACTTCACCCTTTTTATGATTTACCACAAATCCATTACTTGTCTGCTCAGAAGCATGTTCCACTACTTTCAATGGGGCTTACTTCCATGAAAGACAGTATAGAATTGCAGCCTTGCAGTACAAACATATGCATTTCTACTCCCTTGTGGAGTTCAGAGGGGACTACTTCAAAGTAAGCATGTATAGGATTGCAGTCTTCATCTTTTATTACCGTTTCAAAAGAGTACAATTGTTGGCAATTCAAATAGTCTGCCGCATTGCCACCACTAAACAAACAGTAAAGAAGGAGATACTGTGTAAACAAGATATTGGAACTTAGCTGAGACTGGAGAGTGACTAGCTTTAAGCACAAATATTGTCCTTGCAAACTTTTAATTAACAATTAAATTAATACAGGCAGATTATTCCTCTTGGCTCTTCTTTAATTAACCTATTCATTGCTTAAGTCTATGCAGGCTGTGAATTATTTTCCTACCTCTGGGTTCTTTTACTCTGCTTGCTCACTTTTATGACTATAATAAGGCTTGATAGTGAAACAAAAATAGACCCAGTTCTGCAAACCATACAAATCTATTTGGAACACCCAGTTCTTGTAAAAAACCTGTGGGATTTTCCTGGGGCAAATCATAGGCTATGTTAGAACAAAAATGGCAACGTTCAGAAGATGGAGCTCTTAGCCTAGGTTGTTCTCTAGAACGGCAGAAGAAGCTTACTCAGAAATTCATTTAAAAATATTGTATTTTTAATTTGATGTGAACTGCCCTGGTATATTATGTGGAATAACCACATTTGTAATTTTAGCTTAAATTTAAAGGACTTCAGGCAACCCTGCAATATTTTTTCAAAATATGCAAGGGATCATTGGGGGTGGGGGGTTGTTGCAAATTTCTGCTGGGCCCAGGCATATTATGCTCAATCAATGAATATAGCAGGGCTTCTTTCCCTTAAGAAATGAAATTTATGGGTACTTGTGCAGTTTGGTAACTTTAGATTCTGGACTTAATAGTCTTACCCCTCTCAGAGCACCAGAATCTGATTGTGTCCACACCCACCTCCTCTTTAGATGGTAATGTGTATTACTTCATTTCCTTCAAAATGTGATAAACCAGTAAGGAAGGGGGAGAAATTGAATTCAGTTCACATTTTAAAGACAAACTTACCACAGGTGCACTTCTTGAAGCAATATGCGAACTGAAAAAATATATCACAGAATCAAAGAATTGAGGAGTTGGAAGAGTCCTAGATGGCTTCAAGTGTTTCCAACAACAGAGGAACCCCATGTATCCTAATTTGATGTGCACAATATGAGGCATACATGTGAAGAGAGGCCTGTTTAAGGAAGCTTTTAATATTTGATGAATTATTGTATTTTAATATTTTGCTGGAAGCCGCCCAGAGTGGCTTGGGAATTAATTATTATTATTATTATTATTATTATTATTATTATTATTGAAGTAATACACAATCTGTCCCCTGAGCCGAAGTGTTTATGAGACTGCAACAAAAATTATAGATACAAATGACTAGTGGGATCTACAATCAGCTCCTAACTAGCCAAGTCTTCCTCCAGGATACTGTGTTGTTGGAGGTTCAGTCAAAGAAGTCACTCTTGGTTTTCTATGTTTCTTCTTCAACTTATGCTCCACTCAACATTACATAGTTCCTGGATGTCACTGAGCATGTTCCCATCAGCAATGAGTTGTTCTAAGTGAGTTTGGTAGGGCTACCATACATCTGGATTTTCCCAGACATTATGGGATTCCAAAGGCAGAATTGATGTCCGGGGGGGGGGGGGATTTCTGAAATGCGGTGCTTGGTCCTGGATCTTAGGCAAATCAACTGAAAAATCGTGGCCTTTGGCTCAACAACTTTGGAGTCTGTCTTTTAAAAAGCTCAACTTTTGGGGTGTCCTGAATAGTACCTTTTGAAATATAGCAACCCTAGAGTTTGGCCCCATTTCTTTTTATGGAAACCTTGAGATTCCAACCTCTTCTTTCTTAGTGATCCCATTTTGGCTCTGTTTCTGTTGGTACAGAGGCCCTAGGTTTGCTATTAGAGGGACTGAGATGAGTCCCAAATATTTTGGTATGATTTTTCATATAATGGCTTTTCAAACCCTGGTACACAGCAATGTACGATTACAATTTTCAGTAGTCTTTCTTCAGGTGAATAAACTTGTAGCGCTCATAGCATCTAAGCTATAAATAGAGTAAGGTGGGTTGTGCCCGTGTGACTCCAATAGACACCAAGCATAAGCCTTGAAAGTATGCTCACAAAGAGAGACAATATTTTAAACATGCCTCATTTCATTAAGAAGAAAAGAACCTTCAGCATGTTGGATTTGGAGCATTAATGTGATGTATGGAATTTGCTATTCTATAATACATTCTTTCTTGTTTCAAAATTTGATTCACTTTGTATATCTAAAATGAATTATAGTAAATGCTCAGGGACATAGAAAATAAAATTATAAGCAGTGGTTGAGTGATTTAAATAATTTCAGGCAGAGAATTTGGAGATGATGCATAATGTTCTGGAAATTAAGTGATCCCTGACCACAAACACTAATACATTTCCCCTCACTTTTTAATAGGGATGTCTAGAGGTCCCAATATTCACCTTGTTTCTGTGTCTCTGTCTGATTTTATTTTTAAATCTGATTTGCTCTATGCTCCATGGGAAATCTAAATATGCCCATAACTTTTTTTTCCTCTTTTGGCCAAAGTGAATACAATTCACAGCCATTTTCACTGCTCAAGTGTGGATCAATTCTGCCAAAGTGACGACAAATAGGCCTAGGGGCTACTTATGCGGTAAGTAGAGGGAAAGGAAAGGAGGAGAACACAGGGAGTAAAACTTGGCTTAGTTGCAGTGGTGAAAATTCCTAAATTATTGGGATAGGAACAGAAGTATGGCTTACAGGGATGCCAACGTGAATAAAATATGGGGAGGGTAGGTAAGCCCGTCTCACATATCAATCAAGCACAATCACCATTTGCATGGCAATGCCAATCAACTTGAAGGTGGCACCCTCAAATATATATATATGGGGGAGAAGAGACTTCTGCCCCAAGGAGTTGGCTCCTATGATGGCTTGTAAGAGCCATGTGGTCTGAGCTGCAGCCACCACCTCAATACCTCTGCACACACTGAACTTCTCAGGCAGAATGAGGGAACAAACGATTGATTACCTAGTCACCCTCAATGTGAACTAAGTCTGGTGGGACAATTTACTCTAGGGTTGGAGCAGACTTTGGTAATCTTTCATAACATGGCACCCTATGCGAGGCCACAATTTGGCACCCCCAAATAGATCTTCTCAATTATGGACCTTCTCAATTTTGTGTCCCCTTGGCTAGGTGCTCTGTGAGGGGAAATTGCCTGCACTGCCCTAAATCCAGCACTTCTATGGTATTAACCATTTCATGCATTAATTAGATCCTGGTTTTTTGAGGCTAGCTCATCCCCATTGGTCTCCTTCATGCGTGAAATTTTCATATTACTATAACGCCTGAATAGTTTTTACATCCACAACTTGTAACAACTTTCTGAACCCTTAACACAGCCAGGTATTCTCACATTTTTACCATCTAAGAGCTATTTACAATCACTTCTACTTCAGTAAAATTTCTGCCCTGTCTACCTACAGAGAGCACTGGAAGAACAATAGAAGTGCAATTCAAAGGACTGGGGCAGAAATGCATTATTAATTTCTATGCAAGAGTTCAAGAATACATAGTTTCAAAATTAATCATCTTCTACCTTGAGCTATACAGTTTTATTACAAAACTTTGGACTTTGCTATCAGAAAGGGAAAGAAATGGATTGTTATTTCAAACTCTTTGATACGACAAAATATTTGCATGCTGTGGAGGAATAAAAGTCAAATTATATACTTGGCAGAGGATACTGTATTTGGGTCTCTCCTTTTTGTAACAGAAATGACTTAAAATCAGTGTTTCTTTAAACTAAAGGGTACCCAGGGAAGCTCCAGTCATAGACATTTGACCTTGTACTAGCTGGGCCACAGACAATCAAGAAAAACACATCTTTTTCTGTAACAGCATGAAAATACATGTCCTTTCAGTTGAGAAAATTCTGATCTGTCTGTCAATGGCTTGTGTCCATAATAGTTTATTTGTCCTCTCTAAAAACAGGAACTCATGGCTTGAAATCCTGGCTTCTATAAAGAGTCTTAGAATTTGCACGCTAATCTTTCTCAGAAGACAGCATATCTTATCTTATCTTATTTATTTATTGCATTTATATCTCACTTTTCTTCCAAGGAGCTTGAGTTGGTATACATGATTCTCCATCTCCTCGTTCTATCCTGACAACAACCCTATGAGGTAGACTAGGCTGGGACTGGTCCAAGGTCACTCTATCTTTCAGTAGTACAGTTTTCAGTGACGTCATGAAGTATGCGAAGCAAAGAACTGGATACAAATCACCTTTGACCACAAATATACATTCAGTAGTAGACCTAAACCCTGAGTTGCAGATAAACAGATTTGCAGCAATAAACTTGCGAGGAGAAGAGATTCTGACATTTTCTGCCCCCTGCAGCTTTCTACCCCTTGTCGGAGCTGTGTCAATGTGGCAAAACATTTTCCAGAGCCCTAGCTGAAGCTAAGTACCATATTTTTTCGTGTATAACACGCCCCTGTGTATAAGACGCCCCCTATTTTGGGGGGCTGCAAATTAGGAAAATGGGGAGAGATTACCCAGAGAGTTGTTGAGCTTTTTTAGGGGGGGATTGCCCAAAATCACTCACCCGCCTGACCTACGCTGCCACCTGCGAGCATCACAAAAGCTGCCTTTCATCTGTCCCCTCACCACCAATTGCCCGCCCAGTTGCCACAGCGACAGCAAATCAACAGCAGCCCTTGCCGCAGCCACCAATTAGATGGCTAATAGCTGATAACAATCTACGGGTAGTGGCAGCCACCAATCCCATGTCCCCCTGATGCACTATCCGTGTATAAGACAAAACCCCTTTTTGTCATAATTTTCTAAGAAAAAATCTTCGTCTTATACACGGAAAAGTACAGTATATCTGACGCACTGAAGCATTGTACATGGTTCGATTTTATTACAAATATACCCTTTAATTATTTCAACCGGCAGGGGCTGAGGAGAGAGTAAGGAATGCTGTATGCATAACCTTGGAAAACCTTTGATTCTGAAATGCTTGGCTCCTGAACGTTAAAAAGCAAGATGACTCTGAATCAGGTCAAAATTTGATAACACTAGCAATTATCCGATCTCGCTTTATCCCCTCCAGAACCAGGCCAGCTAAACCCCATCTGGCCATTTTTGGATTGACAGTCTGCTCATCCACAATAATTATTATAGTAACTTAAGGGATTATTCCAATCACCAGCCACATGTCAGTCTAGAGGTAGTCACCTTGTGCATAGCTCAGCCTAAGCTGAAGGTCTGTTTTCCCCTTCAACTAGCTGCTTCAATGGAATAATAATGTAATTGCCAAAACTGCATGGAAAGAGGATTTTACTATTACCAGCTTTTCTCGCAACACTATAGAACCACATATGCCATTATTATGATGATTACTTGCAGTGTGCTTCCCAGCACACTAATGGCCCCAGAATAAAACATATTATGAATTTTATAATCCTGCTATCTGAGTTAAATATCAGAAGTCAAGAGCATACATATGGCGCTATGGCAGGGTAACTTTAAGCTTTCTTTTCCAATGTTCCTCGCTTTCATTATTTCAATTTCTGGGCTTCAGGAGTCTCTCTGTTTATTGCTGTATTATTGCTAGTATATAGGTTCCTCATTTCTCCCCTCTTTTCAACATAAGACTTCATAAGTGACAAGCTCTGAGAGTAAGTCCAATTCTGAAGTCAGTAAGAATTACTTCTGAATAGACATGCATAGGCTTACTCTGTTAGAGAAGAGGACTAGCCTAAAGAAGCTCTTCATGGTTTTCACATTCAAAACAATGCCTGCAATTGTTCTACAAGGCTGTTACAGAAAATTGGACTATGCTCTCAAGCTTTGTTTAAGTGAAATGGAGCAATGAAAAACTTCGGTCACAATCTACATCCCTGTCTCTGCAGAGGATTGTTAGAAGTGAGTTACTGTCTCTTATTTGAGCTAGAATGTCCTATTGGTTGGTTAATCAAAAAATCAAGTTCCTTCTCAAGGCGAAGAATGAAGAAATCAATTTAAACTATTTGCACTAACAGCTACTAAATTAAGAGCTAATTTTGTAAAAATGAATGAGGTAGATTGCTATTCAGATATGCTGAATGTGCCCACTGCATCTATTTTAATTTCTCTTGTTACAACCTAAGGCTTATTTCTTCTTCTTCTTCTTCTTCTTCTTCTTCTTCTTCTTCTTCTTCTTCTTCTTCTTCTTTGACACACCTTGCAAAAAGTCTTGCCTATTTATTTTTATGACCTTCTTTGCTCTCAATTGGCTCCATGCCTTAATGCTAAAGGTTGACTGGGTATCTTGACCCCCATCACTTTCACAGGACTGTTCATTTGGTGAATTTTTGTGTGAAATGAATTATAAACTCTTACTTGAGAAGGGTCATTGCCTGATACAAGGTGCCCAAGTGAGTTCATCTGAAAACAAAGCCTAACACCACTTCAAGGCTGAAACCCCATGGGAACAGTGCTACACGAGACTGGGCAAAGCCAAGCTATTGCTTGAAGTAACCCAATGGCTCTTTTTAAAAATTGAGAGAGAAAAAATGAAAACCTGATATTGAGGTAAGAAGATTACTTTAATTTTTAACCCCATCTACAAAAATAACAAAAAGTTCAGCTACCCAACCCTACCTAAATAAATGCCAGGAACAGCCAAATTCAATCCATTTAGCCACTTAACTTTTGAGGCAAAATTTTCCATGTAAGAAATCCAGGTTGCTAGTGCTGCCCTCTCAACTTTCTTTATTTGCTGTCTGTGATGTTTGTTAAATAGTCAAATCTAACTGGCTGCATGACACAACATCCTGTCATCTTTGGTTGGCTAGCATCACTGATAGGACCAATGAGGAAGGAAGCACCAGGCCAATGGGGTAAATGGCACCAAAGCAGAAGCAATCAGGGGAAATGAAAACATTGGTCAGGACCGCACAAAGGTGGAGGATCATATGCAGCATGTTCTGGGAAGGATTCCAAGCCCACTGCTATGCTGTTTTTAATGTGATAACTGAAACTGGAGAATATTTAACACAACTATCGTATATAAAGATGACTCAGAGCCTGCTACCATTGAACTATCTCCACCCCAACAACAGAGGGCAGTCAATCATTCATTTTCCTCTGGTGCGGCTTACAAGAAAAAGGGATGGACAGGCGAAGCCCATCTCTGAATCCGCTCCAGCTGGACTGAGTCATACCCCTTACAAAGACCATCTACCTTCAACTGTGCGGTGGAAAGGATCCTGAGTAATTTAATGCTACTTGTTGGGTGCCCTGTAAGGTTTTTTTTTTCCCTTCAGAATTGAGACGTGAAGAATTGTAACAAATGGATACATGAATGAATGAATTGTTGGCAGCTGCCATCTTTTTCTTCTTCTTCGGCGATCATTCGTATCCGAGTAAGATTGTCTTCCATAAACACGGTTTTAACAATGAGTTCATAAGTGACTGTGGAGCCAATTCTGGATCCACACGTCCTTCCACAGTGGGGACATTGGTTTCCGGTCCGGAGTTGATCACGGTGTGGATTTGCCAAGCATGCCTTCCTCTTAGCATGTTTCTCCCTTGCGTCCTGAGTTTGAGTGTCTTCAAAGCCCATGACACCTTTGGTAAAGGCTGTTCTCCAACTGGAGCGCTCACAGGCCAGTGTTTCCCAGTTGTCAGTGTTCATACTACATTTTTTTAGATTTGCCTTGAGACAGTCTTTAAACCTCTTTTATTGACCACCAGCATTACACTTTCCATTTTTAAGTTCGGAATAGAGTAGTTGCTTTGGAAGACGATCATCAGGCATCCACACAAGCTGACCAATCCAAAGAAGTTGTTATTGAAGAACCACTGGTGATCTTTGCTTCTTCCAGTACACTGATATTAGTTCGCCTGTCTTCCCAAGTGATGTGTAAAAATTTTCGGAGACACTGTTGATGTACTCTTTCAAGGAGTTGGAGATGACGTTCATAAGTGGTCCATGTTTCACAAGCATATAGTAAGGTTGGTAGAACAATAGCTTTGTAAACAGCTGCAGTACAGAGATCTGTATATGCATAGTCTTTCCATTAGCAACTATGGTGGTCAGAGCTACCTATCCTTAGCAGTGGGAAAGGCTATAGTTGGGGGATGTGGGGCTTGTGACCCTCTGGATGTTGTTCAACTCTGGCTTCTATCAATTTTTATTTGTTTTTTACCAGGAAAGGGTATTAAAATACAGTAGTCGGTTAAACATTAAAAGCTTCCCTAAAGAGGGCTGCCTTCAGATGTCTTCTGGTAGTTGTTCTTCTCTTTGACATCTGGTGGGAGGGCATTTCACAGGGTGGGTGCCACTACCAAGAAGGCCCTCTGCCTGGTTTCCTGTAACTTGACTTCTCACAGTGAGGGAACCGCCAGAAGGCCCTCAGCACTAGACCTCAGTGTCCGGGCAGAACAATGGGGGTGGAGACGCTCCTTCAGGTATACTGGGCTGAGGCCATTTAGGGCTTTAAAGGTCAGCACCAACACTTTGAATTGTGTTCGGAAACATACTGGGAGCCAATGTAGGTCTTTCAAGACCATTGTTATGTGGTCTCGGCGGCCACTCCCAGTCACCAGTCTAGCTGCCGCATTCTGGATTAGCTGTAGTTTATTGGTCACCTTCAAAGGTAGCCCCACGTAGAGCACACTGCAGTAGTCCAAGCGGGAGATAACTAGAGCATGCACCACTCTGGCGAGATATTCAGTCCCCACAACTGCCTCATAGGGGCAAGATCTACTGGAATGAGTTGCTGGCCTCCTGAACAGGCCTTGCTTCCTTGAGTAAAAAGTTAACTTTACTGGTGTCATGTGATTTATTTCTAACCTGCTCCTGACATCATGGGAGCTGAAATCTATCAGTATGGCAGAGTGGGGGGGTGCCCCCCATCCCTGCCCTAACTGTATAAATAGACTAACTAAAATATCCCAACTATTTGGTATTATGTGGATGTTTGGGTTTTGCTACTGTACTTAAGTTTGCTTGTATTATCTAGGGCAACCCTCCTTTTCTTTTCTTTCCTGAAAAAACACAACAAGAAGCATTAAAATAAGTCTTTGATAGATATATCCTGAATCACCTTTTGAGTTTCCGGTGGTAAGAGGGCTGAGCATTGTTCAGATAAAAAAGAGATATGCACTAGAGAGCCCAGCTTTGTACTTTCTAAGCTCTATCTCTAATGCAAATAATTCAATCCTGACCCAATTGTTTGTAAATTTTTAACTTTAATCAGAACCAAATGAGATTTCTATCTTAATTTGCTTTTTAAAGTTTCACTGCTGAAATAAAGGGATAGCTTCATTAAAGAAGAAAGAGTGTCAATTCCAATTTTCCTGCTTGTGAATTTTAATGAGCATTAAAGTGAAAAAAAAAATACCAAAAACCCAAACACCCTGTATATGCATCTCATAGCACTGTGATTTACTTAGCATAATAGTTTATTGAAATGATTGCTTTTTTCATGGCCTCCATTATAACACAGCAGTTCCAAAATATGTCCTAGCGCTATTGGCAGTAAGAAATTGTTTTCCATAAAGAGACATTGCCTTCTACTGTTCTATCCTTCCGTTTCATGTATGTTTCAAAAGACTAAGAAATTCAGAAACCTTTTCACATGCAACTAGCTTTTAAACTATACCAAAAAGCAAAAGTTATACTATTTGCAACCAATAAAAGAGTGCAAGAAGAAGAGAATTAATAGCTTCAAAAGAAGCTGCCATCTCAGTTTTCATAAAGAACATAAAAGACAATAATTAAATCATAATAATTTGATCTTAATGCTCTTAATACCAGGAAGGGTGGAGCCCATTTCTGGTGTGGTGAGATAGATGTGTAGGTTAACCAACACCCCCCAGACCACCCATCTGCCAATCACCTGGTGCTACCATAACATCAGTTTGCCCACAAGGTTTAAGATGACACTGTGAAGTGATGATCAGCCGGTCAGTTGTACCTGCAAATTCTACTTCCTTTGCTGGGGTGGTTTGAAATCAAACTGCTCTGGCAAAGGCACAAGACACCACAAGTGCTGACAGTCACCATGTTTTAGTTGCCCTACAGACCTGATCTCATATGTGATGTCCTATGTAGGGCAGATGGGTATGGCTTGGGGGAAAAGGACTTGCAGGTCATATTAAGATCCCTGCTGGGACTCATCATGCCTTTGGGCCAGAGGTTCACCACCATGGTGTTATTACAGTTTTAATGCCAAGGACTGAAAGAACTATAAATCTTGTTATACAATATTACTTTGCTTGAAAAAATCAGATTATAGTAGGCTAGAAACCCATAACTTGCATTGGTTTTGGCATGTTAAAAGCAGGCAGCCTCGCCAGATTGACAACCTCGTACAGAGGTTGACAAAGAAGATATGGGTGTCTGCCAGTGTCATTTTCAAGATCGCATATCACTGCACAGAAGGGGCTGGCAATACATGTGAAATGTGTTACATGCCCGAAAGTAACAAACTAATTTGGACACCCTATACATGAAACTGAAAGCAAGGAGTTGTGATACCAAACATGTACAGGGAGTTTTTCCTACGTTGAGGAGCTGGTTGTTGTTGTTTACTTCACTTTAGTATTTGTTTCGTGACCTTGCAAGAGACAGACGGAGAGAAAGAAAGCAACAGTAGATCTCTTTCTATAATTATTGGTTTTTACTTAATAATTATGCATTTAATTTTATTTTTGGGGGAGAATTGGGAGGATAAATATTGGATGGTTTGTGTATGTGTTGCAATAAACTCTCATTAAAAAGTGGTAGAAATTGCTGGGTGGGTCACCACAGACCGATCTGAGTGAAATGTAATTCCAGAACATGTTTGTGTGGACTCACCTTGATTATTGAGAAGTCAAGAGATCGGGAAGTAGACATGAATGTGCAGATTGACACTTCCATGCCTATAGACCACACAGTTAGCACATGCTTTCCTAATCTTCAGCAAAGGTAAGCAGCCCAATATTCTGGGATACCTCTAACTCAAATGTGATAGTTGTGAGGTAACAGGAAAATTAATCTGAATTAACACCATTTTGCCTTCAGATGAACAAGCCCTCGGTCTTTGTTCAAATCAGAGAACTTGTTCACATGGGACTGTTTATTCCACGACAGAAATCTCTGTGGCAATGCTAATCCTATCTGCCTCCCTCAGTCGTGTCATAAACAGAACACTGATAACATTTAAACATAGCACAACTAATCACCAGGCCTTTTGAATTACAATCTATAAGATAATCAGAAAGAAGAAAGCTATGAGCAAACATTTCCTTTGTATACTAAATAGAGGAAACTTGGTAGGTATCGCCATCAATCTCATTAAAAGGGAATTTTAGATACATCTCATATACTTGCATACATTTCCCAAAGTTCCTTCCCAGAGGCATTGATCATTGTTTATTATAAAGAACCTTGAAGAAGCTTTGCTTGTCCCATATTTGTATGCCATTTTTGTCCCAGAAATTAGATTGTATTCTATTTTTTATGTGAATGCATGCTGTTAATACATTTACCTTTAAAATATCAGGTGGGCAATTAAGTATTTAAAATGTGAATTTAACATTTAAACCTTAAAACCAATTCCTGTCACAAGTATATGAAACCCTTTGTGCCCAATACATATTAAATTGTCCTCAACTAAGTGATATCTATACCCACAGTATGGATCTGATAATGGTAGGGTTACGTTGTTGTTGTTGTTGTTGTTGTTGTTGTTTTCATACTTGTTGCCACCTTCTTCTACGTTTTTCATTTCACTCAAATAAGAAATAATTACACACAAGAAATAATTTGGAATTGTAATTCACAGCAGGATTTGTTTTCTGACACACCCCAATGTTTTATCATTAGCTCAGTCCTATATCTATATATCTATCTCTATAACCAAAAAGATTCCTTGGGGTGACTTTTATACCCACAGACCAAAGATGTCAGAAGTTTGCTTTCCTGGATCAGCTTTGTTGTTGTTGTTGGGGGGGGGGGAGGAATCAAATTTTTAAAAAATGCCAGCATGTATAATCAAATAGAAAGATAGTACTTTTAAAGGAAGCAACCAAATTATACATGACAAGTTATTGGGGTGGGGACCAACAAAAGCCAAAAAGCTAAATTCTACAACAGGTCACTGTCAATATACAGTCACAAGAAAAAATAAAATATCTGAAGAAGTGTGCATGCAACACGAAAGCTCATACCAATAACAAACTTAGTTGGTCTCTAAGGTGCCACTGGAAGGAATTTAAAAATTTTGTTTCAACTACGGCAGACCAACATGGCCTGTACCTGTAACAACCTACCTGTAACAAGAAAAAAATAAAATATTCTTCCATGCCGTTTGTTATACTGACTCTGTCCTGTTGATTTTGGTATTTTTAAGAACTCTAATATAATATTCTTTCCCACCTTTTTGATTTCATGTTATACCTTATGTTTTGCAAGTTTTGTAAATCGCTTAGAGACTCCTTGGGTAGCAAGCAACAAATAAATTTAATAGATAATAACAAAGAAAAACCACAAGAGCTGGGATACCAATAATAAAAAGCCTGTCAATGGCAAAAATCAGTACACTGTTCAATGTCCTATTGTTCTCCTGATTGTTGGCACCATTTTATTTCTTGTTGGTGCCATCTTACTTCTTCAGTGGACTTATAATGTCAGGTTTATTGACTCGCACTTATACCGAGTCAGACCCTTGGTCCAAATAGCTCAGGATTGTCTTTGTTGACTGGCAGAGGCTCTCCAAGACAAGGAATCTCTCATATCCTAGCCCTACCTGAAGATGTTGGAGATCGAAGCTGGGATCTCCTCCTCCATGGCCAGCAACAGCTCTGCTACTGATCCACGGCCCTTCCTAACCTGGTTGGAGATGATAACTAATGGGACTGGGTTTATTAATTTTCACGACATGGTGGAATATATAGCATGTGGTGCCACTGACAGTTCAGCATTAATGACACTGACACCAATGTTCATGGTGCCATTGCTTTGAGCCCAGAAGCTTTCCACAAATGTGGTTCACAAAGATCAACAATCCCTTCCCGTATCCCCAGATCTTGTTCCTAAATTAGCAATGCTTGTCTACAGAAGTATAAAAACCCAGAAAATCTATCTATATCTATCTATCTATCTATCTATCTATCTATCTATCTATCTATCACTCTAGCACTCTAGCACTCTATCTAAAATTTGTATAGTGCCCATTAATGCTTGTTTTTTGAAATATTTTATTAATTTAGCATAGTTATTACAAAATCAAAGCAAAATATTACATTTACATAACATATGTACAAAGATCTCGATGTTATTAATAAAAAAGAAAAATATAGAAGAAAGAAAGAAGGAAAGAAAGAAGGAATAAATATTTAAAAAGGAAAAAAAAACAAAAAAGAAGAAGAAGAAAATAGGAAGAGTTTCTTCCAAGTTTATTCTACATCTATTTCAATAGGTAAATAATAATAAAATTTCATTGACTCCCACCACTTACACTGCACTTCCTATAAACATTTTAAACAAAGTTATATCTGTTATTCTGTATTTTTTCTCCCACAGAATCCCACATAGATGATCAATTCAATAAATTCTCTAGATGTCTCACAAGTCTACTTTAAACACAACCAAAACATTGCATTTGATCCTTGTCTGCATAAATAATCAGTTAAACATTTCCATTGTTTCTGTATTATACTTTTTGGTTTTTGTCTTATTAAATCAGTTAACTTTGCTAATTCCAAATATTCGCATAGTTTGTTCAACCATTCCTCTTTGTTGGAACGTGGTTTCCTTTCCATTAATGCTTGTTACTAAAATCAGCAGTTTGCTTTAGTTCTCATCACCACAAATAGATGGTGTTGTTTAAGGCTGAGTTTTTCGATGGGCTCATTCTTATCAGGCTTTTTCACAGTGCACTGAGATCTTGGAGAAACCTGCCCTTTCCAAGTGCTTTTCTGCCAGTCCTCTACTGACCCAAACCTTCTCTGCTTTCCAGTATTTTCCCCTTTCCCCTAAGTCCCCAAACTTATTCTTTCAACGGCAGTGATTCAGAGCAAGAGAACTGTTCCACAATCAGTAGGCAATTAAAGTCTTAGAAAGAAGTAGGTTCCCAACAATTCTGTTATGACCCAGAGATTGGATTCCTCTTCTTCGGGGGATGAGACTGAGGATGCATGCAAGGCCAGCCCCAGAAGCAAATCTGCAAGGTGAGACCAGGACAACAGAGCTGCCCTGGCCCAGTGATGTCACAATGTCATCCTGTAACTCAGAGGACTCCATCACAGAAGCCCTAGTACAGTAAGAGTCAAACCCTGCTGGAACAACCTTTAGTTGAAGAAGCAACTTTCAGTAGAAGCAGGGCTTACAATTGAGAGAGCTATGCTCTCTTATAGCATAGTTGGAGCTTTGCACAAGGCTTTAGCTTGAACAAGGTCATTGCTGACATCACGACAAGTTCCCGTCACAAAGATTTCTGTGAATTGTTGCTTGCCAAGGCTTCCAGGGATATATTTATTGGATCAGTCAATGCATAACACAACACATTATTGTTTCTGAAAGAAGGATAGGGGTCATTGCCAAACCTGCACAGTTCTGAAACTTAGTGACATCGCATTTGGGTGATACCAAATTAAGCCAATCAAAAAAGATTACATAATGGTTTTGAAACTTTCAAGTTCTCCAGAACTCTTCATCAGACTAGATGGTAAGATTGGGGTGGGGGGAAGGTTTCGCTGATATTGAAGCTATGCATGGAGGTTTTTAGCCACAGTCTTAAGATGGAATATGGGAGGAAGTAATGGAGAACATTCAAAATAGATTCTGTTCAGTTTTCCCCCTGTGTTTTTGTTGGGTATAATTGGAGAAGAAATTCTAAAAAAAGACATAAATATATTTATGTACACTACCACAGCTGCGAGGACACTTTTAGCCCAGAAATGGAAGCAGCAGAAACTTCCAACGTTGGAAGAATGGCAGACTGAAATGATTGAATACGCAGAACTGGCAAAGCTGATGGGGAAGATCTGAAACCAGCGTAACGAGCTGTTCAAAAAGAACTGGAATAAATTTATACAATATGAGAGAACATTGTAAACATTTGAAAACATTTGCAAGTTTGAGTTAAAATATTTTGTAATGTTAATTTTTGGAGCTGGTTTACAATTATCAAGGTAAATTTCATAAGCATAGGAAGAAGGTAAATTAGTTGATATAGAAACGCTATGATGAAAGTGAATATTTTTGAAATATATTGAATATTTTTGCCAGGGAGTGGAAGGGGGGGGAGTTGAGGCTCAGGATGAGCAAAGTCTTAGGTGATGATAAGAGTGGATTGTGACTATGGTAAAAAATGTAAACATAATAGAAATCATTAAAAAAAAGAGTTTTCTCCCTGCTTTGTACAAGACCTGAAGCAAGAAAGATAAAACTTTTTGGTGGAATTCAATTAAGTCTTACGCAAAATAGATTGATTGAAATTAATAAACTTAAGTTAGTCATGACCATTAACTTCAAAATCATAGAATCATAGAATCATACAGTTGGAAGAGACCACAAAAGGTTTACTCTGAATCAGAATTATTTGAATACTCCTCTCTCTGTTTATTTCTCCTCAAATTATACACTGTTTTTATTCAGTTTCATAAGTAAAGTGTTATTAGGATTCTCTCTCTGGGCTTCATCTGCATTATTTAAGTTGACTTTGCTAACAGCAAGAAACCTCCAAGGAGCTTTAACGACCATAAAAAGAGTTTGAGGAGAGTTCTGTGCCCTATAACAGATTAAATTCATGTCAAGCATTATTGCTCTATGGGGGGAAAAAAAACTTTTTGGTCACTGAATGTGCTGTATGTCAGTATTTCTCCTGTACAACACACTCCATTATATTTCCTTCTTTCTTTTTTCCGGAGGAGACTGTGCAAGCAGCTCAGCAAATGGACTGTAAAATATATATACATTTTTCCTTCCCCTGGACTGGTTTTAATGTTTTGTTTGTCAAAATTCTGCAGAAGAGAGAGGGGGGCAAAAAAAGAAAAGGAAGCCTAGGGTGGTGGGGAGAGGAACATCCAAAGGACATGGATGGATAAGAAAAGAAAATTGCATTTCTGAGCAAATACACATCATGAGGAAATCAAGAGAGAGAGGAAAGCAAAGCTGAATAATGGCAAGTGGGGGAGGGAGAAGCAATACTGAAAGGGGTCATTTCAGAGTAACTGGGAGATCTTGCAGATAAGAGACTGATCTGCAGACCAGAAAAGTCCTGAGTTCAAGTATTGCCAGTCCGCACAATTTCGCTCTTGCAACATCAAATGCAGTCTATCAGCCGTGCATTGTGGCCTGCCAAGTATTCAGTAGAAGCCTCTGCCCCACCTTTCCCCCCAACTCTTTGTCAACACAAAAACCAAGCAGTTTACCAAATCCTTGGTGCCTGTGATGAGCATGTGAGTCACAAGTTTTTCAGCCCTCCACTGGGTGGTCTCAGGAAAGACACTGTCTCTCATCCTGAGTCCTCTACTACTGGCAATAGAGTAATAATACTGATCTTCCTCCTAATGGTTGGTGTGGGATAACCAGCCTCATACAGCCAACATGCTAAAGTCTAATTAATACATGAAGGGCTTGATAGCAAAGAGTAAGCTAAGGTTACCAGATTTTCTTCAATGAATCTGGGGAGACTTTTCAACTTCCTCCTAAATAGA
The DNA here is from genome assembly GCF_964106915.1 of Podarcis gaigeae. Classification (NCBI taxonomy): domain Eukaryota; kingdom Metazoa; phylum Chordata; class Lepidosauria; order Squamata; family Lacertidae; genus Podarcis; species Podarcis gaigeae. The sequence goes on along the minus strand of NC_139685.1, from coordinate 16,855,690 downwards.
TGGATTTTGTCAGGGGACTGATTTGTAAATCCAGGGACTGTCCCCAGGGAACGGGGACATCTGGTAACCTTACAGTAAGCTGTCCTGATATGCTTAGCTATGTCCACTTCCCCTCACTTTGCAAGGAACAAAGGTAACCAGGCCTATTATGCACAGTCTACCTGAAAAGTTCAACATGTGATGATGATGATGATGATGATGATGATGATAAGAATAATAATAAATTATTCCCCAGCCACTTTGGGCGGCTTCCAACAAAATATTAAAATACAGTAATGCATCAAATATTAAAAGCTTCCCTAAACAGGCTGCCTTCAGATGTCTTCTAAAAGTCTGGTAGTTGTTGTTCTCTTTGACATCTGGTGGGAGGGCGTTCCACAGGGTGGGTGCCACTACCAAGAAGGCCCTTTGCCTGGTTCGCTGTAACTTGGCTTCTCGCAGTGAGGGAACCGCCAGAAGGCCCTCAGCGCTGGACCTCAGTGTCCAGGTAGAACGATGGGGGTGGAGACGCTCCTTCATGTGAAGAGGTCTGAGCTGGTTGTGCCAAGCTCAGACAGCATGGCTCTCATAATTTAGGAAATTTCACCACTTTGGAATGAAGCCAATGTGGGAAAGCACATAAATCTGACCTTTGAAGAGTAAACTATTTTTTAACTTATGAAACTTGTAGTGTTTTCATATGCTGCAGGATGTGAGAATTTTTGGAACTCACATATTTTAATGATCTAACCGCCTATATTTCCACACTTTACTTTGCTGCATATTTTGTGATTTTAAATCCCTGATGAGGTTTCCTTACCAAAGAGTATTTGCCTCAAACTTGGATCTGGGCAGCCAGGAATTCTCTTTATATACTCGCCCCTCACCCCCCCCCCAAACCAACAGTTGAGATCAGCAGGGCTTTTTTCAGCCAGAACTCACCAGAACTCAGTTCCAGCACCTCTGAGGTGAGTGGCATTGCTATTAAAAGACAACAAGGGAGGTGTTCATAGTGAGTTCTGGTACCTCCTTTTTTCTTTTTCTTCAAGGATACTTGAAGCATTTGTTATTGCCTCAGAGCTATGGTATGGCTCATGAGACCCTAGCAAAAACAACAATTTCAACTTTTGACAGATATAGCAGCCACACTGCAACCAGGTATGTATTCATTGGCAGTGTGAACAGGACTTAGATGAATAGCAACTCTTATTCTAAGTGTGCCTCCATGTAAGAGGGAATCTAAGGCTAAGAGAAGCTACATGTGTACACCAGTGAGCAGGGAATGCCCATTCAAACTGCCATCAGATTTGTGGCTGGTGCAGAAGCAGGGGTAGCCATGGCAACCCCTGTTGACCTGCTTTTTGAGCATTTGTTTTTGTTTATCCGTGCAAAGTTTGCAAGGATGTTGTACAATTTTGGCTGCTTATTCATCCTGATTTCATTACGGGGTGCTTCTACGATTTCGTATCAGGCAGTTGGTACTCCACATTTCCCAGGGCATTTCCCCCATCATTTACATTATCACAAAAAGTGTGATTTCGGGGAGCAAGAGGGTTTGCTGTACTGCACTCTACCCACAAAACAGCAACAATCTGACAGTGACTTCTCCCTACGCCAGCATTCCAAATTAGATTTTTTTAAAAAATATAACCTGCCCTTATAAGATAGGTAATGTTGTTAGGTCTCAAAGATATGCAACCCATCCCCAAGACATCTTGCTATCTGTACCAAATTATTTTGCCACAGAAACTCCTTGATAAACTTCAGCTGAATAGCACCCTCCAAATTTACCTGAACTTTTGCTTTACAGAGAATCCCAGGTGTCTTCTATTCGAAGTGTGCCAGCACTGAAAGTGACAAAGAACAAGCCATGCAGTCTGTGTCCCAGACCCCTAATCCCACGACCTGCTGTTTCAGCACAGCAGCAGAAAGGATCAGGCAATTAAATAGACCTTGAATTGAACCTTTGGCTCTCCTCTTTTCAGGCAGAAGGATACTGAGAATCCTTGAACAGATTTTAATGCTGGATATTTTATTTTATTTTTTGTTAAAATTCAAATCGGGGCATGTGTGTGTGTGTATCCTTGCAGCAAGATTATTAATATTCACTGGAGACTTGCATAAATACTTTGCATACTGCTGGCAGGGTTTCCTGTGCCCAAGAAATGTTTTATTTTTGCTCAGTATTGCCTGAAGGTTGAAAACCACTGCTTAAGGCAAAAGGCATGATGGATGTTTGCCTATTAGCTCAGCCTGCGTTGATATGTGCAGAAGGCAGACCGTGCCATTCTAGAGCTATAAAAGGAAAAGAAAGAGGATAAACTCAGAAACTTTATTGTGAGCTAAATATTTGAATGACAGTGCTTCAACATTGACTTAAAAAGAAAAAAAAGAAGCCCATCAGTGCTGGCGAACCACCCATAACATTCTGAATTGTATCATTAGATACTATTGTCAATTGGAAGTGCTTTGGAATAGGTGACATTTTGTAACAAACACTCCACCCCTTTCCAGTAGAAGTTTGGAGAATAGGTCTTGCCTATTTCAACCTAAGGTCTCAACTGAGTGCAACAGTGTGGCTGTCCTGCAAGGCCAGAAAACAAAAGTCAACAAAGGGCAGAGTTCTCCAAACATTCTGGGGGGAAATGGCAGCCACAGGAGGGGGTATAATTTTTTGCAGCAGACAGGATTTCTCCTGCGGTGTATCTGGAGCATAGAATCATCTTAAAAAGGTAAAGGTACCCCTGACCATTAGGTCCAGTCGTGGATGACTCTGAGGTTGCGGTGGTCATCTCACTCTATAGGCCGAGGGAGCCAGTGTTTGTCCACAGACAGTTTCTGGGTCATGTGGCCAGCATGACTAAGCCGCTTCTGGTGAACCAGAGCAGTGCACGGAACCGCCGTTTGCCTTCCCACCTGCTTATCTACTTGCACTTTGACATGCTTTTGAACTGCTAGGTTGGCAGGAGCAGGGACTGAGCAATGGAAGCTCACCCTATTGTGGGGATTTGAACCACCAACCTTCTCATCGGCAAGCCCTAGGCTCAGTGGTTTAGACCACAGCGCCACCCGTGTCTCTAGAAGCATCTTAGAATCATATAAATTTAGAGTTAGAAGGAACCCCAAGGGTCATCTATTCCAACTCCCTGCGATGCAGGTATCTCAACTAAAGCATCCATTGCAGATGGCCATCCAACCTCTGCTTTAAAACTTCCAGTGAAAGAGAGTCCACAACCTCCTGGAGGAGTCCGTTCCACTGCTGAACAGCTGTTACTGTCAGAAAGTTCTTCCTGATGTTTAGTCAGATTCTCCTTTCTTGTAACTTGAAGCTATTGGTTCAGATCCTAGCTTCCAGAGCAGAAGAGAACAAGCTTGCTCCATCTTCCATGTGGCAACCCTTTAGATATTTGAAGACGGCTATCATATCTCCTCTCACTCTCCTCTTTTCCCGGTTAAACATACGCAGCTCTTTCAGCTAAGGCTTGGTTTCCAGACCCTTGACCATCTTGGTTTCCCTTCTCTGCACATGTTCCAGCTTGTCAACATCTTTCCTAAATTGTAGTGCCCAGAATCGGACACAGTATTTCAGGTGTGGTCTGACCAAGGCAGAATTGAATGTATGATTACTTCCGTTGACACTATGCTTCAGTTGATTCAGCCTAGAAGAACTTTAGCTTATTTTTGCTGCTGCAAATGTTAAGTTTATGGTGCACTAAGACCCCTAGTGGGACACGGGTGGCGCTGTGGGTAAAAGCCTCAGCGCCTAGGACTTGCCGATCGAAAGGTCGGTGGTTCGAATCCCCACGGCGGGGTGCGCTCCTGTTGCTCTGTCCCAGGCGCCTGCCAACCTAGCAGTTTGAAAGCACCCCCGGGTGCAAGTAGATAAATAGGGACCGCTTACTAGCGGGAAGGTAAACGGCATTCTGTGTGCTGCGCTGGCTCGCCAGATGCAGCTTGTCACGCTGGCCACGTGACCTGGAAGTGACTGCGGACAGTGCTGGCTCCCGCCCTATAGAGTGAGATGAGCACCCAACCCTAGAGTCTGTCAAGACTGGCCCGAACGGGCATGGTACCTTTATCTTTACCTTTAAGACCCCTTGTGCACTAAAGGTCCATATAGTTAAAGCTATGGTTTTCCCAGTAGTGATGTATTGAAGTGAGAGCTGGACCATAAAGAAGGCTGATCGCCAAGAATTGATGTTTTTAAATTATGATGCTGGAGAGTCCCATGGACTGCAAGAATATCAAACCTATCCATTCTTAGGGAAATCAACCCTGAGTGCTCACCAGAAGGACAGATCCTGAAGCTGAGGCTCCAATACTTTGGCTATCTCATGAGAAGACAAAGACTGGAAAAGACCATGATGTTGAGAAAGATGGCGGGCACAAGGAGAAGGGGACGACAGAGGACAAGATGGTTGGATAGTGTTCTCGAAACTACCAGCATGAGTTTGACCAAACTGTGGGAGTCAGTGGAAGACAGGAGTGCCTGGCGTGCTCTGGTCCATGGGGTCACGAAGAGTTAGACATGACTAAACAACTAAAAAAGAGCAAGAAGACCCCTACATCCTTTTCACATGTACTACAAGTAAGCCAGGTGTCCCCCATCTTATACTGGCCCTAGCACTCTGTGGCAAATGGCCACCAGGAGGAGATTAAAAAAGTGCTTTCAACTGCCAGCTATAAGAGCCACTTCCATGAATATTCAAAATAATTTCATGCACCCCAAAACTGTTCCCTAGTTTCCCCAATTTTAAGCCAAATATTCTCCAGTAACAACAACAACACCCCCCCCCCCAGCTTTAAATAGATCTTTCATTATTCAATCTTTTCTTTTCTCTGCATAGGTTTGAGACCAAACTCTTCTTTGTAGTTGTATGTCACTCTACTTTTAGTTGTATGTCACTCAATTTGAGTTTAATGTCAAATTGTTCTTTTTAGCTGTATGAGTTGTACAAACTGCTTTAAACATCCAGCCTCCTCCCTGCAGAATTCACCCAGTTTTTTTTCTCTTCCCTCATCTGTCAACTACATTTCTATGCTGTGAACAAAAGTGGCTTCCTGAGTTGGGCAGAACCACTGCTCTACCTTAGCAGCAGCTAGGTCGTTGTTTACTAGGAGCAATAGGTGCAAAGAGGTGGGGAGGCTGGCACAGTGCAAATTCACTGGCAGAGCCAATCCGGTGCTCCTGCTGGTGTATTTACACCACACTGGTCTCCCTGCTTTCCAGAGCTGGTCTACCCATTAGCCTCACTGAGGCAGTCACCTCAGGCAGCAGGCTGGGAACAGTGGCAGGGCAGCAGGGCAGCAAACTCAGAAAGGAGGGTAGGGGCAGATGTGCAGGAAGTGGTGGTAGGATGTGTGTGTGTTGTTTTTTATTTTGCATCAGGTGCAAAAAGTCTTGGGCCAGCCCTAGCCTCATCCTGGCCCCTTCCCCTCCCTATAGGCAATAACAATCCATCTACCAGGAGACAAGTGTGGTGGGTGCACCCCAGCTGGTGGTGTGCTTCTTGTTGGGACCCCACTTCTTGTCCCAGGAGAGGTCCTAGATACCAGTCCTATCAGTAAAGACTTGTGACTGTTTTCGAGGTTCCCAGGAGTGTCACAGTCAGCTCAGTAAAGGCATCATAGGTAGCATTTATGGATCAGACATGGAATTTAATAGAAATTTTCTTCAGTCTTTCATACACTCAAGTGTGAACATGTGAGATGACTCCTTCTGGTGTTAGTCTCTGCCTCCAGGAGATCTTTTTTTCAGTTCCTAACTCCCTACTGAAGACATATATTTAAACACAAAGCAAGAATTTCCCACTCTCTTTTTGATCCTCCAGCTGAAGCTCTGTAATGACCGCCACCATGCCCCAGCTGCTCTGACACACACAAGAAATTGGCTGTCATATGAAATATCTGAAAGCTAGGGGTGGCATTCAAACTTGGTAAAAAATATTAATAGTGTTTTGAGCTGGGGTGGGGAGGAAGTTGGCTGTAAGCAGTGTTTTTTTTCTTTAAAAATGTTTAGGGGTACTCTCATTTTGCTACTCATATTGAAATATTGCCCCTCAACGAGGCCAAACTTAGATACACAAAATGTTTAGGGGTAAGCGCCCCCCTGCATCCCCCCAGAAAAAAGTACTGACTGTAAGCAAGACCCTTATAACGCCTGGATCCAACAGATGTTAAAATGTAAGTCAACCTAGCTTCCTGTATTGAGGGTCGTTCATTAAAGATTTCCCCTGACCCACTTCCAGTTATCGTAGGAGGATAAAATTGTACATCTCTCCATAGGTAATGTCATAATTTGTAGTTCTGAACTCCTAGCAGTTTCTCTGTTGTGGGTGCTAACGTGGAGTAACCTCTGATAATGGAACCAGTTGAATGCAAAGCGGTTATCAGGTTTCTGTACTTGAAAAGGCCCACACCATGGGACATTTGATGAGATGAAAGGGACTTATGGGGAGGATGCCCCATAGTATAACATAGTCAAGCACTGGCATTGTCAGTTCAAGTGTGGTTGGACTTCAGTGGAATAGCTCCCATTCCTGGGTGACCACAATCCGCCATTGATGAAGACACCATCCGGCAAGTGGAGGCTGCCATTTTGGAGGATCGCCACATAACCATTCACCAACTAGCTGCAGATGTCAAGATCAGTGTGGGCTCTGTAGAAAAACACCATCCATGACCATTTGCACATGGGAAAGGTGTCCGCACGGTGGGTTCCCTGTCTGCTGATGCCTTTCCAGAAGCAGGAACAAGTCACATGCTCATGGGCTCTTTTGGCCATGTGTCACGAAAACCATGATGACGTCTTCACCAGACTAATTACTCAGGACGAAACATGGGTCCATCATTATGACTCAGAAACCAAATCCCAGTCTAAACAATGGAAGCCCTCTGCCTCACTACCTCCAAAGTAGGAACGTGTTCAGCCATCAGTGGGCAAGGTAAAGCCCATGGTCTTTTGGAACTAGGGTGGAGTAGTGATGATGGATTTCCTGGCAAGGAGTACCACAATTACCGGGACATACTACACTTCACTGCTGCAGAAATTGTGGAGGGCCATCAAAATCGAGAGGTCTGGTATGCTGACCAAAGGTGTCTGCCTCCTGCAGGATCACACTCCCATTCACAATTCTCATGTTGCTCAGACAGGAGCACAGTCCTGTGGCTATTAAATCCTTCCTCACCCCCCTTATTCTCCCAACCTCACACCATTAGACTTCCACCTCCTTCCAACCATGAAGTTATTTTTGAAGGGCAAGCTTTTAACAGACGATGAAATACTGATTTCTGAGGTCATGTTGTGGCTTCTGACGCAACCTGCCAGCTTTTACAGATGAGGTCTCCACAGCTCCATAAAGTGATGGGAGAAGTGTGTGATTCTTGCTGGTAGCTATGTAGAGAGAGACTAATAACTGTGTCCAGTTTTGTTTGTCTCAGTCCGCGAGAAGTACATCAGGGGAAATCTTTAATGAATGCTCCTTGTACACCTAAAAAGCAAAGGAAGGTGCAATGGTCCTTCCTTTCAGAAAAAAAAGAATCCAAAATCTATAGTTCAGCATTCTCATTATTATGGCAGACAAAAATGTCACATAATAGTATGTTTTAGAGCGCTACAAGACTCCTTCTCAGGCTGGATATTTTGCAAACGAGAAGTTCAGGAAGGAAAAGGGAGCTGGGCATGTTTAGCCTGGAGAAGAGGAGGTTAAGGGGTGATATGATAGCCATGTTCAAATATATAAAAGGATGTCACATAGAGGAGGGAGAAAGGTTGTTTTCTGCTGCTCCAGAGAAGCGGACACGGAGCAATGGATCCAAACTACAAGAAAGAAGATTCCACCTAAACATTAGGAAGAACTTCCTGACAGTAAGAGCTGTTCGACAGTGGAATTTGCTGCCAAGGAGTGTGGTGGAGTCTCCTTCTTTGGAGGTCTTTAAGCAGAGGCTTGACAACCATATGTCAGGAGTGCTCTGATGGTGTTTCCTGCTTGGCAGGGGGTTGGACTCGATGGCCCTTGTGGTCTCTTCCAACTCTATGACTCTCTGATTCTATGATTCTAAAAGAGGAGGTTCTGCCTGGCAAGCATTGCTACAGAGGAAATAACTTTTCCACCTGCCTTGCCTTCCCCTCTGCCTCGCTTAGGATCTTATAAGGCAAAGATGCTGCTTACGTATTATTGTCTTCTCTTAACATATTTACAGGGTTCAGGTAGGTAGCCATGTTGGTCTGACACAGTCAAAATAAATAAATACAATTTAAAAATTGTCCAGTAGCACCTTAGAGACCAACTATGTTTGTTCTGGGTATAAGCTTTTGTGTGCATGCGCAAAAAAGCTTATACCCAGAACAAACTTAGTTGGTCTCTAATGTGCTACTGGACAATTTTTTAAAATTAATTTATTTATTTTTACAGGAGACGTTCTTTGCCTTTTAGGCAAACATGTATGTGTTTGGCTTTCAATACTACTTCAATGTTTTGATATATATATATTTTTGTATTATTTTGTATTTGCATTATTGTATTTTTATCTGTTTATTCTCAAGACCCTTTTTGGCTGAAAGGCAACATATAAACGAATGATAACATAAGAAGATGTAACTTACTAAGCCCCATTCTTAAAGCCCAGTATAGCAAACTACATGTGGCAGAAAACATTTCTTCTTCTGCTTGCTTATTTTGATGTTCATTTAATTAATGCCGAAATATGTAAGAAACTTTTTATTGTGTAAACAGAAATTTGTATGTGTGTGTGTATATATATATATATATATATATTTGCTTTCGTAGATTTTCACGGGTACAGGAATGCACCCGAGGACACCAAAACCTGCATATATATATATATATATATATTTAAAGAAATGACTCTGAGCTAATTGACAAGTGATATGTCTAATTATTTTTATGCATTGCTTCCTCGGGTAGTTTTCCTTATCTATGGTGGGGTTTAAACTTTTATCTCCTACATTTGTATAGCCATCCCTATTTATTCATCTAAGAGCGTAAAAGTCTTTTTTTATTAGTAGCATTTTACAAATTTTAGCCTAATGGATTCCTGGAAGAAAGGTCATTTTATGCTTGCAAGATGACCTTTAATTTCATACCATAAAGATTTCATTCTGCTTGTTACATTTAGTTTATCTTCTGGGGGGGGGGGGGTAGCTAAAAAATGTCAGCATTCTGCTAGCAAATCCAACTCATAACTAAACCTCCTGGGATTAGAGGAAACGGAATGATAAATGATATCCTAAAACTACAAATTACTACTCAAACCCCCAAAGGCAGGATTTTTATTTTAATATGAAGGCTTTAAAGCCTCCCCCCCCTCCTCTGAAGTCAGACTGATTAAAATTTAAAGTGAAGTATAAGTTGGAGTAGTCAGCTTACTGTGGTTTCCTTTGAGTACAAAGCAAAATAATGTTACCTACTTACAGTGCTACTATTCATATATATATATATATATATATATATATATATATATATATATATAAAGAAAACAGTGGGGGGGGGAAATGGCTAGGGGCTTGACCCTGAATTCAGAAACCCAGTGTCCACTACCAAGCTTGCTTGATGACATACAAGTCTATATTTTAGTCTTAGATTCGGTGTATACATTAAAGAGAGTATGCCTTGATAGCTCAGTTGTGTGGGAATGTTCAGGGATGCAGGAGAGGATTTATTGTTTGATTATATCCTTTCCAACCTGTGTTAACAAGTTCTACAATTTAGCAGAGTAACATTCCCCCTTTTTAAACTTGCACAGCGGATGCGTTTGCTCAGCCCCGCTAAAGCCTCTAAAATACGCTTGTTTGGTTATTCCCCATTTAGTCCCTCATAAAAAGATAGAAATGACATAGTCTTCTATAAAAGTATAAAAAAGAGTTTACTCACTCACATTCTGCTCACAAATGGATCCCAGAAGGCAGACTTAAGTTACAAAAGTAATACAGTGGTACCTCGTGTTAAATACTTAATTCATTCTGGAAGTCCGTACTTAACCTGAAACTGTTCTTAACCTGAAGCACTACTTTAGCTCATGGGGCCTCCCGCTGCCGCCGCGCCGCCAGAGCACAATTTTTGTTCTCATCCTGAAGCAAAGTTCTTAACCTGAAGCACTATTTCTGGGTTAGCGGAGTCTATAACCTGAAGCGTATGTAACCCGAGGTACCACTCTATACACCTGGAAACTATCCCATAAGGAGATAGTCCCTTCGTCCTTTCTTGGCTGGAAGCCAAGAGAGCATCTTAGGCTAAGTAGATGTTGCTTCTTCAACAAATGTGGTCAGAGAGAGATATGGCTGACCAGTCCTGCTCTTTTGTTACCTGGGCAGGTGAGGTCACGCCCACCTCTAGTCACATACAGAGGAAGTCTGTCCCAACTTAGGAGAAACAGGAAGTTCCGACTGGCTGGTCCAGACATCCCTTTTTATGTCCACTCTAGGGATGTTGTACTTGACTGCTCTTGTGTTTCACATCCCACAAGTTGGTTAGAGCATGGTGCTAATAATGCCAAGGTTGCAGGTTCGATTCGTGTCGGGGGCAGCTGCATAATCCTGTATTCCAGGGGCATGGAGCAGATGATCCTCAGGGTCCCTTCCAATTCAACAATTCTATGATGATAAGAATGGGTTCCTCTGTCCCTCCGTATGTTTCACACGAAAATATTTGCACATTTATGAATTCAATATTCAAATTCAGATTGTTGTTGTTTAGTCGTTTAGTCGTGTCCGACTCTTCATGACCCCATGGACCAGAGCATGCCAGGCACTCCTGTCTTCCACTGCCTCCTGCAGTTTGGTCAGACTCATGTTGGTAGCTTCGAGAACACTGTCCAATCATCTCGTCCTCTGTCGTCCCCTTCTCCTTGTGCCCTCAATCTTTCCCAACATCAGGGTCTTTTCCAGGGAGTCTTCTCTTCTCGTGAGGTGGCCAAAGTATTGGAGCCTCAGCTTCAGGATCTGTCCTTCCAGTGAGCACTCAGGGATGATTTCCTTAAGAATGGATAGGTTTGATCTTCTTACAGTCCATGGGACTGCAAGAGACTCTCAAGAGTCTCCTCCAGCACCATAATTCAAAAGCATCAATTCTTCGGCGATCAGCCTTCTTTATGGTCCAGCTCTCACTTCCATACATCACTACTGGGAAAACCATAGCTTTTACTATACAAACCTTTGTCGGCAAGGTGATGTCTCTGCTTTTTAAGATGCTGTCTAGGTTTGACATTGCTTTTCTCCCAAGAAGCAGGCGTCTTTTAATTTTGTGACTGCTGTCACCATCTGCAGTGATCATGGAACCCAAGAAAGTAAAATCTCTCACTGCCTCCATTTCTTCCCCTTCTATTTGCCAGGAGGTGATGGGACCAGTGGCCATGATCTTCGTTTTTTTTGATGTTGAGCTTCAGACCATATTTTGCACTCTTCTCTTTCACCCTCATTAAAAGGTTCTTTAATTCCTCCTCACTTTCTGCCATCAAGGTTGTGTCATCAGCATATCTGAAAAATTCATATTACTGGAACCAAATAACTTAGATGGGACCTCAGATGCCTTTGCATTTGCGTACGGTTTCATTATGCTGAGAATTCACTTGCCCAGCCTCTTTTTCTTCTTCTCACAAACATCCCAGTACCTTGTTGACAAATGTTTCACATTTCCTGTTTATTATTATTATTAAAAAACCCCACATCCCCCTTCTCCTAATGCAATTATCCACTATTCATCTAAGACAGATGAGAATGCTGAAGGCTCCATTATGTTGCTTTGCTCTGTGCCAGTAATGTGCACATTGCTCTGTACACCGTGCTCTAGATTTGCAACAAGTGCTAGTCAGATATTCTTAACTACAAATGAAGGGATGATTGAAAGGGGAAGGAAATGACAATTGCAGCTCAAAAGAAATGCAGAGTGTTACATTCCTGCCACAGTCTTGGGGCGGGGGAGTTGGCAGCAAGCTATGAACTACTGTTTGATTGCTGTTAATGGTGAAACATAATTTTGTACTGATTAACTATTTAAAATGAATTGGCTACTTTATAGCAAATGTGACAAGCTTTGTCATTCTCCTGTAAGAAGTTGGAATGATTTTTTAGCTTCTGTAACTTGAGGTATTTATTCGGAACGAAGAACATATTTGCAAGGGAAACTTGTGTTTGTTCTTCCTAGTAATCCAGATGAAAGGTTAATGTGTACATTTATGTGTGCAACCAATGGTTTGACTTCACCCTCAAAGATGTACTCCTCTATTTTCTCCTGAGACAGACAGATGCCAACAAGATTGGGGCCCAGTTTATTAAAATCAATGGAATCAAGTGGTGTGACTTGGAAAGAGGGAATCCTTCCTGGGGAGCGGTCCCAGAGGAAAGCACAGAATACCAGAGTATTCACGGCACAAATATAAGATGGGGGGACATCAACACAAGGATAGTGTCCAGGTCAAGGAAAGTAATAGTCCCACTGTTTTCTGCCTTGGTCAGACCACACCTGGAATACTGTGTCCCTTTCTGGGCACCACAATTTAAGAAGGATATTGACAAGCTGGAATGTGTGCAACCAAGATGATCAAGGGTCTGGAAACCAAACTTTATGAGGAATGGTTGAAGGAGCTGGGTATGTTTAGCCTGAAAAAGAGGATACAGAGAAGAGATGTGATAGCCATATTCCAATATCTCAAGCACTGTCACATGGAAGATGGAGCAAGCTTGTTTTCTCCTGCTCCCGAGAGTAAGACCTGAACCAATGGATTCAAGTTACAAGAAAGGAGAATCCGACTAAACATCAGAAAGAACTTTCTGACAGTGAGAGCTGTTCAGCAATGGAGCAGACTCCCATGAAAGGTGGTAGACCCTCTTTCCTTGGAGGTTTTTAGGTAGAGATTGGATGGCCACCTGTCATAGATGCTTTAGCTGAGATTCCTGCATCGCAGGGGGTTGGACGAGATGGCTTTTGGGATCCCTTCCAACTCTAAGATTCTAAGATTCTATAGATGTGTCAGGGACTGGGCAGAGGAGGTATGGTGGAGACTACCTCCCCATCCTGACCCTTCCAGGGAGGAGGAGGAGGAGGAGGGGGAGAACAGCATAGATTTACAAGAGGGGTTTGCGGGAGGTCACAGCTCAGTGGCAGTTGTGGGGAAAATTTGGGAAATCATGGGAGAACCAGAGCAACAGCTGGCTGATATGCTGCCATGAGAAAGCATTCCAGACCCTCCATCTCCCAGAACCCGGCGAGCCTGAAAAGTAGGAGACCAAAGAGCTCAAAGAGCTTAGCAGCACCCATAGAGGAGGTGGTGATGCTGATGAATGAGGAAGTGGGAGAGATGCGGGGCTGGAGATTCACTCGGGACAACGCCATTATCCAAGAGAGTGGGTTCTATAGCCTCTCTCTGTAAAGATTGAAATAAAAAAAGGACTATAAGGAACTTTTCCTTGTCTTTACATTTTTCTGGGCAACCAACTGGGAACTGCTGGCAGCATCCTGGCAATATGGTGTGTACGTTGACAGGTGTCTGATTGGATACACTGTGGGTTTTTAATGTCTCGGGAGGGGGTTTGCTCAGGTATTCTACCCGGTATCCTTTTGCTGGAGGTGAGGCTAGAACTTTTGAACTTTGAGATGCACCTTGTTATAGCCCTCCTCAAATCAGAGAGACGTATGAAGTTTCCTTTTGCAGAGGTATTGATCAGTCTTTCCCAGTTCTGTCTGCCATGACTGACGGTGCCTCTCACCGGTCTTAGGTTTGGTGTGTGTGTGTGTATGTGTGCAGCTGGCTACATCCTTTTAAGTAGATTGAACCTGCCACGCTCTACACAAAACATCTGTTCTAGCACGGAGCTCTGAGCCTTCTCCTAACTCACACCCCCACAGGCACAAACCTAGCAAGCATGTCAGGCCTGGACCACTGAACCTTGCATGCCTGGACTGCAGGAGGCTGCTTAGAGCTATTGCAGAGATGGAGTTTATCTTTGTCAAATATACATTCATTCTCCCCCCCACTCTCTCTCTCTTTCCAATCCGCCACCCTCATCCACAAGCCCTGTTATAATGCTGTTTGATTTATGGTAGTTGTGCCCGGTATTATTTATTTATTTAGCGCAAGAAAGACGCAGGAAATAATTCTAAGTATCATTTGAAGCTTCTAAAACAGGTGCTAGCGTGTCTATGGAGAAGCGTTTCTGAGGCGAGAGGGACCCGCTGAACTCCAGGAAATGATTTCCGGTTAATTATTAATGACAAAGGAGGCTGACAAATGAAATTAATTTTAAATATTTCATGGGTTCATGGAGGAATGTGACCTTGCAGTCACATCCCCCTGAATCATATGTGGAAAGGCTGGTTGCTCATTCTTGTACTCGTTCTGAACGATTTCCACCCCCACCTTCCTTAAAAAAGAAAAGAAAAAAATATCTTGTGAACAACCCCTTTCAAGTAATAACAGATCTTCCCCTGGTCAATCTGTTCCATTTTCTAAAGCCTGCTTGATAGTACAGTAGCTTGCAATATGCTAATCATTTGGATTTCTGCCAAACAGCTCCTGTTTAGCTTATTTGCTGGCAAGATTTTTTTCTTTGATGTTTCCTTTGTGCTGCAATCTCAAAATAAAGTGATCTGGAGTCCCTGTGTGTTCCTTCATCAGAGAGATGAATTGGAGCTGAATCAATTGACCAGGACTAGCCAGCTCATTCAAAACTGTTCTGTTGACAAGACCTTAGCTTATCTAATTATATTTTTAACAAATCTTCTCAGGACTAAGGATGGGCCATACTGTACATTTCTAGTTTTTGTTATGATTGTATATTTTTACCCACAAAATCTTTTCATTAAAAACCCATTCCAGACCCTCCAAGTGTCCCTATTTTCCAGGGACAGTCCCGGATTTACAGACACCATCCCAGTTTCTGATTTGATCGTGGAATGTTCCACTATTCCTTAGGACGTCCCTATTTTCACCGGAGAAATGTTGGCGGGCATGGAGTTATGCTACCCCTGAGCCAAGGAGATAAGTAACTACCCAACCTTTAGAAGACATCTGAAGGTAGACCTACATAGGGAAGTTTCTTAATGTTTAATGTTTGAGTATGTTTCAATATATGTTGGAGGCCACTCAGAGTGGCTGGGGCATCCGAGCCAGTTGAGCAGGGTGTTGTTGTTGTGGTGGTGGTGGTGGTGGTGGTGCCTATTTTCATTGGCAGGGTAAAATAATAATAATAATAATAATAATAATAATAATAATAATAATAATAATAATAGTAAAGGATGTCCCTATTTTCATTGGGAAAATGTTGGGGGGAGTATGTAATTCAGCTTTTCTGGAAGCTAAAATATCATTGCTTTCATTGGTTTTGGTTCATCGCAATCATATCCCAGATTATATCCCATTTACTTAGTTCCGCAGAACTTAACGATGATCAGGAACTGGTTCAGCCAAGGAGATCCTGAATCATAAACTGGTTCAGCTATTAGTCATAGGCCCAATGCAGACCTCTCTGCCTCATCAACTTGGAACTGGCACAGTGAGAATCCACATTTCCACTGCCCCCCATCCTTTCAACCTTGACCAATGCAAGTAGAAGGGCTTCAGAGGTGATGGGGTTTCTACTGCTCCATTCAGTCCTGATGTTCCCAGGCAGATGCTAGGATTCTTTTATCCCAGGTTGCCCACCTGGCTGTCCACCATGCAGCTGGTATTGCCGGACCACTAAGCCCCTGAACAAGTGTTTCAGATCTTGCCTATAATGTTTACATAAGCTCCTGAACTTTTTAATAGGCTGCATGAAATACAATTAAGCCAAATGAACATAACATAATAGAATACTTGAAATGCAGAACATGACTCTGGAATGTGCCCTGGATATGTAGCTTCTTGGAATGCAGAAATATCCTTTTAAATAATGGGACAGTATCTGCAAACACCTGATTCCTGAGTCGTCATTTGATAGAGTTATCACGTGGGATGTCCCCAACCCCTTACAAAGATCCAATAGAGACCTTTAATGCCTTGTATGTGAAACACACACACACACACACTTTAAATATCAGTCTCAGAGTAAAACCTTAACAACATTCTTAAATGCAAGTAAGGTATCATTAATGATCCTATACATCTTTTCGTACTGCCAGCATCTAAGTTGTAATGGAAAACCTCAACATACTGGGCACAAGTATCGCTTCATTTTGTCTGTATTAAGCATTACTAAATTTAATGGTACTAAACCATATTAGCTCCTATAGATGACACCCATTGGCTGTAATCCAGAAGACCACAAGTGCATAGGATTCTCGCTGTCAGCAATGAAAAGGCAAAGATCAGGGCTTCCAAGGGGTGCTGCGAGACATTTGCCATAGCTGGGTGCTGGCAGTCATTTGTGTTACGCTCTTTGCAATGCACCGAGATACATACATCAAAACAAAATAAGGTTGACCACTGAGGTGGTACTGCCAGATATTTATATATGGATCTGTAGGTTGCAGCATTCTGCTTCCTCTTTTGTCTGTACTCATTTTGAGAGTTTAATCATGGCTTCTGTCCAAGATAAACTGGTACTTTGCACTCAAGACAACAAAAAAGAGACCATAAGGGATCAAGGAATGTCTTCCACCCAGGCGTAAAGTATGTTCACCTTGAGCCGTTATCACCTCCGTAATTAGCAAAACAACCTTTAGATTTAAGAATCAGAAATGCACCCAGAAAGGACAAAAAGTTCTTCATTTAAGTGCTATGTTTTCAACAGTCACATTTCATGGTGAAATTTCAATTACAACACAGCAACCTGACAGCATGCTTGTCAAGATCAAGCCCCAGCTTTTGTGACTCAAAGCTTAGAGGTCATTTCTGTTGCCTTGCTCAGACTTTGGAACTCACTCCTACGGAAGATCTGCTTTGCCCATCCCACCATACTGGCCTTATGCTGTAGTGTTAAAATGGTTCTGTTTTGAAAGCCTGTTTTGGATACTTTCCATCATCACATGAGGGCACGTTGTGTGAGAATTGATTGCAGATAATTTCTCTTTGTATATCTACTCTTTGGGTGTTGTGTTTTCATTGTATTTTATAGTTCTTATTTGTGAACTGCCTTGAGTTTTTTATAACTTTTTATAAGAAAAAGGTGGGGCATAACTATTTTAAATAGAAAAATGGTAAATATGTCAAATTAATCAGGCTATACATTGGGGAGTAGGAGACATTGATATTGGTTCTGGAATCTAGGCACGCATATTGATTTTGAAAGATAATGTGAAGGTCATGAATGCTACACAGATTTATTTGCAAGACACTTTGCCCATTGTGGTAAGAATTCACCTCTACCCCACTTCTGTTTGTTACCCAGGTGAGGGCCATGTCCACTAACTTCAATGTGTCTACACTGAATGGGATTAACATGGTTGCTACCCAAAACTTTCAGTGTTTGGGGGCAGAAATGTTAATCGGGAGAATGTCCTTTTAATGAATCTTTTAATGCTTGAGTTACAAAATTTAGGCTGCAATCCAATGCACACTTAACCTGCTGGAAGTAAGTCCTATTGATCTGAATGGGACTTACTTCCACTCTGTAAGCAGACATGTATAGAACTGCAATATGGTTCATATGAATGATTATTTTGCTTGTCAATTGGAGTTCAAAACCCTTTTCTTCTTTCAGTGTGCGTATACTTCCCTCCCTGGATATCTACGGTATTTATGCAAATTACTTAGGCAATCAACACCCCACTAAACACAGGAAAATAAATGTACAAATTGAGGCTTTGCATCCAGATAAAGAAGAGAGAGGGGTGTAATATAGAAATAATCATAAAAACAATTTGCTGTGCACATCATCAGATAAAGTTGATAATACAGAGAATATTTCTCTGAACATTAAAACAAAGAGAGCTCACAGGAACTCTTTAACTTCCAAATCTATGATGCCACTAGCAGGAATGCTTTGAAGGAAAAGAACAAGGCAGACATAGGCACAATTCAGCCAAACACCTTCAAGTCCCATTTATTTCATTGGGAGAGACTAGCTCGGGAGGGGAGTACAGACACACAGGGAAAGCACAAAGAGATTTTCCACATCATTAACTGTGACAAGGAAAATAATTGATATGAATTGTGAGTTAAATAACAGCAATGTCCCATACAGGTATCTGAGATGCAAGTCCCCATCTTGTCTGTACTAAATTAAATGCACCTGTTAGTGCTTGAATTTGCCTGGATTGTGCCCTCTAACCATGCATGAAATCCTGAATCCATGTCCTTGCCAGTAGGGATGTAGGAGAAGTGGAAATTGCCACAATTTGTATGTTCATCGTAGGTCAGAAGCAGAAATCATGGAACAAAATAAAAGCAGTATTCACTATTGCTGTTATTTTAGTCTGCAGATAATTTCAAGATCCTCCCTCTATTGTGTGGGCAGGTAATCCCTCCCCTACCTGGCCTGGTCTCCTTGGCAACGCTTCCCCCAGGTGGGATTGGACAACTGACTGAGGTAGGCAGAGACCTCCAGGTATCCCACCTGAGGGAAGGCAAAGCCAAGCCTATGCTGTTGGAGCCGCTCCAGATCTAGGGGCTGCACGCGTCCACGCAAAGGGTCCCCCCGTTTTAAGCGGGGAGCGGTCATTTCTGCATTGCTTCCCTTCCATTGAAATGCACTGAAACTGAGGACTTAATTAATTTCATTAGTTTCATCAAGACAAGCACTAGGCAGCTGAACTGTAGAAAAATGGAAACAGCACTGATTGTGGCCAAGGGCTGAAGTGAAAACTTTCTGACACAAAAGACAGGTTGAACTATGGGCCACTATTAAAATGAAGTATAATAGAACCTGCAGTAGAAAAGCTATTCCCCCCAGCTCGCTTATACTCCATTAAGAGTCAGGGCATCCCACAAAGAATTCTGGGGGCTATAGTTTGTTAAGGATCATTACATGACCCTTGACAAATGGAATTGCCCAGTGAATCATCTTTGGAAACCCAGGAATGAAAGTGTTGGAAGGACATTTTAAATGTTTGTTGTGGTTGTGTTTCTCTTAGCATTGTACAGTAGTACCTTGGTTCTCAAATGCCTTGGTTCCCAAGCACCGAAAATCCAGAAGTAAGTATTCTGGTTTTCGAATGTTTTTCGGAAGCTGAATATCAGATGCGGTTGTTGGCTATTGTTTCCGGGGCGCTTGCACCAATCAGAAGCTGCGCCTTGGTTTTTGAACATTTCGGAAGTCAAACAGACTTCCGGAATGGATTAAGTTTGCCGCTTTTGTTTTTGCTATTTATTTTGTGTTTTTGTTTTTGAGGCTTTTTTGGTTGATTTGTTTTTGTGACTGTGTGGAACCCTTTTCAGCTACTGATTGATTGATTGTGTGACTGCACAGATGGATAAAAGCCCCCCATCCAAACAATGACTATCATCAGTGCAGGTAAGAAAAGAATAATTCTAATTTTTATCATCTACAATACTGTCCTATTTATTTTATAGTACAGTACAGTACATTGATTATTGCCTTCATTTTATGAATCAATGGCCTCGTTAGATAGTAAAATTCATGTTAAATTGCTGTTTTAGGCATTTTTTTAAAAATAAAAAAGTCTGGAACAGATTAATCCATTTTGCATTACCTTCTATTGGAAAGTGAGCCTTGGTTTTGGAACGCTTTGGTTTTGGAATGGACTTCCGGAATGGATTAAGTTTGAGAATCAAGGTACCACTGTAGCTCTTACCTGTACTGGCTCATTGGCTAGATGCTTTTCCTATATTTTACATGCACCTTGCCTACAACCAGGATTTAAGAATTAAGAGCATT
Source organism: Podarcis gaigeae (assembly GCF_964106915.1). Lineage (NCBI taxonomy): Eukaryota > Metazoa > Chordata > Lepidosauria > Squamata > Lacertidae > Podarcis > Podarcis gaigeae. Next base: position 16,835,940 of record NC_139685.1, on the reverse strand, counting down.
TGCCTGAAAGTGGTAGCAATCCTGCTCCCCTCCAAAATAACCCTCATCCTTATTAGGTGCAAGTCAGAGCAAATCCGCAGAGAAGTGGGATGAGATCACCATCTCATTTCCCATACTAGTTAGAAAGAGCTGTCATTGCATCTTTCCCAAGAAGAATGCATAGCCAACTTTGAATCGTGTTAGCATCTCATTCTCAGCCGTCTGAGCAGGAAGTCTAGGTGCTATAGATTAATCTTCAAGTCTTCAATAGAGCATGTGCTTTGGCCCATTTATTTAACAGATGCCATCACCCCTTGCTGAAGCAAGCAAAACGAACTGATTTATTAAATGTCAGAGACACAAAATATTCAGCAAAATATTGGAGACCTCGAAGACATTTTATACAGCACTGTTTATGTAAATATTTTCAAGTGTGATATGAATCATGGACATATATAAATGTGTCTGGATCGTGGATCTAATATTGAAGGGAAGACCCTTTCCAAATAATAATAATAATAAACCAGAGAGCATTGTTTTTATGGAGGCATTAAGACTTGTAGTATAATAGCAATTTGGTTTTCAATTCTAGCCCTACGCCGAATAGACCCATTGAAGTTAATGTGCATGCCTAACATTCGCTCACTGATTTCAGTGGGCCTACTTAAAGTATGACTAGAACATACCTTCCAACATTTCTTTGATGAAAATAGGGACATCCTATTCCATAATCATCATCATCCACAACAACAACATCATTTTATTACTGATACCCCGTCCATCTGACTGGCTTGCCCCAGCCACTCTCATAATACTAGGAAAAGGCAAAAACATAAAAAGCTTGTGCCACATTACAGGAAATGCTGATGTTGCTTACTTTAATTTGAAAGGCACTTTTCTCAATTTTAAGAGCAAAAGAATAACCTCCTCCCCTAATTATAAACAAAGAAATAAACAACAACATTATTGTTAATGTTACAGATAGGTAGCCGTGTTGGTCTGCCATAGTCAAAACAAAAAAAAAAATCCTTCCAGTAGCACCTTAAAGACCAACTAAGTTAGTTCTTGGTATGAGCTTTCGTGTGCATGTATCTGAAGAAGTGTGCATGCACACGAAAGCTCATACGAAGAACTAACTTAGTTGGTCTTTAAGGTGCTACTGGAAGGAATGTTTTTGTTTTGATTATTATTAATGATATTATTATCAACTGTTTTTCACGAGTTGTGGGGAGCTTGTTGTATGTCCAAAAACTGCATGGTAGATTTTGGTTGTACTTTGATTTCTGCAGTATTTTGTGAGGAGGAACCTTAGTCCCAGGGGGCAGATATGGCCCTCTGGGCTTTTCTGTCTGGCATTCAAGACTCTCTCCAAGCCACCCACACTCCCAAGCCACACTCCCCATCAGTCCTGCTTTGCAACCTCCTTGAGTGTTCTTCCCACTCTTGAATGAGTCATGCATTCTGATAAAGCCACTTCCGAACTTGGGAGGAGGTGGTGTTGTGGGCATCAGGCCCCAACGCATGCGGAGGCTGCCTCCCAGCCCCACGGGATCTGGGAAATCCCCGGGCCAGCCAATCAGTTGGCCTGGGGGTGTGGCTTGCCTCATTTAAGGCAAGCGTGGCTGGGAATCTCCCGCTTTGGCCGCTCAGCTGCGTTTGTTTCCCACCCACCCTTCAAGGTTCCTCTTTTGGCCTTGCTATGGACCTCGGTTGGTCGCCGTTAAGGGGCCTGGTAGGAATTTTTTCCACTTGGCAAATTGGCACCAGCCATTTGGTTTTTTGCCTACCTCATAGCAAATCGTCACAACTTTCTCGGCTTTGGCGGTTAGGCATTGGTATGGGCATTGTTATGTAGATGTATGGGGGGAGCACCATCACCACCCCCAAATATTGAAGGGTAGTCCAGTAAAGGATTCCGGGGTGTTTCGCCTCATCCGAAGCCTATGGAGGGCAGGGCCTAAAGCACGCCCCCGAGCGGTGACCCCTGGGGAGTCCCTAGTTTACATGCATCAGCAGGGCTCCCCCTGCTGGTGTTAACCCTTCCCAGTCTTCAAGCAATCAGGCTGAAGCCGGATAGTCGATAGGACCAATGCCTAAGCCAATACCGCTCATCACCTGTAACCAATAAAGTTGTGGCCTAATTTTAGCCCCTTAACCTAAATTACTGTGTCCTGTGTCTTTATTTCTACTGGTGGGAGGTGGGATCTTGCCACACAACACTTCTTGCCTGGCTGTAGGATAGAGAGCAATGTGTGAGTGAAGAAAGGATTCTATTGTAGAAAGGGGAGGGGGGAATACACATATTGCTCCAAACTTTTGCCTCTGGCGCCACCCAAAAGTGCCATGTGCCCCCTAGAATGTTGCCCAGAAGAGAATGAGATCCTTAGACTAAAAAAAATAATTCTCCACTCCTGACTTACAGCTTCTACTTTCCCTTTAAAATTTCTTTGAGAATTGCAGTGCTCCTGCCCTTCCGAACAGAGCTCGAGAAAGAGAAATTCCAAAAAGATTGTTCCCAGAGGGATTATTTGCATGCAAACTGAAGAAATTCTCCCTATCAGGGTTTCCTCAGCATTATCTATATGATGAAAATTTCTGATAGATGTTGGAATAAAATGGGCTAAGTCTGAAAACATTGGGAAAATGTCAAAAAGCCCTCTCTTTGTTTCTCCAGCAGAAATGCAAATGAACATAAAACGTCTAGCACCTCCATCGCGATAGGCATGTCTATTAAGCAGAATGTATGATTTTGCAAACTTCTGCTGAATAAACAATCCAGGTTAAAAGCACCCGTCTTTTCCAATCACCATTATAAATATGAAATAAATTACATCCTACAGATCATTATATTGAGCAAATACTCTATCTGCCACCTTACATTCCTCAGCCAAAACCTCCGAGATGTATAAATGTGGCATTAAAAATGCTGTTGCGGTAGGTACTTTGCAAAGGTTATGTAAAGTTTAGGTGCATTTTACTGTTGAACTCCAGCATGTTAAGTGGTTGTGTTTAATGAAGTGTTTAGATTAATCCAAGCTAATTTTTCAACGTGCAGTGTACATTTTATATTTGGTGGAAAGATGAAGATGCTGAATGCAGAGACATAGCGACCGCAGAGTAGAAACAAATGCATTACACACACACACACACACGGGAAAAAGTCCATTTAGAAAATGACTATCTGATTTTTCCAGTTAATTTCCCATCAGTCTCCCAGACCTAGAAGCTTTAAACTAGCAAGCATGGCCAATGGGCATGGGTGTTGAGAGTTGTTTGGCAACATATGGAGGGCTAAAGTTCCCCCACACCTCTTCTGATATAGCGTGTTCTCCCTCATGGAGAGCACGTGTTGCGGTAGGGGCTGACGAGACACCTCACTGTTGCTAGGCAAATGGTTTGGCCATCTTTTAAGCAGGGGCGGGCTGTGACTGGGGAAATTTAGATGTTGCCATTTATTGAGTGAGACCCTATTTTTAAAATACATTGCACGCAGCGACGAACTCTTTTCGCTGCGTGCTTCGGATCACCTGCCCTCCCTTCCCTAATGTTAGGCTGTTTGCTTGACCTTGCTATGCCTGTCATGGGGTCGTCTGCTTTGGAGCAGGGGCCCGGTAGGAATTTTGTCCATTTGGCTGATTGGCTGGTGCCATTTGGTTTTTGCCAACTGCGTAGCAAATCGTCACAACTTGTAAGGTTGCGGTTAGGCATTGGTTTGGGAATTGGTTGGTGGAGGGGTATGGATTTGGCTGTGCCTGCCCCCCCCCCCAATGCTGCTGCTGCTTCAAGGGTTTTCCGTTAAAGGAACCCAGGGGCTCCCCATGCTTTTGTCTGAAACCCCCTGGCAAGGGGCTAGGGCCACACAAGCCCCTGGGAGCATGCTGGGGAGAGGTGAGGCATGGTTCCCAGTCCCGTCTCTCCTCCCAGGTGACTTACCCTTCCTGACTTCGCGGGGGGTGCGAATGTCAGAGCTTTCCCCGTGCGGGGGCAGTTAGTGCTACCAATGCCTAAGCAACCACTCACATTGCTGTAATTTGAATAAAGTTGTGGCCAAAATTATGCCAAAAACCTTAAACAAAAATTAAGTGTCAATTGTGTTTCTCTTTGGGGGGTGTCTTGGCGACCTCGATGCACAAATTTTTTAATGATAAAGCAGAATCAAGGGATGGGGAAAGAGTGCACAGAGAGGAAAGAGAAAGAGGAACTGCTTAGGAAAAGGACTCATGTAGTACTTGTTTGCAAAATTGTGTAATCTTGCTCTGCACATGCTCTTGTACCCATGTCTGGATGTTGTTTGTGACACACTATAAAAGTGAGCCCCAAAAGCAATCGGGGCTCAGCCTTTGAGAATGATCTCGCTGATGCCAGCTGCAGCTTAATAAACCAGACTTTCCTCGAATAACCCGGTGCCTGTCGTTACTGACTGGGAAAATCCTGCAACAATATGTGTGCAATTTTAGAAGATCGTTTTTATTACAAATCGAGAATCAGTATGAAAACGAGTGTAAATTTAATCAACATACTTCATGTTGTTGGCTTTAACAGTTCCCCTTCCCACTATCTGCTTATAGTGCCTGTTTGTGCTTTTGCATTTTATTGACTAAAGTTTTGCTTTTTGTGATTTATTATTTGTGCTTAGCTTTTCGTGATGCATTTTATATTTGTGTAAGCCGCTTTGGATCCTTTGTTAAAGGATTAAAAATGAGAAACTAGAACAATCTCAACATTGGATGAATTGATTAGCTTTTACTTAATTGAGTTGTATCTATATTATTATCCTACAGTGTTTTCAGCAACCACAGTGGACATTTATAGCATTGCCGTGCAATAAGATGTTGGATTCTGCAGAGTTGAACTCAATGTTAGTACACACCAAAGAGCAGAGGTGAAGCACAGAGGAGAAAAATGTATTGATTGATCATTTAAAAGCATTTCTAAACTGTGCTATATTTAAAGTCTCCAAGAAGTGTACAATTTTTTTTAAAAAAAATCCAAACATTAAAACAGGGTAATAAAAACAGAAATAACAGGGTCCAATCCTATGAGTCAGGGAAAGTCTTGGCAAACAAATATGCCTTTGCAAGACTTCTGAAGGAACTTCATATATGTCACAAAGAAAGGCATTGTAGAGTGCAGAACATGTCTGTTTTAGAGTTACCACCCTGTGATATTCCATGGGGTGTGGTGCCATGAGAATATATATATGTGTGTGTGTGAGAGAGATACTATATATATATATATATATATATATATATATATATATATATATAATGTAACAGGCCTGTACAGCTGTGGTTGGGGTTAAAGTGGCTACATTTTTATTAGTTACAGCTCAAAGAGTACTGTGTGACATGGAGCAGGGGCGGAGGAAGCGGGGTGTGGTAGGGGTGGAGCAGCTTCAGGTGTTATCACTGAGGGGGTGACAAAATGGCAAGTGGCACTCACCATGGGGCCTGCAGCACACCCAAGCCAAGCATCTCTCCTGAGAGCGACTGTCAGGTGTGCGTGCAGGAGCCAGGCTCTGTGAGCAATAGGACTTTGCAGGACTGAGGCCTTCCTAAGTTTGTTCTGAAGAGAAAAGGCATGGCCCCACAGGTGAGGCCGATTGGTAACTCACAGCTTCCTGATCCTTGAACCTTGGCTTCTTGACTCCCTGCTTCCTGACCCTTAGACCCTTGGCTTCTTGACTCCTGGCTTTTGGACCCCCGTTCTGCTCCCACCCTGCCATCTTGTCCCCGGACCTGACATCCCCTGCTGGGACTTAGATCACCCGTGAACCAGACTGTGACAGCGACGCAGTGACTCGGGCACCCACAGGCTCCATGCTGCCCCAAACAGTCCGCCCGCTGCCTCCCCCTCAACTATAGGGCACTTGAGTGAGAGGAGGCAGGCAGACTCCTTGGAGGGGCTGGGGAGTATCCTGCCCCAGCTGGCCCCACCCCTGGATGCAGAGCACATGGACCTCCCCAGGCACCCAATCGGCTTGCTCTGCCACTGGCATAGGGCAGGCATGCTGTCACCAGTGTATCTGGTCTGTTGCGCAGCCATCCCAGTCTGAGTGCTGGCATAACGTTAGTGGGAGTTGCATGAATCTCAAGGCCACAGGTATAGGAATTGTGGGTTCAGCCCATCATACAACTTGGGAATGTGGCATCCATGCCAGCTCTGCAAGAAGACTGGGGCCTTGAAGTGGTACCTCAAGACCCTTAACACATAAAGGTAAAGGGACTCCTGACCATTAAGTCCAGTCGCAAATGACTCTGGGGTTGTGGTGCTCATCTTGCTTTACTGACCGAGGGAGCCGGCGTTTGTCCACAGACAGCTTCTGGGTCATGTGGCCAGCATGGCTAAGCTGCTTCTGGCAAACCAGAGCAGCACATGGAAACACTGTTTACCTTCCCGCCAGAACAGTACCTACTTATCTCTTTGCACTTGACGTGCTTTCGAACTGCTAGGTTGGCAGGAGCATGGACAGAGCAAAGGGAGCTCATCCCGTTGTGGGGATTCGAACTGCCGAATTCTGATTGGCAAGCATACTGTCAGCCTATTTCTGATTGAAAACTAGGATGCACGTCTTCCGGGACATACTCCTGGGTGAGTCATGTGACCTGCGCCATCCTTTCCACCCCAAGTGCTTTTTCAGGGCACAGTCTTGCGTGGTACCCCAAAAGAAGTGTGTAAGCCCCTTTGAGCATCAAAGGCCTTCCGAGTTGATAGGATTTCATTCTAATATAGTTATTATTTGCAAATTGAAATAGAAGCCTTTTTTGTCGTTTTTTTATAAAAAGAAACCTCCATTAATCTGAATCTTGTGACATGATTTGAACACAAGATGCCATAGAAGCTGAGGCAGGCTGTGAAGCAATGCCAAAGCTTTTCACCTCTTCAAGCCTCCCCATAAATTCTCCTTCGGTTAGAAGTGAAAACTAATGCATTGGTTTCAGCCTGTACCCTGTAGAAAACACTTGTCCCTCTCTGCGAAGAGAACATGACATTCAAGGCTATTTGCTTTTTTATAAGAAGACTTTAGAGAACAGGTGACTCTTGCAGTTGGAATAAATAGGTCTGTTTGGATTCACAGACTGAATACGTGTATCTCCAATGCACATTTAAATTTGATTTCTGGAAACTTCTGTTTTCTTCTATTATATTTAATTACACTTCAGTCAGGAAGTCAATCACAGGCTTCCCAAACAATAAATATAAGTGTATCTGAAGAAGTGTGCATGCACACGAAAGCTCATACCAAGAACTGACTTAGTTGGTCTTTAAGGTGCTACTGGAAGGAATTTTTTTTGTTTTGACTATGGCAGACCAACACGGCTACCTATCTGTAAATAAATATAAGACCTCTTTAATGATTCAAAGGGCTTCTTCTTCTTCTTCTTCTTCTTCTTCTTCTTCTTCTTCTTCTTCTTCTTCTTCGGAGTGATATGTTATCTCATGGAAGAAGAAAGCAGGCATCTTGTTTTGTGGGGGGATGTATAAAAGCACATCTCCCCTTTTCCATGATACATGGAAATGTGATGGGATCAGGCACTTGTTGAAACAGGGTGATTTTCAAGTATTTCACAAGTATTTCACTATACATGGTTGAAGCAAAGTTGTACAGCAAACTTACACACCTGAGTTTAAGTGTTAATTGGCTAATCCATGAAGGCTGGTTTTAATCAAGTAGGTCAAATTTTAATCTATAGCACTGGGCATTAAGGGACCACTTCTTAATTTGTTTGAAGCTATTAATGGTTTCATAAATTGCTGTAACCGGGCATGTAAAAGGACACATTACAGATCATCCTTCCTTCTTAGCCTGGTTCATGAAATTTGTTAGGAGAGAGAGATGGGGTGGGAAGCTCTGACCATGCTTGTTCTCCTCAACCTCACAACAATTATTGATACCACTGAGATGAGGGCTAGGAGCACGACATTTCCTTCATTCTGTTCCTATCCTTGAGGCTGTTTCCATAAATTAGTTATGGGGGCTATTGTGATGTGTGATGGGTGTTCCATTTTGCCCCCCATGATATTTAATATATATTTGAAGCTTTGGGGACCCATCATCTGAGTTTTGGGTGTGAGGGGTCATCAATATGCAGGTTATGTCCAACTCTGGTGGAATCTACACACATATAATATAGAAAAACACTGTGAAAATGCTTTTTAAAGAAACATTTTGAAAAATACATTGATTTTGGCATAGCCCACTGTCGCCATCTAGTGTCACATTTGTATTTTGCATTTTACAACACATTTAAAACATTCTCTTCACAGCTGAGTCCTCTATCTCTCCATCTGAAAGAGGAGGTGATACCGGTGCTAGGCCAGAAATGATGATGGGCTGCAGGTGGGGGCCAATAAACTGAAACCAAATCAGGGTAAAATAAAGGTGTTATGTGTCCTAGGCTCTTGAGCTCAAGAGGTGGGGAGATGCCTTTTTTCTGGACAGGGTCGCACTCTCATGGAAAGAGCAGGTCCATAGCTTGGGGATACTTTTGGATCCAACATTGTCACTGGTGGCTTCAGTGGCTAGGAGGACCTATTCCCTGCTCATGTTATGCCAGGCATAGTCCCATTTAGACAGAGATGACTTGGCCACTGTCCCTCCTGCTCTGGTAAATTCCAGGTTGGGTTATTGCAACACACTAGGGCTGAAGATGACTCAGAAATGCAAATTGGGCCAAAATGCAGCAGCCAGATTACTGGCTGTGGATAAACTTAGAACTCCTGTTCTAAAATGGCTGCAGTGCTTGCCATTTTGTTTCTAGGCACAATTCAAGTTGCTCACAAAAATGCTTAGTAAGGAGCAGTGAGCATCTTCTGCCTAAATAACTTAGGCCCCAGATATCTGAAAGACTGCAACCTTCCCTATAGACCATGTCAGGTGCTAAAATCAGCAGAGGGGGCCACTTGGTACATCTGGCACCCTTGGAAGTTTGGGCCAGTGGCCTAGGAGAGACATTCTATGTGGCAACCCCTATGCTGTAGAAATCCATGCCCCAAGAGGTATTCCTGGAACCTTCATTGTGCAGCCTTCATCATAAATTGAAAATGGGTCATCACAGATGCACATATATGACGGGTCTTCACAGATGCAAAAATGATGTAGTGCCATGTCTTTATCCCCAATTCTAAGGCTGCACAACTCCTCTTGGCCCCTCATGTGTTTTGAAGATCAGGGTTCTAAATCACACTGGCATACATTTTTTAAAAAAATAACAGTTATTCTTTAACATGTGAAGGGTCAAGCAGAGCTTTGCAACTTCAAGAGTCATAGAACCACAGAGGCTTAAAGGATAGGACCTCAGCTAATTCATATCCATATTGTCCCTTCATGCAAGTTACACGTGAATAGCATACCCTCCAGCATTTCTCCGCTGAAAATAGGGATGTCCTATTTCATGATGAATAATAATTTTATTACTTATATTCCAGCTCTCTGACTGGGTGGCCCTAGTCACTCTGGATTGATTCCAACATATATAAAAACAAAATGAAACTATACAATGCTATCTCTAGATATCTTCTAAAGTTTGTATAGTTACTTAACTCCTTGCCTCAAGAATCACATAATTTGCATAAATAGATATCCAGGGAGGGAAGTATACGCACGCTGAAAGAAGAAAAGGGTTTTGAACTCCAATTGACAAGCAAAATAATCATTCATATGAACTATATTGCAGTTCTATACATGTCTGCTTACAGAGTGGAAGTAAGCCCCATTCAGATCAATAGGACTTACTTCCAGCAGGTTAAGTGTGCATTGGATTGCAGCCTAAATTTTGTAACTCAAGCATTAAAAGATTCATTAAAAAGACATTCTCCTGATCAACATTTCTGCCCCCAAACACTGAAAGTTTTGGGTTGCAACCATGTTAATCCCATTCAGTGTAGACACATTGAAGTTAGTGGACAAGGCCCTCACCTGGGTAACAAACAGAAGTGGGGTAGAGGTGAATTCTTACCACAATGGGCAAAGTGTCTTGCAAATAAATCTGTGTAGCATTCATGACCTTCACATTATCTTTCAAAATCAATATGCGTGCCTAGATTCCAGAACCAATATCAATGTCTCCTACTCCCCAATGTATAGCCTGATTAATTTGACATATTTACCATTTTTCTATTTAAAATAGTTATGCCCCACCTTTTTCTTATAAAAGGTAATAAAAACACAAGGCAGTTCACAAATAAGAAGTACAAAATACAATGAAATCACAACACCCAAAGAGTAGATGTACAAAGAGAAATTATCTGCAATCAATTATCACACAACATGCCCTCATGTGATGATGGAAAGTATCCAAAACAGGCTTTCAAAACAGAACCATTTTAACACTACAGCATAAGGCCAGTATGGTGGGATGGGCAAAGCAGATCTTCCGTAGGAGTGAGTTCCAAAGTCTGAGCAAGGCAACAGAAATGACCTCTAAGCTTTGAGTCACAAAAGCTGGGGCTTGATCTTGACAAGCATGCTGTCAGGTTGCTGTGTTGTAATTGAAATTTCACCATGAAATGTGACTGTTGAAAACATAGCACTTAAATGAAGAACTTTTTGTCCTTTCTGGGTGCATTTCTGATTCTTAAATCTAAAGGTTGTTTTGCTAATTACGGAGGTGATAACGGCTCAAGGTGAACATACTTTACGCCTGGGTGGAAGACATTCCTTGATCCCTTATGGTCTCTTTTTTGTTGTCTTGAGTGCAAAGTACCAGTTTATCTTGGACGGAAGCCATGATTAAACTCTCAAAATGAGTACAGACAAAAGAGGAAGCAGAATGCTGCAACCTACAGATGCATATATAAATATCTGGCAGTGCCACCTCAGTGGTCAACCTTATTTTGTTTTGATGTATGTATCTCGGTGCATTGCAAACAGCATAACATAAATGACTGCCAGTGCCCAGCTATGGCAAATGTCTCCCAGCACCCCTTGGAAGCCCTGATCTTTGCCTTTTCATTGCTGACAGTGAGAATACTATGCACTTGTGGTCTTCTGGATCACAGCCAATGGGTGTAATCTATAGAATCTAATATGCTTAAGTACCATTAAACTTAGTGGTGCTTAATATAGACAGAATATAGTGGTACTTGTGCCCAATATGTTGAGGTTTTCCATTAGAACTTAGATGCTGGCTGTTTGCTGGCCTATTTTTTTATTGGTGTGCTGATACAGTGCCTATTAGTGTCAAGACTAATTAGTAAGAAAAGACATATAGGCTCATTAATGATATCTTAGTTGCATTTAAGAATGTTGTTAAGGTTTTACTCTGAGACTGATATTTAAAGTGTGTGTGTGTGTGTGTGTGTGTGTGTGTGTGTGTGTATTTTATATACAAGGCATTAAAGGTCTCTACTGGATCTTTGTAAGGGGTTGGTGACATCCCATGTGATACCTCTATCAAATGACCATTCAGGAATCAGGTGTTTGCAGATACTGCCCCATTATTTAAAAGGATATTTCTGCATTCCAAGAAGTTGCATATCTGGGGCACATTCCAGAGTCATGTTCTGCATTTCAAGTATTCTATTATGTTCAGCTGGCTTAATTGCATTTCATGCAGCCTATTAAAAAGTTCAGGAGCTTATGTAAACATTATAGCAAAGATCTGAAACACTGGCCAGATTCAAGGGCTTAGTAGTCTGGCAATACCAGCTGTACTGTGGACAGCCAGGTGGGCAACCTGGGGTAAAAGAATCTTAGCATCTGTCTGGGAACATCAGGACTGAATGGAGCAGTAGAAACCCCATCACCTCTCAATCCCTTCTACTTGTGTTGGTCAAGGTTGAAGTGTGGGGGGAGCAGTTGAAATGTGGATTCTCATTGTTCCAGTTCCAAGTTGATGCAGCAGAGAGGTCTGCATTGGACCTATCACTAATAGCTTGAACCAGTTTACAATTCAGGATCTCCTTGACTGAACCGGTTCCTGATCATCATTATGTTCTGCAGAACTAAGTAAATGGGCTGTAATCTGGGATATGATTATGAGGAAGCAAAATCAATGAAAGCAATGAAATTTAAGCTTTCAGAAAGCTGAATTACATCTTCCCCCAACATTTCTCCAATGAAAATTGGAACTTCTTCTTCTTCTTCTTCTTCTTCTTCTTCTTCTTCTTCTTCTTCTTCTTCTTCTTCTTTATACCCTGTCAACGTATCTCCAGTGTAAAATAGGTATGTCCTATTTAACACCACCACCAACAACAACACCCCACCCATCTGACTCTGTTGCCCCATCTACTCTGGGTGGCCTCCAACCTATATAGAAATATACTCAAACATTAAACATTAAAATACTTCCTAATGTAGGGCTGCTTTCAGATGCCTTCTAAAGGTTGGATGGTTACTTATGTCCTTGGCTCAGGGGTTGCGTAATTCCATGCCCTCCAACATTACTCCGGTGAAAATAGGGATGTCCAAAGGAAAAGTGGGACATTCCATGATCAAATCAGAAACCGGGACAGGTTCTTTAAATCCGAGACTGTCCCCAGGAAATAAGGACACGGTGAATCTGGAATTATCCACAGTTCAGCTACTATGCTATGTAAAGAATCCTCTCGCTACCTTCAAATGGTTAACCAGTGAGGACTTGTCGGCATTTTAATCACTTTTTTATTTTTGTTAACATACAGTCTGCATCACCAATTAATGCAATGTTTTTACCTGCCTATATAAATCAAAAAGGACCTATTAAAATAGGTGATATACTTGATGACTTTCTTTATAAATTGGTGAGCGATCTTAAATCCAAGGAGAAAGGCTTTGCTCTAATGAGTGAAACATGATGGGTTTATAAGGACATTTTAGTTTCTTGGAGTCGCGTTTGAAATAATTAAGTATTGGTCCATTAAAAAAAATGTAATTAGCCTTTATACAGGTTGCTGTTGCCCTTTGTGCCCTTGTTCAGAAGATCATTAGCAAGTTTTCTGTTAGTACCCCTTTAATAGAGAATAATGATTGTACTCAAGAGTTATGAGCCAGAATGCCAAATCTATATTATTGGGAGGAAGGGAGTTTTGAGCAGAACCAACTGCAGCCTACTGAACTCAGCACACAAGCAACTTAGTCATGCATAATTCAAACTGCACTTTTTCTTATTATCTCTCCTTAATCTCATAAGCTTGTGCTAGAGATCTGCTAAGGTCACCACTTCTGCATCTTGCAAGGAATATGTATTCCAAAATTGCACATCAGAGTGAAGAGAAATTTAATAATGTATCAGGGTTTTGGTTATACACACACACACACACATAATTGTAAGAATAGTTTTATTGACTACAGTCTGCCTTATTTCATTCTGTTTGTTTTTAAATACACCCCCCTCCTAATTGGCATGTAGGCTGGTTAACAACAGATTATTAAGAGTCATTTCAAATTATTTAGTTAAAGCTGCCACCAATTTTTTTCCAGGAGCCAAATTCAGGATGAATATGGAAGGTCGAGCTGAGACGATGACATTTCTTCAAAGCATTTGCAATAGACAAGTGACCCCACTACATTAAACATGTCCTTGCATTTGTGTGTGCATTAAATAGCAACTGTTGAGGCCCCTAATCTGGATTATCACAGGACAACACCCGCACCCACCCAAGACAGTTATTTGTGAGATAGGGAGAGGGGTGATTTTCATCAGGATCTCAATGCATGGAATATTAAACTGCTTGTTTGCTTACTTACGGTACTTACTTACATTTATACACCTTCATAAGTGCTGCTGTGGTTTTTTTTAAAACAGCAACAACACCTCAAAGTGGCTTACACTCATGTTGTGTTCTTAATCAGGATCATCCCCATTATCATAAATTTTGCCAGCTAACACCTCTTTCTCCAAGGTTCAATTAACATAGTTTGTAGTTTGGACCTAATAGAATCAAAATTATTTTAAGCTAGCAAAGTAGATATCATTATGGTGGGGCGAGTAAGAGCAATGGGTCTCCTCTGTTAGAGGTGGAGATCAGGTTTTGCCCTGGTCCACAAAAGTGCTCCCAACTTCTGTGCTTTCCTTACTGTTATTGTAAATTCCCCAATGAATGAATGGTGATAGATCACTTTTATGTAGGACTGAGCCAAAAATCCATTGAAGAGAACTTACATCTTGACATGAGAAGGAGCAGGTGAAGGTCTACCGAAAGCAACTCCCTTGGATCACTGCTATTGCCACCACTGTCATAGCCACCCCCAGCAATAACACTGCCTAGTGTTTGGTCACCTGGAAACTACTATTCTACCCCAACAACCATGGAGTGAAGACAAGGAAGTACAGTGGTACCTCGGGTTACATTCGCTTCAGGTTACATACGTTTCAGATTACAGACTCAGCTAACCCAGAAAAATTACCTCGGGTTAAGAACTTTGCTTCAAGATGAGAACAGAAATTGTGCAGTGGCGGCGCAGTAGCAGCAGCAGGAGGCCCCATTAGCTAAAGTGGTGCTTCAGGTTAAGAACAGTTTCAGGTTAAGAACAGACCTCCGGAATGAATTAAGTATGTAACCAGAGGTACCACTGTATTGCCCTCACTCTGTTTTGGCTTCTTGGGTGCTGTGACATAATGAAGCCAACCAGGAGTGAGGGCAATATTTCCTGTTCTTACTGTGGGTGGGAAGCAGTTCCCAGCTTCCAAGCAATAAAACAGAGATTTTGAGCCTAAGATATGGAAGCTGAATGCATCCCTCCTGGGCCTCTATAGTTCACTCTCAATATACCTTTAGGTTGCATCCTCCTTTCTTTCCTGGCTGAAAGGTGTCCCAAACTCTTACCTTGATGGAGTGAAGAAAGTAGCCTAATCTACAAAGGTAAAATTTGCATTCATGGCTCCACCCACTTTTACCCTTTACCTCTGAGAAATGTAGGCTAGAAGGTGGTGTAGACTGAAATGTGGCCCTCTAGTTGAAAAATATTACCCTTCCCTATTCTAAGCTTTTGAGTGGATGGAAGTCACCAGCTTTTCCCTCTTATCCACCAATTGCTGAACTCACTCCCCCAAACTCACAGCTTCAAAATGAGTGGAGAAATTGGGGGGGGGGGTCATTTCAACTCAGCCCTACAAGATTTGGAAGAAAGCAATGGGTGCGTTTGAGCACATCCTTGGCATAGGGGCTTATATTTTTCTGGCTTTCTTCAAAATGCGTCAGCTGAGAAAGAACATTCAGCCTTGCTTCTGTTATGTACCGAGCTGAATCCTAGAACAATAGGATCCAGAATGCAGCAGTCTGATTGATCATCAGGAGCCACCCAATCCAGCTCCAGGTGGAAGTGAATCCACAACCTGATTGGCCTACAGGAGCAGCCCGGAATTAGCCAATCACGCAGGGCCCATTGTGTAAATAATATAATATAATATATAGCTAGACGTTTTGGGGAAAGTTTCATTCATTGCTACTACGAGCTGAATAAAGAGCATGAAATTCACATTCGACTCCGAGTATCTTTCAGCTTCAGATTTCTGTTTTAAGTGCATTTCAGTGACAACAACCCAGTGGTATACGCAGAAATTTGATAAGTCTTGGTGAACCTCTTCTGGCTCCCCTCGCCAGCATTGTGGTTTTCCAACTGATGGCAAATCTCCAAATTTGCTTTAAGGTGGAATTTTGATTGTACACCTAGACAAGACAATTGAGCAGATAGTCCTATCCCCATCTGCTCTGTGCAAAGCATGGCTTAATTGTAAGCTTTTCCCCCTTCTAATTAGGATATGAGAGGCTTTTTAGTTCTGCTATCGCACTAGAAAGAAGATGGTCGTTGTTATGCACAGTGTATAGAGCACCCCTCAGAGTAATTTGAAAAGTACATATGTGGCCAAATGATTAGCGAGTTCTTAATAGTCTAATGCCTAATATGTTTCTGCCAAGGTTAACGTAATGATATGATGCAAGTCGCTGCAGCGAGTGACTGCGATTAAGTACTGCCATAACAAGATTTCTTTCAGTTTAAATAAAGGTCAAGAGTGAAGAACAGATTCTAGCTTTCAAGGTGGTTCAGAGGGATTGTTCATCTTTTTACAGTTTAGTATCAACAGAATCTTTTGTTTGGCTGCTGCTGCAAAGCATTAAATCAAATAATCAGAAAATATGGTGACAGCTTACAGTGGAGTTCCATTTCCGATATAAAATTCATTCAGGAGTTGCTTCTATCTGCTGTCTTGCTGGCACGGTTTCATCATCTTCCAGCTTCCCAGTATGTACAAGCTATTTTTTATTATTATTCCATTCTTCTTGGTGCTATGGGAAGTAGCTGCCAGTAAATTCCACTTTAAAAGTAAAAATAAAAAGTAAATAAAAAGTAAAAAGTAAGTAAAAAGTAAAAGTAAAAATAAATTAAAAACCTTTAGAATTGGTAGTAGTGTTGCCTTTGGGAAATGGGGTCCTGCTGAGACCTTCTTCTACTTAAGGAGTAGGGGACTTTTTCTGCCCAAGAACCAACTCCTTTGTGGATGGAGTTGATCCCTGGGCAGAAAAAAGTAAATTGACAAAAATGTATAAATCTAAATCAATTAAGTATTGGAAATGTAAAGAGAACAAAGGTTCTTTTTATCATATGGGTGGTCTTGTTAAAAGGTTACTGGGAAATGATATATAATGAATTGAAAAGTATGTTTAAAATAATGTTTGTAAAAAAAATAAACCCAAGAAGCTTTCCTTTTGGGAATTATACGGACAGAACTACCGAAACTGTATAGAAACTTATTCATATATGCTACTACAGTGGCAAGAATGAATGAATCAATCTTTATTTGCATCAGTCATTGGCCATAGCAATAAAACAACAATACAATATACAAACAATAAAATACATGTTATATAAAATACATGTTAGGTTTTAAATCAATAATCAAATAGTGGATCTTATTCTAACTGCCTCAGCTAAAAATCAGCGGCAATAATGTTACTCGCCTCAAAATGGAAAGAAACAGAAGTCCCAGCTAAGGAACAATAGATACGAAAACTTATGGAATATGCAAGATAACAAACTTTTTTAAATAATAGAATGGAAATGGTTTATTGAATATTTACAAACAAATTGTAAACAGATAAGAACATTGGCAGGATTATTGTAATAACCTGCAGTTTTATAAGAGTACAGTGGTACCTCAGGTTAAGAACTTAATTCGTTCTGGAGGTCCGTTCTTAACCTGAAACTGTTCTTGACCTGAGGTACCACTTTAGCTAATGGGGCCTCCTGCTGCCTCCGTGCCGCCACCACCATGTGATTTCTGTTCTCATCCTGAAGCAAAGTTCTTAAGCTGAGGTAATATTTCTAGGTTAGCGGAGTCTGTAACCTGAAGGGTCTGTAACCTGAAGCGTATGTAACTTGAAGCGTATGCAACCTGAGGTACCACTGTATACAGTGGTACCTCAGGTTACAGACCCTTCAGGTTACAGACTCCGCTAACCTAGAAATATTACCTCAGCTTAAGTATTTTGCTTCAGGATGAGAACAGAAATCATGCAGTGGCGGCACGGTGGCAGCAGGAGGCCCTATTAGCTAAAGTGGTGCTTCAGGTTAAGAACAGTTTCAGGTTAAGAACAGACCTCCAGAACAAATTAAGTTCTTAACCCAAGGTACCACTGTATATTTAAAGTAGAGGACTAAATGAGCAGATTAAGTTAATTTGGATATGCAGAAGGTATTAAAAAATAAATTTAAGGAACTGCAGAATGAGGGGGAAGGAAGTCAAGTTTTGAAATGTTTAAATGATTGTAAAATTAGTGAAATGTATAAAGCTGAAAAGCATCAATCAATCTCCTTCGTGGACAACCTTCTCTCTCTTTGTGTGTGTACGTGTACCAGTAGTGGGTTAGAGGCAATAGATGTAGATCTTTTCTTACTAAAGGAGTACCTTCCAGCTATCCCCAAACCAGAGGTTTTTACACACACACACATCAAGAGGCATCATCCTAGTTTAATGACATACTCCAGGCATTCAAAAGAGTGTGGAGAAGGGCTACTGTGGGTTGTGGAAGGGACATGACCTGGAAAAAGAACCCCAAGGGCTACTAGAGAGAATTTTATGGTCACATTTGGCCCCTGGGCTTCTGTTTTCCAATCCCTGTGGTCACCCTCCCTCACACAGCCTCTATACCTGATTTTGATGCTGTCACGTTGAGTTTGGCTGCCTTCCTCTTTCTGGCTTTGCCTATTTCCAGCACTGAGCCCATTTGCATTCTCTCTCCTTTGGAAGCAACTCCCTGGAGCACAGCTGTTCCGACTTATGAATGGGCATATTTCAAATAGATATATATATATTACAATAATGAGAATGCTTACTGCAAAACAGCAGGGACCGGGAAATGGGGGGGCGGGGGCAGTGGGCACAGAAGGGAATAGTAAAACATCTTACATCACTCTGGGGACGATGAAAGGAGCATGTTTCACTTTGTGACTAGAGCTATTGAATCAAGCTTAAATGCCTTTAAGACCAGGCTCCTTTGATATTCATAATCTCGTCCCCCCACATACATACATACACAAAAAGGGCAGCTTCATAAACTGAGGCCAAAATTCATATTGATTGGCATGGGGTTTTAGAATTCTAGCAGAAGGATCCAATGCAAATATCTTAATAATGTAAGGAAATGTCCAGTCTATGATTGGAGTTGTGTGGTGTATTATTTCTTGAAATGCTTTAGTGTGTCCTCACTAAAAGAGGGCATGTGTTGCGGTGAGACCTGGAGACTGACCTCCTGGTTATGGGTGGGTATATTGGACAGCCACAACACCTGACTGGTAGGTCCCTCGTTGCTGGGTTTAATCTAGCCAATCGGTAGCTATCTAAACGGACTGAGGGACCTATATATACCTATGCATGTGACCTGGAGCTTCTTCTTTTGGCTCGTGCATCGGAACACCCGCCCACATCTCCCTATATTTAGGGCATTTTGTGATTGACCTTGCTATGCCGTCCTGTGTCATTGGGACAGGGCCATGGCAAGAATCCCCCCCCCTTGGCTGATTGGCTGTTGCCATTTGGGTTTCGCCTGCCACGTAGCAAATTGTCACAACTTGTAAGGTTGCAGATAGGCACTGATTCATGTGATAGGGATGGGAGAACGGTCTCGCCATCCCTATGTGAAGGGTATTCTGTTAAAGGAATCCAGGGACTCAACCTGGTTTGGTCAACCACTGAGAGGGGGTTGTGCCCATGCCTGAGTCCAGGGGAGCATCTGGGGAGTGGACATAGTCTGTTCCCGGGCTTTCTACCTACCTCAGGTGTTCACCCTTGGCTGACGTATGATAGAGCTCTGGGTCAGTGCTACCTGCAAGGGTGCAGGGAGCTAGTCGAACCAGAGCCTATGCAACAACTCACTCTCTGTAATCAATAAAGTTGTGGCCTAAATTCTGCCAAAAACCAAAACTAAAATTTGAGTCAAATGTGTGTTTATTTAGGGGGGAGGTCTCATTGTCTGAGCACGCAGATATTAAAACTAAGATGTATTAAAGTCGCTGATAGCTGGTTTTCATAATGGACGGTTGAGAAAGGGATGACGGTTGTGTCCTCTGATCTAAACAAAAGAGAAGTAATTTATTTCTGATCATTTCTAATTTGGGGAAGGATACTGTGATGTCTTGTGTAGGGATATCCAAGACCACCTGAGAAATTGCCACATCTACACACACACATATTTTTTGCTTCTCTTATAATACCTCACATCTTTCTGAGTAAGAATCTCCTAAAGTTGCTTGAGACAAAGCCTGGTGACAATTGAGTGGAGAGGTAACCAATCTAATGTCTATCAGATTTTGCACAACTAAAACTCCCAGCATTCCTAGCCATTGAACATGCTGGGTAGGCCTACTTAAAGTTATATTCCAGCATCATCTGGAGAGTAACATTTTGGGTACTCCTGACATAGGGATATGTGAAACAGAAATTTTTCTGGTCATATTTAAATTCTTTTGGCTTCCTTGAATTCCCTGAGGTGATTTCCCTGTAGTAGAAAGGTAAAGGTAAAGGACCCCTGACAGTTAAGTCCAGTCGTGAACGACTCTGGGGTTGCGGCGCTCATCTCGCTTTACAGGCCAAGGGAGCCGGAGTTTTTCCGCAGACAGTTTTTCTGGGTCATGTGGTCAGCATGACTAAGCTGTTTCTGGCAAATCCAGAGCAGCGCACGGAAATACCGTTCACCTTCCCGCCTATTTATCTACTTGCACTTTGGCAGTTTTTTTAACTGCTAGGTTGGCAGGAGCTGGGACCAAGCAATGGGAGCTCACCTCATCATGGGGATTCAAACCGCCGACCTTCAGATCGGCAAGCCCTAGGCACAGTGGTTTAGACCACAGCACCACCCATGTCCTAGTAGTGCCTGTAGTAGAACACCCAAATTACTTTGAATTTCAATTGCAACTCTAAGCTCCTGTGGTTATATATTATTTCTCACATGTAGGTCACCATTGCCCTCAAGGTGGCTATCTTGGATTTTCCTGCATGTTATCTGTGCTCTGTGAAATAGGTGAGGTTGAGATATGGTGAATCTTCAGGCAAGCTTCATGTGTGGGGAAAGATTGGAACCAGGGTATCCGCAATCCAGCAATCTCGCCGATACACCACACTGGGGACTCAGCTATATAGCGACAAATAAAACTTTTTAAACGTGTTGTAAAGTGCAATATACAAATATGACACTAGATGGCGGAAGTGAGCTATGCAAAATTCAAAAGTATTTTTCAAAATGTTTTAAAAAAGAAAAACACATTTCCACAGCGGTTTGTGTGTGTGTGTGTGTGTGTGTGTGTCTGCGCGCGCGCGTGCAAATTCCACCTGGGTCTCACAGTTAGGCTAGTGTTAGGCTTCTTGCAGTTCTACATACATTCAGAATCTGGAAACTAATTGCTGATGCTTGAAGATTTTCTAATGAATTATTCCAGCAATTATGTTGGCAACTCATTGCCACAGCTCCTGGCTTCTTTTGACAAAAGTTGGCTTTGCAATTTGTAACTGCCATTGGCAAAGGTTGCTTCACAAGGTTGTCTAAAAAGCAAATATTGAAGTAAATTTGAGGCAGGGAACGAGGAGTTCTCTCCAGGCAAAACAACTTTGGCATAAAAGGAAATTAGACTAGCAAAATTTATCATGGGAAGTTCCTCTTTGCTCTAGGCCAAGCAAGCCTCTCATTATGATCTGGTGGTACACAGCCTCCAGCCTTTTGAAGTGGGTCATTGAAATTCTGTCTGCAGGAAATGAGCTGCATCATATTTCCTTGCCCCTCATGATGCACACACAAAAGAAATGTTATTAATTCTTGTGAAAAATATAAGAACTATATCATAAAGGGGAAAATAAGAAGAAGCCTATAAATGCCATTTGACTAAAAGTTCATATAAATGCCATATGATTCAGCAATAAAAGCAATTAAAATCAGTGATGTGAGTTTTCCAGAAACTTTTGAACTGGAGAATGTTCTGGATTTCTCTCCCCTATGCAAATTTTGCATGGAGTAATTTGCATCTGAAAATCCTGAGTTTTCTTTCATAAGTTTGCATTAGAAAATGTTCCTGACTTCCTGGTGGGTGATCTACCGGTAATTTAGCAGCTTAATGTACTTGTATTTAGTAGAAAAAAATTCTAAAACTGTCAACTTTACAATACACATCCATTCATGGTTACTAATGTGCCTATGGTAAACAAAAAGGCCAATATGAGCATCTCAAAACTTTTGCAGGTACAAATGGCATTGGAAGCATGATTGTGCCTGATAACATCGGGAGGACAAATCACCATGAATGCTCCATAATACAAAAATAATGTCTGCAGGGTTGCTTGGTGAGAAAAAGCAAAAAAGCAAAAAACACACAAAAAACCCAGGAAGAATTAAATCTGAAGCACAGAGGACACAATTGGAGAATGAGGCAGGCATTATTTTTAATAGAGAAGCCGGGTTAACTTGTGAAAACTGGTGAAATTGTCATTGCCGGTATAGTCTAGCGATAACCTTTCATCATTGCTCAGGATCTCATGAACTTTGGAAATGTCAGGAAACAAGTACAATAGCCTTTTCAGAGCACCACCTGGATGACTAGAGCTATATTTTGGTCAGTTGTCAGGAAGTGATATTCCTGAGCAACATGTCCCCCCCCCTCTCCTGAATGTCGAATTAGATTTGAAAAATAATAATAGAAAACTAGCAATTTCTTCATGTAGAATGTATGAGTCTTGTTAGCTCCAAACTGGGAACAGAAAAAGTGCTTCTGTTTTGCCATTGTCTTCTTCTGCCAAAAATAGGAGTGATTTATATGAAATGTGAGCAGACATACACACATCCGCAGGGGTTGATGTGGCTCAGTATCTCATTTAAAGCTGTTTTAACCTGTATCCCTTTCTCCATGCAGCATCAACACACCAGCAGTCTAGGGTGGAGTGGGAGGCTGTGCTAGCATGTGGTAGTGTGCAAACAATATACAACACGATTACACAGGGGCTGACTAAGGACCACATCTGTCAGGGCCTGGACTAGGAGGAATGGTGGGGAACCTTCCCAAGAAGAGGAGGACAGTATAGATTTAGAATCGTGGTTTGCAGAAGGACATAGTTCAGAGATTGCAGAGAGGAAAAGCTGGGAAATATTGGAAGAGGGACAGCATGTAGAAGAAACACCAAGGAAGAGACAGCTGACAGTGTCTTTAGAGAGCATTCCTGAGACCCCCTGCCCCAGGACTAGTTGTGCAGTGAGAGTAGCCAAACAGAAAGCTCAGAGACAGAAAGCCCAGCTCAGCCGGGATGACATATGATAAGAGAGACATAGGGGGAGTTGGCTTTACTTAGAGCAACGTCATTTCTAGAGAAAGACCACATTCCTTTGTCTCTCCTTGTGATTATTGAATAAAGTAATTGATAAGATCTCTTCTTCTTTTTATCTGCTTTGTTGCCACCACAAGGGGAGGGATCTGATTCCTCGAAGCCTGACAACATCACATGGTTATCCTCCCATGCAAAATGAAGTGCTCTGCTGAAAACTGTCCCCCAGTTTATATAAAGGGTTGGTTTTTTCTCTCAAATTAATGCAAAATCAAAAGTAGAGACTAACAAAAGCAAAAAAAAAAAAATAAAGCTAATCAAAATTGCAAAAAATGGAGCTAAATTCAATCCTTTTGGATATTAGTCTTGCAAGAAATCTGAAAAATAGCAAAATACGTAATAGAAGCAACTCCAGAACAGGCCCTACTAAATACCTTCCAAGACAATAATGTGCACTCACATGACAAATAATTCATAAGCCACTTATTCTCAGCTGCTACGAGTGTCATAACCTCACACTGGAGGGATCTATCAGGAGTGAACATGGATCACTGTATGGGAAACCACCCTAGTAGAAAAGCTAACTAACAAATTGAATGTAACATGGGAATAAACACAGGAGGAGCCCTACTGTGGCTCCTTTTTATTGCATATGCAAGCCAGTAAGAAAATAACCAATTTCCCCTACCAACAGCATAGAAATCAATATGATTAACATCCATCAAGCCCCACCCCCAAACAAAACTCACATTTTCAAAATTGAGAGTAGATAATGTGCAAAAATAAAAGCAGCAAAACAGTTCATGAAAGCCAAATTTCATGATTTGGTGGTGGAAGAGAGTTCTGAATTTGACACGTAAGAAATGAAATCTCACCAACGGCATAAGGATGGAGAGCATCCTTGCAAGCTGTGTACAGTGGAACCTCTACCTGTGACCATAATCCGTTCCAGAGGTCCATCCAGAGGTCAAAACGGGTCACTGGGAGAGGTGCCGTTGTGCACAGGCATGGGCGGCAATTGTCCACTTCTGCGTGTGTGCTAACGGCGAGTGCCACTTCTGCGCACGCGCAAACAGTGGCAAATCAGCTGGTTGGGCAAAATGGACACAAGTGGAGGCAGACGTAAGAAGAGGTTTGACTGTACAGCCACCAACTTTTCCCTCTACTTTTGGAGGGGGCAAATCAATGACAACAGTGTTAGTTTTATATTGTTACAATAAAACCTTGCTGAGTTTATTTTTTTAAAAAATAAGCGATCCATTAGGATCTTGAGAAACAGACCATCTTTTGATTCCAATATATCATCAGAAGTGTGTTGAAAGCATGATAATGCTATCATGCCGAGACGAGTAAAAGTTGTGTTCTTCAGATGTATGTGTGGTGGAATAGAAATGCAACCTGAAATAGATTTTTGATAGCGTTTTGTTTTGTTTGATTGAACTGCTGTCCGGAAACAGAAGTAAGTGGAACTCCAAGAAAGATTATTATATACAAATTCAGAGCTTTGAATAATGGGAATGAGAAAAAACCTGTTTATTGTTGTTACATCAAGTCAACATCTTCAGACTGTGTCTAGGGAAAAATGCTTTAAATGAAAACTAGCTGGAAGCACTGAAATAATGTCTTCTTTTTTGTTGTTGATGTTCTTTTTTCGTTTTTGAATCAATATAAAGTTAACCAACATTAAAAAGATTTTTTTTTTTAATGTTTTGGCTAATACTACCAGCTCCGTGAATGCTGACATTTACTGGGAACTCTTCAGATTTCTGAAGTAAATATCCAAAAATCCTGATACTTCCAGTGAACCCTAAGACAAATCAGGTGCTTTAGGCAAGGTCCTTCACATTAAATGTTGACTGTTTACTAGCTGGCCTGGAAAATAGTCTAGAAGCAGGCAATGGTGGACAGGCAAATAGTTATGGTAATCAACTCAGTAGGCTTGACTCAAATGACAAGTTGCTTAAAGGAACCCAGTTATTAACTCTTGCTACCACATTTGGGATGGGTCAGTGGGTGGTGCTGTGGGTTAAACCACAGAGCCTAGGACTTGCTGATCAGAAGGTCAGCGGTTCGAATCCCCGTGAAAGGTGAGCTCCCGTTTCTTGGTCCCAGCTCCTGCCAACCTAGCAGTTCGAAAGCACATGAAGGTGCAAGTAGATAAATAGGAACCATTCTGGCGGGAAGGTAAACGGCGTTTCCGTGCTCTGCTCTGGTTCGCCAGAAGTGGCTTAGTCATGCTGGCCACATGACCTGGAAGCTGTACGCTGGCTCCCTTGGCCAATAAAGCGAGATGAGTGCCGCAACCCCAGAGTCGGCCATGACTGGACCTAATGGTCAGGGGTCCCTTTACCTTTACCACATTTGGGGTTCTGGGTTCACAGACTTACTAGATCCCGTAAGGTTTCAAAAGAGATCAGGTAAAGGTCCTTGGCCTTCCTTGGGCAGGACACTTTCTGCTGTGGATGAAAACTGGTGGTGGGCCCAGATGTAACCTATACATCCCCAAGGAGGTCAGTACCTGAATGTTGGGGGATATGTTCCCTGCTGTGCTTGGCATTCTGGGAAATATAGTTCCACTATATCAAAAAGCAGTCCAGATGTATCAAAAGACAGCCTTGGAACAGACTGGAAATGACATTCTCTGCCATGCCAAGCACACATTGAGAACCCCGTATTGGGGCAAACAGCCAGGAATAGGGAAGAAGCAGTAGGCAGAGAATGGTTTAATGAGCCAGTTTACTTTCCATTGCTTCCCTCTTTCCAAAGCTGCTTTTTTTCTGCAAAAAAACCCCTCAAAACATAAAACCACCAAACTCCTTTTGAAACTCACATTTGCATGTAATATGTAGTTAAGCCCTAGGAAGAAAGAAAAACCACACAGTGTACTGCAGTCAGAGAGGCATATATTTTATGCTGGGATACTCCTCTTTCCTCTGTTAGGCTGTTTCTAACCTAGAAGCCCCACCGAAGGACAACAATAACTAGTAATTTTATTCTGGGTAGTTCAAAGAATTTAAAATTTTGTAAAGCAGCTCTGTGAAGCCATGTGATTATGTAGCAGCAAAGGCTTGGGAGACCCTTTCTTCCTTGGAGTGATTTTCATTTTTCTCCCCAGAGCCTGTAAATAATAAAAAAATAAAAAGTATTGCAATAATAGATACATTCATACAATCTCTGGGGAAGAGAAATGGCAGGAACTTTAGGAAAGAGGATATGTCTTGCTCTAACTTATTGGGGTATCTAAGATCTTTGTGGCATTAGGTAGGAGTAGTCTATGAATATATATTTCTGATCTCCCCTTTAATATATATAAATATTTAAAAAAACAGATATACTTTATTAAAGCTGCAGATCATTTGGTGGAGTAGCTAAAGGGCTGAGCTACACATAAGTGCCCCGTTTAAAATTTGCCTCTGTCATGAACTCACTAGGGGACCTTAGCAAATCCACTCTCTCCTGGCCTCAGGCCACCATCTGCAATATGGGAGGTAATAATAATGAAAATTCTTACATCAACGGCTGCCTAAATAGTTGCCTCTATGTAGTGGTAGACTACAACTCTCATAAGCCACTGCCAGAATGGCCAAAGATCGGGGAAATGGGATATGTAGTCCCACAATATCCAGAGAGCAACATGTTGGCTGCCCTTGCCATACATGGTAATTGTAAGGTCACAAAGAGATAATGGATATGAAGCCAATCTGAGAATTTGAAAGCGTCCTGCTCTTCATTGATGAAGCAATCCCAGAGGAGGTTACATTAAAATTAAATACAGAAGACGCTTTGAAACACAGTGGCTGGTGTAGGCAAAATACATGCAATGAAACAAAACAGTGACACAGTAATTCTCACTTGGCAAATATGTAAGCTGGAGCCAATAATTAATGAGAATTGGTGCCAGCCCTGTCTGAGAAGAAAGAGAAGACCATAAATGAAATAAATGTTAAGTATTAATATTATGATCCTTTTGATTTTGGATGTGTATCACGACACTCAATCTGTGAGGAAATATGGCTGTTATTTAAAACACACACACACAAGCCAGCTTTGTAGATGGTAATCCAATGTAGACCTGAATTATGTAGAGGCAGGTATTGGAGTCATGCTAGGGCTGGAATAGAATTTCAGTTTGGCTAGCACCTTAATGCAAAACTATTATAATGCACACATCTCAACAATAATAATATAATAAAAAATTATTATTTCTACCCCGCCCATCTGGCTGGGTTTCCCCAGCCACTCTAGGTGGCTTCCAACAAAAGATTAAAAATGCATTAAAACGTCATTAAAAACTTCCCTAAACAGGGCTGCTTTCAGATGTCTTCTAAACATCAGATAGTTGTTTATTTCTTTGACATCTGATGGGAGGGCATTCCACAGGGTGGGCGCCACTACCGAGAAGGCCCTCGAAACAATATGTAAACCAAAACACAGCATTCTTTCTGAATTTTTACATTTCTGAATTTTGTAATGCACTTTTCCAATTCACAATGTTCACAAAGGTTTGGTAAATTAGTGGGAAGGGGAGGAATCTGCAGAAAATGCATATATTAGTGAATATCACATTCCAAAATGCATTTGAGGAGGAGAAATAGCTTGCCAAAATATGTAAATTGGCAGAAATGCACACAAAAATGCTTGTGAAATTTCATAAAAACTTTTTGAAAAATAAGCAAACTGAACTGAATGTGACAAACTGAACTTAAGATGGGATAAATGAGAATTTTAGGGAAACTGAAATGGACAGATATATATCATGACCACTGGCTCCACCACTGACGTTCATGTATTCAAAGTCATCAGTACACATAGGCTTCCTATGTACAGTACAGTGGACGCTTGGTTTGCAAACGTGATCCATGCGGGAGGCACATTCGCAACCCGCAGCGTTCGCAACCTGCAGCGCCGCGTCTGCACAATTTAGTGCTTCTGCACATGTGCAAGTGCTGAAACCCGGAAGTAACCCGTTCTAGTACTTCCGGGTTCAGCGCGGTGCACAATCCAAAAACTCACAACCTGAGGCATCTGTAACCCGAGGTATGACTGTATTATCCTTCTTCATATTTGCCAGAAACAAGTAGGCTGTGTGTATGAACCTGAACCCTATAAAAGTTCTCATTTGTATACTGGATGACTATCTGCATAAGACAAAGGATTTGATTTAAAAACATAACAACACCTTAAAATAATGACACAAGCATGCATGGTGTTGCTTTGCTTAGGTCTGGAGCTTCAGCTCTGGTTGTGTGGATCTGGAGAGGACAAAGCAGGGTCAGAAATGGGACTGACTGTTCATATGGGGAAATGAATGCTGCCCAGTCCTAGATTCCCAGTGTTGGTACAGCTCTGGCCCAGTTCATATTTTATGGCAGCCCCCCTCCCCAGGTGCCTCAAAGCCATACAGGACTGCTGGGCTCATGGCAACATTCATGCAATTTTCTGAGAAACTCCAGGGTTCTTGGGAACAAAGTCTGGGCACTACTCAAAGAGCCCAATTGGTTCATTGGTGGATAGAGCTCCAGTAGACCACAGTAGACTCATTCAAAGCTCCAAACACAGTTCTGGAACTGGTAAGAGCAGCCAGTATGCAGAATGAGGAAGAGACGAAAATCATTATGGCCTATGAAGAATAGTTTAGCCTCTTTACCCCAGAGATGTTAATATGACATCATTTTGTTCAAGAATCACTTAATCTACTGTCATTGCTCTCTTGGCAGAACCTACTGACACAAGAATGATTATTCAGAGTGCCAAAATTTGCATTGCTATATATCCTCAACCTTTTGCTGACCCATCTTGACCCTGGATTGAGGGAATTAGCATGCTACCTCTGGCCCTTAATGGAGAACAAATGCATCATTTAAAATGTCAATGTGTAATGCTATACATCTCCCAGTAATTAATTCCTGTGCAACACCGGCTACAATATTCCTTTTACAAGATGAGTCAGAGTTAGCTTAACTTAATCATCGCTAACGCTGACTCTGACACTTAACAGAACATACTGAAATTATTAGAAAAGATTATGCTTATTCAGCCTCTGTGTTCAATCAGCTATGAAGATTGTGTCATGAGGGAATGAAAATGACTTAATTAGGGAGGGGGAAATTCTGTATAAACCACTTGAACATAAACCACTTTTATGAATGACTTTTTAATCCCTGCAAATAATGAGATTGATACATATTTGAAAAGCATATTGATCGTGGAATTAAATCATAATGTGTCTGTCATATCCTGTCATGTCAGAAATATTTTAGATACTTGCAATGGATATTTTAGACATTTGTAGTGGGGATCTTTGTGAGACCTGATCACAGATGGAGCTAGATTTGACTGACAGACAGACAGATAGAAAAACAAAAGGAACGGTTTCTAACTATTTCTGAAAATACTGTATGGTTCAAGTAGAGTTGAAGTCTATTCAAGTACTGAAGAGCTGCTACATTTTGTGCACTGGAAAACAAACCAGTGGTAGGGATGTTCAAGTTCTTTTTTTTAAAAAAAAATCACCTTAACCTGAGATCTTGTTGCAGTAGAAGAATGTATTTTAGGAGGGAAGAGCCCTAGCACAGTAGGGTCGCTGACAGTCACTGAAGATACTGAGTAAGGAGGACTAATTATCTGACTTAGTAACACAGCTTCCTGTGTATCTTTCTACCATGCTCACAATTTACAGGATGGAGATACTGCACAAAGATGGTCCTTTATGCAAAGGTCTGAAATCTCCATTTTTTCATGAAAGGTTATGTGATTCAACAGTGAAGATTGTTCCCACATCTGCCTGCATCATGAACTACATTATAAGGGCTGTGGGTGAATCATACTATTGTAGAGCTGGAATGGACCCCAATTTAGTCTAACCTCATGCAGTGTAGGAATCTTAACTAGATCATAAATGGCAGATGGCCAGAGCCAGTGTGGTGTAGTGGTTATGAGTGGTAGACTCATAATCTGGTGAACCAGGTTCGCGTCTCCACTCCTCCACATGCAGCTGCTGGGTGACCTTGGGCTAGTCACACTTCTCTGAAGTTTCTCAGCCTCACTCACCTCACAGAGTGTTTGTTGTGGGGAAGGAAGGGAAAGGAGATTGTTAGCCGCTTTGAGACTCCTTAGGGTAGTGATAAAGCGGGATATCATATCCAAACTCCTCGTCCTCCTCCCCCTTCTTCTTCTTCTTCTTCTTCTTCTTCTTCTTCTTCTTCTTCTTCTTCTTCTTCTTCTTCTTGTCCTCTGCCTAAAAACCTCCAATGAATGAGAGTCTACCACCTATTGTGGGAATCCATTCCACTGTTGAACAGTTGTCAGAAGGTTTTTCCTGATGTTTAGTTGAAATCTCCTTTATTGTAACTTGTATCCATTGGTTTGAGCCCTAGCCCCCAGAGCAGGACCAAACAGGCTTGCTCCATCCTTCACGTGACAGTCCTTTAAATATTGAAAGATGGCTATCTGATCTCCTCCCTGTCTCCTCCTTTCCATGCTAAACATACCCAGTTTCTTCAACCGTTCCTCATAAAGCTTGGTTTCCAGACCCTTTATCATCTTGGTCACCATCCTCTGTACACATCCCAGATTGTTCATCTTCTTCTCTAACATTTGAACACGATCTTCATTCAGTTCATTCAGTCTTACAATGCTCCATCCTGCAGTGCATTAGAAACATGCAAATGGTGTGTGTGTGTGTGTGTGTGTGTGTGTGTGTGTGTGTGTCTACTCTGGCATAGAATGGAGGGGTTTCAGAGGGGCATGTTATCAGCTTACTATTATAGATATTCATTTTTTAAAAAAGTAAAAAGAAACTGTTCACCACTTCCACTGAAGAAATAAACAAAGCATTTAGTTTACTTTGTATCCCCAAGACATATTCATATTTTTAGTTTCTATCTGTATGTATATGTGTAAACACAGGCAGTGCATATGTTAGGGATGCTACGAACAGCTGTGATTTTCTGCTCCCAATACATATTGATTTTTGTAGATAAATGCCCCAAATAAACTGCAGGGTTGAGAATATTATACCAAAACAGATGGATTTCACCCATATACAGGATGCCTATACTATTTGTGCATATATATATGCCCATACATTTGTAATTCAAATGTAATTTAGGCAAAAGATGGAGGATTGGATCTGGAGATAGCAAGTCTCATTTAGGGAATTTTTCAGATAATTTCAAGGTTGCACAGATTTTTATCCAGAATCTTGTGAAGTTTCATTGCTCACACACCTTGACCACAAAGGGGATACCAGATGATGGTTGTTCAAATCAATAAGGATGCAACATTTACTCACCACAATAGGGGTCATGCCACAACCTTCAATACCACAGGTAAAAGCCTCTCAGAGGGAGGTATTACCAACTTCCCAAATGCAGGTATTTAAACCTGAGTTGATTTTAACAGCCAAGATGGATAAAGATCAAGTATACAAATGGATCCAAGGATCAATGGGACCAGCAAGTCATGTTTAATTTAGGTCCCATTTATTTCAATGAGATTAAAATGTGAGCGACTTCCTCTGGATTTAAACTTGTGGCTGCATCTTACGTAGTTGGCTTCCTGCAGTTTCCACAGAGAGAGACTTGAGGTTTGGGGGCAACATGGGTGGCGCTGTGGTCTAAACCACTGAACCTCTTGGGCTTGCCGATCAGAAGGTCGGCGGTTCGAATCCCCACGACGGGGTGAGCTCCTGTTGCTCAGTCCCTGCTCCTGCCAACCTAGCAGTTTGAAAGCACGCCAAAAAGATCAATAGGTACCACTCTGGCAGGAAGGTAAATAACGTTTCCGTGTGCTGCTCTAGTTTCGGTGTTCCATTGCACCAGAAACGACTTAGTCATGCTGGCCACATGACCCGGAAAAACTGTCTGCAGACAAACGTGGGCTCCCTCGGCCTGTAAAGCAAGATTAGCGCCGCAACCCCAGAGTCGTCTGCGACTGAACTTAACTGTCATGGGTCCTTTACCTTTTTAGAAGAAAACTTCAGCAATACAGGAGCTCTGAATATTTCCTGAGGAAAAACTGGCTCACCTTGTTTTCCCTCTAAATATAGTACTGTGACTTTTTTTGTGGCTGGCTTTGTTGTCTGTACTATGGTTTTGTGCACACGACATCTTTAAAACCCATTCTTTCTCCCACAAAATGAAGGCAACTGTGGCTTACCCCTCACAGAGCTACAATTCCCAGAAACCCTTGACCAACAACAGTGCCTGGAATTATTTGGGGGGAAAGACGTGCTTTGAATGTGCCTGAACACAGCCTATGTTTGGCCTCACTATAACTAGAAGTGCTTGTCCCCATCACCCACTTTACTTACCACCAGATGGCATGTCAAGTCCCCAGAGCATCATGGGAGCATTGGGAAAAAAGGATTGAGTTAACCAACCCACCTTCCAAGAGGCATCATTTCAATAGGGCTGCCTTTTCTGTGTTGCGGAAGCCAAGGTAATGAGCTTTAAAAGAGGGTAAAATGGGGACATGTGAGCAACGTCAAGCAAAAATAAGTAACAATTTGGGGAGGAGAAAAGGTTAGGAAACAGGCAGGTGTTTACTCGCATGCATCATTAATAAACAGCCTGAATCAAAACAAAGCCAGAATCATTATTACATGGTATTTTTCTCATTAGTTCCAAATGACAGTGACAATGAGATTGGCATTTTTTCTAGGAGAAGTCTGATCTGAAGAAAGGAGGATGTATAGACTGGAACATCTGCTTATGATAACCCTCAAATTTAGTCACTGAGGCACAATCCATCAATTCCTTGTCACCCAGACCACAGCTTTCGGAAACATGCTAGAACAAATGTCTTAAATTCTAAGGTTTTCTTGGGGAATTTCTTCCTACCTGAATACAGTGGTACCTCAGGTTACAGATACTTCAGGTTACAGATGCTTCAGTTTACAGACTCCGCTAACCTAGGAATAGTACCTCGGGTTAAGTACTTTGCTTCAGGATGAGAACAGAAATCGCGTCATGGTGGTGTGGTGGCAGCCAGAGGACCCATTAGCTAAAGTGCTACCTCAGGTTAAGAACAGTTTCCAGTTAACAACAGACCTCCAGAACGAATTAAGTTCTTAACCCAAGGTACCACTGTACTGGCATCTCATTATTTAGGACATTTGTCCAGGGGTGTGTGTATGGGTTTTTCATGGAGTTCCCCATGCACCCATTGAATGGTTTGCACTGTGAGAAGTTATTTCTCTTTGTTGCCCTTGAAAGGATTGTGTTTACCATTTATAATGTGAACATCATGACTGTAAACAGTCACAAAAGAAACCAAGTGGTAGTTGGCAGGTGGTAGCTGGGATTCCAGTGGGGCAATTTCATGTGGCACCAAATGATCAATGAAATAGGGGAAAGGGTGCAACTTCTCCACCTGCAAATACAACTGCAAAGTTAACTGGTAAGTTTTGGCTCAGTCCTACATTTAATATATAGCATAACACCTAAGGATATTTTAAAAAGTGCAAATTAAAACAAAATTGAAAGGATGAAAAGAGTAAGGGAGAGAAATTAGAAATGAAACAATTAAGAAAAAATGAGCATTATACGGAGTAATACAGATTAATTACGATCCAAGTATCATCATTAATTAGCAATTTTGGTAAGCATATATAGAGCACACATATTTTTGGTTCAAAAAAGCAATTGGCTTAACAGCTTGTCTCCTTGGGAAACTGCTTTCTGAAAGCACAAAGAAACTAGATTCAGCAAAATGGGTGATTATTTTATTAAATCACACTGACAGCCTACTTAGATGCTAAGGACAGTGATGGATTAAGTTTAAGAACTGAACTACAGTAGGTGAAAGTTTTGCTAAACTTTAAAGAAGACTTTATTATGGTATCTTCATTAGAGCATTATTTTCCAGTAGATAATTTAATTTTCTGGGTTTTTAAGACCTTGCATAGTAGAGTAATCAACCTTAGCAAAGTCTGATGGCTGATTCATGCAATATTAGGAATAGTCAGACTGTTACTTTCTGTCTCACATGGTGCTACGAAAAAGCTAATTCCAAGTGGTTTAAATTCAATATAATTTTTGTCCAGTAATAAGTTCATGACGTTCCATTTGGCATTTTGCTCCGTGCGTTCTAGGAAACTGATTTTCACTGGCTCTGAGAACTCCTCAAACGTAATCACATGAAAGTAAAATAATTGCATATACTGCCAATCCATCAGGCTATCTAGTCCAATGTAGTCTACCAGAAGCCATCAGTGGGGCAGGGTGAGGCAGAGCTGTACTTCTTACCTGGGTCCCCAATGCCAGGGTTTCTGCTGGTTACCAGGGGGAGGTGGCAAGGAGGTCAGTGTGGGGCAGGTGCAGTGGCAAAACCAATCCAGCACTGCTGTTGCTGCAACCATACTGCACTGAACTCCCCACAGCATATCCCTCTTGGTAACCAGCAGAGACACTGGTACTGAGAATTCAAGAAACTAGCAAAGCTCCATCTTGCCCTTCCCTGCCCTTCCCACTGCTATCGCAGTCAGAGCCGTCTTTCCCATAGAAAAAATGTACTGTGCTGGTCCGGGGGGGGGGTTTACCGTGCGGTGTGGTCTGAGTCCGGTCCCGGGTTGAGGGTCTGGAGGCTGTCCTTCAAGGGCGAAGTGGGGTCCAAGGCAAGGAGCCGGGCATGGTCAGGAACTCCGGAAGAGCAGGTCAGGGTCTGGCAAGAACAGGTTTCCAGCGATGTTGCTCCCACAACCTGGGACTGGGCTGACTGGCCTTTATCTCCTCTGAGGCCTAGGGCAGTCCCGGCCCACAGGTGACTCACCTCTCCTGGCCTTAAGGCAAGCACTTCTCGTGATAGAACCTAGTTCCCTCCGCCTCTCTGCCCTGAGCCTCTGCAGCTCAGGAGAGGCTGGAGGGTTACTGGACCCAGAGGCAACCTCACCTTCCCCTGACAGGGCTGGGAGAGGAGCACCTGCAGGCAATGGGTCCTCAATCACCTCCGGAGCCAGAGTGGATTCATCTGGTGTCTGCTCCTGAGGATCCAGCACAGGTGTGGGCCCTTCAGATTCAAGCCCCTGCTCCGGCTCATCCGGCCCTGGAGGCGGGGACTCCTGTGCAGGCTGGGATTCCTCAGGTTCAGCCTCTGAATCAGATTCCCAGGCCATCACATATACAATCTACAAACTTAGAGCTTTGGAAATTACTTTTAGGGGGCTGACTCTCTCTGAGGATCTGATGTTGGGCAGTGGCTTTTCTGCTGGATTGTTAAAGCTGTCTACTTCCATAGATCGTCAACCTGTATATATTTTTCAAATATTACAAAAAAATCTATCCGCCCCCGGAATTACTCACCACCTGAGTACTCACCCCTTACAGTGGGTGCGCAATGCAGTGCACAGCCCCTCTCCATGTATACAACTCTGCAAAACTGTGTAAGCATATTTAGTAATTATCTCCCCCCCCCGTGTTTCTTTCTTATACATTCTACACTTCACGTATGCAGACGATATTCCACTGAATTTCTTTTGCAGATGAAGTTCTGCTTCCCGCTTTTCATGACGTCATTGCGAAAGAACTAAGTAAACATGAGAACTTTGTTGCTTTCTTTTCCCAAGTACCCGGAACCAAGGGGATTTAACAAAAAATAACAAAATAAAAAAAATTGAACAGCTGTTTTGGTGATACACATGTTGCAAATGCTTGTCACGCAGACTGCAGTAACAAATTCTCTCTGCCTCATTGCATCCTCAAGAGAGTTGCAATCAGAACAGCCAAGCAGCAGTCAACGAAAAATTAAAACTTGGAACTGTGCTGGTAAATGATAGAATTGTTTTATTTTTGTAATGAGATAGACACATCCAAATGATCTATTTGATCTCTTGTGCACCTCTGTGTTGTTATATCTTCACTAGCTAGAAACCCTTTGGAATGCTCTGTTCAATTCTGGGTACCATATGAAATTTGCTGAATATGCTAATGATAGCACTCTGTGTTCACAATGGGTGCAACAGTGCCTAGAATCAGGGGTGTAGGAGGGGTGGGAGGGGGGCTGCCCCGGGTGTCATCCCAGAGGGGGGGTGACAAAATCCCCCCATGGTGGATGACCGCTGTGCCGATCGGCCCCCCTGGATGGATTGCCCCATCCCCGTGGGCAGATCGCCCTGCCCCTGGGTGCACAGCATGTGCGCCGCTCCGGGTGCCTGAACAGTTAGCTCTGTCCATGCCTGGAATTCTGTGCTCAGTTTTGATTATCTCAATTCGGTACTGATAGATTAAGAGGAAAACTGATTATGAAATAAATTTCACATAAGGTACGGCTTTGGGATCTCTATTACAATTTGTTTTTCTCTATGGTCTGGCCAGCTGGTCAACAACCCGCAGTATTGGTTGCAGAGGAAGTAAGGTAATAAAGGCTGGCCACTGGAGGCCTTGTTTTTTTGACATAATTTGCACCTCACAAATAAACTGCTTTAGTTGTTATTTATCACCTCCTGTTGGCATAGCACAGGTGGACCTGCAGAGGAAGAGATAGCCTGGATTTTATTCTTGCAAGTTTTATGCTACATTACAGAAGGTGTGGGGGAAAATAAACACTTAACCAAAGATGGAGACATATATTATCTAGGCTACCCTGCCTTTCTCCCTACCACCACAGTGAAATGTTTAATTTGATCCATCACTTGCTAGTGCAAACAGGAAGTGGTTGTATTAAAGAAAGACAATTTTTGTTGTTTGTTTGTTTTTTACTTTGCTGCCACTCATTCTAATTTGTGGCAAATGTCGAGGGTCTTATCAAGGAGTGAGACGTCCCCATGTTAACAGCTTGGTAAACTGATCATACCTATCACTTATCCATAGGCGGTTTCACTAACTGGGAATGTGGTGGAACCCCGGAGAAGAAAGGGAAGCTCCCAGCAGGGAACTGGGAGGGTCCATGCTTTTCTATGTGAGACAAGGGTTAAGATCTACCTTTGAGAGCGGACTTTGCATTTTGGTGTTTTTTCTGTTTTTGTTTTCATTTAGATTAGTTTGTTCATTATGGTGTTGTATTATGAAAAGGCTTTCATAAAATATAATGGGTAAAAAGGAAAGCAGTTTACATCCTGGTTATGGTGTCTCAATAGTTAGAGTTGTCTCCTAAAGAAAAGCGTCTGACCAGTTCCCCATCCCCCATGCTCTTCAGGTTTTACATTTTAAGATTACAGGTTTCTATTTCATGTGATATTTATATACTGCATTTTGAAGCAATGTGAGGAATTTTTAAATATTCATTTTGGGGAATGTTCTGATAGGAACACCTGCTAATATATATAACATATACTCATGCTCATTTTGTTGCAGAGTGGGGGGAGGGACTTGATTATTGTGAAAATACATGTGGTAGAAACTGAATGAAAGTAGAGGAGGAGAAGTGTGCAGTCTTGCTCCAGGTCAAAGTAGGGTCTTTCCTCCTCCTGGAGGGGAGGTGTTGTGAACGGGAGACGATTCCTGCGTCATGCAGGGGGCATCCTTCCCCCTGCCCCATCCTCATGGCTGGCGCGCCATGCCTCCCGGTTGAGCACCCAATCGGGAAGCGCAGAGGTGGCATGATTTGCCACTCAAATGCGGCCACGCCAGCCCTTTCATGCCATTGCGCTCACATTTTGCCATGAGTCACCCACCCACCACTCCCTTTAGAGCTTAGCTTTTCCCTTGACTTTGCTATGGACATCTGGTTGGTTGCCCTGGTTGCCCAGGGGGCCTGGTAGGAGTTTTTTTCCAATTGGCAATTTAATTGGCACCGGCCTCTTGGTTTTTTTCACCTACCAAGTAGCAATCGTCACAACTTTTGTGGTATTTGGCAGTTAGGCATTGGAATGTATTGTTGGTGTGTGGAAGGGCAAGGTGTGGCCATTGCCTGCCCCTTCAATTTTGGGTATTCCGTTAAAGGAATCCGGCGGTTGTGGATCTTGTCTGATGCCTGTGTGGCGGGGGGCCATGGCACGACACTCGATGACATCAGGGAAGAGCTTATAGTTGTATTAGCATCAACAGGCTCCCCCGACTGGTGGTTAACCCCTCTTCAGACTCACCCCTCACTCCAAGTGGGTGGAGTCTTTGTCCGTGGTTCAATGCCTAAGCCAATACCTTCTCACATGCTGTAATCAATAAAGTTGTGGCCTTTTCTTGCCCATTAACCTAATATATCGTGTCCACGTGTCTTTATTTCACAAGCGGGGATCGGGTCCTTGAATCACAACATAGGTTTTAAATTACACCCCACAATGGTCAGATTCCTGCAGTCTGCATGTGGATTTTCAAAATTTCTATTAGTAACTGATGGTGTGTACAGAGCGTTGTATACAGGATTGTTCTTAATTTTAAGGTGCAAAATTACATGATAGACTGAGGCTTGAAAACAAGACCATTGTCTTTTTTGAAAAGGAAAGAATCTAATAAAGACTATGTCCAAAGATATGGGGGAATTTCCTACTGACCTCCATGAAACAACACCTGTTAGCATTAATAAACTATTAACACTTTGAGAATATGTTAACAATATGTTAACATTCTACTCCCTGAAATGAGGAACTAGGCGATTGTGACACAGTGATTCTCAACTCACCAGCTGAGGACAAATACTCTTAACGGCTATTATTTTCACTCATGAATTTTTTGATCCAACTCAGTGATACATGGCATTTGATCGTATCTGACAGTTTGTGTATAACATTACCTAGCAGTGGATCATTGTTATTGAACAGCATTTCTTTACTGACGGTATATGTTGGATGAGATACAGTAGTATTTTTGGTTGACAGTATTTGACAGTTCAGGAGAATATGTATTCAATGCCTGCCAAAACATTCAAGACAAGTCCAACAAGACTAGTCAAATTCTGCAGTCAAATTTCACACACAAATTGCAAGTTCAAGTGTTGGATGCTAAGTTGAACATAGCCAATTTGAGAGTGGCAGAATTGGAAATAACACGTTTCAAATATTTTCTAGTAAAACAAAACCTTTTTTATCTTTAGAAACAGAGTAAAACTGTAATGCAAATACCATATATGTATATAAGGGAGAGACCCCATTTTATGTAATCATTTAAAAACCATTTTCTATAGTTGCCCTGCACATTTTGAGAACAATGAACATAATATATAAGAAAACAAACAAAGCGCCGATGAAAATCTCTGCAGGTTTTGCATTACATTTATCTTGACTTTGATGGTTCTATTAAGTTGACCTTCTCTTTGTTTTACTTGTAATCTCTGGTGAAATTGAATGTTTCCTTATGGGCCTGCTGGAGCCAAACCATATGGCCTGAGTTCTTCCTATTTCCTAAGGCACTGCTTATTTAATCATCCTTGCAAATTACAACCTCTTCGTAAATATACCAAACCATTTTAAAAAAAGAAACAAAGACTTTTCAGATGTCTTTAATAATAGGGTATTTATGATTGATCTGCTAAGAATTTCTATTTTTGGCTGTCTTTTCACAAGTACAAAAGTGTGGAGCCAAGAAGAGATCAAAAAAGTACCAGTGATGGGATTTTTTTTGGAAACTGTTAAGGCCCATTCAGTATAACCTTCCATTTGCTGAGGGTAGTACTGCATAGTTTTTCAATGACTTTAGGCCATTCCTCAAGGGTGGAAGCCACACTGAGATTGTTTCTTGATGCTTTTGGACTGCAGGGTGCCAGAAAGGTCTGACATGTCTCCAATTATATTTAACATTGATTTGGAAGTGCTAAGGAAGTTCCATTGATTTGAATTTGAATTTGATTTGATTTATTTGAATACTGACAAGACAGTATTGGGGGGACAGGGGCCGGGCAGGTGTGGAGGACTCCCTGGTCCTGAATGGTGTAATTGTGCCCCTTAAGGACCAGGTGCGCAGCCTGGGAGTCATTTTGGACTCGCAGCTGTCCTTGGAGGCGCAGGTGAATTCTGTGTCCAGAGCAGCGGTCTACCAGCTCCATCTGGTACACAGGCTGAGACCTACCTGCACCAGAGTGGTACACCAGAGTGGTCGCACCAGAGTGGTACTCTAGTTATCTCCCGCTTGGACTATTGCAATGGTGTCTACGTGGGGCTACCTTTGAAGGTGATCTGGAAGCTACAACTAATCCAGAATGCTGCGGCTAGACTGGTGACTGGGAGTGGCCGCCAAGACCATACAAAACCAGTCCTGAAAGACCTACATTGGCACCCAGTACGTTTCTGAGCACAATTCAAAGTATTGGTGCTGACCTTTAAAGCCCTAAATGGCTTTGGCCCAGTATACCTGAAGGAGTGTCTCCACCCTTATTGCTCAGCCTGGACATTGATGTCCAGCTCCGAGGGCCTTCTGGTGGTTCCCTCGCTGTGAGAAATGAGGTTACAGGGAACCAGGCAGAGGGCCTTCTCGGTAGTGGCACCTGCCCCGTGGAACGCCCTACCATCAGATGTCAAGGAAATAAACAATTATCTGATTTTTAGAAGACATCTGAAGGCAGCCCTGTTTAGGGAGTTTTTAAATGTTTGATGTTTTCTCATGTTTTTAATATTCTGCTGGGAGCTGCCTAAAGTGGCTGCGGAAACACAGCCAGATGGGTGGGGTATAAATAATAAATTATCACCACCACCACCATCATTAGGAAGTGTTAAGGAAGTGGTAATGCTGAAACCAAGTTGTATGTCTCTTGACTATCCAATTCTGCAAGGAATTCTGTATCAGAGCCTCATACCAATGATGGGATGGGACTCTTTTTCATCTTAGGCTGCTTGGCCAGCAGTATTCTTTCCTGGACAAGAAGGACCAGGTCCAAGTTTCTTGGCATCCAGATTAGATTACTGTTACACACTTTACAAGAGCTGCCTTCAAAGTGTGCTTGGAAACTGCATCTGGTGCACAATTTGGCAGTCATGATGTTAACGGGAAGAGATCGCTAGAAGCTCTGTTCCAATTTTGCAGCTTTACAGTTGGTTTCTGAGATCACTTGAAGGCACCCTAAATGGTCTGAGAGGAAACCTTTATCTTGGGATGCAGACAGTGAGCAAAAGAGCAAAAGCTGTCAAGGTTTGCTTACATGCTCAAACAGAAACATGTTAGAACTGGTGAGTAGTCTTTGATACCGATCTTTTGATAAAATTTGCACCTCAAACATCATCACTATTCTTGACCTCTGAGCTTAACCTGTAACTCTGCTTGGCTTGTGGTAATTGTTTCTGTGTTTTGAAACTGTCTGTGTACTCTGTTATATTTAGGGAATAGTTTCTTCCTAGCCTTTTCTGTGTCCTGCATTGGCATTGCACAACAAATTTACAGAATACCTCTTTTAAAAATGAAGATTCTGTCTGCTCTTGTCAACAATCAGCCACATTTCCAAAGAAGAAAACAGAGGAAATAGCCCATCTTTTATTTCTTATGTGAATATAACCACGAGAAATCTACCCCCTTACCACCCCCATAAATTCTTACCTACTTTTAGCAGTAATTTGACTTTATTGTAAAATAAAATACCTGGTGAACTCTGGCAAATACCACAGTAGTTGAAAGAATTAGTATCCCTCCCTGAGCAGGGAGGATGGGGTAGGTACAGTTAGTAACTATTTCAAAGAAGGAAAGGGTGAACATTGAAGAACAATGGATGCTGTTTGTTTAGATGCCCCGCAGGCAAAGAAAGGACATGGTGCGGTGGCTGGTTGAAGTGAAGACAACTGAGGAGGGAATGTAAATAATAATGAAGTCTATCAAATGTGAGAAGAGGCAAAACAATAGCATTTGTTTTGTGGAGAAGACATTAACAGCATAACTCCATGGTATCGATGAGCTTTACACCTATCCACAAAATACTTCTTTTAAAGAAACCCACCAAACGCTTAAATGTTTTTTTAAAAAAACAAAACTCAATTTCACAATTTCCTTCTTTTCACTTTTAAGAATAGACCTGAGGAAATGCCGGATTTGCATCCCTTGTTTCATTTTAATGGTGCCCTGTCTTTCTTTGTCTCCAAGTGACACATGATTGCTGAAAATGAGAGAGGCGAGGAAGAATGCCACCATGTCAAATAACATCATTTTTTTTATTTTTTTAGGAAAAAAGAAAAGGTCAGTGTAATGCTGCTTTCAACAGGTTTTTTTTTTTTATCCCCTTCAGATTATAGCATTAAAATTCTGGTGTTACATTTCAGCAACAATGATGGTAATGAGAGCGGGAAGTGACAGAACATGAAACCATTCTAGATATACTATCCATAAATGAATGCTACAAGTGCAGCCTGTTTGCCAGGAATTTTTTGCCCCTGTAATCATTATCTGATGGGCCTATTTAATGGGAATCAGGAAGGAAATGTGAGATAGAGGCATTCATATTTATCTATGCTTGTAAAAGATGCCACAGGCACCTGTGGCGATTCCTTTCTTCTCTCTTACCCTCGTCTTTCTGATCGCACATCCTGATCTCCGCCTGTGACCTTCGCTCATCAATTCATGCTTCATGAGCTGCCCAAAGGACTGGTGTTCCCTTAAAAAGACTCTGCTCATTTTTTGATGTGTCGAGAAATCCTACACAGAGTTTTCCCCCCCACCAAAACTCACCACTTCTGTGCATCCTTTGTTTTATGCCTTACAGCACAAACCTTTTCACATTTACTCAAGGGAGAAGGAGACGGAGCTTCGCACATGCATCCAGACAACAAATGAAGGAGCTGCAAGCTCTATGTGAGCTACATCTCCCCTCGAAACATGGCCACCCCAAAGCCAGCTGTGCATCAGACAAGCTGCAAAGGGTTTCTAAAGGTAAAGGTAAAGGGACCCCTGACCATTAGGTCCAGTCATGGCCGACTCTAGGGTTGCGGCGCTCATCTCGCTTTATTGGCCGAGGGAGCCGGCATACAGCTTCCGGGTCATGTGGCCAGCATGACTAAGCCACTTCTGGCGGACCAGAGCAGCGCACGGAAATGCCATTTACCTTCCCTCCGGAGCGGTACCTATTTATCTACTTGCACTTTGATGTGCTTTCGAACTGCTAGGTTGGCAGGAGCAGGGACCAAACAACAGGAGCTCACCCCGTCGCGGGGATTCAAACCACCGACCTTCTGATTGGCAAGTCCTAGGCTCTGTGGTTTAACCCACAGCGCCACCTGTGTCCCTCGCAAAGGGTTTCTACATGTGTACTAATGTGCACATGCAGAAATTGCCCCAAAATGCATAAAAGGCTCCTTCTACATCCGTCAACTGTGCAGTTGGTGAGATGCATGTGTTGGGGATGCATGGCTGCCAGGTGTAACCCTGCTCTTCTCTGCAGAGACGAGGGATGTTTCTCATTTGTGTACATGAGACATTGCCAGGTTATCTAGGAAACAGCTCTCTGCCCCCAAGCAACTTATAATCTAAAGCAGATGGAAGCCAGGATAGGCAAGGGTGGGTAGGAAAGATTGTGGATAAATGCCATCATGCATGGTTACAGTTACCCACTGCCTAGAGGGACGTCTTCAGATGGAAAGGCTAAGGAGTAACTCCTATACAAATCCAGAGTGGAGTCCCTAAGGTGGTTGGATGGCATCTTGTCCACCCTCTGGAAACTCCTGCAGCCAAAGAAAGCAAAGCAATATGTTTGGCACCTGCTTGGCTGAAGGAGTTGCCAGAAGGAGTAATATGTACAAGTTCTAGCGGGTAGTTCTATGCATAAGAGATAGGGTCCCTCTAAGCATCTAGTTGGGTGACTTCAGACTTGAAATAAAGAAAAACTGAGCTAAGTAAAAGAGAAGCTGCTGAATTGCAACTCATTACCAAACTTAAAACCATGGAGAGACCTGGTCTGAATAGAGACATTGGATTCTTATTTCATTATACATGATAAAGCTATTTTAGCCATCTTACCCCTTGCTGTTTCCTGTAAGACCTTTTGCAGTCATTAACAGTCGTCAACAGGTTTACCACACCTATCAGCCAATGACCCATTCCCACCACCCTTCTGAGTAATACCCCTCCACACCCTCTCACTATATATAAGGGTTTAGTGACTTCTGAAGAAGTGTACATGCACACGAAAGCTCATACCAATAAGAAACTTAGCTGGTCTGTAAGGTGCTACTGGAAGGAATTTTTTTTATTTTGTTTCGATTATGGCAGACCAACATGGCTACCTACCTGTAACTTGAGCTAAGTAAGTTTGTGCTTGGAAATACTAT
This sequence comes from Podarcis gaigeae, assembly GCF_964106915.1. Classification (NCBI taxonomy): domain Eukaryota; kingdom Metazoa; phylum Chordata; class Lepidosauria; order Squamata; family Lacertidae; genus Podarcis; species Podarcis gaigeae. The sequence goes on along the minus strand of NC_139685.1, from coordinate 16,792,131 downwards.
TTTCAAAAAGAGTATCACCAAACAGGAAAAGGTTTCAAAAAGATCAACAAAAATGAAGAAGAGTTTGGAGTTACATGCATAATGAACAAGTTTTTGGGATGAGGCTTTTGTGGGGGTTCGTGCTCTTATTTTTTAAATTTGTTTTTAATTAAAGGATTTTCATAGTTAACAAGTGTACATACAACATCTGTTTTCAATTCATAGAGTCTTTTCTACAGGTCAGTTACATTTGGTGTGAGACACTGTTGTCATAGACACTGAGAGGCTGGTGGGGAGGGAGAGAATCGGGAAGAAGAGGGAGAAAGAAAGGGCAGCAGTCTTTCATTACTTTGCTTAATGTATAGTTTTGTATCAGTGTTGTGAAGATAGGTTCTTTATTTATCAGTTTGCTTGTTTTTGTTGGCTGTGCGAGAGGTTGGAGAGCACAGAGGATGATTGGTTGCAGCGAGTTGATTGTAGTGAGTTTTGCTTGTACAGTGGTGCCTCGCAAGACGAAATTAATTCGTTCCGCAAGTTTTTTCGTCTTGCGAGTTTTTCGTCTTGCGAAGCACGGTTTCCCATAGGAATGCATTGAAAATCAATCAATGCGTTCCTATGGAAACTGCCTTCAGACCAGGTCCGGGGACAGCCTGTCCCCCGACCTCTTCTGAAGGCTGGGGGGGCAAGGGCTTTTCTTCCCACCCCCAGCATTTTAAAAAACCCCGGGACAGCAGAGGACTTCTCCGCTGTCCCGGGGCGATTTTAAAATGCTGGCGGGCGGCAGCGCTGCTGGGGGTGGGAAAATGCTGGGGGTGGGAAGAAAAGCCCTTGCCCCCCCAGCCAGGACCTCTTCTGAAGGCCGGCGGGGGGCAAAAGTTTTTGCTCCCCCCCGTCTGCCTCCAAAAGCCGTCCAGGATAGCGGGAAGCGCTTCCCTGCTATCCCGGACCGCTTTTAAAATGCTGGCGGTGGGGAGCAAAGCCTTTCGGCCCCCGCTGGACTTCCTGGACCTCTTCTGAAGGCCGGAGGGGGGGGAAGGCTTTGCTTTCCACCGCCAGCATTTAAAAGAGGTCCCCAGAGATTTCCCTATGGGCTTTCTTCTTGCGAAGCAAGCCCATAGGGAAATTCGTCTTGCGAAGCAACTCGCAAACGGAAAACCCTTTCGTCTTGCGGGTTTTCCGTCTTGCAAGGCATTCGTCTTGCGGGGCACCACTGTATGTGTGAAGGGATGAGGTTGGGGCTGGGTCAGACTAGCCATACTGATTTGTATGTTGTCTTGTTGGGCTAAGTTTGTTGCATATTACAGTGGCCTGTACAATTATGAATTATATGAAAAGTGCATTTGATTGCAGGTAAAATTATGTTGTCATGGAAGGGACCACTTCTCTGTTGTCCAGCAACATGGATTATTGGAATGGTTTGGGAATAATCCAAACCTCTGCAGGAATGTGTGACTACTAAGTTATGTAGAAGTTGAAGTAACAAATCTGTGATAGTGAAAGTGTACCTTAGAACATTCACAGTACAGTGGTACCTCGGTTTTCGAACGTTTCCGTTGATGAACGTTTTGGTTTTTGAACGCTGTAAACCAAGAAGTAAATGCTTCAGTTTTCGAACACGCCTCGGAAGTCGAACATGCCACGCAGCTTCTGCTGAGTGCAAGATCCTGAGGCCTAGCTGTCGGCTACGGAGTTTTTGGTTTTCAAATGTTTCAGAACTCGAATGATCTTCAGAATGGATAACGTTCGAAAACTGAGGTACCACTGTACCTATCTTCAGGTACTCATTGTAGAAGAACATGCATGTTAGTTTCAGTAATATATGCATTGTTATGCACACTTCAGTACAGTGGTAGCTCAGGTTAAGTACTTAATTCATTCTGGAGGTCCGTTCTTAACCTGAAACTGTTCTTAACCTGAAGCACCACTTTAGCTAATGGGGCCTCCTGCTGCTGCCGCGCCGCCAGAGCACGATTTCTGTTCTCATCCTGAAGCAAAGTTCTTAACCTGAAGCACTATTTCTGGGTTAGTGGAGTCTGTAACCTGAAGCGTATGTAATCCGAGGTACCACTGTATATACATTTTTGTACATATTGCTTGGCAGGGGATCTCCTTTGCAAACTTTATACATGTATGCATTTTGACGAGTGGCTATATTTGGAGTCCATGCATTGTTTTGGAATGTGCAAATTGGGTAGGTTCACTTTTAAAGACAAATTGAATCTACAGTAATCCCTCCTGCATCCCTATATATCACGTTTCAGTATAGTTTGCATTTTTCTTTCCTACCTTGGAAATGGCTACAGAGCCACTTGTGGATCTTGAACTTCCTGGATCACACTGGATTACACTGGAGAGAATCAGGAGAAAGCATAATCTAGGATCCCCCTATCAATCCCATACACTTTTATCTGTGGGGAAAAAATATCTCCCTTCCAATAATCTTTGAAGTGATTACACTATTTTGTTTATAGAAGAAAAGCAGATCCCATGATGTTTATATACTTCCAACTACAAAATTAGATACTCAACTAATCCTAAACTGCCTCCTTAAGTGTCTTAAGTCTCCAACTTTTATCTTTCTGTCATAATTGCTGCATATGCTTGCAGTTCACACTTATCTGCAGAAGCTTTATTTTGAGCTATAGCAAGCTTTATGGTATTGAGCCCAAGCTAAAACATTTTGCAAGGTTAATTTAAAAACTCAGCATGCTATTTTTGTTTCTCCAGATTTACATCCCTTGCATGATCCCAGGTGGCCTTCCATAAATATATAACCGAACGACTTCAAGCTTCTCCCCTTAAAAGACCCCTGCAAAAAAGAAAAAGAAAAACCCAAAACACCTTTTGATTTGTGCATTAGTTCATTGTGATTATTAAAACAAGGAATCCTTTATTTAAAAAGGAAAATGTAACTTGCAGCTGGAAAGATTTGCAAAATAATGGAAATATCAATAATAAATGAATTTTGGAGATATGTGTTGCTGCTTACGTAATGTGACTTCCTTTTATTTTTCAGACATCTTTGCAGTCCGCTCTTCATGCTGTGACCTGCCCTGATTAATGCTCCACTTTTCATTCCCTAGGCTCCATGCCATGGCAATGGAGCCACTTTAGTGTGACTCTCCAGTGATGGAGGTCATGGGCTCCACCCATGTGGTCTTTGGCTTCTGCAGGGCATCTGCACTCTGCAGGGCATGCTAAGATGCCGTGCTGCAGACTTAAAGAAGATTCAGACAAATTCCCATGGATTCCCACGCCTTCTAAAGCAGAGTTGTTAATTTCTGCTTATTGCTTTTCATTTGCAGGATTTACTAAATCGAACAAAGAGCATATAGTTGTGCCACTTATTGGATGCAGTTAGTTCAAACATTACGTTGAGGATCAAGGGAAGCTAAGTGATGCACATGCATGTGTGAACTAGAGGTGATGGGTCGCCATTAAGGGGAGACTTCTGTGGTTCGGTAGCAAAAAAGGTAAAAGGTAAAGGACCCCTGGACAGTTAAGTCCAGTGAAAGGCAACTATGGGGTTGTGGCACTCATCTCGTTTTCAGGCCAAGGGAGCCAGCGTTGGTCCACAAACAGTTTTATTTATATATTTCTAGTTACTAGGTTGGTGGGAACTGGGACAGAGCAACAGGAGCCCACCCCGTCACGCAGATTCAAACTGCCAACCTTCTGATCAGCAAGCCCAAGAGGCTTAGTGGTTTAGACCACAGCACCACCCGTGTCTGCTAGCCTAGTAGTTTGAAAGCATGCCAGTGCAAGTAGATAAATAGGTACCACTGCGGTGAGAAGGTAAACAACGTTTTGTGCTTTGTGGCTTACGTCACAGTGTTCTGTTGCACCAGAAGTGGTTTAGTCATGCTGGCCACATGACCCAGAAACTGTCTGTGGACAAACGCCAGCTCCTTCGGCCTGAAAGGGAGATGAGTGCCGCAACCCCATAGTTGCCTTTGACAGGACTTATCCATCCGGGGGTCCTTTACCTTTTACCTTAGTAGCAAAGCAGATGCATTGCATACAGAAGGTGTCAGGGTCAATTTGTGGTATTGGGTAGTAGGCGATGATACCTTATACTGAGACTCTAAACAGTTACTGCCAGCCAAGGTAGGTAATTGTAGGCTAGATGGGCAAATAGCCTGATTGGGAATAAAGTAGCTTCCTCTGACTGGCAGCCTTTCGAGATTCTATTAAAATTCTATCTATTGTACGTGTGGTAGCCCATTCTCATATGCGATTGATGACTCTGCTCTTATGATCATCATATTTCATGCATGAACCAGTCACAATCATAACCAGTTCATAGTCATGGCAATTAAGGGGACGGAAATGGGGGAACCTTATTAAGAGGCAGTATCTTTTTATTAGAATGAATCCTTTTCACAACCGAAAAGAACAGGGAGGGGAAAAAAGGGGGAGGAATACTCATTACCAGTCCTAGAACATAGATGCATTATTAAGATTGCTGTCAAACAGCAGCCACAATGTATGAAAATGTTTCCATAAGCAGTATAATCAGCAGAAAATGATGAAAACATCATCACAGAAAATACGGCCCAGCAAGAGAGCAATCTGACATAGCTGACAAACCAGCAGAATCAAACACGCTCCTATCCTCAACAAGTCTGGCTCACAGACAGATAAGAGCTGAACATCAGCTGAGTAACCTCCTCCAGCCTCTCTTGAGGGATATCATTGTCTTGTGGATAACAAGAACACTCTCTGTAGTCTCCGCGCATGGAGATGTGAACATGCAATATTTGTCGGCACGTCCATGAAGAAGAAAAGAACAAAGACTGACAGCCCAACAGGATGATGTACTGGCAGTACAGAGGGTGTTTAGCGAAGCGTAGCCGATTATACACACCCCTGGACTGTGCGAGCATGCAACAAGAAATTGACACATTAATAAAATGACAGAGGTAACACACTGGTTTCCGCTGAAGTGTTTCACTCAATATAGACTGAGTCCGGCCTGACTGAAGAACGCTGGGGATGCCAAAGGAGAGTGATGTGTACCCACTGCGATGTCGGTCCTGATAGGAGCTAATTGGGCAATTATCAAGAAGTTGGTGTGTTGGTGATATCTACATTAACAGCCTAATTCCCCCCAACTTCCCCCCTCCATGGACTCATCAAGTTCTTTTAAAACTCCCACATCACTGTGGCAAGATTGGAAGCAGTTCACGACTCTGATATCACAGGTGTCTAGGTGCTCCAGAAGAGAGATAAACAGATTGAATTGCAGCACAGGATGAGTGCCTTCTTCTTGTTTAGTTGCTTTTATTGCCCATCAGACTTTGCTTTATTTATGCTGCTTGAGAGAGCTATTCTCTGCAACTTTGCTTTCTTTACTTTCCTTTAAAAAAAACACAAAAGGGCTCACTTCCAGTAGTCTGCTTTCCACGCCAAAAAAATGTGACGTAGATTCAGATGTGAATTTGTGTGTCCAAAATAGATGGTTCTACAGGGCTAGCCAAGGCTGGAGCGTACTGTGGGATTGTTGTTGTTGTTGGCATCTGTCTGTCTTGACAGGCATCGGGGTGCCCCTCCAAGAGTGAAGTCAAACTGCTGGAGAGTCACAGCACCTGCTGTGGCTGCAGAGACTAGATCTGTAAGGGAAATCTGATTAGAAACAGTCATTCCGCCACAGCCTGAATCTCCAAATCCACTCACATTTTCTCTCCTCTGAAATTTCATCTCAAAAGCTTCTGTGTTGCAGGTAGAAGGTTTGTGAGGATTGTTGCTAGGGAGGAAAGGGATAAACCTTCCCTCCCTGTACACCGAAATCCTGAACCAATTGCTCCCCAGTTGCTTCTGAAGTGGAAGGAGGAGAAAGAGATGTAGCAGAAAGAGATGTGGCCTGTAGCAGCCTGTGTTGTGTAGCACGGCCAAGCTTTCCTCACAGACGAATGTCACTGCAGTTTACCAGTGTGGCAGTGTGACAATGAGGTCAGGACTATATGGGCACACACAAAAAAGGTAAAGGCAAAGGACCCCTGGATGGGTAAGTCCAGCAAAAGGCGACTGTGGGGTGTGGCACTCATCTCGCTTTCAGGCCAAGGAAGCTGGCATTTTTTCACAGATAGCTTTCTGGGCCATGTGGCCAGCATGACTAAACTGCTTCTGGCACAAAGGAACACCATGACGGAAACCAGAGCACACGAAAACACTGTCTACCTTCCCACCACAGCAGTACCTATTTATCTACTTGCATTGGTGTGCTTACAAACTGCTAGGTTGGCAGGAGCTGGGGCATAGCAACGGGAGCTCACCCTGTTGCGGGGATTCGAACTGCCGACTTTCTGATCAGCAAGCCCAAGAGGCTCAGTGGTTTAGACCATAGTGTCATCCACATTCCTACACAATGCTATGTTTTAAATGCTATGCTTGATGTTATTATTATTAGCGCTATCTATCTATCATCTATACACTAGTCAAACTGAGGGTTGGTTTAGGTGTTAATTATTATGATTATCACCATCATTATTATATTTATTTATATTCCATCTTTTTCCCTGACAGGACTCAAGGTGGCTTTACAGCTATGATTGAAACAATTTAAAGCATAGATTAGAAACATAGCTAGCTAGCTAGATATAGGTGTAGATGAAATATACTTTATTAAAATATACAGGTCATTACAATAGAAGCATCATGGTACCAGCCCTTTCTATCATTGGCCTATCTTCATTTCAGCCATCCTATCCAACTCCATCAAAGTAAGAGGTGAATGTAATAGGGAGCTTATATATTATGTTGCTATACCATGATAACCTGACAGTGAAACAGCAAGAAAAATCCCCTAGCATATATCAAAGGAATTTGTTTCCCATTTAACAATGCAAACCTCTACATGATTTGACTGGTTGGGAAATCTCTCGTCCAAACTCAACAAAAGCTAACCATAGAGGTCCACAATAACTATATCCTGAGTAATTTAATGCATTTCAGAATTAATAATAGTCCAGGACCTAGCCCTCACTCTAAAGTTGAAGAAGACTTGCAAAGCAGTCAGCTCACTAGGGTGTGAAAGCCATTCAGCTTGGCTTTTCTTGATTGACTGATTTCCCTTTTACTCATAGAAAGGCTGCTTAGTTCAAACCTACTCTTGTTTCCCTAATTTGTCATGTCTTTGCCTCTAGATTGCAAGGCTGTGTGGCCAGAACATTTTTTCCCCCCTGGCAACACCAAGAAATTCTGGGCTTGCTAACAACAACAACAGCAGTAGCAACAACAACAATTTCTAGGACAAACCATGTGCTCATGGCATCAATTCACGGACTATTCCCAGTAGTCAGATGATGACTGCAGGCAGTAGCTTTATTGCAATTCCTCTGGTATTAACCTAACAGTAACAATCTGGATATTCTCCTCTTTGGTAGCAGTCTCCAGTTAGTACGATAGCCCCTATGAGCCTCGAGAAAGAACCACAAATTGGAACAACTCAGGAACTGATTCGATCAATGAAAAGTCTCGGCCAGTGCCAGCATCACTGAGGGATGAAGGCATCTACATAAAAGAATCTAAAAACATCTTCAGACGCTGAGCCATTGTCTTTTATCAAGCGCACTGTGCCTGGCCTCTTGTGTTCAAGGCTTATACACTTTCTCCTGCTTAATATTTTAAAATTGATTCTGGTTTTTATTGGATTTCTTTCTTCACTGACAAGAAGGTGTGGATTAGACAGGGGACTTGTGCCCAGAGCAGCCAATCTACACTTTTAGCAGTTCAGCAGCTATTTAATTTTAATTGCTCCCCAAGCATAGGCCAATTCTAGATAGCAAAAATGGAGCAAGCCTCGTTCACAGAGTCTTTGAAGTTAGAAGAACCTGCATTGACATTGCCTCAGGCAGCCATCCTTGCATTTACAGGGGGGGGGGGCGTGTTGTAAGCAGCTGAACACCTCAGCTGTGTGTCTACAATAGCAATTTTATAGGGAAATATCTTGTCAAGAACAGCTGAGGCTATTCCTGAGGACTGGACTTCATGTTACGGATCTTAAACAGGTGTAATGCAAGATGTAATAAAGATGTTAAAGGAATCCATGCAAACAATTTTGATAGGTATAGGTATCACATCCCATTACACCAGGCTCTCATCCAACTTTAGGGGAATTAAAGTATTATATCTATGAATATAGCCCTCAGTAGAAGTCACAAGGTCCTCTGTAATACAGAAGAAAGTTTAAGAGAGGAAGCAAAATGCTGTTTAGCTGCCAGTTTTGTAGGAATGTAGAAGAATCAGTTGCCACTGACCCTTCATCCAAATTGACGTTCAAATGGATTTTGATTTTTTGGGGGGATTCTTCTGAGGGGAAATATCTGGGACAAGGAAAGGGGAACCAAAAGAGTTTCCTTGAGACTAACAGAACATTGCGTCTGTGTGTTATACATCCATTCAAAAAAGTAAAACTTGGGGTGTTGGGTCAAGAGAACAAAATATTTCATATTATAGTACAGTTGCAAAGAATCCCCATTTGCAAAACTCTTAGTAACTCTACAATTATCATGAAAAGTTTTCCAGACATGTCAAAGATGGAATCCAAATTCTACTTTTCTCCTGTTTGATGGTAATCCCTTTCTGAGTCACTTCATGTGAACTGCATGGCAGCGGATCTAATTGTTCTTGGATCATGGACCAGCATGAACTAGAGAGACCTGAGCACTGAGGGTGCTGAAATTTAAAAAGCCAATGGTCCACTTTCATATTACTGGTACTACACTGGCTTCCTGGAAGCTGAGTTGCTGTTCTTTGCTGGGAGGAACAAGGTGGTGGGAGGCTAGTGCTGTGCAAACACACCAGTGGAGCAAATTCAGTGTCCTTCACAGTGCATTTGCACCATGCTGACCTCCCCATTGCTTCATCCCACCCAGTAGGCAACAGTGATTTATCTATTGGGAAGCAAGCATAGTGGCTCTACCCAACCTGGTGAAGTGCTTTTTACTGCACCATCCCCCTTATTTTTTTGCTTCAGGGCTAGCAACCTAGAGGCAAAGCACCCTGAATCAGGAGACTGGGATAGTACATATGATCTGCCTGAGAGCAACGTGGCCTTCACAACAGCAATAAGTTGCTCAGACTGAACAGTTAGGCCACAATCTGAGATTTCATAGGGTCATGTGGTATCCCACAACTAACGAACAAGAAGCTGGAGTAACATCACCTGGTAGCAGCTTGTTGAAGTACAAAGAGACAGTAGGACAGGTTAGCTGGTTTCTGGGTGAATTTGTGGATTTGACTGCCAGACTTCCAGATCTGAGATTTCACTGGGGGTAATCCTATACACAAGAAGTTGGTTCAAGGATTAGTTCAACCAGCACAAAGTACATCAGATTTAACCTCCATTCAGGGCAGGGCTATTGCTGGGTGAGCCAGTCTATTCCTGCTAGAGGGAAAATAAGCCTGTTTTTTGCCTCCTTAATTTAGGCGAAGTTGCCAGCTAATGTAACCAAGCTGAATGGGCTTACGATCCAGCCTAAGTACCCCCTTCTCAGGTCCTGCCTCCACCATGCCCCCTTTTCAAGGCCTACCATGGGTTATGATTCACCAGGTTCAGCTCAGCCAAGATGGGGTTGATATGCCAGGGTATCTCCTCCTGAGCAATGGATGGGAAGCTATACTGGCATAGCCTGGCTCAGCAAGAGATCTGCTGGGCCCTAACCCTACTTATCCTAGTGCAGGGACATCCAACTCCTAATAGATTGCGATCTACTCACAGTATAAAAAAAACTGGCAGTGATCTACCAGAAAAATAGCTACCAAACTTTTAGAAGATATCTGAAGGCAGCCCTGTTTAGGGAAGCGTTTAATGTTTAATAGGCTATTGTATTTTAGGGTTTTATTGGAAGCCGCCCAGAGTGGCTGGGGAAACCCAGCTAGATGGGCAATGTATAAATAAATTATTATTATTATTATTATTATTATTATTATTATTATTATTATTACCAGAGTTGTTGAGGTTGTTGAACTTTTTTGGAAAGGGAAAGTTGTTGAGCTTCTTTTAGGAAGCCAGAGTTATGGAGGGTTTTTGGGGGGAAAGCCGAAGTTGTTGAGCATTATTTTTTTCTGAGGGTCCAGAGATCTACCAGGATCTACCAGGAACACCCTGCGATCTACCAGTAGATCACAATCTACCTGTTGGACATACCTGTCTCAGAGGATCTTCATTGCTTTCCTGGTGCCTAACATTGTCAACAACTTTACATGCAGATTTTTTATCACAAGGTCACTGGGAAATAGAACAGTCGCTTTAACAAATGTTTGAGTGGGAAAGGAAAAATGTCCTACAAACTGACATGTTCTCTTTGTGTTAAAAAGAAATGTGCAAAATATTGTACCATTAATGTATACTAATTATTAGTCTGAGCTTTTAAAAATGGAATTCATTACAAATGTAGTTGGTTCTGAGAATATATTACACTACGGTGTCTAATTGTTCTACCACCTGCTGCAGCAGTGGCAAAAATTATGCACCAATTTGGTCATTAGTCCATGTAGTTATTTCACGCATGAGAATTATCATTTTTAATTTGGCAGCAGTGAACTAACACCCCAGCATGTGCTCACAACAGCCACCTCAAAAGAGTAATAAAAAGAGTTGACTAAGTTGATTAAGGCAATAAAACTATCGGGATTGCTTCAGGGCTAACAACAACAACAACAAAATGCTTACCCAAACTCTTTTGCTCTTCGTAGTTCTATGTATTTTTTTAACCCCCTCTTTTTTCTTTTACTGGTGACAATAATGTGGACTACTAATTCAAGCAGTAAATTAAAATGTACATAAAATGGTAATGGAGCCCATAAATTTAGGAAATCATCCCTTAGAACTCTAATTATCAAAATATTTCAGTGTAAACTGTAACATGAAAAAGATACTCCATTTATTCACTTAAAATTATTTCGTCCCCATAGAAAGATTACAGAGTCTGCTAGGAATGAAAATGTAAATAAGTAATTCAAAGGACTTACCAGTGCTTGTGAACTGAGATTTCATATTTCATTTCAATTTATTTGAAGACATAATGCGCTCCTCTGTGGCCATAATAACCAGGCAAAATGCAGGCAATATGATGGCATAAAGCCATTTGGGCATTTGCCTAAAACTTTCCATTCATCTATACAAGCAAACACCATAGCCTGAAGCAGTGATGATCAGCTAGCTAGCTGGGGTAGAGGGAGCAAACTGCCACTTTGTCTACTAGCAAATTCTTGTCAGTCTTACGTTTTCTTCAAAAACTTAGTTAGCAGTTGGGGAAAAAAGAGACAGTCTGTTCTTTAATGTTATATCTCCATTTTAGACTTCCTGTGCAGTGCCTGAAAATATGTAGTCCATGACGGTGACTATCATTCTCCTAGTTAGGGCCACAATTGACCCTACCTACAAACCCTCCAAGCGTCCCTATCTCCCAGGGACAGCCCAAGATTAACAGAAACTGTCCCAGTTTCTGATTTGATCCCAGAATATCCCACTTTTCCTTAGGACGTCCCTATTTTCATTAGAGAAATGTTAGAGGGTATGGAGTTATCTGCCCCCAGAACGATCTGCCCTGTGTAGAGAAGGTGTTTATTAAAATGTTTCATATTTATTATGCTTTTACAGTGCTTTTTTCTGGGGTACGCACACCCCTAAACAAGTTGAGAATCTAAGTTTGGCCTCATTGAGGGGCAGTATTTCAGTATGAGTAGGAAAATGAGAGTAACACTAAATGTTGTTGTTGATTTTGATTATAAAACACTATGCTCTTATATATGTTGGAAGCTGCACAGAGTGGCTGGGACAACTCAGTCAGATGGGCGAGGTATAAATAGTAAAAATGTTGTTGTTGTTGTTAAATAGGATGCCCCTATTTTCAACAGAGAAATGTTGGAGGGTATGTAACTACTCATCAGGGCATCAGTTTGCATGGCAAAAAACCTTCTCTCTCCTCCCATCTCCCTTTCTTGAGAACTGGTTGCTCGCACTGATGACAGGGATAGATCACTTGCATGAACATTGTATTCACAGAAGCATCAAAAAAAGCCTTATGAAGTTGTTACCTTATTACTATAGCATACAATATCCCATGTTCTCTGTTTCCCTGTGTACCAGCAGACGGATAGGCAAACCATGGTGCAACTGAGTGGAAGGAAACAGTATGTTAAGACAGAGAACTAGCAGTCCTTATGGTCAATTGGGCTACCATCTGGCCCCAACAATGGCCCCATCTGCACAAAAGCAGGATCACACCACCATAAATAGTCATGGCTTTCCTCAAAGTATCCTGGGAACTGTTAAGAGTGCTGAAAGGGTGCTGTTCCCTCACAACGCTAGAATTCCCAGTTTCCTAAAAAGAGGGAGTGAGCATTAAACCACTCTGGGAATTGTATATGCATATAAAGTGGATATTTTAGAACAAAGTGGATACACACAAAAAATGTGAATATTTTGTGGAAAATACAATCAAAATGCAAAATAATTCATTATGACTATTGCTATGATTGTTGCAGAGCGATTTGGAAAAGGAGCATAGCATCTTGGTGAACGCACACATGCAAAATGGAAATGGACTGGAGATGGGCTGATCTGCCCATCCTGAGCAGGGATTTGATTCCCCCTGTCTCTCATAAAAGTTCAATGCTCTCAGCAATACCACCACACCGAGTCGCTTAACAATCTGCTTGCTCAGTGCAGTATATTAAATTAAGTGCCTCAGCCTCTCCAGAATATTGTGTTGCAAATGTAAATCTCTCCTAAGGAGAGCTAGGAAATGGTCCAGCCTCTTCTGAGTAAAGCCTCATTGTATCCTTCCTAGTCTTCTGCGCCTGTGTATGTGCTGACCAGGTTTAGCCTAATGGGCCAGACTCCTGTCTAAAATCAATGTGGATTAGTTCTGCATGAGTCGCCTAAAGCTTAAGATGGCTTGAGATGAAAAAATTCTACCACAAACACCCACAGAGATACAGTTAGCTTAGATTCAATTCAGGACCTTTCTTTTTTTATAGCTTCCAGCAGCAAAAATCAAGATAAATGGGCCTTCCAGCAATCAATCTTTCATCTCCGCTGTAGACTTGTCCTGCTGCAGTTTCACTTTTCTAACTTGAAGTAATTCACAATAAACTGTTCTTTGTTTTTTTCTTTGTTTTTCTTTTAAAACAGCTCTTTTAATTGGAAGAAGAATACTCCTTCAGACATAAATTTTAACACTAATAAGCAAATCCTTATTGGAAAAATCCAGGTTTTTAAAACCCTAATACAGGCCACTTTAAGACAGCCATTTTCAGGTGGGATTCAGTCACTTATAGATAGTACCCATTAAAGTCCAAGTGCCATTTCTTACAAAAAATCAGACTTTCTGAGATAAGAAAAGTGATGGGAAAATGTGGGAAGGGCGTGATAGCATTTGTTTGATGTGACAGCATCTAATTTCCTCACAAACAAATCAGTATGAATTTTCAATAAATAGCTAATATCTTCTAATCTCCCTGCAAACAAATCAGGATGAGTGCTTAATAAACAGGTCATCTGGAATCAACTCCAGTCTCGATTTCTAAGTCATCTTATATAACACAGAAAAGTTTCTAGTGTACTTTGGTAATATCTCAAGAAGGGTTTCAGCAAAGACTTGCATGCAAAATAAGGTTATTAGTGTTAACTATTCCGTCCATCAGTATATTTCTGTCTTCTCATTGTGAGATGAAGCATAAAATATTTTTTCTATAATTAACTGCAATGTCTGGTCATATACAGCCTCATTTTTCCACTATTGCTCTGGATGAATCCCTCTTTGAATCCCCGGTAGTGATGCGCTGAAAAATTGTCATGCATTTTTTCCCTTACCATTCTTCAACAATTAATGAGAAAAGAAGTTGTGCTGTCAATTACCAAACGGGAATTTCTGTTTGTGTGTAGGTGGGGTGGGGTGCAGAGTTTGCATTGTGTAATATACTCATTGGCTTCTCATTTCCTAGTCGTCGTCGTCCTCCTCCTCCTCCTCCTCCTCCTCTTCTTCTTCTTCTTCTTCTTCTTCTTCTGTTACTTCTTTCCTATTTTGCTGCCCTGCACCTTTCTATAGTCTAAGCAGCTCAGCCAATGGGTAACAGGATGCCCTGACTCTTTGTGACATTATGACAGCTCTTTGCCAGAATCTTTGCCAGAGACTTCATTAACATGTACCACCATCAACAGACATTGTATGTAGGCCTCGTTCTGGTTCTCTGGTCCATCAAGTGGATCTCCACACAGATATATCAACGTACAGATGCATATATGTATTTATTTCATTTGTGAGCATCTTTTTCAATGGATTCAAAGAAAGGTGCATGCAAATCCGTTTATTCCCTTTACCTCAAGGGGGAGGATAATGAGCTGTGTGTGCTCAATAGAGCTTCAACAAGCTCATAGTAGTGACCATCATGCATGGTTGGTATTCAGCTTGGGTAGCTCACAAGCTGAGCCTGCCTGGTGTGTTAATTTTCAACAATACACATCACAATCAGAATGCAGATAATATTATGCACTCCTCTTTTTATTGTTTTTAGCAAGCAAAGCCTAGATTTTATTGCTTACGCTGAACAGACACTTCAAAGGGGTATTTCCTCTCCTGAATGTTTGAACAGTCTTGCTTGCAAAAAAATAAAAAATAAAATAAAACAGCAAGTTTTTATTGGTGTGCTGCTGACCATGCATCCCCCACTCAGCTCTTGCTGCTCAAGGGAGGAAAATGTTAGATTGCAAAAGTGGAACTTGATTTCACGCTTCTTGGAGAAATTCACATACTGCATTTTACAGCCAATATGTCTGAAAGTTAAAGTGAGAGATGTTCCATGGTGGCTGCAGGCTAAAAGAATAACAAACAAACAAACAAACAAACAAACTCCACAACTGAACAGAAAATGCACCATTTTTTGCTAGCTATGAATCTTCAAACGAAGTCTGATTCACACATACAGAATCATTGTCTCATCTCCAGAGGCCCTGCAACCAAAGGTGTCAACTGATGTCTCCCAAATTTTGATAGCTGGTTTTATTTTATTTTTTGTTGCTGCTGCATTTCACCACAACACTCCAGTAAGTGGCAGCTACAGCACTTTTGTAGCTAGGCCTATCCTAGTCTGTGTTTTCATCCCAACATGTTGACTGTTCTTGCTTGGGACGCGCCAATACCCCCACTAAACATTTTGAGAATCACTAGAACAAATTGCCCAGACTGAAAAGCAAGAACGTAAGAATTCTCTTGATGAATCACACTAAAGTTCAGCATTTTCTCCTCAACACTAGCTGCTTCTGGGTGACCTTCCCTTGTTGTTTGACCCAAGGATCTGGTCCTTACAGCTTGTCTTAGGGGAAAAAAAAGGTTCTCTTTATTGCTATGTGAGCTACCATAGTTCCAGAAACGAAATTGTGAATAAGAAGGCCCTGGATGAAATGTCACTTTTGCCACGAATTCAAGAGCTAGTTACAGCAAGTTCCCAAGTGCTGGAAGAGATATGAGCTGTTGTGCTCACATTTTCTTTGCAGGCTTCCCATGGGCGTTTGGTTGGCCACTGAGAGAACAGGTTTCTGGAACAGATGGGCCTTTGGCTTGATCTAGCAGGCTCTCATTCAAGCCCTCGAGCCCTCAAGCTATAATAGAGAGTTGTTAGTAATGATGTAGCTTACAGAGCTATTTGAAAAATAATGTAGGTGTACTTTGAATAGAATCATAGAATTGTAGAGTTGGAAGGGACCCTGAGGATCATCTAGTCCAACCCCTGCAATGCAGAAACATGCAGCTGTCCTATACGGGGATCGAACCTGCAACCTTGGTGTTATCAGCACCAAGCTCTAACCAACTGATCTATTCATAAAGATTACTATACTATATTACTATACTATGTAGGATACCATCGATTTATTACATAGATCTGTTTCTGATCAGTTCCAATTTTCCTTCTGTTTTAAAATTAGCTCATAGATAGATGATAGATAGATGATAGATAGATAGATAGATAGATAGATAGATAGATAGATAGATGATAGATAGATAGATGATAGATAGATAGATATAGATAGATAAATTTATTGTCATTGTCCATATATACACAGTATACACAACAACGAAAATCAAACACCCGAGACCGGATTCACATACACATTCGCACGTATCTCCAACACTCTCATCCTATTCAGACATAATCTATTAGAACATAACATAATCCAGAATATAACATAACCTATTTGAAGCATAGCATAACCTAAAACCTATCTCATTCCTTACTACTCACTGCTTGCTATTTCTTTCAACTGGCCCTGAGATCATTATTTAGTGCAATCAGAACTCTTGGATAGAAACTATTCAGAAGGCGTGTGGTTCGTGTTTTCATTGTCCTGTATCTTCTGCCCGAAGGCAACAGTTCAAAGAGGTTGTGAGCAGGATGGGTGGGATCTCTCAGGATATTGTGTGACTTCTTCAAGCTGCGAGACGTGAAGATCTCATCCAGGGTTGGTAGTTGGAGCCCAATAACATTCTGGGCAATTTTAATTATTCTCTGTAAAGCTTTTTTATCCATTTCAGAACTGCTCCCATACCACGATAATATACTATAGGTTAAGACACTCTCAATGGTACTGTGATAATAGGACAGAAGTAGGTGCTGAGATAGATTCAATCCCCTGAGCATTCTCAGGAAATACAACCTCCCCTGCACCTTCCTCACAACCATATTAATATTTGCAGTCCATGAGAGGTCCTCAGAGATGTAAATGCCCAGGTATTTAAAACTACCAACCCTCTCCACCTCCTCACCATTTATGTGCAATGGTAAAAATACACTTTTCTTTCTCCTAAAATCAATTATGAGTTCTTTGGTTTTTTTGGTGTTAAGCATAAGATTATTTTCTTTACACCATTGAATTAACCCCTGTACTTCTTTCCTATAAGCAGCCTCATCATTCTCACTAATGAGCCCCACCACTGTTGTATCATCCGCAAATTTGATGATTGTGTTGGACTTATGCAGTGGGGTGCAATCAAATGTGTACAGGGAATAGAGAAAGGGGCTTAACACACACCCCTGAGGGGCTCCTGTGCTTAATACTAGAGTAGAAGAATAGTAAGGTCCCATTCTCACTGTCTGCGGCCTATCGGTCAGGAAATTCCTTACCCACAAACAGATCTTCTGATGTATACCCAAATTGGTCATTTTAAGAAATAACCTGTCTGGTAGAATTGTATTAAAGGCAGAACTGTAGTCCACAAACAACAGCCTTGCGTAGGTTCCCTGTCGTTCTAGATGACTCAGTACAGTATGGACAGCGATGGAAATAGCATCATCAGTAGATCTATTTCTTCTGTATGCAAACTGGAACGGGTCTAGAGTGGATGGAAGACCAGCCTTAATATAATCTAGCACCAATCTCTCAAAGCATTTCATAGCGACAGATGTTAGGGCTATTGGTCTGTAGTCATTGAGAGATACCACCACTGACTGTTTAGGGACTGGCACTATAATCGATGTCTTCAGGCAGGCAGCCTGACGCATTTATTGCATTTGAAATTTTGGGTGTTTCCAATTATTGTTCTTTGGGGCGGAGGGGGAGACCAGGCAGAGCCTGCAAAACCAAATGTTTAGAACTCTGCTCAAGGTTCCAGCCACCAGAACATTCATTTCCATTGCATTCTGTTCATCCTCTGTTTTTTGCACAAACACTCCATAACACACAGCCACTCCCAAATTACTCAGCATACATACCACACCAGTGAACATGTTAAGTTCACGGGGGGGGGGGGGATTTTTTGTTCCCTCCCGTGAGGATTTCCCCCCTACAATTTTTTCTTTGTTCTTCTGCAAAGCTTCTGATTTCCACATGTCTGAAGGCATCTCACTCTTGTGTGGGTGGTAGTGCTGTTTTGAAGAACATTCAAGAGAAGTTAATTATTAGTACAGTATATAAAACCTGTACAGTGGTACCTTGGGTTAAGTACTTAATTCGTTCTGGAGGTCCATTCTTAACCTGAAACTGTTCTTAACCTGAAGCACCACTTTAGCTAATGGGGCCTCCTGCTGCTGTCACACCGCCAGAGCACGATTTCTGTTCTCATCCTGAAGCAAAGTTCTTAACCCGAGGTACTATTTCTGGGTTAGCGCCGTCTGTAACCTGAAGCGTATGTAACCTGAAGTGTATGTAACCCAAGGTACCACTGTATATCTTTATTACTTTATTTTACTTTCCCCTACTCTGTGGACTGAAAATATTCCATGAAGAGTAGGTTATAAATCCAATAATAATAATAATAATAATAATAATAATAATAAAAAAAAAAAAAATAAAAATAGCTTGATTTTTATCACAAAACTGATATTGCTCCAAACACATATAACTTCATAAACTTGTCTAGTGAACTTTAATTGAGATGGCTGATTAAACTTTAATGAATTCCAATCAATAAGAGAATTGAGTGTATTTGGAGAAAATGTCCACTTTAAAGTTCCTTGACACTGATAAATCAATACGTTTATCATCAACATACTTAAAACACTATGAAAGAATGGGTATATTATGCAAAAAAGTCCACTAATTTTCAAGAAGATAATAAAATGTATTGATCTTTTTATATATTTAATGCTAGAAAGGTTTCTTGGGTCAGGTGTGCATTATACAATGAATAGATTTTTAAAGGTCGGTTTCTTCATGTTAAGTTTAGTTATGAATCCTTTCATTTTGAGCCTCTCCACATAAGTCAGGTCATTGCTTTATTATTTATCACATCAGTATTTAAAACAAGGTCAGTAAATGCATCACATATTATTGCTAGAACACAGAAGAATAGTACACATGGCACTTAGCTGGATTCAGATAAAGGCTAAGAATGATTTCAGAGGGTTAGGGCTCCAAATGACTGGATTAGGATCAACATGTGCTGGGAGAGAGAGAAAGAGAACCACTCTTTTTATTTAAATTACAGTGGTACCTCGGGTTACAGATGCTTCAGGTTGCATACGCTTCAGGTTACAGAGTCTGCTAAGCCAGAAATAGTACCTCGGGTTAAGAACTTTACCTCGGGATGAGAACAGAAATGGTGTGGTGGTAGCGGGAGGCCCCAATAGCTAAAGTGGTACCTCAGGTTAAGAACAGTTTCAGGTTAAGAACGGACCTCTGAAACGAATCAAGTTCTTAACCCGAGGTACCACTGTATAGCAATGATTTCTAAATTTGCATCTATACAGATAAGTTATCATATGCATTTTTTACACAAATCCTCCTTTTGTGATTCATAAGTGGCCATCCTAGTTGGCCGCCATACAGCAGGTTACAATCCATAGCTGATGATTGGCTACTCAAAGACTGTATAGGCCTGTGTTAAATTGCTGATCAATTAAAAAATGACATTGCATTATTTTTTTTACACGTGACCAAGATGATTTATAAAGCTGTGTCAATGGACTGCATGTATAGAGAGTCTTAAAAAGACTCCTCCTGTATATGTGTTTCTGCAGCCCTCCAGGATATTCTTATGAAGGTCAATTGAAACCACACAGTTTTAATGTCTGACAATTTCCAGGATTTTATTACAGCAAATCTTTGTTGCTTGGTGCTGCATAATATCACACCATGTTACATGCACATCAACCCCTAACAGATGAGATTAAGAAGGGACACATTGCAGACAAAAAATATCACACCATATCCAAACCTCATTCATCTGATAGTGCAAAGAGGAAAACAGGTTTTTGCCCCTAATCTGATCACCTCAATGCATTGCAAAATGTATGTGAGCCAGTTGTGTTTAAAAAGGAATAGCACTGAATGAGAAAGGCTTAAACGCCAGAATGATCCAACCCAGAAAAATATCTCTGCTTGCCAGCACACGATCCGTTTTATAAAGCTTCAGACACCTTTAATTGTTCTGCTATTTGTAAAGCCAGAAGAAGAAGAAAAAAGGAGATACCCTATGCTCAAGCATATTGATACACAATTCTTTTCCTCTATAGGAAGCGGGTGTCGCTATGGACTAAACCACTGAGCCTTTTGGGCTTGCTGATCGGAAGATTGGCAGTTCAAATCCACGCAACAGAGTGAGCTGTTCATTTCTGTTTCTCACTGAGCAGCTGCTGGGAGTCACAGGACTCTGTTCACATTCCAGAGACCTTCAAGTCTCACGGGAGGGGAGACAGGATGTGACGTTAGTGGTTTCCTGTTTCCTTTGCTCCTTTGTTCAGTTGCTCTCTGCTCTCACAGGGAGAGGATGTATATTTCTTTGCTCTCTGCGTAGCTAGAAAATAAAGCATAGCAATGTAGCTCGTACTATCTCACCCTTCCGCGTGCTGTTTTGATGCTCTGCTGGGATGACATGCCTTAGGCCTTATCAAAGGATCAGGTTGTCAATTAATTGTCGGGAGGCGATTCCGAAGATGAGCCTTATCAGCTCGGTCAAACGGAGATTCCGACATGAGCTCCCATTGCTCTGTCCTAGCTTCTACAAACGTAGCACTTCAAAAGCACACCAGCACAAGGAGATAAATAGGCACCACTGCAGAAGGGAAGCTAAAAGACATTTCCATGCACTCTGTCTTCTGTCACGGTGTCCCGTTGCACCAGAAGTGGTTTAGTCATGCTGGCCACATGACCCGGGAAAGCTGTCTATGGACAAATACCACCTCCCTCAGTGAGATTAGTGCCGTACCCCATAGTCACCTTTGACTGGACTTAACCATCCGGGGGTCCTTTACCATTACCTTTGTTATAGCTATTATCAGCTCCATCTCTCCCAGTGTTCTTTTCCTTCTTGGGCTCCTTCTCCTCCTCTCCCCTTCATTCCTATGGCCAGCTCCCCTAGCAAAACCTACTTTCCTAGGCTTCTGCACTTTCCTTCCCTGACTGATTTTGCCACCTCTTCCTTCCCTTGGCACCTGCCCTGCTCATTCTACCTCCGTACCCCAGTCATTGGCTGGATCACCACAGCTCAGCCAACAACAGCCAGAAACCTTTCTGTCACATGAGGACAATTCAGCCAATCATTGGTAGAGGCTCTGTTACCACCACCCGTGCCACGAAGATCCCTCCATGCACAACAGTATAGATTTGTCATCTAGTGAGAAAAGTCTGCTCAAGCAGACAGATTGCAGTTCAGCAGAAAGAAAGCAGAGGCAGCAGAAAAGAAAATCAGCAGAGTAGCCAAAAAAAATCATGCCACTTAGCATGCTGTAAAAAAAGAACAGGAGGGGGAGTCCTTGTAATGGAGTATTTATTGAGTTCAACAGGACTGTTTATTGTTAATCCTAAATGCACTAATAGGAAACCTAAGTCCTAGGTTTAATGATGGCTTTGCTCCCTTCGGATCTTGCTTGTAATTACAGTTTGCTCTTTAATTATTCTTCTTCGTGTACTCAATTTATGATTAAGACCAACAGCTTGCCCTAGAGGCAAAAAGTGCTAAGGTGGACGCTGGTGAGTTGGCAGAGAACAATTTTGCCAGCAATGTGGAACTGCTCAGAAACAGCCAAAAACAACAACAGCCCCAGAATTTCATTCTAATCATGATATTCATAGCTCCAGCTGAGGGAATAAAACTCCAGTAAGAGAACAGCCTCTGATTACTCTCCAGAATGAAAAGATTAAAGGGCCAAATCCATGGCATACAACGTTGACATGAATGCACTTTCTGTTGAAGAAAATTCTTTTGTATTATAATTAGAAGCACATCCTTATCACTCTATTACACTTTACTGCTCATTTATGCATTCTCCGATTCACCACAGTGTACAGTGTGCTGGTGAGTGGCTCTGTTTTGTTTTTACCTAGTAAAAAATAAATAACAACTTAATTATTATTTGATACGGTAAGTTTTAGCCATGAGGAAGACTCTGGCAGCAATTGGCAAATATTCCCCAAGTGTGACAGCTTCATTTCTTTATTTGTTGGATGCCTAAACTGCCCTTCATCCAAGCTGATCACAGGGCAATTAAAAAATAAAATAGGACAACAGTGTAAAAGAGCATAACCAATAATTAAAAGTAAATGCAGCCAGAATAACTGCAGCAGACATAATACCCACCCCAATTCCAGGACCTTGGACAGTTCTTCCCAAGGCTTGCTGCCAGAAGCCCAACAAAGTAGAGGCCAGCTACACATCCACAGGGGGGAAAAAATCCTCAAACAGAGGGCTCTACAGAGAAGGCTCTTTCCTGTATCACCAAGTAGTGAGCTGATGGGAAAATGAAAATGGCCTCTGCTGCTGCATATTTCAGACCCATGTTCACTGATAAAGGTGCTTAATCGGATATCATAAATCCATGAAAAAGATATCAGACTTCACACCAGGCAAGCCTCCTTGAGGAGAATGCTCCTTAGTCTGTGACAAAGGTCCTTCTCAAGTCTCCATGGGTGGTAGACTGAATAAAGGAGTTCTGGAGTTGATTTTAAGTATGTAATGTGAAGCAAGACATTGCATCTCTTCTCTTGCCATACTGCTGTTTTGGGTGAACCCAGCTCTACCTCTCTTTTAAATCAGAACCAGTGAAGGCGGTGAAGGTCCTGTGTGTGTGTCTGGAAGTGGTTGGAGGATGGATGGTGGCTAACAGATTGAGGTTGAATCCTGACAAGACAGAAGTACTGTTTTTGGGGGACAGGAGGCGGGCAGGTGTGGAGGATTCCCTGGTCCTGAATGGGGTAACTGTGCCCCTGAAGGACCAGGTGTGCAGCCTGGGAGTCATTTTGGACTCACAGCTGTCCATGGAGGCACAGGTCAAATCTGTATCCAGGGCAGCTGTTTACCAGCTCCATCTGGTACGTAGGCTGAGACCCTATCTGCCTGCAGACTCTCTCGCCAGAGTGGTACATGCTCTGGTTATCTCCCGCTTGGACTACTGCAATGCGCTCTACGTGGGGCTACCTTTGAAGGTGACCCGGAAACTACAACTAATCCAGAATGCGGCAGCTAGACTGGTGACTAGGAGCGGCCGCCGAGACCATATAACACCGGTCTTGAAAGACCTACATTGGCTCCCAGTACGCTTCCGAGCACAATTCAAAGTGTTGGTGCTGATCTTTAAAGCCCTAAATAGCCTCGGTCCAGTATATCTGAAGGAGCGTCTCCTCCCCCATCGTTCTGCCCGGACACTGAGGTCCAGCTCCGAAGGCCTTCTGGCGGTTCCCTCACTGCGAGAGGCCAAGTTACAGGGAACCAGGCAGAGGGCCTTCTCGGTAGTGGCGCCCGCCCTGTGGAATGCCCTCCCATCAGATGTCAAAGTGATAAACAACTACCTGACATTCAGAAGACATCTGAAGGCAGCCCTGTTCAGGGAAGTTTTTAATATGTGACATTTTAGTGTATTTTTCATCTCTTTTGGAAGCCGCCCAGAGTGGCTGGGGAAACCCAGCCAGATGGGCGGGGTACAAATAATAAATAATAATAATTATTATTATTATAATCATGCGCTAGGCTCTCAGAAAGGCCACTCTCACCCTCCCTTAAGTTCAGTCTAAATGTAAGAATACAAGGCCAGTATTATGAGTAAAAGCAAATAAAGCATTCATCTTCCACCCAGTGCCTAATTTATGCCTCAGATTAAGAAAGAGCTCTAAATACAGAGAGACAAAATTGCAAGATATATATATTTTCATACCGATATATATGCAAATATACAAGTGCCCCAGGTACAATGAAACATGTCTCTCTACAGTCACAGCAGGCACTGTAACCTCCATTAGTTTGACTTTACGCTCAAAGGTGCAATCCTTCATTACCTCCCAAGACAGACAGATGCCAACAAGAAGAAAGACAATGCAAATATGGACCTTTGTCCTTTCTGTTGTTATTGTCCTTTCTGTTAAGAATATGACACTACTTCTGAAATTTGGCATAGCTAGAGGTAGGCATTGCCAACTCTTTTGGTGGTTCAGCAGGCACATTTCAAATGCCCTGGTGAAGCAGAACCCTCTCCCCACCTTCATGGGTCAACTTTGACAATTGGATGGGACTGCCCACCTATCCATCATGGAGCATCATGATGTCAGATTTTTGACATGTGTCAAAGTTGCCCTGTGATGATGGGGTGGGTAGGGGAGGATATAATGATCTGGTCCACTGAGCTAAAATGGATCGCTACCTATACCCTATGTTGTTCCTGATAGCATAATCAAAGCCTGCACACCTACTCTTTGTACTTAGGGTTGGACACATAGTCCAACCTGGTGCCCTCTTGTTTGTGACTGTAACTCCCAATTTGTGCATTGGATTTTGAATGTTTTTAATCCTTAATTTTACTATTACATGACGATTTTATCATATACTCCACTCATATAAGACTTTATCTTTATTATTTCTTTATTTCATTACATTTACAAGCCTATGAAATATCTCAAAGCAATTTCATAAATCACCAATAATCACAATAATTTCATGGATATTTCCCCCACCCCACGCATTTGTTTTAGATACCTAGGTACCTCAATCCAGAAGTTACAGGTTCTGGGCTAATAATCCCCTACCCCCTGGTGAGAAGAAGATAGAGAAAGAGAAGAGGAAGAGGAGTATCCAAAGTGACTGCTAGAATCCAAACCAAACATTAATGGGAAGGGTCCCTTCTATAAATATATCTAAGTTCAATCTAAGAAGGAGGAGGAGGAGGAAGAGGAAGAGGTGGTGGCAATGGTGGTGGTGATTGTCACCAGGTCCATGACTCCAAACAAGAAAGGCACAATTATAAGCTAGAGAGGTGCAGACAGCCTGAGCAATGACTTGGATAAGGGTGATATTCTGAGATTGCTAGACATCCCAGAAGGTTGGGGAAGACTGGTCTAGTGGATGCATTTAGATTGAAAAACTCAATAAAAAGCATTTTTTTAAAAAATAGATTGAGGGAGGGCCTGCCATCACTCTGCCCACCCCACCCCAACACACAAACTACACATGAATTGTACATGCATTTCCATGGAGTGACCTGTCCTTTGATGCAGCAGATGACTGTGTTATTCTTTATTCTCTACCTAGCTTTTGATAGGGTTATTCGTCATTCAGATTTTCCTACAGATATAAAACTGTAATGCATTGTGCTGGAAGGCAGTGTCACGGTTTAAGTACAGGTAGCACAGGAGTCGATCTTCTAGCTTAAAAAAACTATTTTTGATTCAAGCTAACCAAAGAGGAGGTCAGAGTGCTACTTTGATTCCATGGTGACAGACTTCGTAGAGGGGGGGAAATAACACTGTATAGGCTAGAATAGAAAAGAACTCATTCTTAGTCAGTAACCAATTGACCAGATGCCTCCTCTCAGCAATAAACCAGACTAACATTGTGACCAAATTAACACTGAAGGTAAAATAAATGGACTTCTAAACATCCCCACACCAACAAATGGCTCATACCTTCCTGAAAGTAGAATTTCAGCCTGGTTTCTTTTTCTTTCCTTTCCTTTTGTTGTTTGTTCTCCCTTTTAATAAAGAAAACAATTAGATCAGAATAAACTCAGGACTGTTTTTCAGCTGGAACTCCCCAGTACTCAATTCCGGTACCTCTCAGGTAGGCGCCAATGCCATTATAAAACATGCATTCAGCCACATCCAGTACATGCTTACTTTCAATCAACCGTCTGGTTCTGTGTACATTTACATGCACCTAAGGCCATTAATGGCGACAGCAGTCATGAAATTAAAAGATGCCTGCTTCTTGGAAGAAAGGCAATGACAAACCT
This sequence comes from Podarcis gaigeae, assembly GCF_964106915.1. NCBI lineage: Eukaryota > Metazoa > Chordata > Lepidosauria > Squamata > Lacertidae > Podarcis > Podarcis gaigeae. The sequence goes on along the minus strand of NC_139685.1, from coordinate 16,766,496 downwards.
AGACAGCATTTTAAAAAGCAGAGACATCACCATGCCGACAAGGTCCATATAGTTAAAGCTATGGTTTGTCCAGTAGTGATGTATGGAAGTGAGAGCTGGACCATAAAGAAGGCTCTTGAGAGTCTCATGAACTGCATGAAGATCAAACCAATCCATTCTTAAGGAAACCATCCCTGAGTGCTCACTGGAAGGAAAGATCCTGAAGCTGAGGCTCCAATATTTTGGCCACCTCATGAGAAGAGAAGACTCCCTGGAAAAGACCCTGATGCTGGGAAAGATTGAGGGCACAAGGAGAAGGGGATGGTGGAGAATGAGATGGTTGGACAGTGTTTCTCCGAACTCTGGGAAGCAGTGCAAGACAGGAGTGCCTGGCGTGTTCTGGTCCATGGAGTCACGAAGAGTCAGACACAACTAAAAAACAAAGGCCATTGAAAGAACAAGCTTAGGTGAACCTAAATCTGCATTGAATTGGGTAGTTAGCGTAATGAGGCATGTCACTGCATTTATTTGCATGTTTCCTCAGAATTAATGTGCCATTCCTGTGCCAACTGAGCAGGCAAGTAAGTGCTTCTGCTGTGGGCTAGGTCTGTTTATGCCTGAGCTGATAGCAGTAAATACTTGGTGGTGAGATTCACATCCAACCATCAGACTCTCTCTCAGACCCAGTGAACTCCACAGTGCTTCAGACAAAACTAGAGGATTTCAATGAAAGCCAAACGTTCATTGATAAGACTAGGGAAACTCTGTTTCACACCGGATTCCATCTAAATTGCAATTCAAAACAAATGTTGACACTCCTCAATCAAACGCATTGGACGAATTATGAAGGAGCCTGGCAGCATAACCTTAATTGTCTCTACCCTAAAGATGAGTTCAATGGAACTTACTCTCAAGTAAGTCAGTATAGGATTTCAGCCTTAGAAATACTAGTAAAAATCATCACAGGGGTTGTACACATCCCTACAATCAAGCTGGATGAAGCAGACTTTCTCAGTTAGTAGATTCTGGGCTAGCATTGAATGGCAGAATATCATCAATTATTATGTTTATTATTTTCACTGGGGTTGAGAGCACCATTCAGATTATCTTCTCCAAGAAAAGATAACTCTGGGGCTACCTCTGATCAGGAAAGTCTGTTTCTAACTACAATATCACGATCACATTTAAATAATAATCATGGTGATAATATTACCTTTCTTTGAAGGATAGCAAGGTAAACAACACCAAACGTTGGACAGAATGTGTGAGAGTGAGAATGAGAGAGAGATAATGTGATTGAGAAATAGCAGGCCTTATAATTAATAAAGAAAAAACCAAGCTCCTGGTAAAAAATATGAATGATGAGAGTAAAAATAAACTGCAAAATAAATTAGGTTTAAAGATTGAAAAGAAGGTTAAATACTTAGGTGAATGGCTAACACCAAAGAATACAAATTTGTATAAAGACAACTACCTGAAAACTTGGGAGTATATCAAAACAAATTTGCAAATATGGGGTAGAATGAAACTTTCATTGTTGGGTAGAGTGTCGACCGTAAAAAATGAATGTATTACCAATAATATTATTTTTGTTTCAATCAATACCAGTGATTGGCAAGACAAATTGATTCATTAAATGGCAAAAAAATATTTCTAAATATATCTGGCAAGGGAAAAAATTGAGAATAAAATATAAAATACTGATAGATACGAAAGAGAGAGGATGTTTCTCTCATATCCCTACTGGATATGAGGTATATTACGAAGCATCTTGTCTGTGCTGGTTGAATGAATAGTTATTGAAGAATCCACATATTTTAGATTTAGAAGGCCATGATAATATTTTTGGCTGGCACGCTTATGACGGAAAGTTGGGCAACTTATAGAAACTTGTTAGGAAAGGAGGATACAGGATATAAGTTTAAGGACTTATCAGGGATCTTAACAACATAGTTACAATATCATCAGTTGAATGAAATATTTTAAAAGGATATGAAGCGGGGGTTTGGGGAGCAACTATCACAACTAGAGAGAGACCTGTTAAATTGTAATGTTAAAGTGATATCTAAAATGTGTGAGATGTTATTGGAATGGGAGACAAAGGACGAACAAGTGAAATCTTCAATGATACATTGGGCAATAGATATTGGTCATAACATAGAAATGGAAGCTTGGGAATGATCATCGAATATGGATATAGAATTTACAGCATGTTATGGTTGAAGAGAAAATTATATGAAAATGTCATATAGATGGTACCTAACACCAGAAGATTGGCAAGAATGTATAAATAAAAATTCAATAAGTGTTGGAAATGTAAAGAGAAAGAAGGTACCTTTTTCCATATGTGGTGGTCTTGCAATAAGGTTTCTGGGAAATGATATACAGTGGTACCTCAGGTTAAGTACTTAATTCGTTCCGGAGGTCCGTTCTTAACCTGAAACTATTCTTCAGCTGAAGCACCACTTTAGCTAATGGGGCCTCCTGCTGCTGCCACGCCGCTGGAGCATGATTTCTGTTCTTATCCTGAAGCAGAGTTCTTAACCTGAAGCACTATTTCTGGGTCAGCAGAGTCTGTAACCTGAAGCGTATGTAACCCGAGGTACCACTGTATAATGAATTGAAAAACATGCTTAAGATAACATTTGTAAAAAAGAAGAAGAAGCTTTTCTCTTAGGTATTATGGGATCAGAACTACCTAAACAGTATAGAAATTTATTTATGTATGTGACCACAGGTGAAAGAATGTTATTTGCCCCAAAACAGAAGGAAGAAGAGGTCCTGAAGAGAGAAGAATGGCTACAGAAACTAATGGAGTATGCAGAAATGGCGAAACTTACTAGAAGACTAAGAAATCAAGATAACATTTTTTTTTTTAATATAGAAAGTAATGGAATTAGTTTGTTGAGTACTTACAAATAAACTATAAACAGATCAAGACATTGGCAGGATTATTGTAAAACCCCTTCAGTTTTAAAAATATATATGAGATAAATATGAGAATAGATGAATAAAAGAATAAGTTAATAAATTGAAAGAACCAGAGAAAGAGGGGGAAGGGAGCTGAAGTTGGGAATGTTACAATTATAAAGAAAATGAGAGAGAGAGAGAGAGAGAGAGAGAGAGAATTGATTGGTGTATTATGTGAGCAGGGATTTGAACCAAGATTCCTTCAGTCCTGATCTAACTCTACCTATGACACTACACAGGTTGCATTTTGTTTGCAGAGTTGAATATGAGCCCTAATATGCCAAGGCGAAGGATTTCACTGAAAGGCTGCAAAAACAACATTGTAAGTCTAGTATTTCTCTCATACTTTGTATGTTCTCAAATGGCTTTTAATAAAAAAGGGTCCCAAGGTCAGGGAGCAGTTGAGAAGGAATATTTCATGGATTAGTTTCTGTTTTCAAGTGGCTGTGGTCTATAGGCCATCCATCACATTTCCTTCTGCTGTTCAAAAGAAGGAGAAAATGATAACAAAGACAACAGCACTTGAAATCAAAAGCATTATTGGCAAGCACTGAAAGATGCCAGACAACTTTTGTATGGCCTTGGCAAAATCATCTATTTATTTATGGCTGACTCATTCACCCTCAGAGAAGAGTTCCTTTCCATTTCGGATAACATTTTGCATTGACTGCCGGTTTATGTCGATTAAATTACATGTCATTCCTTGGACTGGTTAGAATCATGGAACCAAAGCACTGTAGAGTTTCAAGAGACCCCGAGGGTCATCTAGTCTGGGTCTCTGGGTAGGCTCTGAACTACCAGCTTTCTGGTTAACAGACAGACACACAGACCTATTTTGCCACAGGAGGTAGTAGAGAGTCAAAAATTTGCTCAGTGTTTGCAGGCTCAGGCCTGGGCTTGCTGCTTTTATTTACTATGTTTCACATTGTACAAGGGGAATTAGAAGTTCACTTTCAGAGGCAACGAGTTACCAGATAAAAGTTTAACTTATTCTGTAAAGTAATGCTAAAGCCCATGAAATCAAGATGTCTTTGGAAAGTTCTATGCAGCAATGCCTCTCCTGTAAATTCTCCAAATCAATATTAATTTCAGTCCTTACGCTTTATTTCTCTGTTGGTTTCCTCTTCTGGTTTCCTGAAATTAAAGAGTGCAGGTGTTTCAGAACATTGGTGGGGTATAAAATTGTGACAGCATTCATAAGAGTGTTGAATTCCAGTTAGGGTTATGGTAATTGACAGAGCATTGTGTTAAAGAAGCCTACACATGTCTCTGATTGCCTGCTACATACAACAACCATGTACAGTGGAACCTTGACTTATGTACGGCTCTACTTACGTACGATTCCAGTTACGACCTTCAGTAGGTGCTTCGACATATGAACTTTCTTTTAGATACAGAGGTTTTGCCAGCAGCCCAGAGCTCGCTCAGCCGGCTGCGGGGCAGCTCTGGGGCCTTCACCGCCAAGGAGAGACCTCTGGTTTCCTGGAGCTCACCCCAACAGCTGTGGAGCACTTGTTTTTGTGACTGTGTGGCACCCAGTTCAGCTACTGGTTGATTGTGTGACTGCATAAATGGATAAAAGCCCCCCCCCCCCCATGCAAATAATGACTACTGTATCATCAGTGCACATTAGAAAAACAATAAATGTTATTTTTTTATCTACAATACTGTCTTATTTATTTTATAGTACAATACATTGATTGCGGTTCGAGGGCCCGACCCCCGCGAAGTGAAATGAAGACACAAGGACACGTGATATAAGGTTAATGGGCTAGAAAAGGCCACAACTTTATTGATTACAGCAATGAAAAGGTATTGGCTTAGGCATTGGATCGAAACAAGTGGGTTTATTCACCAGGGGTTCATCACCTGTTGATGCTAATCCAACTATAGGCTCACCCCTGCTGTCACCGCGGGTCGTGCCATGGCCTCCCGCCAAGCAGGCATCGGACAGAATACACGACTGCCAGATTCCTTTAACGGAATACCCCTAAAAATTGAAGGCATAGGCGATGGCCACACCTAGCACTTCGACACACCACAACACATTATTCCAATGCCTAACCTACCCACCAATACCACAAAAGTTGTGACGATTGCTACGAGGTAGGCGAAAAAACCAAAAAGCCTATTGCCAAATGGAAAAACTCCTACCAGGCCCCCCGGGCAACCAGGGCGACCAACCTAAGGTCCATAGCAAGGCCAATGACCTAAGCCCTAACTAAAAGGGAGTGGAGGGTGGGTGACTCGTGACGGGACGACGATGAGGAATGAGGCCAGGGAAAGGCTGGCACTGCAGCAAAAGGCTGCTGAACACGCCCCCACCGCGGCACCTGGTTGGGTGGCCACCGGGGGGGGCGTGAGTGCCAGCCAGGTGAGCTGGAGGCAGGGGGCAACGCCCCCTGCTGGGCGGTGCTCGGGCTCTCGCCCACAACCACTCCCCTCTCTTTCAGGGAGGAGAGTCTTTATTGCCTTCATTTTATGGATCTATAGTCTTGTTAGATAGTAAAATTCCTCTTAACTTGCTGTTTTAGGGGGTGTTTTTCATCATCTAGAACTGATTAATTCACTTTTCCGTTACTTTCTATGGAAAAGTGCACCCCTACTTATGTACGTTTCTAGTTATGACCGGACCTCCGGAACGGATTATGGTTGTAAGTAGAGGTTCCACTGTAAATAAATCATCACAGAGAAATGTTTTTTTAAAAAAAATATTTGGCCCAAAGTTGCAGAGTGCCATGTGGATATTGCCTTGCACCTTTAAAGCAGGAGTGCCAATAGGCACCTGAGTCCCAATTTGGGGAAAAACAGAGGTGCAACACCCCAGGTTGTCACAGAAGCCAATGGAGTCCAAAAGAGAACAACGAGAATAGCCAGTTGTCCAAAAAGTATAGAGTTGCTATGAAGAAGAAACCGCACATGGTCTGCAACGTGGGAGTTGGGCTCTAAATGATGGCCCAGCCTGGAAAACAAAATAAAATGATGTCCACCTGTTTGAGTCGAACCTCCCATGCAAGCTGGTTTGTTGTATCCATTTTCCTGTGATCAAATTTAGAAAAATACATTTGAGAGTCTTCACTTTCTGGCACTTGGCAGACACCCTGCAGCTTCTCTGTTGAAAATGGGGGATTATTGTAGCTAATGCTTAACACCTCTGAAGTGGCAACCTTTCAGGATGATTGTGGTGAGAGAAGGAGAAATATCAGCAGTTTTAAAGTGAACTCTATTTAGGAACTCTGTTAAAGACTAGCAATTTTACCATAGGGCCTGCCACTCACAGTTTTCTCATGTCACAGTTTTCTTTCTACAGCGTTTGAGGTGTCACCGCTCCCCATACCGCTTTTGTTACAGAGGTAATACCTTAGGTCAGAGATGGCCAATTTTTATATGCTATGTGGCCATTATATACTCTATTTGTGGGCAAAATTATTTTCCTTAAAAAACACACACAGAGAGAGACAGCTTTCCTCATGGATAGTTTGGTTTCATAATTCAAATTGGCTGTGTTTTGGCAGTAAGCAATTCACTGATATGGGATGCAGGTGGCGCTGTGGGTAAAACCTCAGTGCCTAGGACTTGCCGATCGTATGGTCGCCGGTTCAAATCCCTGCGGCGGGGTGAGCTCCCATCTTTCGGTCCCAGCTCCTGCCCACCTAGCAGTTTGAAAGCACCCCTAAGTGCAAGTAGATAAATAGGTACCGCTTTATAGCGGGAAGGTAAACGGCGTTTCTGTGTGCTGCGCTGGTGCTGGCTCGCCAGAGCAGCTTCGTCACGCTGGCCACGTGACCCGGAAGTGTCTTCGGACAGCGCTGGCTCCCGGCCTCTTAAGTGAGATGAGCGCACAACCCTAGAGTCGGACACGACTGGCCCGTACAGGCAGGGGTACCTTTACCTTTACTTTAATTCACTGATATGAAACCAATGCACTGAGGCATATGGAACCCCAAATAAATGCATCATTAAAATATCGCCCAGGGTATCTCTATTTTCAGGGATGGCCCAAAACATACCATCTTGCCTGAGGCAAAAGACAAGATGGCATCCCATTTCAGATACAGAAGCTGATAAGATTGGCAGTTGAATTTTATTTTGGCACCAGTGATGGTTCCTCCTGATGGTGGTAGACCAGTTTGCAGGGCACAGGCATGCTGTCTTCCAACACCTTGCCACCAATGTCTGCTCCCCAACATCAGCTGCCCCCATTCCCTAATGGTAGAGCTGGTTCCATCTATTTTCTTATCCTACATGGGAGATTTCGACATACAAGCAGAACTGTGGATAAGCATTTCAACGTATTCTTTAAAAACTGGTTGAAATTTGGTAGCGGCTGACAACAGCCGCAAAGCAAGGAACTGAAGAAAAAGTACTACAAAATAAGAATTTTAACCATTGTTGTCTAATCCCTTGAGTGGTGACTGGAGGGAAAGGCTAAACCCATCAGCCACGACCTCTAGGTCAGTGTTTTTCAACCACTGTTCTGCGGCACACTAGTGTGCTGCGAGATGTTGCCTGGTGTGCCGTGGGGAAAATTGAAAAATTCGAAAGAATAATCAAATTTTCGCCCACTAGGTGGGCGCCGGACTATGTCCTGGGTATGGGGTGGGGTTTTTGACCACACCCTCAGCCAGCAGGGGCGCCGATTGGCGCTCCTCAGGGGGACACCCTTCACTTTTCTGATGTCCGGGCTGTGATTGGTCCAGACTCCAGCCTGGACCTATCACAGTAGGACATCATCTTCCGACTTCTTTCCCGCCCGAGCACAGTGTGCACAGCAGCGGAGAGAAGAAGATGTCGCGATTCGAGTCACCAGGAGGACGGGAGAAGTTGTCATTTTATTTCTCTTCAGTCTCCACTGAATGCCTTGACTGGGTTAGGGACCCTTATAGCTCAGCGTCAGTTGGTTGAAAGGACATGACTTTACAGGAGCAGGAGGAACTAACCGAACTGAGACAAAATCGTGGTTTCAAGCTAAGATTTGCTGATCTACCTTTGGACAGTTTTTGGTTGGATACTGCCAAGGAGTTCCCCCTTCTGGCAAACAAAGCTATTTTGACATTGCTCCCATTTTCCACTACATATCTGTGTAAGATGAGCTTTTCAAGCATGATTGCTATAAAAACTAAATACAGAGAGAGACTGAGAGCTGTTGACGAAGAGCTACGTGTGTGTCTTTCTTCGATTCTAGCCAGAATATCAGCTTTGTGTTCAGCCAAACAGGCCCAGGTTGCGCACTGAATAAAGTATTTTATAATTTTTCATATTTCTGTTTACTTACTATTTCATAATAAAGTAATTATAAAATACTTTCTTTGTGTTTATTTGATTCCTATTCAAGAGAATTACTTTATATATAGTCAATATAGGCACAGAGTTAATTTTTTTAACATTTTCTAATGGTGGTGTGCTTCATGTTTTTTTTCATGAAACAAGTGTTCCTTTGCCCCCAAAAGGTTGAAAAACACTGCTCTAGGTGATTGGTTTTGCGATGGCAAATGTAAAGTTGCCGTCAAAATCTGCCTAGAACAATTTTTTGAGGAAAATGTGGAGTTTCATGCTTAGGAGAAATGAGGGAAGTGAAAAAGAGCTTTGAAAAGAGTTGTGTCTTGGTGTTTGTTTGTTTGTGTGTTTTTTAAAAAATTAGATTTCATATATCCAAGCCCAGGACTTGCTAATCCTGGTTGTCAGTTAAACTGTGCTGTATGGTGTCATGTGTGCTTTATTGGCATCTAGAACTAGGAAACTAAATCTTCAGCTAAATTTACAAAATCAAAAGGATATAGGACAAGTGATGCCACTAAATCTTGCCTAAAACCACGTATGTGGCGAATTTCAAAGATCGTTTTCAGGAGAAATATCAACTCTATTTTGACTTTAAATAGAAATAGCAACATTTATCCAAAATGTTCTACTCACCACTCTTCAACCCATTTTATTATTCCATATCCGTTGATGATCATTTTACATTTTGAACACGATAGGCTGTAATTGTTGGGGTTTTTGTTTCTTTCTCTCTCTCTCTTCGAATTAACTGAATGAATTTCAACAGTGTTAAAAAAAGCCAACCAAAATGAAGAACAGTTAATGACACAGCCTTCAGAGTATCTTCATTTTTAAAAAACATTACTGTTGCTCTTCTATTTTTTGATGCCTGCTTGAAATCAGACATAGAGAGGTTTAAAGAAAGTGAGTTTAAAAAAGGAAAGCAATGAAGCACATTGAATGCTCAAGGCTTATGTCAGAGCGATGCCGTAAAGTTATTTTAGCTCTATTTTAAGGGGGTAGATCAGGTCTAAGTCACTTTTTCCTCCTTGGAATTCTCAATTGCTATTCCAAAAGTAGGAAGGTACAGTAATTACCATGAGAACAGAATTACTGAAATAAGAGTAGATACAGCACTGCAAATAAAATAATCTATAAATATTTTAAATCGAGGATTATCTACTACATATCTGTAAGGAAATTATCCAGGAAGATTTTTATTTTTTATTTTATTTTTGCTTTCCTGTGTAATTCTTCCTCTTTTCCCACCATCTTACATTTATTTTCCAGTTTGAATTCAGTACCTTATTACTACCTTAAGGACTCTTTGCAGCTGAAATGCCTGTCACTGCTGCAGTGGAACAGTCACACAAAGTGCTGACATTAAACCACAGGAGCCAATTTTCATAGAGAGCTGCTTAAGCATTCCAGAGCAGCATGTTCCTATCAGTCAAAGTTTTAGGAGGCATTCTGTGATCTGCAGAGTTTTAACTGAAAGGGAATAAATGGGAAGAAGGACCGCAAAGAGGAAGATGCAAAAGCAATCAAGAGAAAGCTTTCGGATACATCCATTGTGTGAACATACCATTGTCTTCCCAGGGTTAACACCAGCATCAGGATTTGAAAATCAGAAAAAAGTCCATTACCAAAATCCAGATTCTGAGTTGCAGATTTCTATGAGCAACTTTTAGCATTTGGATGAATGCCGCTCCTGCACCTCAGGTGTGATAATAGAAAATGTGACCCAGATTATATTAAACTTCAATAATATTGTAGGGCTCTTCAGCTGAAACTGTTGGCCCGCTAGATGACAAAGTCCGTATTAGGTTCATGTTAGGTCTAATTCAAAGTAACATTCAAACAAACAACACACACACACACACACACACACACGTAAGTTTTCTGACTGAGGTTTCAAAGCTTGGGATCTGCAATACTTTATGAGCCATAACTGTTCAGATTATTTGTATTTTGCTAATACACACTCTTTTTCCTTGGGTTTTAATATTTTTGCTTCTGAATTAAGTAGGTGTGTATTATCTGTTGCTAATCTTTATTAAATTCCATATAAAACCATTTCCTGTACTAAAATTATGCATGCCAATTTTTAAGCTAAAATAATACTAATACTCTTTCTTCATCACAGTTGGGATTTATTTCCTTTTTCTTTTTTTTGTACACCCAGTTCAGTTTTTAGTATCGGTCCTGTTTTTCTTGTAACTTGAGGGCGAGCACATCTTAGCTCCCACCCCACAAGTTGGGAAATAGCCATGTTTGTTTCCAAGCCAATTGAAACTGGCCTGCCTCATAAAGCCAAAACACCTCACTCAGTAGCATATCAGCAACTATAAGACTCACTTTTTCTCTCCTAAAAAGTAAGGGGAAATGTGTGTGCATCTTATGGAGCGAATGCAGGCTGCACAGCTATCCCAGAAGCCAGAACAGCAAGAGGGATTGCTGCTTTCACTGCGCAGCGATCCCTCTTGCTGTTCTGGCTTCTGTGATTCAGAATATTTTTTTCTTTTTTCCTCCTCCAAAAACTAGGTGCGTCTTGTGGTATGGTGTGTCTTATAGAGCGCAAAATATGGTATATTTCTCAGTGGCTACTAATAGCGACATTACCTTCACTCTGAATAGGCCTTTCCTTTTATCTCCTAATTTCATAGTTACTATCCCCAAAAAGGAAAGAAAAAAGATGTTCTTTATTTGCTAATACCGAAACAATTTTCAAAAAGGGCTCTCACTTTTGGTTCAGCCCCAACTGCCACTCAATCAGTTTCTCAAGGTAACACCTGGTGGTCCTTGGCTCAAATTAAACTCTGTGAGAAGGGAGTGGGAAGAATTGCTTTCAGCTGATTGTATTGTGCTTCTATTTAAAGGGGAAATGTGTGAAATGACTCTCCAGTCAGAAATGATTTGGAAAGTGAATAGTTATGAAATGTGACTTTTCATGAGAGGCTATGAAATTTTAACCCAGCTGCCACTCGCTCTTGGCCTATACTTGTCAGAACAAGTGCACACAATGGAAGTTGTTTACTTCTCAATATTGATGAATGCAGCCACTTCTGTGCAATTTTTATTCAGTGATTGCCTCCTTTCAGGCTCATCTGATTTATCTGTATCATTATTCACAGGTGGGTTGGTTGGATATTTAACCTAGATGCATTGAGTGGTAGCAAGAAGGAGACTTGACAGATGCTCACCCAACCTCTGATTATTATTCTTTTCCCCTAATGATGTGTCATACACCTGGTACTTTGAGGTATACTTCCACTGAAACTGGAGGCTCCACTGAACTATCAGGGCTAACAGCTGCTCACAGAACTGTCCTCTAGGAATTTGTCTAATCTACATATAAAGCATCTTTTGGCAGTGATTTCCATTAAGCAAATTAAAGGTAAAGGACCCCTGGCACTGTGGGTTAAACCACAGAGCCTAGGACTTGCCGATCAGAAGGTCAGCGGTTCGAATCCCCGCAACGGGGTGAGCTCCTGTTGCTCGGTCCCTGCTCCTGCCAACCTAGCAGTTCGAAAGCATGTCAAGGTGCAAGTAGATAAATAGTGTGATGGCCTGCGAATCCGATTCAGAGGCTGAACCGGAGGAATCCCAGCCTGCACAGGAGTCCCCGCCTCCAGGGCCGGATGAACTGGGGCAGGGCCTTGATTCTGAAGTGCCTGCACCTGTGCTGGATCCTCAGGAGCAGGCACCAAGTGAATCCACTCTGGCTCCAGAGGTGCTTGAGGACTCAGTGCCTACAGGTGAGTCTCCCCCTGGGTCCAGTAACCCTCCAGCCTCTCCTGAGCTGCAGAGGCTCAGGGCAGAGAGGCGGAGGGAACTAAGTTCTCTCAGGAGGAGTGCTCGCCTTAAGGCCAGGAGAGGTGGGTCTCCTGGGGGCCGGGACCGCCCCTGGCCTCAGAGAAGATAAAGGCCAGTCAGCCCGGTCCCAGGTTGCGGGAGCAACGTTGTTGTCGCTGTTCCTGCCCGGACCCAGACCTGACCCTCCAGTGTTCCTGTCCCTGCCCGGCTTCTGGCTTCGGACCTCGCCCCGCTCTTTGTGAACTGTTTCCAGGCTGGTGACCCAGGACCGGACTTTGACTACGCCAACAGTAACCTTCCCCCCGGGACCAGCACAAATAGGTACCATTCCGGCGGGAAGGTAAACGGTGTTTCTGTGCGCTGCTCTGGTTCACCAGAAGCGGCTCAGTCATGCTGGCCACATGACCCGAAAACTGTACGCCGGCTCCCTCGGCCAATAAAGCCAGATGAGCACCGGAACCCCAGAGTCGGTCACGACTGGACCTAACGGTCAAGGGTCCCTTGACCTTTATGGGGTTGTGGCACTCATATAGCTTTCAGGCTGAGGGAGCCAGCATTTGCCCACAGACAGTTTTCTGGGTCATGTGGCCAGCATGACTAAAGCAGTTTTGGCACAATGGGACACCGTGACGGAAACCAGAGCGCATGGAAACGCCATTTACCTTCCCTCTGCAGTGGTACCTATTTATCTATTTGCACTGGTGTGCTTTCAAACTGCTAGGTTGGCAGGAGCTGGGACAGAGCAATGGGAGCTCACCCCGTCGCAGGGATTCAAACCACCAACTTTCTGATCGGCAAGCCCAAGAGGCTCAGTGGTTTAGACCACAGCGCCACCCAGGTCCCTATTGAGCAATTGTATGAAAACATGCTTCCTTCCATTTGTCCTGAACCTATGGCTGCTCAGTTTTTAAAATGAGCCTGAAGTTTACTGATGATGAGAAATGTGTCTTTATTCACTTCCTCATAGGACATTACCTTGCAGCCCGCAAAGTAGTTAATTTCTTTCTCCCGTCTTCTTAATCACAGTTACGGAGTATGTCAGGACCTATGTAAGCCACAGTTAAAATTAACCAAGTTTGCCCATTAGTTGGGATTTGTAACCAAGTTTGATGCAACTTTACAAATACTGGCCAAGAGGAAACCTAGCAAGCCTTAGAGATATAATCAATCAATTTCCTTTATTCGACCGATAGTCAGAAATAAAACACAGAAATAAAACACAATACAGAATTATGAACTAAAACATCATGAACTAAAACATCATAGGGGTACATGAATAAGGTAGGGCCACAGCACTAAACCTCTCACAGATAACCCACATCAAGGCATTCAATTGTACGTTTCCAACGCTTGAGTGCCAGGAAAAGGAATTTAGCCACTGACAAAGTTGTTTTCCTAGAAGACTTATTTAGCAGATATGCTGTCTGCTTTCCTCTTTGTCGGGGACTAAGCTGGGGTAAGTATGGGGTTATAAGATACTGTCTTAAATCGTTGTAGAAGGGACAGCTCATTAAAATGTGCTCTGTGGATTCTACCTCATCCAACGCACAATGGCATAATCTCTGGTCATATGGGACTCCTCCATATCTTCCCTTCAGAACCGCCGAGTCAAGAACATTCAGCCTAGCCGCGGTAAATAGTCTGCGGTATTCCACGTAGTGGATATCCGCCAGGTAGCGAGCTGGAGCAGCTCGGTACATCTGCTCCCCCAGAAACAGCCCAGGTTTCACACGGGCTATGTCCTTCCTTTTAATCTTTGGGCGATCACCACCTTTGCGTGGCTATACATCATGGACTCTGTATAAAGGGAGGACAACCCGCACTTCTGCACTTCCTCCACTATCTCCCCTTCCCATGGAGATTTAAAGTTATCCCTCAGAATCAAGGGGGCCAAACCCACCGGTCTGAAGCAAAGCTTAAGCCAAAGCCATAACTTCGCTTTCAGGGCCACATACCTAAAGGCTTGGCAACCGGTTTCCAATCTCATGATCACACCTGCCACGGAGGGGGGGGATCCTGAGTATGGCCCTGAGGAATTGGGTTTGGATAGATTCCAATTTTTCAAAGTCCCTACGTGAGCCCAAGGCAATGCCCACCAGTAGAAGAGGGAGGACTTTCATTTTAAAGAGTCGCAAGGCAACTTTGACAGTTTGTGCCTGTTTCTTAGAGTACAGGATTCTAATCACCAAGGCTGCTTTTGATGCGTTCGAGGCTATGTATTCTCTGTGCGCCAAGAAGGACCTATTTGATCTAACAACCTGACCCAGGTATTTGAAGCAGCTGACCTGCTCTAAAGGAATACCATTAATTGACCATAAATTAGGTTTCGGTCGAGCGGCAAAGACCATTATTTTGGTCTTGGCATAATTTAGTTGGAGCTCATGTTGGGTCACATATTCATGAAGAGCTCGAAGCATCCTCCTTAATCCGATGGGGGACGTAGCTAATAGGGCAGCATCGTCCGCATACAGCAGGACATTCAAGGCTCGTCCTGCCAGTTTTGGTGGATGGAAATCAGAGATATAATAAGCTCCCTTATACTAAGGGATGGAATATAGAGATATAATAAGCTCCCTTATACTAAGTCAATTCATTGATCCGTATTGTTCAGTGTTCTCTAAACTGATTTTCAGCAGATCCCTGGGATTTCAGTTAGGTATCTCTCATATCTCCAGGAGCGGCTAATAGGGACTGATTTTTTGCATGCTAAGCATGTGATCTTTTGCATGCTAAGTATGGGTGCAACCTCAGAGACATGTCTCTCTGACTTATGTATCCTGCATGTGGCAGCAGGAGGCTGGATGCAACTGTATAATAAGAATCTCCAAAGATGCCCCAGTGAAACAGATTACATGGTGCCTAGGGAACAACTTGTGCCTTAATATCAGCAAGACAAAGGAGATGGTGTTGGACTTTCAGAGAAAGAGAGGAGAACTAGCCTCGCTGTACATCGGGGAGGGCTGTGTGGAGAGAGTCTCTTCCTTTAAATTCCTAGGAGTTTATCTCAGTGAAGACCTTACTTGGGAAATCAATACAACCCAGGTGGTTAAGAAAACCCAACAGAGACTCCATCTCCTCAGAATATTGCGAAAGAACGATGTCAATCAACATTTGATGATCTCCTTCTACCGGTCCACAACAGAAAGTGTCCTTTCTTACTGCATCACGGTGTGGTACGCTGGTTTGACATCAACTGATAGGAAGTGCCTACAGAGGGTGGTGAATACAGCACAAGATATTATGGGCTGTCCTGCGAATCCACTGGATGACATTGTGGAAAAACGTTGCCTTAGGAGACTGAGGAAAATTCTCAGGGTTGATTCACACCCTGGCCGGCACTTTCTTGATCTCCTGCCCTCAGGCAGAAGATATAGAAACATGATTAGTCGCACCCACAGGGTAAAGAACAGCTTCTATCCATGGGCTGTTAGGCTGCTGAATGAAAAGATAACAACAGGGCAACTGACTTTTGGGTTTGGTGGGTTTGCGTCAGTAAACGAGGGGAATTAAGACTAAGAGAGCTGAGTGGGGGGATGCTCGTGTAATCTCACTGTATAAAAGTTGTACAAGTGACAATAAAGTATTTCATATTTCATTCATATTTCATTATTGGTGTCATTGGGGGAAATAAGATCAGTTCAGAAAGGAGGCCAAAGTCCAGAATCTTTGAGAAGCATTGTAGCAGGGTGAAATGAAGGGTTGCTCGAAAACCCAAAGCAAGTGGCTTAAGATATTTATTAAAGCAAATTAAAGAAGAACAAAAACAAGACTGCTACCCAAGAGAGGCCACTTTTGTTGACTAAACCCTGCAATCCATAAACAAGCAGCTTGAAGGCTCAGGAGTGATCTGTGCAAGCTGTCCCCAGCGCAATGCATTTTTAAAAGAGCTATAGCAGAACAAAGACAGCTTTAAAACATGGATCCGTGTTTGCAATAGCGTTTCTGCCGAGACATAAGGAGCAGGGCCTCAGGAGACACGACACTACCTTGCCCTTCAGGAGAACTCTATAAGAAAATGTGGGTGGGGGAGAGAGTATTTTCTAGTATATATTTAATTACTGACTATTTTGAAAGCAATGCAGTAATATATGCAGATGCTCCTATGCCCTTATCTATCTTATTAACAAGACACATCTAGTTTCACACAATAGCTTGGAATGTCTGTTCCATGCTCCTTTCTTTTCATTTTATAGTGTGTATCTTTTCTAATACTGTTAATTAAACTGCCTTGAGTGTTTTACTGGAAAGTTGTGGTGGGATAAACATATTTAAATAGAAAACAGACTGAAAAACGCAGACACTGAGGAGGTAGGGTATGACCCATGAGCAAACATTGAGAGGGATTGAGTGTGTCTCTGGATCAACAATCATCCTCTCCCCTCTTCTCTTTCAAAATAACATACAGACATAGAAAGCTTCCTTGGAGTCAGACCAATGGTCTGTCTAGCTCTGTGCTGTCAACACTGGCTGCATGCAGACAGGACTTTATATCCTGTTTTTATGACATTTTCCTGATAATTCCACTTTATGTGATCTTTCACATGACATAAAAACCACTTCTGGATATTCGGTGGAAGTTTAGCATTCATTTCTGTGTTTAGTCCTGCTCTGAGCATGACGCCTTGCATGTGGGCGGTCCACAACGTAAAATTACAATATAAAAAACACAAAATGCATAATAATAATAAGAATAACAATAATTACCCCCCCCCCTTCCACAACTTGTTTAAAAAGGCATTGGATCTCAATCAGCCAAAGGCCTGGTTAAAGAGGAACACATTTACCTGGCTACTAAAGGTGTGTAAAGAAGGCACCAGCTGAAATTCCCTGGGGTATTATCATTTATTAAATATAATGACCTATACTTAGGCTATTACCTCAAACTAGGCTATTCCAGGAATTTGAATCCTGCATAGATTTTAGCACATGCTGGATCGAGGAATTAGAATATCTCAACATACAGCTGACACCTTTTATAAAAATATATACATTCCCACTTGTTCTCTTAATCTGACCTTGCTCCAGGAACCTCTGTCCATTGAGATATGGTGAACAACCAGCAGGTGCAGGGGTTTTTCAGTAGTGGCACAACACACACACACACACACACACACAAACACACGGCTTGGTTTTGTTATTTTAGAGCTGTTCCTTCATGACTGATGCTTGCTCGCTTGTTGCTGGATAATTTGTAATGTTATATTGAATTTGTTTTTTATGTATAGTGTTAGGCTTTATTATGTGAGCTACTTTGAGGTCACCTCATGAAAAAAGCAGGATGTAAGTTACTAAAATAGATACAATAAATAAAAATGTTGCCATCATCAGGTGATGAATATGGATGTGTAAACTAGCCCTGAGAAATTGCCTGTTTCAGTTCTTCGTGAGACCTCAAAGCAGATTTATCCTGCATTACAAAAGCCCATCTTACTTTTTCTTTCTAGCAGAAAAGAAAAGACGGTCTTGGAAAGAAAACAAGCAAGGATGATATTATGCAAGATGTGAGCTTTAAATTACATCTCAAAGCAATATGAAATAAATAAGTTTTAATTTATATATGGTCTGGAATGAATTATGTAATGGAGAAGTTGCTGAGGTTATATATATATATATAAATATATATCTTGATGGAATTTGAAAATGAACTCTCAGAGTAGAAAAAAATATATAGAATTGGGAGGCAAAGTTCACACATTAGAAAACCTAATGAGGAAATGCTAAGGATAATAGAATCTCAGCAGGCTAAGGTTGACAATGTGGTGAAATGGATGAGATGTAATAATTTCACTATAATTGGCATCTCAACAGACATGGAGAGGTCTTACATATAGGACTTTCATTTGCAAATTTAACATATCCTTTTGGGCACTGATGGATTCCAAAATTCATTAGTTATTGAAAGTGATTCTAGGCTAGGTCATGCATGAATACTGTGTGAACTCAATGAACAAATGAATGTAAAGATGCTAAAAGTTAAGCGGAAAAGTTAAGTTTTAAATCTTACTGGAGCGAAATTGCATATCATTTACTACCTGACATGAATGTTGGGCAGCAGGAAATGGGTTACATTCCCTTTCTGATGTTGCCTCAGATTTACTAGCGTATCAGATATTGTCATTCCTACAGTATCTTATTTACAACACACTCATACTGGAAAAACACTTGGTTTCCCCACATTGGAATCTGATTCCGATCATTTGGAGAGAGATTGGTGTAGGGTATAATGGCCTGGTTTTTAGGCATGATAAACCAATCTTTCAAGGAGACTGCATCATAAAGGCTTCACCTTTCCAATGAAATACATGCTTCTTTAAGCCAATAGAATTTTATAATGAAGGCTTGTGCAGACAGAAATTCTTAAGGCCTTAAAAAGGTAGTTCAAATAATGTGCTTGATTTGGGGCATCCAGAGTAGGGAAAGGAACAATAGTGGTACCATAGTGATGGGGAGCTGTTGATATACAGTCAAACCTATAGGATTGGACTGGACATTTAATCAACACAGTGGCTTCCAGAGAGAGAGAGAGAGGGGGGGGAGGGAGGGAGGGGAGTAGGCTCACCAATGAATTCTCCACAGCTTCCAGTCTACAGGTACTTCTAGAATCTTCTTATTTGGCGATCACTCATACCAAGTAAGATTGTCTTCCATAAACATGGTCTTAACAGTGAGTCTGTAAGTGACTGTAGAGGCCAGTTCTGGATCCACCTGTCCTTCCACAGTGGAGACATAGGTTTCCGGGAGGGAATTGATCACGGTGAGGGTTTGCCAAACATTCCTTCCTCTTGGCATGTTTTCCCTTTCCTGCTGAGTTTGAGTGTCTTCAAAACCCATGACACCTTTGGTAAAGGCTGTTCTCCGACTGGAGTGCTCACAGGCCAGTGTTTCCCAGTTTTCAGTGTTTATACTACATTTTTAAAGATTTGCCTTGAGAGAGTCTTTAAACCTCTTTTGTTGACCACCAGCATTACGCTTTCCATTTTTAAGTTTGGAATAGAATAGTTGCTTCTGGAATAGAACCAGGGGGCACCTCATTGCAGCAGGGTTTTGTCCCATTATTGAAGTCTTCATGACAAGAGACTTTGGCATGCATAAGATGTGTGTGTGTGTGTGTGTGTGTGTGTGTGTGTGTCCCTGTGATGTCCGTAACCCATGCAAGCCCTTAGTGCGCATGCCCTGAAATCTCTGAGGTGGAATGCTGAAGATGAAAACACAGCATGGATATTTAAAGGACTTCAAGTAAGGGAGAGGGAGATAAATTGCAACCTCCCTTGTTTCAGAAAGCTTGTTGACTGCACAGAGATACCTGTCCACTGTTTCTGTTTGTGTGTGTGCATTGAAGAAATCCGCTTCTAATTTTCTATTGTGTCTGTAAATCGCTTTGAGTCACTTCTATGAGTAAAGTGGCTAGAATAAATAAAATAATTGTAATAATTAATATTTCTCTTTCCTTCTTCCTCTCTTGTTTCCTTAGGTGTACTTTAGATTGGAAGGGTACAAACCTTCCCTACCTGTTCTCTGTAAGACGTTATGTACCTAGATTCCGGTTTATCGCAGCCACCATTATTATCAAAGTAAGGTCAGTTAAATAATGATGAAAGTAACTGATAAGTACTTCTTCAAAGCCTGTCTCTGCTAACAAAAGTGATGAATTTCTCTTTGGTACAGATGAAGCCAGATGGTCCAGTGCCTCGCTCTATTTCACTACCTCAGATTGAAAGCATTTACATTTCCTTTTTATGTGAAAATCTTTCTTATTTACTTAGAACTTCGTTGGTGGGCAGATGAACTGGATAGCCTGTGAGATCTTTCATTTCTAATTTCTGTGATTCTGTAATTGGGGTTAAATGCAAATTAAGTAAAATGGTGGGAAATTAATTACTTGATCTATTGCTTTATTGTATGAATAGGGTGATTACATGCATGACAGATAGAAAAGGAAAGATTCATTGAAGGTAATTGGGGAAATTCAGAGTCTAAGAAGGTAATTCTTTTCATTCTTTGGAAAGACTATATATCTTGCTGAAAATGTTTTATGTGGATTTTTAAAAAAGCCCACCAGCCTCTCTCAGAAGAAAGGAATTCTGAAGATTAATGATTCTCCAAATATATTAAATATATCAAAATTTTGCAAAGAGGACTAAGGAGGTTTTATGTTAAAAGTTTATTGGATAGTGGTTAACTTTTTTTGATGAAGTCTGACATGTGAGCATTAAAAGACTGTTTATTGCTGTTATGAGAATCTGTATTTTTATGTAATTCTTAGTATTATAATTGTATTCATATGACTGATATATATATTTATGTTTTATACATACTGTATATTATGTTATGTAGTAGTATTTCCATTGTATATTGTAAATTGCCTTGTGATCTTCTGGCAAAAGGCTGTAAATTTTGTAAGTAAATAAATGAATAAAAGACTCCTGATCAAAAAAAGGAGCTTCTACCTGCACAGGTCATCTTTTTGCTGTTTGTGAAGAACATTTACTCTGGTCTCATAGACAAGATGACTAGAATTTGACTTTGATTGCACCAATTAATCCATTCCAATATTCCTATGTAATTACATAGTTATGTTAAGTGTCACAATAAGGCCAGACATGGCCACACTCAAATACAGACCCAAGATAAATATTTCACAACCCAAGATCCAGGGTACTTCATCACTGGAGCAGACTTAGAGATGTATCCTGGCTGGAGAGGTGTGTTTACTACACTACACAGGCTCCCAGGCATGATCAGAATTAAAGCAACACAACTACCAACTCAATTTGAGTTGCACTTCTGCATTATTCACCTTTATTCAGGCTAAAGTGGTGCTACAAATGGCAGGAAATGGCTAAATGAATATCATTTAACCCTTTCCTGATTGTCAGTGACTAACAAATTCAATAACTAACTAACTAACATGAGACATATTTTTTTCCAGTGACTGCCAGGTTTTGTGCATGAATCACATTGTTCTCTTGATTCCTCTCTTCCCACACATGAAGGTAAAGGTAAAGGTAAAGGTACCCCTGCCCGTACGGGCCAGTCTTGACAGACTCTAGGGTTGTGCGCCCATCTCACTTAAGAGGCCAGGGGCCAGCGCTGTCCAGAGACACTTTCCGGGTCACGAGGCCAGCGTGTCAAAGCTGCATCTGGTGAGCCAGCGCAGCACACGGAAACGCCGTTTACCTTCCCGCCAGTAAGCGGTCCCTATTTATCTACTTGCACCCGGGGGTGCTTTCGAACTGCTAGGTTGGCAGGCGCTGGGACCGAACAACGGGAGCGCACCCCGCCACTGGGATTCGAACCGCCGACCTTTCGATCAGCAAGCCCTAGGCGCTGAGGCTTTTACCCACAGCGCCACCCGCATCCCCTCCCACACACTTTTTTCTTCCCACACATGAAGAAACATCTCCAAAGGAAGATTAGTGACTTTCCTCCTTCCCCTGCCGTCACCATGAATATGAGTTCCATCCATGCATCATAAAATGATACCCAGCACTTCCACTGCTATCTCAGTTGGCTATACTAGGATTACTCATTTTCTTGCAGTAGCGCACTAAGAGCATAACAATGGCTTGGTGTCTTGTTCTAGTCCTGGCATTACAGGTGCTTCACTAAAAGCTGGGAGGCTGACAAAAATAGAAGGCTCTGTATGAAGAGCCATTCCTATGCTTGCAGCTACATAGATGGGAAGGAATGGATTTTCAATAAATCCCCCCCAAAAGAAATCACTTCCTGCACAGTTACTATGTTCCTTAGTGTGTTAGATTTGTGATTTTGTGCATGCGTCTCTACCTATCTTCAGGAATTTTCCCCTCCCAGGTTGCCAGAAATATTGTGTCCCCCTCAAAAGCCTTGTAGAGAAAAGAAGAAAAAAAGAGCCTGTATCATTTTTCCGCTTCAAGAAGGTACCTTGGTTTCATTTTTACATATATATTGTTGCACACGACCCTAATCTCTGAGTAATGTGAGATTCCAGGGGTTCCAGACACTTACCCCTAGATTTTTCTCACATGTACTACTGACAAGCCAGGTGTCCACCATCTTATATTTGTGCAGCTAGTTCTTCCTGCCTAACTTTCACATTTGTCCCTATTGAAATTTATTTTGTTAGTCTGGGCCCAGTTCTCCAATCTGTTAAAGTCATCTTGAATCCTAATTCTATCTTCTGTGGCATTAGCTACCCTTCCCACTCTGGTCTCATCTGCAAATTTGACTAGCATCCCCTCAGTACCAAGTTGTTTATAAATACGCTGAATGGGGCATCCATTAGTTAATTTTTTTCAGGAAGATGAGGAACTATTAATGAACACTCTTTTGGTTTGGTGAGTCAACCAGCTGCAAATCCACCTAACAGCTTCTCTGCAAGAATATCATGGAGCACTCGGTCAAAAGCTTTACTGAAATTGAGATACACTGTGTCCACTGCATTCCCTTTATCCACCAGCAGGTACAGTGGTACCTCGGGTTAAGAACTTAATTCGTTACGGAGGTCCGTTCTTAACCTGAAACTGTTCTTAACCTGGAGCACCACTTTAGCTAACGGGGCCTCCTGCTGCCGCTGCGCCACCAGAGCACGATTTCTGTTCTCATCCTGAAACAAAGTTATTAACCCAGGGTACTATTTCTGGGTTAGCGGAGTCTGTAACCTGAAGCGTATGTAATTCGAGGTACCACTGTATATGGTATTTGAAGTATCTCATGACTACTACATCTCTCATTTTTGAGAGGCAGTATTCAAGTCAAACAGTTGTTTTCTCTGCCGTTATTTTTTATCTATATACTCTCAATTTGCCTTCCATTGTCCAAATTGTGGATGTTTTCACAAGTGTACACATCATTTACATATAATGCTATTCTTCCTCCCTACCTGTTTGGTCTTTTCCTTTTCAATAGGTTATACCCTTCATTTTCTATGTTCCATTCATGAGTCTCATCCCACCAGGTTTCCGTAATGCCTATATGTTTTTCAAAGAAATAACTGAATGGTAGATTATTCCACTTTCTTACTCTCTAAAACAAATACATTTCATCAGCCTCTCTGTTGCAATGTCAGGCAAATGGTGGATTGGTGTTCCTTTGCACCAATATTTCCTATTTCAGAAAATAGATTATTTTTTCCCAGATTGCTCAAGTCTAAAGAGCTCAGCAATCCGCAGATATCACATCTACAACAGATGCATGAGAATGGCATGGAAAATCTCATTCAGTGGGAACTTCAAATACATGTGCAAGCTAAGTGGGAAGTTATCTTAAGTGATTTCATGACATTTTCTTATGCTATTTGCTCCTGCTGTTTAGCAGCATTTTTGAAGCTAGTCTAACATTCGAACACTGAGTACAAAACCCGTAACCCCCTTCTCATTGGGGTTACAGATTCACTATTTCAAATTGCAAAAAATGAGGATGAGATGGGATTAAACTGTGCTCTGCAAATACACCAGAGATTTTATACAGTGTGATAGGGAAATAGGTGTTAGAGTACAAAGCGTGTTCTCCTTCAGGGAGAGCACGTGTTGCGGTGGGGTCTACTGAGCCACCCCCTTTGTTGCTGGGTAAGTTCTCCAAGATGGCCAGGGGGCATTGATTGGATTGCCGAGTTGCTGGGGGAAAAGTTATGTTGCAATTTTGGTGGGAGGGGTAAAAGGTTTAAATACTCTGCATGCAGCCTTGTGCTTTCTCTTTTGCTGCGTGCAACGGATCACCCGCCCACCCGCCCTAGAATAAAGAGTTGTTGCGTTGACCTTGCTATGCCTGTCATGGGGTCGTCTGCCTTTGAGCAGGGGCCTGGTAGGAATTTTTCCACCTGGCGAATTGGCTGGCTGGGTGGTTTTTGCCTACTGTGTAGCAAATCGTCACAACTTGTAAGGTTGTGGTTAGGCATTGGTCATAAATCTGGTGGAGGAGGGGTTAGGATAGGCTGGGCCTGCCCCTCCATGGTTGCTGTGGAAAGGGAATTCTGTTAAAGGAATCCTGGGGCTTGCCATCTTTTCATCCAATCCCTGGAATGGGACTAGGGCCGGCAAGCCTTCGGGGAGCAGGCGGGTGAGAGTTGAGGGTATGTGTCTCAGCTCCAATTCTTCCCCGACTTGCTTTCCCCCGCACTGTCTTTCGGTGGTGCCCGGAAGTCAGTTCTGTCCCCAGGCGGGGGGACAGATAGTCTTAACCAATGCCTAAACAACCACTCACAGTTTGTATTTTAATAAAGTTGTGGCCAAAATCATGCCAAAAATCTTAAACAAAAAATACATGTCCGTTGTGAGTTATTTTGGGGGGTGGATTGGGGACCTTGACACACAAGAGAAAATGGTTGCAAGTTGTCCCTTAAGATATTTAAACTGGAGATTAAGGGGAGGTGGGGATGGGTGCAAAGCAGAAAACTATGAGATTAATTACTGATATTCTGAAAGTGTCATTATGGTAACAATGAACCTTCGCTATTTTTGAACATGAATTGTATCAATGATATGGAGAGTTATAATCAACAATGTTTATCCAGTCCATGTGCTTTTCAATCACAATTAAATCAGTGTCTCCATGTCTTTTAATGGAACAAAATCTTCAATAATGCTTGGATCATGTGAATAAAATAACTATTCCAAGAATTTTTGCCCTTGCAAATATTGCATATCCTGTTATGCAGAAAAGTATCCTGGACACAATGCAACATTTGTGTGTGTGTGTGTGTGTGTGTGCGCATACACACACAGTGCTTTTTCTGGGGGTACGCAGGGGTATGTATATCCCTAAACATTTTGGGAATCTTTGTACTTTTGTCCATTTACTGTATTTATTTTTCCTGATTTGAACTATAAAATGGTGATTTTCTTGAGTCAGAATGAGAATACCCCTAAACATTTTTTTTAAAGAAAAAAGCACTCTGTGTGTGTGTGTGTGTAAATATCTGCAGAACATGTTAAGAAATGATATGAAATGTTTTACACATTGGTTCTCAGGCCACAAGGGACTTTGACAGGTGGGTGGCACAAACAACATGTCAATCATCTGGATTCATAAAGGCATCCAATGACAGCTTTATTTTGGGGGGTGGGGCGGAGGAATGCTCTTTTCAACTATCCCTCTACTATAATCTGTAGCTTCTCAAAAACATGCTTTCCTAAAGACTGCATTACTTATTTCAATCATGTCTGCATGTTTTCCATCAACATTTGGGTGTGCAATTGGGCAGGCTGGGTTGAAGAAAAACAAACAAGGCTATCATAAATATAGTGCCCTTGTTTATCATCTGTATCTGAGAAGAACTTTAGCAATGCTCTTCTTAAAAGATCACAGAAACAATTATTTTAATTGCTGCACTAGTTCCCAATCATAATTTAGTTAATGGCACTGAAGTCTGCCTCCATCTGCTGCTCCTGTTGTCACTTGTTATCTTTCCCTTTTGTTTGCCAGGATTCTAGTGAATATTCCTCCCCATGACTGATGTCATTATTTTGTTTTCTCATGTTTCTAGTGTGGTTGACTTGCCAGCTAGCACGGTAAAAAAAAAAAAAAGGAGAAGGGGGAAGAGAACTCTTTCAGCCTGCTTCTACTCACCTGACTTTTTATTTCAGTTAAAGGCAATATTGGTGTGAAGAGCAGCTCATATACTACCTTCTTCACATAGCACTAATACAGCAACTCGTCCATGGTCTAGATGTAGTGACTTTGCACTTGGATCCACCTGTTTGCATGGTGAGTTATTCTATACACCATGTGGAACAGTCCACACCAGTGCTGAATGCATGTGTTGTTGATATAGAAGCTATCCATGCAGGTGGGAGCATCCACCTGTCAAGTTGCTGTAGAAGTTAAGCATAATGCAAGAAGAAGAGGAAGAAGAGGAAGAGGAAGAGGAAGAGGAAGAAGAAGAAGAAGAAGAAGAGGAGGAGGAGGAGGAGGAGGAGTAGTTTGGATTTGATATCCCGCTTTGTCACTACCCTCAAAAGCTGCTCCTTTCCCTTCCTCCCCCAAAACAAACACTCTGTGAGGTGAGTGAGGCTGAGAGACTTCAGAGAGAAGTGTGACTAGCCCAAGGTCACCCAGCAGCTGCATGTGGAGGAGTGGAGATGCGAACCCAGTTCACCAGATTACGAGACTACCGCTCTTAACCACTACACCACACTGGCATGAGTGTGATATGGTGGTCCCAAAGAGCCTCACAAGTAGCTAGGCTCTTGCAAACCACCTTCATTGTTAAACCCTTCTGATCTAACCTTTTCCACACACTTCTCTACCCCCCAAAATGTACTTTGTCCATTCTCTGTGTTCCCCAATGTAGTTAATCCAAGCACCTTGGATCTCGAATGCCTTGGCTCCTAAACAAATCGTCTCCTGAATGATCGAAACCCGGAAGTGAGTGTTCCAGTTTTTGAACGTTCTTTTGGAAGCCGAATGTCAGACGGGGCTTTTGTGGCTTCCTATTGGCTGCAGGAGCTTCCTTCAGCCAATCAGAAGCCGCACTTTGGTTTCTGAATGTTTTGGAAGTCGAACGGACTTCCGGAACAGATTCCGTTCAACTTCCAAGGTATGACTGTATATTTTTTCAGGACTGTAAAGCAGCCCTAAAGCATCTTTTGATATAGTTATCTAAATCCCATCCAGGAGTAATAGACCCATCCAAAGAAGAAGCTGAAGAACCAGTTTTTCAACTTGTATTGTGCCATTGTTTTCATCGGCTCCTGCTTCTGACGTCTTCCTCAATTAAACATATGGGGTAATGTCACCCAGTCAGGGATAACAAAACCAGTGGGATGGTGCTGGAAGTTTACAATCAATTGGGTTTGATCTCATGATGATATCACTGAGGGCAATAGAAATGGAGGTAACAAAGGACCACTTAAGGCACTATATATGAATAATGGAACATGTTTGCAAACAAAACTGAAAAATCTCTGTGAGATATTATATAAGCAGTGCCAGAAGTATTCATAAATGCTAATTGTGCTTTTGGCTTAATTCCATGAATTTCAGCGAGAGTGGCTGAAATCTTGTTTGGGTTAATTGTGACTTTTTGGTACTGTCCTGCTATTCTTTAAATGTGTTTGACCAATTTAAAATTTGTTGACTTTTCCGATCAACATGGCTGGTTGAAAGGACGTTTGTTGTCTTGGAAAACCTGTACACACACACACAAACACACACACACACACTGCACAAAGCATGTGCTACCCAGATCCTGGGTGGCTCCATGCATTCCCAGGACAAAGTTCAACATATAATTAAGAACTTTTCTCAGAAATCGATCGAAGTGGCTTCCTAGCTAAGTAAATCTGCCAAAGTCAAAAGCTGATTTGTTATCCTACCCTCCCTGCACTCCACTGAGCAAATTGGTTAAAAAACGGTACAAATTGTTAAAAGAAGAGCGGCTGTTGAAATAACAGGAGCTTAAGAACTTGGAGCATCTGTTCTGACTGATAACAGCAGCAGCAGTCTTGGTGGCAGCCTAAACCCTGAATTACACAAACCCCAAATTCTGATTCTGATGGAGAACAAATAGTCATTTAAATGTACTTGGAAGGGGGAAAGGTATCTCAGTTTGGTGTGTGTTTCTCTCTGCCTCCTGGGTGAGATGCTTGTGGATCATTCTGAAATACAGGGATGCCTGTAGTGAAAGGATCAACTGGTTCAATGTCTGATGTTTGGAATCCGACAGATATCACTTGACATGTATGAACAATATAATATTCCCCTCACTGCAAATGCAGGATCCACAAAGAGACAACAAGCTTGTGCAGACATTCCTCAAGCTCTCTCTGAACTGAATTAAGACTTTGGGAGTTGGCCATGGGATCAAAGGAACATAAGGGGAACTCTGCCAGAAATAGACCAAAGGTCCATTTATTCCAGCAAATTGTTTCTAATAGTGTTTCTAATCTGATAACCCTGGGGAATGCACAAGGCAAGGAGGGTTAGAAGAACAACTATCATTACATAATCACATAACTTAAAAGGCCCTCAAGCCAGCCCCAATCAATGTAAGAAGCTTGCAGTTACAGAATCCTTGATAGGTGGCCATCTAACCTCTGCTATAAAAATCATTATTGTATATCCTGAAAACCTGCACAAGGCTACAGCAGCAATAGCCAACATGGTGATCAAGGGAACCACAACTCCCACCAGTCCCAGCCAGGATTATCAATGGCTAGTGATTATTGCAGTTGTAGTCTAACGACATCTGGAAAGCACTTCTTCTTTGTCACAAAAATGAGACTTTCACTGGCAGGACCACTTGATGCCTCAGTATAGTTTAGCACACCTTGATGTAAAGCTGTCTGCAAACGATCTCTCGAAATTCTCCTCTCTAATCGTGGGCAGAGAAATCAGGAGCTGGGCATTTTACAAAATTTGGAGAAGGAGAAATTCTGCACCGA
Organism: Podarcis gaigeae; assembly: GCF_964106915.1. Classification (NCBI taxonomy): domain Eukaryota; kingdom Metazoa; phylum Chordata; class Lepidosauria; order Squamata; family Lacertidae; genus Podarcis; species Podarcis gaigeae. The sequence continues at coordinate 16,738,111 of NC_139685.1, read as the reverse complement.
TTTCTGAGGGTGGGGCTCACCATTAGGAGTGGCAATAGTTGTTGTTGTTGATGTTGTTGTTTAGTCGTTTAGTCATGTCTGACTCTTTGTGACCTCATGGACCAGAGCACGCCAGGCACTTCTGTCTTCCACTGCCTCCCGCAGTTTGGACAAACTCATTCTGGTAGCTTCGTGAACACTGTCCAACCATCTCGTCCTCTGTCGTCCCCTTCTCCTTGTGCCCTCCATCTTTCCCAACATCAGGGTCTTTTCTAGGGAGTCTTCTCTTCTCATGAGGTGCCCAAAGTATTGGAGCCTCAACTTCAGGATCTGTCCTTCCAGTGAGCACTCAGGGCTGATTTCCTTCAGAATGGAGAGGTTTGATCTTCTTGCAGTCCATGGGACTCTCAAGAGTCTCCTCCAACACCATAATTCAAAAGTATCAATTCTTCGGCAATCAGCCTTCTTTATGGTCCAGCTTTCACTTCCATACATCACTACTGGGAAAACCATGGCTTTTACTATACGGACCTTATAGTAATATATTAGTAGTACAACTTATTTCTCCCAATGCTGCCATTGCTAGGGACAACAGCGCCGACTTATAAAAAATATTGGGGGGCCCATACTGGGGTCCTGCCCCGGGAAGTTTTATAAGATCCGCTCCCGGCCCGTTGCTGCTGCTGCCGCCCGCCTCGTGGCCCCCTCGCCAGCTGAGGGAGGGAGAGAGACCGAGAAGGAGAGAGATGCGTGGTGGGCAAGGCAAGTGCCCGCCGCGCCTCGCCTCCCACCGCCCCTCGTGCCGGCCGCCCCCTCCCCTCCCTTCCCCGCGCTCGCGCGCTCGCTCGCCCTCCTCACCCCAGCTCTTGGCCGTTTGCCCCAGGAACTCGCCGCTGTTGGGGTTGTAGATGAACCTCTGCCACTTGGCCATAGACTGGCTGAAGGGCTTCTCCTCCTCCTTGGCCATAGCGCGCGAGAGAGAGAGAGAGAGAGAGAGAGAGAGAGAGAGAGGCTGGAAAGAGAGAGGGAGCTCGGCGGTTCGCGGGCGGCGGTTTTTCCCCTGCCGAAACAACAGCGGCTCCTCAGAACCGCTAAGTAACTCTCCCTCAGGCGCCCGGCGGGAGAGCAGAAGAGAGGAAAAGGAAAGAGGGGCTGGGCCAGTCGCACGCACCGAGCAAAACTACTCGCGCCGCCTCTTTTACTACCGTAATAATTATTTGTTTTAACTCATTACTGAATGTATTTTAAAAGGTAACTATCATCAAACAAGGAAAATAAAAAATACCAACATAATTTTGTGATTTTACAAAGCATAATATAACTACCGTATTTTTCGCTCTATAACACGCACATGACCATAACACGCACATCGTTTTTAGAGGAGGAAAACAAGGGAAAAAAACATTCTGAATGAAACAGTGGATGTATCATTTTTGTGCTTCATGCTGTGGCCACAGACATGTGATCTGATGGTGAATTTGGGGTGACCCAATGCAAAAATCCTGAGGATCCATGTGGATCCATGTTTTGTAACCACGTTTTTGCACCATTGCAGCCCCAGGCAACAGTGGGTGCGTGATTTTGGGGGGGCAGGCTGTAGCCATGGACATGCTATGTGCTCTGATGGTGAATTTGGGCTGACCCAATGCAAAGATCCTGAGGATCCATGTGGATCCATGTTTTGTAACCACGTTTTTGCACCATTGCAGCCCCAGGGAACAGTGGGTGCGTGATTTTGGGGGGGCAGGCTGTAGCCATGGACATGCTATGTGCTCTGATGGTGAATTTGGGCTGACCCAATGCAAAGATCCTGAGGATCCATGTGGATCCATGTTTTGTAACCACGTTTTTGCACCACTGCAGCCCCAGGCAACAGTGGGTGCGTGATTTTTGGGGGGCAGGCTGTAGCCATGGACATGCTATGTGCTCTGATGGTGAATTTGGGCTGACCCAATGCAAAGATCCTGAGGATCCATGTGGATCCATGTTTTGTAACCACGTTTTTGCACCATTGCAGCCCCAGGGAACAGTGGGTGCGTGATTTGGGGGGGGGGGCAGGCTGTAGCCATGGACATGCTATGTGCTCTGATGGTGAATTTGGGCTGACCCAATGCAAAGATTCTGAGGATCCATGTGGATCCATGCTTTTTAACCACATTCTTGCACCATTGCAGCCCCAGGCAACAGTGGGTGCGTGATTTTTGGGGGGCAGGCTGTAGCCATGGACATGCTATGTGCTCTGATGGTGAATTTGGGCTGACCCAATGCAAAGATCCTGAGGATCCATGTGGATCCATGTTTTGTAACCACGTTTTTGCACCACTGCAGCCCCAGGCAACAGTGGGTGCGTGATTTTGGGGGGGCAGGCTGTAGCCATGGACATGCTATGTGCTCTGATGGTGAATTTGGGCTGACCCAATGCAAAGATTCTGAGGATCCATGTGGACCCATGCTTTTTAACCACATTTTTGCACCATTGCAGCCCCAGGCAACAGTGGGTGCGTGATTTTTGGGGGGCAGGCTGTAGCCATGGACATGCTATGTGATCTGATGGTGAATTTGGGCTGGCCCAATGCAAAGATCCTGAGGATCCATGTGGATCCATGCTTTTTAACCACATTTTAAGTGGGGAGGGAAGGAAAAACACAGAAGGGACACGGAGCAGGAGAGGGGTGTGCAGAGAAGCAGCTGGCTAAGAATGCAGGAGAGGGGTATAACAGGAGGAGGGAGGAAAGGAAGGCAAAAGTTTTCCCTCACCTACCCACCCAAGTCAGCCAGCTCGCGCGCTCTCTCTCGCTCTCTCTCTCTCCCTCCTGCACGGAGCACAGAGACACACTCTGCTTTCCCTCTGCCTGGAGGGGAGGGGCTTTCCCTGCTCTTTGTTCCGTTTGAGCAAACACAGCAAGGAAACAGAGCAGGGTGGGCAGTAAGACCCTGAGGCAGAATGCCGGAAAAATACGGTAATAATTTTCTTAAATTATTGGGGGGGCGGAGCCCCCCCAAACGAATTTTTGAAGGGGCTCGGGCCCCCTCAGGCCCCATGGAGTCGGCGCCTATTCAACAGCAGCAACTGTCAGCAGCCTGGCTGCCATTCTGCATCCTCTATAATGTCCTAGATGTAACATTGTTTCAAGGCATTGGGGGGGGGGATAGGTGGAGAATATTCAGAGAAAATTCTGTAACATGGCCCTCTTTTTTTCTAAGCTGTGGGGCAGGGGGAGAAGTCTCAGAAGCATTCTCAGAAAAATGTTTCCCAATAAATCCCTGCTTCTCTCTGTTTATATACCCATCATAGTGAAAACTCGCATTTGACATTGTTTTATACAGCAAATAGGGTAACGGGTATGTGTGCTAACTATTTGGGTTGTGTTAGTTTCTTTTTAAAAAAGTATAAGTTTTGTGTTGAAGGGAAAGTTCATTAATAAGATAGCAGGAAACTGAAATCCCATATGAAATCACATGGGGAGAGGGCCATAGCAGGCCCCCCATTCCTGAATACAATGTCATGTTTTCAGATTAAATTCAAGTCATTGTTAAATACATTTCATTTCATTGGGGTCTCCCCTCCCCACAAAGCATCTGACATGGGATGCATCTAACTTTCAGTACCACATGAATAAACAGTATTTAACAAACACCAAATGATTAAAAAAGGCCATACTTAGAGTGAGAAAATTGCTTCTTACACACCATATTAACATATATTACGTCCATTGTCTGTGGAGATCATCTATGGAAAGCCCTATTACCACCTTAGGTGTTATGAATGGTGCTTTTAAAAGCTGGTGTTCTATATTCCAGGTTAAAATGTGTCAACATCATTCACATTTAGTTTAATTTTTACATGCACTGCTTCAGGAAGAATTTGCATCATATGTCCTTATTAAAAAATGACTTGCACTGATGGAAAGTGCTGGCACTGACCTCTGATAATAAGAGGATTCGAGTAATTGTGCCAAGTGCTCTGGATTTGTAACTTAACTAATGCATTTGGGGACTTTCTAATATTAGCATGGACGGTGACAGTTCTAAAGACATGCAGTCCTCCCTAATTTGAAATGACTAAGTAGTGTAGCAACCAATGCTAAGGTTGCAGGAGCAAGACTACAGGAAATATAAATGTTAAAAGGCATAACTGAGTGCACTAAGCAAACTGCAGGTGGGAGTATTTTGTCACAACTGATATGCTAGGCAGTGGGCAATGCTCAGAGAAAATGTCCTTCAAACACTACATTATGATTGCACATTAATTTAGCACTAGTTTGCAAAGTGCTCCGTAATTTGTATTGCGTGCATCCTCAAAACATCTCCACGAGTTAAGTCTCTGCTATTCTCCATGTATAGATAAGGGACTGAGGTTGAGCAACAGCGGTCTGCCAACTGCAATGCGAAAGAGAGGTCAGAAGCTCTGAGCTGCAAGACTTGGTGTTGCTCTTTTTATTTTTATTTTTATTTTAATGGTTTTCACATATTACATTACAATACAGATGTACCAAAGCCATGGTGTTGCTCTTTTTAATGGGCAGAGGCCAGTTTGTGCAGTAGACAGCTGTAAGATGGGCAGGAAATCAGTCTTTTTTGTGGGGAATCCACACAGTTGCTTCTCAAACCTGAGACAAGGCTTCAGCTGTCCATTTTCTGCCTCTTGTACAACATCTCAGATATTGGCCTAGTTTTCACTATGCCTGGCCTGTACAAATTCATCCTGCAGATGTGAATTCCCAGGACGTTTCCAAGTACAATTCAAAGTGTTGGTGCTGAGCTTTAAAGCCCTAAATGCCTTGGTCCAGTATACCTGAAGGAGTGTCTACACCTCCATCATTCAATGAGGTTCAGCTCTGAGGGCCTTCTGGCAGTTCCCTCACTGTGAGAAGTGAGGTTACAGGGAACCAGGCAGAGGGGCTTCTCAGTGGTGGCGCCCACCCTGTGGTGCCCACCCTCTCATCAGATGTCAAAGAAATAAACAACCATCGGACTTTTAGAAGACATCTGTAGGCAGCCCTGTTTAGGGAAGCTTTTAATATTTGATGAATCATTGTATTTTAATATTCTGCTGGAAGCCACCCAGAGTGTCTGGAGAAACCCAACCACATGGACGGGGTATTAATGATGATAATAATAATAATAATAATAATAATAATAATAATAATAATAATAAATCACTGAACACTTCTATAAACGACCACAAAGTCCCTGAACATTAGGAAACTTCCTGTCAGGGAGATGCACCACTCTGGTGCTTTTTTTTTTTCTTTAAAAAAATGTTAAGGGGCACTCTCATTTTCCTACTCATATTGAAATACTGCCCCTCAATGAGGTCACACTTAGATTCACAAAATGTTTAGGGGTATGTGTACCCCTGCGTCCCCCCCCAGAAAAAAAAGCACTGCACTACTCTATCTACCTTTCCTTGCTAGATTTATCTATATCTGTATTTAGGGATATTGACTTGTTAATGGATTCTGAGGGCAGATTGATCAAGGAAGGCCAGTACCAGGTCTTTGGAGGCCCTAGCAACAGTATCTTCTGACACTCCATAGCAAACTTAACAGGCAGCAGGGCTGTGCAGCAAGAAGAGGCAATGGGAATGGATGGCAGCCATGAAAGGGAGTGGTGGTGTCAGCTACCTAGTATTCCTCTCCATTTCACCTGTTACCTGGTGCTCAGAGGAGATCCCCTAGGTTGGGCCTGATGTAGCATCACAGTGCTACATCAAAGTGCTACATCACAGGTGTCGTGGAGAGGCATTGTAGGGAATGAGGCTGCAAAAATGGAAGGGGTGCTGGCATCTCTTAAGGTCCCTTAGGTCCAGCATTTGTCCAAGCATGCTACCTATTGATGTTTGGTCTGCCAGGATAAAGACATAGACATCCTTATCTGAAACCAACAATGCTGTTTTAGATACACCAATCCCCACCCAATATCACTCTCCAGCTATCAAAAATTGGTGTGGCGGTTGGCACTGTGGTCTAAACCACTGAGCCTAGGGCTTGCCTATTGGAAGGTCGGCGGTTCGAATCCCCGCAATAGGGTGAGCTCCCATTGCTTAGTCCCAGCTCCTGCCAACCCAGCAGTTCGAAAGCAGGTCAAAGTGCAAGTAGATAAATAGGTATCGCTCCGGTGGGAAGGTAAACGGCATTTCCGTGCACTGCTCTGGTTCACCAGAAGTGGCTTAGCCATGCTGGTCACATGACCTGGAAGCTGTATGCCAGTTCCCTCAGCCAATAAAGCAAGATGAGTGCCCCAACCCCAGAGTCGGCCACGACTGGACCTAACGGTCAGGGGTCCCTTTACCTTTAACAAATTGTCACTGTGGACCTAGTCTTTCCAGTCACCTCATCTAAGCTCATGGGAATCACATCCATCAGAAAGGACTAGCTCACTTGAAAACTAGAACATGGCTGTTTTGCCATGATAGTGGCAGATCCCGTTTAAACTCATTGTGCTATTCCATTGGTGTACAATTGTGTCATCTATCAGTTATAAGCACCAAGTTTCTCTTGCTTTGGCACAAGGTGGAATCATAGAATCATAGAATCATAGAGTTGGAAGAGACCACAAGGGCCATCGAGTCCAACCCCCTGCCAAGCAGGAAACACCATCAGAGCACTCCTGACATATGGTTGTCAAGCCTCTGCTTAAAGACCTCCAAAGAAGGAGACTCCACCACACTCCTTGGCAGCAAATTCCACTGTCAAACAGCTCTTACTGTCAGGAAGTTCTTTCTAATGTTTAGGTGGAATCTTCTTTCTTGTAGTTTGGAACCATTGCTCCGTGTCCGCTTCTCTGGAGCAGCAGAAAACAACCTTTCTCCCTCCTCTATGTGACATCCTTTTATATATTTGAACATGGCTATCATATCACCCCTTAACCTCCTCTTCTCCAGGCTAAACATGCCCAGCTCCCTTAGCCGTTCGTCATAAGGCATCGTTTCCAGGCCTTTGACCATTTTGATTGCCCTCCTCTGGACACGTTCCAGTTTGTCAGTGTCCTTCTTGAACTGTGGTGCCCAGAACTGGACACAGTACTCCAGGTGAGGTCTGACCAGAGCAGAATACAGTGGCACTATTACTTCCCTTGATCTAGATGCTATACTCCTATTGATGCAGCCCAGAATTGCATTGGCTTTTTTAGCTGCCGCGTCACATTGTTGGCTCATGTCAAGTTTGTGGTCAACCAAGACTCCTAGATCCTTTTCACATGTACTGCTCTCAAGCCAGGTGTCACCCATCTTGTATTTGTGCCTCTCATTTTTTTTGCCCAAGTGCAATACTTTACATTTCTCCCTGTTAAAATTCATCTTGTTTGTTTTGGCACAGTTCTCTAATCTGTCAAGGTGGAAACAACATCTGAACTGAGGTGAAGTGTTGGCCTGCTTGGATGAACCAACACCAGAAAGGGGGGGGGGGGAATTTGACGCAGTTTTGACGCAGATCACACAAAATTGACTGGTTTTACATAGTGTACAACTTGTGGTGTTTCCTCAGCTATTGTAGTTTCCATTTTGCATTATGCCTGGATGAGTCAAACAATTACATCTGAGGACAAATGAAATAAAAACACACAAAACAAATTCTATTTTAAAAGAAGGGCTAACACATTAATGTATGCTTTCTAAATGTTTCCATGCCCACAACCCTTTCAAAGGCAAGATAATTCAACGTTTAAAGGGGAAATGGGAGGAGGAAACAGAGCATAACTATATTACAACCTTTTTCATTTAAAATGTTTTTTTGTGTGCATTGCATTGCATTTTTATTTTCTTTTTTAACAGACCGGGTTACCATGGATATATTTGCTGGTATGTCTGTAGGCTGAATATTGTGTGCCTGAGTGTCAACAGGACGTAACAAACAACACAGCAGTCTGCTCAGCAGGCCTGCTCCATTTCATGCATCATTCAAAATGTGCTGCTGAGGTTCCAAAACTGTCCATAACTTTCTCCTGCAATTAGAACTGGTTGCATTTTAATGGGATTCCACCCTCCCTCAAGCATTAGACTCGTGTTACCCTGAAAGCTCAACTTCCAAGTGTGTTAATAAGACAACTGAATCACAAAGTTTGGATCCAGTGCTGTATGCTGAGACTAAAGACATCATTTTATAACATTTAGCCACATGTTTGGATTTTTAGTTAGTGTCACTCAGCATAACTTCTGCGGGAAGCCTGCTTCAGATACCATGGTGGTCAACCACAGAACCTGATAGTTTTATGTATTAATTCTCTCCCTCCGCCTCTTATTCTTCCTCCAAATAATTCAGGAAAGCATTTGTAGCCCTCTTACCTTTTATCAGGAAACAACAACTCTGTAGATAAGCTGAGACAGTGATTGGCCCAAGGTCACTCATTATGCTTTGTGGTTAATTGCAAATTTTGGCCAGGTCTCTCCAATCAAAGCTCAACACATTAACCATTAAACCACACTGCCCTGGGTTTCCATATTTGGCGGCATCATTTGCCTGGCTTGTGAGTCACAATTTCCCACCACTCAGTGTATCCCAACCCATCATGGGAGCCTATAAAGCCTATACCAGATGGCCACACCAACCTCAGAATGAACTTTCTTGCTCCAGGATGCTTTTCTGTCTGCCTTTCTGCTTTCTGTATGCATTAGGTACACGCTTCTGGTAAAATGTGTGGTACAATTGTTTGGTAAGAAGTTAACTCTGTAAAGGATGTCTACATTTATATTAGAAAATGTATGTTTTCCTGAATTATTTCCATTCTCAAAATAATTCTGGTTGATTTTCTAGTATGTGTGATATACCCTTGAGAAGTTTTGTTTGTTCTATTGTAATTTGATTAGTTACCCTCAAAACCCTACAAAACAAAAACAGGTATCTTTAGTCAAACAGGAAACTCCAAATTTCTCATGGAAATCATTTCAGTAAAATCGCCACCTAAAGGAGGATGGAACCCCCTGAAATATTTGACTACTTTTAATAGCCTTTTGGTTTCCACTTGAAACTCCTCAAGTGTCTTCTCTCAGCAAGATCCTCCAAATTTATGTCATTTTTCAAACTAGACAGGAGAGCAAGAGAACTGTGTGTTAGAACTCAGCTATCACCAATTCTTTAGCCAGAAACTATTTCTCCTCAGATGTTTCTCCTGGTGATGTTCTCAGACTGGAAGTGCACCTCCTTAAATGTGGTAAATTTACAGCAAACTCATTTGACTCACAGGGTATTTTCTGCCGTGGGACCAGTGCCAGATTTATGTATAAGCTAAAAAATCTGTAGCTTAGGGCCCCACTCTCTTAGGGTTCCCCCCAAAATTTAAAGTTCAACAATTACTTTGATAAAATACATATTTTGTTATGTGCAAATGGCTTTAGATACCTGTTAGGTGCATAAATTACCATATACCATATTTTCAACACAAAAAAACGATGACAATTTGTTGTTGACAAAGGACAGCTGGACATATAAAGGGCCCCATTACCTCCAGTAGTTTAGGGCCTCATTAAACCTTAATCCAGCCCTACGTGGGACCTTCATTATAAAATCCCCTCCCTGGAGAAAATCCAGCCAAGCAACTCTCTACTTTTAAGTGCATCGTGCTATGATCATGCTTCTTCAGAAAAGAAAAGAAAAATCAAGAAGGCCTTTTATTTTTAGTTTTTAAATCTGTTTATGCTGAATGACTTCTATAAATTCTTCTAGTTGTGTTATTTCTATTCTATGCAGTTTATTTTTCTTGATGTATATATTTTAGGAATGCTGGAGCAATTTGATATTTGTGATTTCTGATATCAGTTGACCCGATCCTTGCCTCCAGATGGAAAGTGAATTTGGGAGAATAAAAGCAGGCCAACTGGACAGCCTTATCATGAATGATGGGGCTATAAATGGCTGTTAGCCATGATGGCTGTGCGATGACAGGTGAATAGCCTCACCATGGAGGATAAGGCTATCAGTTCTACTAGCCATGTTGCTGTGTTCTCTGTCAGAGGTACTATGCCTCTGAATACCATTACTCTCATGCCCTGCATAAGGTCTTCCCTCAAGCACTTGGTTGGCCAATCTGAGAACAGGGTGATGAACCAGGTTGTTGTTGTTGTTGTTTTGCATAATCCTGCAAGGCTCTTCTTCTGTACCTATACAATTGCCTAGGGAGACAATTACTTTTTAAATTAATTAAAATTGCAGAAGAGTTGAGTGGGGCTCTTAACAAGGTCTCTGTTGTTGCTTTGCTAGATTTTACAAGCTGTGCTTCAGTTTTTACATGACGCTCAGAAAAGAACATCGCTGAAAGACTCTCCTCGCATTTTACTTACAGATTCAGGGTTGCTTCTTTTTAAAAACAACAACTTCCAACTGCTGCCAGTAATTACAGTGATGAAGTTGCGTGCATACTGTTGTTTGTGTTGGAAGGAAAGTGGGGAATCATCCCATTATTTTGAAATCTCTACTGTTAACTCAAAAGATGCCACTCTGTATATTGCAAATGTCAAGTCTGATGTAAAGCAGCCTGGAGCAGCCTTCCTGCCTCGATGCTACTTAGATAAGCAATAACACCAAGGGCATGGGGTTGGGAAGAAAAAGAAATCCCTGCTGTGTGCCTACAGGCACTATAGGATTATGAATTTTAACACAGCAGATGCGACAGAGTTGGGTGACTCCTTTTAATTATGTGCATTACTGGAGCACAACAGGATAGACACTGGAGCATAAAGCTTATACTTCAAGGATTCTCTCAATGCAGGGAGACTTTGCAGAATCAATGTACAGTAGTGATAAGGTGAGCATCCTGATGCTATTATAAAATTATGGCATGGCCAAATTTGGAATGCTGTGTACAATTCTGGTGGCCCCATTTAAAAAGAATATCACAGAGCTGGTAAAGAAACATGATGAAAGGATTGGATCATCCTTATCTTTATTGGTAATGGGGAGGGGAGGTAAAGAACTTGGGGCTTTTAAATTTAGAAGAAAGATTGCTAAGGGGAGTAGGGCATGACATAATAAATAACATGGAGAAAGTTGTTAAAAGTTTCATTTTGTTCCCCTCTAGAACTTGGGATCATGCAGTAGAATTGGTTGGCAGTTCTGGACAAAGATCAATTAAGCACTTACTTCATGATGTGCATAATTAGTGCATGAAACTAACTGTTGCAAAGGGGCGTCTCCATCCCAATTGTTCAGCTGGACACTGAGATCTAACTCTGAGGGCCTTCTGGCAGTTCCCTCACTGTGAGAAGTGAGGTTACAGGAACCAGGGAGAGGGCCTTCTCAGTAGCGGCACCCACTCTGTGGAACACCCTCCCATCAGATGTCAAGGAGATAATCTTTAGAAGACATCTGGAGGCAGCCCTGTATAGGGAGGTTTTGAATGTTTAATATTTTATTATATTTTTGTACATGCTGGAAACCAGAGTGGCTGGGCCACCCTAGTCAGATGGGCAGAGTACAAATAAGAAAATTACTACTGGTAGTAGTAGTAGTTGGCCATTAGTTTATTATGACCTTCAAGAAAGTATTGTGCTAGGGAGCACTTCTGTTCAGAGATGTCTCTATATCTCTAATGGGAGGGACAGCTCCACCAGTACTGGTAGCTGTCCATAGTTCTGATTTCCCTGATCTCACAACCTGGCCTGTCCATATGGGACTTAGTTTGACTCCTGCCACTTTCACTGTCAGCTGAATACCCCAGTGAGCAGAACACTTCATGTTTACTTCTCCCTACCCTCATTTTGCTTCCTAGATACTTTTTCCATTCCTAACGTGGAAGTGGTGAGACGTGCAAACACCATTGTGTGGAATTTCCTCCTCCTTGTGAATGTTCTGCATGTGCTTGGAGTATGGACAATGAATAGCCAATGGGAAACTTGGAGAATCTGGAGTTACTCAGCTGTGGCCTGGAGCAAGAATGGACATTTGTTGTTGTTTAGTCATTTAGTTGTGTCCGACTCTCCATAACCCCATGGACCAGAGCATGCCAGGCATTCCTGTCTTCCACTGCCTCCTGCAGTTTGGTCAGACTCATGCTGGTAGCTTTGATAACACTATCCAACCATCTCGTCCTCTGTTGTCCCCTTCTGCTTGTGCCTTCCATCTTTCCCAACATTAGGGTCTTTTCCAGGGAGTTTTCTCTTCTCATGAGGTGGCCAAAGTATTGGAGCCTCAGCTTCACGATCTGTCCTTCCAGTGAGCACTCAGGGCTGATTTCCTTAAGAATGGATCATTTTGATCTTCTTGCAGTCCATGGGACTCTCAAGAGTCTCCTCCAGCACCATAATTCACAAGCATCAATTCTTTGGCGATCAGCCTTCTTTATGGTCCAGCTTTCACTTCCGTACATCACTACTGGGAATACCATAGCTTTTAGTGTACGGACCTTTGTTAGCAAGGTGATGTCTCTACTTTTTAAGATGCTGTCTAGGCTCAGTAGAAATGTGGTACAACACATCAGAATTAGCTTGAGGCGTTCAACAAAGTATGTAATGAATGTCATTATTTAGGCCACTGGTTTTCAAACAGGCAACTTCGGAAGTCCACAGAAATTCAGCAGTGTCCTTGTGTGATGACAAGGAAATCTAATTAAAACAACTTGTATACAATATCAATTTCCTTCTACAACACAGAACCACAGGGATGAATTGGAGGTGTTTTTAGGAAGAGATTTTTTTGCAGGGTGACAATGAAGTCTGCTTAGTATCTCAGCTGACCTGAGTATGCCCCTTAAACTATTGTCTGGGATCCTCTGCAGTCCACAAGCAGAGATGCGGGGATACATTAGTAGGCAAGGCAACGTGAGCAGGATTTACTCAGAGCAGGAAATTTGGAAACCACTGATATAGGTAATCTCTGTTTCTTTATTTGGACATTTTACTAAATGTAAAGATTATTGAGAGAGATCTCATGAAAGAGAAACCCATTAAAGTAAAATCCTTCTTCTTAAGAATGCTATGACTTTCACCATAGTGCAAGTTAATCATTTGCTGAGCAAAAATCAATAGACCTCTTTCTTTGTTGTTTTTTGTTCTTATTCCTGTATCATTATTAATGGCTTCTTGTCCACATACAGTGTGGAGCTGAATTTTCAATAAAATAAAATAAAGAATCCAGCTAAGATTTCCTATGTTTTAGCTATTTTCTTTTTAATTCTGTAGTAATGAATCCTGCTGGCCTCGCTGACTGGCTGGAGAGTAAATACGTAGGAGACAGAGAACACATTTTATCCACTAAAGCAACCATTCCTAAAACTGGACTTTCGTTCCTTTACACTTAAGAAGATTATGAAATTAGACATTCATTCCCTGAAACCAGACTTAATGAATTAGTTAATCCCTCTTTCAATGACCACTGTGCTTTCCTCTAGCTTGTTCTCAAGTATGTAATCACATGCCAGCCCTCCTATAAGCCACTGTTAGGAAAGGGAGTCTTTGAATGTATGTGGGATGCCTATGTTGGGTTGATATATATTTTCTGTCACAGCCTCATAAAATTAGGGAGGGAAATTGAAAAAGGCATAACATATATGAAAATACAAAGTGTGAAGGGCAACTGTCCATTTAATCGAGCTTTCTATCAGAAGTAGCCAAGCATGTGGCTTTGAGATGTTCTCAGGCAGGTTGATTTTCTTTGTCTCTTTGAACCCAGCATTTGAATCCTATGTTCATGCAGTTTCCATTTAGCTTACATGGCTAATAGTAAAGGTAAAGGGAGCCCTGACCACTAGGTCCAGTTGTGACCGACTCTGGGGTTGCAACGCTCATCTGGCTTTACTGGCTGAGGGAGCTGGCGTACAGCTTCTGGGTCATGCGGCCAGCATGACTAAGCTGCTTCTGGCGAACCAGAGCAGTGCACGGAAATGCAGTTTACCTTCCTGCCGGAGCGGTACCTATTGATCTACTTGCACTTTGAAGTGCTTTCAAACTGCTAGGTTGGCAGGAGCAGGGACCAAGCAACAGGAGCTCACCCCATCGCAGGGATTCGAACCGCCGACCTTCTGATCTGCAAGTCCTTGATAAATCTGTGAGAGGGGTAAGCTATTGTCCTCCTGACATTGCTGAAGTCCAACTCCCATTGGTCCATGTCAGTATGTTCAATGGTCATGGCTGCTGTAGTTCAACAAAATTGGAAGGGCTTCCCCATCCATACTCTATGATTTTGTCTAGTTCTTTTTTTTAAAAAAAAAAGCTCATTGTAAATCACATTATTACTACTATTACTAAAATTAAATGTATTAGCAGCCCTTCACCAGCAGGTCCCAGGGTGGGTTACAACCATTGAAACTTCAGAAACAAAACAGTTTGCAACCACATGAATAAGGCGAGCCCTGAAAACACGCATCTCAGGCATCAAAGATGGGTGAGGGGATTTATTGGCAGCTCCAGTCCTCCGAGCTGATAAGGCTTCCTCCGAGCCCTCCCAGCAGAGCATCAAAACAACACAACGGAAGGATGAAATAGGTATGAGCTACATGCTACGCTTTATTACTATGCTATGCAGAGAGCAAAGAAATATACATCTTCTCTCTATGAGAGCAGAGAGCAACTGAACAAAGGAACAAAGGAAACAGGAAACCAGTAACGTCACATCCTGTCTCCCTTTCCTGTGAGACTCCAACAGTATCTGGACTCTGGAATGTAAACACAGTCCTGTGACTGTAAGCAGCTGCACAGTGAGAAACAGAAACTAGCAGGATTTTCCAAGCAAATCAGTTGGAGGCAACCACTATGAGTATGAGCTCTGCTTGCAAAGGTTGCATCTACCCATTTCTCAGGGATTGCTCCCTTCCCTCTTAGTCCCTCTCACCACAACACACCCAACCCTCAGCAAATCATTTTTATAAGCTCTGGTATTGTACTCCTTGGATCAAACACACACCACAACTCATATCTTACGTAGTGCTGCATTTATTATATAAATTACACCTTTCCTCCCCAAGAACCACAGAATTATTGGGCTGAATTGAAATGTATCATGTAATTAAACATGCCCACATCACATAGGATAGCAATTATTCTTTTACCTGGCAGCTCTTATCTATGCACATCTTACATTATTTTGACGTTATTACGGTGTCTCTTAATTTATATCCTCATCTTACACATTAGGGATTTTATTTCTGGTTCCACAATTGTTTCATCATTTCAAACAGTACGATATGCCCCATATTATTGCCCTATCTAAGTTCAAGTTTAAATGTATGAAGGCACCATATACGTTCAGATCACATGCATAAGCTGATAACTCTGTTTTCATATACTACCATGTCCCTTGTTGGTAAACTGTTTTCTCTACTGTTCTCATTCTGATTCTGAAGATAGGCAGGATTTCCGTCCTGTTCTCTAAAGAATGAGAAAGAGCCCTTTGTACTCAGAAAATCCTGTGCTGGCAATGCAAATCTCATGTCTATATGCAAGACTGGGGATTGCAATCTACATATTTTGTTGGCCAGCTAACCCAAACACATTGGCTTAAAGGTGATTTAAGAAGAAGATATTCAAACAGCCACAGTAGCTCCAACAGATAAGCAGATTCAGTAGATAGCATAGTGCATTTTTACCAGTTACTCTTTTATATGATCCAATACGTCATCGTTCGAAGTAATAAACTGCTGGGATGAAGCCATGCAGATGATTTGACATAATTCATTGTGAAATTTCCAAGAAAATATGTACAGAAAGCAGGCACAGTGACATGACAGAAACAAGCAACATCCCTGAATTGGATTTCAGTGTGTGCCTGGGAGGCGAGGGAGGAACCTGGATCTTATTTATTTATAATAGCTTTAGAAGTGTAAGCCAGATAGGTGGTCTGGGAGGTCTGTAGTGTCACGAGAGCAGTCTCTGCTACCAGAGTAGGAGCCCTGTGGCGGCAGGAATGAGTGATGGCTTCATGCAAACGCCACTGCCCTGTGGCTAGCTCTGTCATGAGTCTGTGCGCTCCAAGTCTTAGAAATGCAGTGTGGAGTTCACAGGGTCATCACTGAGCTGGCAGCAGTTCAGCAGCTTCTGCATGACATGGCAGCCCATGTCTGTAGCCTTCAGATAGCTCCAGAGGCTGTGTAGTTCCTGCAAAACATTGGGAGGGGGTTTTGTTGTTCTTGGCTGGTGCACATGGTGGAGAGAACTCAGGTTTGCATCCTATGTGTTTGATCTAAACAAAGCCTCCAGAACAGCCACACGAGAAATATGTAAAATAACTAAGCAAGTATTAGACATCACCCCAGAATTGGCCCTGCTAAACATCTTCCAAGACAACAATGCCCATTTACACCACAAATAACTCATAACCCACCTACTTTCAGTAGCTAGAAACACCATAACCATACACTGATGAGACCTGTCAGGAGTAAGCATGGACCAATGGTACCAAATAGTATGGGAAACAGCCCTTCTAGAAAAATTAACCAATAAACTGAAACTGACACGGGGACAAACAGAAGAAGACACCATTACCCTGGTATGGCTCCGCTTTATCACATACACAGCCCAACAAGACAATGACAATAATCCACCAACAGCATACAAATCAATATGGCTAACCTGATCCAAAACACCCACCCATCCCACTCACACACGAAAACAAAGATCACCACAGCCAATCACAAACAAACAACCACACCCTAAGCCAACCCCAACCTCTCTCACCACCAAAGGAACACAAGTGAACAGCACAAGCAACGCTGACACCAAACCCTACATACATTGAGCATAATAGAAACATCGCCACCCGACCCCCCACCCATTTTTCCTCCCTCCACCCCTTTTTTTTCCCCTCCCCCTAATGTCTCAACAAATGAAATGGATTTTTAAAAATGTTACATGGAAAAAATCCAAGAGACATTACACTTACTTCTGTAAAACAAGAAAATCTTTAATAAAAATAATTTTTTAAAAAACGCAAAGCCCCCACAAAATGCTCCAGAGACAGAGAAATACTTCTCCACTTCCCTTGGTTTCAGAAAACAGGGGAAACAATTTTCAAAGGAGTAACCACGCTAGTTTGCTACAGCAAAACCAGCACAGAATCCAATCCTGTTTCACTTTAAGAATCAAGAAACGTATGGTAGCACAAGCTTTCATTTCGAAACCCTATGCCAGCCTTCCCCAACTGATACTCTCCATATGTTTGGGACTTTCACCAGCCCTAACCATGGACAATGCTACCTGGGGCTGATGGGAGTTGTAGTGCAAAACAACTGGAGGACTAGCCTATGCCATAATACATAACTTAGTCTTTAAGGTGCTACAATATAATTGTTTTAAGAAATAATGGAAAAATCGAAAGGATATGTTTCTCCCCCACCAAGCATTCTATCTCTGATCCTTCAGCCATGAAGCTGAACTTTATCATCACAGGTAAGGTAGGGCAGGAATAGTGATGTAAACAAAATCCAGGGACAACCTATCACAGCAAGAAATTAACCTGAGAAACTTCACTAGTACTGAATTTTATTTTATTTTTATTCAAACCTTCTTCCATTTTATCTTAATAACAACCTTGTGGTGAATATCAGACTATGAAAAAGAGTGGCTGGCCAAAGATCACCCAGTATATGTCATGGCTGACTGAGGATTTGAGCCTGGCTTGGTTCTCATTCAACACTGAGACACTGTTTTTCTCCCGAGGAAAGTCAATTTCCCCCCCTCAACTGTTTTGCCTAAGAAGAATCCACTTTCTCACATTAACTTTGAATTTTGCTTTTTGCGATATGTTCTTTACAAGCTTTTATGTTTTTATAGTTCTTTTAAAATTGTTGTATTGTAAGTCACATTGAGTCACTTTGTAAGGAAAGCAAATAACAGATATAATGAATAGTAAATAAGTAATAATAGTAACAAATATAAGCTATCTATTCATCACAA
Organism: Podarcis gaigeae; assembly: GCF_964106915.1. Classification (NCBI taxonomy): domain Eukaryota; kingdom Metazoa; phylum Chordata; class Lepidosauria; order Squamata; family Lacertidae; genus Podarcis; species Podarcis gaigeae. Next base: position 16,720,314 of record NC_139685.1, on the reverse strand, counting down.
CACTAGAAACTGCAAGGCTTCTGCCAGTGAAGATAGCAGCTATACTTGGTTAATGGCTCAAACGAAATGAAAGGAAAGCCTTTGGAATTGTCTCTTTTATTTATTTTATTGTGAAACTTTAAGCATGCAATTTCATTTATGGCACAATGTAGTAGTAGTAGTGAGGAAAGGAGGATTGTGTGGAAATATATTGCCTTCCTTTAAATAGACTTGAACTTGTCAAATTAGCAGCTCATCCAGGATGTTGGTTTGAGCCAATTTCAGTCTTTATTCAGCTGGATTTGCAGAAACAGAACTGAGTGATGACATCAGTGGAGCCTTGCCATTTGAGTTTGCGTATAACAAATGTGACTTATTTTTTTGTTCACCTCACACAACAAAACCGTGTCCCTAATTCACAGCGAACATTAACAGAAGTGGCTAAAAGAGGTTTGGGGTGTTATTAACGAGGCCAATGCAGATGCAAATCCACAAGGGGCAGTTTTCTACATGTTTGCAATGTTATGCAAATGTTAGAGAAGATGTACTCCACATAATACAAGGAGTGGCAAATTGACCATTGTTTTGATGCATAGGGTGTGTGGACAGAAGGCTTGTACTGCTACAGGTACCTGAGCAAGCTCTATGCACAAGAATGTCTTGAATCCCCTCTCTGTAGGTAGGATCTTTGGCCCCATCTACACTGTACATTCAAAGGAGCACAATACCCATGGCTTCCCACAAAGAATTCTGGGAACTGTAGTTTGTTAATGCCTCCTAAGATTTGTTAGACCCCCTCCTTCCCCTGCAGAGCTACAATATACAGAGTGGTATATTGATGGTGATTGAAGAGCAAAAAAATATGTATGAGTGTCCTCTATCCACCTTTATTATTTTTGGGAGAGAAACAGCTACCATGAAAACAACTCATGGGGAAATCCATGCGTACACAAGTCCTATTAGGCTCTTTCACTTGATAAATGATGTGTTTTATTAAACAATGGTGTATATGACAATCCAGCTCTTGAGATCCCTGTACAATGCAGCTCTTCGGCTTTCTTCCTCAAGATCTTGCTCCCAGCCCACTGTCTTTTATTTGTCAAGAGCCATAAATTTGGAATCCAGGCTTTGAGGAAGAAGATTATGTCATTTCTTTCTACTGTTTGCATGAGAAGCAAAGAGAGCAGAATTGCAATTTGGCAGCGATTCAGAAGTTTTTGATGTGAAGTGGGTGGATGGGGGAGAAAACAAATGGGAGAACTGACAAGTTTGACAATCCAATGGGGAAACAATTGAAGGAATTTGAACTGGCATCTAACGCAATTTTAAAGTAAAGTCCTGTTGTTTATCAAGCATATGTAGGCTAGCAGCAATTGTGGAAAAAGAGACAATTTTAATATATTAATCACTGTAAACATTTGGCATCCCAATGAGCTTATGCAAATGTGTGTGCACTGGCTCCATTCTGAAAGTTGAATTATGAATCATATGCTATTAGTAAGTATTAATGCTGCCCGTGGCCTGCTGTTGCCAAAAAATAAGAACAAAAATTTCCTAAAACCAAATTCAGTGCTAATTTGATTCCTTGAGGGAAAGGAAATATGTTCAATAAGGCTGACAAAATTTCTGTCAACTGCTTATGTTCAAAGACGGGCAAGTGCTTTCGGCAACAGGCAGACACAGAAGGAACTGAAGATTCAGAGTCAAGAATCAGGCAGGCTGAAGGCAGCATGGTGAGAGCAGCCCAGGTTTGGCTGGATAAAGGCCAGTAGCCTGGTAACACAGAGGGAAAGCCTGGCTGGATTTTTCAGTGAATCAGCAGAACTTTTGGTTCATGCACTTTTTTTTTTCAGGATAGCTGCAACCTAAAATTCACCTAAAACAACATTCAAAACATGAAAGTTCCTGTAGAGGCAGAACACCAAAGCAATTGTAGAAAGCCAAGCAAAAATATTCAAGGAAAGCATCACATTCATTCATTCATTATAAAATAACAAGCAGAATAATTAAGAATGAGTCAAGGAAGGTATTCTGATGCATATGCTCAGTTGAACACCCTATAGAAGAAAAGATGTTCCCAAGTAGGGATAGGTTCACATGTCACTTTCAGATTATCTACATTTCTCATCCCCCCCCCTCTTAATTTATGTTCTCCTCATATTCCACATCTGTTTACAATTTTTTATATCTATAAAAAAGTCCACATGAAAATTCATGTGCATTTTAGTGAAATTTCTTCCAAATGTTTGTTTGCAATTTTGCGTAATATAATGCATGTCTTCATGTTATTTCCCCTAACATAATGCATGTTCATGCACATGTTACCCTGGTATATGCATTTTTTCTACAGGTGGCGTACCTGGAGAACTGCACTGAAAAAGTCGCAGGAGTGTGAATATCAAGGAATGGCTGTGTTTCAGTTCATGTATTGTTTCATAAAGTGGCGATTAGGTGAGCTCACCTTTAAAAGTGAACTGAATTTGGGTTGCCTCTCTTCCTCTTTCTCTCTCACATATGTCCAAGCCTTTCAGACATATGAGTTATAGCTGTTTTCTGAGGAAAACCCTCAAGAGACTCTATGAACAGTTCAATTCATTGGCTATTTGAGGGTTGCACTTGATGACCTCCAAAGTTTCTTCCAATGTTATGATTTTTGTTTCTAACTAGATGAGATGGTGGATCATTGACTGGATTTCCATTTCCGTTCCAAAATTACATTTTGGTAAACAGCTGCCACAGGGCCCTCAGAAGTGATCGTGACTTGTGCTTAGACTACAGCATTGTGGGAAAATGATAGACCTTTTCCTCCAGTGCCATTTCCCCCCAGTGAAAATCATCTCCCTGTAATAGTTATTTGCTCACATTGTATATATGTTTTACCTAATGGAGCAAATAGCAATGAGTGTTTCATCACAAAACCAGTGTAGTGTGAAGAGTTAAACTTCTCTTTTCCCATACTACAAATATGTTCTGAATCAATCCCTACACCTCTGTGGCTGCTTAAAAATAAAAATTTAAATGAGATGAGATGAGAAAACAGCCACAGATCTTATTGTCTGGTCCAGTTTGAGCCTGATTCCAACAGGGCCATTGTGTTAAAGAGTGTAAAAGGGACAATTAATAATATAAACGAATGACCTATATGGACCAAGATGAAAGCAGGTGGTTTCTTGAAATATTTTTGTATGGGAGAACTGAACTCTTGTCAATGTAATGGGATAGCATTTTTCCTGAATGCTTCCATTCAGTTCCTGACAATGTTGCAGTTTTAATCCCAACATTAAGTCATCCCTGAGCATTTCTGCCACAGGGGACGAGTTTGATCTTTGACACTGGCTTAATTTTAGAGCTTTGATTCACATTTTCAACATGCATAGAATGAAAAAAGGCATTCTACATTCAAAATGTAGCACACAATCAGGCAAAGAGATGTAAGACATAAATATTAAAACTTTTTTCTTTCCTCATTTGACGTTTTAGCATGAAAAGAAGGAAGGAAGAATATGTAGAAGTAAGGAAGGAAGAATACATGCATTGCAATGGAGCATATACTACTTCAGACCCTCCGAGTGTCCCTATTTTCCAGGGACAGTTCCGGATTTCTGATTTGATCGCAGAATGTCCTGCTTTTTCTTAGGACATCTTAGGACATTTTCATCAGAGAAATGTTGACGGGTATGGTAGGATGTCCCTATTTTCATAGGAGAAATGTTGGAAAGTATAGAGTTATGTGATCTCCAAGTCAAGCAGATAAGTAACTATACAACCTTTAGAAGACATCTGAAGGCAGCCCTGTATAGGGAAGTTTTCTTAAATGTTTAATGTTGTCTTACATTTGTATGCTGGAAGCCTCCCAGCGTGGCTGGGGCAACCCAGTCAGATGTGTGGGGTATTATTATTGAATAGGATGTCCCTATTTTCATCAGAAAAATGTTGGAGTGTATGTTATAAATGTTGGCTTTAATTGACAGGAGGGTATTGCCACTCAAAGCTAATTTCAGATCACAGTGCACATCAGGTCTCAGGTCTTGAGTTGTATCAGAGAGATGTCAGGCAGGAATTTAGCTACTACGCCACCACCTATCTCTGACCAAAGGAACAGGTAAGAGGATCTCCCAGCAAATCACCCTTTGCTGCCTCCCTTTCCTATGATGGTGGGCTCACCTGTCTGTTTTCCCAACCATGAATCTTACCTGCCTGGAAAATCAATCTAGTAGGCAACTTTTCAGTGCCAGCTACTGCCATCAAATATGTGACTATGGAACCCAGTATACAAATATAATCACTTGTGGTCCTTTCTGTGGAGCTTGGGCCCTGGCAGTTGCCCAAGGATGCTGGGTGCTGCCTCCCACCATTCAAAGCATAAACTGAAAGTAGACCAGTCACACCAGTCAGGGAATTCTCCTTGCACCATTAGGACAGAGTGCTTCAGATGATAGACCTTGTCCCTTATATAGGTGGCCAGCAGACTTGCTGATCTGAGTAACTGGTTGTATACAGACCTTTGCTTCATCCTCAGTAATGGATTTTGACACTGTGTTGCCAAAATGGGGCGTATTGTACTGTTTAGATATGACTCTCAGGTTAAACGATGGAGCTGTAAACCAATGAGCAGTTACACAACTGCATCTTTGGGCTTTTATTGTTTTGGTTTTTCGTTTAGTGGTAAATGGATACACAAGCAAATGCAATGATGATTTGCATATGCAATGAACATTTGCATCTGCATGGAGATCCAAACCACCAGAGATATTGGAAGCCAGTTTGTGGGAAGGTGGTAAAGGTATGGCCATAGAAATAAAGGGAGAGGTTGCACACATCTTGAGAAGTGAGACTTTTATTTCAGGCTCCAGAAAAGATGCCTATAAGTCTGGTACAGAGAAATGCTTGTGCTGGCTGCCTAAGGCATTTCCTGGGGATTAATGAATTAATAGCCATTTGGGAGCAATAGTTGCTTGAGGCAATACGCCTCATTATTTCCTCAAGAAATATGCTGGGCCCTTATAGGATTTGGGACTCTCTCTCTTTTCTTATTTAGCCACAAACTAAACTCTTTTACATTTTCCCCAGAGGCGGAAGCTTGAATTTTTCCAGACTGCCCTAAGCACATCCATTTTGAATAGGTGGCGTGCCTATATTGGGTCGTCATATAATATTTCTGGTTGGCAATTTTAATTGGTAATGCTTCCCTCTGTCCACCCCCAAACTTGAAATTAAATGATATTGATGCTGAGGAGTGTTGCAACAGGGTTTTTCTCTAAATAGGGGCTGTGGAATGGAATATTACTGTCTGAGGAAAGCAACACGAGCTAGAAAATATGTTCCAGGGGGAAGTCCTGCAATGATTGCTTCTTGCCATATAAATTGGAAGAACCACTGCGACATTGTGTCACATTTTAGTGGTGGCGGCAGCAAGGGCTGATCTTCAACATGAGATGCTCTTGGATAAATTTGAATTTATATTTAAAATATTTAACAGAAATAAGGACATTCATTTTGGCTATTTTTAATACCTGTAGCAGTGGGATATGTATGGTTAGCATGCATGCCTAGGGATGGGCAAATCAATTTATTTTGAGTCTGTGTTGCAATCATGCTCCACGTAAACCTGAGATTTATTTGGCTTGCTGTTGTGTTTCAAAAAGATTCACATGAACGTTTGCAATTAAATAGCAACTTAAATATGATTTTAAAACATATTTTCTCCTGAACATATCCATTCCTAAATATATATAAGGGGACACAGGTGGCGCTGTGGGTTAAACCACAGAGGCTAGGACCTGCCGATCAGAAGGTCAGCAGTTTGAATCCCTGCAATGGGGTGAGCTCCCGTTGCTCGGTCCCTGCTCCTGCCAACCTAGCAGTTTGAAAGCACGTCAAAGTGCAAGTAGATAAATAGGTACCACTCCGTCGGGAAGGTAAATGGTGTTTCTGTGCGCTGCTCTGGTTCGCCAGAAGCATCTTAGTCATGCTGGCCACATGACCCGGAAGCTGTATGCTGCCTCCCTCGGCCAATAAAGCGAGATGAGCGCCGCAACCCCAGAGTCAGCCACGGCTGGACCTAATGGTCAGGGGTCCCTTTACCCTTTACCCTTTAAATATATATATGTTTCTCAACACATTATTTTACCTTTATATTTTATCTCAAAATATACATTTGATACATAATTCTCAAGAACCATGTCTTGGGCTGTTAGGTCAGGAGCATCCCTGACCATGAGATTTCATGGGCCAAACCTGAGATCTAGGGGTGGGTCCCAGTGATGTCACAGCACATGTGTCCTGGCCATTAACACCTCAAAAGGAACAACAGAGGACCATGTAATCTATGCTTGTTGTGAACTGCTCTTGTGGGCATCCAGTATTAATAATGCAATTGCCAGTCAGTACTACATGTGTTTAATTTCCTTCTGATCTCACTATCTACATGTCCCACTCGCCAACACTTATGCCATGAAACAATCAGTCATTCTTTAAGGTGCCACAAAACATAGTTGCTTGTCCAAAAACAAAACATTAACATCAAAATACAAGATCACCTGTGCAGATCTACCTGTCTGACATATAAGGCAATCTCACAGAAATGGGGAGTAGAGCCACTAGCACAAAACAGATTAACTTTCCCAGCCTCTGACAGAGACTCATACTGTCTCTCTCTTTCTCACACACAGAGAAAGATCAAGATCTGGAATGTGATGCGATGGCAATTGTAGACCACCAAAGTAAAAAATTGCAATGATCCTCATTTCACACCCAGAACAGATCTTTCCAAGCCTTTGCTTTACACAATTTATTCCCATTTCAGGTGTTGCAGTGGGGGAGGGGATTCTGTTGAGTTAGCAGAGGCCCCTATGTGAATCAATATAGCTCTGTCTTCAATCCATATTTCAGACTGAAAAAGTTTTTTCTTAAACACCCATCCTTTCATAACTCTACTATTTTCCATATCCAAAGAAATTACTTATATCCATTCCTAGGCTTCCCAATTGGATTATTTCAGGGGGCGGCAAATGGGGAGGGGTGGGGGAGACTGCCCTGGAAGCAGAAGGGGAAAACCCTGGAATGTGGTTGGGAACTTCCCAATCCAGTGTTTCGTTTTCTTCTGCCTCTCTGGCAGTCCACAACCCCACCTGCAATACTCCATCTGGTCTCCACTCAACTTCTTCCTTCAGTCCAGACTCTGCGGTCCCCATTCATGTCTCCTAGAACTCCAGTCTCCAAAGGCCACCCAGGAGCTGCTCCTCATGGGCTCTTCTCACTTTTGCTACCCTACACCTCATGCCAGATGTACATGTGCACTCATAACCCTCTCCTATCTTGAGCCCACCCCAGGTCTTTTTCTGTGATGAACTAAAAGGAGAAAAAATTCTTAAAGGCTGTGTCCTATAGGGAGAAGTCTACCCAGAAAAAAAAGGAAACTGATCGAAGGGAGGGGAATGTTCCAGGGTGCTGGCCAGGGTGCTGAAGTGGTCCCGCCCTGGACTTTCAGGTCAAGCAAGTTCAGAGAATGAATGAACGTTATGTGCAAAGGGAAGTACCATATGAAGAGACTGCTAATCCTAAAGCCATTCCAATGAGGGCCAGTTTGTCTACCTCTCTTGGGTGATGCTTCCAGGCTTGCAACTTCCTCCAACAGGGCTCTGAGATGACCAAACAAGGAAATGCCTGGGATTCATTCATTAGTTTAGAGCTCAGGCAAAAAGGCATTTGTGTTAGAATTCCTGCTCCATGATTACAGTCATGGGAGTGTTGTCTTTCACATGACGGTATATGTTTTGACTCCACAGAGTGGGAAGTGACAGAGACAGCATGTTTGTGTTACCGTGTTCCGGTGGGACTATTGTTCTTTCTTCTTTCTCTTTGCTGTCTAATGCTAGAGAGAGAGGGAGCCATGTTGCAGTGCTCTGTTTGTGTTTATATGTAAATAACGTAGATTAGCCCAAATGCTGAGTTCCTGAGGCTTGTCACACAAGCTGTGAAGGCTCTGCAGATCCCTAAGTGTGCCAATGTCTGTTGGCATCGGTTGCTGTGATGTTCAGGCTGAAGAAAGCTTTTGAAGCTCCTGAACGATTGGCCAGTGGGCGAGAACATGCCAGTCGGGCATGTGTCTCTGGCAGGGTCCTACTTGAGTGTAGGACAAGCTCCTAACACACTCTGGGGCCGGGACTATTTCCTTGGCTCCTTTAACCAAGATGAGCATAAGCAAAGTGGTACTTCATTTGCCTTCCTTGCCTGAGCCCTTGCTTTGCACATATCTTGGATAGAATGGAGTTTTCTGGAGTCACAGCTGGGAGGATACAATAACAGCAAGGCAGAACTCCTCAGTCACACTTGTAACCAGCATTAACCCTCATAAAACTGAGTTCACACTGGCATAGTGGAAGCCTTCCTTCCATGTTGTCCACAGCTTCTTATGTTACCCAGCAAGAAGATCCAGAACTGCTGAGTCTCTCATGCAGTTTAAAGCACAGTCTCGTATGTGTTCAGTAAAATTATTCAGTTTTCTATTAGCTTTGCAAGCTGGTCCAAAAATATTAATAGCTGAACCACTATTACCTATATTAGCCTAAATGAAAACAGAGACAAGATTTAGTAAAGCTCATTCACATATGCAATGCTTAGTCATCTCAAGAGTGATTATTTTATATTAAGAACAATTGAATTAAAATATATCAATACAGAAATAAACCCAAGAATCAATCAATCAATCAGTTTATCCACCTAGCAACATGTATTGGGTGCAGTCTATTCTCAGATACTTTCAATTTCAAATTTTTTGGGGGGAAAGTGATGTAGAAAAAAGGAGATGTCTAAAATTAATGCACTTGAAGTGCTGGGACCTCATCACTTATTCCATGTTGGAGGTCACAATATGGATTCGGGCATTCATGAAGCCTGCTATGATCCCGGAGTAGATTACTTGACTTAACCTTTCCGGAAGGGTTATTAAAAGAGCTGGTGAAGAGCAGCGCAAAGTCATAAACATTTACAATATTTCACCCTGGCCTGTGACCTGGTGGGCACTCTTGCTAGGTTGTTAAATGCAGAGCACTACACTTATATTCAAATGCTTCTAACAGCAAAACTTCAGCACAAATCCCCTTTGCCCTTTTGCTCACAAACTGATTTAGCACAATATTATGCCAGGGATTACATTATCAGATCTTCCAATGTGTACATATTTGTACACCACTCAGAGGTATTAGATAGATAATGCCTAACATTATGATTATTCAAGAACATAATGGTTGATATGCTTTTTCACACTACATTTGACAAAGAGACCTTGGCCCCTAGGAGTTTCCTCCTATATATATATGTATCTATCTATTTAATCACATACACACATATATGTGCAGAAGTGTTCCTGACATTTTTTGGGGTGGAGTAGGAAGCCTTTTGTTGATTATTTTTGTCACTTTTTGTAAAAAAAGGTTTGCTGACACTTGTTCTCTCAGCTGACATTGCTTGACCTCAATGATGTCATTACACAGCCAGAGCTCATTGACTATTAAATATTATGATGTCATTCAATTTGATCTAATTCAGTACTTGGCCTCAGAAATAGTTATGTGATACTGCTCTCCTATTAGGCATTTATTGATTCATTGTATCTGACCTGAGTTCTTTTTCTTTTGTATGGAAGTTGTTACCACTTATGAAAAGTGGCCCCTCCTTCTACTACTTTGAAAGTTTGGAATATATAGACAGGTAAAAATAGCCACCCAATAAGGCAGAATTCATTGTCATCACTCAGAATTGGCTCCATCACATTAACTAGGAAGTAAGTAAGCTTTATTGTACTAGTCAAAGGCCATGACAAAACTACAAATACAAAGTCTATCTGAGTATGGAACCCTATAATAATGTGTACGGAACCCTATAATTTTACACATCACTTGGGAAGACAGGTGAACTAGTGTACTAGAAGAAGCAATGATCACCAGTGTCAAAGCAATGATCCTTCAACATCAACTTCGTTGGACTGGTCATGTGGTGCGGATGCCTGATTATCGTCTTCCAAAGCAACAACTCTAATCCAAACTTAAAAATGGAAAGCGTAATGCTGGTGGTCAACAAAAGAGGTTTAAAGACTATCTCAAGGCAATTTTTTTAAAAAATGTAGTATAAACACCAACAATTGGGAAACACTTGCCTGTGAGCGCTCCAGTTGGAGAACAGCCTTTACCAAAGGTATCATGGGCTTTGAAGACACTCAAACTCAGGACGCAAGGGAGAAACGTACTAAGAGGAAGGCACGCTTGGCAAACCTTCACCATGATCAACCCCTGCCCGGAAACCTATGTCCCCACTGTGGAAGGATGTGTGGATCCAGAACTGGCCTCCACAGTCACTTACAGACTCATTGTTAAAACCGTGCTTACGGAAGACGATCTTACTCAGCTACGAGTGATAGAAGAAGAAGAAGAAGAAGAAGAAGAAGAAGAAGAAGAAGAAGAAGAAGAAGAAGAAGAATGCCTGTCCAGGGCAGCAAAAGGCTTTACTTGGGAATGCAGCTTACTTAATGAAGCTTGCCGAGGTTTAGACAGGTAGCTGGCTCTAAAATGCCCTATTTTTAAGAGTGAACTATGTGATCACAGATTGGTTGGGATCATGCAGAAAGGACAGTAAGTGAAATAGTCCTCTCTTTTTTTAATGGCACAGAGGCAGTACCCAATCTAAGAAAGGTCCAACTGCATTGGACCAAAGGCCCATCTAGTCCAGCGTAGGGAAACTCACGATCAGGACCTGAATGCAACAAAGAGCTTTTGACTAGGAACCAAAACGATGAGTGAAGATTGGTGTACTTTATGTGTACACTTCAGGAAACTGAAAACATCCCTCGCCCCTACTAAAAATTTCACAACCAAATGTACACTACAGCCTTTGTTTTAAATTAACTGCGTATGACCTTTCTTAGTGATTGACGTCTGGCTGATATATTAGCAACAGCATTACACATTCTTCCTTTTCCCTTCAGTCAGCTACCATAATATTTGGAACACTAAAAGAAACAGTTTAATACAGAACATTTGGTGCTTCAAAATGAATAGTTCCCCTTTTTTTGTTTCAGCAAAGCATACTGGCAAGTACATAGATTCATAATGATTTTGACTGTCTTCCATGTTCATCAGGGTAGAAAATGATTCAAAGATTATTTGCTTGACATAAGATGATGTCAGTGGTGCTTGCACAACTTAATTTTAGTCATCAATAACTTCCTACCAGAAAATGATATTGATGAAGTTTGACACATAACCACTTAATATATGTGTTTACCGTAGCTTAGAAATCACAAGAACAATTATAACCAAGTTTTGGAATAAGCAATTTTCTGAACAAAAATATATGTGCCTTGAAATATAGCAAAAACTCATTAGAGAATATGGAGGTAGATCACCTAAATCCACAAGTCCAGAACAATTGGTTTACCTCTGTGATAAATCCCAACTACAGAGTGCCACTTCATTATCATTCAGATATCATTATCATCATTAAGAGTAGTAGTTGAAGAATTTGTAACCCACCCTTCCACCTGAATGCACACAATTAATGAAAATACAGCATAGCAATATTTCATACAAACCATAAAACCAATGAATATCATAAAACAATAGTCCAGAAGAAGAAATAACTAATTATTTAAATCATCCATCTCCAGATGCATGAGGAAACAGATGTATCTTAACTTGACATCACAAAACAAGAAATATAGAAAATGGCCTGACCCAGTTCTAAGACTACAGGATGCCACACCAGCCTCAGAATACAAGAATTTCCAGCATCAGATGACAAAAATCTCAGTGGTCCTTTGTTGGACTGTTCTCATATGCCATCAAAGACTCCCTGGGTAAAGTAAAACATTAGTATTAATCAGAATAGACCCATTGAATGCAATGGACTGAACTTGATTTCAGTGGATGTATTTGTTGAAGTTTGTTGAAATTTGTTGAAGTTATAAGTTTAATATGCATAAAATGCAAACACCTGTATGCATCAAAGTTACAATTTAAGTAAAGGTTTCCATTTACAAAGCAGAGTAGTATACATTAAGAGAGCAGTTCCACTCTATATTTTATTTTGCTTATTTATTAAATTTCTGCATTGCCTGTTACTGGAGGAGCATAAGGTTGTTTACACTGTAAAAAACAAAAATACATAACATAGTAGCAAATAAAGCAATAACCTCCACCCCATTTAATAGATGGTTTAATTGGACAAAGGCCTGGGAGAAGAGGAATGTTTATGCTTGTTGCCTAAATATATGTAAGGAAGGCCCTAGGCAATTATTCTTGGGGAGAGCATCCCCAAGAGTAATGGGAATAAGTGGGAGCCAACACAGAAAGGGCCTGTTTTCATATTGACACCCTGTGGACCTCTTGTGGAGGAGGCAGAAGATGAAGTGTCTCAGGTGATGATTGCAGCACTTTAAATTGGACCCAGAAACTAATTGGCAGCCAGTGCACTCAGACCAGGATTGATGTTACAAGTTCAAACCAGTGAGCAACCTGGCCATTGAATTCTGCATCAGTTGAAGTTTCTGAACCATCTTCAGAGGCAGGCACACATAGAATGCATTGCAGTAATCTATTATAGAGGTTATCAGAGCATAGGTAAAGGTAAAGGGACCCCTGACCATTAGGTCCAGTCATGGACAACTCTGGGGTTGCGGTGCTCATCTCGCTTTATTGGCCGAGGGAGCAGGCATTTTTTCCGCAGACAGCTTCTGGGTCATGTGGTACCTTCCCACCGGAGCGGTACCTATTTATCTACTTGCACTTTGACATGCTTTTGAACTGCTAGGTTGGCAGGAGCAGGGACCGAACAACGGGAGCTCACCCTGTTGCAGGGATTCGAACCGCTGACCTTCTGATTGGCAAGTCCTAGACTCTGTGGTTTAACCCACAACGCCACCTGCGTCCCTTGTCTAATTTATGTCCCTGACATAAATTAGACAGGGCCACCAGTTGAAGTTAATGGAAGGCACTGTTTGCCACTGAGGCCACTTGAGCCTCAAGCAACAAGAATGGTTCCAGAAGTACCTTCAGAAATGGTGTATTCCCCACCAAGAGCAGGCAATCTCCTACCCATCTGGTCTAGGGAACCACCCACTAACAGTGCCGCCTGTGGATTGAGCTTCAGTTTATTTGCTCTCATCTAGTAAAAACAGAAGGCTGGTGCTTTCCATTTCACAGGGTTAGGCTACGTGATAACTCAACAATGGAAATCCAAGCTGCAGATTTCTCACAGATAGAGAGGAAATTAGCAGCAGCAGTGGCAGATGAAGCTAGACTGTGTTATGAGGTACAGTGGTACCTCGGGTTAATAACTTAATTCATTCTGGAGGCCCGTTCTTAACCTGAAACTATTCTTAACCTGAAGTACCACTTTAGCTAATGGATCCTCCTGCTGCCACCGTGCCAAAACCGCACAATTTCTGTTCTCATCCTAAAGCAAAGTTCTTGACCCAAGGTACTATTTCTGGGTTAGCGGAGTCTGTAACTTGAAGCGTCTCTAACCTGAGGTACCTCTGTACTATATTAGGATCTCTCTCTGGGATTAGAGAGAGGACAGTTTACTGAACTTTGTAAAGGACTTAAAGCACTGAACTGCGTTTTCTGCTGCTTGAGACCAATGTGTTACTTTGTTTCTTTTTAACATTTATCCTTTGTAACTAGTATTCAAGACTGTTCTGCAGTAAAATTGTGAAACTCGTTCTTGGGGTGGAAAGCTAATTTATTTCTACACAAGGTCCAGATCAGGGATTCCACTGAAGAACTCTAACACTATTCTCCTCCCGAATTTAGAAAACTATCATTTCAGAGATTCCTATATACACACATGCAGTTTTTGGCATGCAGACTGAATCTGATGCAAGGAAGCATTCTAGCATTTTATTTTACCAGCACCGTGCCAATAATTATCTATATATTTACTGCATGTGGACCCAAGTATTTCATTAGGCAGAGAAACTCTTCGGTATTCCTCAAAATCCCTTGTATATGTAAGGCTGAGCAGGGACCTCCAGATTAATTCTGTATTTTGAATTAGGTGAAATTCTTTGACAATTATGCCTAGCCCAGAGGGTTGCATTATATTGATTCTCCATGTGTGATATGTACAAACTTTGGAAGTTTTCATGAGGAACTATCAAACTAAGAATCAGGTTCTTTGAAATCAGACAAGCAATCAGAACAACAAATATTTTGAGTAATAAATAAATAAAATTATTTTTTGTTGATTCCTACCTCAGCCCCATTTCTCAACAAAGAATCCACGCTGATGTTGCAGGTTAAATTCAGGAGCTGTCAATTAGGAAGTATCTGCACATCAGCTTTGAACAAACACAAACTGAATCTGAAAGCTACAAGGCACAGAGCTGAACTAACCCTGGCAGAAGGCCTAGCTTTTAAGCTGTCTATAGACTTCAGCAACAGGGAAATGTTTGAAAGGACAGAATGTGTGTTGGCAAGAGTGCTTGATCCGCATTTCAAGGGAATAATTGAAACTGTGCTTCCTCTCATGCAGACAAAGAACATTGAAAAGATGTTGTCATAAATAAAAATGCTTTGGGCCATGCCATTCTCTACCTCCTCCTTCCTTCAGATCTCAGGAAGTTAAGTGCACATCATGAACCAGATTGCAAATGTCTGGGAACATCCCAAAGTAACAAAAACAGAGAGTGGGGGGGAAACAGGAGAAGCCCTGCTATAACCATCTGTAGGAGCAGTTAGAATAATGTGAGCTCGCCTAGTTGTCAACTGCAGATGAACATATGGTTGCCGGTTGCATTGCACCACAAGTCACTGTGTTTACCCAACCAGACATGGGGCTTTCTAGAGAGCATTATTAGACAATGCAAAATGAGAAAATGTGGCTTCCTCGGATTAGAATGGCAGGGGTATAAACAGCAACAACACTGTCATAAGAAAAAAGAGAACAGAAACGCAATTTCATCCAGTTCACAAAACTGTAATATTTTGGCTCTGGACTAATTGTTCACACGTCAGAAGTTGCTTAATTAGAATGTGGCATGACTCTTAATATCAGGAGTGATTTTAATTTATCACTTGAAGTCACAGCACAACATGTATCAATACCTGGGGTTTGTTTCCATCATCTCCACACTTCCATCAACATTCTACACAGGAGCAACAAGGTTTTCTTTTCAGACTATATCTGGACATAAATATTATTATTATTATTATTATTATTATTATTATTATTATTATTATTATTACAACATAGCTACAGTTCATTTGATGGCAGAACTGGGCACCCACTCTCCCTTCTGTTCTGGACAGGCCAAACAAAACAAAACCACAACCGAACATGAAAGATGAACAGCATGGTGGGCTGGAGGGACATTTACT
Organism: Podarcis gaigeae; assembly: GCF_964106915.1. Classification (NCBI taxonomy): domain Eukaryota; kingdom Metazoa; phylum Chordata; class Lepidosauria; order Squamata; family Lacertidae; genus Podarcis; species Podarcis gaigeae. The sequence goes on along the minus strand of NC_139685.1, from coordinate 16,704,961 downwards.
GAGAGCTTTTGCGAGTGTAGTGCTTGCTACTAGTGGGTGCCTGCAGGCACAACATTGCTCACCCCTGATTTATAATACAAGATAACTGAAAACTGGCGTACAGGTGACACTCAGCTTACATGGGGGTTGCGTTCTGGGATTAGTGCGTAAAGCAGAAATCAAACACACTGGGTGAGGTGGGCTGGGGGTATTATTATTTATTATTATTATTATTATTATTATTATTATTATTATTATTATTATACTGGTTCCTTGAAAGCAAAAGTCATCATGCCTGTCCTGTGGCATGGGTGTGTTCTTCATTACACTGTCAGTTTATTCATGGAAATAATGGTGAGGCCCAGCTCCACATGCGTGGCTAATACCTTGCATGGCCTGAGCATTTGCCCCAGACTATGTTCCGCAATCCTCTGTAGCATGCATAGATTCTGTGGGGGATCCCACTAGTGAGGGAGTTCTACATGCTGGTATTGGGAGGGTGTCAGGCTTTGGGGAAGCAGGTTCCTCCCTCCCTTTGCCCATGGATAAGCAGAACAAAGCAAATAAAGTCTCTTACCATTGAGAGAGGTTTTTAATGATCACAGCAAAAGAATGAAGAGTCCATTCTCGGAGTGAAGGTGCTCCCAATTAAGGTTCACAACCACTCCTCCACCCAAAAGTCACCCTCATCACTTACTCGACTTGCAACCTGATCTCTCAACCACTTTGCTTTCTGTGCTGCCACCCGACCTTGGGCTGGGCGGATGTAGGCTTTTAAGCAAGAGAGAGAGTCAGTTAACTCTCTGTCCCAGTTCTTCTTCTCCTAGCTGTTCACCACCCAGTTCTTCCCAACTTTTGTCTTCTGAACTATGTCTCTCTGTGAACCACTGCTCCAAATCTATACTGTCCCACTGCTCCTGGGAAGATTCAGGATCCTGATAAAGAGCAGGGGAAGGCTCCACCATTCCTCATTTGTGCAGCCCTCCTCAGCACGGTCCCTGACATTGGGCCACTCTGCGACTCTGCCCCATCACCACTGTGAGCTACTCAGGTATTTCTTAGGAGGCAGGCAGGTATAGATAGGATTCCCTGAAGGCAGAAAGCTTTTAAATTGGTAACTGCCACTTTATCTAGCTATCCTTTTGGAATGTGTTAGAATACATAATGTGTAGTTTGGCTTATTACATATTGATTTACTATGTCTGTAGAAATGACCTCTGCAACACCAGAACATTTTTTTTTTAATGGCCAATGCTGATACTTGATTTTTGAAATTATTAAGGAAAGTGATTTGTTCTCACCCCACACACACTACTTCCTTCAGCTTCTGGAAAGGCAAACTTGAGGGTGAATTCAATCAGCAGCACTGTTTACATAAGCTTCCCCGTAGAAGATGAAGTGATCCATTGTTAATCCATTATCAGTCAATACCTAGAGCAGCGCTTCCCAAACTTTTGATATTGAGGCAAGCGACTGTTTCTAAACTAAAATCAGAGCCACTCTTCACTCCTTCATCTAAACTGACAAACAAGACACTTCTAAGGCACAAGAGTATAATAATGCCACCCATTTTGATTAAGAAAAAGGTTAGGGTTGCCATATACCCAGACATAGCCGGCAATCAGCCATCAAAAACTGAGTCTGGGTGGAAATGGCTGAAATGTCTGGGAAAATCCAGCGTATGGCAATGACTGCCAGCAGTGTGGTTTTTGGCGATTCCCCTTAAAAAGAGCTAAATATCTTCATTTTTCTTGAGATTTTTCAAAAAAAAAAAAAGTTCAACAAGTTTTTGGGGCAAAACGTTTTGAAGTATGGCAACCCTAAGTAGAACCCTAAAGTAAAATCAAACAAAGTAATAAAATCAATATCAAATTGATCTGAGGAAGTACTCTGAGCTTAATCCAATAGCATGGAAGCCTGCCGACTGGCTGATTTTCAGCCATCTGAGTGGCGAATTGGGAATTTCTATTTATTGGAGTGGGAGGGCAGAGCAGAGACTTACAATTGGGATACAATGCAGCAAAGGATTTTTGCTCATTTTTTCTTTGTTTCGGAAACCGCAGCAACAAGGCTGCTCATGAGTTCATGGACGTTATTTCTGTTCCATTGGCCAATGGGACCAGGGCTCCACCAAGACATAGCATCATTCCTAGGGGTGCTGTCACAGGGAGGGGCTAAATGGCTACCCTCACTACCTACTCATGAGGTATAATTATTCCTCTTGGGCCAGTGCATGTGATACAAGGCCTATTGGCTGCTTTGCAGCTGTGCTTGTAGAAGCAGCCCTCCAACCATGCCAGGTGAGGGTTTGTCAACCTGTGAACTAAATCCAGATCTGCATTCCAGTCCAGGAGTTAGAAATCAGGTTGTTGTTGTTGTTGTTGTTTAGTCGTGTCTGACTCTTTGTGACCCCATGGACCAGAGCACGCCAGGCACTTCTGTCTTCCACTGACTCCCACAGTTTGGTCAAACTCATGCTGGTAGCTTCGCAAACACTATCCAACCATCTCATCCTCTGTCGTCCCCTTCTCCTTTCCCAACATCAGGGTCTTTTCCAGGGAGTCTTCTCTTCTCATGAGGTGGCTAAAATATTGGAGCCTCAGCTTCAGGATCTGTTCTTCCAGTGAGCACTCAGGGCTGATTTCCTTAAGAATGGATAGGTTTGATCTTCTTGCAGTCCATGGGACTCTCAAGAGTCTCCTCCAGCACCAAAATTCAAAAGCATCAATTCTTCGGCGATCAGCCTTCTTTATGGTCCAGCTTTCACTTCCATACATCACTACTGGGAAAACCATAGCTTTTACTATACGGACCTTTGTTGGCAAGGTGATGTCTCTACTTTTTAAGATGCTGTCTAGGTTTGTCATTGCTTTTCTCTCAAGAAGCAGGCGTTTTTTTAATTTCGTGGCTGCTGTCACCATCTGCAGTGATCATGGAGCCCAACAAAGTAAAATCTCTCAAAGCCTCCATTTCTTCCCCTTCTATTTGCCTGGAGGTGATGGGACCAGTTGCCATGATCTTCATTTTTTTGATGTAGGTTCACTCTAAATTTCAGAGCAATGAAATCCCGCTCATTCCAATTGACAGTAGAGGCAATAGTAACAGCACAACACAATCCTTACGACGGCAGCTAGCAACATCTCTGTGCTCCCCAGTAAACACCTCCATTAACATTTCTGAAAGGTTCAAGCTCCAGTGATTTCACAGCACTTATAAAGCCCCATCTTTCTTTTCATTCAGGCTAGCAGCCAGTTTTGTAGGAGACAATGAAGATTGTCTGGTGGGAAGTAAATTCAGGACTGTATCCAACATAGCTGGTAGGATTCCAGACGTCAGCTGCTCACTCAGCAAAGAATGGAAGAATAAAGCAACTGTTGATTGGCTGCATCAAGAGAGATGGAGGTTCTTAGGTTAAATTTTGTTGTGGCCTTCAAAAGAGACAGACAATAATGAACCTCTCGGGGGATGGAAGCAGTCCATTTTGTTCTCGGAAGATTTTCCAGGTCTGTGTTGAAAAATTATTAAAGGATAGAACACCCAGAGCATTTCAAATTATAGTCTTCTTGTGCCCCCCCCCCCAATACTGCACTATTTTTATTCTTATTGCAGCATGATGCAACAGTATTGTCTCTCAGTCTTGGCTTCCTCAGCTAACCTCTACACCTACATCTTTGAGATAATAATACTGGTGTATTTACAGGGCAATTATAAGGATTTCCATGACAATGAAATATATGTGAAGCACTTCAAACACTCAAGAAGTGCCACACAAAAGCAATTAAATTCACATGTCTATGATTACGGGAAACATCAGCAGACTAATAAACCTGAATACCTGAAATCTGCTTGGGCACATATATTTTCTGACCTGCAGTAAGATGTGTTTTCTTTGAGGTAAAGATGCATCAAGAAAAGAACAGAAAGATGCTCTTTTCTTTTCTGGGTTCTGTTTCTTAGAGACCTTTTCTTAAGTAATGAATTAGAAGCCTGTAATGCGAGCAATTGCATAGCCAACTACTTGTGCCATTAAACACTCAGCCATACCTCACACACAGCCCAGCCTTGCACGCTTGTGTCTGCTGAGGGAAAAGGGAATATTGATCAGAAACCCTTGCCTGCCCACTAATCTTTTCAAAAGGTCTCCAGGGATTAAAACCTCTTCTGTGAGAGACAAGCCAAAGAGAAACAGGCATCTCTGAGAGTGCAGAAGTGCTCGATTGTACTGCAGAATCAGCAAGAGAGACATGCCAATATTCCTGAGCTTGGAAAGTATATGTCGCTGCCAGACGCATGCATCACGGAAATATGCATGCTTTGGCATATAACTGTAGATGGCAATAACATCTAGGTATCTCTCCTCGAGAGTGAGAATCCAGAATGTAAATGTGTAGTAAACGAAATCTGGAATCTAAGAGTCAGGCTACATTCAGACACCATTTTAGTCCATTTTCATGATGTTTCTTGACCGGATATTTCCCGTATTTTATATTCTCTTTCACATGACAAAAGTTGGATCCTCCTCACAGAGGGTCCATGTTGTATGCGGCCCCGGGACTCCCGGCTTTGCCCCAACCTGGGCCGGTGGTATTATAATTGCGCCACCGCTTCTTGGCCACTTGGCTTGGTGGTGTGATTTGGGGCTTTGTTTTTAAGCGGCAGCACAATGTGAGGAACCCCTCTTGCTTCGCACTGCCAAACACCCGCCCTGTTGTTAGGATGGTGTCTGGCCTTGCTTTGGACTTTGGTTGGTCACCTCTTTTGGGACAGGTGCTGGGTAGGAATTTTGTCCAATGTTACAAATTGGCAGTGGCCACTTGGTTTTTGCTCTCAGCAATAGTCACAACTTTGTAAGGTTTGGCGGTTAGGCATTGGTTTAGCAGAATGTGGGGAAGGGAGGTGCAGCCATCACCTGCCCCTCCATTTCATGGGGTATTCCGTTAAAGGCATCCGGGGGTCTGGATCTCGTACAACACCTGGGGAGGGGCTAGGGCCATGCCAGGACCCCCGGGAACCCCAGGGGTGAGCTCCAGGCAATATACATGGATGGCGCTCCCTCTGCTGGTAGTTTACCCTTTGCAAGCTCCCTGCTGGGTGGGCAGGAGCCAGTTATAGTCATTAGATACCAATGCCTAAGCCAATACCAGTCACACTTGTGTATTCAATAAAGTTGAGGCCTAAATTTGCCCATTAACCTTTAAACTAAATTCCGTCTCCTTGGTGTCTTTATTTCCATGGGCGGGGGTTTGGGGGCTCAACGCACAAACCTGCTTCTTGAAAACTAGCAGAATCTAAAGGAAGTTTAGTGTTCATTTCCGTGTTATCTGCTTCCAGTAAAATTCTGCTTGCCACCATGTCAACACAGAAAACCATGGCATTTTCTGCACTGTCATTTCAAGCGACAAAATTTGGGGTGGTATTCTGGCATACAGTTCTTTCCTGTAATTTGAAAACTATCAAGACATGGCAGTATAGCTGTAGCAAGCCACAGTTCCATAATGCAACAGGTAATGTAGGACTGTACGGTCGATACACATCTTGCGTGGGGATTTCATTCTGGAGACGGTTGTTGTTGTTCAGTCGTTTAGTCGTGTCCGACTCTTCATGACCCCATGGACCAGAGCATGCCAGGCACTCCTGTCTTCCACTGCCTCCCGCAGTTTGGTCAAACTCATGCTGGTAGGTTCGAGAACACTATCCAATCATCGCGTCATCTGTTGTCCCCTTCTCCTTGTGCCCTCCATCTTTCCCAACATCAGGGTCTTTTCCAGGGAGTCTTCTCTTCTCACGAGGTGGCCAAAGTATTGGAGGATGCAATATTTTTCTTTACAGCATTGGACTTTCCTTTCGCTTCCAGGCATATCTGCAACTGAGCGTCCGTTCGGCTTTGGCCAAGCTGGTTCATCAGCTCTGAATCTACTTGTACTTGTCCTCCTCTCTTCCTCAGTAGTATGTTGGACGCCTTGCGACCTGATGGGCTCATCTTCCAGCATCATAACTTTTATATGCCTGTTGTCTTTGTGCATGGAGTTTTCTTGGTAGGGATACTGGAGTGGCTTGCTGGTTCCTCCTCCAGGTGGATCACATTTGGTCAAAACTCTCCACTATGACCTGTTCATCTTGGGTGCCCTGCTCGGCATAGTTCATAGCTTCTCTGAGTTATTCAAGCCCCTTCGCCACGTCAAGGCAGTGATCCATGAAGGGGCTGGAGATGGTGCATATATGCAAAAAACAACAACGTATACTCAATGTGTATACAGTCGTGCCCCGCAAGACGAACGCCTCGCAGGATGGAAAACCCGCTAGACGAAAGGGTTTTCCATTTTGGAGGCACTTCGCAAAACAAATTTCCCTATGGGCTTGCTTCGCAAGACGAAATGTCATGCGAGTCCCTGCGGGTTCCCCCCCCTTTTTCCCCCTTTTCCTAAGCCGCTAAGCCGCTTATCAGCTGATCTGCTAAAAGCCGCTAAACCGCTAATAGCGCTAATCCGCTAAGCTGTCAATGGGCTTGCTTCGCAAGACGAAAAAAACCGCTATACGAAGAGCCTCACGGTACGGATTAATTTCGTCTTGCGAGGCACCACCGTACTCAAACCAACCCATTGGAACTGGCTGCACACAACCATTCTTACCTTCCAAAGCTGGCACACTGAACAAGTCTCACTCCCCAAGCAAGGCAGATAGCTTTTAATTTCTCTGCCTTGCCTACTGGGCTCTGGGAGGCTTTTGTAAGATCTCAAGGGACCATCTTAGATCTTGTGCAAAATTACCAGAGCCCAATAGGCAAGTCAGAGCAAAAACAGCTTTTAAGCTCTCCAACTCGTGTGCATTTCAGTTATGTGATTTCAACTGGCTAGCCCTCAACAATGTAAAGTTGAACTCATGCAAGTTAAATGTGAGCAAGTTGCAAGTCGACTGTATTAAAGGATTGCTAGGATCCAGTACAGAAACACTAGCATGAATCTCTTGCCTCTCCCTTTTTTTGCTTCACCCATTATCTATTTTAGACTGAAAGCTCCTTGGAACAAGCAAAGTGTTAATATTTTCACCTGAAATTTGATAATTTCATAATTGCAAAGCCAGCTTTCTGCTATAGACTATCATCTTTAACCAGCCACAGTTGAAGAAATTCTACTGTATTGTGGCTTTTTCTGGCTTAGAATCTAGTCTATCAGTATTACTGCACTATAGATGTGATTTGATTTGGGGCATGGTACAGTTTGCTTACAAAACAGAGATTTAAAAGGTTCAAATTGAAAAGTCCCTACAGTCTACAAACCTTTTGTTCCTGTAAAGGTCTACCAACATCAGTGAGACAACATTAGAGCAAGTGATTTATGGACTGTGCCCTTAGGGATCTATCCTTCAGTGATGTGTGTCCTGAACATCCCCTATTAATGTCACTGGGGTGGAGCAAAGTGTTATTCAGTGCCAGCTTTGTCCTTGTATCTTTACGTTTATAGATAACACCTGACATCTCAGCCAACCGCTGGCAGGCCCATTTTAAAAATTACTTCACCCTCTGTCATGTAGTCCTTTCCTTAGTATAATAACCTATTTAGCTCACAATCGACTTCCACCCAAACTATCTTGTAAATTGCTTCAAAAGCCTCTGACACAGTCAAATCCAAGAGGACAGAGCGATATCTTGAAGCGACAAAACACTTCAAATGGCGCAATTATTTTATTAGAGAAATGGCTTTTTATAACCATTTTGGGCACCTTGCTGTCTCAGTATTCTATGTGGGTTAGATTCCCCAAAGAAAACTCTGACTTCCGTCACCGAGTGCACTATTGAATTGTCTAATATAATGGGGTTATTAGCCAGGATGACCTATTATTCAAAGCCTCCGGTTACTGTGGATGTGACTTGGTCACTAAGGGGGGTAATTATTATGGGATCTGTATAGCAGATCATTTCAGCTGCAAACAGGGTCATTTTGGAGCACCTTGGAAGGTGAGAAAGTGTCCATGGACAAGGAGATTGGAAACAGTTGCATTTGATCTAGTCTGAGCAAAAAGGAATGGAAAAGTTTGTCTAGTTTTCAGATTGGAACTGTTCAACAAAGTTGCCAAGGGGATATTGGCTGAGACTGTTTCCAGGTTGTGGGTGTAGCATTTGCACTTTAGCTTGAATACCTGGACAAAAAATACTAGCTTAAAAAGGTAAAGGACCCCTGGACAGTTAAATCCAGTCAAAGGCAACTATAGGGTTGCGACACTCATCTTGCTTTCAGGCCGAGGGAGCTGGCGTTTGTTCACAGACAGCTTTCCAGGTCATGTGACCAGCATGACTAAACTGCTTCTGGTGCAATGGGATGGAAACCAGAGGAAATGGAAATGCCGTTTACCTTCCCACCGCAGTGGTACCTATTTATCTATTTGCACTGGTGTGCTTTTGAACTGCTAGGTTGGCAGGAGCTGGGACAGAAGAAGAAGAAGAAGAAGAAGAAGAAGAGGAGGAGGAGGAGGAGGAGGAGGAGGAGGAGGAGGAGGAGGAGGAGGAGGAGTTTGGATTTGATATCCTGCTTTATCACTACCTGAAGGAGTCTCAAAGCAGCTAACATTCTCCCTTCCCTTCCTCCCCCATAACACTCTGTGAGGTGAGTGGGGTTGAGAGACTTCAAAGAAGTGTGACTGGCCCAAGGTCACCCAGCAGCTGCATGTGGAGGAGCGGGGACGTGAACCCGGTTCACCAGATTATGAGTCCACTGCTCTTAACCACTACACCACACTACACCACACTGGGAGCTCATTCTGTTACGGGGATTCAAACCGCCAAACTTCAGACTGACAAGCCTAATCCTGTTCCATGTCGGTTTTGCTGCTACTTAGGTCACATCCACCCCATACATTAAAGCACATTTAAAACAAATGCTTTCCCCAAAGAATGGAGGTTTTTGCTGAGGTGGTAAACTTGTGCCTGGACTGGGGCAACACAATCTTGCCCACAGAAAATTAGCATATTTGAAAGAAGGTTGGCAATTGGTTGCTCCTTGGTGGAACTTTCAGGCATATGTGGTTGCACATGCCTAGGATGGATTTAAATTTGTCAGAAAATAGTTTTCTGGCATTCCCCCAACCCTCCTCAGCCCTTTCTGAACTATTGAAGAATTCAGTTCTCCCAGACTAAATGGTCTCCCTCATTTCCATGAATTTTGTGTGATCCAGTTCTAATGTTATTTAATATATATATATTTAAGTAGAGAATGAGGGATGGAGACAAAGATAACAAGAGGGCCTGCTCCAGCTGGTTCCTCCCCTCCTGTTATTTTAGTCCTTTGAGATTGTAAATAATCTTGGGTGCCTTAGCAAAAAGGTCGTATATAACTGTAACCAACCAACCAACCAACCAACCAACAAACAAACAAACAAACAAACAAAAATATTATCTTAATAGCATTGAAGGAAGTGTTATGTACTGATGTTCTCACCCTGGGCCAGCAGGGGGATACTGTAGATAGTTTTCATTCAGGTCCACATATGCAAATAAGGGATTGAAAGTGACGTTCAGTGATTGGATAGTTACAGAAAGTGGTTACAGTTGCGTTGTAGTGGAGCTCTATATAAGCAGGCTGGCTGAACCCTTCAGTTCAGTTAGGTCTGGCCTGTGAATAAACAAGAGCTTCTTTGAAGAATCGCTGTGTTGTCTGATATGTTCACCCACAACTTAACAGGAAGTGCAGGCTTGGGTCCTCTTTCTGTTCCTCCCTTAGATCCCTGCTTCCTTCACAGACCAATACAGACTGACAATAGATTTTTATTCAACACAAAGTGAGCCAAAATTTTCTGAGGGGGGTTAATAAACCATTTGGCAAATATCTCTTTCCCAATAATGAAAACGGCTTCTCAATTTTTTTCCAGAGTATTTGAGGGCATCAGAATATGGGGGGAGGATTCCGATGCCCTCAAATACTCTCAAAAAATTTGAGAAGCCGTTTTTATTCCACACTACCAGATGCAAGTTGAGCAGCTTAGTGAAAACAAGGCTTGGATGTAACAGGTTGTTTGGGGAGTGGGATGGAATTTTGCAAACAATCTTTCATAAATACAGATGGGAGGAGAAGGCAAACAATACATTTTTTTCTCTCTGCAGAAGACTATTGGAATCTTGGGGACACAGGAAAATGTCTTATACCAAAGCCAGAACACTGGCCCATTGAGTTCAATACTATTGGCTCGGACTGATGGCAGGTCTCGAGGGTTCCAGGGATTGAATCTGGAACCTTTTCCATGCAGAGAATACTACCACTTTCCCTTCCTTGCTTTCATGCATTGATTTCTATGACTACTTCAATCAGGACTGCTTCTTCTGCGGTCGGCTTGCTATAAATATATTGCAAGGAACGTCCCTTATTAATGAACAAGTAATTGCTGAAGCTAGGCACATACCGCAGAATTAATGAGAAAATTGAATAATTTAAGTACCAGCTATTTAATAAATTGTATTGCCATTTTCATTACCAAGCAGCATTAATTTTACACACACAAAGTTCTTAAGTGTTTTTTTTTTTTTTTAATATATAGAGAATTTATGCTCTTGAATGCAGATATCAGAATTTTGTAGGGGTGGGGGATGTAAGCTGGCAGAGTGATGTCATTGGCTTTTGAGAATGTAAATATTCAATTGTGGCATTCAGCTGAATTGGACCAGACAGGTGATGGGAGTTGAGTGGTACACTAATTAGTCATTTCTGGACAGATTCCAATTCTACTCACGTCTCTCTCAGTGCCTGGCACAAAATAACATGTTTCTGCTTTTCTGTGGTTGTTTTTTTAAGTCACCTGTTAGATTATACATAGCACTATAGTGCAGAAGTTACCTTTAGTGACTACTAAATCCAGGTGAATTGTGAAAGGATTAGGAACTTCAGCAGTCCTTGTTATACAATGAGTTTTCTCAAAAGATGCTGGGCAAAACAGTGACAATGATAGCCAGGGGCACCTTTCCTTCTGCTGTCATCAGTGTTTACTGGTTTTGCTGTGCCTGCCTGCAGGCGGTGATACCACTCTGCCTGGCCTGCTGATCCTACTAAGCCTCACCCATCTCTCATGTCTGTGTTTCCACTTTGGGGCACAAGAGTCACCCCAAGTTATTTCCTTAACGCTTAATCCTATCAAGCAAAACTTGCCTCTTCTGTCAGTTAACCAACCAATTAAAACTATTAAACTGTTTTAAACGTTGCATCCTAAGGACAAAAATGCACACAACCACAGAAGGTTTTCATTTATTTGCAGAACACTGATGCCCAGTGCCAAAGGCTTTCTGGCGGTTCCCTCACTGAGAGAAGTGAGGTTACAGGGAACCAGGCAGAGGGCCTTCTCGGTAGTGGTGCCTACCCTGTGGAACGCCCTCCCAGCAGATGTCAAGGAAATAAGCAAGTATTTGACTTTTAGAAGACATCCGAAGGCAGCCCTGTTTACGGAAGTTTTTAATGTTTGAAGTTTTATCATGTTTTTAATATTCTGCTGGGAGCTGTCCAGAGTGGCTGGGGAAACCCAGCCAGATGGGTGGGGTATAAATAAAAATATATAATTATGATTATAACTAGCCAGTGCAGGGAAGCAACGTGGGAGAAAGAGGGTTTTCAAAGTGAATGGGAGCTTTTTTTTTTTTTTTCTCTTTGGGGATTGTGGGGGCACTGAGGCCTGATCTGGATTAGGACCACAGCAGATGGGAAAGGAGTAAGGCTCCCTTCCCCCATGCCTAGGCCCCCGGTGCTGGTTTTCTAGGGGGAAAACATGCCAGAATGCACCACGATTGTCTCCCTTGTTCTCTTATAATGGCAATGGTGCCCACCTCACAGGTGCCAGCAAGGGTGTAGCCTGGGGAGGACCAGGAGTGCCGTAGCGCTAGGCTCATGCCCCTGGCCCCCCTTGCTGAATGTCCGCATGGCCAGTGCTGGGAGGATGTGCCTGCCCAGGGCCTCATTGGCTGGCTGGGGACCCTGTGTGGGTGGGTGGACCCATGGACCCTCCATGCTCCACACCTGTCGAGTAGCAGCAGCAGCAGCAGCAGTGAGGGTTGAACTGGTTTTGTTTCATCTCTGCGCCCATTCCCTGGTCCTGTCTGTGGTGTGTGTTATCTGGACCCTGTGAAGGATGCAACACTGTCAGGTGCTGGAACTGAGTTCCAGTGAGTTCTGGCTGATAAAAGCCCTGCTGGGTCGCAATCAAAATTGCCCGCCCCTCACCCATTCTGGCTGTTTCTTTAAACACACACAAATAAATTCTACATTCAAAGACAAACGACATATTGACATATTAACCTGAAGGAGTGTCTCCACCCCCATTGTTCAGCCCGGACACTGAGATCCAGCGCCAAGGGCCTTCTGGCGGTTCCCTCATTGTGAGAAGTGAGGCTACAGGGAACCAGACAGAGAGCCTTCTCGGTAGTGGCGCCCGCCCTGTGGAATGCCCTCCCATCAGATGTCAAAGAGATAAACAACTACCTGACATTCAGAAGACATCTTAAGGCAGCCCTGTTCAGGGAAGTTTTTAATATCTAACGCTGTTTTTAACACTTGATTGGGAGCCGCCCAGAGTGGCTGGGGAAACTCAGCCAGATGGGTGGGGTATAAATAATAAATTATTATTATTATTATTATTATTATTATTATTATTATTATTATTTCTCATTTGGCCCCTAACAGACCTGTGCTTGGGTGTCTTTTAGTCCTATTCTATCATGATTTTATTAAACAACAACAACAACATTTTTACTAATCTGAATGCAGCAATGTGTCGTATTTTCAGCGGTAGTTCTTGGTACAATACCAGAGGACCTGTCTCTCCTGCAGATCAGAAAGAATGCCAGAAGCGCAAAATGCATTCCTTTCATTTAAAAAGCAAAACAGTGCTTTCAGTGTAGCTTTTTTCTCTCTCTTCAAAACAGAGGAATCAACAAATAGTTCTATTGAATTAATTCCAGCTAATAGGTCACACAGCACTCAGCACTGCTGGGCAAACAGGCAGGAGTGCAGACCTGACTCTGTGCCAAAGTAAGACCCGCAGGCCCTCCTTTTCCTAACCGGGCATATACCACAAGCATCGGCTGCCTAATCCACCCATGGTCAGTCCAGCTACCCACTGATAGCCATAGGACTGCCAGCATAGCTTGGGCAAACTTTATTTGCTAAAAGCCATGGGCCACCAAGAAACCTGGAAAGAAATATGTTTCGATTGACTGGACTGGAATGTGGTTTCACAATTTACCACGCATGAGATAATCTCCAACCCCATGTGCTGTATTTTGCGATACTAATTTATATCTTTTAATGGTGTATGCTTTAAAACAGAATTGGAGGGCGGGGGAGCCCTTATTGTAAAAAACTGGAAATAAAAGCTTTTACTTTTCTGTTTTAATCTTGCACTGCGCACAGCCATGTTCCAATGTTTGCTGAGCCATGAAACTCACTAGCCTTGACTTGTCTTTGTGTCTCACCGTATCTGCTTTATGTTGGCAGGATAAAAGTGGATAACCCCTTTAAATTTCTTGGAAGAAGAATCAGATATGATAAAGGTAAATGCTTGCAATGAACTTGTCTATCTAGACATGTAAAGTTGATCTGCATACTCTCCACCATTTCTCCAATTAAAATAGGGACATCCCATTCCATAATGATAATTTTACTATTTATAACCCACACATCTTACTGGGTTGCCCCAGCCACTCCGGGCAGCTTCCAACATATATAAAAACATAATAAAACATTAAACATTTTTAAAAACCTTCCCTAAATAGGACTGCCTTCAGATGGCTTGCGGGTCGGATAACTGATCATCTGTATTTTAAACTGCAATTTTAGATTACAAGGTATGCTTCTTAACTGTTGCTTTTATTCTCTCTCTCTCTCTCTCTCTCTCTCTCTCTCTCTCTCTGTGTGTGTGTGTGTGTGTGCATGTGTTTTAAATGCTTTTAATGCTGATTTTCATTGATAATTTTAATGTATATTTTATATTTGTAAACCGCTTAGAGTTTTATTTACAACTAATCTGCAGACAAATTTTGTTAACTAACTAAATATTTGTGCATGAAATGCTACTTCAAATTTCATACCTGTATTCATCTCTTCTATGCTTATCTTTGTTTTGTAATGAATGTCTCCCATGATTTGGCTAAGTATACTGGATGCTGAGAAGAACAAGAATTTGGTAGAATATGAATCACATTTAGATGACTGACTTAGTTCTGCATCATTTCTTGAAGAGCCAGATGACTTGGTTTAAGCTGCCCATTAGCATAACCACTCTTCTATATTTATGCATGACAATGCAAAAGATCTAGTGTGTTGGCTTCGTGTTGGCTGTTGTGTTCTAGGGCTACTGTTGGTCACTATATTCAGGGCCAGGTAGGAATTTGCCTAGAAGACATGTTGGCACCATCCTTTGGTTTTGCCTCCCCAATGCTTTTTTTCTGGGGGGATGCAAGGGTACGCATACCCCTAAACATTTTGTGAATCTAACGAGAGAAGAAACTAAAAATTATTTTAAAAATAGTTTATTCTCTAGCAGTGAATTGTCAGTTCTGTTGCTACTTCCTTTCCTTTCCCAGTGTTTCCTGAGTCTCAGACGGAAGTGAGCGTTTAATGTGTGAAACAGGGTGGGAATGTGGATGTGTGGTGTTTTACTGATGAAAGCAGAGGAATCGGGAAGATGTTAGTGCATACAACCTCATGCTAATGTGGAAGTTACTGTCAACTGTGTAATAGGAGGTAATGCATATTCTTTGGACTTTTTCTTTAAAAAATGTTTTTATTAACAGTTTCAACATAACAAATTATCAAAACCTATCATATTCATTATTTTTTCTCCTCCCCCCTCCCCCCCCAGAGATTTCCCTCAGCTCCTCTCTCTGATTTCTCATCACATATTACTCTCTGCATGTTATAAAGTTATACATATCCTTACATTATCTATCTACCATGTTATCAACTAATAAATTTGGGTATGCTTATTCAAAACCTGCCAAGGAGTCCAATTCATTTTGTTGTCTTTTTAGATAAATTGTAAAAAGCTCCCATTCTTCCTTAAAGTCACAGCTGTCCTTGTCCCACAATTTGTATGCCAATTTAGCTAGCTTTGTGTAGCTCATCAGTTTTTCTTGCCACTGTTCTTTCGTTGGGATTTCCTTACATGTTCTTTCTACTTTTGTCCATTTACTGTATTTATTTCCCCTGATTTGAACCATTAAATGGTGATTTTCTTGAGTCAAATTGAGAGTACCCCTAAACATTTTTTTTAAAAAAAGAAAGAAAGCACCATGCCTTCCTCATGGCAATTGCCATGACTCTGGCAGTTAAGGCATTGGGTAAACCTTAGTCTTTGGCAGAGGGGAAGTTGCAGCCTCTGCCAGCCCCTCTAAGGTGCAGGGGTATCACAGTAAAGGGATCAAGGAGGAGTTGCTTCTGTCCGGAAGCCCAGGTGGGGTGTGTGTGGAACATAGCACTCCTAAAGCTACATGCCCTGTTTATTCATTGCCAGTGGTCCTGGGAGGTGGGGGCACCTGGCTCACACAACACAAAATATCTAGTGTCTTGTAAGCCTGGACAGTGTTTATGGAAGTCCTGAGCTGCCCAGATGACAAGCCACCTTCTCAACCTTGCTGATGTGGTCCAAAGGAAAGCAGAGCAATACATTTGGCACCAGTCAAATACAAGGGTCACTGAAAGGGAGGCTTACAAGACGCCATCCAACAGCTTTAGGGCTACCACTCTGGATTTGTGCAGGGTTTACTCCTTAGCCACTTCTTATCCATATTTCTCAGACACATGGAAGCAGCTTTGCACATCTGACAACACTATGCAGTGACTCATGGAACAGCCTCTAGCCCTGCTTTCCAAAGTATTATGTTCTAAGTCCAGTTGTGGCAGATGGTTCTCACACCAGGGGTCATAGAACAACATTTACTTATTTGGCAAACTGTTAAATGCCCACATTTCCCTTCTCATACTTTTGTCTACAAATGGCTGAGTGCAGTGCAAAAAAAGCAGCGCACACTGGCAATTTCATTGTTAATGCAAATAGAACTCCGGAGACGATGAGAGAAACATCAGCTTCAGAGAGAATAATTGGCTCACTGTAGGGAGTTTGTGGATCTTAAATTGTTCTTTGCCTTCATCTTCAGTGGCCGTATGGTCCTGTTGGTAAATGCACACTGCCCCAATTTACTGGGAAAAGCACATACTTTGCATTTTATAATTGTACTTGAACCTGTCCCTGAAAGGAAATTGTCAAATGGGGGGAAAATTAGCATCTCAATCATGGATGAATATCAGCAAGTTAAAGAACAAGGAGCTTCAGAATTCATCAGGAGCACACAAGTTGGCTGTACAGAAATGATCAAATTGAATTGATGCACAAAAAAAATCCACTTTTAAGAAGCATTCATGGGTAAAATATTATGTGACTTACATACAAAACGCATAATGTCTCTTGCAGAGCGATGCATTATAAAAATGCAGCTCAGATCTATTTTGCACGTGTGATGATACAGAAGTAGATAATCAGAGCAAATTGTTTTTGTTTTCCAATAGTTTGCTCAGTTCGGTGAGGATATAAGCAGAAGAGAACCCCAGTTTCCAAACTGAACTAGAACACATTACAGTGGTATCTTGGGTTACAGATGCTTCAGGTTACAGATGCTTCAGGTTACAGACTCCGCTAATCCAGAATAGTACCTCAGGTTAACAACTTTGCTTCAGGATGAGAACAGAAATTGTGTGGTGGGGGGACAGCGGCAGCAAGAGGCCCCATTAGCTAAAGTGGTACTTCAGGTTAAAAACAGTTTCAGGTTAAGAACAGACCTCCAGAATGAATTAAGTTCATAACCCGAGGTACCACTGTAGTCTTCTGTGAACAAAATCAGACTCCCAAAGCCTTTTTCTGATACTGCTGGCCAATCTCAGTAGCTGTAACTTTACAGATATGGTGGAGTAACACAGTAGATTATACCAGCGTTAATTGTTCTGTTTCTTTCAAAAGGAACCGTGATTGAAGATAGGAAACATTTAATGCACGTATTTTTCACAAGGTGTTTAAACAATAAAGATTTTACAAGATTTAGAACCATGAAGCTATTAATAATGATAATAAATGCATCTCTTTAAGTTGCATAAATCTTTTTAGAAATGTGAATACCAGGTACATGGTTTTCCCTCCAGGATCAGGACCCTGTAGGCTGTAGAGGCACATTGTAACCCTTTCTTTTTCTACTGTGTCCTGCCCCTCCCCCAGCTACTATGGCCTGTATTACTAAGATGTGGATTGGTCCCTCCCAGATCTGCCTTCCTCGAGCAAGTGGGATGCCATGATGCTGCAATTTGAGTGCCAGTGCAGAGGGCTTGTGCCTTGCCTTAAGCACTCAGGATACATTAGCGATCCAGCTAGTGTACCATCAGTCTCAGATTTACTGTTGAAGACCTCCAGGATGGTTGTTCCAGGAATCTGCAGCACCAAGGCCAAAACTGGATGCCCCAGTCCAGGCAGCTCAGGACTCCCATAATAACCAAAATGGCTCTCCAAGCATGTTGTTGACCCAGCACATCATAACAGGACCTCAAGTGGCCAGGAAGACGGTGGCTTGAAAATGGGTTGTTGTTTTTTACATAGCCATTTCTTACCTTGGGAAGAGAGGGTGTTGCGGGCTTCCCCCTCCCACACACGCGGGGGCTGGCCTTTTGCCCCCGCAAGAAGAGGGAATCCCGCGGGCTGGGGAGGCGGGGCCTAGCCTATTTAAGGCCAGTCACGCCCGGGGACCGCCCTCTTTCCCCCCTTCCCAGCTGAGCGGTTTTCTTTTCCCATCCCACCCACCCTTTAGGCTTAGCTAGCTTTGACCTTGCTATGGACTTCGGTTGGTCGCCGCAAGGGGCCTGGTAGGAATTTTTCCAATTTGGCGCACTTCTAGCCTTTTGGTTTTTTCGCCTACCTCGTAGCAAACGTCACAACTTCTGCGGTGTTGGCGGTTAGGCATTGGCAGGGGGTTAATTGTTATGCAAATGAAGGGGGGAAGGAAGCGCCATCACCTTCCCTCAATGAAAAGGGTAGTCCGGTAGAGGACGCCGGGGGGCGTTGCCTTGTCCGAAACCTAGGGAGGTAAGGGCCTCCGGCACCCCCCCGAGCGGTGACACCCGTGGGATCCTAGTTGGTGTACTTCAACAGGACTCCCACGGCTTGTGGATAACCCTTCCCCGGTCTCCATGCCGGGTAGTCGATAGGAGCCAATGCCTAAGGCCAATACCTTTCAATTCTGTAATCAATAAAGTTGTGGCCTTTTTATGCCCATTAACCTTAAATAATGTGTCCAGTGTCTTCATTTCACATGGGGGAGGGGATTTGCCATGCAACTGCTTCCTTGCTGTGGTCAGATATTTCCTCTTGAATTCTAAGCTTACAGCAACCTTCACTCACTGCAGACCATTCTACTGCTGATTTGCAGGATGATTTCTAGGTGACTACTTTCCATAAATACCTCACAAGGATCTGTTTCATCTCCCATATTTGTTCTTTGGCAACTCCATGCGAATTCTGAGTGAGGCCACCTGCATATTATGAGTGAGATGTCGTAGATATGTGAAAGACACCCAGCTCTGCTTCTTTTCATCTAATTCAAGTGGAGGGAGTGCTCAGGTACTGTGTGGAAGCAATATTGGGCCAGAAGAGGATCAATAAACTGAAGATCTGTCTGGACAACAGAGATCCTGCTAGTTCATTTGCCTGAGTAGGTGGTGTTCAATCTGTTCAATGCCTAAAGTAAAAGGTAAAGGTAAAGGGACCCCTGACCATTAGGTCTGGGGTTGCGGCGCTCATCTCGCTTTACTGGCCGAGGGAGCCAGTTTACAGCTTCCGGGTCACATGGCCAGCATGACTAAGCCGCTTCTGGCGAACCAGAGCAGTGCACAAAAACGCCATTTACCTTCCCGCCGGAGTGGTACCTATTTATCTACTTGCACTTTTGATGTGCTTTCGAACTGCTAGGTTGGCAGGAGCAGGGACCAAACAACAGGAGCTCACCCCGTCGCGGGGATTCGAACCGCCGACCTTCTGATTGGCAAGTCCTAGGCTCTGTGGTTTAACCCACAGCGCCACACACGTCCAAAGTAGGCATCCCCAAACTCAGCCCTCCAGATGTTTTGGGACTACAACTCCCATCATCCTTAGCTAACAGGACTCCCGTCATCCCTAGCTAACAGGACCAGTGGTCAGGGATGATGGGAATTGTAGTCCCAAACATCTGGAGGGCTGAGTTTGGGGATGCCTGCCCTAAAGGATCAGCTTTGCAGTCTGGAGATGCTCAGTGGTCTGTCTTTGTAACTGGAGGGTCAACTAGCTGCTTCAACTAGTTATCTGCTTGACCTGGTATGCTAAGTACAACCTTACTTAGACAGAGAGAGTAGTCCTGTTCACAGTTTCATGCATAAGACATCCCCATGTTTTCTTGGATCAGGGCTGCACTTTTAGCCTCATTCTCAGACATCAAGGGTGGCATTCAGCTAAGTTGTATTTAGAGTAGTCTCTTGAAATAAAGGAGCATGACCAAGTTATGTCCAAATATTATTAGCCCCCAACTCAACATGACCAATAATCAGGGAGAATCAGCAACATATGAAGGGTACCACATAAGCTACCCCTGCTACAGAGCATCTTTTTCAAGATCGTAAGTAAATAAATGTACTGTGAAGGGAAACCACTGGTTCAAATAAACTGTTTGGCAGGGCCTTTTTCTTTGGGGTCACAGCAGGATGAGAAAAGGTTAAAGAATCCTGAGATTGATTTCCCGAAACCCCACCCTGTTGCTGCTATTTGCATTTCTAAAATGACTTCACATTGCACCTTGAAAAGGATCTGTTTCTTCGGCGGAAGAAGACTGGAAGAAATTCAAAGACTATTTACAGAAATATTGTAAAATTAATGAATGCTAGAACAATGTTGGATAGAAATTAAGCGGTTTCCAGCTGTAATGTTTTAAGAGAATATGGAAAAAAAAAGGTTTAGAAGCAGGTTAAAATTTATTGATAAGGATTTGCTGAACTAACAATCTGAATTGGAATACAAAAAAGGGAGGTATGAGGAGGTCTGGGAAATAAGTTAATGGGAAATAAGTTATGAAAACTTTGTGTGTTTTTAATTATTTTTATTTTTGTATTTTTGTTATTTTTTTCTTTTTTCTTTTTGATTTTTACTGTATTAATATTGAAAACCTTAATAAATATCTTTTTTTAAAAAAAAAAAAAGAAAAGGATCTGTTTCTTTGTTAGACGATAGCTCTGGCCATAGCAGAGAAATTGGTGGTGGCATGTTCAGCTTCTTCCTTCCCATTGCGTGCAGTGCAGGCTTCAGTAGCCCACTCCTGGCAACACTCTGTCTTCATAGATTAATAATGGGATCTTGTTTAATAATCAGTCCAAATCAGTCATGTTTTATTTCCTCCCCGGAGGACCAATTGCTTATCTCATCAAAAGGAGGGTGATTCTCCTTCTCTCTCTTTCTGTCAGATGATATGATCATTATCTGGACACACACTACATCAGCAAAGAGCGCTGAGCTCCTAGCCTCGCTGGTGGTGTAGAGATTCAAAATTCATGTTTATCATATGTGGGAAGATTAATGCACTAACTAGCTTCAAGCACTGCATTAGCACTAAAGTCCATTAATTCTAATTATGTTTTGCATATAGAGAATATTAAAATGTTTAAATTAATAAAGGAGAAGGGCCAGCCTTTTGGCTCAGCTGCTGAATGCTAATGCAGTTTGCGGTGCAGGAGGTGATCTGTGTTGTGCAAAGAGGACTCCCCAGGCCTGTGGAGAACGAGTACACAAATCCTTCTGGAGGATATGTGCCAGCCGCCGTCCTCTCACAGCATCTCCCTTCATTAAGCCATCAAGTACCATTTAGATGTACTTCAGAGGAGGGCAGCGAGCTTGGAGAATAAATTGATGTGGAGCTTAATTCTCCCTCATTTTTAAAAAAGAGAGTGGCCTGAGTCCAAGCCTTGTTTGAGACTCCCTTTGACTTCTTATTGTTGAGCCTCAGCAAATATTCTCTGGTTGCATCGAAGTATACAGTGGTACCTTGGTTTATGAACTTAATCCGTTCTGGAAGTCCATTCTTAAACCAAAGCGTTCTTAAACCAAGGTGTGCTTTCCCATAGCAGTTGGGGACTCAATTTACAAATGGAACACACTCAATATGTTCTGCTTCCAAGGCAAAGTTCACAAAGCAAAACACCTACTTCCGGGTTTGCAGCGTTCTTAATCCAAGTTGTTCATAAAGTAAGCTGTTCTTAAACCAAGGTACCACTGTAATATCAATTGAAATTTAATGCAGATTTTCAGGCAGATTTCCTCATGCTGCCCTTCATATAAGAAAATGTGTCAGTCCACCAAAGAAGGGAACCAAAACACCTTTATAGCACAAACAGAACTCTTGTTTGGCACTTGATTATATATTTTTGTGTCCAGAGAGTTGTGGCTATGTGTATCATAGGTTAAACTCAGGGTAATCTCAGTTTCTGACCATGCTGTGGTAGCTTGGGAGCTCTAGGTGGCAATTGCATCCTTTTGGAAACCCAACTGGACCTTCTGCATGAAGTACAGTGGTCAGGTCATCTCTGTCCAAAAAGAGACGTTGATGGTGAACCAGCTGGAGCTGAAAAAAGGCACTCCATTCCATCAAGGTCACCTGAGCCTCCAGTGACAGATATGAATCCAGAAGCAAACCCAGACTGCAAGCCTGCTCCTCAGACGTGAGAACCTGGGAAACATACTGTAATATCTCATAATCCTTTTACAGGATTCACTTTCAGTTTATTAGTAAAGTTATGCATGGTGTGAGGGCTTGAAGGGGAGGGGGATTTTAGGGTCCAGTTACGTGAGTTAATACAGGAGCAAATCTGAGTGGAATCCCCTTTTGGACTGAATTCAGGAGTCAATCCTCAAATTGGTCCTTCAGTTGTACTGTACACTGATGAAGTTCTTCTGTATGAAGAGGACCTTGTCTGCACCCTGCTGGCATGGATGTTGGGAAAGGGGAATGTTCTTCACATGTAGTGAGAATAAACCAATTCTAGGCTTAAGTATTTGAATCAGGCTCTGGTTTAATTAGCCAGCTTTTGATCCCAGACTCCATGTTGGCATTGGACTTGGCTGAAAGCAAACAGAACCCCTGGGTGTGCCATTTTTGCTCTCAGCTGCTCAGATGGAGGTGGCCATGGGCCAAAGATGGAGGAAGGGCGGTGGGCCAAAGTATCACAAATAGCTCTCTTGTTATACTTGACTTTTCACAGTAAAGTAATAAGAGGTGTAGTTAAACACAATTTGATTCTCTGCAGTGCACCTCCTGTCAGCCCACGAGGACACACGCCATGCTATGGAGCTCTTCGGAAGCTAATTACAGTACCGATATGAAAATTATATACTTGGTCATTTCCATTTCTGTCAAAGCTGGAAGTCTTGATAAGATTGCTCTATTTGTGAGTTGCCATCAGCAATGGCATGTTTTTGTTGTTTGTTTCCTTCATGTTTTGAAAAATCTAATGAAATTAGTTGTCCCATTGATTGGCTTTTAATGGAAGGTTTTGTTGCATGCCTCGAGAGTTATTGTAGCAGAGAACATGGCTAACAATTCAAAAAAAAAAAAAAAGGAAACCTAACCATCAAATTAACTAGTGGCTGTATTGTTAGGTTTTGAATACATTTATTCTACAACATTGCCCCCTCAGTTCTAAGTCCACTGTGAAGAGAACATTTTTTAAAAAATAAATAAATAAGAAAACATGTACTATGAAGTACCGTATTTTTTGCTCTATGAGACTCACTTTTTCCCTCCTAAAAAGTAAGGGGAAATGTGTGTGCGTCTAATGGAGCGAATGCAGGCTGCGCAGTGATCCCAGAAGCCAGAACAGCAAGAGAGATTGCTGCTTTCACTGCGCAGTGATCCCTCTTGCTGTTCTGGCTTCTGAGATTCAGAATATTTTTTTCTTGTTTTCCTCCTCCAAAAACTAGGTGCGTCTTGTGGTCTGGTGCGTCTTATAGAGCGAAAAATATGGTATTCATTACGATACGCTAGTCTTTAACCTTCCCCTTGGATGAGGCCTTTCCCTCCCTAAACTTCTTCTGTCATCTCTAGCAGGCCTTTGCCTCTGGAAATAATTACTGTGCTCATTCCCCACTCCCCCCCCCCAAGATGTTTGAAAAAAGAGGGCAAAGGACTGGATCCTCCTATTTTTCTGTCCTCACATTCTTGGAGGATTTATCGCTGCCTTACGGTCCTTCCTGTCATACAAGCTGCTTCCATGGTTGATGTTGAAAGAAATAGCATTGCTTGCTGTGAGATAGACCTGTGAGACATATGCAGCTGATTTACAGTTTGAGGTTGGACTTTATTATATACTCCCTGTCACGGATACAGCCGTTTGTCCTCTGAGCAAATGACTTTTCTCCCATGATACTATGCATATTTTTGTCTTCCCTGTCTTTTAAACCTCAGGATTCATCTATTCATTCCCTTTCTCATACAGTTTGCCCATCTGTCTCCCACTGTCCTTCTGCACGTACCGTTTTTGCTGCATTCGTGGTAGAATGAAGGAATATCTAGTTTAATGAAAACTTACTTTGATAAATAGCAATAATGTACAATACTGTGCAGGTAGGGGTCTAGATCCACAGATCTTAATCTTGAAATTTGCCACTCTATCTTTTGCAAAGTAATGGGGTGGGGGGAGGAGGAGTTTCACAAAATTTATCCAAAGAGAGGAGAAATAATCCAGCTGTTTAATGGAGTACAATTCACAGGATGAGCAAGGTAAACCATCAGCCCGTTGTTTTGAAACACCATTGTGTTACTAATGTTATCGGGGGGGGGGGGTGTTGCAAGCTGCCACATGTTAGAAACTGTCAAAAATTTAAACTACATTCTAATGTAAACATGTTGAAAAGAATGAAAGGAAATGGGAAGTGTAGCATTTCTTGTTTTCCATAATTCCACAGAAATCTCCTTGCAGTTTCTAACCGTTGAAGTTTGGTCGGCCTTAGGGACCAAGACAAGCCCTGCCTTGTGGAACTCCTTGCCAGGTTTGGCAGGAGTTATTCCTGTCTTCTTGTGGATAGTTCCTAACAATGTTATTATTTAGACATGCCTTTGAAATCTGCATTATTATTATTTTGTTGCCAAGCAGGTTTTATGAATGCTGTTACTGATGTCTTTACTGGAGTTTTACTGCTGTTGCTAATTTTGTTCTGTGTACACCTGCCTTCTTGTATTTTTACGAAAGTGCAGTTTATACATATATTTAAACAAACAAACAAACTCAGAGGTGAGTTTTAATTTGCTGCTTGTTGCTGTTTGCTCTGGGAAATACCCCCCCCTTCCTCCTAGTGATAGGGACACAATATTAGTTATTAGTTAGTTAGTTAGTTAGTTAGTTAGTTTCATTTATGAATCACTCCTTATGAAGCATCTCAAAGTAATTCCACCATAAAATAAAATAAAAATCCAAACCAATTGCACACACACAAACTATTTCAAATCCAATACAGATATGGACCAGGCTAAAAATGTCCACTTTGAAGGTTTGTTGAAAATATTGTTTTCTGAGAAGATTTAGTGAAATTAAACAGAAAATGTATCCTGGGAGAAGACAACACATTTTGCTTCTATGGCATTTCATGAGGAACTCAATGCGGAAATGTATTTATGATGAAAGGAAGTAGCTGTACGTATCCACCCTGAAACATTTCTGCAGTATGCTGCTGTCATGTAAAATAGGGACTTGCACCTGTGAATGGGCCATGACAGATCAAATGTTGCACAATGAACTTTTATAGTACCTCATAAACACAGTGTGTTTCAATAGTTGTAAATTATCAACTGTAGAGTGACACTCGGGGTTGCAGATGTTCCCACATGTGTTCAGAGAACATACAATGAGTGTTCTGAGATAAATAGACTACGGCTGTCTACCACTGGGGTGCTCCTTGAATGTACATCGAGACATCGGGGACACGGGTAGCGCTGTGGTCTAAACCACTGAGCCCCTTGGGCTTGCCAATCGGAAGGTTGGCAGTTTGAATCCCGACAATGGGGTGAGCTCGTGTTGCTCTGTCCCAACTTCTGCCAACCTAGCAGTTCGAAAGCATGCCAGTAGATAAATAGGTACCGCTGCGGCGAGAAGGTAAATGGCATTTCTGTGCACTCTGGTTTTGATCCCGTTGCGCCAGAAGCGGTTTAGTCATGCTGGCCTCATGATGTGGGAAGCTGTCTGTGGAGAAACACCGGCTCCCTTGGCCTAAAAGCGAGATGAGCGCCACAACCCCAAATGCCTTTGACTGAACTTAACCGTCCAGGGGTGCTTTACCTTTTACCTTTTCCGTGTTCAGACCTTTAAACCTACCCCTTAAATAAATTCAAACAAGACTCAAATTTTGGTTTTTGGCAGAATTTAGGCCACAACTTTATTGATTACATCAAGTGAGTGGTTGCATAGGCTGTGGTTTGACTAGCTCCTTGCACCGTTGCAGGTAGCGCTGACCCAGGGCACCAGCATAGGTCAGCCTAGGGTGAACACCTGGATAAGTGGAAAGTTGGGAACAGGCTATTTCCGCCACCCAAATGCCCCCCTGGACTCAGGCATGGGCACAACCCCTCTCAGGGTTGACCAAACCATTGAGTCCCTGGATTCCTTTAATGGAATACCCTTCACATAGGGATGGCGAGAGCATTCTCCCATCCCTATCACCTGAACCAGAGCCTATCCGCAACCTTACAAGTTGTGACGATTTGCTACGCGGCAGGTGAAACCCAAATGGCAACAGTCAATCAGCAGGAAAATTCCTGCTATGCCCCTGTCCCAACGACAGACAACACATGATGGCATATCAAGGTCAAGCGCTCAAGCCCTAAAAGTAGGGAGAGGTGGGCAGGTGTTCCAAATTCACACACCAAGAGAGGAAGCTCAAGGTCACGTGCATATATATATATAGGTCCCTTGATCCATTTAGCCTGCATCCCATTGGCCTGATTAAACCCTGCATCAAGGGACCTACCAATTGGGTGCTGTGGCTAACCAATCTTACCCACCTACAACGCAGGGTTTGGTTGCCAAGTCTCACCACAACACATGCCCTCATTAAGGGAGGACCCGATTTACACTGAGCACATGGAAGCAAGGAGGAAATAGCTGCCTAGCACATCAGTGGGGATGTAACTACAGGACCTGACCAGATGATGCACAGAGATGTGTATATTCACCTTAAGTATACCACTACCAACAAAAAAATACTGTTACATGCTGTATTTTGTTTTTTTTGTCTTCATAGCATCAGTGGAAATTTATATCTTAAACTCTTCCATTTTTGCTCTCTTCATTTCCAGCCAAATGGAACAAGATATTCCTGGTGTGTCCTATTCAGAAGTGCCCCAGAGAGATACGCAATGGCAGCTGATCAGCTCATCTGCATATTCAAGCCAGGAATCTGGCACACTATTAGAAGGACTGCTACACATACCAGTAAAAAATGCCGGTGTGAGAGAAGCAAATGATGGAGTGAACATGGGAGATGGGAGAAAGAAGCCTGATGCAATTCAACAGGATAGCATGATTTAGAAGGTGATTGAAGCCAATGCATGAAACAAAATCCCGTATCAATTATATTATCATATTTTAAGTACAATATTCTCAGAAATCTATAGTAAATCCAAATGTGAAACGGACACTTTTCCTCCCAAAAACGCAATCTTGAATTACAAACTTGAAGCTTATGCTTAACATTCCAACACTTGGGGAGAAGAAAGCTTCCTAATTTACTTTATTTCTTCAAAAACCGTTTTGATGTGGTTGTTGTTTTATAACAAGTAGTGTATAAATTTCACGAAATAATTAAAATAATTTGGTATTAATGTGTTTTCTCTTCTTCCTTTAAATGACCACCCCACTCACCCTTAAAAATGCTCTCCATGATGGTGACAAAACACCTCTTTTCCTTCACATTTTCTCCTCAAATAATTCCTTTGTGAATTCCTTGTCTAAGCACATCTACTCAGAAATAGATCCTGCTGAATTCAGTGGAGTTTACTCTCAGGTAAATAGAATTGCAGTGTTAATACCTGTTTCACAGTTATCTGAAAGCTTGAACCTTTAAATTTAACAGGACTTACTTCTGAGTAAACCCCAGCTATCATGACTATTAGACAAGGATTATGGGAGCACAAAACAGCTGAACAACATTAAGAAAAGGAAAAGAAAGTAAGCTCTTACAATTCAGAGAGAAGTAAGGAGATAGAGAGAAAGTCTAGAACACTTTTCCCCAGCCCGTGCACTACTTTTAAAAAAGATGGGACAGTTTTTGGGTCTAGAGTTTTGAAATGGAAAAGGGATTTGTGTTAGTTCTGGTGCTATTATCACTGTATTTTGTTTCCCTGCTTATTTAACTTATATGCAGAATTCATCATGCGAAAGGCTGGGCTGGATGAATCCCTAGCCGGAATTAAGATTGTCGGAAGAAATATCAACAACCTCAGATATGCAGATGACACAACCTTGATGGCAGAAAGTGAGGCAGAATTAAAGAACCTTTTAATGAGGGTGAAAGAGGAGAGCGCAAAATATGGTCCGAAGCTCAACATCAAAAAAACGAAGATCATGGCCACTGGGCCCATCACCTCCTGGCAAATAGAAGGGGAAGAAATGGAGGCAGTGAGAGATTTTACTTTCTTGGGCTCCATGATCACTGCAGATGGTGACAGCAGCCATGAAATTAAAAGACGCCTGCTTCTTGGGAGAAAAGCAATGATAAACCTAGACAGCATCTTAAAAAGTAGAGACGTCACCTTGCCAACAAAGGTCCGTATAGTAAAAGCTATGGTTTTCCCAGTAGTGATGTACGGAAGTGAAAGCTGGACCATAAAGAAGGCTGATCGCCAAAGAATTGATGCTTGTGAATTGTTGTGCTGGAGGAGACTCTTGAGAGTCCCATGGACTGCAAGAAGATCAAACTGATCCATTCTGAAGGAAATCAGCCCTGAGTGCTCACTGGAAGGACAGATCGTGAAGCTGAGGCTCCAATACTTTGGCCACCTCATGAGAAGAGAAGACTCCCTGGAAAAGACCCTGATGTTGGGAAAGATGGAGGGCACAAGGAGAAGGGGACGACAGAGGACGAGATGGTTGGACAGTGTTCTCGAAGCTACCAGCATGAGTCTGACCAAACTGCAGGAGGCAGTGGAAGACAGGAGTGCCTGGCGTGCTCTGGTCCATGGGGTCATCAAGAGTTGGACATGACTAAACGACTAAACAACAACAACAACATCACTGAAGGAAGAAACAATGACCAAGAAACAGTCATGATGCGGCCGAATATATCAGACCCTGATTTGAAGTAACCATCCAAAACTTCAGCTCCAAGTTTCAAGTCTATGCATCTTCAAGGACATTAGAAAATAAATCCCAATTTGATTTCCCCATTTCTCATTGTGCTTGTGGTGTAGTTAATGGATATTTCAACTTCTTATATATACACCCACACCAACACATATTCAGTTTTCTGGTTCACCGAAAAGCCTTTCCACTGAGCATTTTTATTTCCTTTTTATGTTCTCCTTTCTGATATCTTGAACCTCCTCTCTTCTCTGCTATCATCCATGCAGACTGTTAGACTCAGGCAGAACGAATATCTGAATAACTGAATTATAGCCTTGCCAAAAATAGTGATAGAAAAGATAAGTCTATCTCTCTGAAGCAATCTTGATTTTAAAATTGATATATACTTCTCCATAGTTCCTTTTGTGTTGGTGAAAGGGAGGACGGAGCAAGGAGCAAGGCTGGAACACAACAGACTCTAGGATTAAAAAATCCACAAGGGTGGAACCAAGTACAAAACACAGAACCAGAAACAAGAACAAATCTCCTGGCTCTGTCAGACCCAAGAGTCAGAGAATGACGTTGGCTGCTAGATCAAAGGGACACTTGGCTCTGTAATAACAAGGACCCAATTAGAAAGTAGCTCGGCAGCCCCCACTGCATTAATGTAATTTGGACTCCATGTGAAAAACTGAATTTGAATCTAATGTCACAATTTCCCATCAAGGATCTTCTCTGTTTTGTTTTATTTGAATTCTGGGCCTTTTGTGCTCTGTTTATGTCTGGGGTTTAATACTGCAGATTGTTTCCTTAAGTCCTGGGACTTTGGGTAACGATCTCCTTTTCCTTTTCATGCTTGTGTTATTAACCAATCTAATACCTTTATTGGAAATGTTTCTGCTTGACATTTTGTGTTTGACTGACTTTTGTTTGTTGCCAATTGTCATAAGGCAAGGACTGCAACACATGCCGGTAGCAACATATGCCTTTTTGGGCTCTGAATAGGGTTCTCATACAGAAAAAAATAATAATAATTCAAAAATCAAATGATCCATAACATATTATGTTGTCATTTAAAAAACAGCATCAAAACAGTAACATTTTTCATGCTCATAATAAATTTTGTTCCCCAAGGCTCAATCTAACATTTTCTGCCCATGTTTGGAAATATAATGAGGAAAACATTTATTCTATTAATTGGCTCAGCTATTTTTGTTTGGAACGCTAATGATTTTCGCGGCATATGTGCTTCAAGTCCTAGCTCTGCAAAGACTTTGATATTTATTGCTGTGCAGTACTTTCTTTCACCATGTAGAAATGGTCTGTGTTGTTTTCCTCCATCATTCTGCCTCCTCAATTATTTACAGCACTAACAAACACTTTTCTTCAAGGACAACACTAACAGGAGAGCTACGTTGGGGCTATTACCCAGAGAAGGGAGGGTTAACTGTCTTCTCAATGGTTAGATGCAAGTATCCACCATCCTACAACCTCAAATTGACCTGAGGTACTTCAATGCAGATTCCAGATTTTTCTTCAAGAGCTTAATCAAAGCAAAATATTAAACATCTCTTCCTTCATAAAGAAAAGAAAAAATGAGTTCAGCTTTTAAGATTCAGATACAGTCTTCTTTTGGATTTATAAGCAAATTAAACAAAAAAACAAAAATCTCAAAGCAGATTAAAGGTAAAGGGACCCCTGACTGTTAAGTCTAGTTGCAGACGACTCTGGGGTTGCGGTGCTCATCTCATATTACTGGCCAAGGGAACCGGCGCTTGTCCACAGACAGTTTTTCCGGGTTATGTGGCCAACATGACTAAGCTGCTTCTGGCGAACCAGAGCAGCACACGGAAACGCCATTTACCTTCCCGCCAGAGTGGTACCTATTTATCTACTTGCACTTTGACATGCTTTCAAACTGCTAGGTTGGCAGGAGCTGGGACTGAGCGACGAGAGCTCACCCCATTGTGGCGATTTGAACTGACGACCTTCTGATCGGCAAGCCCTAGGCTCTGTGGTTTAGACCACAGCACCACCCACGTCCTGCGCAAAGCAGGTTACATAGTAGTATAACATAATCAAAAAGAGCAGTAACAACAGACTTGAAAGACAATAAAATTATTGTTGGTCACTGCTAATTTGTAGATGGCACCAGGATTTTTATGGAACATAACCACTTTCAAGAAGTCAGCTTGTGAGGCAAAGTGTGATCTCTGGTGCCCCATCATGCCATCTGCCATTCTGCAGTTGCCTCTTATAGAAGCTCTGTGAAATGCAGGAGAGTATGGGGCACATAGACTACACAAAACACTAGCCAGGCTTCAGTGTTGCCCCATATTAACTGGGTACATGCCCTACAGTAGCCTTCTAGCAGGGGAAACTTAGTAATGGTGGAGAATTTGTCTTTCAGCAAAGCTTCTTCTCCATTACTGATCTTCTCTCTGAGGAACCCCTTGCTAGGCTTCTGAGTAATCCTAGGGATTATTCAAACACAGTTTAAAAACCACTAGTTAAAAAGTAATCAAAATTTAACAGCTTTGATTTGCATGATTCTTTTGTATTTTTATTCCATCTAGTACAGGTATCTTGTACTTTGAACTAATTCTGAGATTGTGCGCTGATTTCTTAAAACCTTTTTGGTTTACTCAAGGTTAGTACTGCATCTGGGGTAGGGGGATGGAGAGATCCAGCACACATGGCAGGTTATGGCTATCTCCTGATGTGATCATAAATATATTTATTTGCTTTTTTATTGTTTTAATTGTTTTAATGCTACCATATTAACACATTCTCAGGGTGAGTTGCTTAATTGAAAGGAAGAGCCATCCTACACAAGAGAAGTAGGCAGGGGTCCTGGGACTGGGACTATTCCACTTCAGACTGCAGACAGAGGATTGCATTTGCATGCTCCATCATTAAGAAAGAAGGGGGAAAATATATTGTGCATAGAGAAATCTAGCCCATCAAGGAGAAAACAAACCAGATCATTTCCCCTGTTAGGCTATCCCATATTGGGCTAACTCTCATGGGCACAGATTTTTGCGAATGCCACTTTTGGCACTAGAGTCCCATAGGAAAAATGAATGTTGGCATCCACTCTATGTATATGCCTGAAGGACTTTAAAGAGGGGAAAGGAAATTAAACACAGCTGCGTGCTCAGGTCTTCCAACAAAGTTTACAAAACTGTCTTAGAGGGAAATGTATGTGTTATTTATGTTTGGTTCAAGCTGCAATTTATGCTGGAAGGAGACACAAATACTAGATCAGCCTGGTCATGCATTCAGCTAAAATAATGCTCTCCACCAAACAATGCCAATGCAACAGACGGTTTTCATAGCTTTTGTTTGTTTTCCACCGTACAACCCATAATTTTCATGCAGAGGGAAACAGTTACATGTTAAGCAATTTCTTTTGCCCTGAATGAATCGGAATTGTGAACTCCCTTGGTG
Source organism: Podarcis gaigeae (assembly GCF_964106915.1). Lineage (NCBI taxonomy): Eukaryota > Metazoa > Chordata > Lepidosauria > Squamata > Lacertidae > Podarcis > Podarcis gaigeae. The sequence goes on along the minus strand of NC_139685.1, from coordinate 16,673,183 downwards.
ACCAATCAGTTCTGCTTCCTTCTTCAGCAGTTCTACCATCATGTTGAAGGAGCTGTCCGTAGAATTCCTTGGCTGATTTGTTTTGCCGTTCAGCCTGTTTCCCAGCCATGCTCCATGCCAGGAGATTGCAAGTATGGACAAAATGACTGTGGTCATTAGTCTCATTCCTTGTATTACCTGCAAGGCATTCCTAAATGGATGCCACAGAACAATCTATTATTTTCTGGCAACCAGAAGTGGCTATAAACCATGTTACCATCTCCATTGTTCACAAATAAAAAAATAAATGCCTGGATACTTATTTTTTTGGCATGTAATTACGTACAGGTGTCAGCAAGCACATGATGGCATGCTGGACTGCTGGGATAAGATGTGAGAGAAGATGGACTTCCTTCTCCTGTTTCTACTGAACAGATGTCCTAGGCAGTTTCTGCAGGGCTACCCATCTAAGCCTTTTGTTACCTGGCACCCCTGGCTAATGGCATGAATCCTACTGACTTTTGAGTGGGCACCCAGCCATTCTTCCAGATGGATGTGACTGCAGGCGGCCCAAGGAACATTCATGTGGACGTAATATCTTCTGTAATGGCTGTAATCCCAAACTGGGCAAAATGTGGTAGGTTGTTTGTTCCTTCCTTAATTCCTGAAGTGGTTGCTAAAGTATTATTGTGCATCCATCTTCAAACGGCTTGTTAATCCATCATTAAGTTGGATTTGCTGTGCAGTTATGAAACGAAAACAAAACGAAACCACATTTACACAGACACGTTAAGCCAACATTCTACCCTTTAGAAACATAGCACATGGGATTTTCCTCCAACAGCATTGTTCACTTCCAGAACATTTCTGAGTTTAAGCAGTTACTTTTAGAAGTGCCAATGAAATTTGGTTTGAGCCAAATTTATATGCCAGATTTCTGGTATCCTCCTTCCACACTGGAATCAGAGGTGAAGCTGGAATCTGTCTATGGGCCCATGGATTTCAGACCTGCCTTGGCCTTTGCTATTCCCTCCCTGAACATCCAGGAGAAGTCTTCACAGCTGGTCTTCATTCACAGATGCACCAGAGCCTTTGTGCAAGTGTCAATGTCTAGTTTGTGCATAAGCCATGATACGAGATGACGACCATGTAGGAACAACAAGTAGAATTGCTGGCAAATACAAAAAAAAAAAAATATCATAATTTAAGCACAAACTAGAAGATTCCAGGTTGAGAAAAAAGCTGGGGCGGGGGGGGGGGGGATAAGGTAAAAAAATTTGGAGCACATGTGTGTTTTTCTACACTTGCCTAGCCATCACACTTCACCTAAAGTGAAACTTCAAGATGGACTTAAAAGTGACTGCTTGTGAATCTGAGAAATTAAAAAGACAGGCAAAAAGAGTTTCTGTAAGGCTAATGTTTGTTTCTTTGTTTTTCCCCAGGGTACAGTTGTGCCAGACGTTTTTACTACTAAGGCCTGGGGTTTCTTGGTGGGTGGGGGGCATTTTTTAGGCATTGCTAACATTCTTCTTAATATAAACAGTTTGCACATATAAGCTCCTGAAATTTTGTTCCCTTCTGCTGGGCAACAGCCTGAGAAGCAGTGACACCTGCATTTCTAGAAAGAGCAACATCGGATGACCTTCAGAAAGACAGTCCAATAACCTGTTAAGGTCTCAAGGTCATTACTTGCCCAGGTGCATCCATCTTTATATTTACAGCTTCAGCCTAGTTCCAGCGAAATGTGTCAAGGGTAAGAGAATGTTCAGAGACAGTAACAAGCACAGATCTGTGGGTGTTTCATGGTAACATGCCATTTGCCTCATCCCTGAGGAGAAATAAGATGCTTCTGTCGAGGGCTTTATTGAATCTGCTGGTGATCATTGAGCAGCAACTACCAAATGTTTTATTCCTCCATTCCTGTGGCTTAAGTATCCTTGCTTGGACTTTGGATATATATATATATATATATATATATATATATATATATATATATATACCCTCAGAAACCCCAAGGATAAAATCCAGTTGGAAAACCAAGGGATCTATGAAATACCCTGCAAAGTCTGCCCAGCCACGTACATTGGACAAACAAACAGACGAATAAATGCACGTATCGCAGAACACAAGAATGCCGTCAAAAAAGAAGAAAAAACTTCCTCTCTTTTCCAACACATGAAAGAAACAGGACACGAAATTAATTTTGCAGATTCCAAATTGCTCTTTAACACGGAACATCACCACAAGAGAATAATCATGGAAGCCATCGAGATAGAGAAACACCCTCACAACATGAACAAGCGTGACGACACATCCCGCTTGCCAGACATCTGGAAATTAGCCCTCCCCACAAAAACTGACACCAGATCCAGAGGCACACAGAACGCCAACACCAATCAACCACACCAGACCCAAACCCAGACCCTCTCCACAGATGAATTACTGACACCATCCAGTAGCCAATCCATGGTGGCACCTCCGGATGCTACACCCCCCTGCAATCCCTACACAGATCTGGCTGACACAAGCCACAAAACCACAGCTCGCCCCTATACACGAAGCCAAGCCAAAGCACAACTAAGTGCAATACAGCCATCTTCTCAGGAAAACTCTTCACAAAGTTCAAGAGGTCAAGACACAAAGACTTTAGCAACTAATCCACACCTAATGACCCACCTAAGTGGTACTCAGGATATCACTCAAGAAATCACTCAAGGTATCTCTCAAGTAATTAAGGAACAAAAGAAGAAAAGGCACACTAGCCTGGGAACTTCCTCTCTGCCCAGAACATTGGAGGCTAGACACCACACCCCCTCTACAGTATTTATAGGAACTCAAACATTGAGATCCCGCTCTGTTCCAGTAACAAGAAGCCGAAAGCACCAGCCTGAAGATGACGAGTGAGACCTCGTCGAAACGTCGCCTAGACACCCCAACTTTTACACGGGAAGACACCCGAGGACACCAAAACCATATATATATATATATATAGTTTGAAGATGCAGGACTAATTCCTCTGAGTCATGAGATGCACTGAAGTGAAAAGAAGAAGAAACCACATTTTCATTTCAGTGTTCCAAAGAACAAGTTCCTTTGTAAAGGAGGACGTACAGCATTCTGACCTTCTGCTGGGAAAGCGATTTTGAAGAGGCATGTTGCCAGGAAGAAAAGGTGACTTGGGGGTGCAAGGAGTCTCTGGACTGACAATTTATCACCGAGAGAGCACGCGTTATAAATCATCCCTCAAAGGAAGATGCATATGCAAAAAATAATTAGTGCCAAACTTATCTGAATACATGTCATTGCCCTTTATAAAGAATAAGGCTGGATGACTAAGAGAAAGAGAGAGTAGACTCACAGCTTTGGGACTGCCTGCTTCTTTTGATACAAAAAAAAAAACATTTCAAGGAAATGAAAAGTCTGTGGGATACGGACCCTCCTTAAAGGAGAAGGCTGGCTTGGTTTTGGTGCCTTAAAACCCACAGAAAGAATGGCAAGCTCTAACATCAGAGCTTTCAGATGCTGAATGGCTGCATTTGTAGGAAAGAATGACAGGTTTGGCTTGAGTGAAATTGATGGGATTCAAATGACAGGCACAGGTATAGCGTTTGATCTGCCTGGAGCTAGGGTGCTGCTGACATCCATTGTTTTCCATTTGCAAATTGAAAACTACATGTTTTCTGATGCACCTAACTATTTGTTGGGGGGATGGTGGCAGGCTAGTCATATTGTTTCTTTCCCACCTACTTCACACTGAATAGTGGAATGGAATGCTAGATGGTCTGCAGTGTTGTTTAAATCAATTAATCTTCTGAACTTTGTCACTTTGGGCAGTTTAAAGGTAAAGGGACCCCTGACCATTAGGTCCAGTCGTGACCGACTCTGGGGTTGCGGTGCTCATCTTGATTTATTGGCTGAGGGAGCCGGTGTACAGCTTCTGGGTCATGTGGCCAGCATGACTAAGCCGCTTCTGGCGAACCAGAGCAGCACATGGAAACGCTGTTTACCTTACCACTAGAACGGTACCTATTTATCTACTTGCACTTTGACGTGCTTTCAAACTGCTAGGTTGGCAGCAGCAGCGACCGAGCAACGGGAGCTCACCCCATCGTGGGGATTCGAATCGCTAACCTTCTGATTGGCAAGTCCTAGGCTCTGTGGTTTAACCCACAGCACCACCCGCATCCCTTGGGCAGTTTAGGTGCAGGCAAATAAATTGTTTGGTTTAGCCTGGTGACTCCCTTTAGGCACCTTTTAGGTGATGGGTTGGTCCTGAGGCTCACTTCTTGACTCTGCGGTTTAGGGGGTAAGATAGGGGCATCCTTTGAGGCCAAACTTCCTCATTCACCTGTGGTTCTGCGGTCACAGGGGAAGGTGACAAAACAAGACCTCCTTTCTCACCTTCAAGGTGTGGCCCTGGAATTGGGGCAGGACCCTAATTCCTTAGGCAAGGGCGGGTCACCCAATGGCTGTAGTTATACAGTGAAATTCGTTCCTGCCCCATAATCTTCCCCATCTGCTGATTTTAATTTAAGTGGCCCAGTTCAATCCCAGCTTATGTGTATGCATCTTTATTTGCTTATCGGGACACAAATTCCTGCCCTTTTGAATGGGAAACATGATGCACAATTCAGTTTCTTGCAAACTGGATGTGCTTCAATGACTCATACCTGCATTGCACTGTTTGGAGAGATATCTGTGTTTTTGAATCAGAAACAGGATGTACAATTAAGCGCGGTGTGGGTAGCCGTATAAATGCAAAGTGCAAAAGCGATTTAGATATGCCTTTTCAAATCCAAAGGTACAATGCTACCAGAGATAGCGGTAGAGCAAAGGCAGAGATTTTTGTGGAATAAAGGTACTTTAAATACATCCGTTGTTGGAGTTAATAAAAACAAAGGGAGAGATGAAAACCCCTGCTTATTCGTATGCACGGTTTTATCTCTCCTATTTTACTCCAAAGTCTCCAAACATCATTCTCTGAAAACATAGCCCAATGTCATTATGTTGTAATGCATTTGAGCCAAAAGCTTTACGGCTGCAGCTCCCACATGGCAGTGCTCATGTTTAGCATTGTTTAAATCTATTCCAAGCTATTCTCAGCAAACCTAATTTCTTTCCCCCCCTGCTCTGTGTTTAGTGACATAAACACGGCATATTTTATATGTTTCGTATCCTCTTTTATGGTTCTCTCTGCTTAGTAAAGACGTTGCTTTGGAATTAGCTAATGTAAAGGAAATTAGCTACTTGTGTTGCAGTGAACACTTTGCTTTCATTGGGAGCAAAGATAGTTTTGCCGCAGTAATAAAAACAGACTCACTGTCCTCTTTGATGCCAGGCTCTCCTTCCTCAGGACTAGAACATTTCCCCTGCAGAATTTAAATAAAACTTATTCTTTGCTTTCAGTCACATGACTTCATTTGCAGAAAACGCCAAACTTGGTTCAGTGCAGGTGCTTCTTTCAACAATAAATTTGGTGACATGGATGGGTTTCCTGGAAGGCTTAGAAGGAGGTACCTCTCATCAAATTACTGCAAAAACTGCAATATCTTTCCCAAACCCTACAAGGCTTTGCTATGAAAATGAAAGCAAAGCAAGCAAGCATTCCATGACAGTGATTTCTTTCTTTCTTTCTTATTGCATTTGCATTCCTCCTTTCCTCCAAGGAGCTCAGGTTGACCTACATGCTTCTCTTCCTCTGCATTTTATCCTTGCAACAACCCTATGAGATGGGTTAGGATGAGAGACAATGACTGGCGAAGTGAACTTCTTGGTTGCATGCAGATTTGAACCCGGGGCTCACAAGTCTTAGTTCAATACTCTAATCATTACATCACAGTGCCACTTTAAAAACCATGAGCTGTAGTAGTAGTAGTAGTAATTTATTATTTGTACCCCGCCCATCTGGCTGGGTTTCCTCAGCCACTCTGGGTGGCTTCCAACAAAGATGAAAAATACATTAAAATGTCACACATTAAAAACTTCCCTAAACAGGGCAATATCAAACCTATCCATTCTTAAGGAAATCAGACCTGAGTGCTCACTGGAAGAACAGATCGTGAAGCTGAGGCTCCAATACTTTGGCCACCTCATGAGAAGAGAAGACTCCCTGGAAAAGACCCTGATGTTGGGAAAGATGGAGGGCACACGGAGAAGGGGACGACAGAGGACGAGATGGTTGGATAGTGTTCTCGAAGCTACCAGCATGAGTTTGACCAAACTGCGGGAGGCAGTGGAAGACAGAAGTGCCTGGCGTGCTCTGGTCCATGGGGTCACGAAGAGTCGGACACGACTAAATGACTAAACAACAACAACAACAACAAACAGGGCTGCCTTCAGATGTCTTCTAAATGTCAGGTAGTTGTTTATCTCTTTGACATCTGATGGGAGGGCTGCTACAGGGCGGGCGCCACTACCAATATAGCAAAAGTAACTTGTCCCATTAGTCCAAGGAATTGGGAAAAATTCCCACCCTTCTCCCCCACTGTGCCCCCTCCCTCAGTCTGACCCTCAAAACTGTCCTGAACACAGAGGTGCAAAATTGAATAAAATATGGGGGGCAAAGGACCTTGACCCTTAGGTGTTGGCTCCTATGACTAAGCAGATGGGGGGGGGAGTAGGATGCATGTGGGAGGAAGGAGAGGAGGGAAAGTTCCATTGCACAAGTGTAAACCTTGCAGTATCTCAAAGAATACATTGTATCCTGTCCAATATGACGCAATGCTTCATTTACACCACCACATCCATGTTCTCAACAATGGAGTAAATTCTTTATCAAGTGTGTTCTCATGGGATAAAATGATGAACCATTTCACATGTTTCTTGCTTAAATGACTAGGCACAATGCAACTACTAGTAGAACAACATGTTTAGTAAGAGTTGTCTTCCTGGTCATGAGTCTTGCAGTGTTTTGGAACTGGGCTTTGTTGGCAGGCTTTGACAGAGGAGGAGGAGAAATAGGGGCCCCCGCTGGATTGTGGAAATCTGGCTTGGAGGAAGAGGGTATCTTTCAAAGTTTGTTGGGACATCTTTGTTGCTTCTGTCCCATTCTGAACATTTTGCCTTGCTCATGAACCCATGCATCACGACTCCTGAATTTTGCATCTACTTCTGAGCCTTTACTGTTACTTGCATGAATAACATTCTCTTTGTTACATTCAAGTAAGAGCCTGTGTGTGTGAGGGGGGAGGGGAGAAGAGTCAGGGCACCTCTGGATCAGGCTAAGATTCCTCCAGGCACACTTGAGGAATTTAATCTTTGCAGATTCCCATACAAAGTGCTCTGATCTGCAACTCTGGAAGTAATACATGCCTCACAACTTAGCTATCTGTCAGATTTCACAATTCTCCAAAAATTCTGATGTAGTTCTCTGATGTTTAAATGTATCAAAATGTGCACTGAGATATGTGTACTTTTGAGAGCAAGCCTTTTAAAAAGATGTTTGAAAGATAATATGCATTTTAAAAATTACTAAAATGTGCATTTATTTAGCATGAATTTTGAATGGATTTAATATGAATTTTGAAGGTTTTTTTTTAAAAAAAACAATAGGTAGTTGCAGAGACTGAATGGAACAAAATTAAATGCAAATGCAAGTGTCATTCAACATAAAAAGACTGATTCATATACTCCTAGCCCTGTGTAGTTTTAATTTTAATATAATGGCCAAGCAGATGGCTGTAGGTGTGTACCTAAATGTGATGGTCTGTACCCAGCATCCATAATAAAACAGAAGTTTTATTTAGTTATAACAGTTTGCAATCTTTGACAACTCTGCCTTCTATGAATTCATCTGCCACTTTTAGAAACAAGCCACCACCCTCACAACATTTGGTAGTGAATCACATACTTTAATTGCACCAATAAGTTAACAGGAACTAGCCGTACTATCAGTAGCATAAAAATATTAGCAGCTTTAGTCACAAAAGTAGTATTGCACATAATAGCATTTTTCCACTACAACCATTACTGCTACTATTGCACACACTGAACACCTAACCTGACTGATGAAAAAGGCACACGGAATGAATTTATTTTTTGTCAGCACACCAAAATAGCACACCCCATTCAGACAGTATGCAAAGCCCATTCAAAATAATTAGTTCATGGTCAATTGGATTCAGAATAAAATGTTTCCGAGGCAAACCTTACTATTGTTCCTTAGCAGCAGTTATAAATCTATTGCTCACAAGCTGTTAACAAAACTGTAGCCTGAGACACCTGCAAAATTTTCGGTGAAATTGTTGTTGTTGTCCAGGAAGGAAGAATGTGTCATTTTCGTTCTCTCTCTGCCTTCCCTGTAAGTTGCCCTTTGATTCTGTTGAAGCTTGGAACATTTATTATTAAAGCTGTAGAGTTAATTTGTCCTTTTCTTATGGTGTCACACTTTGTGTTATTCTTTTCAAATTGTCTCCTCAGGAAAAGGCATTTGATTATCTTGCAGGAGAAAACTTCACTTTCTGTTCTGGCTCTTATGTTTTAGAGACTCCTTAAAAATTGGCCCTTATTTACACTAGAAAGCTTTTGTAGAATTCCTTAATATGTTGCTACTGTCAAGTTCTGTTTTCTTGTATTTGTAAGGTGATGAAGTTTACTGATGACAGAGGTGACTTTAGGGGATGGTGACCAGTTTGGTTGCATTGGGCGCCGAGTCTTGGGCACGCTGCCAGAGATGCCACAACTATGATTTTTACAATGGAGCATGAGAGGTGGGGTCCAGAGCGGGAGTCAGGAACAAGTTGGCAATAAATCACATGGCATCGGTGAAGTTAACTCTTTATTCAGTGGAACAAGGTTGACTCAGGAAGCCAGGCCTAGTGAGCCCAGAACTATTGCCAGTAGATCTTGCCCCAATGAGGCAGTCGTGAGGACTGAAGGTCCCCGCCTTCCCACAGTTGCCTAAGTCTTCTCCTTCCCTGGGTCCTTCCCAAGCAATCTGAGACTTTGTCTTGCCTGCCTTTGCTCCACCATCTTCATACCTCTTCTGGTTCTGGGAGACAGGGGCTTCTTTAGCAGCCTGCTTCTACCACCCTCTTTAGCCTCCTTTACTGCTCTGATTCTGCATTGCTCTCTGCCACAGATTCTTCCTGCTCACCAAACTCTGTTACGTCTTCAGCTTCTGACATACCTTCCTCCCAGGCTGCTCCCTCTTTTCCATCTGACCAGTCATCATCATCCCACCACCAATCCCTGGCTCCGAGCCTTCTTCCCCATCTGATTCCTGCCACCACTCCTCTTCATCCAGCCAGTCCATGGCAGGTGGAAGGACACTGAATTTTGGCATTACAGAGGACACCACTGAAATTTGAGACCCCAAAGTCCACCATTGTTGATGTACCATTTTGGTTGTTTTGATTTGATGGAATGGAAGCAAAATGTGAGTCTTCTGTTTGAAAGAAACACCTGAAGAATCTTGAGGGAAGCAAGCAGAGTTCCAGTAAGACCAGCAAAATTTCACCGGGTGTTTGCCATGCTCCTACTAAAAGGAAAAGCAATAGCCAGTGGAGATTGAATCGAAGTCTTCACAATGGACAAGGTTGAAATAAATGACCTTGATGCTCTTTCTAACCTTACCATTTTCTCATGTTAGGGGAAATAAATGGGAACTCAACTGAGAAGGAGTATTTCGTTTGCAGCTCCTGCAAACTCAGGAGGCATATTTTATATAATCAAATGGGGAAAGATTGTATTTATGAGGCTATAATTCCATCTGGAGATTCCGAGGACCCCATAAAGCCCTTCACTTTCACTCAAAGTTTATGTCCCTAGAACATTTCAGTAGAATGGAGCTCATAATTCAGGGACTTGTGGAAGGCTCCTTTTGCCCATTTTACAAAAAAATTTGCTTTCACTTACTCAGAGAAATCTATTTACCTTTTGGGTGCTCTTACATGTCTTTGAGATCACCTTCACTATTTTATGAAGTGGATACATTCAGTATTTGTATGCACAATAACTTCTGATGTTGTGCACAGAAATAAGGATGATCACACCCAACTATGAGAATAACAACTCGCATCAAGCAGCAATCAGATTTCCCCCCAAAAATAAAAAGCTTCCCCAAATATAGCAAGATATTGTTCACATTTTACATTCTGGACAATTCCTTTCATGCAGATAGACATGGTTGTGATAAAGATCAAGTGACCATATAGGTATCTCCAATATTATTTTATATTAGTCAGATGCTGCAAATATTGAATGAACCCAAGAATGCTCTGGTGGTCTATTCATCTTATCGCACCCATGCCATCTGATAGCAAAACAAAGGCTTAATTAGATTTCCCAGTAATATAATACATTTTGTATACCATTTCTGCTAATTTACATAGTTTTGTATGCATTCCTTGGTGGAAGAATAACACTAAAATATCTGAAAAATATAATAAATTCAAAAATGAGTTGGGTTTTAGTTCATGTACTGTTTCACAAAAGTGTGAACCTGGGAAATCCACATAAAAATATAAAGCAAATGAATTTCTTCCCCACCTCTAGGAAAACATGTTCCCTATCTTAGATTATGCATTTGTGTGTGATAAAGAGAAGGTGCATCTTAACTTGTTCCTCTACCTATTGATGCATAGTAAGTATTGCTCAGAATATGCAAACCTGCCCTGCTACATTTGTCTGAAGCAAAGGTTGATTCATTTAAAAAAGAAGAGGAATAAAGGACAAAAGTAAGATGCTCAACACAGTGTGGCAAATGCACACCTGACTGCATCAGGTCAAGTTGTACAAAGCAATCAGATCTGAAGCTATTTTTGAACACTCATTGCCAGTGGGTTATTACCTGCAAGCGGTGAGTCAGCACAGTTATCCATGGGATATAGTCAGTAGCAGGTGTTCTGCTGCCGGCATATCTCAGTTTAGGATTTATAGGATTCTTTCTTATGTCACGTTAGCTTAGTTCTCTGCTTCCCTGGCCTTGTGCACATGGTCAACAGCCATTCTAAAACCTCAGGGAGGGAAAAACACAATTTCTTCCTCTTTGTGGGTGATAAGATGGTTTGGGGTTACTGAAACAGTTGCAGTTTCAGGAAACAATCATATCTGCAAGCCAGTTAAACCAGCAGACTTAAATTGTAAACTGATATAGGCTGCAATTCTACGCACACTTACACAGGAGTAAATCCCACTGAAAACAGATGGCCTTACTGTGGAATTTAGGTTGAAGTGCAAACAGGAATGTAGGAAGGCAGAGAATTCCATTTTGACCTGCTTTGGCCATAATCAGCACTGTTTCTGTTTCACTGCAGTTTGGTTTCTGCCAAATACTACATTATTCATCCTACTGTTCACTATTTAAGGTAAATTACATAACTATTTATGTAACTAGCATTCATTTGAATGTGAAGGAAACATCAAAGCAATGTATAAAACATGGGTAGGCAAACTAAGTCCCAGGGGCTGGATCCGGCCCAATCACCTTCTAAATCCGGCCCATGGACGGTCCAGGAATCAGCATGTTTTTACATGAGTAGAATGTGTCCTTTTATTTAAAATGCATCTCTGAGTTATTTGTGGGGCATAAGAATTCGTTCATTCCCCCCCTTCAAAATATAGTCCCGCCCCCCACAAGGTCTGAAGGGCAGTGGACTGGCCCCCTGTTGAAAAAGTTTGCTGACCCCTGGTATAAAACAACTCTGCTATTGATTAGGTATAATTTGCGAACTTGACAACAATGGTGTGAAGAAATACTAATAATATTTACGGATTTCCATTCCTGACCATAGATGGACACACAAACTGCACCAGTTTTGGCTTCCTTTTTCTGTTTTTATCAGCATTCCCTGACATCCCTAAATACAAATTACACTGCCTATATCAGATTAAATTGATTTCACTCCATATATTTAGCATTAACTAATAAGGCTTACAGGTGATTAAAATACCCTGGCTGCTTACAAGAATACACACACATAAAGACACATCTACATCTACATGCATACATATATGGCATGCCAGGATGAGTACCTTACTACTCATCCATTCAACAAACAACAAGCAAAAATATAACAGGGTGCTAAGAAGAACTGCATATTCACGCTATCTATGAACATATCAACAAGCTGTCAACTAGCCAGGTCACCCACAGGGCTAGGCACACACATGGAAGGCATGCAATGCAATTAGCTTTTTATTGGCAGAAAAATAACAGCACAGCAATATTCCTGGTTCATCTTAATGAAGGCATTGCTGAAATAAAGCTCCAGTCATGCCCCTCCCCTCTAGCCTCTCACTCTGGATCCATCCCAAGCAGATGAAGGCTGCATTGAGGGGACGGGCTCCTTCTCTAGGCCTGTCTTGTGTGTTGCTCAAAGACATGCAGGACCCTCCTGGAGCAGGGGGTCAGAGAGGGAAGAGAGTCAGAAGGACTGAGACTATTTGCACAGGGGTGTATCTTGCTGCTCTGGCACCTGGAGTGGGAGGGGTAGGACGAGCTGCCCACGGGGCGCCGGGGCAATCTGTCCAAGTTGCCCACAAAGTCTGCTGGAAGACGCAAGCCCTACACTGCCATTTCGGGCAGCACGGGACCCCGAGCCACCGCATCACTTCTCTGATGGCCTGGATCTCGGGCTCGGGCTCGGAGCCAGAGGAGTCTCAGTCTGCACTGGATTCTTTGGCTCAGGTGGCATCTGAACCTAGTCTGAGGCCTGATTCTGAAGAGCCCCAGTCTGCACAGGTTCCCCTGCAGCAAGCACCAGCTGGGCCGAGTCAGGGGCCTGAGCCTGCCCTGGCTCCAGATGTGGGGATTACCTTGTTGCCTTCAGCTGGGCAATCACTTACAGCTGCTCCACTACCAATTGGGTCAGGAGAGGCTGAGGTGGCCTCTGGGTCTAGTAACCCACTGACATCTCCCGAGCTGCAGAGACTGAGGTCTGAGAGAAGGAGAGACCTGAGTACTCGCAGGAGGAATGCTCACCTTCAGGTGAGACAGGGAGGTGAGTCACCGGGGATCAGGACCGGCCATTACCCCAACAGAGATAAAAGGCTGCTGGACCCCGCCCCAGGTTGCGGGAGCAACGTTGCTATTTGCCAGAACTTGCCTGTGATCCTGTGCCTGACCTAGCCTGGTTTCCTGCCTTGGCCCTGTTGGACTGACTCCTTGTAGAACCCTTGGATTTGGGACCGGACCTGGACCACTTTACTTGGGTTACCCCTGGGCCCAGCACAACTTATAGGAGAGACACGTGGCTCGGGTTCGCTGCAGGCTAGGTTCCGCGGTAAATGCTATCCCCAGCGGTGTGCCATTTTGCCACCCCCTAAGGGGTAACACCCGGGGTGGACTGTACCCCCTGCACCCCCTTCCTATGCCCCTGTATCTGCACACATGCTGTAATTCTCGGCTTCTAATCCTGTCCTGAAGGGCCCTCCTTCTCCTGACTTCCATTGATTGCTCAAGTCTTCTGTTTCTATCAGCTCCTAGCTTGTCCGTTCTGCTGACTGCTCCTCAGTGTCCCACCACCAGGCTCCGGACTCTAAACTATTGTCTTTGGAGCCTTTTCTGAGGGGCTCTTGGGAGACAGGCTCCCAGCAGTCTTCTTCATCCAGCCAGAACAGAACATAGGAAGCTGCCTCTTATGGCATCAATCCATTCAACCACCTAGCTCAGAACTGTCTATTGGCAGCAGCTCTCCAAGATTTGAGAATGGGACATAACTGAAGATGCCAGAGATTGAACCTAGAATCTTATACATGCAAAACAGATGCTCTGTCATTTGGCCTTGATCCTTCCCCTAAACTCTACTAAAATGGTGGTGTCTGATTCTTAGGTCTCAGCTTATGGCAAACTTACCAGGTTAGCTAGTAGTCTGTTAGTCTGCCAATTATAGTTATACACATATATAATTCTATTTTGATTACATGTGTCGCATCCGGTCTCTCTTAACAGCAAAACCCTTTTATTCATTAGTGAATATGGCACTGAAATTCTTCGCTAGTGGGAAAGAGGCAAGGAATTTAATTAACTCAGCAAGTAAAATGCATGCAGCGACAATGAAGTAAATTCAGAGAAAATAAAATTCTAATAGAATTTTTTTGTGGTACTGTGAAAAGACATAATGGAAGTTGATTTGATTTAGAGATTTCCATAAACTCAGAAATAATGGCCTTGTTAGGAATTTGTCACTAGGAAAAAAGAAATATTTTGATGCTACACTTTGGAGAGACATGAATAGCTCATCTCACACAAATTAAATTTGGAACTTTAATAATATATATTTTTTATTTAAAAAGTGCAAGTATTTTGCTCATAAAAACATTGCACACTATAGTTTTAATTCAGCTATTGTGTTTCTGTGATACACCACACACTGATTGAAAATAAAAGGGCAGCAAATAAATCGAAAGGCAGCACAACTGAAAGTGGTTAAATTCGGTTATCAAGTAATTAAATGTACGGCAGCGAGAGCAAAGATGGTGGGCTACTCTTTTTGTGATGACCAATGATTTTCAGCAAATAAATTTGATTTGATCCTTAACAGGCACCAGATTTTGTGGAAGATGTGACATTCTTAGACAGCTGGCAAAGGGTTACCACGATGCTATCAAATTAAATATCTGACTGGAAAATTGCCCAGAAGACACTTCTCTGCGTTCTAAAACATGGTGTGCAGGTTGTCCTGGGTGGGGTAGAGATCCTTTTGAAGCAAATGTATAAACACAGATTACCAAACACACATCTGTATATGTCATTACCTTTAACAGAAACAGTTCCTGTCCAAGCAAGGCTGACTTGCCTATTACCTTATTAATCTGAAATTGCTCATAGATTTGCATAAGAAATAGGGAACTATTTTCTGTGGCAGCTTGTTTGGATACCCTTTTAATAGTGTGTATCTCAGCAATTTGCCTTTGGCAACAAAAATAATAAAAAATGTTGTTTACAGCAAAGTCTAGATTATCCTGTAACCTTAAATGCCAGTGGATGAAAGACTTTGACCTTGTACTATTGAATTAGGTAGACTTGTGTCTATGCATGTTTTTGTGAACAGACACACTTTCTCCTCAAAATTACCAGTGACATTTTTTATTGAAATAGGTGAATTATTTCTTGTTAAAAAACAAACAAACAAACAGAACACTTGTATTTCAATAAAATCCATTAGTGCTAAGTTTTTTTGGGTGTGTGTGTGTTTGTTTGTTTGGGTTTTTTTTTTGCTATCAATGAAGCTAGAATGTTTTTCATAAATGTATTATAAGGTTATAGGTGCTCAATAGGTCAGAAAAAAAATAAGTACAGTGGCTTCATTGAATTATGTGAACAAATAGACAGCAATTAAGGAAACAAAACCAACAAAATGCATAGAAACTTTTGATATATGTTTAGAGACAGTTAGTGTTGGTTATCTAGAGTGTGTCTGAGGGTGAGAAAGAAAAAGAGAATTTAATGCATCTATTGTTATTTGGTGGTAGTGAAACACTATAGAATACCAGATTCTACCTTTAACTGTACTAATTAGAAGTGTGTTGTTGTTATTGTTATTGTTATTGTTGTTGTTGTTTTTATTGTTATTGTTACTGTTACTGTTATTTTGGGGGTGTTAAAATTATCTGATCAGTCATAGATTGGGTGAGCAAAAGAAAATTGCTTTGAACTGTTCAGGACAGCTTGCTTTCCTCAAAAGTTATGAAGACACCCCTTCCCCCAAAAAGCAGGAGAAAATTAGTCCCTTTTTTCAGGGGGGAAATATGGTACTTTTGGAAAAGTATGGAGGGAAGTCTCTGGCAACCTTGGAACCAATTCCTTAAGAGGGGCGATGGCTCCTGCCTCCCTATCCCTACCCTCCTTCTTTGTGGCCAAATTAAAGTACTGGTTCAGTTCTTCTAAAGGTAAAATAGGTTATCTGGCTTGCCACCTCCCTTTATTTGGAATACCACTAACAAGGAGTCCAGGTGGCACAGAAAAATATTGGGGGAGTTGTATGCAGCTTGTGTACTGAAGGTTAGCTGTTCCTTTATTTAGGGCTGGGGTCTAATCTCAGTGGCAGAATTTCCAGATAAAAAGTGGTGAGGTGACTCTGACTGAATCCTTGGAGAGCTACTGCAAGTCAATGTAGGCCAGGAGTGACCAGTGAGCTTTCTTGGAATAATATTCCGTAATTGGGGTGCTGCAACTGAGGAGGGCCTCTCCCCAGTTGCCACACACTTCACTTTTGTCAGGGACTGTGCTGAGGAGGGCTGCACTGTAATGGTGGCAGCCTTCCCCTTCTCCTGCTCCTGAATGGCTTGCAGAGGGGCATAGTTCAGAAGGCAGAAGCTGGGAAATACTGGATGGGGAACAGCTTAGGAGAAGAAACACTGGGAGAGAGAGGGTTAACAGATTTGCAGTCTCTGGATAGCATTTCTCCGCTCAGCCCAAGGTTCGAGAAGTGCGCAGAAAGTCTCAGTACAGAAAGCACAGAGGGTACAAGCTCAGATTACAAGACATAGGAGTGAAATAGATCAATAGGGACTGGAGGGGTCTAAGCCTTAATTGGGAGTACCGCCATTCTGGGTTGACACTTTTTGTCCTTTGGTGTTTTTATTAGAGAAAATAACTGGTAAGAATTCCTTTAGTTTGATCTCCTCATATATGGCCATGGGAGAGGAAGTCAATTCAAGGAAGCCTGACAACTTTGCATACTCACAAGGCTATGGGAAGCACTAAAACTGCATGCTTACAAAGGTCTTGAAGTCCTGTGAATGAAGTAATTCATTAGTAACAAAAACCTCAATGCTTGTCAAGTCCCAGTGGCACAACTGCTTGTGCTAACTCAAATATTTTGTTTCAGATTATTGTAGCAGCAATGAGAAAATGGTCCAGTCTGAATGGTAAATTTGTTTCGGATGAAAATCAAAAGCAGAATCCTTGCTGACTTGCTAAATGTGTGCTACACCTTTCTATTTAAAAGCTATCTGCAGGCATGATGTCTGTTTATTTTTTCAGAAGATATGCTCAAGACCATATTGAGCAGCATACATATTCATACTGCTAAATCCAAAATGGGATGCTTCTGCCTTTGATAGAAGTGCATAATTCCACCATGGGTGATAAATCAGCCAAGATCTATCTGTGCAATCCATCACACAGATGCAACAAATTCACACTAAATGATAGCTTAGTTCAAAAACTAATATGAGAGCTTTTGGGATCACATGTCTCATCCATAAATCTTTAGGCACATCATAACTCCTTTATGAAAAACCATATAAAAGGAAGAAAATTTCAAATGCATTATCTCAAGACTTCATAAATATTTAGGCTGCAATGCTATCACACTTATTTAGAATTAAGTCCCACTGAATTCAATGATACATTCTCTCAAAATATGGGCTATAAACGGGTGTCTACTTAGGAAGTTGTAGGTATTTATGGAGGGGAAAAATAGTTCTCAGTGGCACCCCATAGCAAAGCATAACTACTGAAGCCCCCCTAAAGCATTCTCCTAGTCATGCTTTCTGGACCCAGTTCCATAGCCAGGACTGGAATTACTAGAACACAGTGTCCCGAATTCCTCTTCCACAGAGCCAGTCCGGGAAGAAGCTGATCAATGGTATCAAAAGTTGCAAAGAGACTGAGAAGCAGGAGCAAGGCCACACACCCCTTGTCATGCTCTCTGTAAAGGTCATCCCAGCACAACTAGAAGCATCATATTAGATAGGGGAAGAAATGGAGAATCTACCTAATCTGCACTTTCTGAGACAATGTGTGAAATGAGGCACAGCTGTTCTTTGAAATTCACACTTTCCTGAATTTTTCAAAGCAGTTTTGCAACCAAGCAATATGTACAAAAATGTGCATAGTCGGACGAATTGTGCATACAAATGCATGTATGTGTGAAAAAAGCATACAAAATGCATTCTATTAGGGGGGAAATGCTTGTGGAAGCCATATGTACCAGAAAACATTGGCACAAAAATGGTGGTGAATTTTCATGGGAACTTTAAACACCCACAAGCTGATATGGAAATATGGATGACTGAATTTAAGGTTGGAAAAATGAGGCACTAATAAAACAAAAATTGACAAATTTGCCCTTTCCTAACCCATACAGGCTTTAACCACTCAACACAGAAATGGTTGGGGTCTGAAGGGAGAACACAATAAGTATGTTGAGAGGTAGAGATGACCATTGGTTTCCTGAGGCAAATACTTGAATATGCATCTTGGGGCAGCCAAAGGCCCATGAAATATTCTGCCACTATTAACTGAAGGCCCTTTATCTTCTCCTAGCACCATGGAATAAACCCCTGTATTCACATCAATTGTTGCTTTAAGCAAAAGTCTGGTAGAAAGTCAACAACAAAATGCTTTTGAGGGAATTAAAATTGGAAGCCAGATTCCATACTGTTTCTGTAGTAAGTGGCTAAACCACCTTGACTGATTATATACGGAGTTGTCAATTTAAGCAGACTCCTCTCTCTCATCTCAGAGCACTATATGCCTCTAATCAGCACAAAGAAGTGTTACCTGAAACTTCTCTCAAAGTATTTGTGCTTTTAGCCTACAACTATACTGCCTTTTCTTTGTCTTCTCTTTTCTTCTTTGTCATGATGTATGTATACACACAAACACACCAATACAAATGCATATCACTGCAGTGGAGTACATCCTGAAATGGCATTTCCGTGTGCTCTGGTTCCCGTCATGGTGTCCCATTGTGCCAGAAGCGGTTTAGTCATGCTGGCCACATGACCCAGAAAGCTGTCTGTGGACAAATGCCAGCTCCCTCAGCCTGAAAGCAAGATGAGTGCTGCAACCCCAGCCTTTGACTGGACTTAACCATCCAGGGGTCCTTTACTTTTACCTTTACCTTTTATATCCTGATTGTATGCTGCATGCAGTATCTCTTAACTTTTCTTTATGCATTACATCCTTAAATAAATATGAGGTAAGTACAAGATTTATTTGTTTTAATAACACACACACACACACACACAATTTACATCTCACACTGGCTGTGAAAAATAGCAAGATGAAACTTCACGTCAAGAACATTATGAACTCTCAGGTTTTAAAATGGGCTAAGAGACATTTGTATATTTAATAACACGCATAAAAAATGAAATGCTATAGTTACAATGAAAAGCAGAATGAGTAGGAGCTTGTTGATAAGCGCACAATAGTCTCCCCTTTCTCTTCTCTTCACAAGTACTGTCATTCTGGGATAGTAGGGATTAATTCCCCTTATTATTATTTCTCCAACAGAAAGACATGTTTCCTTGTTAGTCATATATAGCGCTCACTATTAAAGTATCTACATTTCCCGAAAGACAACATAAAATTGCCAGAAAGTGTATCTTTCCCGCTAAAACAGGAAAATCTCAAATACACAGTTATGAAACAGTCCTTGCTTATTGTCTTGGCAATTGATCACCGCACAACTCCAAATAAAGTAAGTTGTTGCTTATTTACTTTATTTATAAACCTACTTATAGGCCACCTTTGGTACATAGTCCACTAATCCTAAAAACAAAGTGCAGGTTCAAGGATGAAAAACACAAAGATTTTTAAAACTCCATAAATCTCAGCAAATATTTCAAAATTCTTGTCATTCTAAGAAAGCTCTCTTAAAGTACAAAAAGAGAAAGACACACACACAAACACACACAGTCGTACCTTGATTTCCGAACAGCTTAATTCACAAACAACTCAGAACTCGAACGGCGCAAACCTGGAAGTAGGTGTTCCGGTTTGCAAAGTTTGCCTCGGAAGCTGAACATCCAGCGTGGCTTCCACAGCTTCCAATTGGCTGCAGGACACTCCTGCAGCCAATCGGAAGCTGTGCCTTGGTTTCTGAACATTTCGGAAGTCAAACGTACTTCTGGAATGCATTCTGTTCAAAAACCAAGGTACAACTGTACTCACCTAAAGGTTTTCAGCAAAGGTTTTCTATGGGGAAGGAATTCCAGTTTTGGGGTTAATGTAACACTTTAGAACATGGGTAGGGAAAGTAAGGCCCAGGGGCCGAATCCGGCCCAATCGCTTTCTAAATCCGGCCCGCGGACGGTCTGGGAATCAGCGTGTTTTTACATGAGTAGAATGTGTGCTTTTATTTAAAATGCATCTCTGGGTTATTTGCGGGGCCTGTCTGGTGTTTTTACATGGGTAGAATGTGTCATTTT
The DNA here is from genome assembly GCF_964106915.1 of Podarcis gaigeae. NCBI lineage: Eukaryota > Metazoa > Chordata > Lepidosauria > Squamata > Lacertidae > Podarcis > Podarcis gaigeae. Next base: position 16,653,098 of record NC_139685.1, on the reverse strand, counting down.
ATTTAAAATGCATCTCTGGGTTATTTGTGGGACATAGGGATTTGTTCATTATTATTGTTTTCCAAAATATAATCTGGCCCCCCACAAGGTCTGAGGGACAGTGGACCGGACCCCTGTTGAAAAAGTTTGCTGACCCCTGCTTTAGACTACCCATCCCCAAGCTGGTGCTTTCAATGTGATGCTAGACTACATCAGCCATTACTGCTGGACCCTGATATTGGCCATGAAAGCTGGGTTTGATGGGAGTTGGGAGGGTACCAGTTTGGGGAAGACTGCTTTAGAATATTCATATACATTATCCCCACAGTCATTTGTTTATTGCTCCCTTATGCAATAGTGCATCCATGGAAGATTCCCATTGCAGAAGCTGTACTCATATATCACAGGATATCTGGGCATGATGCAAAGTGAAGTACGAACAAGTTGACCACTGTTTCATTTTCTCATAACTCCTCTGGGTCTTCATTCTTCAGTAGGGTCATGATAAAACTTGCAACCTCCACAAGCAAGCAGGCAGAGTCATGGCTCTCCCCTGGTGGCTTCTGCCACCGCCTTCCATTGGGATGCCCTAGTGGCCCAAGTGCCAGAAGGAGGTATAATTCGCTGAGAAAGTCACCTACCTGGGGGGTGAGGCCATGCTTGAAGGGCGAAAAACACAACAATACCTTGACCACAGGTGGCCATGCAGGCCATTATAGGAAACCTTATTGCAACCACCTTTGCTACTCTGCCTTGTCTGGACCAAAAGGATGTGGAGGTGCTGGAAGCCACACCTTCAAATGAAGTTCAGGGCTGGAAGGATGGAATTTGTGGTGGATTCCGGCAGTTTCACAAATAGTATAACCACAATGTGTCTCTCCACCCCACCCCCTTGCAGCAAGCTAGCTTATTATGAAGGCTTTCAAAAGAGGCACCATGCTAGGTAACTGGGAGATTTCCTGTTCTGTATAAGTGGAAAATATTTCAAGGTGGAGACCGGAATATTTTTGCTAATTTTAACACTGAGAGTTTCCGGGAAATGGTTCCCTGCTTGCTTTTAGACTCTCCTGTCCATGATGATGATTCTGTTTCAATAATAAAATATATAAAAAGTTAAAAATAAAACTTGCAGTTAGGATATATAAAGTAGTCATCTCAATTACTAAAAATTATACTTATGCTGCTTAATTCTGCATTTCAGTAGTGTTTAATATGTTTAAAGTTGCTGCTCCTCTATAGTGTCATTCTTTTCTCTTTTTTTGTACTTCTTATCCTAAACTAGTGTTCTTCGGCCTCAAATCTGTGGATGTTGGGATTACAATGCTCACCATCCCTGACCACTGGCTAAACCAACTGGGGATGATGGGAACTGCAGTCCTTCTACAGACCCAAAGCTGAAGAGCCATGTCCTAAGTCATGCTTGAGAAATATTGCCATTTGATTTGTGATGATAATTCCCGTGATTGTGTTTGGTGAAATTTTTGACAGCAGCATTATCACTAAATAAAGTAAGCCACTCCAGTCAATCAGATTGAATGTGAGTGTGGGAAAATAAGCCTGAGCACATTGGCATCAGGGAGAACATAGGACTACAACTGATTGAAACTAAGAATGCCTGCATTTGGATATCCTGAAAAACTATTATTTATTGTGATGTGAATGAAACTAGCCTCCTCCAGACTCACATGTTTCCCTTTCCTCTTTTCCTCCAGTGCGACCACTGGAATTTTTACTTCCAATTTTGATTAACAGAAGGTCAGAGTTAAGTCCCCACCCCAAAGTGTGTGGTAAAGCTAAATTATTGTTTGCTTGAAACAAACCAGCTTCACAAACCATGGGTTGAAGTTGGCTTGTTTCAAGCAAACCATAATTAAGATTAACTACAATTAGTCCATAATTAAGATTAACTGCAATCTGGATGACCTAGCAAACTCTCTTTAGTACAGTGGTACCTCAGGTTACATACGCTTCAGATTACAGACTCCGCTAACCCAGAAATAGTGCTTCAGGTTAAGAACTTTGCTTCAGGATGAGAACAGAAATCGGGCTCTGGTGGCATAGCAGCAGTGGGAGGCCCCATTAGCTAAAGTGGTGCTTTAAGGTTAAGAACAGTTTCAGGTTAAGTACAGACCTCCAGAACGAATTAAGTACTTAACCTGAGGTACCACTGTAAAAGAAAAGAGAAAGAAAAAAATGGAAACCTTTTAAACTCCTCCATGTGGGTGCACTAGGCAAAGAGTTGAGAAGAGTTGTTTCCTGCTTGGCAGGGGGTTGGACTCGATGGCCCTTGTGGTCTCTTCCAACTCTATGATTCTATGATTCTAAGGGTGTGTGTTTGAATCTGAGGGGCACAAGCGGGTCTAGGCTCATTCCTGAGGCAATAAATTGCAATAAACATGATTTAGAAATACAACATGCCTTTCTGAAGCGCTGGGAGATGCTCTCTGACACTCACAAAAATAAACATAAAAGCAAGCAAGCAATTTTAGCTCAGCCCTGGATTTGAGCTGTTTGCTGCAGTTAAGGTCTTGTACTAATCTGCACGCTCCCAACTTGCTGTCTAACTTTGCTTTGCAGGTAGGAGATGCAAAAGATTAAATTCTTGAAGCAGCAAGCTGTGAGATGTTGGCGGCCAGATGGGGGAACTTGACATGAATGATGTACACAATGTAATATAACCCCAGACATCTGAAGCTCTTGCAGTACTTAGACTCAACTGGGTGAGTCAAAGTCACAAAAGGGTAATCCTTGCCCATGATATAGTACGGTGAGAGCTGCCGGCTCAGGTCTATAAGCAATGATTATAACCCATGTGATTTATTTTCTCTTCAGTCAGCATAAAAAAAAGCTTATTGATTTCTTTCTCTCCCCACTGCCCCTACCCATATTGCTGATTATTATGTAGCAATTTCCTAACCTCTTCCCAGTTCAGCAGAGAATACTTACTATTTGCTAAATTGATATCCCACCTTTTTCTTTATAGATTTAATAAGTATTCTCTCTTCATACACCTCAAAAGGATGGTCTCTTCCCCCCTCAATTATCTGTTTTGCTCATGCATTCCGTTTGTGGATGATGTAAAACAAAATGATTGTAGACATCAATATGCCAAAATATTCCAATATTGTAAACTGTGGGGAAGATGCAACAAAATGGAATCTAACGAAGGCAATCTAAAGTGCTGAAACAGGAAGCCAATGAATAGAAGAAACTCAGACTTTATTCAGCCCATTACTTGTCAGTAGGGAGGGGGGGTCATTCAAATAGTAGCCTCCCTATAAGCAGAGAGAAGGAGACCAATGTCTGCAAAGAAAAGCAACTTTTTAAACTTTCTAGTCCTCATTACTGTGTGGAAAGAGCATAAAATAGAGAATATTAACAAGGAAATGTGAAAACCAGAATGCAATTTAAAAGGAACACACAAACACACACGTACATATTTTTTAATACTTTCTTGAGGCTTTAATTAATAAATTAGAACATTTGGTAGCCAGAAGGACCAGAATTATTGATAGGCAATTCAGCCTGTATGACAGGTGGTAGAATTCATTTTATGTTCAAAATAGACTGCTGATCAGTGACGGATGAAGCAACGAAAGGATTGTCTGTAGCCAGTTGAAGAAATGAATCGACTCCAAAACAAAAAGCAAACAACACCCTTGTTCCCAGAAATGGCTGGGATCCAAGATCTATTGGGGCTCATCTAAGAGTCTTTTGCCATCCCAATATAATTATGAAGGTCCCCTCCCTTTGAACACCTGTCATTAGGTTTATGTGCTTGTGTGTGTGTGTGTTAAAATGCGTTTGAAACTTCTCATAGTTCACCCTGCAACATGGGAAGCTGAGTTTTTCAAGGAAAAGCATCTCTAGCCATAACAAGACAAATAAATGAGGTGTATAGGCAGGAGGAAAAGGTCCCCCACTGCATGGCATGGAAAATAGTCGGATGCTGTCCAGTGGACCAAAGTAACCAGCAGATTTGGGGGCTAAGAGACAGCAAGGAACAGCACAAAAAAACAAAAAACAAAAAAATCCCCACAACTGCTTTTTGTGTCTTTCAAAGAGATGAAGCCTTGATCACTTCCAGGAATAGGATTTGCCCAACTTTCAGGTGAAAAATAATTTTTGCCATAAAATACTTTTTGCCATAATGTGGGTCCTAAAAAGGGGGCACACATTCTCCCACTGTTGTTGTTGTTAAAATTTGAATGCAGCCCTTCATCTGAGGATCACAGCGTGGTTTACAATATGAACACATACAAACACATAAAATAGTAGCAAACCAAACAACAACACCCCCCCCCCAGTTTAAAAGGTCCTAGATTGTTTAATGAGCCCAAGGCCTAGAGGAAGAGGAAAGTTTTTGCATGACACCTAAGACATGGAACCAAGGCACCAGGCGAGTCTCCCTGGGGAGAGCAGTCCACAATAACATTCTAAAATCAATTCATTATAAAATCAGTTCAAATCAAATTGATGGCAACCACTGGGCTAGAGTTCTGTGAAGAATTACCAAAGGAGGGGGTCAGGCTGTGGAACAGCTTTGTCTTGCAGGCCCTGCAGAAAGATGTCAAGTCCCACAGGGCCCTAGTCTCTTGTGACAGAGCGTTCCACCAGATCGGGGTCACAGCCGAAAAAGCCCTGGCTCTGGTTGAGGCCAGCCTAACCTCCCTATGAGAAATATATTGCATTCCTCCCTAATTCTGGCATAATATCCTAGGCCTCTTTTTTTTTTTTAAATAAGCAAACATTTCATAAGTAAAGTCAACCACAGTAAACAATTTAAAAGTGCTTAAGTCCTAAGTCAAAAAGCCAAACTATTACCTATGCTTATACAGTGGTACCTCGGGTTACAGATGCTTCAGGTTACAGATGTTTCAGGTTACAGACTCCGCTAACCCAGAAATAGTACCTTGGGTTAAGAACTTTGTTTCAGGATGAGAACAGAAATCATGTGGCAGCGGCATGGCGGCAATGGGAGGCCCCATTAGCTAAAGTGGTACCACAGGCTAAAAACAGTTTCAGGTTAAGAATGGACTTCCAGAACGAATTAATTCTTAACCCAAGGTACCTCTGTAAAAGGGAAGAAGACCATTCTGAAACATTTCCCTTTGAAATAATGGGTCTTTCAGAAATAACTTTAATTGGATCATGACCTTTGTCCCTCTCCACATAGTAAATCACTTTCTCTCCAGATCTTACTTCCTTTTGGAATGAAGATTGACATTACTTTTTATTATTAACCACATAAAAAGCTAAATAAACAATTGAAATAAATTCAGTTCTGGGATAAGAATATTGGTCTTGATTTTTCTTTCTTTTTCATTTCTTTCACTGAAGATTCAGTTGGTAGATGTAGTGGTATAGCACAAAAAAATCTTTGCTGTCATTTCAGTTTAGAGAAAACTTTGTCTAAAGCTGTATTACTTTACTCCCAAGCTGAAGAACATTTCAACATGAAAAGTGCATCTCAGTTGCTCCACCTCAGGCTACAGAGAGAGAGAGAGATCTGACATGCCAACTTTGTGTGACTTATGCCTCATTAATATGTGGTTTGGTTTTTTTTAAAAAAGAAAATGCGTACAAAAATTTGTATTTAAAATGTGTACTTAACAGTCTCTCAAGGTGCACATTTCTGCATGTATTTTATCCAAAAATACAGTTATGCATTTTCAACCTAGAACGGAGGACTATTTCACAAAATCTGACAATGCAAAAATCCAAAGGCTAATTACATTCTGATCCATTTTATTAGTCCAAGAGATGAGAATTAGGCCAATTCATTTAAAATGGAAGGCCCAGTGGAATTCTCTTCCTTTCCTGTTTCCAGTCTCCAAATCTGTGAGTTGTGACCCATCAAAGAGAGCCATCTATTTTGTCCCATCAGGAGTTTTACACCCCAATTTTTGCAGGTCCAAACAAGCAGCTATGGATACCAGAAAACCTATCCAAGCTAGGGCTTTGGAGAAGAACTTTGGAGTCTTGTAAATGCTCTCATCAAAGGTTCTGTGAGTATTTCAAGCTCTTGAATTCTTGTCCAGCTTGGATTAAATTGCTATCTAGCTTGCCATTCAAGAACTATGAGATGTTTGCAATCTGCCAATGATCTCAGGGTGCCCTTGAGTGCTGCATTGGCAAAGCTGGAAGGTGTGAAGGAAGCCCAACCACTACAAAGAACCTTTGGGAATATAGATTCTCTTTGATGAATAGGCTCCCTCCTCTACCAGGTTCTTGCTCTGTAGCATCTTTGTATATCCACATTCAATCTAATGCAGCAATCAAGAGTATGGGCAACGTTAAAGCCATTCATAGAAGACACACTGACTTCCTGGTCTTCTAGTTTCAATCTTCACAATCCCTAGGAGGGAGGTATTTCCAAATTGGATTGACTCACACTAGGGTCGCCATATTTCAAAAAGCAAAAACCAGGACATCCCAAATGTTGTTGAGCCTTTATTAGGAACCTCCCTCCCAGCAAAATGTGATTTTTTGATTGACTTGCTAAGGAAATCCCACCCCACCCGCACCCCCGGACATCAATTCTGCCTTTGAAATCCCAGTAATGTCCTGGAAAATCTCGACAAATGGCAGCCCTACTCAGACTATGAGCCACGCCATCTTTCTATTCATTTGGTTGTACATCTCTATAAGCAACAAGGACAAGAAGTTTATCAAACCTCCGTTGAGCCTCTCTACATAGCTGGTGTTCTGCTGTTTGATTAGGTCACATGCTGAATTCAATAACGATAACTGATTCAGCTGCACGCAGGTCCAACTACATGCCAGCTCACTATGTGAAAATTCACTTATCTGAACACAAACCATTATGCCCAAACCTTGCTATATGCTCCACAGATTCAGATATCTGAACAGCCAGCTTTGTTACTTCCTTGCTTATTTGTACTTTGCTGCCTTTTCCGAGCAGAAGCCATGCAAGAAGGGAGGGAGGGAGATCAGAGAACAGGAGAGATTGGACAGATCGGACATCAGGAAAGGTTGGACAAATAAGTATTTCCTTTGTCTCCCTTTTGCTGACTGGCACCAGCCATTTCAGGAAGAAACCATGGAGAGAGGAGGGAGATAGACAAATGCTAGATGAGAAATGTTCCCATTGGAATCAATGGAAATTGTGGACATTTGCCTAACTAACAATTTCTAGGGGACACGAGTCTGGTAAGCAGGGGCTGCATGTAATAATAATTGCATTTTTTATTTGTGGGAGAAAAGCAATGACAAACCTAGACAGCATCTTAAAAAGCAGAGACATCACCTTTCCAACAAAGGTCCGTATAGTAAAGCTATGGCTTTCCCAGTAGTGATGTATGGAAGTGAGAGCTGGACCATAAAGAAGGCTGATTGCCGAAGAATTGATGCTTTTGAATTATGGTGCTGGAGGAGACTCTTGAGAGTCCCATGGACAGTAAGAAATTCAAACCTATCCATTCTGAAGGAAATCAGCCCTGAGTGCTCACTGGAAGGACAGATCGTGAAGCTGAGGCTCCAATACTTTTGCCATTTCATGAGAAGAGAAGATTCCCTGGAAAAGACCCTGATGTTGGGAAAGATGGAGGGCACAAGGAGAAGGGAACGACAGAGTACGAGATGGTTGGACAGTGTTCTCGAAGCTACCAGCATGAGTCTGACTAAACTGCAGGAGGCAGTGGAAGACAAGAGTGCCTGGCATGCTGTTGTCCATGGGGTCATGAAGAGTCAGACATGACTAAACAACTAAACAACAACATTTTTATTTGTTGTCTCCCCATCTTTATCTTTTCCACTGAGTCTATGCAACCTATGGTTTGGAAAGGTGAATGTAGCCCATTGCCCTGGGCTACTTGACTCCTGTTGAGTCAAGTGAGCAAACAGGAGTATTTTCAAGAACCAGCCATGTTCAGCTTGGTGAGACCTGCTCTTAACAGAGGACAGGAGGAGCTTTAAAAAAAGTAACCAGGGAGAAGCAAATTGAAGCAAATGTCTACATAGAAGAACTTTTAGTTCGAAGTTCTTCAAGCTTGAAGAAGTTAGTAACGCTGTGAGTGGGAAGGTGATCAAATAAAAAAGTGTTGTGGTTCCAAAGCCATCTTCAGCTGACATTTATTATATCTGCTGTCTCAGTGAGGTAAGGCGGGGGGAGAATAAGGGCCTCTGTGACAGTCAAATAAGATATTGATCAGAATGGTGCCAGCTTTGAAATACTGTAGGCGGCTCTGCAGTAAGTCTTTTCAAAGGACTGTGCAAACTCACAGTCTGGATTTGCTGAATGAGAAACAGGCATGGACACTGAGGCTTCATCGTTTGGATGTTAACAGGCCTCATCCATCTGAACCCCTGCATTGTTGCAGAGCAGACTCTTAACACTTCAATGGCAAGAGGAAAAGTATTTCACAAGAACCAGCTAAGACCTAGTTCTCATTTCAGGGGCTAATCTTTGCCTGGACTTGCATTTCAAAGCACCCATTTGGTATTCTTCAGGGCCTAGAGTGGACAACACAGAACTCCAGCTAGTTCAAAACCAGTTCAATTCTGCTCCAGCACATAGCTGTCAACTTACAGATTTGAAAATAAGGGACCAGCAGCCTCAAAAATAAGGGATCAGCAGCCAAAATAAGGGATTTTCCAAGCACAGGTATGTTCAACTTCTGAGCCCCTCCGAGCCAAAGGCAGAAAGCCCAGCCAGCAGCCAAACGAAGCCTCAAGCCTCAAGGAAAACCACTGTCACCTCTTCACTGGGAAGCGCTGAGCAAAGGTGAGTCCCCAGGCAACGCAGCCGATTTGATCAGCACAAGGCATGCAAGCTCTACCCCCCAGTCATTCTTAGACTTCTTATTGGGTGAGCAACACAGCCAAGCAACACATTTGGAGCCTCCCTCCTCCCTGACCAGGAGGAAGGGAGGAGAGGAGCTGCTTCCTTTGAAACCCGGGAAATTTAAGGGACATCATCAATGAGGGAGAGCAGCAGGACACGGCGCTGGGATAAGGGACAAGGGACTGTCCCGCCAAATAAGGGACGCTTGACAGCTATGCTCCAGCAATGGAAAGCTGCATCTCTTACAGAATTCTGCTCAGCAGCAAACCAGTGTGCAAATCAACTAGTAAGGAAATCTTTTTATACGAGAGAACACAAAACTTTGGCTCATAGCCAAAAAACACTACTGCACTAGCTTAAGCAAGATTTATTTACATTTAGCCCTTTTGTCACTGGGAAAGTGACAAGGCTCTTTTCCTGCAAATTCACAAGTTTAATCTTATGGGGGAATTATTCTGTGTGCAAACACTGCTTCTCCAACACATACCACTTTCATGATCTCAGCACAAGTGGAAAAGAATCCTTTGCACTTGGAAAACAGCTCTGAGTGGCAATTTGCCAGAGTGTTCCAGTCCCCCCCCCCCTTTTTTTGCTCCCGGTGAGAAATGGTTTCTGTTTCTTTGAAAAATGTAGGGCCAAAAGAAAAAAAGAAAAGAAAGAAAGTGTTTTGCTCTTTCACCAATTGTGCACAACAGGAGTTTTATTATGCAGGTGTTTGGCTGAAACAAGCCTAAAATGGTTAGTCTTTGTGAATCATTTAGGATATCCGAAGAGCTGATTGCAACTTTTAAAGTGTGTGTGTGTTTTATATATTAAAAGGGCAGTTTAGCACCTCATTTGGGGTAATTAATGTGCATATCAATAGAGGTGCACCTAAGCATGAGGTTGGCCTTGAATGTTTGGCACAATCCTGTTAAGTTGTGGGTAAACATAGCAGACGACACAGCGATTCTTCAAACAGTTCTTGTTTATTCACAGACCCAGAACAGAAATGAACTGAAGGGTTCAGCCAGCCTGCTTATATAGAGCTCCACTACAATGCAGCAGTAACAACTTTGTGTAACTATCCAATCACTGAATGTCACTTTCAATTCCTTATTTGCATATGTGGACCTGAGTATCTCCCTGCTGGCCCAAGATGAGAACTTCAGTACATAACAAATCCCATAGAGTATATTTCAGAGATGTGGCATGGGAAAATATACACATATATGAATGAATGAAAAATGGGAATTTTCTGTTTGTGTGTGTGTGTGTGTGTGTGTGTGTGGAGAAAGAGAGAAAGAAAAATCCATGCAATGATAACAACAAGCACATGTGGCCCAGAGGTTAAGAGACAATTCAAATCAGTATTGCAATGGGGTGGCCCAGAGAAATAAAAGTGATTTAATCTTTTCCATGCCATGATCCCATTCTACATCATCCTCTAACCAGGTTGCTATTGCTCCTGGAGAAAGATGTAATTGGCACTAGTGGTGGGCAGCAGAAGTGAATTTAAGGGTGCACTATTGGTTCAGTTGCACTGGCTACCACTCAGGAAAGAGACTGCCATGGAAACATGGGATTAAATTGCCTTTCTTATATACCATAGTCCCGGTTTGGATGGTCCACCTCTCTCCCCGCTCAACTTCTATTTTAAAAATAAAACAAACAAACATGTGCTAAACATCACATCTAGGTTGACCCTTGAGTGTGGGGGCCCAGGTAGACAATATGAATGAATTTTATTATTTCGGTCACAGACCAGTTCCAGCCCACATACAATATCAAGGAAGTAAAAAAAAATATGATAGGGATACATTTGAATTTGCAGTTAGGTAGAACAGGGACAATACAGATATAGCAACAGCTAAAAATATATATAAATTAAAACTTAGTCACTAACATATAACCTAAAATTATCATTTAAGGCCTTAATCACTCTGATAGCAAAGCTTGTTCCCTGAGTTTTATGGCAATCACACAGAATTTGGCCACCCTTAATGTGATCTCAGGATCCTTGAGGGAGACAGTACGTTCATGCAGGATGGTGAACACCCCGAAACTGCAAAGTGTGGCTAGGAAGTAAGGAAAAGGAATAAAAGAAGGACAAGTGTTATCATCTTGACTTGCTTTCCCTGCTCTGCATCCACAACACACACACACACACACACACACACAGAGAGAGAGAGAGAGAGAGAGAGAGAGAAGGAGGTTTCACACTTTTATCCTGGTTTTCAACAAAACAAACACACCAACCACTAGCATGGAGATTGCGATTCAGGATACATTAAATTCAGTGAGTCTTCTCTAGGGAGGAGTAGCATTGAATAGTTGGAGTTCAGAATTCTACAACCTCATAACTCTGAATTCAGAATCCTGTTGACACACGCAGATCCAGACGGGAAACTTTTGCACTCCCATGAAACATTTCCCACTGGAGGTATGTGCAGTAACAATTTATAGGTTTACATATGCACACATATGAGTTCATGCTTCTGCCTCATTTTTTACACCTTGAAGACTGTCAACTGAAGAGATGAACTGCCTCCATTAGATAGATTGTGTCTGAGGTAATAGTAAGGTTGTATCCAGTGCTTTTTTTGAAAAAAAAAATGTTTAGGGGTACTCTCATTTATTTTATTTTAATTTAATTTTTAATATTGTTCTGTATTGATTTTTAAAAATTGCATGTCTATACAAACATTGTATGCTATCTCTTAACCATTAACAAATGAAAAATATATAAAATAAAAAATATAAAGAAAGAAGAAATAAAGTGACAAAGATAAGAAACAAAGAGAGAAAAAAGACAAGATTATTTACATAACTCTCATTTAGACTCCAGAAAATCACCATTCTATAGTTCAAATCGGGGAAAATAAATACAGTAAATGGACAAAAGTACAAAGATTCACAAAATGTTTAGGGGTATGCATACCTCTGCGTCGCTCCCAGAAAAAAGCACTGGTTGTATCTGATCCAAAGGCTCTTTCATACATGTAACTCTTCATTTGATACAGCAGACTGAAGTGATAAAATGTTTCTGTTGCAAACCACCCTGTGATCTTCACATGCAGAGTGGTATACAAATTTAATTAAAAATGATGCACATGTAAGTGTCAGCACGGGACGCGGGTGGCGCTGTGGGTAAAACCTCAGTGCCTAGGACTTGCCGATCGCATGGTCGGCGGTTCGAATCCCCGTGGCGGGGTGCGCTCCCGTTGCTCGGTCCCAGCGCCTGCCAACCTAGCAGTTCGAAAGCACCCCCGGGTGCAAGTAGATAAATAGGGACCACTTACTAGTGGGAAGGTAAACGGCGTTTCCGTGTGCGGTTCTGGCTCGCCAGAGTAGCTTCGTCACGCTGGCCACGTGACCCGGAAGTGTCTGCAGACAGCGCTGGCTCCCGGCCTATAGAGTGAGATGAGCGCACAACCCTAGAGTCTGGCAAGACTGGCCCGTACGGGCAGGGGTACCTTTACCTTTACCTTTAAGTGTCAGCAGGGCCTATATAATACACATAAGAGGGAAAGAAAGAGAAACAAACAAACAGAAGTATTAAACAGTTGCACCAAGTTTATTTGCAGACAGATATGGCAAAATAAAAAGCTTAGGACAACCATGGCCTATTTTGAAATACATAATGGAACAGAATTCCAGAATTCAGCACTGTCTCAAATGACAAAATACTGATAAATACACAAAACTGGCCAGCTTCTGTATGTATTCTTTATATAGTGCCCAGTTTTCATCTCAAAGGGACAAAAACACTCTCACAGGAATAGTTTCTCCCAACCAGCCCTTTCCCCTGAGAAGTTTTAATATTTGTCCCACACTGTAAATTGATCCAGTACATGTCTATGTGACAGGTGAACCATGTAAAATCTGCTTTGAGGGTTTTTTTTTTAAGCCCTGCTGCTGAACAATTGGTCTGGGGGAAGGATGGTGAAAATAAATGGAATCCATCAAGGTCACAGCTGAACAAGAAAAATTGAGTCTAAAGTACTAGAGAGATTGGTCAATTGATTGGGAGAAAGGGGGCCTCAGAAGCCACCACCCCAAATGTAAGAAACAGCAAAACTTGTTTCTCAGGTAACACTTTGGTAAATCTTTTAGTGGCAAGGAAACGGCCAGGTTGATCTGCCTCACACAGATGCCAAGACATCGCTCAGTCTTCAGGTGGTTGTAGGTGCTTACACAAGAGACACAATCAAGTGTGTGAATGCTGGATCAATGACTCCTGGAAACTTCTAGAAACTCCTGCCTGTTGGTACAGAAGAAGAGGGATATATCCAATGGAGCTGCATAAATTCTGCTTCACTCTTTAAATGAACAAATGCATTTCCAAGTTTCGCAGCTCTTCTTCAACGATACAGTGGTACCTCGGGTTAAGAACTTAATTCGTTCTGGAGGTTTGTACTTAAGCTGCAACTGTTCTTAACCTGAAGCACCACTTTAGCTAATGGGGCCTCCTGCTGCCGTGCTGCCGAAGCACAATTTCTGTTCTCATCCTGAAGCAAAGTTCTTAACCTGAAGCACTATTTCTGGATTAGTGGAGTCTATAACCTGAAGCAATGTAACCTGAAGCGTATGTAACCCGAGGTACCAATGCATTTCCCTTTTTCAGTTTCTCGAAGAAAGGAAGAGGCTTTCTTTTTCTTCTACTTGCAAAAACGAAGCATATTATTCCAAAGTGTTTGGGGTGGGAAGGAATACGAATGAAAGGTGAATGAAAACAGCCAGAATTTCCCTGCATGCAGTAAACTAGCATATCAGGGACAGGAATACACTAACACTCCCCCCCCCTTACATGCTAGGTTTCTAACTTTGTGTGTGTGTATGTGTTTGCTTTTATGTGGTAGAAAACAACAACCCCTCACTGGTAGGCCAAAGTGGAATTCTACCACCTCTGCATCTTAAAAGAACAATTAGTTTTCTGCATCACCTTTATACATTTTCCTCTTCTTTATATCATGGATTGCTGCTGCTCTAATTTCAAGGTGTGCCAATCAATTTTACAGTGCAGTGAATGCCAGGGAAGGGCTCTTCATCACTTAAGAAAACTTGAGTGGGGGTAGAATGATCATCAGGTATTGAAACTGCATTGCAGGAGAAGCTAAAATATACCTAAAGCAAAATTCAAAGAGAACTATAGGATTCCTTCTCAGGAACAACAGCTGAGAGATTTCAAGGTAACTCTGAAGTTTCCAAAGCACTACTGAAACTTCTCAGAGGGGTTACACACATCATTTCGTTGTTGCCAGATGTAATTTTTTTTTAAAAAAAATGGTTGTATATATACCATACATTTAAAGCACATTGCTTCCTCCAAAGAACCCTGGGAATTGTAGTTCACCTCTCACAGAACTACAATTGCCAGTACTACGATTCCCATGATTCTTTCAAGGAAGTGTTTTAAATGGAGATGGGTATGCAGCCCAAACTGGAAAGATTCTTTGGATGCAGTATTTCAAAAATAATTTTAAAATTCAATTAGTGATGTTTTTCAGGAATATATGTGACATACATTCCCAATTAGAGTGCACATTTATTTTTGCTTTATATCTACTCTGTTTTTCCTCAAGAAAAATCAATAATAATAATAATAATAATAATAATAATAATAATAATAATAATAACAGTAGTAGTATATTATTTATACCCCGCCCATTTGGCTGGGTTTCCCCAGCCACTCTGGGCGGCTTCAAACAAAATATTAAAATACAGTAGTCCGTCAAACATTAAAAGCTTCCGTAAACAGGGCTGCCTTCAGTTGTCTTCTAAAAGTCTGGTAGTTGTTGTTCTCTTTGACATCTGGTGGGAGGGCATTCCAAAGGGCGGGTGCCACTACCAAGAAGGCCCTCTGGCTGGTTCCCTGTAGCTTTGCTTCTCGCAGTGAGGGAACCGCCAGAAGGCCCTCAGTGCTGGACCTCAGTGTCTGGGCTGAAGGATGGGGGTGGAAATGCTCCTTCAGGTATACTGGACCGAGGCCATTTAGGGAATGTTTACAAATCACCATGAACCGCTAATTCACAGGCTGCCTACAAAATCTTACTATTTTCTAGCACTTATGACACATGGAGAAATGGTCACAACCTGGGAGTATCTTGCTCTGACATGTTTTTAAATATGGTACTATAATGAAGACCAGACAAAACTGGGGAAATGCTATTCCCTGACCTCAGTGAGAAACATACAGCATGTCATCCCAAAATGCTGACCTCAGCTGCCTTTTTTCATTCTACCTCATGGTAGGAGCAGATTGACTTTGCCTAAGGTGCTTGTAGTGTTCCCCTTATCAACACACAAAGCATCATAAGGGTTGCTAATAACATACTATAGCATAATGGTGTCATGCTGTATCAGAGACTTGATGCTGGGTATGTAGGCCACAGTTTTGGAACTAATGACAATTTCTGTCATGTCCACTGAACTTTGGAACAGTTTGAATGAAGGCTGTTATTGAAACTGTGTTAAACTGATTTATCATCACCACAGGACATTAGATAAAGCAAAGTGTTTCTGCTGAAAGCATTAATCTGGGGGAAAGGGCTCTACGAATTTCTCTTTTAACACAGCAATTGAAATGTTAACTGCCTCTGCATAACCAGTCTTGTCATATTTTTTTTAAATAAAATAAAAATAAATGACAGCATTTATGGAAAACCAAGGTATCCTGCCATTCATGGCATTCTCAGCAGGCACTTAGTATGCAGAGATGTGCTGGATGATGGACATGTCAAAGGTGAGGACTCTACTAGCTCGACGTCCCACTCGTTTACAATGCCACTTAACCTCTCATCACACTCAGAACCAGTTGGCAATTTCACAGACAGCACTGGATGACAAGTTGTGAGATGTCATAAAAGGGCTGATGCGCTTAAACAAGCAGAGATTTTGCTCCTGGCTATGGGTTTGCGTGGCGAGTTCCCGCCTACCCCCAGTGGAAATAAAGACACATGGCACAGATATTTAAGGTTAATGGGCTAAATATGGCCACAACTTTATTGGTTACAGGTGATGAGCAGTATTGGCTTAGGCATTGGTCCTAACCGACTATCCGGCTTCAGCCTGTTTGCTTGAAGTCCAGGAAGGGCTAACCACCCGTAGGGGGAGTCCTGCTGATGCACATCAACTAGGAACTCCCCCAGGGTCACCGCTCGGGGGTGTGCCTTAGGCCCTCACCTCCATAGGCTTCGGACAGGGCCATGCCCCCGGAATCCTTTATCGGACTACTCTTCAATATGCGGGGGAGGTGATGGCGCTCCCCCCCTTCCATCTACATAACAATACCAATACCAATGCCTCACCGCCACTCGAGCAAAAGCTCGCTGCCAATACCCTCAAACCTGCAACCAATCCCTAATCCCAGCCATCATATCCACCAACCATACATTGTTTCCCACATCGGAAAGATGTATGCCATTCTCTCGGTAGAGGGCCACTTAGCTGAACTGGATGTTGGGGTGGTCAATGACCCAACCCCCCAGAGCTGCCACTCTACACGCCACCAAATGTACCAAAAGCTTCCTGGCAGAGGCTGAGAGCCAACCCCTGCGCGCATGGTGGGAGGGTGAAGCCCGCAACCCCACCTCCTTCTACGTCGGAAGTGCCTTTCACCCCCACCCCTCCCATCAGCCTCTGTGGAGAGTATTAGAGGTACAAATAGCTTAGCTAAATCATGTTATACAAGACTGGCCTCTTGGTGTGGATAGGTGCAAACTGTGCACCTCAATAGATTCAACAGACTTTCGCTGAATCGTGATCATGAATGAAACTGGGCGATGACACACTGAAAATCATGGGCAGCTCGAGGGTAGGTTGAACATCTCTACCATTCAAGAAAGTGAATTGGAATTAGGACCGAGCCAAAAATACGCCCTGAATCTTGCTTAACTATTTCAATTGTTAAAAATTGCCTGTCTCTTTCACTAATTTCGCCCCACCCCCAAAAGTTGACTCATCTGTTCTGAAATGTCATCCCTTTGCTGTTGTTAAAAATCTCCATTGACATCATGATATAGTCGAATCTGTTTTGTTTTCATTAAATTTATGGATTTCATGCCATTTCATTCGAGCCATTTCATTCGAGTCTCTACTGGGTGGTATCTCTCAGGGGAGCACGGTAGGCAGTATAAAAGTACAACTCAACATGTAAATAAAACTTGGCATGATGGAGCAGAGAAGGAATGGAATGCACTGCTGAAAATATAACTAATACTAATTAGTCATGATTCTCTACTATAGAATGAAATTTGTAGGATTAGCAATGCAAGCATTCACTAACTGTTTCAATATCATCTGTAGCCTAAATCCAGTCCAATTCCTATCCACTGCTTTTCAAGATAATTATAGCCTCATTCTTACTCATATATTTAGTCAGAATTTGTGTTATATTGTGTTATACTTGTGGAGACTACAAACTGGAAAGAGCAATAGGATGTTACAGGAGGGGACCCTGTCCCACTTCTTTAAAGGTAAAGGTAAAGGGACCCCTGACCATTAGGTCCAGTTGTGGCTGACTCTGGGGTTGTGGTGCTCATCTCGCTTTACTGGCCGAGGGAGCCAGCGTACAGCTTCCGGGTCCCATGGCCAGCATGACTAAGCCGCTTCTGGTGAACCAGAGCAGTGCACGGAAACACTGTTTACCTTCCCGCCAGAGCGGTACCTATTTATCTACTTGCACTTTGACGTGCTTTCGAACTGCTAGGTTGGCAGGAGCAGGGACTGAGCAATGGGAGCTCACCCCATTGTGGGGATTCGAACCGCCAACCTTCTGATCAGCAAGTCCTAGGCTTTGTGTCCTAGGCTCTGTGGTTTAACCCACAGCGCCACCCACATCCCACTTCTTTATTTCTGGTCAAATAGTGAAATGGCTAGATGTAATTGCAGTGGTAGGAGAAAAGGCCCTGAAAAGATACTGTAGTCCTGAAAGATAAGATTCTGTCATGGGCTGATTTGGGCCAAGTTACCTGCAAATTCAGTAGCTACCAGGGTCACACATCAGCAAATAGGTGACCTTTGTTTTTCCGAAACTCACCTTTCCTCCATGGACCACTTGAAAATTGGTGAAGGTCTTGGCATACCACTTAATAATCTTTCTCCATTTAGCAGTTGTAACGGGCTGCGCTAGCTTCTGTAAAAAATAATAATTTAATTTTTTCAAAAACATGCCACAGACCACCGCAATGAAGTTGAATGGTTTCACTTTGAGGGCCCCTGGGTTAACTCGTGAACTAGCAGAAACAGGATACAAGCTCAGTTAAACAGAAAATTGATAGATGTAGAAACATGGATCCCACCTTTTAGGTTTTCAATTAAAACACTCTCAAATTGAGTGGAAAGGCATTGTCTGGCTGCTGACTCCACCAGTAGATGAACAGCAGCAGGGACTAGTAGACCTGAAAAGCAAGTTTCTCAGAGGTCATGACTTCCTGGGCCTTGCCATCACTGACTCATTTATTGATTTGGAGTGCTTACATTGTCATCCCCAACCCAAGAAAAAATCTGTTGGATGGCCCTCTGCAGATGCCACAAATGAGAGCTTCCTCTAGCATAGTTTGAAAATTTGCGGAGTGACTGTGTTGGATATATGAGAACAGCATCATACACTAGGTTTCTTTTTTTTATATTCAACTTATCGGAGGTGGGGGGCAGACTAGAAAATGTGGAGTGTAGTTACAGCTCTTGTTCCTGCTCCATTTGGGTTCATGATTGTTCAGCTCCCTGGAGAGATTTTGCAGGCACAGGAAAAGCCTCTGTGAGAAAAGCATAACCGTTCTGCCCATTTCTTTCACACAGACTGCTCTGGGGGCTGGTTCTTTAAAAAGTTGAACACAACACTCTGCTGGGTGAAACACCAGAGGACTCTCACAGAAGTCCAAGGAATTTCAGTGAGATTATAGCACAGTTTCTGGGGATGAAGGGAGGGCCTCTGCACAGCCCATTGCTGACCTCAGGTTTTTATCTAGATGCAAAACTCAGTCTGAATTTAGAGGATGCTAGAAAGAAAACTCAGGTGATGTACACATTACAAGCTTGAAACACAGCTAGGCTGCTCTTTTTTTCCACTCAGAACAGTTGGCGAAGTTAAAAAGGCAGCAAAAGGCAGTATTTCATAAGAAACTACAGGATAGATACATGATAGATATGAATTGGGGCTAATATTATGAGTTCAGAATGCCACTTCCAAAGTCTGTGGTGGATGCAGGGAAACAGGAGTATGTGCATAACCTCAGTGTGAATTTGGAGGGTCCTCTTTAGGCACGTGGGTCACAGGTGGCACTGTGGTTTAAACCACAGAGCCTAGGACTTGCCGATCAGAAGGTTGGCGGTCGAATCCCCACGATGGGGTGAGCTCCTGTTGCTTGGTCCCTGCTCCTGCCAACCTAGCAGTTCAAAAGCACATCAAAGTGCAAGCAGATAAATAGGTACTGCTCTGGCAGGAAAGTAAACAGCGTTTCCATGCGCTGCTCTGGTTCGCCAGAAGCAGCTTAGTCATGCTGGCCACATGACCCGGAAGCTGTACGCTGGTTCCCCTGGCCAATAAAGCGAGATGAGCGCTGCAACCCCAGAGTCGGCCACGACTGGACCTAATGGTCAGGGGTCCCTTTACATTTACCTTTAGGTAAAATTTCTGAGAATTTGGAAAGAAGCCCAAACCAGGTGAATTTCTCAGAAGAAAGTATTCTGTGCTTCTCTGCCACAGATCCAGTCATGTTGCAAAGTGGAGTCAGCACTCAAACTCATGACACACAAAGCTACGTGTCAGGGAACTGCCATCGGAGCCAGAGGCAGAGGGAAGGCTCCAGAGGGATGCAGTCCATCTGCTGGGGAAGGAAATCAGCGTAGCACCAGTGGAGAAGGGGGGGAAGAAGGGGGAATCGGCGAGGGGGCTCCAGGACTCCTCGCCGGAGACCAGCGGGGAGAGCACGGGTCCTCCGCTGCCCACACCCTCCCTGCGCAGAAGACTTCTGCGCAGGGAGAGTAGGAGGAGACTAGGCGTCAAAGAACGTCTTTGCTGGAAGAAGTTCAAGAAACGCCCACTGACAGATTCTGCCAGTGATTGAGACAGCCACTGGTGAGTGGCTGTCCAGACAGAAAGGGTTCACCCAGGTAACCTAGCCAGGAGTGGCAACGACTTACGCACGAGCAACCCCTAGAACCATTACACTACAGAAGGCAGAAAGAGACCATAATTTTTGTAGGCGTTATGTGCCCATCAGGGATTAGCAGCTTCCATTTTGAAAGCAGGGCCTGCTGTAGATGATAAATGAATTCTTTGGGATGGGTGTTTGCTACCTCATGCGAATCAACAAAGTAATGATGAACAGATTTATTTTTTTGTCCCCTAAAGCTATAGCAAATCGCGGCCTGTTTGCCTATGTTTCTTCCTAAAATCCTAGTTAGGAGTGTCAGCAAACATTTGTAATGATGCAACCTGGAGTTCTGCTTATGATTTATGTGGCTGCTTTTTGTTAACTTGTGAAGAAAATAATGAGGCCTTTGAGAATTAAGGCAAGGTGAGTCGGTGCCCTGATTTAGAGGATAAAAATTCTCCGGCTCTGTCGACCTAGTTTACTTTGCCTGTTTCTTTACATTCAGTTTACTTTTCATTTGATGATGAGGATGATGATGATAAATCCAGGCCTGTTCCCCTTTCAAGTCAATTATAATTGTCATCCTAAAGTCGTAACCTAATTATTTTATTCCTTCACATGTTCATAGCCGATAGGGGTAAGGAAGCCTTGTGTGATATAGTGACTGAAAGGAACTAAGAGTTTTTCCACTCTGCATTTGCTTGATTTAAGAGGCATGTAAACATAATAGATGTGTTCTGGGGAAGAAGTGGTATAGATGACTTCAGGGCTCTGGTGCGCCAGAGACCAGAGAGAGTATATTACATATTCACAAACACCACTGCCAATAATGACAAGGAAAGGGATGGGCTTGAATTTTGCCTTCTTCCCATGATACCAGTGTGCCAAGAACTACTTCGATAAATTGCCAAAGACAACACTCAGTGATAACATAAGCAGTTACCTCGATACATGTTTCAAATCAGTTTTCTCCCTGGTTTCTTCTGGCACATTCTCTTGCTTTTAATCTAGGGTGCTCTGAAGATTGGGCTGATGTGACCATTGTCCTTCTCTTGTTTCCATGTCACTACAACAGATAAAGGCGCTTTGCACCTCAGCAAGTCAAGTGGCTACCCTTTTATAAGACTCTTGAAAGCACTTACTTATTTATGGAAATCCAAAGAATGTTCCTAACTATTCATCATTTATCTCATTACTATCCCACTGAAGATTTAAGCACACAAGTTCAGCACGGTGCCCCACTGTCTCCCATTGCACAGATCTCATTGACATGTATGCAGGGATCTCATTTCTACCTTAAAACTTAATAAAGCATGGGATAAAAGTGGAATATAAGCCCCCTCTTTTGTGTGTGTGTGTGCTTGAATGCAAGCAGATATGCAGAGTATATTGTTAGGCCAGCGTCTTCACAATGCGTCATATTCTCATAAAGGTATGAATGAGTTTTCTGCTTGACAGCTTGAAAAATTAGGACTGACACTGCAGAGAAAGGAAACAGAGAATCAAATAAAAAGAAGTCCTTTGCAAAAAAAAAAGTGGAGAAAAAAAGAGATTGCTGAGATTCTAAACTAAGTAGAAGGATATTCGGAGTTGAAATATAGATCAAGAGATGCAAATGGGAGAAATTGAAAACCATTGCTAAATATTTAGCAAAGTTAGAAACAGATTCAGTGGAAAGTGTATTCATAAGGGCAGGAAAGTAAGAAAAAATGTTTTTCCAAACTTCGGCTGACTCAGAGAAGACATGTTTCTATTGCCAACCAGCGAGTGGATTTTGTCTTAAGATTTTGAACGGATGTTGGTTTTGTTAACCATTTGGATGGATTTTTACAAATTTTTCCTCTATCTTGGGTTGTGCCATGTCAAGGAAATCAGATAAATTGCTGGATGCTAACTATATTGTAAACCCTTCCAGGAACGAACAGACATACAAACAGTAACAGTGTGACCACTAGCTACTGTGGCTTTGATAACACTGTAGGGTTGCCAAACCTCTGGAAAAACCCAGACATGTCCTCTTTCTGGGGGGCCAACGTCCATCTGGGCAGATTTTACATTTTAAAGGAAATGTCTGAGTTTTTCGGGCTCGGGCTTGGTCTGTTCTGCATGCTGCGGCTGCTGCCAGCCCGAGCTGGGCTGTCCTCTTTTTTGCTCTTCAAGATATGGCAACCCTAATAGCAGCATCACTGTAATTTTTAAATTCATTTATGGAAATAGTAGTTCCAAGTTGTTGTTGGATAATTTATTGTCCTCCTTTCACCCGCAAGCCCCAGGGGCAAGATACAGCAATTTGAAAATCAATATTAAAGGCAGTTAGAACAAATTACAGTCAAAGGAATAGGTGCTGCACACTGGAGGGAAAGCACACTGGGTAAAAATCAGCAATCCTATTGTGAAAGTCTGTAAAAATTAAGAACAATTTTGAGGGCAGCTTTTGCTTCCAGAGTGTGGATGCACAATTAAAACACAACAGACCAGCAATTAGCTTCAAAAATATACAAAGGGCAATATCTAGCCAAAGTTAAGTCCCATTGATTAAAAAAAAAGTTAAGCAAATGCTTTATTTTCAATAGTACTCAATGGATATTGTTGTTTAGTCGTGTCCGACTCTTCGTGACCCCATGGACCAGAGCACGCCAGGCACTCCTGTCTTCCACTGCCTCCTGCAATTTGGTCAAACTCATGCTGGTAGCTTCAAGAACACTGTCCAACCATCTCGTCCTCTGTCGTCCCCTTCTCCTTGTGCCCTCAATATTTCCCAACATCAGGGTCTTTTCCAGGGAGTTTTCTCTTCTCATGAGGTGGCCAAAGTATTGGAGCCTCAGCTTCAGGATCTGTCCTTCCAGTGAGCACTCAGGGCTGATTTCCTTCAGAATGGATAGGTTTGATCTTCTTGCATTCCCTGGGGCTCTCAAGAGTCTCATCCAGCACCATAATTCAAAAGCATCAATTCTTCGGCAATCAGCCTTCTTTATGGTCCAGCTCTCACTTCCATACATCACTACTTGGAAAGCCATAGCTTTAACTATACAGACCTTTGTTGGCAAGGTGATGTTTGAAGTGTTTAATTTGGGCTGAATTGTGCCCAGAATTAATATAATTTCCTAAATCTTGTATTTACCAACCACTGTCTGTGGGATAATATTGTTCGTTAGCTTTTGCCAGCCACAAAAACTTCAGACAAAGCCTTGTTACAGGAATGAAGTAAAACCACTCAATATTTTAGGGAAAGTTTTCGAGGAACACCCCCCCCCATAGAACTACAATTCCCAGCATTCATTGGGAAGAGGGATTGACTGTTAAACTACCCTGAGGGGACCACCAGCTCTGTGATGGGAATAGCAGCTCTTACCACCCTTAACTAACTACTGTTCCCAGAATTATTTGGGGAACGCAGTGGCTGTTTAAAGCAGCACACACTGTTCTCAATGTGTAGTGCATAGAATTACAGAATCACAGTTAGAAGGGACCATGAGAGTCATCTAGTCCAACCAGGGCCAGATTTAGGTTTGATGAGGCCCTAAGCTACTGAAGGTAATATGTCCAGCTGTCCATTGTCAACAACAAATAGTCACTTTTTTGTGCTGAATATATGCTCATTCCCTTATGTTGCCTGATCATCAGTCTACAAGCACTCTTTAATATTAGATTACAGGTACAACAGTTTTACCTACATTCAACTGTGGTGCACTGCAGTCTGCAGATGCATGCTAAATGTTGCCACGCAGCCAGTCCATGCAGAATTTAGTCACCCTTTATATAGAAATGAGCAAACCAGTGATATTTTAGGGAGCAGGCTAGCAGGTGGGGCCCATTACTTACATCATGGAAGCTTACACAACACAAAACACTGTTGCTGTATGTAGGTTTTATTTTATTTGTTTTTTTATCTTATATTTTTGGAAATGTACATCCAGTTTATTTCCTTTAATGGGGGGGGGACCAAGAGAGTGGGGCCCTAAGCTATAGCTTGTTTAGCTTATACGTAAATCCGACACTGAGCCAAACCACCTGCAATGCAGGAAATCTTTGCCCAATGTGAGTGGTCTTATACAGGGAACATTAGATCAAGTCGAAACCACCAAATTCTACGTATAAATACACTCAGATGGATTCCTTTTCTGTCCCTAGAGGGCAACAGGGTGCAGCACAGATTGCATGGCACACAGCTTTTCCCTTCAACTCCTTGCTTGCTTCTTCCTGCTTCCCATGCCTCTGTCACCTGAAGCATGTGTCTTAATCTACCTAATGATAGGACCAGAACAGAAGCTACCTGGACATCAGGAGTCAGAGTAAAATGTAAGAGAGGCAGAATGAATGTGTTTGTGTAGAAAGCTAAATCCTCACGGTGAAGTTTTCATTTTCAGATGCTAATTAACATTCACACAACAATGGCTTGGATTTCTCTCCCCTCTTTTTCCTCTGCTTTAATTAATAACATCTGGGCATCTGGAAGCAAAACTGAAAGCACTAAATGTTCAGCAGCTAGAAAATTTTGTGTACCAGATGAGGGAACTGAGGAAGTGGCGGAAGCACTCGGGAGAATAGAAGTGATTTCTGCAAGAAACATTTCATGCCTTGTTTCTTCCCACAAAGGTGAGATGGCAGCAAGGAAGAAAGATGTTGAAGAGCAAAGTGAGATTTTGATTCTCCCCAGCTGCTTGGTGCCCAAGAATTCTCAGAAAGAAGACAAAGAAAGAATGAACAACCAGAAGAGATAATGGGGTGTGTGTGTGTGTATGAGGGATTGTGAAGTGAACATGAACAGGAAAAGAAGGTGATAAGGGAAAATAGAGCTGCAGACAGGGGAAGAAAATAGGCATTACAAAATGTCTATTTTATTATATTCCCAGTGCAAGAATTTCATGTTTGGGGTTGTGGATAAGTTTCCTGAACAAGCAGCATATTTGAAAAAAACACACAAATGGCTAAAACCAGATGTTGCGTATTTAAGCTAATTGTGGATAGGAATATGCCTGGATTGTGCATTACAATATTTAGGAGGATATCTGTGCTTTTGAAATGGGAAGACGACGACAGCATGTGATTTTACAGTTTCCTTTTTGTGCTGATCACACTTCTGCATGTCTTTCCAAATCTGCTGCTTGGTATGTCAGACTATCATTTCAGAATCCTCACCCTCACTATGTGATCAGCATCACAAGTGTCAAATGGAGAAAAGCCTTTATAGCTCGTGGTTCCAATCTATGCACTCCACCATAGTTGACGGAACCTCTTGCTGGATTTCTTATGAAGAGAGAGTTTTCCAGTGTGGATTTAATATGCCTGAAGATTTTTCCCACTACTTACTGGTTTGCCCAGTCTATGAGGACCTAAGAGCAGCCTTGTTCAGTGATTTAAATATCCCAGTTGAGAGATCGATTGGGTATCTGCAATTCTTATTTTTTCTTCCTCAGAGACAATCATATGCTCCCTGCTGCAATAAATATTTCTAATGCCAAGGTCCTTTCTCAGTTATTGTTTGGCATTCCAATTTGGATACAAGCATTTAATAATAGAGAAGTTGAGCAAATTCAAGCGACTTTTCTTTGTTAGATCCTTGGTGCCCCTAAATGCATAAGTTACTTAACCTTATGTGTTGAAACCGGTTAACATCTGATGGAAACCAAAGAATGGCTCACTACAATCATTCATCTCCATCTGGTATGCAGGCTGAGACCCTATCTGCCCACGGACTGATTCGCCAGAGTGGTGCATGCTCTAGTTATCTCTCGCTTGAAGTACTGTAATGCGCTTTATGTGGGGCTACCTTTGAAGGTGACCCGGAAACTACAACTAATCGAGAATGTGGCAGCGAGACTGGTGACAGGGGGAGGCCGCCAAGACCACATAACACCGGTCTTGAAAGACTTACATTGGCTCCCAGTACGTTTCCGAGCACAATTCAAAGTGTTGGTGCTGACCTTTAAAGCCCTAAACAGCCTTGGTCCAGTATACCTGAAGGAGTATCTCCACCCCCATTGTTCTGCCTGGACACTGAGGTCTAACGCTGAGGGCCTTCTGGCAGTTTCCTTGCTGCGAGAAGCCAAGTTACAGAGAACCAGGCAGCGGGCCTTCTCGGTAGTGGCACCTGCCCTGTGGTACACCCTCCCACCAGGTGTCAAAGAGAAAAACAACTACCAGACTTTTAGAAGACATCTGAAGGCAGCCCTGTTTAGGGAAGCTTCTAATGTTTGATGGTCTATTGTATTTTAATATTTTGTTGGAAGCTGCCCAGAGTGGCTGGGGAAACCCAGCCAGATGGGTGGGGTATAAATAATAATTTATTTATTTATCATCATCATCATCATCATCATCATGCCTGGCTGAAAGTCCACTTTAGAACAACATCTAACTCCTTCTTAACCTTGAAGACCACATTTCATCTAGATGGCATAGAGCAGGCACGACCAACTTCTAAGTGACTGCGATCTACTCCCAGTATAAAAATGCTGGTCGTGATCTACCCTTGGAGGGGGGAAGGGGGGGCAAGCCAAAGTTGTTGTTGTTGAACTTTTTTTTGAATCATAATTGACCAGTTGGACATCCCTCGCATAGAGCAATTCAAGATGAAATTCGTTGTTTGGGCATTGTTCTCGAGAGTCTTGAGGCATGTGACAAAAGTTACATATTTCAAATAATCCATCCATCAATAATAGTTGTGAGATCTCCAACTACTAAAAAGCAAAGGGGCAAATAAGGCAGGGACTTTTTAGTGCTTACACTGTCATTGTGGAACTCTTTGCTGCGCAAAATCCAACTCAGCTTATTCCCTGGAGACTGTCAGCATTTGATGAGTTGGATAGCACTTTTATCGCTAATAGATTTTACCTGCTCTTGTCCTCTTGTCCTATTTGCTCTTATTTTTGTTTTTAGTTGACTTAAGATCATCGTTCCCCCCCTTTAAAATCCTGCTTCTAATTGATTTTAGTTTAAATTTGCTAACAGTGGTTTTGAATAGTTTTGATGATATTGCAATATGCTTTGGGGCGCCCTTGAGTTTGAAAGACAGGATATCAATAAAATAGACTATATAACAAAAGTCATTCTGCACCTATGTAATTCACAGGATCCATAAAATGTTTTCACTGGATTGTCATGAAAACACTTAACAAAATTATTATAAGACCATTTATTGCAGTCACGCATCATACCAGCTGGAGAATTCCTACATTGCCAGTGCTAGCTTTTTGTCACAAAGCCCCACAGTAAATTGCTTTTAGTTCAAACACTCTTGTTGCTAAGAGGACTATGAATTGTATAATTTTTTACCAGTGAAGCAAAGCATGTTTTCTGAGTGTCTGGCTTCTCAAATCCCCTGTGAAAGGGGAAAAATGCCATGTTTGTTGTATCTACATCTAAAAACTTGTATCCATGTGTGGTTTGTGAAGCAATATTTCATAGTAAGCTCTCCCAGGTGGGTAGCAAGTTCTGATCTTCTGAACATCCATCTAATTCAATCCAGTAGAGCATTTTAACAGATAAAATGTGCAATTAAAGCCTCTCTTTTTCAACTTCAACAATATTCAGTAATTGCCTCGCCACTTTTCTTTCCTCCAGATTTGCTTAGCCACACAAAGTCTAGAAAATATCCACTGGAAATGGCAAATGTTTCAGTATTATAAAAATCAGGAGAGATGAACTCAAAGTCTAAGGTAAAAACTTTGCTTCACAGAGACCTGTTGTTGTTGTTGTTGCTGCTGGAATACATAGTTTGGATTTTTTAAAAAAATCTTCCTGCTGGTTGGGAGAAGAGGCTTGATATCACATTAAAAAATCTGACCAAGTTTCTGGTGCTCATTTTAGGTACAAATTTAAAGACTTGAGAAACTTGCTATTGTACATAATGGCTGCTGTTTATTCAGGGGTGCTGTAATGATTTGGAAACTGTTGCTAAGACATCCCTCTACATCTGGAAATTAGTTTGTGTTCCAAAGACAGAAAATTGCAAATAATTTGCATGCTTAATCTTCAGTATAAATCCAATGGATGATATTCAATCTAAGTTGTATTCAATGTGACTCAATTATTTTAAAGGGTCTACTGTGAGTATGCCTTAGTTGGATAGTTCCTAATAATATAATGAACATCATTGCTCTCTAGGACAGCATTCATAGCCCTTGATGTTCAGAAGAATTAGGAGTTTCCCCAAGTCACCAAACAGACTGTGGTGCATGCTCTGGTTATGTCCCGCTGGGAGTACTGCAATGCGCTCTACGTGGGGCTACCTTTGAAGGTGACCTGGAAACTGCAACTAATCCAGAATGTGGCAGCTAGACTGGTGACTGGGAGTGGTCAACGAGAAAGCCCTAAACGGCCTCAGCTCAGTATACCTGAAGGAGCGTCTCCACCCCCATCGTTCAGCCTGAAGTCCAGCTCCGAGGGCCTTCTGATGGTTTTCTCCCTGCAAAAAGTGAGGCTGCAGGGAACCAGGCAGAGGGCCTTCTTGTCAGGAGTGCGTGCAGGAGCCAGGCCCTGTGACTGGTAGGGCCTCACATGACTGGGTCCTTCTTGAGTTTGGCCTGGAAGGGCAAGGTGCAGCCGCACAGGTGAGGCTTGACAGAAGACTCGTAGCACCTGGTGGCAAGGACCAGGAGGGGTATATAAGACCAGCATTTCCCTCTGGCTCTTTGTCACAGCAACACGCTACCCACTTAGCTGTGCTTTGGCTTCCTGACTCCTGGTATCATGACTCTTGGACCCTTGGCTTCCTGACTCCTGGTATCTTGACCCTTGGACTCTTGGCTTCCTGACTCCTGGTATCCTGACTCTGGGACCCTTGGCTTCCTGACTCCTGGTCTCCTGACCCTTGGACTCTTGGCTTCCTGACTCCTTGTTTTCTGACCCTGGACTGCTGATTCCTGCTTCCCGATCTCTACCCCGGTCCTGACGTACCAAGCCAGGACTCTGACTGCCTGTAAACTGGACAGTGACACTTTTCAGTAGTGGCACCCGCCCTGTGGAACACCCTCCCATTAAGATGTCAAGGAAATAAGCAACTATGTGACTTTTAGAAGACATATGAAGGCAGCCCTGTTTAGGGAAGTTTTTAATGTTTGATGTTTTATCATGTTTTTAATATTCTGTTGGGAGCCACCCAGAGTGGCTGGGGAAACCCAACCAGAAGAGTGGGGTATAAATAAAGTGTTGTTGTTGTTGATAATAACCAACCACCACCACAACAACAACTAATTAATGGAATTTAAGCTTTTCTAAACGGCTATAAATTTGCCCTATGGGACTGGAGATACAATTGTTTAATCCATGTAAAATCCATGTAAAATCCCAAAACACCATTTAAAATGTTACCACCTGAATATAACAATCCCTACATTTGCCAGAGGGAAACTCTTCTAAAAACTATTCATTGTGCCATGTTTGTAAAGAATTTTAGTTCATACAGAGCTTACCTTGGGATGTTTAATTCACAGTAAATGCCTATTGCCAAAGTTAGTAACATCTTGTTGGGGAGAAAACACAGTTTGTCCTCAATGCCCTTATGTTTGATCAAAGGAAATGAACAGAGGTATAAAACAGGAAAGACAAATGATCCAAGGTCATTGGATAGGAAGAGATAACATATGCTGGGGCTTCCCTCTGTTGCAGAACTGAGTGATAGAACACAGGTCCAGACCAGACAGAGGAATATTAATGTAGTGTTACAACTCATTCATCAGATTAGGAGAGTTTATGTAGCACCATGGACCACAATGGAACACTGGAAGATTTAAACAGAGCATCAATTTTAACTGGAATATATGCATTAGGAGGTATTTATGTAGGCTAACTGTAAGAGAGAAAAATCCCCAAAGTCAAGGGGGGGGGGATCCTGATTCCAAGGGGTAACCAATGATTTATTAAGCAAGCAGATGGTCCTGATAAGTACAGGTGCTATCGCTCTGTGGTAGCTCATATAAGACATGAGGAACAGCTCACCTTTCAGCTAGCCAAATATCCCTGGAACAGTTGTTCAGAAAATTGTGGAGCCTTTTAAAATTGAGTACAGATTTGGCTGCTTTGTGCCTGTTGACCATGAACAACTGCAATCCAAAGCATGTCTTCTAAGAAGTAAGTCACTTTGAACTGAGGTCAGAGTATTCTTCCCACAGAAGTAGAAATCTTGCTTTGCATATTTCAATGCGAGAGAGCCCTCCAGTGTAAGCAATATTACTCTGGCGTGGGGGTCATGGGAGGCTGCAGAACAGAAAGTGATCAAAGAGAAAAAATGTATAGCCGTTGAATTTATTACCACAGAAAGCATATTGATCATGTTATAAAGAACCAAGATTGCAAATGCAATCCTAGGCTTACCACCTTGGCTATATGTCCTCTGAAACAAGAAGGCTTACTTTCCAACAGATCTTCTTAGGATCAAGGCATCGGATTATGATATTTGTTTTAAATCTCTCCAGATGCACAACCCCTGTTTAGATGTTATGCCTGAACAGGGGATGTAATCATAAGGAGAGGGTGCAGAGGGCCTTCTTCTGATGGCCTCGGCCCAGTATACATGAAGGAGCATCTCCACCCCCATCGCTCAGCCCAGACACTGAGGTCCAGCTCCGAGGGCCTTCTGGTGGTTCCCTCTCTGCAAGAAGTGAGGTTACAGGGAACCAGGCAGAGGGCCTTCTCGGTAGTGGCACCCACCTTGTGGAACGCCCTCTCATCAGATGTCAAAGAAATAAACAACCATCGGACTTTTAGAAGACATCTGAAGGCAGCCCCATTTAGGGAATCTTTTAATATTTGATGAATCATTATTTTTTAATATTCCGCTGGAAGCTGCCCTGAGTGTCTGGACCAAACAGATGGACGGGGTATAAATTGTTGTTGTTGTTGTTACTTAATGCTTCTATCAACGAGCACAAACAAATCCCCTGAACATTAGGAAACTTCCTGTCAGGGAGATGCATTACTCCAGTGCTGAAGGCAGCCCTGTTCATGGACATTTTTGATGTTGGATGTTTTATCACTTTATTATTATTATTATTCTATTGGGAGCCACCCAGAGTGGCCAGGGAAACCCAGCCAGATGGATGGGGTATAAATAATAAATTAATATTACTACTACTACTACTACTACTACTACTACTACTACTACTACTACTGGTGTTCACTGTTCCTGTCAGTCATAATGCCTTAATGGGGAAATGGTTTTGTACTTTTCATGGAAAGGAATGAGAAATCTCATTTAATTGTTTTGGGGCAAATGCCTGACCACAAAGTAAACTGAAGCCTGCCTGCCCATGTCCTCGGGCATGTGGTCTGCTCTTCAGATCATCATGTGATCTGCACAAGGTTTTAAGTTCATTTGAGTGAAGGTGTTTCAAACCTGCCCACGATAGTGAACAATGGCTTCTCAGGGTTTCCAACTGCATCAAATACACTTAGAGCTCCTCTAATACTTTTGCACTAATGGAATGAGTATCTGAAATGCATTTCATTGGCCTAGAAATGCTGAGGGCGGAGCTTGCATTCAAGGTCCTGCTCCCATTCCTGGTATTGCTTACTTTGTAGTCAGCTTACATATGGTGCAATTCCCTCTGTGCATGTTTTAGGGCAAGCAGAGAACAGTCAAATTAGAGTACCTGTTTGCTCTCCTGAATAATTCTCTATATGAATTATTGTGCGGCCTTTGCTTCTGAAAGGTGTTTGGTTATTCCTTTACGGACAACATAAAACGGAGGAAAAGACAAACAAAATGGTCCTTGTGAATTACTTCATTTAAAACTTTTTAAAATCTGCTTGCTAAAATGTCTGCAAATATTTTGTAATCCACATTTAGGAGGGAGATGGGGCGGTAATTCTTAAGTTGTGTCTTTTCAGTTTCTAGTTTAGGTATCAATGTGATGAAAGCTTCTTTCCACGACTCCGGTGCCTTCTTCCCCTCCATAATTTCATTGCAAACCTCCATTAATGGATGTATCAGATAGTCTTTCAATGTCTTATAATATTTGGAGGTAAGCCCATCTGGCCCTGGAGATTTGCCCAATTGCATGTTCTGAATGGCTTCTTCAATCTCTTGTTGTGTTATTTTGTAGTTCAGGATTGTTCTATTTTCTTGAGACAGCTTTGGTAGACCATTCCTTGTCAAAAATTGTTCTATCTCAACCTCATTTTGCGGCCCTTGGGTGTATAATTGTTTGAAATATCTCTGGAAACACTTTCTGATCTCCATTGGATTCTGAATATTTCTTCCTTCTATCTCTAAATTTGTGACCGTATTTAATTTTTGTCTCTTTTTCAACTGCCATGCTAACAGTTTCCCACATTTATTTGCCGATTCAAATGATCTTTGTTTCATTAGCTTAACTTTCCACTCCACTTCCTGATTTATCAATTTAGAATATTGTGCTTGGTAAAGTTTAATTTCTCTCAAAATCTCTTTTGACTTCGGTCTCGATCTTAACTTCTTCTCACAATCTTTGATTTTCTCCAAGATCTTGTCCTTTTTCTCATTCTGTGTTCTTTTCTTTATAGTGTTCTGTTGTATCAAGAACCCCCTCATAACCGCTTTACTTGCGTCCCAGATGATTCTTTTTTCCACCGTAGTGTTCAAATTTATCTCAAAATAGTCCTTCAAAGCTTTTTGGGCCTTTTTAGTAATCTCCTGATCTCTAAACAAATTGTCATTCATCTTCCATCTAAAGGAGCCGGTTGGAGTTAGTCTCATATCCATCTTTACGGCATTATGGTCGGAGCAGGTCTTTGGGCAGATTTCCACTTTTCTAGTCTTAGGTGCCAGAACTCTAGTTATCCATATTTGGTCGATTCTTGTCCACGTCAGTTGGGCTTCAGAAAAGAATGTTCCTTCTCTTCCCAGGGGGTTCTTTGTTCTCCAAATGTCAATCAAGTCCATATTGTCAGTCAGTTCAAAAAATGTTTTAGGTAGTCTGCCATCTTTTGTCACATTTTGGCTATGTGACTTATCCATGTTGGTCGATGCCACCCCATTCATGTCTCCCATCATGATGATGTTGTCATAGTTCAGATAGTCCAGCATTATCTCATGCAGCTTCTTATAAAATTCCGATTTCCCCTCATTTGGCGCATAGATTCCTAATATCAAAAACTTTTCTCCTTGGTTTTGTATCTCAATTGCCAAAATTCTTCCTTGCTCATCTTTAAATAAAAATTTTGGTGACAGGCTCTCTTTTGCATATATCACCACACCTCTTTTCTTGACTCGGTCCGAAGAAATAAATTCTTGGCCTAATCTTTTGTTTATTAACACTTTTCTGTGGAGCCTAGTCACATGTGTTTCTTGCAGGCAAATAATGTCCAATTGTTCTTTTTTCAATATGTGAAGTATTCTTCTCCTTTTTTCCGGAGAGTTGGCGCCATTGATGTTCCAACTCAGAAGTTGCAGAGACATCCTGGACAAATCTGTTATTCCTCTAGTGGTGGTATCTTTTTCTCCTGGTCTTCAGACCCCGAAGGTGTAGGTGTAGGTGCAGGCGATGCTCCAGACCCTGAAGGTCTTTCGATCCCTTTCTGAAGGTCCTCTCCGTAGTTACTCAAAAAATTTTCTTTAACCTCGGCTGCTTTTAATTTTCATTTTCTTCCCTCTGAATGTGAAAGATAATCCTTGGGGAAATTCCCACCTAAAAACAATTGAATTGCTCCTCAGCAATCTTGCTAACTCAGTGTAGGTGGATCTAAGGTCCAGAAGTTGTTTTGGGATATCTTTGTAGATCTCTGCTCTTCTATCCAAAATTTCAAGTGACTTTTCGTAATGTAGGCTTAGTATTTTGTCCCTTTCCTCCTTAGATCTCAAAGTAATCAAACAGTCTCTGGGCCTGTCTTTCCTTGTTAATTTTCCAAGTCTAAAAGCAGTCACAATTTTAAAGTCCTTTTCTTCCTTCAAAGGCCAAAACTTGGAAAATTCTTTTGTCAGGAACTCAATTAAATTCCCTTGTTCAAGTTCTAATATTGACCTCAATCTCAAATTATTTTCCCGAGCCCGTAGTTCTATCATAGACAGATAGGCCTGCTGTTCTCCAATTTGCTTATGCAATGGTTTTACCTCCTGCTTCAATTCTTCAGCTTTTTGGTTGGCTTCCTCTGCCAGTTTTCGATTTTCTGCGGTGGCTTCAAATAATTTGCCAATTGATTGTGCATTCAAAGTAACTTGTTCAGTTAATTTATTAACACTGGCTGTATTTTGGTCAATCTTAGCCGTTTGCTCATTCGCTTTTTTGTCTAAAGCCTCCAATTTTTCAAAGATTTTATCTAGAACTGAAGTGGATCCTCCTGCTGCCATATCTTCCAGCAAAGGTTGCTCAATTCCTTCTTCCACTTCCAAAACAGCAGGGACAGATGATCTACGCGGCTGTGAAGTTAAAGTCAAAGTTGTTTGTTTAGCTTTAGCTTTAGCCGCTCTTGTTTTCCCAGTGCCACTCATTCCAATTCTGTCTGCTAGTCAAGGTCAAACTGAGTGTGTTCCCATAGGAATCCACCAGCCCAGAGGGTAAACAGTCAGATAGGAGGAAAGGAAAGAGAAAGCAGAGTCACATGCAGTTGTAAGTCCAAAATCCTCTAGAGGGAGTTCAAATGTGTTTTGAGGGAAGAAGTCAAATTGTTAAAATCAATTATTTGAAACTCCAGTCCTTTCAAAGTTCTGATACTTCTAAAACAATGTCCGAACAGCCATTAGTCTCCAAAGAACCTTCAGTTTTCCTGTAGGTAGCAGAGTTGGCCTTAAAAACATAACCATGTCTCCAGCAAGTGCCAGAAAAGATGATTCAATATAACAGTTCCAGTAACACTCAACTTGTAGCAAACCAAAGCAACAAAGTGTCAAAATTTGCAATCTGACAGTTCTGTCAAACAGGCAGTCTGACTGCCTGGGTTTCTCTGTAAAATTGTAGTTCCAGCAGAAGAGGTAAAGCACAGTCCATACTAAAAAGTAGATCACTTAAACAATTAAATCCTAGATCTCCATAGAAACAGCTCCAGTAGATGTACAGATTGATTACTTTTAGCGCCTTTTCAAAGGCTCCAAACATCAAAGTCTTTTGCTTTAGATCTTAAGCAGAGGCGAGAGACGGACTTCCTGGTTGCGTCTCCCGCTTTTAGCCGAATTAACAATAATTTAGCCTCCAATTCTTCTATCTTTTCTTACTCACGGGTTGCTGCTTTCAAATCGGATGTTCCCAGGAAAAAAGGTCAGCGCTCACCGACAGCAGCTACGTGGCTTCACTCCACAGAAAGAGTGATCGACTCACAGCACCCCGCCAGCCCTTCCACATTCCGAAACCCCTTACGGGGTCTCTTCACCGTTTCGGGGGGCGCTTCTGGTGCCCGCCGAGTCCCACGGCCACAAGCTTTCGCTGCCTGTGGTTTTCCGATGTGGGTCTCCGCTTCGCCGTAGCAGACGACCCGTTTCTGCGGAGCTCCCCCTTCACAGTTAGAAGAGGGCAGCCATTGTCGTTCGCGCCGCCTCCGGAAGTCTTGTTCCCAGGTAGACATTTGCTCCCAGGTAGACATTTGTTTGCTAACACAAGGAACATTATTGACATTTTGGAACTTTTGCAAACAAATATTAATACAAAAGCAGTGTTAATATTTATAGATGCGGAGAAGGCCTTTGATAACATCTCATGGAAGTTTATGAAGAAAAATTTGGAAGGGATGGGAGTGGGACGGGGATTTGAGAATGGGATAGAGGCAATTTATTCAGAACAAAAGGCTAAATTGATAGTGAAAAATGTGGTGACGGAAGAGTTCAAAATCGAAAAAGGAACACGACAAGGTTGCCCTATCTCCCCTTTGTTATTTATTTCGGTCCTGGAGGTGCTCTTGAATATGATTAGAGGAGACCGGTTGGTGGAAGGAATTCAGGTCGGAGCGAAACAGTATAAACTTAAAGCATTTGCAGATGACCTAGTTTTGACCCTACAGGAGCCAGAATCTAGCACGAAAAGGGTATTACAATTGATTCAGGAGTTTGGTCGGGTGGCGGGATTTAAACTCAACAAGCAGAAAACTAAGGTATTGGGGACAAATTAACACCTTTAGAATCAGAAAGGTTTCAGAAAGAGACAGAGTTAAACGTGGTTAAAAAAGTAAGATACCTAGGGGTAAACATAACAGCGAAAAACATGAGTTTATTTCAGGATAACTATGAAAAGTGTTAGGGACGCAGGTGGCGCTGTGGGTTAAAGCCTCAGCGCCTAGGACTTGCCGATCGAAAGGTCGGCGGTTCGAATCCCTGCGGCGGGGTGCGCTCCCGCTGCTCGGTCCCAGCGCCTGCCAACCTAGCAGTTCGAAAGCACCTCCGGGTGCAAGTAGATAAATAGGGACCGCTTACCAGCGGGAAGGTAAACGGCGTTTCCGTGTGCGGCTCTGGCTCGCCAGATGCAGCTTTGTCACGCTGGCCACGTGACCCGGAAGTGTCTCCGGACAGCGCTGGCCCCTGGCCTCTTGAGTGAGATGGGCGCACAACCCCAGAGTCTGGCAAGACTGGCCCGTACGGGCAGGGGTACCTTTACCTTTACCTATGAAAAGTGTTGGTCTGAAATCAAAAGGGATTTAGAAGTTTGGTCAAGATTGAAACTTTCCTTGTCAGGACGAATTGCTGCTATAAAGATGAATGTATTGCCAAAAATGCTGTTTTTGTTCCAGACTTTACAGATTGTGGATAAAATGGAGTGTTTTGGGAGGTGGCAAAGAGATATTTCCAAATTTGTCTGGCAGGGCAAAAAGCCCAGAATTAAGTTCAAGATACTAATTGATGCTAAAGAAAGAGGGGGCTTTGCCCTGCCAGACTTAAAGTTGTACTATGAATCAGCAGCTTTCTGCTGGTTGAAAGACTGGCTGCTTCTTGAAAACACTGAGGTTTTGGATCTGGAAGGTTTTAACAATGCTTATGGATGGCATGCATATTTGTGGTATGACAAGGTCAAAAGTCATAAGGCTTTCAAGAACCATATTGTTAGGAAAGCAGTGTTTAATGTCTGGATAAAATATAAAGACCTATTGGAAAATAAGACCCCAAGGTGGTTATCACCAATGGAAGCTAAGGCCCGGAAAAGACTCAATATGGAGGCCAAATGGCCGAAATATTGGGAAATAATAGAAAAAGATGGAGATAATTGGAGGTTGCAGAGTTTGGAGAAACTAAAAGATAAAGTGCGAGATTGGTTACATTACGCTCAGATCAAAGAAGTTTTCAAGTTGGATAAAAAGATAGGATTCCAGGTGGAAAAATCAAAGTTGGAAACGGAACTGATAGAACCTAAGACTAAGGTACTTTCAAGAATGTATAATCTGCTGCTAAAATGGAATACACAAGATGAAACGGTTAAATCGGCTATGATAAAATGGGCACAGGACATTGGGTACAATATCATGTTTGCTGACTGGGAAAGGTTATGGACCACCGGTTTGAAATTCACGGCATGTAATGCCTTGAAATAAAATATTATGAAAATGATATATAGGTGGTACATGACCCCAGTCAAGCTTGCAAAAATATACCATTTGTCTGATAATAAATGTTGGAAATGTAAAGAAACCGAAGGAACGTTCTTTCACCTCTGGTGGACCTGCCCTAGAGTTAAGGCTTTATGGGAAATGATATATAACGAGTTGAAAAAGGTATTTAAGTATACCTTCCCTAAGAAACCAGAGGCCTTTCTTTTAGGCATCGTCGGCCAGAGGGTGTTAAAGAAGGATTGGACATTTTTTATGTATGCAACAACAGCAGCAAGGATACTTCTCGCCAAGCACTGGAAAACCCAAGATTTGCCCTCACTGGAAGAATGGCAGATGCAACTGATAGACTATATGGAGCTAGCAGAAATGACTGGCAGAATTCGGGACCTGGGAGAAGGGGCTGTGGAGGAGGACTGGAAGAAATTTAAGGACTATCTGCAAAAATACTGTAAATTGTATGAATGTTAAGAAAGATGTAAGATTATTAACAATATGGCACCATCAAGTTAGTTAAAAGAAATATGAAGATAAATGAAAACATAAGAAAAGACAAATTTTGGATAAATATTATGCTAAAATTAAGCTTTTGAGGTTTGGGTAAAATTATCTAAAACTAGGGACACAATATTGGAAATTTTAATAAAAAAAATTGAAACAAGGTGATAAATTGCTGGGTAAAGTTTGAAAAACTTAGAACGCAGGAACGAGAGATGTGAGGAAGTCCAAAGAAGTGAAGAAAATATGGTTATTGTAAAGTTATATTGTTGTTTTGGTTTTTTTAATTGTATTAAGAAAATCTTTAATAAATATCTTATATATAAAAAAAGACAAACAAAATGGAGAGGATTGAAATATTTCAGACTGGATCCTCGTGAAGACCAATGTTGTTGCCTGCATCTTGGTAGTGTGCTGAGAATGTATCATTTGCTGCAGGCCATATTACTTAATTAGATGAGTAATGAATATTAAAAGTCATGCATCTTTGTTGTTAACTTTTCTTGAAAGCAAGATAAAGCAAATTAGATTAAACCAATAATGAAATAAAGCACAGTGAAATAAAGGCAACAAATTAAGGAGACTTTTTAAAAAAAGCATGTCATTTTTTATATTGCAATTTTATGTTGTGAACCATCCTGAGATCAATGGATGTAGGGTGGTATGCAGATTTGTTTGTTATAATAAAAATCCCTAGTCTGTTTCCTTTTAGTGATTCTACATTTCAAATCTGTATCTCAATCATATTTCTGTGGTTGGAATGGGGCTTAGCAAATTTATTTGTGGCATTAGCATTCATAGGCAACAGTTGAGTTCATTTGTTTACTCTTTTCTTCTTTTTCTTTTAAAAGCTGGAGAGAGAAAGGGAGTCAGTCCTATGCAGACTTACTTGGAAGTAGGTCTCATTGCACAAAGTGGTAACTTACTTCCATGTAAAGATTCATAGCATCAGGCTAGAACTAGTCTATTTTTATTTATACCAAATTCCTATGACTGCCCTTCAACACCTGTTCCCAGCAGAGAATAAAATAAAACATTAAAATGCAAGATACTAATTAAAAACAACAGCAACTTCACATTAAAGTACAGTATAAAACTTTATTTGGCAGAGAAAAATGGAAGCGATTAGCAGCTAAATCTAATATTACACCATTAGAACCTATTTTTGGTTTGTTTGAAATGCTATGTCTTTAATAAGACTGGATGAATAAAAAAAGTATTTACTAGGTCTAGGTTTCTTTTGTTATAACTCATACATAATGGTCCTAATAGGATATTGTATATAAAGCACTTTGAACATTCAAATGTGCTACACAAACGCAGCATACTCAGTCCCACTGAAATCAATAGATTTGAGTAACTTAAGCCCATTGAGTAACTTAGGTCCAGAGTGGCTGGGGCAACCCAGTCAGATGGATGGGGTACAAATAATAAAATTGTTGATGATGTTACAGAAGTATGTTCTGCTGCTTCTGACCTGTATGTTCTTTTCTGAACACAGGAAGAATAGGAAGCGCTTCCTCCCCACAAATACCAGGAAATGTAGAACAGAGTTATCAAAACAGCTTATAGGTTTGGGTTGATTACGTGGTGTATATGTTAAGGGGAATTTAAATTGAGTTGTTAATGTGATGCATAACAACTGGCAAATGTGCACATTCACTAGACCTATTATTATACATACTTATTATTAATATCCTTCCTTTGATAGGAAATTATGCATATTTCCTGGTCAATATACTTAAATCTCCAACCAGCCTTGCATAAGGTGCAAATCTACTGTATTTTGTACTGTTACCGGAAAAATCCGAGGGCTCCCTTGAACAAAAACAAAGACACCAACCAGGATAACTTGGAGCAAAACAGCAGCCTGTAGGCTTGGCCTTTATTGAACTGTTGCAACAGGGTATTCCCCTCACTTGCAGGAGGGAGGAAAGACACAGAAAAATGGTGTGCAAGACCTTATAAAAACTTTTGAAATTCCCATCCTGTAGGTCAAGCCCACCCCCAGAAACATCATGCATACATTACAGAAAGGAGGGGTTGAGGGAGGAGTTGTGGTGGTAACCTGAGTGTCCTGTCACCTGGCTGATTCCCTTCTCCCCCCTCCCCATGAGTCATTTTCAGAAGACAAAGGGTAGTCGCAGTTTCCTGCCCCCTGAGAGAAGATCTGATCATTGTCCTTTGTTCCAGTCTATGCTGAAAACACTCCCATATGGAAGTTATTTCTGATCTTGATTGTCTTCTGTCTAGGACCATCATGGTTGGCATAGCAACTGGGCAGGGCTCCTGTGGATGTGCTGGGATGGTGAAGGAATTATGGCTGGCCTGTATCAAACCCCCCCCCCCCCATTTTGTAGTCCTTCCTTCATGGAGTAAAATAAAAGTGGAACAGTGCAAATCCGATGTATGGTTGATTTTCTATGAATTTA
This sequence comes from Podarcis gaigeae, assembly GCF_964106915.1. Taxonomy (NCBI): domain Eukaryota; kingdom Metazoa; phylum Chordata; class Lepidosauria; order Squamata; family Lacertidae; genus Podarcis; species Podarcis gaigeae. The sequence goes on along the minus strand of NC_139685.1, from coordinate 16,612,869 downwards.
TAACAGAAGCGTAGCGTATGTAGTGTGTGAGTGTGTGTGAAGTTTGTATAAACTGAATGATGGAGGGTGTTTCCTGCTACAGTACATTCTCTGGGCAATGTGCACATTCTCCAGAAATGTTCACAATGGCTAGTTGTTATACATATTAACCACTCAATTCGCATTCCCTTTAAGATATATTTATCTAATCAAATAAATAAGCTAGGGAGAAAAGCACATCTACAGTTCAAAATTCACACTTCCCTTTATTTTGACTCAGCTCTTTCAAGAGTCTTTGTAAAAAGCATAAATGAGGGGAAAGTGTGTATAAGATGCATATACAGCTGAAAATAACATAAAAGTGCATTATATTGGGGAAACGGCTTGCAAAATTTGCAGATTTGCAAACTGCAGACAATAAGATGCTGGTGAATTTTCATGAGGTCTTTTGAATACACGCACACACTAATGTGGAGATGAATGTAAGACTGGAAAAATGAGAAAATAGATTTAAAGATTCTGCTCTTTCCACCAACACACAATCATTTGAACACCAGTAACCAGCTCTGGATACTGACAAAAAGCAAGGTAAAGCCTTCTTATTTAAATTGGTTTTGAATGGCCAAGGAAGAATGGGGTTTTAATCAATACAAATGGGAGTTCTGGAGCTTAATATTGTTCTATGAGTAGGTCTGCTTGTATAACAAAATAGCTTAATGGAACTCACAAAGATGAACTACCAGTTGGTTAAAACAAAACAAAAATGACAGCTTAAATATGAAGTCCTGAAGATCTGCTTTTGTAAACAAAACAAAACAAAAACAAAACAGGCTTATTTTCTCTCATACAGAAACTAATATGGTTCTTGCTAGAGAACTCAGTATGTCAGCAGCACTGGATGTCATATCATATTATTAATAGAGCAGACCAGCGCTTTTTTCTGGGGGGACGCAGGGGTACTCATACCCCTAAATATTTTGTGAATCTAAGTTTGGCCTCATTGAGGGGCGGTATTTCAATATGAGTACGAAAATGAGAGTACTCCTAAACATTTTTTAAGGAAAAGCACTGGAGTAGACTATTGAAATCAATGAACAAGACCATTGATTTCCATGGATCCACTTTGAGTATGACTTAGTTGGACATTATCCCTGTATTTGCTTATTGAATCTTCATTTCTAATCTGTAACAGAGATGGTCATCACTCACTTCACTAAAAAAATATTTACTACATGGCAAGCAAGTCAGATATGTCATTTGTTTGTGACAGCGGAAATCTGGTCATTGTCAAAATTTCTTTTTACTACAGGAGAGTGCAAATTTGTTTCTTTGTGGTATGTGTTGATTTTTCATGCTTTCCATATTCCATTCCATTTTTACTTTAATCTATGTTTTTTAAAAAAAAAATAACAAAAAATACCGTACGTATCCAGAACATTATCATTGTTTATTAATTAAAAGATGAAGAAAAAAGTGAATACTGACCACATTAACTTGCCTGATTTATGTTCCTGACCACAAATGGTCATTCAATCTGCAGCAATTTCTGTTCCCATGTCCACTTAAAGTGGAATACTTCATCATCTGAACTGTAGTCAACCACTGTCTTCCACCAATGCCCAGTATGACTGAAGAGGGAACAGCCTATCTCTTTGTCCTGGAGCAGTGGCAAATTTACATATAAGCTAAACAAGTTATAGCTTAGGGCCCCACTCTCTTGGGCCCCCCTAAAAAATAAATAAAGGAAAAAAACCTGGATGTACATTTCCAAAATATAATATGAAAAACAAATAAAATAAAACCTACATACAGCAACAATGTTTTGTGTTGTGTAGGCTCCTGTGGTGTAAGTAATGGGCCTGCTAGCCTGCTCCCTAAAATATCACTCGTTTGCTCATTTCTATATATAGGGTGCCTACAGTCTGCTATTTATATTAGTAGTTTGCATCATATATTTACACTCATTATTATTTCATGTTATAGCAAGTTTTGAGAGACTAGATTATGAGTCTTTGTAAATTGTGTTTCTAAAGGAACTTTTGTTATTGCCAAATGCCAATGTGTTCGCATTATTGAGTTTGTTATGAATAAAAAATCATTTTAAGTTAGAGCTTAATAATTATTTCACTATTAATATACTTACTTCTTCTCAATTGTATTTCACTATTAATATAAAAGGTAAAGGACCCCTGACAGTTAAGTCCAGTCGCAAACGACTCTGGGGTTGCTGCACTCATCTTGCTTTACTGGCCGAGGGAGCTGACGTTTGTCCGCAGACAGTTTTCCCAGGTCATGTGGCCAGCATGACTAAACCACTTCTGGTGAATCAGAGCAGTGCACGGAAATGCCGTTTACCTTCCTGCCGGAATGGTACCTATTTATCTACTTGCACTTTGATGTGCTTTTGAACTGCTAGGTTGGCAGGAGCTGGGACCGAACAACAGGAGCTCACCCCGTCGCAGGGATTCAAACTGCCGACCTTCTGATCAGCAAGCCCTAGGCTCTGTGGTTTAGACCACAGCACCACCAGCGCCCACTATTAATATACCTCTTCTTAATTGTATTTCAGTTCAACAATTACTTTGATAAAATACATATTTTGTTACGTGCAAATGGCTTTAGATACCTATTAGGTCCATAAATTGCAATATAGCATATATTCAACACAAAAAACAGTGACAATTTGTTGTTGACAAAGAACAGCTGGACATATAAAAGGGCCCCATTACCTTCAGTAACTTAGGGACTCATCAAACCTAAATCCGGGCTGGACCTGGACTCCCTTCAAACCCAGAACTGGCCTTGATGAGCCTTTCAGGCAACAGTCTGTGCACTGCTATACTTCCTTTCATCTCAGGGCCAGCTCTCTCATTTTGTTGATGCTGGCATACAAATAAATTGCAGTACTTAAGTCCCATTCAAGCCTTTGTTGCCTTTAACAGATAGCAAATTTGGATTCACGGGCCTTGCCTATGATTCATAATGGTTCAATTTGCTTTTTATTGGATGCGCCTTTGCTGAGTTCAGGTTGTGTAATTTGCTTTAATTCAGTTCACCTTCATTTAATTCATTTACTGCTTTCATTTAATTTGTGGAAATGAAAGTAAGACGGACACAAACCAATTTAACAACAGCCAGGTTTTCAAAGTGCTTTCCTTATTCCATCAACTAGGAAGAAACATGGTCTGATCATGTAGTCAGGCATGCATTATATATGGAAATTTTATAATTTATAAATTAATGCAATTCAAAATGTCATGTCATTGACGCTTCCCTGTTGTGATGTTTCTATTCATATCATTTCAAATTGGCTCATCTTAGGTTATGGCTCCGGTGTAAATTGTTACCAGTCCCCCCCCCCCCCCACATGGAATTAACACACTTCAAGGAAACTTGAAGACTCCCCATTTTCCTTCAGTGTTAATTCTTCATCCATGTTTGTACTACCTTTCTTTCTAATAAAAAACAAATAAACAAACAATAAACCAGAATAGTAGAGAATAGGAATCATTGCAAGGACAGAATAATGTGATTTGATGGAGGTGGTGCATTTTGCAGCTATGTTTCCTGGCACGGGGTGACCTTCCCATGTTCCCCCATATAAAATTATTCCCTCATAGTAAATCCACATATAAGGAGAGGAGACACACTTAACACCCCCCCTACTTCACTACAATCAAGAAACATTTATCTGGGGAGCAATAAAACTGTGACACATCTAAGTATTAAATAGTTAAACATTACACCAGCTACAGTAAAGGGACCCCTGGCCGTTAGGTCCAGTCACGGACGACTCTGGGGTTGTGGCGCTCATCTCGCTTTATTGGCTGAGGGAGCCGGCGTACAGCTTCCGGGTCATGTGGCCAGCATGACTAAGCCGCTTCTGGTGAAACCAGAGCAGCGCACGGAAACGCTGTTTACCTTCCCGCCGGAGCAGTACCTATTTATCTACTTGTACTTTGATGTGCTTTTCAACTGCTAGGTGGGCAGGAGCAGGGACCGAGCAACGGGAGCTCACCCCGTCGTGGGGATTCGAACCACCAACCTTCTGTGTTTTTTTTTTAATAAAATTTTTATTAGGGTTTTTTACAGAATAGAGTACAAAGACAATAAACAACCTTACTTTTATCTCAACAGAGTTTCGTAACTTCTTTGGACTTCCTCGCATCTCCCACTGCCATTTTCATCATCATAAATTTTTTCCAAGCAATTTATCATCTTGTTTGCAAATTTTATAACCGCTTATTTAAATATAGTCCTCTGAAAATTTGTTTCTCTTAGTCTCGCTTTACATCCAATTCCAATCCGATTTTGTAATGGCCAATTATTTATGATCAAACATCCTACTTAACTTTCCACCAAATCACAATATTTTTGTAAATAAGTCTTGAATTTCCTCCAATCTTCTTCAACCCTCTCTTCTCCCAGGTCTCGAATTCTGCCAGTCATCTCTGCCAGTTGCATATAGTCCATCAGCTGCATCTGCCATTCTTCCAGCGTGGGTAGATCTTGAGTTTTCCACTTCTTAGCGATAAGTATCCTTGCTGCTGCTGTTGCGTACAAAAAGAATGTTCGATCCTTCTTTGGCACCATCTGGCCGACAATGCCCAAGAGGAAGGCCTCTGGTTTCTTAAGGAAGGTATACTTAAATACCTTTTTCAGCTCATTATATATCATTTCCCAGAAGGCCTTCACCCTGGGACAAGTCCACCAGAGGTGAAAGAATGTTCCTTCATTTTCATTACATTTCCAACATTTATTGTCTGGCACATGGCATATTTTGGCAAGTTTAACTGGGGTCATGTACCACCTATATATCATTTTCATTACATTTTCCTTCAGAGCATTACATGCCGTGAAGTTCATCCCCGTGGTCCACAACCTTTCCCAATCCTCAAACATAATATTATGCCCAATATCCTGTGCCCACTTTATCATGGCCGACTTAACCATTTCATCTTGTGTATTCCATTTCAACAGCAAGTTATACATTCTTGAGAGTACTTTAGTCTTAGGTTCTAACAATTCTGTTTCCAACTTCGATTTCTCCACCTGGAATCCTAACTTTTTATCATTTTTAAAAATTTCTTGGATCTGAGCGTAGTGTAACCAGTCTCGCACTTTGTCTTTCATTTTTTCCAAACTGTACAAAATACAGTAGATTTGCACCTTATGCAAGGCTGGTTGGAGATTTAAGTATATTGACCAGGACAGAATAATGTGATTTGATGGAGGTGGTGCATTTTGCAGCTATGTTTCCTGGCATGGGGTGACCTTCCCATGTTCCCCCATATAAAATTATTCCCTCATAGTAAATCCACATATAAGGAGAGGAGGCACACTTAACACCCCCCCTACTTCACTACAATCAAGAAACATTTATCTGGGGAGCAATAAAACTGTGACACATCTAAGTATTAAATAGTTAAACATTACACCAGCTACAGTAAAGGGACCCCTGGCCGTTAGGTCCAGTCACGGACGACTCTGGGGTTGTGGCGCTCATCTCGCTTTATTGGCTGAGGGAGCCGGCGTACAGCTTCCGGGTCATGTGGCCAGCATGACTAAGCCGCTTCTGGTGAAACCAGAGCAGCGCACGGAAACGCTGTTTACCTTCCCGCCGGAGCAGTACCTATTTATCTACTTGTACTTTGATGTGCTTTTCAACTGCTAGGTGGGCAGGAGCAGGGACCGGGTAGCAACGGGAGCTCACCCCGTCGTGGGGATTCGAACCACCAACCTTCTGATCGGGAAGCCCTAGGCTCTGTGGTTTAGACCACAGCGCCCAGTTAATACATTGAGCTTGGTTGTGGGACTTAGATAGTGGAATGGGAGATCAAATAGACCCAGTCTGCATGCATACCTGAAAGAAAGTCCTATTGAACCAATGGGTCTTATTTATGAGCATATATGCATCGTCGTCATCATCATCATCATTATTAATATTTATATACTGCCCTATACCCGGGGATCTCAGGGCAGTTCACACAATAAAATCAAAATATAAAACCACAACATACCTAATAAAAATAAAAACAACAAGCCAACAGCCCCCCCCCCCAACAAAAAAACACATTTTAAAAGGGCATAGGATGTAAATTGGATCAACCAAAGGCCTGGCTAAAAAGGAACATTTTTGCCTGGTGCCTAAAGGTGTATAATGAAGGTGCCAGGCGAACTTCCCTGGGGAGATCATTTCACAGACTCTGCCACTGCAGAGAAGGCCCGTTCTTGTGTTTCCACCCTTCGAACCTCTTGAGGAAGGGCACATGAAGGAGGGCCTCAGAAGATGATCTCAGGGTCTGGGTAGATTCATATGGAAAGAGGTGGTCCTTGAAGTATTGCGGTCCTGAGCCGTTAATGTGGTAGCTCCGGTGAGCAACCTGGCCGCTGAATTCTGCACCAACTGAAGTTTCCGAACCGTCTTCAACTGCAGCTCTGTGTATAACGCATTGCAGTAATCTAACCTTGAGGTTACCAGGGCTTCCGGAGGCAGCGCGAACAGCAATGGCGGTCCTCTTCTCTCAGTGAGGAGGAGCTCCGTGGAAATCGGGTCGTCCGCTACGGCGAAGCGGAGACCCACTCTGGAAACCCACAGGCAGCAAAAGCCTGTGGTCTTGGGACTCGGCGGGCGCCAGAAGCAGCCCCCGAAACGCTGAAGGAACCCCGTAAGGGGCTCCGGAACGTGGAGGGGGTAGCGGCGCTGTGAGTCGTTTCGCAATCTGCGGAAGCTGAAAAGACACAACTTAAGAACTATCGTCCCACCTCTCTCTTAAATGTGGATTACAAAATATTTGCAGACATCTTGGCAAGTAGACTTAAAAAAGTTTTAAATGAAGTAATCCACAAGGACCAGGCAGGCTTTCTCCCAGGTAGACACTTGTTTGCTAATACAAGGAACATTATTGACATTTTGGAACTTTTGCAAACAGATATAAATACAAAAGCAGTGTTAATTTTTATAGATGCGGAGAAGGCCTTTGACAATATCTCCTGGAAATTTATGAAGGGAAATTGAAAAGAAATGGGAGTGGGACGGGGTTTTGAGAATGGGATTGATGCAATATATTCAGAACAAAAGGCTAAATTGATAGTCAACAATGTGGTTACAGAAGAGTTTAAAATCGAAAAAGGAACACGACAAGGCTGCCCTATTTCCCCTTTGCTATTTATTTCGGTTCTGGAGGTGCTCTTGAATATGATTAGAGGGGACCGGTTGGTGGAAGGAATTCAGGTCGGAGCGAAACAATATAAACTTAAAGCTTTTGCAGATGACCTAGTTTTGACCCTGCAGGAGCCAGAATCTAGTACGAAAAGAGTATTACAATTGATTCAAGACTTTGGTCGGGTGGCGGGATTTAAATTAAACAAACAGAAAACCAATGTATTGGAAAAAAAATTGACAGATACAGAGTCAGAACAGTTTCAGAGAGAGACAGAATTAAATGTGGTTAAAAAAGTAAAGTACCTAGGGGTAAACATAACAGCAAAAAATCTGAGTCTATTTAAGGACAACTATGAAAAATGTTGGTCAGAAATCAAGAGAGACTTAGATAGTTGGACAAAATTGAAACTTTCTTTGTTAGGCCGAATTGCTGCTATCAAGATGAATGTATTGCCAAAAATGTTGTTTTTGTTCCAAACACTACAGATTGTGGACAAGACGGAGTGCTTCCGGAAGTGGCAGAGAGATATCTCTAAGTTTGTCTGGCAGGGCAAAAAGCCCAGAATCAAGTTTAAGATATTAACTGATGTGAAAGAAAGAGGGGGCTTTGCCCTGCCAGACCTAAAGTTGTATTATGAGGCCGCAGCTTTCTGCTGGCTAAAAGATTGGCTACTTCTCGAAGACACTGATGTACTGGATCTGGAAGGTTTTAACAATGCTTTTGGTTGGCATGCATACTTATGGTATGACAAGGTTAAGATCAATAAGGTCTTTAAGAACCATATTGTCAGAAAAGCAGTGTTTAATGTCTGGACAAACTATAAAGACTTATTGGAAAACAAAACTCCAAGGTGGCTTTCACCTCTGGAAGCTAAGGCCCGAAAAAGACCCAATATGGAGGCCAAATGGCCAAAATATTGGGAAATACTAGAAAAAGATGGAGACAACTGGAAATTGCAGAGTTTGGAGAAAATGAAGGATAAAGTGCAAGACTGGTTACATTACGCTCAGATTAAAGAAGTTTTTAAAAATGACAAAAAGTTAGGGTTCCAGGTGGAGAAATCGAAATTGGAAACAGAACTGTTAGAACCTAAGACTAAGGTACTTTCAAGAATGTATAACTTGCTGTTAAAATGGAATACACAAGATGAAATGGTTAAATCGGCTATGATAAAGTGGGCACAGGATATTGGGCATAATATTATGTTTGAGGACTGGGAAAGGTTGTGGACCACTGGGTTGAACCTCACTGCATGTAATGCTTTGAAGGAAAATGTAATGAAAATGATATATAGATGGTACATGACCCCAATTAAACTTGCCAAAATATACCATTTGTCTGATAACAAATGCTGGAAATGTAAAGGAAATGAAGGAACTTTCTTTCACCTCTGGTGGACGTGCCCTAGAGTGAAGGCTTTCTGGGAAATGATATATAATGAGTTGAAAAAGGTATTCAAGTATACCTTCCCTAAGAAACCAGAGGCCTTCCTCCTGGGTATTGTCGGCCAGAGGGTGATAAAGAAGGACAGAACTTTTTTCCTGTATGCAACAACGGCAGCAAGGATACTCATCGCCAAGCATTGGAAGACTCAAGATCTACCCACACTGGAAGAATGGCAGATGCAACTGATAGACTACATGGAACTGGCTGAGATGACCGGCAGAATCCGAGACCTGGGAGAGGAGAAGGTTGAAGAAGACTGGAAGAAATTTAAGATTTATTTACAAAAATATTGTAATTTGGTTGAATGTTAAGAAGGATGCTAGATCATAAATAATTGAGCACCACTAAATTAGATGGAATTAGGATGATAAGTGAGATTGAGGAAAATATAAAACTTTTGGAGATTTATTATATTATATTTAAAAGAGCGGGACATAAGAACGCAAACAAGATGATAAATTGCTGGTAAAAATCTATATTGATGTAAGTGGGAGCGGGGGACGTGAGGGAGTCCAAAGAAGTTATGAAACTATGTTATGATATATGTTATATTGTTTATTATTTTTGCATTTGTATTTAAAAATTTTAATAAATATTCTATAAAAAAAGAAGCTGCTAAATTCAGACTTTAAAAAAATAAAAAAAAATAACCTTGAGGTTACCAGAGCATAGGTAACAGCAGTTAGGCCATCCCTGTGCAGATAGAGGCATAGCTGGGCCACCAGCCAAAGCTGATGAAAGGCACTCTGGGCCACGGAGGCCACTTGAACCTTGAGTGACCCCAAAGGATCCAAGAGTATTCCTAAGCTACGAACCTGCTCCTTCAGGGGAAATGTAATCCCATCAAGAGCACACATATGTATATGTGTGGAATAGCACTGTATGTGTGAACCAGGCTATTTACATGAACGCTTAGATGTGTATCGGCCTGGTTGATACGTTTTTTCCCCTCACAAAGTGCGAAGACATTGCGTAATGGAGGCTTTCATGGAACCAGATGTTCACACCAATAGATAACCACATCCGAAAGCTTAACCACGAGAGAATGAAACTCTAGAACCAAGTTGGTATGGTGCCCTTTAGTTGTTATCCCAACTACATAAATGCCATTTTTTCTCTGTTGCAGAGAAGTTATTGGTTAGCATGCTGTCAATCTCTTTATTGACAAGAAGGTCATTTAATAGTTTAACAGTTACCTCAGCAGTGTGAAAGTTGCCTGCATGCCTAGTGAAATACTTAAAGATTCTCCTAAGACTCACCATACCATAAGAACATCAGGTTGGATGCAGATTTGCATCTGGATTTCAACCAAAGTCAAATCCAAATCAAGTATTTAGATTCTGCACCCCCATCATTGGGCCGGACACTGAGGTCCAGTGCCGAGGGCTTTTTGGTAGTTCCCGCACTGTAAGAAGTGAGGATACAGGGAACCAGGCAGAGGGCCTTCTCGGTAGTGGCACCCTCCCTGTGGAACACCCTCCCATCAGATGGCAAGTAAATAAAGAATTATCTGACTTTTAGAAGACATCTGAAAGTAGCTCTGTTTAGGAAAGTTTTAAATATTTGATGTTTTATCGTACTTTTAATATTCTGTTGGGAGCCGCCCAGAGTGGCTGGGGAGGCCCGGCCAAATGGGCAGGGTATAAGTAATTTGTTGTTGTTGTTGTTGTTGTTGCTGTTGTTGTTGTTATTCCTGCTTGGGCAAAAGGAATTTTTCAAGAACCCAAAAGACAAGTGAAATTCCTTTTGTTGAAACATTTTCCATATATATGCTCAGATTGCCACTGAATGCTCTGTGAAGGAAAATGTAAGATGAATTTGGTGGGTGCTCCTCAGACAAACCATCTGAGGGGCTTTAAGGCAGCCTTTGATAAGACTGTTTCCTGAGGGGGCTTGGTAGGGCACGGGGGGACAAAGACAAGTTGCACGTATCCTGTGCTTGCGTTAGCAAGTATATCAGTTCAGGATGTGAGAAGCTGTACTCTAGCTACTCTGCAAGCATGACAAGGCCAGTTAGCTGGACTCAAACGCGTTTGGAACAAAGAAGAGACAGAAGTGCTGATTCTGTCAGTGTGGCTGAGAAGATGGCTGTGTGTCCTAAAATGAGATTTGACAATATGCTTTTCTTTTCTTTTCTGTTCCTTCCCTCCCCCTGCCCCCTTTTGCATTATTCGTTATTGCTAAGCTGGAGAAACTGTCTGTACTTGTATATTGGAGCAGAGCTATTCCTTAACCTTGCATTTCTGGCTATTTATTCATGTTTGAGGAAACAACACATTATCCACTAATTACATATTTCCAAACATTCTGAGCTCATGGCAGTCTTGGCATTAAAAAAAGGTACAATCTAAACTTATTATCGTAAAACAAGGATCTAGTATCCTCAATATAAAATTAATTGGTGGTTACACCAAATCAGTTTCTTAGATTAGTTGCCAGGAAGAAAAATGGAATTACTTAGCAACACAAACACATTTTTAGAAATAATTAAACTCATTTGAAAGTCAATTTTGGCTTGGGTCCCCTTCAAGTTTTGGTGACATTCCAGAGCATTTATGATTATTTGATCCTAAGTCGTTCACTGTTACTGACTCAGGCAGAGGAGGTCTGTCACATTGCTTTAGTAATTACAGGCTTTCAGAGTGTAAAATCAGGCATACAGGAACATTAAATGCCACAATAGGAAATTTGGTAGCTCTTAATTATTGGTGTTTCAAAGGATTACTTCACATTGCCTTGAGATGTGGAAGACCCGCAGTAGAGTTTAGAGATGAACTTTGGATGTGTATTTGCCCTAAAAAGAGTGTGGGCATGATCCAATTCTGAAAAGTGTTTGCTTTAAGACACATTAGGTGCTTTCCAACTCCATACTTCTGTTAGAAGCTGGTGAATGCCCAATTTCAACTAAAGTGTGGTGGGCTGCCCTAAAACATTGGCTCAGGATTTCAGTGTTTGATCTAGAAAAGGGTTTGTACCAACATCTGACCAATGAGGAATTTGTCAGCAAATGGCAGAAAACCATGGCTAAAAAAGCCACCTCTATTGGTCTGTCACCCCCCCCCCAACTGTGTTACCTGGGTTATGAAGGCGCCCTAAAGACATTAAAGCAAAGATTATGGGATAATGCACACAGTGACTTGCGATCTCGATTACACACAGTTTGTAGTCCGCTGGCAGTAGGAGTACAATATGGGCATGTCATTAAGTTAACATCTTACATTAAAAACCTGACAGTACCAAATTATCGAAGGCTTTTCACCAAAGCCAGACTAAACGTCTTTCCTTCTGCAGTGTTGGATGACAGGTTGAGAGGAGTTCCCTACCAGGACAGACTTTGCTCGTGTGCTCAAGACATCGATTCCATAAAACATATTTTGTTGCACTGTGCAAAATATGAGCAAGCCAGGGCTGAACTGATACTACCCTTGCTGGTACCTTTCCCAGGAAAATCAGAGGCTCACTATGTCAGGTTCCTATTGGAAGACCAAACACATGCTAGAACATTAGCAGTGGACAATTTTTATTGGTGGTTGCAAGAACCAATGATCCCTATATTCTGAACGAAATGCTTGTTTAAACTGGAGGTAGGCTGTATGAATTGTGTATTGCTTTGTAACAATTTGTTGGGTCTCTGGACCGTAATAAAGGTTGATGATGATGATGTATAGGGATTGGAGTGCCTATGTGCAGTTGCACAGCGGGTGGTGCTGTGGTCTAAACCACCGAGCCTCTTGGGCTTGCCGATCGGAAGGTCGGCGGTTCGAATCACCGTGACGGGGTGATCTCCCATTGCTCTGTCCCAGCTCCTACCAACCTAGCAGTTTAAAACACACAAGTGCAAGCAGAAGGTAAAAAGCATTTCTGTGCGCTCTGGTTTCTGTCGTGGTGTTTCCATTGTGCCAGAAACAGTTTGGTCATGCTGGCCACATGACCTGGAAAGCTGTGGACAAACGCCAGCTCCCTCGGCCTGAAAGTGAGATGAGCACCACAACCCCATAGTTGCCTTTGACTGAACCATCCAGGGGTCCTTTACCTTTTTTACATTTACAGTGGACGCTTGGGTTGTGAATGTGATCCATGCGGGATGCACGTATGCAACCCGCAGCATTCGCAACCCGCGTCTGCACACGCGCGAGTTGCGATTTGGTGCTTCTGCGCATGCACGACCAGCGAAACCTGGAAGTAACCTGTTCCGGTACTTCCGGGTTTCGGCGGTCCGTAACCCAAAAAAACTCAACCTGAAGTGGCTGTAACCTGAGGTATGACTGTATATCCATCTAAGTCTCCCTTCCAGCTCCATTAAAATGTCTTAAACATTGAGTTGTAAGAGAGAGGAGTGGATAGAAGCTATGGGAGCCATAACTGCTGTGCACACTGCATTTAGTTGCTCTGAGAGAATAGAGGGAGGGCAGTTCTTTTGGGCAGTATGCAATGAATGCCCCATGTTGTGGGCACCATGTCCTCACTGAGATGGATTTGACCTTAGTGTGGATATAGGCTTAGGCACATAAATTAAAGAAGAGTAGACCACACCCTTGTAATCTGGTAGTGAACAGATAACCCATGCAGGACCTACCTACATAAAAATACATATATCTCAATCCACACTCAACATTCTGTGGATAGGAGGAATCCAGAAGTCATATTCGTGTCTGGGTAGAGAGTTGATAACATTTGTCTGATATTTAACCAAAGTCAGGGGGTTCTGAGAAACAAATGCAATATATTTTCTTCCTTATTCTGGAGTAGGAAGCAAAGTGGTTTAAAGTGCTCTTCCCGTCCCCTCGCCAGACTCCCTGCTCGGCTCGGCTCACTACCCAGGCGGCCAGTGGAGAGAGAGTCTCAATTACCATAAAGTTCCTCTCCCTCCGCTTCGCCAAGCTGTCAAAGCCCGGCAGCAGCGGCAACGGCAGCAGCAGGTGCAGACAGACCCCTGCCAGCCCGCCCGCCCGCCCGGCTTCCTCTCCTTTTTTTGCCCGCGGCAAAAGGCTTTGCTCTCCCCCTTCTGCGACCTCCTCGCCAAGCCGAGCGAGCGCGGGCTCCCTAACCTGTGGATTTTAGTAGGGGCAGAGAGCTGCTAGTGCGAGTGCGCCCCCCGCCCAAGTTGCGCCCGGTGCGGCCGGCATCCCTGGCACCCCCCACGCTACGCCACTGCCTAAGCCAATACTGCTCACATTCTGTAATTCAATAAAGTTGTGGCCAAAATTTGCCCAATAACATAAACCTAATATTTGTGTGAGTTATTTCCAGTGGCGTAGCGTGGGGGTGCAGGGGGGGCCGGCCGCACCGGGCGCAACATCTGGGGTTAGGGTTAGGGGGCGCAAATCCACAGGTTAGGGGGTGCAAATCCACGGGTTAGGGGGCGCAAATTACTTGCCTTGCCCCGGGTGCTGACAACCCATGCTACGCCACTGATTATTTCCAACGGGGGGTTGGCTGCGTGGTCTCGACACGCAATGGATTTTCATTAGAACTGCACTTAAAAGTGGGGGAAATTAGAAACCAAAATTGACAGATTCTCCCTTGCCCGGTCACACATGTACACCTCCAGTTCACCTACATGTCTGTTTCTTCCTTATTCTGGAGTAGGAAGCAAAGTGGTTTAAAGTGCTTTAGCTGGTGGGGATGGGGAAACTGGGCCCACAACACTGAGAGGATTGCTAATGCAGAATTTCACCCATTGGATGCCCTGTAAAAGCTAAATGAACATTATTATTTTGTATTAAAAGGCAGATCTGGAAATGCTCAGAAATTCTGGAGAAGAAATTCCAAGCTAAGAGTAAGAGAGAGAAAATGACAGGATACCACTTCAGGAAACTTTTAAAAAATGTGTTATTCTTTTAACAACTGTGTTCTCAAAACACTGTCCATAAAAGAAGAGTTAGTTTCTATAATAACATAATAATAATTTTATTATTTATACCCCACCCACCTGGCTGACTTGCCCCAGCCACTCTGTAGAAGAGAGATACCCCGCATAGGATCACTCCTATCTGTCTTTTACAGTGGTGCCCCGCAAGACGAATGCCTCGCAAGGCGGAAAACCCGCTAGACGAAAGGGTTTTCCATTTTGGAGGTGCTTCGCAAAACAAATTTCCTATGGGCTTGCTTTGCAAGACGAAAATGTCTTGCGAGTTCCTGCGGGGGTTCCCCCCCTTTTTCCCAAGCCGCTAAGCCGCTTATCAGCTGATCCGCTAAGCCGCTAATCAGCTGATCTGCTAAGCCGCTTATCAGCTGATCCGCTAAGCCACTTATCAGCTGATCCGCTAAGCCCGCTAAGCCGCTAAGCCGCTAATAGCACTAATCCGCTAAGCCGCTAATGGGCTTGCTTCGCAAGATGAAAAAACCACAAGACGAAGAGACTCGCGGAACGGATTATTTTCGTCTTGCGAGGCACCACTGTATGTGTGCTGAAATTCTGCATACGGTGAGAACCATTTTATTACACTCCATGCATGTTTCCTTAAAGAAAAGGCCTCCCACAAAATGGGAGTGTGTGGTGCAAAAATGGGTGTGCCTTAAGGAAGAAAGTTGCAGCTACAAGGCCAGCACTGCCCACATGAGACCTTTAAAAACTCACTTCTCGTCTGAAATAGACATTATAATCCATTCGGATGGAAAGTTCCACATGTCTGGTCTTCCCTCCAGCGTGCGAGACTGTAACAAACGTCCTGAGGGTGATGCCCCACACAAAGTCTGAGGTGCAGAGACAAGTGAAGCTCAGCGGATATAAATGGCACAGCATATTGTGTTTTGAATGTGCGTATTGATTGCTGCGCTTGATGGTTTCCTCAGCACAGCTGCCGAGCCTGATTCTCAGCTGGTATAACAGTGAACTTCAGGCTGACATCGTTTTGTCTAGAGGAAAATAGCTATTACTGTAAATGGCAAGAAACACAGAGGTTTTCCTCCTTTGGCAGGGGAGAAAATGAACAGGATGCATGCACATATAAAAGCTTTAATAGACTTGTTAGCTTGGAGCACATCTTATCAAACAGAATCAATAAAGCACAATGATCTGTCTCAGTAACTTAGGAGGCTTTCGTTTATATGGCTAAATGGCACCTCCGTTTGGATCGCACAGGATCTTAGCCTATTCTCACACACATCACACAACACAGATGGAGAAATGTAGTCTTCACTCAGGAGCAGGGCATTCTTTTAGCCATGCCCCCCCCCCCAGCATAATTTCTAAACTTGCCCACAATTGCATGGATTTCTTCCACACAAATAGGATCTAACACATTGGAGAATGGCAATGCAGAAGGTTGCTGGTGCACTGTTGAGGGCATGACCCTACTCCTGACACAACAAGAAATGGGTGATTACTAAGACCCATCATGAGTTTCTCAGAAATAAGTCATGTCAGACAAATCTCATTTCTTTTCTTGATAGAGTTACAAACTTGGTGGATCACGTGAATGCTGTGGGCATAGTATATCTTGATTTTGCAAAGACCTCTATTATGTCCTAAAATGTGGGCTACATGAGGTAATATTCAGTGGACTTCCAGCTGGTCGACTGACCATACCCTATGAATGCTAACTCACCATAATCATGGGAAAATGTGACATGTGGGGTGCTGCAGGATTCTGTCCTGGGCCCATTTTTGTTCAACTTTTTTAAAAAATAATAATAATAAATGACTTGGATTTAGGAATTGAAAGAATGCTATGTAAAATGAGCATGGCAGATATCTTGTCATTAACATGAAACACAAGCATTCATTATAAGCTAAAGTCTACATTTACAGTGAGATTGACACTTTCCATTTAGCACAGTTCCTAGCTGGATAATATGTCTGATTTTTTTAAGGGCCAGGAAAGCATAATTTTTTGAACTTGATACATAAGCTTAGATAGCTTTGTATATTTTGATTCAACCTCTGTTGTTGTTGTTTTTTTTTTCATTTTGTCATACCTAACATTTTCTTAAGATCCTTATGAAAAGTCTTCAATAACCAAGCCTGTCAACCCCTTACTGAACAATAATGAGGTGGGCTGTAGCCACATTTTTGGCGAATTCCACAAGGCATAGGAACCAACTATTAGGGGCCGAAGGGGCTTCTCCCCCCCAAATATATATATATATTTGAGGGGCCTGCCCCCCAAGTTGATGTGCATTGCCATTCAAATGATGTGTGTGCACTATGTCATGTGATCAGTTATGCGGGAGTGGAGCTTACCTACCCCCACCCAATATTTCATTCAAGTTTGCACCCCTGTCACAGGATCTCTACTCAATGTCATGCAATTGCAAATTTATGTATTTATTTAGAGCATTTGTACCCTACTCTTCAGCCCAAAAGGCTCCCAAATGTTCTGTCTGTGGAACATGTCAGCTTGGCAGATGAAACAATCCATCCTGCATTGTTTTGTGTCTTCCCCCGACTTTCCTGGGCTAATTTCAGACGCACAGAGGAGAGGGCTTTTGAAGAGCTTCTGGTGACGAGGTTCATTGGTGAACCCTACCTTATATTTTTGCCTTGCTCAAACTTGTTTGGTGGCCACTCAGGCAGTTCAACGGTGCAAACCAGTAGCCACAATTGCGGAGGAATTGAGTGATAGGGTAGCTATCCTTTCTGGTCGCCACTGGTAGACGAGTGTGGCAAAAGAAGCCTTCTCGGTCAGCACTGGAGAAATGTGTTGGCTCCATTGGTATCTTCTACTGCTGGTTGTTAGCCAGTCAGTAACAAAATGCTAGATGGTGCTCACTGAAATGGCTGCTGCTATTAAAGTGATCTGATAACAGTTCCCAGTAACAGTGGGCTTTACTTTCTAATTTGATCATGCTGCAGCATTTGGTAAATCGTTCCTGCCAAGTAACAACCTCCCATCATCTAAGAATCAGTAAACTTTGGTTTATTTTAGAAGCACAAACAATCTTGGGTTGTTTGCCAAGAAAAATTCCTGACACCCACAGAGTTGTTGAGCTTTTTTGGGGTACAAACCAAAATTGTTGAGCATTTTTTAAGAAAACCTCCCCCCAAAATAGTGATTTTAAGCTTTCGGAGCTGTTTCTGCTGCTTTTCCCACCACATTGTCATGCATCCGGGTTTTCCTTGACATTTTGCCCATGTGGTAAAATTTCCCCAAATGCCATATTTACACCCGGAAAACAGCATGTCAGGAATTTTCTTGATGTATGGCAAGCCTATATCTGATTATGACTGTCTTTTTTTTCTGTGTAGCTAATATATTGTTGGGTTAAGCACCTGTTTATCATTTGTTAGTGAGGGTGTGAGAAATCTTACTATGTCAATTCTGAGAAAATGAATGAATGTATGAGAGTGGCCTGCCTGTGTATGGTCTAAGAGCTATGGACCATGGAAGCTGTTCTCTCCCCGAGAACCATCCATTAGTCCAGATGGGGATACTGATTATGATTAAGCGTGTTCTCCCTAACAGAGAACACGTGTTGTGGTTGGGGAAACAAACCACCCTTCCGTGACTAGGCAGATTTGGAGAGGAACCCAAGCCTTTAATTGGTTAACTTGGGTTGCTGGGGAGTTTTGATTGTTGCCAATTTGGAGGAGGGGTCAGAGTCTTTAAATACAGGGGCCAGACGTTGGACGTCCTCTTGGCCATTTTGCATCGGATCACCCGCCCTCCCTCCCTTTAATAGGGTGGCTTTTTTCTTGATCTCTTGACCTTGCTATGCCTGTCATGGGGTCATCTGCCTTGGTGCAGGGGCCTGGTAGGAATTTTGCCATTTGGCTGATTGGCTGGTGCCATTTGGTTTTTGCCTACTACGTAGCAAATTGTCACAACTTGTAAGGTTGGCGGTTAGGCATTGGTTAAATTGGTGCTTGGAGGGGTAAGTGCCTATCCCTCCAAATGATGCGGAAAGGGAATTCCGTTAAAGGAATACAGGGGCTTGCCATTCTTTTCGTCCTTGTCCCTGGCATCGGACTTGGGCCGTGCAAGCCCCACAGGAACATGAGGGTGAGAAGTGAGGGACTGTTGCCCAGCTTCATTTTCTCACCCAATACTTGTTTCCCACGCTGGCTTCCGCTGGTGTCCGGAAGGGCTAGCTCTGTCCTTGAGGGCAAGGACAGATAGTCATAACCAATGCCTAAGCAACCACTCACCATTTTTGTATTTGAATAAAGTTGTGGCCAAAATTATGCCAAAAACCTTAAACAAAAATCGATGTGTGAAGTGTGAATTTTTTGGGAGGTGGTGTTGTGGGACTCAACACGCAAACAGGGAGCAGAATTCAATCCTGTAGCAAACATGGGGCCCCATCTGCACGATATGTTTTAAACCATCTTAAACAGCCATAGCTTTCTCCAAAGAATCTTTGCTTGTTTAAAGAATCTTTGACTGTTTAAAGTGATATGATACTGCTTTACATTTGTAGTGCAGATGGTGGCACAAAGACATCCCACTAGAGACTCCTGCAATGTGCTGACCAATGAAAACACTTTCTACTCCCTCTATGACGGCAGTCATATGAGTGTGTTTTACCAAGCTAACAAAATTCAAATGTTATCATCCAACTAACAATGTGTGGAAAGAAACACATCCCCGTTGCCTGTGGTAACAAATAGTTTTATTATTGCTCAACTGCCACTAAGCAATGTACCGTGCTGTCTTGGGAACACATAAATGCAAGAAAGGGCTTTCCAACCAGGGCTAGAAAAAAATAATAATCCCCTTACGTATTAAACTTGTGGCAAAGAGGAACAAAACATAGTAACTGTGGACATGTTCAAGATGCCATGTTCAGTAATTCGCTAACTCAGAACATTATGATTGCTTATTCAGGGATGATATTTGAAAGCTCCCCATCATCCCATTTCTTCAAAATACCTTTTCTTCCCAAACAAGCTTTAGCTCATCAGTTTTGTTTCAAAAATTGCACGAAGGAAATATATTATTAGACTTTGCAAATTGTGGGGTGGCTTACTCTATTTTTTTATTTTTTTTAGTGCTCAAATGTGGTACCTGTGATTCTTTAGCTGTTGTTTGACTACAGCATCCTACCATCCCAGAGTGACTGTGATGAAAGCCTGCCCCCTGTCTCTGCCCTTCGTTGGCTGTCTAGCCATAATTTTGCATCCTCAACAACGCTCCAGAATTTGGGATTAAATTTGGATATAATTCTGCAGAGCCTTCTCGGCATAGAGATTGAGATGAGAAAAAGAAAAAAGCATCACGCGAAGTATTGGAAGACACAAGATTTACCCACCCGGGAAGAATGGCAGATGAAGTTGATGGACTATATGGAACTGGCGGACATGACTGGCAGAATCCGAGACCAGGAAGAAGAGTTGGTGGAAGAAGACTGGAAAAAGTTTAAAGACTATTTACAGAAATACTGTAAAATTAATGAATGCTAGAAAAATGTTGGAATGAAGTTATATGGCTTTAGTAGAAATGTTATAAGGAACTAAGTACAAATAGATTATTAGTGTATTACAGGGAAAAAATAAGGTTAGAATATG
This sequence comes from Podarcis gaigeae, assembly GCF_964106915.1. NCBI lineage: Eukaryota > Metazoa > Chordata > Lepidosauria > Squamata > Lacertidae > Podarcis > Podarcis gaigeae. Next base: position 16,592,829 of record NC_139685.1, on the reverse strand, counting down.
TTAAGATAATTACAGGACAGAAAACAGAGGAAGATGGAAAGGAATTGCTGAAACAATTAACTGAAGTGGAATACAAAAAGGGAGGTGTGAGGAGGTCGTTGAAACAAGTGAATGAAAGATAAGATATTGAAATTGTTTGATGTGTCTTAAATTGTTTTTGTTTTGTTTTGCTAGTTTAATGTCTTAGTGTTAGTGTTATGTAGTGTTTTTGTTTTTGTATTGTACTGTACTGTATTGTTTTGTTTATTTTTTTTTCTTTTGTAGTGTTTAAATTGTTGGGAAAGTAATAAATATTATTTTTTTAAAAAGAGAAAAAGAAAAAAGCAATTTTCTCTGGGGGGGGAGGAAAGACCTTCTGAAAAGTTTAGACACAGCTATACTATCAGGTATGACGCTGTGGGTTAAACCACTGAGCCTAGGACTTGCCGATCAGAAGATCGGCGGTTCAAATCCCCGCGACGGGGTGAGCTCCCTTTGCTCTGTCCCTGCTCCTGCCAACCTCGTAGTTCGAAAGCATGTAAAAGTGCAAGTAGATAAATAGGTACCGCTCTGGTGGGAAGGTAAACGGCGTTTCCGTGCGCTGCTCTGGTTCGCCAGAAGCGGCTTAGTCATGCTGGCCACATGACCCGGAAGCTGTATGCCAGCTCCCTCGGCCAATAAAGCGAGATGAGCGCTGCAACCCCAGAGTTGGTCACGACTGGACCTAATGGTCAGGGGTCCCTTTACCTTTACCTTTATACTATCAGGTATCAGAACTGGTTTCCTGATACTATATCTGAGACCCTGGAGAGGTGTTACTATTCAGAGTCAGCAATAGTGTGTGTGTGGGGGGGGGGGGTGATTTCAACCAGGCAGCTTCATATGCTAATATATTAGACATTCAAAATTCAATCAAAGTAGTCTGTGAAAATCTGCAGATCAAGGACAATAATTGAGAATGCACATATATTTAATTATGTTTTCACTTAATGTATTCACTTTTTCTATGTTTCCTAATATTTGCTCTGTGAAGGTGCATGGAATATAAACAATAATAATAATTTGAAATGCCTTTTAAAACATTTAATGGTTGTGCCTATGGAACACAATCCCAAGAACTCTGAGTAAAAGTTTTAAGTGTCACAATGAATCCTTTTACAAACCCAGACAAGACCAAGGTTCACCTTTTTCCATTAAGACTAAAAGATATAAAAAGAAAAAGAGAAGGGGGAAAGAGAAAAAGAAATTCTTTTTAAATGTCATGAGGAAGTTGGGGGGGGCTTAAAGTGTGCAAAAGCTACTTCATCCCCCCCTCCCATTTTAAAGTAATATTCTAAGATGGAAAAGTCAGGGTGTAAAAGTCATCCTAAAAAGTATAACTTTGCAGATACAAAACACATTTTTTGTATTGTTACACAGTCAAGCTGCACAGGAATTTATGATCAAATGCTTACATGCAGGATCCTGCCAAATACAAGCAAATGTAAATCCAATTCAACTCAACACAGAAGAGTTAAATATGTGCTTAATTCTCACATTGAAAGCAATGTGATTTCCAAGGTCTTAAGTAGATCATATCCTGTCCATGCATTATTTAAGTGACAGATAGAAAGTCAGTAGCAGACTGCTCCATAGAATCTACTGAATCTATGTAAAATTCATCGTTAATTAGGTGCTACAAGTGGATGGGAAAATTCAATATTCTTGCATTTCTTCATTTACCGAATAAGAGGGCTGTGGACTTTCAATAGAGAATTCTCAATATTTCATCAATTATTCTCAGCATTCATTGGAGAAAGCCATGACATAAGAAACGGATAGATGTTTGTGGCGTAAGATCTGGATTTAGCACCAAAATTTTCTCTGGGTTTGCCAAATTCCTCCACTGCAAAGTTACCAGACATGCTAATATGTGGGGAGTTAGTGTTCAGAAATCAAACTTATTTTCCCCCGTCTTTGAATCCAATATGGTGCCCTCTGTGATGTCAAAATTTGACACACACACCCATCGTGCAGTCTTCTCAAAGCAGGCTAAGCCAGGCACCAGGCTTTGAGAAGGAGGTCATGGGGTTCTGGCAGGGTCCTAGAGCCCTGCTGTCTACTTCCCAAAGCTGAGCAAGTTTTAACTAGGCTTTGGAGAGGAAGCGGGACAACTCTAGGACCCTGTCAGAGCTCTCACACATCCTTCCCAAAGCCTGTTAGAAACATGCTTTGGGAAGGATGTGGAAAGATGTCCCCTCAGTTTAGCGCCTTGTATAGGGAGACCAGTTTGCGCTCCGAGACCCCCAAGCCCACCCCTAAGTAAATAACTTCACCCTGACACATAATTTTGGTATAAGATTTTGGGCAAAATTTAGGCCACAACTTTTATTGACTACAGCAAAGTGGGTGGTATTGGCTTAGGCATTGGCAACCGACTATAACTGACTCCTGGTAGTCTGAAAGGGTAAACACTGAACAAGGGAGCAACATCAATGAAGATCAACCAAAGCTCACCCTGGGGTTCCTGTGGTCCTGGCATGACCCTAGCCCCTCAAGTGGACTTTGGACAAGATCCGGGACCCCCAGATTCCTTGACCAGAATACCCTTATTCATGGAGGGGCAGGTGATGGCCACACCTCTCCTCCCGCACACCTCACTAAGCCAATGCCTAACCGCCAAAACTTACGAAGTTGTGATGATTGATAAAGGGGTAGGCAAAAACCAAATGGCCAGTGCCAATTTGCCAAATGGAAAAATTTCCTACCCGGTTCCTATTTCAGAACAGGTGACCGACCAATATCCGAAGCAAGGTCGAAGCAGCAACACCAACAAATATGGACAGGAGGGCGGGTGTTTGGCAGCGTGAAATAGGTGCCTCAGCCATGTCGCACTGCCGCTTTTATAGCTCCCCCCATCACGCCACCTGCATCGGATTGGCTCAAATGGCCTGGTGTGATTGTGGGACCCCACAGACAAGGCCTGGGGCACGCCCCCCACCCACAACCCAGTGGGGGGGGTGTATCAGGGGCCTTTGCGCAACCAGGACCCTCATTAAGGAGGATATCATTTCACTGCCCTAAATCCGCCACTGAACTCCTTGCCATCTGCTCCCCACCCCTTCCATTCATTTCCAGCAAAAGACTCTTATTTGTGGAATGGAGGTAGGGACAACCATATTGCAGGTTCTAAGCAAAACGCAAGCCTTGTTGCAAACAGGCAGATCGTTTACACTTCTTTAATTTATTCAGATTGCACCCTGTTCCAGCACACATGTTTGGTGTGGATAGCAATATTATAAAGACATCTATGAGAATAAGCCATTAAAACTAAAACGGTGTATGAATAATCCAAGCACTTAAGCACTTTTGCTCCCGATGAATATTTCACTGGGAGAGTTAAGCATGTCAGGTTCTATTTATTAAAATTAAATTAAACTGCTATGTGTGTGTGTGTGTATTATGCATTGCTGAACCAGCATTCCATTTCGCAAAAAAATATTTACCCAGGTGTTTCTTTGTCACATTTCAGAAACAGGAAGGTTCTGGGAAATGGGGAGGAGGGTGGCTGAGTAGTGGAAGACTGACAATTTTTACTTGATGTTTTTCTTTGTGACATGTGGTGGCTGAGCGATATTCTTCAATAATAATAATAATAATAATAATAATAATAATAATAATAATACAATAACAGTAGTAAAAATAAATCTTTCCAGCATCTCCACAGACTCACATGCTTCCAGGAGTGACTGTTGGAAGAAATTACATTATGAGATCTCCATACAGTGGTACCTCGGGTTAAGAACTTAATTCCTTCCTGAGGTCCGTTCTTAACCTGAAACTGTTCTTAACCTGAGACAGCACTTTAGCTAATAGGGCCTCCCGCTGCCGCTGCTGCACAATTTCTGTTCTCATCCTGAAGCAAAGTTCTTAACCCGAGGTACTATTTCTGGGTTAGCAGAGTCTGTAACCTGAAGCGTCTGTAACCCGAGGTACCACTGTATGGCAACCCTAATTTTGGTGCCAGTTGGACACTTCCTTGCCTGAGGGGATTGTGCCAGCTGCCAGAAGAGAGGCAATGGCATTTCCCCTCCTCAAGAAGTCCTCCTTGGACTCAGAGGTTTCTGATTTCTATTAGATGGTTGCCAATAATCCCTTATTGGACAACTTCCTTAATATGGTGGTGGCTGCTCAGCTTCAGAGCTCCAAAAAAAAAAAAAAAAAAAGGACCTCCCTTTATATCAGTCATCTCATGCCCTATAATCAACAGGATGAACACAGGGCCTTTGAGGGGTTAGTTTGCATCCACCCCCATCGTTCAGCCCGGACACTGAGGTCCAGCTCTGAGGGTCTTCTGGCGGTTCCCTCATTGCGAGAAGTGAGGTTACAGGGAACCAGACAGAGGGCCTTCTCGGTAGTGGCACCCACCCTGTGGAACACCCTCCCTTCAGATGTGAAGGAAATAAGCAGCTATCCTATATTTAAAAGACATCTGAAGGCAGCCCTGTTCGGGGAAGTTTTTAATATTTAATGCTGTACTGTTTTTAACATTTGATTGGGAGCCGCCCAGAGTGGCTGGGGAAACTCAGCCAGATGGGTGGGGTATAAATTATTATTATTATTATTATTATTATTATTATTATTATTATTATTAGTGGGATGCCTTCTCTGGTGAGATGCATTTTAAAACATTCTTGCTTACCTAGGCATTTGAGGGCTGAAAAAGACTGTTCCCAGCATCCTCAAAGCTGTTAGCTATGAGGGTACATGCTTGCTTGTAAATATTTTTCAATATGTTTTATTTTTGATTGTCTTGTTTAAGCATCGTGGTATTCCCAGCACTGGGCTCCTTTGGGAGGAAGGACAGTGTAAAAATGAAAGAAATAAAAGGTACCTGGAAGAAGCCATTTATCTAAACTCGATTCAATCTGCCTCCAGATTGGTTGGAGGCAAGAGTTCTTTCTAGCAGAGAAATAGGTAGATATCATTTGATATCTGTGGAAATCCAAACCACCACCCCAATCGATAGAATGAAATAAAAGAATTGAGTAGGAGAAAACACGGGACATCACCAGCCCCTCCAATGCCTCCAGTGGAAAGAAAATGCATGGATAATTTTTGAACCTGATACTTTTCACTTCTCACACAACTTCTGAAAACAGCAAACACGTTCTCTATCTTGCAGCATATTCAGGACATTTATCAGCAAGAACAAATTGCTCTATGAGGAATGATGTCAATTGCTTTCTCTGGCAACCATAGATAGATCAGACTCAGAATCTATCCAAGCTGTGGAAAGATAGAAAAATGTTCTGGTTTGCTTGAAATGTTCCACCTCTCTCCTTATATCTTAATAATGTTCCCATCCTTTAGATTCCTGTGGGATCAATTCCCCTCTCCAGATCAAGAAAAGAAAGCCTGGGCAGATGTTCAATAGGTGCTCTGCAACAAATCTTATCAATCTCTCGAGGAACACCATCTGGTCCTGGCACTTTATTGTTCATAGTCTGAACAACAACCTTTGTTTTTTTTAGACATGTGAATCTTCAATCTTCTTATATCTTCTTATAGAAAGTGTTGGAGTGTTTTCTCTGAATTGCAGTGTGTGCTTTTTTGGGGGGGGGAGGGGATAAAAAACCCAACTTTAAGTTAAGGAAGGGCATGACAATATCATTTGATCCTTACCTAGCAAAAGGTATGTATGGGGGAGAGGGAGGAGTCTGTATTCATTGGATTGCACATCTTCATCATAAATATTGGCCCGGTTTGAACATAGCACCAGAAAGCGGCAGCCTGACTGGTGACTGGGAGTGGCCACCAAGACCATATAACACCGGTCTTCAAAGACCTACATTGTCTCCCAGTACATTTCTGAGCACAATTTGATGTTTTATTGCTTTTATAAATATATTGGGAGCCGCCCAGAGTAGCTGGGGAAACCCAGCCAGATAGGCGGGGTATAATCATAATCATAATCATAATCATAATCATAATCACAATAATAGTTGTTGTTGTTACTATTATAGCACCAAGCCATATTGTATCTTTTAACCATATTTTGCTGAACAAGCTCATGATGTTCAAACTAACCATGGTTTGTTATGGTTAAAGTTTGTTTGTTGTTCCCTTGCTACCTGTGATTACTCAACTGCCATGCTGATGGCGACTCCATCACCAGATCTATCACCACTGGTAGGCTGGAGAAAGGAGGACTTCTCCTGGGAGATGTTCAGCCAATCTCAGCTTACATCTGCAAAAAAGCACTCTTTGTAATTGCTTAGTCATTTCGAACAACTCACAAAAAAATTACTAAAAAACAGTGCAAAACAGCAGAAATAAAAGTTCCGAAGCAGCTTGTTGTTGTGGATGGAGCAGCGCTGCAACTCTTGCTTCTCAGCAGGTATGTTACTTTTGCTTATGAGGCTGGGAAGGGTGCAACAGAGGGGAGACTGGCACCATGCAGGTGGAGCGGCAGGAAAACCAGATTGGTTCTCAGCCTCCTACTGCCTCTTCCCTCTTCTCCCAGTAAACAGCAGCAAGACACCTTCTAGTGCTGGGACTCTGCCCCATCCACTGAGCTGCTTCTGGAAAAGTTATAGAACTGCAAACAGTGATCGCAATAACTGATCTCAACAGCTTAAAACTACACCAGTAAGGAAGCAGCCATTTTTGTTTGCCGTTCAAATATTTTTTGCTTTTCATATTATACTTCACTTACGAGTGTATTCGATGGAAAATAATGTGTCCAATGCAAATGAATAAAATAGATGTCTGGTTCACAAAGCTGCAAAAAGTACTTGTAGAACTGGCCAAAGCTTTCCAACATCTTTGCTAATAGTTACTTGGTAAAATATAATATAACTGATCTAAAATGTCCTCCCAGAATTGCCCGCACTATTTGTGGGCAGTGAAATTGAGGAGGGAAAGTTTGCCAACTATTCTTGGGTGGGGGGTGGGGAGGTAAAATTCACAAGCAGTTCCCCCCCTCCCTCCCCACTCAGAAAACTCTCTTCTGAAAAATGTTGGCTGACTTCATGCTGAACTGAACTCTACTGTTAGTTCATATTTGTGGATAAATGAAACAATGGACTAAGAAAGACTGAAAGCAGAAGGAGTCAGACTCACTATCTCCCTCAGCAATATCAGTGTAATATTAAATGTGTACCAGACTGGATTCACAGTAATATTCAAAATTAACAGATGGCAAAATTTGGGATATTTTGCCAAATATTTTCCAGAGGAGTACAGCAAAGCCTCCAGCCATGCAGAAGAAAGTGGAAGGAGGGATGTTAAAAGGGGGGAAAAAATCCATCTCTGCTCCACAACATACCGTGTTTTCTAGTTAGCCTCCCCACCATCATTTAGGGGGGTTTAAGGCTGCAGAAATCCTGATGTACTTTAAGCCTTGCACATGAAGTGTTAACACTGACTTGTTTATGTAGGCTTGCTTTTAAATTCTGCAGCATTGTTTGGCAGAAAATAAAATCAATTCTCTTAGTGATTTGCTCATTTGGTCAAGCTATGCAACACAATGCAATCAGCAGAGCTGTAAGGCTTTATGGTACATTATGAAATAAATGTCGCGGGCATTGATTTATATGCATTACCCATCTGTGGTATACATCGTGTAAATCAACATTTATTTGCAGATGTGTTGTAAAATCTTTCAGCACTTGCAACAGCACTGGCTTTGAATTGCATCCAAATCACGGCATCAGACAGGGATGGCATCACAAGACGAAATGTCTCTGTTTGCATCTAGTCGCATTCGCAGAGCATTGCTGTTACCTGAGCAGCATTGTTTTCACATAGTGACATCCTTTGTTGGTGGAATGTAGAACAAATGACATTGAGACAAATGAACTTTAAAAATATCCCTGCTATTGCTTTCTGTTTCATCCAATGACGGGTGTGTGTGTGTGTGTGTGTGTGTGTGTGTGCCATTGAAGGAAACCAAAGTAACATTAAAGTAACAGTGCAGAGTTTCTAAACAAAAACAATATATTAATGATAAAGGAACTCTATTAGAAGCTATTCATCCAAATTGACTGAATAGATTTTTAAAAGCACAGAAAACTTTCACATATTTATTTGTTTTCAGCTTCATTTAAAACCCCAAATGCAAACACACAATTCCCAGTGTAGGAATGGAATTAAATAAATCTCTATCTAGTAGTTCTGTTAATTGTGGAGGTACAGAGGGAAAGAATGAGTTTGCGGCCTGCAAAGAAACAGTTGTGCTTCCTAGTTACTCCGTGTAACAAATACCGTATTTTTTGCTCTATAAGACTCACTTTTTCCCTCCTAAAAAAGTAAGGGGAAATGTGTGTGCATCTTATGGAGCGAATGCAGGCTGCACAGCTATCCCAGAAGCCAGAACAGCAAGAGGGATTGCTGCTTTCACTGCACAGAGATCCCTCTTGCTGTTCTGGCTTCTGAGATTCAGAATATTTTTTTTCTTGTTTTCCTTCTCCAAAAACTAGGTGTGTCTTGTGGTCTGGTGTGTCTTATAGAGCGAAAAATACAGTACATGTCTTAAATAAACAGAGGAGGGGTTCACAAGCCCTCAGACCATCTCACAAGTATTGTGTTTGTTACTGCTGTTGTTATATTTGTGCAATGGGGGGGGGGGAGAGGAGAATCCTCACATTGCTTGCAGAAACAGGACAGGACAGATCTCATTTTACTCCAGAAAAGAAATGGACATGAACCTGAATTGGGCTGATCGATCCACTCATAGGAAAGGAGCAATACAAACTGCTGGTCTGCTCTAGAAGACAGAGACAAAAAAGGGGTCTGATTCCACCTGGCCCCCAAAAGCTATTTCTTGACCTCCCCCCCAAAAAAAAAAATTATCAAAGAGATTAAAGGGGAGTCTACAGGGATCCCTGGCTTCATGTGAGTGCACCGGCGAGAGTGAGGAATGTCTTTTATCTGTTTAGCTTGTGTGAAGATAACAAGCAAGGAAAGAAAAGCAAAGAGGCACCAGGGATGCTTTATTCACTAGATGAAGTGGAAGGAAACTGTCAATGGGGAGATAAGCTGGGCCATAGTATCAATTCTAACTAGCATCACTTCAGAGATTCCAAGAGCCATCTTGGACCTGTTTGAGGGAAGAACTGTGTAGCAAGGTCTGCTCTGTGCTCCTGACTTGTCATCTGCTCTGCTACTAGATATGCACTGGTCAGGAAAATCACTTCCAGGGATGGACTGCTGTTTATCAAGGGCCAGACAGACAGAGCCATCACTGACATAGTATGCAACTCTGCCAACTGTTGCTTTTCCATCCTCCCTTGCATTCCTTTTTCTTCACGTGTCACATTCTTTTTAGACTGTGAGCCTCAGGGCACACACCGTTTTACAAGTGATTTTTGTATTCTGCTCTGAGAGCCTTTTTCATAAGGTGAAGATATAAACAAATAATAGGTAATACAGTGGTACCTCGAGTTAAGAACTTAATTCGTTCTGGAGGTCCATTCTTAACCTGAAACTGTTCTTAACCTGAAGCACCACTTTAGCTAATGGGGCCTCCCGCTGCCGCCGCACCGCCACCATGCAATTTCTGTTCCCATCCTGAAGCAAAGTTCTTGACCCAAGGCACTATTTCTGGGTTAGCGGAGTCTGTAACATGAAGCGTCTGCAACCTGAAACGTCTGTAACCCGAGGTACCACTGTACCTGGATGCTGTGTTGGGGTTTAAACAAGCATTTGCATCCAGCTGGGACCATGATGATCTTCCTTTGTTGGTGTTCTTATGGGAAGGGAGGTGGTGAAGCCTCACAGTGGGCTTTAGTCATTTGGCAGGTGACCAAATGGGTTGTTCCTACTTCTTGGGGAATTGTGTATGGAGGGATGCATGTGCCGAACAATATGTTTTACTGTACTGATCTCCAGAAACATAAAATACTGCTTTGGCTCTCCCTTTGTGGTATAATCAAAGCATTGAACTTTCTTATTTTCATTAGGCTGTGGTAACTTAAGATATGCAAATGCTGGGAGGGGGCAAAGAAAAGGAGCTGTTGATATTGCAGAACAAAATGAGAGCAAAATGGCGGCAATGATAGAAAGCATATCCTGTTAGTATGTGTCATCATTATAGAGTGCAGATCGTTTCTGAATGTGGCACTGAATTTTCGTGTAGGGAAATGTGACTCATGTTTATGTAAAAAATTACGAAGGAGATCAGAAGAAAAACAAAAGACAGTTTAGCCCAATCTGAAAAAAACTCCTAATAACTTAGAACATTTATAAAGTACAGAGTACAAAGAGAACACATCACTTTTAATTATGGTTGGATGTTATCCTTCACAGTTCATTGAAAATCTAAATATTCTAAAATTATATGTTTGGAACAGAATCTGAGCTGTTTTCTGATGACTCAGCAAAGCTGTACTTTTCACCCACTCTTTTGCCCCAGGAGCCTATCACTGAGGAATATCAACATCTAAAGAAATTTGTGGCCTAATTTTTCAAAGCAAGCATGCTAGATTTCTTTCCAGCTAAAATGACTCTTTCTCCTTTTCCATCCATTGGTGCCTCCAACTCAGTAGCAATATATGTATTCCACCTATAAATACAATAGGAGAAAGGGGGTTGACTTTCAAGAAATCCAGTTGCAATGGAGTTCTCAGTGAAACAGATCTGAGAGGTATTTCGACCGCAAGCCATGCAGGGCCTTGAAGGTTAAGACTAGCACTTTGAATTGAGCATGAAATCTTATTGGGATTCAGTGAAGTTGTTTGGATGCAAGTGATCTATGACTTCTTTACCTGGTCTCTGTTTGCTGACTATCTAGAGTGTTTTGGATTAGTTACAGCTTCTGAATTTTCTCCAGGGACATCCCCACCTAATATGCATTGCTCCAATCCAGTCTAGAAGCTACCAGGAAAACTGTGGCAAGACTTGATTATTAACCAAAATCTCAAACAGGAATGGAAATGTGTAGAAGAATACATAACCAAAAGATGCTCCAACAAGAATTTATTGATATGGATAGACTGATTTCACAAAGTTAAGTTAAGCTAAGCAGATATATGATTGGATGTTTAATTATTAAGATACAAAATTACATTCTCAATAATAAAGTTACAAAATAATAACAAGGAAGTCATGCACGGGTGGAGGGAAGACACAGGGCAAGAAATAAGAAATGGATAAATGTTGGTACATAATGAAATGTGAAAATGTGATTTTACGAATATAATGTATATGTATCATTATGTAAAGATTTCATAAATGTATTGCAACCTTAACAATAAATAAATAAATAAATAAATGAAAAGGAAAGAAAGAAAGAAAGAAAGAAAGAAAGAAAGAAAGAAAGAAAGAAAGAGAAAAGAAGAAGAAAGAAAAAACTGTGGCAAGAATTTTTTTTTGTCCAGGAGGGGGTCAGAGTCAGTGTATCATTCTCAATTGATAAGAGATCCTTGGTGACACAATGACTGCTTGACCTTCAAGTGATAGAAATGAATCTGATAGATCTCCCAGAGGAGATTTCCCAGGGGAGAGATCGGAAGCCTGTGATCACTGACATATTGTTGCTGGGCAATGCCAATGAAAACCACCCTTGTGCCAACTTTGACAATGATATCCACAGCTATCCAAAGGTATGGAGAACCAATGGGAAAAGATTTCCCAAAACGTTTGCTCTGATCCATTTTTTTAAAAACCCAATGATTTGTTTGTTCATTTGTGGTAAATCAAATGACTGAGCATTTGTAATGAGGCACTTCAAATATAGAAAGTGGTCCACAGCTGTTTATCTTCTGGGTCTGCTCACTTATTTTGCAGGTGGCCTTTCTGGAAAGCTCACCCATGATCTGCTACCCTTGGTAACAGTGCAGCAGCAACTTGCATTCTTTTCCAGTGTGTACATACCGATAAGCCCTTACACTTCCCCCCCTTGGGTTCTGTCATTTCCCAGTATGTGTTCTCTTCGAAACATTATTTCCTGTTATCTAACATCTGCCAAATGTCTTGGGGAAAGTTAATGCTCCAATCATTTGGATGCATTAGTAATTTTTACCAAAAAAACCCAAAAGCTCAAATCCTGCCCCAAACCTGTAGAAAGCAGTGCCAGTCTTATTTGCAAAATTCCAGGCAAGTTTCCAGCACCTGTTACAGCTTCAGTAGAAGAGGATGCTTGGGACTTTTGAAATAAACTCTTGATATATCTTATTTAGAAAGAAAGGGGAGGGGGAACTACAGCAACTTTTTGCATCATGAACTTCTGTTTTAAAGTATTCTACAGTTTTAATGGGCACAAGGGATCTTCAAATAACACCATTTTGGAATGTGTGAGACTCATTAGAAAGCAGAGATGTGATTCACCATTCGTTCAAGAACTGCTTTGTTTATCAATCTGCCTCTGGAACCTGACAGCAGTAATCTATTTTAACAATTAAAATGTTCAGTACGAGATGGACAGCCAAATGTTCAATGCGGTATTTAGAATGGGAACCTCAGTGAACTGAAATCGTGTTCGAACAGTCCCAACAGGATGTTTAGATGGTATAACATATCCAACAGGTAGATCATGATCTACCGTTAGATCACTGGACATCTGTGGTAGATCACTGGTAGATCATTGGCTCACCCCAGAGAAGCTGAACAACTGTGGCTGCCCTAATAAAAGCTCAACATTTTACCTACTCCCTGAAAACAACTCAACAACTTTGACCCAAACCCCAAGAAAGGGGGTAGATCACTGCCAGTTTTTAACTCTGTGAGTAGATCACAGTCTCTTGGGAGTTGGCCACAACATGTATAAGTCAACCAGTATCAGAGGCAGGCCCTTGATTTGGGCTCCAGACCAACACCCAACACCACTCTAACATCTTTGGGTGTCTGGACATACCATCTCACATAGACACTTGTTGTAATGTATAACTGCAGCAGTTACCTCCCATGTCTGTCCAGCCCTTTTGCCATAGGTGAATACTGTGTCTTGTTGCAACTCATTCTTTCCTCCTCGGTAGTGGGAAGCTAGGTCTCCCACACACAGTGGAGGCAAGTGTCTACCACCCACAGGCAAGTAAGCTTTTTGTCAGCTAAAACCACTAACTCCATTCCAGTAATTGCCACTAGTGGCCAAACATGCATGAGCACATAGAATCATGGGCCAAATGCATGGTGCAGCCACAATATGTCACTACAACCTCGAGGAGGAAAGAGTAAGTGTGTGCTGTCCACTGGTATACATCTAGTTTTCAGATCATCACGAAATTCCAGCATTCCTGTGCAAATGAACATTCACGAACTATCCATTGTTTAAAAAAGTAATTTGCAGAACCTTTGATGCTAGTTTTGTATTCCTGCCTAGATGGCGATTGAGAATTCTGTCCATAAAGCCCCCCACCCCAGTTACATTGGCTTCAATTTGAACTGTACCTTTTATACCTGAGAGTAAACTCCACCAAATTCAGGAAGATGTATTCTAGCAAAATGCATTCTTTCAGCTTTCAGAGGGCTTGTGTTTTTCGTTCCCCAGGAGTCTTCAGTACCTATTAAATGAAGCGATAATATGATTTTCGTAATGTCAATTACGACACGTACAGCTTTTGGGCTGCCACCTTTCTCAGAGGCATTAATTGGATGCACCAAACTGACTGGCTACAACAGAGTGAAGTACATCAGCTGGAAAGCACTTTAGATGCTGACCTCTCGGGAGCTGTTTACCCATTATAGCAAAATGAGGTGTGTGTATTAATGCTAAATTCTCTTTTATTGAGTAATCATGCTCAATTGTTTATGTGCTTGTGCTGCGTCTCCCAAGAGTTCTCATATAATCTAAGGCAAAAGTACAACCCTCTTCTGGCTTCAGAAGACTGTGCATTGCTATATTTTAAGATACTTGGATATGTCCTGTTTTAATATTTGCATACACGTTCTCAAATCTGCTGTGTGATTATGCTAATAGCCAACAGCATTGCAGTGTAGCAGACATACACATTCAATGTGCATTGCAGCCTAAGCTCCATAGCTACAACCGGCAAGCAGCCAATTTGGATTTGGATTTTGCTTCTCTTTTTTTGGTCAGGGACCAACTCAGTGGAAGATTCCAGGTACGCAGCATGCGTTATTGGTATTTATTTAGAAATTATTTGATTCCTGCTTCCATCCTGTTCCACACACACCTGCTGGGCAGATTGCATCAGCTGAATTGTCTTTAGAGCAGTTGTGCAAAACGTATGACTCACCAAAGTGAATGCAACTCACCCAGCCTTTTGCTATGGCCCCTAGGCAGGCAATTGTTAGGGACATCTTAAAAAGCAGAGACATCACCTTGCCAACAAAGGTCCGTATAGTTAAAGCTATGGTTTTCCCAGTAGTGATGTATGGAAATGAGAGCTGGACCATAAAGAAGGCTGATTGCCAAATAATTGATGCTTTTGAATTATGGTGCTGGAGGAGACTCTTGAGAGTCCCATGGACTGCAAGAAGATCAAACCTCTCCATTCTTAAGAAAATCAGCTCTGAGTGATCACTGGAAGGACAGATCGTGAAGCTGAGGCTCCAATACTTTGGCCACCTCATGAGAAGAAAAGACTCTCTGGAAAAGACTCTGATGTTGGGAAAGACTGAGGGCAAAAGGAGGGAATGACAGAGGACAAGATGGTTGGACAGTGACCTCAAAGCTACCAGCATGAGTTTGACCAAACTGGGGGAGGCCGTGGAAGACAGCCGTGCCTGGCGTGCTCTGGTCCATGGGGTCACGAAGAGTCGGACACGACTAAACGACTAAACAACAACAACAGGGCAGAGGAATGATGGAGACTGCCTCCCCAGCCTGACCCTTCCAGAGAAGGAGACAGTTCAGAATTACAACATGGGTTGGTTTGAGGGAGGTTACAGCTCAGAGGCAGATGAGAGGGAAAGCTGGGAAATTATGGGAAAGGAGGTTGAAGAAGAAGGAGCACCCAGGGGGGCGACAGTTGACGGACACAGTATCTTTAGAAAGCATTTCAGACCCCGCTCTCCCCAAACCCAATGGGCATTGAAAGTAGGAGAGCAAAGAGCTCAGAGGCACAACTCAGCCACTGTAGTGATGACGCATAATGGGAGAGACGGAGGGGGTGGAGTTTCAATCAGAGCAATGCCATTACTCCAAGTAGATGCATTTTTAAGACTTTCTCTGTGAATATTGAATAAAAGCAGATGGTAAGGACTTTCCCTTGTCTTGTCCATTCCTGGCAACCTGCCATGGGAGTTGGTTCCTCTGCTGCCTGACAGCAGTGTGACCAGTTCCCCCTCTCAGGGCAGAGGGGCCAAGGTGATACCTTCCTTTCTCCTTTCCAAAGCGTAGTAAGTGCTGGGCTTTGGGAAGGATGCTTGAGGGCTCTGATGGGGTTCAAGAGTCTTCATGCCTCCAAAGCTTATTTAGCACCCATCCAGCTTTGGAAAAGAGACAAGGGCTCTAGGACCCTGCCAGAGCCTCATGTCTCCTTCCCAAATCCCAGCACCTCCCTTACCCGGCTTTGGGAATGGGGCTTTGGTTGGGGGTGGGCATCAAATGTTGACCTCACACAGGTCACCATATTACCAAGGTCTGCCCCTGAGGACTGGATGCACCAGGGCAGTGCTTGAACACTAACGATTTGCCATGCAAGGGCAGAAAGATGGTGAGATTTAAGAAATGAAGATGTAGAAAAAAGAAAGGAATAAAATCAAATTCCAGAGAATGGAAAGAAAATGGAAGACTTTTCTGAAGTTCAAGTTGAGATTCTTGGAACTCTTTCAATCTGCCTTTTTTATTCCCTTAAGTTTCTTGACTAAAGCCATGAAATAAACCAACACAGAGAAGAGGCTGGAAGAAAGTATCTAGCCAAGGCTTAAAAAGTTGGGAGGAGAAGCCTGGAGCAGTCTCACAGGAGAAGGTATAAACCTTCACCATAGCCTCCTGAGCGGAAGACTCAAGCAAGTGGGGACTAAGAAGGATATAGTTAAAGGAGCAGGTCTTTCTGAAGGATGTGGGATCTAATTAAATTAAACCAATTAAATTAAATTAAATCAAGAATTATTATTTTTAGCAAAGTATAAACATTACTAGTTGTTACTTAGCCTGCTTAAATTTCTTTATAATTTCAGAGAATCAGTCAATGTTATAGAGGACACCTCTTCATCAGCTGAAATGTTCACTGCTATTTGATCTCATGTGACATGAGTTAGGTCTCTTATCATATGCAGCAAATATCTGAGAATTAAGTCCTCTGATAGTTTTTAATTATATGTCCTTAACTGACAACAACTGAACCTTAACATTTCATTTTTTGGAGAGAGAGAAAGTTAATATTGATTGGATGACAGCCATATCACATTAACCCTTATGAACTGTTTCATATGTATGGTGTGCGATGAAAACTAATGATGTTAAAGTCATTTTTTACAAAATTCTTTTAAATGACTAGAAGGACGGGAACAAAACATGGCCAGATATCTGATAGGAAACTGAAAGATAATTACTGACTATAATTACTTATGAAGCACTATCCTTGAAGATTTCAAATTAAAATGCCCTTAATGTGGGGGTCAAAGATCTTCTCAACCTTATGAAGTCAAACTATATTGCTGGATACCCCCATATGCCTTTCTCTCTCTCTCCTTACTTTAAATATGTAATGTTAAATTATGGTTTGTTTTTTTAAAAAGTCAATATATATTTTTTAAAAAATACTGACAAGAATGAAGCTATTATCAGACACTGAACTCATCAAGGTTCACTTGGGACACCAAATAATGCTATCTAATTAATTAGGATGACAGCAAACTGTGTGACACATTTCTTATGGCTGGCTGATTTAACATCCTTAACCCTACTGTTGATTAGAACTCACATGTTTTCAACAGGGAAAAAAGGATGTTATTCAAATCCCATCTGGTGAAAACCACTATCAATCCGCCCATCCATCTTCCTAGTGATTACTTACTTACCTTTTATTTATTTAAATGATGTATAGGCTACCTTCCTGGAAAATGCAGTAGCAGAATTAGACAAACAGAGCATTTTTTGCTGGCATGCACTACAACACTTCTAATTATTTCCAAAATTGGGGTAGTTTAATCAAGCTGTATGCTGCCAAAATTAGAATGGACACACATAGTAGAGTCTGTCCTTCTATGTTAAGCTGTAAAATGTTTTGCTTCCTCCGAAACGTGTGTGTGTGTGTGTGTGTGTGTGTGTGTAGCAAAATATTGAGGCAGGCTGCATACCTTGCAGTGGCACAACTTGTTTGTTTACAGCACAGAGCCTGGCACATAATGTCATTGTAGAGCCCATTATGTGGGGCTTCAACTCTAATTACGTGGATTCTCCAAGAGGAATTTGGTTGAAAGCCTCATGTTTGAAAAATGCGTGATTCGATTTCATGCCTGGGAAGACTTATGAAAAATAGTGTACTTTTAATATACCTCTAGTATATTTGATGAGCAGAAGGAAGGGCAGTATATCATCCATGCATTTCAAGTTT
The DNA here is from genome assembly GCF_964106915.1 of Podarcis gaigeae. Taxonomy (NCBI): domain Eukaryota; kingdom Metazoa; phylum Chordata; class Lepidosauria; order Squamata; family Lacertidae; genus Podarcis; species Podarcis gaigeae. The sequence goes on along the minus strand of NC_139685.1, from coordinate 16,575,406 downwards.
ACCTGAGCCAAGTCTTTTTCTTTCATGCTTTGAATTGTTTGGTGTTTTGGTCCAGTTGTCGTAAGAGACACAAGGTGGAAGCTGGCATAAATCAACACAAATGCTGAGTATTTTGTGAAAGCTTGAAATGACCTTGATTCACAACCAGAAATCAATCTTGCACTAGCTTCATACACAAGCTTCCTTTCTGTGTGCATTCAAGTTGTGCAAAGAAGGAGGCAGTCACAAATTCCACAGAGCTCACCCAAACTTTACACAAGGACATCTAAAGTGGGGCAATGGAACTTGCCCATGGATTTCTGCTGCATTGCATCCATAACGACTTTACTTGGAATAAACAAATTCCACTTTGTTGGACCGAGGTCTAGTGGTCTGCACACACAGAAAAAGGACAAAAATAGACTTCAGCTGTAGAGTACTTAGGTGGAAGAACAGACTGTACTGGTAACATTTCATATTGCAAATGAGAATCAATTTTTGAATGCTCTGTTCTGTAACCAAAATCCTATTTCAAGTATAAATCTGATGGGGTAGTGGGACGACTGGTCTACAACTTTTCTTCTTGAAGTACTAGGTTTTTATGGTTTTTATTTGTCAGGGTTTTGTATTGTTATTTACACTGGGCATTGTTAAAAAATGACACCCATTGTCTGAAGTGGTATAGCCCCCCTCTGTCAACACTGCATGAAGTGGTATAGTTATCTCCCACCCCAGGATTCTGTTATTCCACTTTGCTAGTTCTATGGACTGGGACTTTCTTCCAGGAATGTGAGCATGGGATTGCAGCCTTCACTATCCTGGCTAATAATTGCTGTATTGTTCCTGATACATATCCAATTCTCTGTATCTATCTGCAAAGAAAAGTCAGCTTTGGATAGCAGTTAAGGTACTTTGATTTTAGAGTAACAAATATACTAAATTAAAGAATGAGACAAGGAGGAGCACAGAAAAAATAGACATTTTGCAAGTTTGCATTAAAAGTGCTGTAAAAGGGAGGCTGCAGTTTTTAAACATTTACAGCAATTGGTGGTTATTCAGCATATTGAAATGAGGTCTACCTAGAAAGAGACTCAACTTTAGCTGGTGTTATTATGGATATCCCAACTGCTGAGAGACACTACAAATCAACCAACCAAAAATTAGTATTTGTTGTTATTGTTGTTTAGTCCTTTAGTCATCTCCGACTCTTCATGACCCCATGGACCAGAGCACGCCAGGCACTCCTTCCTTCCACTGCCTCCTGCAGTTTGGTCAAACTCATATTCGTAACTTCGAGAACACTGTCCAACCATCTTGTCCTCTGTCATCCTCTTCTCCTTGTGCCCTCAATCTTTCCCAACATCAGGGTCTTTTCCAGGAAGTCTTCTCTTCTCATGAAGTGGCCAAAGTACTGGTGCCTCAGTGTCATGATCTGTCCTTCCAGTGAGCACTCAGGGCTGATTTCCTTAAGAATGGATAGGTTTGATCTTCTTGCAGTCCATGGGGCTCTCAAGATTCTCCTCCAGCACCATAATTCAAAAGCATCAATTCTTTGGCGATCAGCCTTCTTTATGGTCCAGCTCTCACTTCCATACATCACTACTGGGAAACCATAGCTTTAACTATACAGACCTTTGTCGGCAAGGTGATGTCTCTGCTTTCTAAGATGCTGTCTAGGTTTGTCATTGCTTTTCTCCCAAGAAGCAGGTGTCTTTTAATTTCATGACTGATGTCACCATATGCAGTGATCATGGAGCCCAAGAAAGTAAAATCTCTCACTGCTTCCATTTCTTCCGCTTCTATTTGCCAGGAGGTGATGGGACCAGTGGCCATGATTCGTTTTTTTGATGTTGAGCTTCAGACCATATTTTGAACTCTGCTCTTTCACTCTCCTTAAAAGGTTCTTTAATTCCTCCTCACTTTCTGCCATCAAGTTTGTGTCATCTACGTATCTGAGGTTGTTGATGTTTCTTCTGGTAATCTTAATTCCGGCTTGGGATTCATCCAGTCCAGCCTATCACATGATGAATTCTGCATATAAGTTAAATAAGCAGGGAGACAATATACAGCCCTGTCATACTCCTTTCCCAATTTTGAACCAATCAGTTGTTCATAGGGCCTAGTGATTACAGAGTGTAGTGCAGGCACGTCCCACAGGTAGATCGTGATCTACCGTTAGATCACTGGATGTCTGTGGTAGATCACTGGCTCCCCCCAAAGTAGCTCAACAAATTTGGTTCCCCTAAAGAAAGCTCAACGTTGTTGCCCTTAACCCAAAAAAGGGCCTTCCTTTCCCCAAAAAACTCAACAACTTAGACCTGAACCCCCCAAAAGACGGTAGACTACTGCCAGTTCTTTACTCTGTGAGTAGATCGCAGAGCTGGCAACCCCTGGTGTAGTGCATGTTTGTGTATTGTCAACTGCAACTTCCACAGATTTGGGGACAAAAGAGCCCTCATTCCTGTAACAAACAGAGAGACTACCATCTATGTAAAGCTGTACTTCACTTCATGGATTATTTGACTGTCCTCACTTACTGCCAAATAACAGATGGCCAGTATTTGACCAGACAATTGACTGGCATGATAGCCTGGACTTCTGTACTCACTGCTGCTGGTGCAGCGGCAATTCTACAATAAGCACAAGCTTAGCTGCAAGACTACAGCAATAAGAATAGCATTTTTGATGCCAAAGAACTCACTCTCTGTGAAATGTATTACAAATTTTGCTGAACATTAACTAATTGGCAGTGCTGTCATCAGGTCTTCCAGGATTTTGTCACTGATGCTCTTCAAAGGAAGAAGAAAAAATTGCAGCAGCAGCAAGAACTAGCAACAAAAGTCCACGAGGAAGAAAAAAATCATTAGCATGAAGCAAAATCTTTGGAACCTTTTTTTTTTCGTAAAAAAAAAATTAAATAAAAACATTTTAAAAACATCTAATTAGTGGACAGACTCCAGCAAAAGTAAGCCACGATTTAGAGTCAAACGAGATGTGACGTTAAATATGCCCTTTCATTAATCATGTAGCTTAAAAAAGAATCAGCTGGGAGGAAGTGGCTTAAAAATATTGGACTCATGGGGGGGATGGGATTTTAACCCTTTCCTACATGGTTGCAATCCTGAGGAGATGGGTGGAATACCGTTTCTCTATTTGGTGTCAAGGGATATACATTTCACATTTCCCCTCCACACCTGTTGTGATCCAGCTATAACCTCCCTTCAGCTGAAGCTTTTTGATTTCTTTTATAAACCTTGCCTGGAAAATACCAAGATGCATTAAAAGTCATATCTAGTTTGACCCATAGTCCCACTGAAATCAGTGGAACAGAAGTTCACAGTTAAGTGCTTTGATGCCATCAATTTCAATGGAACTTAATTGTGATTTTAGCCTGGTTTACGCATGCATATATAACATCTGATTTCTATACACTTGATTGCCATCTGCATGGGTCAACTAACTACTGAAAAAGCCTTGGTTTGTGGTGATGCAAAAGTTATATATTCCATCATTTGATTTGTGATGATGATGGTTTAAGAGATGCATCAACACATAAAAAGAAGCATGCAGTTGCATTTAGTCACTGGAAATGTTTGGCATGCATGCAATGAATATTTGGACCGACTTATGTTTTCCCAGTTTGTGCCCAATGTGCTGTGTTAACAATGTGCTCCCTATTGGAGTTTGCTAAATGTATTGCAGCAGCATAGAGAAAGAAATAGTCTGGTGAGGATAAAGGAAAGTTGAAGTTTATTGCTCATGGCAAACAAAGCCATTCTGAGTACAGTGGTACCTCTGATTGCGAACGGGATCTGTTCCGGAGACCCATTTGCAATGTGAAAAGCCCGTAACCTGAAGCGCCATATCTGCACAGGTGCGCGGCTTGATTTGGCGCGTGTGCATGCGCGATTTAGTGCTACTGCGCATGCATGAGTGGCGAAACCCGGAAGTATCCCTTTCCGGTACTTCCGGGTTGCAACCTGGAAAATGTAACATGAAGCAAACGTAACATGAGTTATGACTGTACAGTGGTACCTTGGGTTACAGATGCTTCAGGTTACAAATGCTTCAGGTTACAGACTCCGCTAAGCCAGAAATAGTACCTCGGGTTAAGAACTTTGCTTCAGGATGAGACCAGAAATCGCGCAGCAGCGGCGCAGCAGGCCCCATTAGCTAAAGTGGTACCTCAAGTTAAGAACAGTTTCAGGTTAAGAACGGACCTCCGGAACAAATAAAGTTCTTAACCCGAGGTACCACTGTACAAGTTTTACCTGTGGTCAGCACGGAGGCACTGACACATATTAACTCATACTGTAACTAGCTTGAACTAACCACTCAGTATTCTCAGTAGAGGGGTTACATTAAATATTATGTTTGAATATTGAATGTGTAAGTGTATTTCTAGAGACAATGGATAAAACAAACAACATTAGATATACTGCTGGATAAGTGCTTAATGGTTATTTTATTTGTATTTGTTTAAATAAAATAAAATGTTTAAAAAAGAAGCAAGAAGGGAGTAAAAGTCTGAAAGGTGGTTATCTAGCCTACTTACAAGTAGTTACTAAGAGAGAAGGAATATTGTTGGCATCCATCTATCTCAGGAGACAATGGAGGAGTGTGTCATTGGGAATGAGGCCAAACTAGTGAAAAACTTCTGGGAAATGATTTATAATGAGATGAAAAAGATGTTGAAATATACATTTGTTAAGGAACCAGAAGCATTTTTATTTGGCATTGTAGGAAATGATATTAACAGACAGGATTGTAAGTTGTTTTTATATGCAATGACAGCAGCAAGAATATTATTGGCACAAAAATGGAAACAAGAAGAATTACCGACGAAAGAAGAATGGAGGAGGAAGTTGATGGACTACGCAGAATTAGATAAATTAACAGTAAGAATTCGAAACCGGCAGGATCAGAGATTCTTAGAAGACTGGAGTAAATATATGAACTATTTGAAAAGTAACTGTGATGAACAGATTACGCTAGTAGGACCTCAAGATGTTTTGTAAGGTGGATTATTTGAAATATTGCAAGAAAGACTATGAAGAGAACTATAAATTAAGGATAATTACATATAATACAGAAAGTTAAGAAATGTAGAATAAGTGATAAAAACAGAAAAATCATCAGAGGTGTTAGCGGAAGTCCAAAATATTGTATAAAATGAGAAGTCATGTTGTATGACTGTTGGAACGGATATGTTAAAAAAAATTAATAAAAATGTATGTGTGTGTGTGTGTGTGTGTGTACATATGGAAAGCTGCAGAGCCTGCAGGAGAGACATGTTTTGTTGCAGCTGGGGCACATGAAGCCATCCGTTGTGCTGCTGCAGATGCACCGAATCAGTGAGGAGGAGGGTGAGGGGAACCTGGTTGCATTTTCTATCATCTCCCACTGGTTCCCACTAGCTCAACTGAGAAATCCCAGCTCCAGAAGTACTCATATTTGCATTCCAGCAAGAGAAATCCTGGATAAGTTTTTTTTTTTTAAGTATTTATAAATATGTAAGAAGATCATAAGTGTATTAAAATAGATGTCTCTTCTTCCACTGGAAGTTGAAGATCATCTTTTTTGAGCTCTGAGTAGTGTCCCATTCAGAAATACATATAACCCCCAGCCATTAGCTCCCATCAGCCAGCCATTCTGGGCTATTATCCAACAATAAGCAATGATTCTAAGCGAATCAGTGGCTAGCCAGCAGCTGAAACCGCATTATAAGAAGCTAAAACACAATTTAAAAAAACAAACCAGTGCATTTATTCCAGTGGATTTGAGACCAGCATTTTTTTCCCCCAGCAAGATGAATCCATAATACGCAGTAAATCTAGATGTCTTCCTTTGCAACCCATCTTCAAATGTCAAGTGCTCTGGCTCCCATGGCTCACAGTGCCGGGGATACTTGTCATTGCCATCTTCTACGTACTGGAAGCAGTGGAGAGAACTCCTTGTTGCTACAGCAGCAGCTGCTGCTACAATGGGCAATTAAGTGCTAGCAAGAAATTCAGGTTAAAATCCAAGCAAATATAATGCATTGTATTATAGGGAAACATCATGGGTTGCTGTGATTCAAGTGCCAAACCACTTATACATGTCTACTCAAAAGTAAGTCCCAGTGACTTCAGTGGAGCTTACTTGCAGGAAAATATGTATCCTTACTATTTCTGTCTGCTCTGCACCAAAATGTGTTATCCTCCCTTCTCTATTTTTCCTCTTACCGTTTTTTTCATGCTTTTTCTTTGCTGTTTCCTCAGCCCCTTCTCTCTTTTAGTTTCATAATTTCTTAGGCGATAATGTTTAAATAGCATTTCTCACTAGCCATCCCTGAAAAGTTGTCACAGTTTTCTTGCCAGTTGGAACTATGTGGATCAGCTGTAATTTCTGCGAATGCACATCCCTGTACCAGCCATTGACCTAATAGCATGCATCGTTAGAAATGAAACAAGGTGACTAGTAAATAATAATAATAATAATAATAATAATAATAATAATAATAATAATAATAATAATTTATTTATACCCCGCCCATCTGGCTGGGCTTCTCCAGCCACTCTGGGTGGCTTCCAAAAAAATATTAAAATACTGTAATACATAAAACATTAAAAGCTTCCCTAAACAGGGCTGCCTTCAGATGTCTTCTAAAAGTCTGGTAGTTGTTCTCTTTGACATCTGGTGGAAGGGCGTTCCACAGGGAGGGCGCCACTACCGAGAAGGCCCTCTGCCTGGTTCCCTGTAACTTGGCTTCTCGCAGCAAGGGAACTGCCAGAAGGCCCTCGGTGCTGGATCTCAGTGTCCAGGTAGAACGATGGGGGTGGAGACGCTCCTTCAGATATAACAATCATTCCCTCTGTTTCCATGCTACAGGTGAAGCCAAGACTCCCAGTATGAGTGTGTGAAAACTGGCTACACTATCCTGCTCGCACTCATATGCTAACAAACTCAAATACATTGCCATTTTTAAATCACTGTCATCTCCCACTTGTTGATAAGTAGTCTACAGAGACTGAGGAATTATCTTTCATATTGCCAACATTCTAGAAGAAAACCAATATCTGAACAGTGTTTCCTTGTGGCAGCATCTATTAATTAGATATAGCCAGATAAAATATGTATGTTAGATTATGTCTGAACTCTGTCTCGTTTTGCTATCTAAAATATTTCCGCATCATCAAAAGATCTTTCTCTGTTTTATGTAACTGACTAATGGAAAATTAGAAGTCCTTTTTATCTTTATTTTATTTTCTTCTTTTCATTCCCTTTTCTCTCTCTCTCTTGAGAGCCAGTGTGGTGTAGTGGTTAAGAGCGGTAGTCTTGTAATCTGGGGAACCGGGTTTGCGTCTCTGGTCCTTCACATGCAGCTGCTGGGTGACCCTGGGCCAGTCACACTTCTCTGAAGTCTCTCAGCCCCACTCACCTCACAGAGTGTTTGTTGTGGGGGAGGAAGGGAAAGGAGAATGTTAGCCGCTTTGAGACTCCTTAAAGGGAGTGAAAGGCAGGATATCAAACCCAAACTCTTCTTCTTCTTCTTCTTTTCTGGATGGTTGGTGGAAGGACCCTGAGAGAAAGGTAGGGAAAGAAAGATCTCAAAGGTGAGACATTGGGAGAAGAATAGAAGGCTCTCAGGTGAGAGCTAGGAGAGTTAGGCCTTTGTAAAGAGTGTGCGAGGAAGTTCATTTGTCCCAAAATGCCACTTCTAGGATGGTTATGTGAACTGGCAGCACAGAGCATCTAACTCAATATTGTACCATTTTCACTGGTTACATTTTAATTTCTGGGGTCAGTTCAGACAGCCACAGAACTGAGCATCTTTAGAACCACCTTTTCCCAGATGTACTTTCTGTTGCACTCCAGTCAGAATCAGAATCTTAGCTCATTGGCTGAGATAGTCACAATATATATATATATATATATATATGCTTTCGTAGATTTTCACGGGTACAGGAATGCAGGTTTTGGTGTCCTCGGGTGTCTTCCCGTGTAAAAGTTGGGGTGTCTAGGTGACGTTTCTAGGTGTCTAGGTGTCTTCCCGTGTAAAAGTTGGGGTGTCTAGGCGACGTTTCCGTGTAAAAGTTGGGACGTCTAGGCGAAACACCCTCACAACATGAACAAGCGTGACGACACATCCCGCTTGCCAGACATCTGGAAATTAGCCCTCTCCACAAAAACTGACACCAGATCCAGAGGCACACAGAACGCCAACACCAATCAACCACACCAGACCCAAACCCAGACCCTCTCCACAGATGAATTACTGACACCATCCAGTAGCCAATCCATGGTGGCACCTCCGGATGCTGCACCCCCCTGCAATCCCTACACAGATCTGGCTGACACAAGCCACAAAACCACAGCTCGCCCCTATACACGAAGCCAAGCCAAAGCACAACTAAGTGCAATACATCCATCTTCTCAGGAAAACTCTTCACAAAGTTCAAGAGGTCAAGACACAAAGACTTTAGCAACTAATCCACACCTAATGACCCACCTAAGTGGTACTCAGGATATCACTCAAGAAATCACTCAAGGTATCTCTCAAGTAATTAAGGAACAAAAGAAGAAAAGGCACACTAGCCTGGGAACTTCCTCTCTGCCCAGAACATTGGAGGCTAGACACCACACCCCCTCTACAGTATTTATAGGAACTCAAACATTGAGATCCCGCTCTGTTCCAGTAACAAGAAGCCGAAAGCACCAGCCTGAAGATGACGAGTGAGACCTCGTCGAAACGTCGCCTAGACACCCCAACTTTTACACGGGAAGACACCCGAGGACACCAAAACCTGCATATATATATATATATATATATATATATGCTTTCGTAGATTTTCACGGGTACAGGAATGCAGGTTTTGGTGTCCTCGGGTGTCTTCCCGTGTAAAAGTTGGGGTGTCTAGGCGACGTTTCGACGAGGTCTCACTCGTCATCTTCAGGCTGGTGCTTTCGGCTTCTTGTTACTGGAACAGAGCGGGATCTCAATGTTTGAGTTCCTATAAATACTGTAGAGGGGGTGTGGTGTCTAGCCTCCAATGTTCTGGGCAGAGAGGAAGTTCCCAGGCTAGTGTGCCTTTTCTTCTTTTGTTCCTTAATTACTTGAGAGATACCTTGAGTGATTTCTTGAGTGATATCCTGAGTACCACTTAGGTGGGTCATTAGGTGTGGATTAGTTGCTAAAGTCTTTGTGTCTTGACCTCTTGAACTTTGTGAAGAGTTTTCCTGAGAAGATGGCTGTATTGCACTTAGTTGTGCTTTGGCTTGGCTTCGTGTATAGGGGCGAGCTGTGGTTTTGTGGCTTGTGTCAGCCAGATCTGTGTAGGGATTGCAGGGGGGTGCAGCATCCGGAGGTGCCACCATGGATTGGCTACTGGATGGTGTCAGTAATTCATCTGTGGAGAGGGTCTGGGTTTGGGTCTGGTGTGGTTGATTGGTGTTGGCGTTCTGTGTGCCTCTGGATCTGGTGTCAGTTTTTGTGGGGAGGGCTAATTTCCAGATGTCTGGCAAGCGGGATGTGTCGTCACGCTTGTTCATGTTGTGAGGGTGTTTCTCTATCTCGATGGCTTCCATGATTATTCTCTTGTGGTGATGTTCCGTGTTAAAGAGCAATTTGGAATCTGCAAAATTAATTTCGTGTCCTGTTTCCAAGACACAGAAGAAAACAATGGCATGGCCCTCCTTCCTTATATCAAGGGCACTACAGATAAAATTAGCAAAATCCTCCATAAACACAATATCAAAACAGCCTTTTGCACCAACCAAAAAATAGCCAATATCCTCAGAAACCCCAAGGATAAAATCCAGTTGGAAAACCAAGGGATCTATGAAATACCCTGCAAAGTCTGCCCAGCCACGTACATTGGACAAACAAACAGACGAATAAATGCACGTATCGCAGAACACAAGAATGCCGTCAAAAAAGAAGAAAAAACTTCCTCTCTTTTCCAACACATGAAAGAAACAGGACACGAAATTAATTTTGCAGATTCCAAATTGCTCTTTAACACGGAACATCACCACAAGAGAATAATCATGGAAGCCATCGAGATAGAGAAACACCCTCACAACATGAACAAGCGTGACGACACATCCCGCTTGCCAGACATCTGGAAATTAGCCCTCCCCACAAAAACTGACACCAGATCCAGAGGCACACAGAACGCCAACACCAATCAACCACACCAGACCCAAACCCAGACCCTCTCCACAGATGAATTACTGACACCATCCAGTAGCCAATCCATGGTGGCACCTCCGGATGCTGCACCCCCCTGCAATCCCTACACAGATCTGGCTGACACAAGCCACAAAACCACAGCTCGCCCCTATACACGAAGCCAAGCCAAAGCACAACTAAGTGCAATACAGCCATCTTCTCAGGAAAACTCTTCACAAAGTTCAAGAGGTCAAGACACAAAGACTTTAGCAACTAATCCACACCTAATGACCCACCTAAGTGGTACTCAGGATATCACTCAAGAAATCACTCAAGGTATCTCTCAAGTAATTAAGGAACAAAAGAAGAAAAGGCACACTAGCCTGGGAACTTCCTCTCTGCCCAGAACATTGGAGGCTAGACACCACACCCCCTCTACAGTATTTATAGGAACTCAAACATTGAGATCCCGCTCTGTTCCAGTAACAAGAAGCCGAAAGCACCAGCCTGAAGATGACGAGTGAGACCTCGTCGAAACGTCGCCTAGACACCCCAACTTTTACACGGGAAGACACCCGAGGACACCAAAACCTGCATATATATATATATATATATATATATACACACATATACATATATACACACACACACACAAACCTTCCTTGCAAGACCATTTCAGAAGTCCAAAATCATCCCATGCAAAAGTCACCACAATGTTATATAATGGGAAATGATATATAATGAGATGAAAAAAATGTTAAGATATACTTTTGTGAAAAAACCAGAAGCTTTTCTTTTAGGTATTGTAGGAAAGGACATAAGAAGAAAGGACTATAAGCTTTTCCAATATGCTGTAACGGCAGCCATAATCCTGTTGGCCCAGAAGTGGAAACAAGAGGAGATACCGACGATAGAAGAATGGAGATCAAAACTGATAGACTATGCAGAATTGGACAAATTAACTGGGAAAATTAGATATACTAAAGACCAAAAGTTCATCGAGGACTGGGGAAAATTGGTGGATTATCTGAAAAACATATGTGGTGTAAATACAACGCTAGTGGGATTTCAAGAGGCACTGTAAAAAACAAATAAGTATTGTTTATTAGAAATAATGGGAGTAAGGAGGAACAATGGCAATACGAAAGAAGGGAATGTGTATTAAAGGTATACATATGGATGATTGTCAGAGACGCTGAAGGAAGTCCAAAACAGTCATGATTTGTTGTATTCGGGATAAAATGTATAACTGAATGAAAACTAATAAAATTTATTTTAAAAAAAGTCACCACAATGGCCTTGAAATTTTGTCACCTGAAGATGTGGCAATAAAACTGGAACGACCATTTCATTTCACCCTTTGATACAGAAACATGGGTCTGGATACTCCCCCTCCTGTTAGGATCATACATCCCTCTTTCTTACATTGAAGATTAATGGGGGTAACAGATGGAAAGGTTTCTCATTTGTAATGCATAAAGGGGAAACCACACACGTGCTTTATGCAACACGGGGCAGAAAATATTTGACACTTTGTCAAAAAAGAAAATGAGGGGGACCTATGTCTCTTTCCTCATTGATGATTACTGAACCTTCCAGCTGCCTCCAGCTGCTTTAATGATACACATATATGGCAGAAATTATAGTTGTTTCATGGAAATCAATAGGTGCATGCTTCTCTTCTGCAGCTAGATTTAGTAGGAGTGCCATTATGAGAAAAGGATGGAGGGTTGTGGGCCGTGGGCCACACCTCTGTAAGATGTAGAGGGGATGAGAGATCAAACAACTTATAGGTGCTGTTTGTTCTGATACTTTTTGGAGTGAAATTGTAGCAGACTGTGTCCACACCATCAGTTGCATGTGACTCTTATTTGGAGGGTAATTGTCCCTCTTTTCCAGGGACGCACCTGATCTAGAGAAGCCACCCCTGTTTCTGATTTGATCCCCAAATGTCCCGCTTTTCCTTAGGATGTCCCTATTTTCATTGCAGAAATGTTGAATGGTGTGGAGAAACCCGACCTCTGAGCCATCTGAAGGCAATCCAGTATAGGGAAGCTTTTTTTAATGTTTAATGTTTTATTATGTTTTTATATATGTTGGAAGCTGACCAGAGTGGCTGGGGCAACCCAGTAAGATGTGTGGGGAAATTATTATTATAGAATGGGAAGTCCCTAATTTTCATCAAAGAATTGTTGGAGGGTGTGTAATTGTGCTTTTCTAAATGTCTACACCGGGTGGCGCTGTGGGTAAAAGCCTCAGCACCTAGGGCTTGCCGATCGAAAGGTTGGCGGTTCGAATCCCCGCGGCGGGGTGCGCTCCCACTGCTCGGTCCCAGCGCCTGCCAACCTAGCAGTTCAAAAGCACCCCCGGGTGCAAGTAGATAAATAGGGACCGCTTACTGGCGGGAAGGTAAACGGCGTTTCCGTGTGCTGCGCTGGCTCGCCAGATGCAGCTTTGTCACGCTGGCCACGTGACCCGGAAGTGTCTCCGGACAGCGCTGGCCCCCGGCCTCTTGAGTGAGATGGGCGCACCAACCCCAGAGTCTGTCAAGACTGGCCCACACGGGCAGGGGTACCTTTACCTTTTTAAATGTCTACACCAACAACAGGATGTGTTCAGACTAAGAAATGTTCTGTGCCTGGAGTCATACTCCTTCCATTCCATAATTTCACCAGCCAGTAAATGTTGGAATTCTGAGCATGCACACAAATACTGATAGGTTTTCTTTTTACACACACACACACACACACACACACACACACACACCCTGGTTTTCAGGAATTCTGACCCAGTGGGAGTTAAGAAACTAGACAGCAGGAATTAATTGAGTACACTCTGTCAATCTGCATGACCCACCATTTCAGACACTGCAGTTTCAGGCCTCCAGTCAAAGAGATGCAGGAAAGGTACAAAATGGAAGTTATTCAAACCTACACAACCACGTGTAAAAGCAGGAAGTTATGCAAAGCACTTTCTCCACAATGGGGATACTGTGAAAAGATTCCAGCTCTTTCACAAATGTTGGAATTGTTGCAATAGAAGAAAAATTGCTCATCCAATTGCAATGTTCTTGAGTAGCAGTGAGTGTAATAATATCACACAAAAGTATGCTGGGGAGGCAACAGCAGCTATAGCACTATAAAAATTATATTCAGAAGGTGCTAGATTCTAACACAGATTACGATGAGAAAAACCCACCAGAACTCTATATTTCCAGTTGCTTCCAGGTCTAGTTTCTACAGCTCCTCAGCTTTGTGCAAAACAGTCTGCTGATCAGAAACACATAAAACACAGACAAGATTCCCCCACATTGCACACAACCCTATCCAAAGTAGACTACCAGCAAGCTGTCACACCCTCCAAATACCCCCCTTGCTTCCAGATTGGCCAATTCCTCAGCGTCCTCAAATTGGTCCAGTAGATTCCAGTTTCTGATTCCTAACATATGTTGCATGCCTAGCTGCCCATTTACAAAATTATAGATTTCCTAGAGCTGTAGCTTAATTCAGGGTTTGGCTCACAAAGCCCCCTGTGCATTTGTTTTTCTGTTGTGGTAGTGCTTTTATTTAAGAAGAATGGCAACGGAGCCATTGGACACTAAAGAAAGCCTCCTTGTCCGCTATAATTAATGCTATTAAGAGAGCTTTTTAGCATCCTACAGCTGTGTGCCATTTGATGCATTGCTGCATCTATGATGGTTCCTTGTTTGGCAGTTTCATTACAATAACATATTCAAGAATGTAAAGTTGAGCTTGGAAGATAACCATTTAACACAAATGCTGTTTAATTACCAATCAGGCTCTGCTGGAATCCAGCAGTTTAAATGAGATCAGCTCAGTCTCTACATATGACTCTGATAGGAATGCAAGATGGTGCAGTAAACTGGCAGGCCCGATTTGGGACCCAGATGTGGTCAGTCCTCTGGTGCAGACACATCATCTCAGTTACACCTGTCAAATTCCATAGCTCACGTCATGCATTATACAGCACTGGCACAATCATCAATATTGTTTGGCTCCACAGTCTCACACTACCCTGACATCTGATGTCTATTCAGCTGAAGAGGGAACCCTACAGACCCTAGGGCTTGCCAATCAGCAGGTCGGCAGTTCAAATCCCCGCAACGGGATGAGCTCCCGTTACTCGGTCCCAGCTCCTGCCAACCTAGCAGTTTGAAAGCATGAAGTGTGAGTAGTTAAATAGGTACCACTCCGGCGGGAAGGTAAACGGCGTTTCTGTGCGCTGCTCTGGTTCGCCAGAAGTGCCTTAGTTACGCTGGCTCCCTCGGCCAGTAAAGTGAGATGAGCGCAGCAACCCCAGAGTCGGCCACGACTGGACCTAATGGTCAGGGTTCCCTTTACCTTTACTAGGTTTTGCACACAAGCCAAAATTCCATGCAAGCAGGTTCCAGTTGGCAGGTTTGTCCATGTATATAGTCGTCCACATACATTGACTTCCCCACTGTCAGTGGGTTTGCATTGGTGGAAGTCACAAACTGCTATGTAAGATAGCTGGGGACCTAAGAGTGGAGATGCATACTTCAGTGAAGGCAAATGACAATATATTAAATAATCAGAGATAGGGCTGAGCATAGAAGGAGGGTGTTATTCAAGTAAGTTTGAAGCAGCAAAAAGAGCACCTTTTGTTGTTTAGTCATCTTAGTCGTGTTCGACTCTCCGTGGCCCCATGAGCCATAGCATGCCTTGGAAACTCTCACTTTCTTCTCAAAACTTCTCCTTTTTTATGTCCATGGAGTTTTCTTGGCAAAATACTGGAGTGGATTGCCAGTTCCTTCTCTAGGTGGATCACATTTAGTCTAAACTCTCAGCTATGACCTGTCCATCTTGGGTGGCCCTGCATGGCATAGCTCATAGCTTCTCTGAGTTATTGAAGAACCTTCTCTATGACAAGGCAGTGATCCATGAAGGGGGGGGAGCATCTACCCACCCCCAATTCAGTATTCAGTATGGATGATTCTTCAGAAGAGAAAGCGTTCACTGTGTTGAGAGTGAAGGCTATCATGTTTCACTTGGTTCATTTCCCTCAGTGATGACAGCAGCACATAACAATTTTCTTTGGCCATATATCATCATGATGTTGTTCCATTCGCTGCATGATCCCTTATAGGCTGGGACTTCCCATGTGATTTCCCCCAGGGCAAAGGACACCAAAATGCCAACTGATCAGAGAAAGCAGTAGATCAGATATCAGCGAACAGGTGCAAAAAAGTTAAACATTACCAGTACTGTGGAGTGGAGTGTTTGAGAAATGTTGGTGGCGGCACTCTTTTTGCCTCAAAAATGAAACAGTTAAACATTGGTTGTGGCTCTACTTTTTTTTTAAAAAAAAAGCCTAAATAACATTTATTGGACCCATGGCACTTGTGAGGGAACACTAATCTTGGTTGCGTAGCCGTCTGAAAACTCAAGCACTGAAAGTGAAGTGCCTGATTCTTACATTTCTTATTAAAGCAATTGTTCCTCAGAGATGAGGAGCCTCATGATCTATCTCTCTGTTCGTTTCTTGTCCTGACAGACTACGTATTATGTAAAGAAAACAGAAACTGCACTTAACAAGACTTGCTGAATGCAGTGCAAAAGGGGAGGTGGGGAAGTTTTCTTCCCGTACTTTCGCTTCTGCTGAACAGTGATACAGAGCAAAGTGAGGGCATCTCCTCTTTCAAACCACCAGTCCTTTCTGTAATTGCCTGAAGCTTTCTGACTGACACTTTTCTTTGTCTTTCTAGTTTCTGAAAGCACAGGTTTCCAGGAATTGTTCATCTCTGAATTTCGTCCCTCACTTTTACATAGTTTGCGTGGTTACCGCAATGGTTGAAAGAGCAGAGAGAACAAAGGCAACTTTCAGAGCCCCTATTCAATATTTAAGATACTCAAGTCCACCAAACCAGTGCAACACACAGCTTTATGTTGTCTCTCTGTGGGATAAGAGGGGGAAGAAATGAGGGCAACACAATAAGTTGAGGAAATGAGTGAATACATTGCCTCAACAGATTCTATGAAATTTTATATTGTTCAGAAATGCTGCAGTCCAAATGGGTTTTGAGTTTAAAGCCTTCTTCAGGGACAGCTCAATCCATTCATTTATGTCACCAGACAATACTACATTTTTGCTGTTTCAATTACTTATAATTGAGTTACCTTGGAAGAAGGGCTATCCAACCTGAATACACTGGCCTACAGCATTTTGTTACCATGAACCGTTTTTCTGTTGGTTGTTGAGGTTCTCTTTTCTCTTCCTTTTTTCTTTATACCATTTGGAACTGTGCCTACCTTTGAAAAGTTGAATTAAGACTGTTAAACTAGTCTCAGCCTGTACTGTAGATAAAAGCCGAGGAGAATGGGGTGTGGAGGGGCAACCCTTTTGTCAGGGTCTGGGGTATCTCTGACGTGTATGCAGCTGAAGTGGGGAATTGTGGTCCTCCTGATGATGTTAGATTCCAGATCCCTGGGCACTGGACATCTTTCTGAAGCTGATGGAGTGCAACATCATCTGGATAGCTAAGGTTCCTCACCCCCTGCTCTACAAGCACAAGATATTAGATCCAGACTTATCGGTCTTAGAGTAAAAGGTAAAGGGACCCCTGACCATTAGGTCTAGTAGTGACTAAATCTGGGTTTGCGGCGCTCATCTCGCTTTATTGGCTGAGGGAGCTGGCATACAGCTTCCGGGTCATGTGGTCAGCATGACTAAGCCGCTTCTGGCAAACCAGAGCAGTGCATGGAAACGCCATTTACCTTTCCGCCAGAGCGGTACTTATTTATCTACTTGCACTTTGACATGCTTTAGAACTGCTAGGTTGGCAGGAGCAGGGACCGAGCAACGGGAGCTCACCCCGCCGACCTTCTGATCGGCAAGTTCTAGGCTCTGTGGTTTAACCCACAGCACCACCTGCGTCCCTCAATCTTAGAGTAGACCTACTGAAATCAATGGCACCTAAATTATTTTGTTACTAAGTTAAGGCTTAGTGATTTCAGTGGATCTTCCTTCAGCAAAACTAAGTCTGGATATAACTTATACACTGTGCCAAACCAGTGCTGGTTTGGAGCTAAAATTGAGCCGGTATATTAATAAAGTGTTGAATAAGGAGCTGGAAAACCCCAATCAGGCTTACTAGATAGCACTGGACAATTCACTGATTCTCAACCTCACAGGGTGTTTTCCTTCTTTTCACTTTTGTCTCTTTGACTTGGAAACCTATCCTGTATTAAGAGTTCAAGTTCTTCTTGCTTGTTTCCAATACTCTGTGCATTCATGTAGAAACAACTGAAACCACGAGTCATTCCTCCACACGCTGCTACTTCTGTCCTCTTCCATAAGGGACATGTCTTTTTCTTCTCTGAGAGTTGCAGGAATTGTTCTGTTCACCATACCCTCCACTGCCACCTCAGTGTGTTCTGAGGTCTGCAACTACTGTACTTGTTCCTCTGGTCAAGAATCAGTATCTGAGGTGAGGGCATGGAATAAATTTTGGCTCTTGACAATAATCAATCTGATGATTAGAAAGGGGGAAATTTTCCTCCCTACCAGGGGAGTTTAAATGTCTCTGCCCAGCCTTGTGCTGTGTGTTTTTCCCCCCTTTTACCTTCTGTGTCTAAAATTGTTGGAGGTCAGAGACATTTTCCTGGGAGCAAGATCAGGCCCCTAGGATGTGGGTGGTGGAGGTTAGCAACCCATGCTTTTACCTGGACATAAGTCCCATTGAACTCTACTTCTGAGCAGATATATGTAGGATTTCACTTTTATTCAAGTTTAAATACAGTTAGATGCTACTAAACCTCAAGATACCCCCTTCTCGAGTTGTTGAAGAAGGCTATAAGATCATTTATGGTTTGGTAAGTTCAATAATTTGCTCCTGTTCCCACGGATCATTCTTTTCTAAGCCACATTCCACCTGGCTGCAGCAACAGAAAAGGAGTGAGGCACATGCAAGCACTGCCAGGTGAAACATTTGGGCAGTTGCTGATGTCCCAGGCCCCCTTTTTTGCTTCTATCTCTCCTCCGCTGTTTTCTCCAGTCACATCTCCTTCTTTCCCTCCAAGCTTCTTTCCCCCTTGCACAGAGGTACAAAACTAACAGGGTATTATTTCTTCAGCCCTTTAAAAAAACAGTGGCTTTTCCTTGGTGATAAAAATACAGTTCTGCAAATGTGCATCCGTTCCGTACACAACCCTCATTCTTCAAGGAGGGAGCAACTGAGTGCCTTTAATTAGTGGTGTAAAAGCTTTGTTTGGTGCACTCCCCACCTTTTGGTTTTACAAAGGGACTTGACATTAATTCAGACAAACAGATGAGAGGTAATATTTTAAAAGGTTGCCATCTTCTGTGTGTTGACACACATTTCCCTGTTCAATAAGGAAAGGTACGTACCAACATGTAGCCTGAGATTTTTCTGCCACTTAAGAATTCCAAAGCTTTTCTATAGTTAAGTGTTACTGTTTGCCCTAGCTGGCAAATACTAACAATAATGGCTTCTTTTTTTTTTTTAAGAGCAGCTTTCACCAGAAAGCAAAATAGGGGACTAATGTGCATTCACAGTAATTTGCACAAAGATCCACTCATGCGCGGGGGTGGGGGGCGCATAGATGTTGGTGGGGAGACATAAATTCAGATAGAACAGTATGACTAGGTTTATCTGCTTCCCTTCCTCATGCTGCTTTAAATTAAAGACTCATCCAACTGATTGTACATGAAGATGTTCAGGATTTTAATAACAGTATAATATGGAATAGTGTAATAGGGGGCGAAATCAAGTCACTGCCCCAAGAGGCATACAATCAGGGAGGGGAGGCAGAAGCAAGGAAAGTAGCAACAGTGGGAGAGGAAGGGTAAGAAGAAAGGAATTACAGAACCAAACCAAAATTTAGCCACTAGACATGCTGCTAGAAATACAAACCACCAGAGATGCTAACCCAACCAGAAGGTCTATGAGCAAATTGGTCTTTCAGCATCTTCCACCATTTATTGGGTGGCATTAAATGCTAAGTGAGGAGAAGGACATTAGTACAAGGGAGATCCCTTCAACCGCACTGCAACCGTTCCATAACGTCTTCTGATGAGAAGCCTGGGTTGTGTGGCAACATGCTCCACTGGGAATAGGGAACTGGGGAAAATTGCACAGAGTTTGCTTGTCCAAACAGAAGGAGTGGTCCCATTGACTTTCCTTACTTCATATTCCAATTGCAGCAGGGAGAAGACAAGACGCCACTGCTGGGCCAGTGGGAAGATGAAGAATGGCACTTGCTTCCTGCTCAACCAAGACCAAGAGCCACCAATTGCGTATACTTCAACTCACCAGTTACTAACCCTAAGTTGGCAAGCATCACTCCCCTGACTAGTGGGATGCGGGTGGTGCTGTGGTCTAAACCACTGAGCCTAAGGCTTGCCGATCAGAAGGTCAGCGGTTTGAATCCCTGTGACAGGGTGAGCTCCTGTTGCTCAGTCCCAGCTCCTGCCAACCTAGCAGTTCGAAAGCACGTCAAAAGTGCAAGTAGATAAATAGGTACCGCTCCAGCGGGAAGGTAAATGGCATTTGGTTTCGCCAGAAGCGGCTTAGTCATGCTGGCTACCGTTAGGATTGCCCTACTTGTGTGTAGGACCCTGGCAGAGACACATGCCTGACTGGCATGTTCTCTCCCTCCTGGTCGATCATTTGGGAGCTTTAAAAGCTTTTTCCAGCCCGAACATCACAGCGACTGATACCAAGTGGCATTAGCACGCTTACGGATCCCGCAAAGTATTGGCAGTTCGCGTAACAAACTCAGTAGCACAGCATTTTGGCTAATCTACTTTATTTACATATAATACACTCAGAGCATTCTGCCTCAGCTCTTTCCTCTTTCTCATCAGACAGCAAAGACAAAGAACAAAGGATACTAGTCCCACTTCACGGAACACAGTAGCACAAAACATCCTGTCTCCATCACTTCCCACACTGTGGAATGAAAACATACACCGTCATGTGATAGACAACAATATCATGACTGCAAGCACGGAGCAAGAATCCTAACAGCCACATGACCCAGAAAAACTGTCTGCGGACAAACGTCGGCTCCCTCAGCCAGTAAAGCAAGATGAGTGCCACAACTCCAGAGTCGTTCGCAACTGGACTTAACTGTCAGGGGTCCTTTACCTTTACCTTTACTCCCCTGACTATCCAATGCTGAGCACAGTTACTGACTACTGAGAGGTAGAGAGGCGGGAAAGTGGGGAGTTCAGTGCGGGTGCAGTAGTGAAGGCATCAGATTTGTTCTGCTGTTGTGCCCACACCATACTGAGCTCCCAGTGCCTTGCCCCTTCACCTCTCAATAGCCAGCAGTGATGCTTGGCATTGGGAAGCCAAGTGAGGAATATTGCCACCCCACCAACCACTGCAGCTGGTTCCTTTTGTGTATTATCCTTGCTCCTATGAGTTCCTTGTGGGCCTCAACTTGAAATATCATTGCATCTCTAGTAAAATATAACATCATTGGATGCAAAATCTACTGCATTTCATGTATTTAATGCTTCCATCAATTATCAAATATTCTGTGTAGAAGTCAAGTAGCATAGAGTATCAAATGCATCTATGAAATAAATGTGAGATAGATCTAAAAAGAGCTCTGTCACCAAGTGTGTGAGAGATTCAACCTTTTTTATATGCAATATTTCCCAGCCATCAGGTAATGTAGCTATGTGGTCCAAATACAGAATTACAAAATATGTGACATTGTTGTGTATGTTGTGTATATTCTATAATATAAAAGCTGACAACAGAAATATTCAACAGATATCAAACTTTAAAGAACACCTGGAGAATATTTGATATAAAAAAAATATCCTAGGGGAATTTTTGAATAGGATTAATTTTGGGGAGCAACTTAATTTCAAATCTGGAAATATATTCACGTACCACTAATTAATGACCCAATACATTTGTTTGTGTACTCAATATGTCATGAAAAATGTCCATATGATCCTATTCTAAGACTTTCTGCGCCAGTAATGAAGAACTGGCTGCGGCATCAGTAAAATAAGAGATAAACAACATGTAATTCCAACATTGAGGGTGCTAACACCAGCACTGCCAGCAGTTAACAGCAGTACAAATTTCTTGGATTCCGTTGCCCAAAATATGCCAGACTGAATTTGTTTCAGCTCCACTGATAGGTAGATTCATTCGATACCTTCCAGACTTGTCAAAATTGTAATTTTGTCCCATTGTTTGAAGGGTATGCAAAATGTTCTTCTTATTTCCTTTTCTATAAATAAACTCGAGAAGTAAACTGGAGCCAAAACAGAAGCATGTAGTTAATTACTGCATCAGAATCTATGTTTTCAAAAGCTAATAACTTTGGCTGTTTTTTTTGCTCATGCTACCTGTTTTACTATCTTTTGCTTTCCAGCATTAGAAATACAATACCGTGAGTGACTTGTGACTATTGATTTAAGACAATATTTGATCTGATTTCTGCTGTTGACAGTGCTTTCCTGACCACATTATTATTTTGACTGAGATTGAAAGATTAGCATTAAGGGGCCCAAATATCAAAACAAGACCCCCCTCCCCCCAGTTAGTGGCTATACTATTTTTACCTACCATAATTTATTATGCCACTCGTTGCCCCAACAATGCAACTTCAGAGCCATCATACATTCCAGCTTGGTTAAGATGAACCAGAAATTAGCATTTTTCGCTGTACAACAATGTATAATACATGTTTTCTTTCCCCACTCATGTTCTTTTTCTTTTTCTCAGTAAAATTATAAATGCCCCACAGGAGACCTTTTAAATCTTGCAAGATGCTTCCCTTTCTGGGCTTGTTAAAACAAACTAAACCACTCCAATCTATTAATTCAGTATATAGTAGCAGAACAAACAGAATCCTAAAAGCATGTTTGTTTGTTTTTAAAAAATAAAAAAGTAAATACGAAAGGCTTATAAGGTAGAAATATTGTAATAGCTGGAAAGATGTAGTAAAATAAAAGGACTTAATGGTGTAGTGTGGTAGTATATTGCCATCAATTAGTAAAACCTAATTACTTTATAGAAATATGAGAATGAAATGGATGTCTTCTTACATGCCTTGGAGAATTGTCCTGTCTTCTTCTGCTATCTCTGGATCCAAGGAAATGTCAAAAATATATTTCATGGTGTTGAAGTACTCCAGGATTCTGTTCTAAGGAGAGAATTATTAAGACAGCTTTCACCAACCAGATGTTTTGGACTACTGTTCTCTCTTCTGGCTGGGCTGTAATCAAAAACATCTGGAAGACTCTCTATTGGTGAAGGTCAGATTAATAAATGGTTCCTATGGGTTGGATGCTTATGGGTGAAGTTAGCACAAGTACTTTGTTGTTGTTGTTTAGTCATTTAGTCATGTCCGACTCTTCGTGACCCCATGGACCAGAGCACGCCAGGCACTTCTGATTTCCACTGCCTCCCGCAGCTTGGCCAAACTCATGCTGGTAGCTTCAAAGACACTATACAACCATCTCGTCCTCTGTCGTCTCCTTCTCCTTGTGCCCTCTATCTTTCCCAACACCAGGGTCTTTTCCAGGGAGTTTTCTCTTCTCATGAGGTGGCCAAAGTATTGGAGCCTCAACTTCACGATCTGTCCTTCCAGTGAGCACTCAGGGCTGATTTCCTTAAGAATGGATAGGTTTGATCTTCTTGCAGTCCATGGGACTCTCAAGAGTCTTCTCCAGCACCATAATTCAAAAGCATCAATTCTTTGGCGATCAGCCTTCTTTATGGTCCAGCTCCATACATCACTACTGGGAAAACCATAAGTACTTAGGGTTCTGCAAATGGAACTTTCTCTCCTTATCTCCTATTCTCCACTTGTTTGTTCTTGTGAAGGACGTCACAACCACACAATTAATCTGAAACACTCATACCATATTAACAGTCATAGCTTACACCAAAGAATTCTGCATGCTTTGGTTGTCTGTCCCATGGCTACATTTCCCAGCACAATTCACAAACTACAGCTACCATGATTCTTTGAGGGAAGTTAGATGAATGGTGGGGATGTGACCATACTCTCCTGAAGAACAACCAGGTGTGAGATATCCCCCAAAGGAATGAAAAGGAACAATAATTATTTTAATATGCACTGCAAAAACAAAACAAAAATCAAGAATATTCCCTTGTGCATTTTCACACCCCAAATGTGCGATTGGGGAGGGTATTGATTTGTTGTTGTTGTTCTTGTTGTTGTAATATTTTTTTCTGCTTCTATGTTGCACATTTATGTTGTGAACCACCCTGAGATCTATAGATTAAGAGTGGTACGCAAATTTAATAAATTAAATAAATGTGCCTTGCTGGCATGCGAAATATGACAAACCCAACCAAACAGTCCACAGGTTCATATTGAAAGCTGCAGTAAACGAAAATATAAATGAATCTAAAGGGTCTTGTTGGGATCTTGAGGAAAGTGACAAGAACTTTGACATTTCCCCATGCCACAGTAAAGGACCAAATCTTTCACTGTAGATACCTACTCAGAGGTAGGGCCCATTGTGTTCAGTGGGACTTACTTCCAGGCAAGTCTGCATCAGATCACAACCTTAAGTGGCAAAATAGCTGTCTTGTTTTGGTGCCACAAATTTATAAGACCATGCTTTTTAAAACAAACAAACAAACAAAGAGAACTCTAAGCTACAATGTGAGCTTCAAATCTCAACTAAATAGAGTATATTGTGGGCATTCAAGAATATAGGTAAAGGTAAAGGGACCCCTGACCATTAGGTCCAGTTGCGGATGACTCTGGCGTTGCGGCACTCATCTCGCTTTATTGGCTGAGGGAGCCGGCGTACAGCTTCTGGGTCATATGGCCAGCATGACTAAGCCGCTTCTGGCGAACCAGAGCAGCGCACAAAAACACCATTTACCTTCCCGCCAGAGTGGTACCTATTTATCTACTTGCACTTTTTACATGCTTTCGAACTGCTAGGTTGGCAGGAGTGGGGACCGAGCAACAGGAGCTCACCCCGTCGTGGGGATTCGATCAGCAAGCTCTAGGCTCTGTGATTTAACCCACAGCACCACAGTCAAATGCTATAACAACTGCCCATCTACACTAGAATACTGTTACTAACATTCAAGACCGCAGTGGATAAAATTGACAACCACTCTTCTGGTATCTCAAAAATAGGATTTCCTGTCACTCTTTATATGACAGTAGCTTTCAATCAATATGTCAAAAAATATACATCTCTATAAAATACTACTGGCACATTCTCCATTGTCAACGCACAAAGGATTGGCTCATGCTTGCTGGCAGCTTCCGACAAGTCTCTGGAGATGCAGGCACCTGTGGCTGGGCTATGCTCATTTAAGGATGTCAATATGTAGCCGCTGTGACTTGATAAGTCATTGTAGCTATCAAGGCAATTGCGGTGGCTGCATCTGCCACCCTTTCATGCAGGCAGCAAGAGTTAGGTGGAATTAGCTTTCCCTCTGTTCTGTTCTTCATGTCTTCTGGGTTGACATGGAGCAACGCTGAAAACAAGTTCTGAAACATTTTGTGAAACCTTGCAA
Organism: Podarcis gaigeae; assembly: GCF_964106915.1. Taxonomy (NCBI): domain Eukaryota; kingdom Metazoa; phylum Chordata; class Lepidosauria; order Squamata; family Lacertidae; genus Podarcis; species Podarcis gaigeae. The sequence goes on along the minus strand of NC_139685.1, from coordinate 16,550,729 downwards.
AGCCGATAAAGTATTCCGTTTTGTATGTTATTTATGTCAACATGCCTTATGCACACTTTCACTTATTATGCACATTTTTGGCTGAAGAACTGCATTGCAAAATTCAGAGAAGTGCAAATTTCAAAGCATAGCAGTGTTTGATTATTGTTTGGGGAGTGCAACTTCGCAAAAGCTTTACAGAGTGGACCAGGGTGTGGACTATGGTGTAATTTCACATTTTAATATGAACCAAACCAAATTTCTTTCTCATCACTTGTAGGCAGTATTCCAACAAATTGCTGAAATAGAAGAAAACTTTTTAGTGTTCTAGACACTGAATATACTGTATATATTTTAGGTGCAATATTTCATTGAGGAAATCTTCAGAATGATCTGTAGGATATCTGTGAGATAGACATTCTCTCTCTCTCTCTCTCTCTCTCTCTTTCACTCGCGCGCGCGCACACACACACACACACTCTGTCTGGAAATCCTACAATCAACACATATTCCTGCCCCTAGGTTCAATGTCCTCCATTGTGATGGTGTTTGTCCCTCTCACAAACTCTATTCCCTTTCTGCCTCTGCACAAGGAACTCTGGGACTGGTAGTTTTTGAGAAAGTACGGGAAAAGCACAAATTTCTGTTTCTGACTGAAAGTGTTACTTTAATTTCACAGGCATATTCTCCAAAAGAGAGCTGCTGCCAGAGCCAACTCTACAGAAGGTTGTTTCTTTTTGCCCTGACACTTCCTCTGATTGGTTCTAGCAAATCTCAAAATAGCTGTACAACAAATCTATAGATAAAGGAAAATTTCCCCCCACAAATGTCCTAAAGCAATTTCACCTTATTCCCCTCCCACTTCATGATAATGCCATTACAGCCCAGTCCTGGATCTTCCCAGATCCCATGGTATTGGTAGAACATATTCCTTTTATCCTCCATGCTTGAGCCCTGGCTCTCTGCATTGCAGCATTTCCTTCAAATCACTCTCTCTCTCTCTCTCTCTCTGTGTGTGTGTGTGTGTGTTTGTAGGCTGCAATAGGTCCGTATTTTGCTTCACTGCTTTACTTTTCATTTCTCTTCTGACAGCATGTAATTGTTTTGGCAAGCTTTATAAACTATCTTCAGTAGACAGAAGCAAGGGAAGGTGGGGAGAAACCCAAAACTTAGCATCGAGAAGTTCTTAATATGGCTGCACTAGAATCATCATACATAGCCGAAACATGGCAAAGTTCATGGCCATAACAGAGAACAAAAGAAGACACAGATCTGCATAGAATGGACATTTCAAACTTTTTTTTTATTTAAAAACCCCTACATTAATATATAAAAATTGCTAATTAGCTCTTTGACTTCCATGTGGTTAACTGTGTAATAGACTGCAGTTACACAGCTTATGACTACTCCATACAACGGATGACTGCTCTACCAAGAACTTATTATCCCAAATTTCACAATTTGCAGGCAGAATGCTTTTGGGGCACGGCACCTTTGTGAATAAAGGCACAAATGCACAAAGACCGTACAGTACTTTCTTTTCCAAGATGTCATTGCTTTTCAAAGAAAAGAGTTACGAGCATATTAAGCATAAAATCTGCATATCTTTTGTGTTCCACAGAGGTTATGACTGAAATCATTTTGAAAATAGCCGAAGCTTTGCAACGTAGGAAACACAGCAGAAGTAAAATTATGCCTGCTCGGGAAATATATATGTGCATGTGTCAGGACTGCCGCTAGGTCCCAGCTCACAGAGGACCAACGCCCAGTGGATGTTATATACAAAAGTCTTTATTAAAGTTTAGTTTCCATTTCCAAGCTCTGGGCGCGCAGACCCACGTCTTGACACTAGACCGGCTAAGTCCCCTCTGACTCACTGCTCCACCCACACCAGTTTAAGATTTTAGCCCGGCTCCACCTCTTGCGCTGTTCTTTCCTTCGCTGGGTCCTTCTGCCCTCTGGGGTTCCCTCCTTCCTGGACTCCTCTGACGCTGAGCCTCCTGAGTCTTGCCCCTCCCTCCGGCGGGCTTTAGGACCTGGCTCCCTTCCCGGGCTCCCCGCTGTGCCGCGCTCCTGTACATTTGAACTTGGCGCGCGCGCCCAACCGGTGACTTTCCTTCTGACCGTTTCCCCGCTTCCTGATGTGGGCGTTGCCAAACCTGACTCCTCTCCTCCCTCTGGTGGTGAGGACACTGGTCCCGACTCCTGGGACTCCCCCTCCCCACTGCGCTCTGGTGGAGACGCTGGTCCTGATCTCCAACTGCTGCTCAGGGACTCCCCGCTGGCCCCTTCCTCCTGGGGCTTCCCCCCTGGAGCCCCCTTCGCTCTGGCCACCGGCGCTCCCTTCTGTGAGTCCTCCAATTCGCTAGAGAGGCTTGTGGAATAACTCTGGCCACTGTCACTGCCTGCGCCCCCCTCGTACTCCTCCTCCTCACTCTCCATTTGCTCCCCCTCCTGTGTCTCTCCTTCTGAACCCCTGACATCCATCCCCCCCTCGAAGCCCCCCCTTCCCCCCTCCCCCTCTTCAGGTGCGGGTTCCGGGTGCTCTAGAGTTGTCGGGGTGAGTTCAGGATACAGTTCATCCCCCGAGGCGTGCAGCCATCGTGAGAAGTCCGGAAAGTCCTCCATGGGCTCGTCTACTGCGATTCCCTCCTCTTCCATCTCCTGGGCGGTGTGTTCGAAATCTGAGGCCGCCCCCAAATCACTCACAACCCCTTCTCCCCCTGTCGCCTGAGGTGCCGCCACTTCGCAGGGTCCCTCCGGCACGTCTCTGCGCCATCCCACTTCGGGTTGATCCTCCCACCAATAAGATCCCCCCATGCCAAACCCTGAGAGCGAGCCCTCTGGGGAGCTGCCTCCCAGAGCCGAGTCCTCCGCTGACGAGAAACCCCGGAAAGTGCTGGCTGAGAGTGTGGGTGTGAACAGACAATCATCGAAAAAGTCCGCCGGCATAGGCTTGTGCGGGAAAAGTGTATGGAATTCTTCCTTGAGCAACTGCTCCTCCAATGCGTAATCCGGCACCCACCTGTTGGCGCTGGCCGGGGTGTCCTCTGTGGCGAGAAGATATTCAATCCCGTCCTCCCCCCACCTTGAGTCTAAAATCTCAGTGGCTTCATTGAGTGGACCCCTTCTCGGCGACCCCCCCTTTTTGGGCGCTTCCCTGAGCGGGTCTGGCGCTGTCCCTGGTGCCTGAAACCTGTGGGGCTCTTTGTAGGGTGTGAGCACTGATCTATGAAAGACCGGGTGCATTCTGGACCCCTCCGGGAGTGTTAAACGGAAGGCCACTGGGTTGATCTGCGCCTCTACTTGGTAAGGCCCTAGCTGCTTGTGCCCGAGCTTCTTCTTGGCCAACGATCTGGCCGGAACTGCCTGGGCTGCTAACCAGCCCCAGTCTCCTACCCGGATATCTTCCCCAACCCTCCTGTGTCGGTCTGCCTGCACTTTGTAAGCCTGTTTCGCCATCTCTAACTGCCTCCTGAGCTGCTCGTGGATCTCCTGCAACTCCGCTGCCACGGCCTCTGCTCCCTGCGGCTCCCCCTCCCTCACTTTCTCCAAACCCGGGAAGGTTCTGGGATGCCGCCCATTGTTGGCGAAAAACGGTGTCACCCCTGTGGACACGTGTTTCGTGTTGTTGTAGGCAAACTCGGCTAGCGGTAGGTAGTCCACCCAGGTCGAGGGCTGCTGGTTCGCGTAGCATCTCAGGTACTGCTGCATGATGGCGTTGACTCTCTCCGCCTGTCCGTTAGTCTGCGGGTGTCGCGCCGACGCCAGGCTGACCTTGACGTTCAGGAAACCCATCAGCTTTTGCCAGAAGTTGGATATGAACTGGCGCCCCCTGTCGGACAGGATGGACCGTGGTAGGCCATGCACCTTGAACACGTGGTCTATAAACAGCTTGGCGGTCTGCTCGGCTGTGGCCACCTTTGCGCAAGGAATGAAGTGGGCCATCTTGGTGAACAAGTCTACTACCACTAGTACTGCCGTCTTGCCTCTCGAGCTGGGCAGATCCGTGACAAAGTCCAGGGCCACCCTCTCCCACGGCTCGAACGGTGTCTGTAGCGGTTCCAAGAGGCCCGCCGGCGGCTGGTGTACTGGTTTGGCCCTTTGGCAGGTGTCGCACCTCCTGACGTATTCCGCGACATCCCCCCTCATCTTGGGCCACCAAAAGTCTCTGGCCACTAGGTCCACCGTCTTCTCCTTGCTGAAGTGTCCCGCGCTGGGCGCGTCGTGCAGCTGTTGCAGGACCCTCGCACGGAGGTTGTCTCCCGGCACGTAGAGGGCTCCTTTGCGGATGAGCAGGCCGTCGCGTATTTGGAAGTCGTCGTCCCTCACCGTTCCGCTACGCACCTCCTCCATCTTGGCTCGCGCGAAGGAGTCCGTCTGCAGCGCGCGACGCACCGCGTCCAGGTCCACCGTGGCTGACGCGCATGCCCACGCCTTTGGTGCGAAAATATGCTTGGCCGCCGCCGGCGCCTCTTCTTCGAGATACTGCGGTTTCCTGGACAGCGCGTCCGCCATGATGTTGTTGTTTCCAGGGATGTATTCTATTCTGAAGTCGAAATCTGCAAAGAACTCCGCCCAGCGGATGTGTCTCTGGTTCCGGAACCTCACCGTGCGCCAGTACTCCAAGTTCTTATGGTCTGTACGGACCTGCACCGTGTGTTTGGCCCCGACGAGGAAATGCCGCCACGCCTTGAAGGCTGCATGTATGGCCAGTAACTCCCTGTCCCAGATGGTGTAGTTCTACTCCGACTTGCTGAGTTTCCTGGAGTAGAAAGCGCACGGCCTCCAGTTCCCCTGGTGGGTTTGCTGCAACAGGACGGCCCCCACGGCCCTGTCTGACGCGTCCGTCTCCACTCTCATGGGCCTGCTGGGGTTCACGTGTAGCAGGTGTTCCTCGGACGCGAAGAGGTGCTTGAGCTTCTGAAAGGACTGCTCTGCCTGCTCCGTCCAGATGAACTTCTTCTTCTTGGAACTGAGGGTGTCAGTGATGGCCGCTGTCTGCATGGCGAAACCCTTGATGAACTTGCTATAAAAGTTGGCAAAGCCAACAAACCTCTGGACTTCCTTTCGATTGCGTGGGCTCTTCCAGTCCAGCACTGCCCGTACCTTGGTACTGTCCATGGCGAGTCCCTTGTCGGACAGTTTGTAGCCCAGGAAGTCCACCTCCGTCTTGTCGAACTGGCACTTCTCCAGCTTGGCGTAAAGCCGGTGCTCCCGCAGCCGCTGCAGGACTTCCCTGACATCTCTCTCGTGAACCTCCGGCGACTCCGAGAAGATGAGGATGTCGTCCAGGAAGCAGACGCACTTCTTGTAGAGAAGACCCGCCAAGACATGATGCATGAATGCTTGAAAACAGTGGGAGCCATTTTGTAATCCAAAAGGCATAACTCTATATTCATAGGTGCCCAGCGGCGTAAACATGGCCGTTTTCCACTCGTCACCTTCCCTCACGCGAATGAGATTGTACGCTCCGCGCAGATCCAACTTGGTAAAGATGCGACCCTTCCTCACCGTCGCCAGCAGGTCATCGATCTTGGGCATAGGGAAGGCTGAGGGCTTAGTTTTTGCATTTAAAATGCGGTAATCAACTACAAGCCTCTTTTGGGGCGTGTCCCACTTCTTTACAAAGAATACAGGGCTGCCCCCCACCGCCTTGGACTCTCGGATGAATCCCCGCTTCAAGTTGTGATCTATGAACTCCCTGAGCTCCTGCAATTCATCCTCAGACATGGAATACAGCTTCCCCGTCGGGAGCGTCGCCCCCGGCAGGAGGTCAATCTTGCAGTCGTAGGGTCTGTGGGGAGGCAGCTTGTCCGCTTCCTTCTCGCAGAAGACCTCCAAAAACTCTTTGTACTTGTTGGGTACCGCTTGCAACATGCCTAAGTGCAGCTGTGGTCCGTCTTCGTGCCCCTCATCTTCTTGGTTAACGAGGATGCAGTGTTCTGCGCAGTAGGAGGAGCAGAAGGTCAGTTGACGCTGGTACCATGCCAATGCAGGGCTGTGCCTGTCCAGCCAACTCATGCCCAACACAATGGGCGTGTCTGACAGGCGGGTGACGTTGAAGCTGATGTCTTCGCGGTGATTACCAATGCGCATCACCATTGGCGGCGTCTGCTGCAGCACTTGCCCTCCCAGTAGCTCCCTGCCATCCACCGTGACAACGTTCAGAGGTACCGTCGCTGGCAGAAGGGCTATGCCATGTTGCTGGATGAAGTCCATGCCTATAAAATCTGCATTGCTCCCAGAGTCAATCGTAATGGGGATCTCTACAGTGAGCCCATTGGGAAGTTGAAGGGATGTGGTGAGCTGCACTACTGGTTTGGGTGGGAGGGGGTCTGTGGGCTGTAACATTACTGGGGATTGCTTCACTGACTTGTCTGGCTGGCCCCCAGTGACTCCATTTCCAGCCAGACAGTGGAGTTTTCCTGCTATGATTCACTCCGCTGAACTGCTTCTGTTACTGTCGCTGTGGCTGCAGTGTGCTTGTGAAACCCCTGGGGACACTCTTTCGCCATGTGCTGAGCACTGTCGCAGATGTAGCACTTCCTGGTCCCTCTAGGAGGCTTCATTTTGACTGCTCCCGGCGTTAGGGCTCCGGCTGTGGACTGAGCCTTAGCACCACCTATCTCCATCGGCTCCTCTCCTCCTCCCAGCGGAGGCATGGATCGAGCGCGCGCCGCTTCCTTGGGAAAGGGGGGTGGTGCTTTCGTTGGCGTGCGGCCCCAATGCCCCTCCTCTTTGTCCCAAGAGCGTCCTTCCAGCCTAACCCCAATGGTGAGTGCCCTCTCCACAATGTCCTTGGTGGTTTGGGGTCTCTCCCCCCCTTGCAATTTCGTCTTTCACAGCTCCGTTTAGCCCCTCCCAGAACAGATCTCTGACGGCAGGCGAATCTCTCTCCCACCCCAGTGCGTTCACCAATGCAAAAAAAGGGAGTGATATTGCCTTACAGTGGCTCTACCTTGTCTTAGTCCGTGAATCTGTTTCCTAGCGATATCCACATCAATCTCAGACAAAAAACACGCATCCATCACTTTAAGGAAGGCACCCGCATCTTGTAGGGCTGGATCCTTATCTCTCCAGAGATTGCGCAGCCACGTTTTCGCCTCTCCCCGTAAATGCGAAACAATAAATCCCACTCTTTCTTCCTCATTTTTAAAGTCCTTGTCAAGTAGCTGCAGTGCATATAGTACATCTGCTCTGAAGTTAGGATACTCCTGCAGGTCCCCATTGAAGTGAGACACAAGGCTCCCTCCTCTGTTCCCCAGCCCAATCCCTTCTGGTCTGGCGGCCGGTAGCCTCTGTGTAGTTAGCACTTCTAACCTGGTTCGCAGATCCTGGCAGGTAACAGCTGCTTCCTGCTCCTTCTTTCTGGACGCCGCAATTTCTGCAGTCAGCTGTGTCACTGCGTTTTGCAGACTCGCTATCTTCTCTTCGGTAGTCATTTCCCTGGTTTTCGTGAGCTCGCGAAGCACCAATCTTCACCCCTCGCTGCTTTCCCACACTCCACGAGGTTGTAGAATTGGTGGAAAAGACGAGAGGGGACTTACTGTCAGGACTGCCGCTAGGTCCCAGCTCACAGAGGACCAACGCCCAGTGGATGTTATATACAAAAGTCTTTATTAAAGTTTAGTTTCCATTTCCAAGCTCTGGGCGCGCAGACCCACGTCTTGACGCTAGACCGGCTAAGTCCCCTCTGACTCACTGCTCCACCCACACCAGTTTAAGATTTTAGCCCGGCTCCACCTCTTGCGCTGTTCTTTCCTTCGCTGGGTCCTTCTGCCCTCTGGGGTTCCCTCCTTCCTGGACTCCTCTGACGCTGAGCCTCCTGAGTCTTGCCCCTCCCTCCGGCGGGCTTTAGGACCTGGCTCCCTTCCCGGGCTCCCCGCTGTGCCGCGCTCCTGTACATTTGAACTTGGCGCGCGCGCCCAGCCGGTGACTTTCCTTCTGACCGTTTCCCCGCTTCCTGATGTGGGCGTTGCCAAACCTGACTCCTCTCCTCCCTCTGGTGGTGAGGACACTGGTCCCGACTCCTGGGACTCCCCCTCCCCACTGCGCTCTGGTGGAGACGCTGGTCCTGATCTCCAACTGCTGCTCAAGGACTCCCCGCTGGCCCCTTCCTCCTGGGGCTTCCCCCCTGGAGCCCCCTTCGCTCTGGCCACCGGCGCTCCCTTCTGTGAGTCCTCCGATTCGCTAGAGAGGCTTGTGGAATAACTCTGGCCACTGTCACTGCCTGTGCCCCCCTCGTACTCCTCCTCCTCACTCTCCATTTGCTCCCCCTCCTGTGTCTCTCCTTCTGAACCCCTGACAGCATGCTTAAAAGTGGGCACTAATATTTAACCAAGTAGTGCTGCTTTAGCCAAAGAAAAGCTTTCCTAAACATCAGTCAACAGCTGTGACCTCACTCATTGGCTAAAAATGTTGGAAGGCAAGAGCAGGCTCATTTCTCACAAAGCAGATGCTCAGAATAGTACCTAAACATTTTGCTTTGTAGTTCATGTTCTACAAGAGCTACAAAGGCTTACATTTTGGAGGGAGAGATGGAAGAAAGGAAGGAGTCCTCTGCCTTGTGGGGTACAGACACAGCTCAGCAGATTCACCTCTCAATAGGCCTGAAGTCTGCGGGGAAAATTCGTGTTGGGAATGTGCTCACTGAATATACTTGAAAATAAAAAGCTGTGAGAATATACTCTTTCTTTAGTGTGCAGATAGGCCCATAGTTATTTTTAAATGAGCTTTTAATGGACAACATTAAAGAACAGTGTGCTTTATTTATTTATTTTTAAAAAAGAGAGGCTTGTTAATTTTCTCCATAAAATACCAAAGTGATGAATTCATTATCACTGCCACTTATGAGCAGGCAGATGTTAGACAAACAGAAAATAATAGGGAAAAGAGAATTGTGTGTTACTTTTTCGCATGCATACTGATTAAGATTTGCAGGAATAATTAATTGTTTAAAAATACACCCAGTTAATGGCAAACATCCTGTGTTTGTCTGTGCAATTAACTCCCATAACACGAGTGGAATTAGATGACATGAAACGAAAGCAAATCTCCTGACAATGTTATACCTTCACTTGACAAATCCCAGTTCTACAAAAGCAGAGATGCATCAATTACTCTTAAGTGGTGTTCCATTCAGATTGGTTTAGTGGGTTGAGACAGGTAACAAATATCATATCTGATTTGCTGGTTTGTAGCATGGCTGGTACCGCACTGAAGCCAATGATAAAACTGCTTTTATTTATTTTGAGAATTGTATGGTGCCTTTTGGTGCAAGCGTTTACAGCAGGGGTCAGCAAACTTTTTCAGCAGGGGGCCGGTTCACTGTCCCTCAGACCTTGTGGGGGGCCGGACTATATTTTGAAGGGGGGGGAGTGAACAAATTCCTATGCCCCAGAAATAACCCAGAGGTGCATTTTAAATAAAAGGACACATTCTACTCATGTAAAAACACACTGATTCCCAGACCATCCATGGGCCAGATTTAGAAGGTGGTTGGGCCTCATCCGGCCCCCGGGACTTAGTTTGCCCACCCATGACTTACAGTGTATAAAAACCAAAAACATAATATAGTATAGCCAACTCCATTAATGGAAAAAATTATCTCAGAAGTTGAAAGTAGCAAGGAGACAAAAGAAACAACATTTTTGTGACAATTGTCATAATCTTACTGTTTATATAAATAATGTGGCACATGCAGAAAATTGTATGGTCTGGCTCATCATCATCACCATCATTATTTTGACCCATTACCATCTGATTCCTGTATTGAAGAAAGCAGACAAATAAGTAATAAGGGAATAGCTGTAGTGTATTATAACCAGTGTATTATAACTCATCTGAATTACACAATGTTTACTGCACGAAATCAAAGAACATATCCCCCTGCAGCATTTAAAAAGAGCAGGACACACACACACACACACAGAGAGAGAGAGAGAGAGAGAGAGAGAGAGAGAGAGATATTACATATCACAAATTGACTGTGTATACATTAAAAGGTCCATATAGGCTGAAGTGTATGCAAAAATCTACAGCATCGAAAACATATATTGCAAGTTCTTAAAGCACTGCACAGGCTACCCACCCATTTCTAGCCAAAGCTTAAAGCACTGGTACTCATCTAACAAAGCAATAAATAACAATAAATACCACATGAACCTCCTGAAATGTTGCCTTCCTCATCAGAGGCTCTCCTCCATATGCCACATCATCTGAAATTAGGCTTGTGACTGGAGAAAGGGCCTTTTCAGACAATCACATTTTAAGTCAGAGGCTCACCTGGCCTCAAATGTGATGCTATCCCAGCAACACAGACTATGTGTTCTTTGTACAGAATTTTAACAGGTAAATATCAATTGCAAGAAAGGCTTGGGGTTTTCCCCCCTCCTGTCATGCTGCATGTTTACGCTGTTGTTTTGCTGTGTTGTTTTAAAGCCATTTTAAATGTTTTGTATTGACGCTTTATTACCCAGGTGGCTTTGCTGATGGGTGACCTAAAATCTTTAAGTACATACGCATCTACATGCCCAGAGTGATGTAGATATGTGTGTGAACATCCCTGGTCTAAGTGAAAAATTTAAGAGGCTTGTTAACCTTGCGTCCATTCCGCCTTCCCCCGGCAAAAGCTATAACCTTTAATAGCTTCTTATTTTCTTCGATAGCACTGTGAAACCTTGCAAAGCCGATAAAGTATCTTTCCCCCGAGTAAATAAAAGTCTCAGGTGTATGAATACAATTGGTGTTTTAATGAATTCAGTGCTGAAGTACACCATGCAGAGGTTCTGGTCCTTTCCAGCCCTATACCTGTCTTAAATCCTCAAAAGTCTGCCGCAACTCACACCTAATTTGAATTGCTGTTTGCAGACTTAACTGTCAGCCCTTCTCCACCCAACTAGTGAGTGATTTCTTTCATTGCTCCATTCTTAGTGTGGGAGAGTAAATTGACTATTCAACCTAGGATGATTTACCTCTATTAAGACAAAACAGGGACACGCTCATTAAATTTAAACTGTCAGATCGTATTCCATTTATCACTATTACCATTCACTGGAGAGTATAACTAGTCATTTTCTTTTGCAATACTTCCATTTAAACTTTTGCCACGAGATGCTAAAGGTGGGAGAGGGAGGATTTATTGTTCCAAACCACCAGAAGCAGCCTCAGAAAAGTGGGTTTTGAAGAAATGTAACGGCTGTGAGTCTTCAGGATCCTGCTCCCTGCCGGACAATTATATGATCTAAAGTGGTATCAAGCTGCTTTAAATAGACATGGCTTGCCCCAATGGAAACTGTACTGTGGGACGCAGGTGGCGCTGTGGTCTAAACCACAGAGCCTAGGACTTGACGATCAGAAGGTTGGCAGTTCAAATCCCCGTGACGGGGTGGGCTCCCGTTGCTCGGTCCCTGCTCCTGCCCACCTAGCAGTTCAAAAGCACATTAAAGTGCAAGTAGATAAATAGGCACCACTCTGGAGGGAAGGTAAATGGCATTTCCATGCGCTGCTCTGGTTCGCCAGAAGTGGCTTAGTCATGCTGGCCACATGACCCGGAAGCTGTATGCCGGCTCCCTCGGCCAGTAAAGCGAGTTGAGCACCACAACCCCAGAGTCATTCGTGACTGGACCTAACAGTCAGGGGTCCCTTTACCTTTTACTGTGTTAAGGGTGCTAAGGATTGATGGAAGACCCCTATTTCCCTCACAAAAGATGCAGCTCACGGAGGGCTTAACAGTCAATTCCTCTTCCAAGGGAGCTCCATGAATTCAAGTGTCGTGAGGAAAATAGGGGGTTGCCTAACAACTTTTTGAACAAACTACAACTCCCATTATTCCTTGGGGAAAGCCATGACTGTTGAAAGTGGTATGGTGATACCGCTTTAAATATGTAGTGCAGATGGGGCTTAAGTCCATTAAGTTAATTGACTCCTACCTCCAAGTAAAGATCTGCTCTTACATTTTTCAGCACTATTAAAGCCTGTAGCATAGCATCTTCCTATGATTCTTTAATAACCCAGCAATTTTGAGGTCACATCGCCAAAATCAACAATATAACTTACCTGGGCAGCCAATCTTGTGAAATATTGTATATAGCATGAGGAATTTAGTGTCTATGAATCCTGATACTGACTTGATCTGGCGTAATGTGCACATTGGAACATAGTCATCCATTGTATTTCACTTTCCCAAATGTTGCTGTTCCATATATGTCAAAATATATTTAGAAATGCTTGAGAGAAAATACATTTTAAATATTATTTAACTATATATTTGAATGTGAATTTTCACATGCCATTGTTTTTGGGTTGTTGTTTTTTAAGTCAGTGAGGAAACAGGATGGAATGGAAATTAAATACTTGTTACCAAATGACAATCCCAGGACATGTTTGTGAATGTAGTGCTGAAGCCATTACATGCTAACAAGCATCTGTCTTGCTGAATAGTTTCTAATAAGCCTATTATTTCTGGTTGGATATAAAATGCACACTGAGAGTGGATTATTTTAGGGATGTGAAGAGTGCTCCATTGAATTTTGCTCATTTATTAACACTTTGGGGGTTCCTTTGAAATTCTCCAGCTGTTTTGGCTGGGAGATGGAAGTAAAGTCACTTTCAATTTCCCTTCAGAAAAAATTCAGCCGTAGCCTAAAGAACTATCCCCATCTACTCCCAAACACCACTTGAGAATTTTTTCCTCAAAATTCCTCAGATGTGTTGCTTGAGAAACAACCACCAAATTAAATTTGAGTGTTGCAATTTGATAGTAGCACTAGATAATTGCATTAATCTTCTAGCAATCTTTCAATGATTGAGGTGACTGAGACAGTTGAGAATCTTCTGGATGAGGCAGGCGGCCGACGCCATTTTGGCATCTGTTGTCAAGGGCATGGGACACATCCCTCCCAGGGCTAGGATTCTATGTTTTTCTGCTTCAACAATATTTCATCATGTACCTATCATTTTATGTGATTGTATTTTGTATAAATTATAAAAATTATAAATAAAACATGTGGGGTGTCACAGGAAGGAAACAAAGTTAGAAGAGGGCCGTGGTCAGAAAAAAGTTGGAAACACTGCTCTAGAGACCCAGTGATATGACGCCTGCTTACCCAGATGTACCTGGAAATGCCAAAGAATGAACCTGGGCCAATTTGCACAAAAAACATCTGCCTATACACTGAATTATGGCTCTTCCACTTAAACATTTTAGTAGTAGCAGCAGCAGTAGTATACTGCCATATACCCACAGGTCTCAGGGTAGTTCTCAACATAAAATCACAATATAAACAGACAAAATACACAATAAAAACAAGAACAAGAACAGTCCAATAAAGCCCCAACTCCCCAAGACATTTTAAAATATTTATTTATTTATTTATTTATTTATTTATTTATACATACCCCACCCATCTGGCTGGGTTTCCCCAGCCACTCTGGGCGGCTTCCAACAGAATATTAAAATACAATAATCTATTAAACATTAAAAGTGTCCCTAAGCAGGGCTACCTTCAGATGTCTTCTAAAAGTCTGGTAGTTGTTCTTCTCTTTGACATCTGGTGGGAGGGCATTCCACAGGGCTGGTGCCACTACCAAGAAGGCCCTCTGCCTGGTTCTCTGTAACTTGGCTTCTTGCAGTGATGGAACCGCCAGAAGGCCCTCAGGACTGGACCTCAGTGTTCAGGCAGAACGATGGGGGTGGAGAAGCTCCTTCAGGTATACTGGGCCGAGGCTGTTTAGGGCTTTAAAGGTGAGCACCAACATTTTGAATTGTGCTCGGAAACATACTGGGAGCCAGTATAGGTCTTTCAAGACCGGTGTTATGTGGTCTCACCGGCCGCTCCCAGTCACCAGTCTAGCTGCCGCATTCTGGATTAGTTGTAGTTTCTGGGTCACCTTCAAAGGTAGGCCCACATAGAGCGCATTGCAGTAGTCCAAGCGAGAGATAACCAGAGCATGCACCACTTTGGTGAGACAGTTTGCAGGCAGATAGGTTCTCAGCCTGTGTACCAGATGGAGCTGTTAGACAGCTGCCCTGGACATAGAATTGACCTGCGCCTCCATGGACAGCTGTGAGTCCAGAATGATTCCCAGGCCCAGCACCTGTTCCTTCAGGGGCACAGTTACCCCATTCAGGACCAGGGAGTCCTCCACACCTGCCTGCCTCCTGTCCCCTCAAAACAGTACTTCTGTCTTGTCAGGATTCAACCTCAATCTGTTAGTCACCATCCATCCTCCAAAGGGTATTCAATGTCAATCAGCCAATGGCATGGTTAAAGAGGATTGTTTTTGCCTGGTGCCTAAAGGTGTATAATGAAAGTGTATAACATATGAAGACATATGACAATAAAGTAAAGGGGTGTGGCAAGCTTCTTCCTTTAAGTCTTCCTTTTGATACATGTTTCAGATGTTTGTCTACAGAAATGGCCATGCAGTATTTGCACTGGAGAGCCAAATTATTCCTTTTGTTGCACTGAATTCATATCATGACATGAAATTGTCTTAATTGTGCATCACGACATTTACATCAAATGCCTCTCAGCACAGCATGTAATGCACCCCTGAATATTTCTACATTTCACATTCCGTTGGTTTACATGCATATCAGCTTGTTCATCCATCTCTTGGTCGCTTCCTCGTACGAACCGGCAATAACATTCTCAACCCTATTATCTTTTCTGGAGACCAACCCACTACAGTGGATATGGAAGAGGCCTGGGTTTGCAATTTGCATTAAGAGGAGGGGGGAAGTAAAGATATCTGCATTATATCTACCGTATTTTTCGCTCTATAAGACGCACCAGACCATAAGACGCACCTAGTTTTTGGAGGAGGAAAACAAGAAAAAAAAATATTCTGAATCTCAGAAGCCACAACAGCAAGAGGGATCGCTGTGCAGCGAAAGCAGCAATCCCTCTTGCTCTTCTGGCTTCTGGGCTGGGATAGCTGTGCAGCCTGCATTCACTCCATAACACACACACACATTTCCCCTTACTTTTTAGGAGGGAAAAAGTGAGTCTTATAGTGCAAAAAATACAGTACATATATTTCATTTCCCTGACTTTGAGTGTATGAAGCAGCTGGAGTTAATTTTGAGAAGAAAAATAACTAGAGAAGAATCAGTTAGAGAGCCCTCCCACTATATCATTTATTCACAAACTCAGAGGCTCTCAAACTGGTTTTGTTTTTGGGTGGTGTGTGTGTGTGTGTAGAGGGGGAAAGATATAAGCAATTGCATTGTAATCTCTATTAGGCCTGAGAAAAAGCTTTTTTTCTTTTTTTTCTTTTTTGATGGAGCATAGCCACTGGAAGTTAATGAACTTTAATACATTGCGTGCTATGAGTCGTCATTTCTTTTGCATGAGCCAAAATGTACAAATAAATAGGTCGGAAGAGAAAGCACATGATCAATTTCCATTACTCACATGCTTTCTGCAGAGATCTCGGGGACATTTGCTGGGCTTTGTAAGCCTGTATCTTTCAGAGCTATCCAAGCAAAAAACATTTTCTCTCTCTTTGAAACAATGTCTTATGTGTCTCTTTTCAAAGACTGTCTACCATGTGAAAAGAAAAGTCTTCCTTTTGAGCAGTGAGTTGAATTCAATAGGAATCACCCTACAGGGCAGGAAGTCCCATACTGTGCGGACAAGCTTTTAAGACCTCCGACTTCCTCCAATTGTGGTTTTTCCTTTTGCCATGCTATTTAAAAGAGAATCATCTCACTTGATCCAATTTTGTACCCAAGGGGCCCCTGTTGCCCCAAGAAAGAAGTTGGGGGAAAGCATGTTTTTTGCGTTTCGTTGACCCAATTGTTCTCACTCAAAATCTTTGCTAAGTGACCCCCACAGAGCACGAAGTGGTTTTTTTCCAAAAACAGATTATATAATCATGTTCCTCATCTTTGCTGCTGGGTGGAAAAAAAAAGTCTCTCTCTCTTTTTCAAAATCACTTGGCATT
This sequence comes from Podarcis gaigeae, assembly GCF_964106915.1. NCBI lineage: Eukaryota > Metazoa > Chordata > Lepidosauria > Squamata > Lacertidae > Podarcis > Podarcis gaigeae. The sequence continues at coordinate 16,534,796 of NC_139685.1, read as the reverse complement.
GGGATATGAATAACATAGCCTGAAGTGGCCTTTCTCTCACTTCTCATAAATCTATCACAATGTTTTTGATATTGGAAAGCTGTTAATGGGTACCATGCCCACTGAATGAGAATAACGTACACTACAGAAAGAAATATTCAGGAACCCTTTTCACGCCAGTAAAGTGATCTCAGTGACACAGCTCACATTTATCTGATTTCAGATACAAATTTCTCCAGCATGCAATGCTCAGTTGTGCTAAGAACTAAACACCTGAAATGTTCTTCCTTTGTTTTGAATGGAAAAGAAATTTCTGAAGACATATAAGGTATGTTGTTTCCATGGCACATGCAATTTCCCCAAACAACTCTGCACTTGGCAGGAATGTTGGACACTCTGGAAAGTGCAACAAGCCCTGGGATATGTAATTTCCAAGGTTCCTGACATCCCTAATATTGCTCAGGTGCGCCCTGGAAAACAACCACATGCAGAATACCTGGCACCTGAGGGGTTACTGTAAGTTGCATTGAGTCTTTTTTAAAAAGGTTTCTGAGAAATATACTAATAACAGTAATGGTAATGGACTCAGAAGTACAATTAAAGGCAACCCCCAAAAAGGCATTTTGAAAATCCCTTGTTAACAACCAAGTTTTATCCAGCCATGGAAATGCTATCATTAGGGAATTGGTTAGGCACCAGTAGATTTGTCTTTTGGAATATAGATGTGACATATGATTCTATTTTCCTGTAGTAAGTCTTATGTTGTTGTTGTGGTATTTTTTTAAGCCAGAACACAGATCAATGTTTCAGCTATAGATCTAGGGGAGTTTGAAAAAATAAATGGAAGGAGGACTCCAAACCATTAATATGGTGAAGGGAACCTAGAAGCCTATAGATCAGGCATAGGCTAACTCGGCCCTCCAGATATTTTGGGACTACAACTCCCATCATCCCTGACCACTGGTCCTGTTAGCTAGGGATGATGGGAGTTGTAGTCCCAAAACATCTGGAGAGCCGAGTTTGCCTGTGCTTGCTATAGATAGTCAATGCAATTGAACAAGAATATACTCTATTTTTCCGTGTATCACACGCCCCCGTGTATAAGACACCCTCTATTTTTAGGGACTCAAAATTAAGAAAATGGGGGGAGATTGCCCAGAGTTGTTGAACTTTTTGGGGGGAGGATTGCCCAGAGGTGCTGAGCTTTTGGGAGGCAGCAAACAACCCCCCATCCCCACTGTGCACTATCCATGTATAAGACAACTCCAAATTTTAAACATTATTTATTTTAGAAGAAAAAAACTTCATCTTATACATGGAAGGGTACGGTAAGTGATGCATACCTCTCTGTCAAATTGTGGGCCATATAATTTTGCATTAGGTGCAACTTCAGAACAGCCTTCAAAGGTAGACCCACATGGTAATAGTGAAAATATGAGTGTCATCAGCATTGTACCATGGACAGCAATCTGAGAAGCCAGGGACCACAAAGTCTTACAACAGGTCTATTATTGGTAAGAAGCAGGAGTCAGGAAAACTTCAAGAGTCGTACGTGACTCACCACTTAGGATAGACTAAGGTTCTAACTAGTTCCTACTGAACTGTAGAGGGAACCAAGCCCAGCCTAGGAAAAGAGTCCCTATTACAGACCAGGCATGTCTCTTAAAGAAACAGGCTGTGCTCACAACAGACTGAGTTCAGATCACTTGAGTGGCTACCATCCAACCAGCTGGATCTAGCAAATACCACCACCACCCCAGGCAATTTCTGCCACCTGAAAACAGAACAGAACCCAGAGGCAATGCTTCCCTCCTGGTAAGGTTTAATCCTACATAAGACATGTAGAATTGACATGTCTTGTCCGGATTAAATTTCATTTAATTGGACCTCATCCCTTCCATAATATTCATCCTGTAATAAACACATTCAGGGACAAATTAAGGGACAGAGCAGCTGCTCTTGGATTTGATGAAAAATAGAGCTAGGCGCTATATTGATGCTGCACTCCAAAGCTATGAACAATTGCTATGTATATAGATATTTTAAATATACTGTATTTTTCAGTGTATAAGACTAGATTTCCCCTCTAAAAATAATGTCCAATCTCCCCCCATTTTCTTAAATTGGAGTCCCCCCAAATAAGAGGTGTCTTATACATGGGGGCATCTTATACATGGGGAAAATATGGTATATCAATATATTTTCACCTATTGGTGCACTTCATACCCCCCCCCCCGGACAATTTATTTTCTTTTACACTCCCTCGCCATTTCTGTATAAAGCATGGCTGACTTGGAATAAAAATACATTCCTTTCCTTCATGTTCTGAACCACACATTTCCAACATAATAGATAAAGCATGTTATTGTTAACACAGAAAGAACTGCACTGCTCTACAGGAGTCTTTTCATTTCCTTCAATGGATGCTTGATTGACTGCCTGCTGTAGGAATTTCAACAAACCTAAATATACATTTACTAAATGTGTGAAAATCACATGCTCTAAAAGGTTTTACAAAATGATCCTTGGACAGTGTGTAAAGGGCATGAAGAAGTAACCATTTCAACTGCCTGATTTGCTCTTTATGCTATATTTCTTATGTCTTTGAATTGGTAGCTTAGCAAATGTCAAGTCTAATCACTTACAAAATAGCAAAGAATACTGTCCCTTCCACACAGCTATGAATACAAATAAAAATAAATAAATAGGGTGCTGAGGTCATGCTTCGGAATTATATCAAAGAGTGCATAGAACTTTCAGGTTACTGTGAAACCTCTCTTAATTTTCCTGCCATCAAGCTGGTCTTCAAATGTCAGGGTATTGATTGACAAAGAAATCGTATGGGGGGAAACTGATACGTTCTGCTCCAAAAAAGGAAAAAAAGAAGATTGTTGAAGGTGTAAACAATGACATGTTGCTTATTTAGTAGGGAATTTGGGAAAGTGCCTCCCCCCCTCCACTGATAAAACACAATAAATAATTGGGCATTTGATACCAAGAGCTCCACTAAAAAAATCATCTTTGGTTACTTGGATAAGATTATTTCATTATGACAAAGTTAGAAGTGTCTTTATGAATAGCACAAAAATAGCTATAGCTACTGTGAGAACTGGAAAATGGTAGACACACCTTCTGGGGGGTGGTACGTGCAGGTGTGGGAAATTTATTCATTTTTGACATTTATATGCCACAGAATTAACTAACCTGGAAGTAGTACCTCAGGTTAAGAACTTTGTTTCAGGATGAGAACAGAAATCGTGCAGCGGCGGTGTTGCAGCAGTGGGAGGCCCCATTAGCTAAAGTGGTACCTCAGGTTAAGAACGGCTTCAGGTTAAGAACGGACCTCCGGAACGAATTAAGTTCTTAACCAGAGGTACCACTGTACTCATATGTGGAGAAAGGCTAGGCCAGCTTTGGCTGAGGGAGTATCCATTAATACTCTGTCAATCAGAGCCAAGATATGGTTTCCTGAATGGCCAGTCTTCACAATTGAGTTTGAAAGGGGAGGGTGTTAAAAGGAGGGAAATACTGTTTGAATTGGGACGCGGGTGGGTTAAACCACAGAGCCTAGGGCTTGCTGATAAGAAGGTCAGTGGTTTGAATCCCCACAGTTCGAATCCCCTTTGCTCGGTCCCTGCTCCTGCCAACTTAGCAGTTCAAAAGCACGTCAAAGTGCAAATAGATAAATAGGTACCACTTTGGTGGGAAGGTAAACGGCGTTTCCGTGCACTGCTGTGCTTCGCCAGAAGTGGCTTAGTCATGCTGGCCACATGACCCGGAAGCTATACGCCGGCTCCCTCAACCAATAAAGCGAGATGAGCGCCGCAACCTCAAAGTCAGCCACAATTGGACCTAATGGTCAGGGGTCCCTTTACCTTTACTGTTTGAATTTGGGTATAGAGCAAGGCAGTTTTTGCTGAGGTTGGGTAAATTGGGAAGTTGAAAGCAAAGTGGGAGACTTTCCCTGATTGCTTTAGGACACTGCCTGTTCCCTGTATGTGTATCCTTCCATATTTATAATTAAGCAGTTTTAAAAGAAGAAGCATGCCCTCTAAAGAAGCATCCAATAAGATTATCTGCCTACTCCTCAAAAAGAGGCAAAATACCTTTTAATACAGGGGCCAGCAACGTGTGGCCCATGAGCCGGATGCAGCCCACAAAGACCATTTTACCGGCCCCCGAGCCACTCCTGAACTGAGCCACCCGTTTGGCGAGTCCCCCGCATGCTGCGCTAAACTGGCGCAGTGTGGTGTGGGGACTTGCCAAGCAGCGCCAGAAATCGCGTCTGCACATGCACAGATACTGGAAATCGCATCTGTGCATTCCCAGATGCCGAAAATCGCTTCTGCGCAGGCACAATTTTAGGCGTCTGGGCATGCGCAGAAGCAATTTCTGGCGCCACGGACATGCACAGACATGATTTCTGGCGTCTCGCTGCACCAGTCCGGCCCACGGACAATCTCCAGTGTGGTGGGAGAGCCAGTGTGGTGTAGTGGTTAAGAGCGGTAGTCTCGTAATCTGGGGAACCGGGTTCGAGTCTCCACTCCTCCACATGCAGCTGCTGGGTGACCTTGGGCCAGTCACACTTCTATGAAGTCTCTCAGCTCCACTCACCTCACAGAGTGTTTGTTGTGGGGGAGGAAGGGAAAGGAGAATGTTAGCCGCTTTGAGACTCCTTAAAGGGAGTGAAAGGCGGGATATCCAAACTCTTCTTCTTCTTCTTCTTCCATGGGAGTGATCTGGCCCATGGCCGGTAAACCTTGCTGCCCCGTGTGTGTGTGTGTGTGTGTGTGTGTGTGTGTGTGTGTAGAATGACAACGATAAGTCCAATTTAATATTTATTGTTTTTATGATGCAAGCTCATTGCTTCTGAACCTAAAATGAAAAAAAAATCAGAAATGTAAATGTACTGAGAATACTTCTGGGAAATAACAGATGGAAGATATAGATTAATCCTGGTAAAATTTGCTCCTCCTCCTTCACAGCATTCTAATCGTGTGTTATTATTTACAGACGTGTGAGACATTAGTTCCCCATTAATTCAACCATTTTATCAATTTTTATGAATTGCAGCTGCTCTGTGCTATAACGGCAGCCTCCATGAAACTCCTATTTTTATGGTGAGTCCAATTTGAAGTGTGAAACATCAGCTTTCCAGTAATTCAACCATTTTATGAATTGCAACTGCTGTATAGTATAATGACAGCCTCCAGGAATCACTCATTTTCAGGAAGCATCTCATTTTATGAGAAGTCCAATTCTGAATTTTCCAAAATCCCAAAAACAAGTTAGTACAGGGCTTTCTAGGGAAAATAAAACAACTGCTTTCCTCTTGGAGCTCTGATATGCTTACCACAAAACAATTTCATCCAATTCTGAAGTGGGTTAAATGGTTGAAACCTTTCCCTCTTAATTTGCTACAGTATGAGTAGACATTCTCCTGGGCTGAAGGACTCCAGACTGCAGGTCAGAAATACTATTACATTTCAATTAAAGGAAAGCTTCAGTATGCATTTGGAGGTTTCTGCATGGGCAAAGCAGGTTCCGCCCCCGCCACTTAATGGATCCAATTGGCTTCCAAAGAGTGGTAGGGGATGTTTTATCCCAAGTTGATGGCCTTTCAGCTGATTCCCTGGTGGCCCGCTGGAATGAGGAGTTAACCAGGGCTATTGACTGTCTGGCTCCGAAGCGTCCTCTCCGATTGCATGGAGCCCGGACAGCCCCGTGGTTTCCCCCGGAGCTGAGGGTGATGAAACAATCGTTGACACAGCTAGAGCGCCGGTGGCGGAAAACTCATTCTGAATCAGACCGGACACAGGCTAGAGCTCAACGTCGAGCCTACCAAGTGGCAATGGTGACGGTGAAGAGGGCCTTCTTCACTGCCTCCATTGCATCTGCAGAAAACAGCAGCAGGAGACTTTTTCAAGTGGTTCACAATCTATCGGAACCACCTGCACCACCGGGGCCTGGTAGGGACCCCAAGATCTCCTGCAATGCTTTTGCAAAGTTTTTTTTGCAGATAAAGTCGCTCAGATTCAGAAGGAGGTAGACTCCACCGTGGGAGCAGGGCCAGGGCGGGAGAGTGCTACAGTTCTGTCTGGTCCTGTTACATGGGATCAATACCAATCTGTTACCTCCGAGGATGTGGACAGGCTGCTTGGACAAGTGAAACCGACCACCTGTCTCCTTGATCCTTGCCCATCCTGACTGATAAAAGTGAGCCGGGAAGGGCTGGGCGATGGGCTCTGCGGGGTGGTGAATGCTTCCCTCTGTGAGGGAGCCTTCCCAGACCCACTGAAAGAGGCGGTCATTAAACCGCTTCTTAAAAAAAACATCTTTAGACCCAGCCAATTTGGCCAACTATCGCCCAGTCTCAAATTTACCATTCTTGGGCAAGGTGATTGAGCGGGTGGTTGCCAGACAACTCCAAGCACGCCTGGAGGATGCGGACCATTTGGATCCCTTCCAATTGGGATTCAGGCCTCACCATGGGACTGAAACTGCCTTGGTCGCGCTGGTTGATGATCTCCGGCGGGCTAGGGACAAAGGTGAGAGCTCTTTCCTAGTTCTGCTGGATCTCTCAGCAGCATTTGACACCATCGACTATAACATCCTTCTAACATCTAGAGGGGCTGGGAGCTGGGGGCACTGTTATACGGTGGTTCCGCTCCTTTCTCCTGGGCCGTGTCCAGAAAGTGGTGGGGGGGTGAGTGTTCAGACCCCTGGGCTCTCACTTGTGGGGTGCCTCAGGGTTCCGTCCTCTCCCCCATGCTTTTTAATATCTATATGTAGCCGCTGGGAGAGATCATCAGGGGGTTTGGGCTGAGTGTTCATCAGTATGTAGATGACGCCCAGCTCTACTTCTCCTTTAAATCAGAACCAGTGAAGTCAGTGAAGGTCCTGTGTGAGTGCCTGGAGGCTGTTGGAGGATGGATGGTGGCTAACAGATTGAGGTTGAATCCTGACAAGACAGAAGTACTGTTTTGGGGGGACAGGGGGCGGGTGGGTGTGGGGGATTCCCTGGTCCTGAATGGAGTAACTGTGCCCCTGAAGGACCAGGTGTGCAGCCTGGGAGTCATTTTGGACTCACAGCTGTCCATGGAGGCACAGGTTAATTCTGTGTCCAGGGCAGCTGTCTACCAGCTCCACCTGGTATGCAGGCTAAGACCCTACCTGCCCGCGGACTGTCTTGCCAGAGTGGTGCATGCTCTAGTTATCTCCCGCTTGGACTACTGCAACGCGCTCTACGTGGGACTACCTTTGAAGGTGACCCGGAAACTGCAATTAATCCAGAATGTGGCAGCTAGAGTGGTGACTGGGAGTGGCCGCCGGGACCACATAACACCGGTTCTGAGAGATCTGCATTGGCTCCCAGTACGTTTCCGAGCACAATTCAAAGTGTTGGTGCTGACCTTTAAAGCCCTAAACGGCCTCGGTTCAGTATACCTGAAGGAGCATCTCCATCCCCACCGTTCAGCCCGGACACAGATCCAGTGCCAAGGGCCTTCTGGCGGTTCCCTCATTGCGAGAAGTAAGGTTACAGGGAACCAGGCAGAGGGCCTTCTCGGTAGTGGCTCCTGCCCTGTGGAACGTGCTCCCAGCAGATGTCAAAGCAATAAACAACTATTTTACTTTTAAAAGTCATCTTTAGGGAAGTTTTTAATGTTTGATGCTGTACTGTTTTTAATATTCAGTTGGAAGCCGCCCAGAGTGGCTGGGGAAACTCAGCCAGATGGCGGGGTATAAATAATAAATTATTATTATTATTATTATTATTATTATTATTATTATTATTATTAATTATTAATTATTAATTATTATTAGAATTATTATTATTAGAATTGGAAGAGGACCTAAAATATATTAAATAAATCCTGAGTATCTTTGGATTGCCAATAAATTCTACTAAGCGAGGTGAAATGGTGGCCAATCAAAATACTCTTTCTCAGGTAAATCTTCTGGAGAATTTTGAAGGATGCTTTAAGAGTTTTGATAAGAGTTGACTAAATCTCTACTGTGGGTGAAAGCCACATATTAGAGTGCTTCTTCACAAAGCACATTCCATGCACCTAGAAAGCTACTACAGTGGTAGCTTGGTTTAAGAACAGCTTAGTTTATGAACAACTTGAAATAAGAACGCTGCAAACCCAAAAGTAGGTGTTTTGGTTTGTGAACTTTGCCTTGGAAGCGGAACATGTTCCGCTTCCTGTTGAGTGTGTTCCAATTATAAATTGAGTCCCCCACTGCTAATCGAGGCTTCCTATTGAGTCTGTCGGCTTTTGAGTCCCAAGCACCCACACAACACAGAGGTGATATTTGGAACTTTTGCTTTTGCTATTTTTTGCATTTTTGTTTGTGTGGCTTTTTTCGTTTTTTTAAACTGTGACTTGTTCTTCGTTTTATGGGACTGAATTGTGACTGTGGCTTGTGGCTTTGTTTTTGTGACCTGTTTCTTTTGACTGCGTGGAACCCAGTTCAGCTACTGGTTGATTGTGTGACTGCAGAAATGGATAAAAGCCCCCCATCCCAACAATCACTATCATTAGTGCATGTGAGAAAATAATAATAATTTTAACTTTTGTCATCTACAGTACTGTCTTATTTATTTTATAGTACAGTACATTGATTATTGCCTTCATTGTATGGATCAATGGTCTTGTTAGATAGGAAAATTAAATTGCTGTTTTAGGGGTTGTTTTTCATCGTCTGGAACAGATTAATCCATTTTCCATTACTTTCTATGGGAAAGCATGCCTTGCTTTAAGAACGCTTTGGTTTAAGAACAGACTTCTGGAACGGAAGGTACCACTTTATGGTAGAAAGACATGTTATAGACCTGCCCACTACTTGGTGTCTGATTTCTTTGTTAAGGTTTTCCCTTATCCCAATATTGTCTCAACCTATGCTGTGTATGAGAAAGAGAGAGTTAATTGGAAAACTGTACTGATCAATGCATTCACACACCAATGAGTAAAGCATTAGGGCTAGCAGTTATGCAAACCTGTACATAATTACCTGAGCAAGTTCACTGAACTTGGTGGTGCTTACTTCTGTGCATGTTTTACTTGCAAAAACACATGAAGTTGAAGCATATTAGGCAGCTGAAATACAATATTTTGCTTTTAACTTGCAATTCAAACCATCTTGCAAAGAAGTGTTACCATTTAAATAGCTGGTGTGATGTAGGAACACCACAAAAAAAGGAAAATAAGTCTCCACTCCCTGCCTGATGTTTTTCCTAATTCTGCTGCTTCCTCTGTCTCGTTATACTGTTCTAGACAAATTGCAAAATTCAGATTGATGCAAATTTGCAAATTCCAATGGGTAGCTGTGTTCCAGGTCTCTCTCTCTCTCTCTCTCTCTCTCTCTCTCTCTCTTGGAAAATGTAAATTTCTTAAATTCATCTTCAACTGCAAACAGAATTGAAGTTCTCCCCCAACTCTACTCACAAGTTTGGTTTAGTAGTAGTTGCTGTCATCACCATAATAGACATATAGCAGCATTGATGTACATAACATCTTTTTAAATTTTTTTACAGAACGTAAAGTCAGGTCTTTGCCGCAAGGAGATCTTACTTCTTGAAATGTTGAAATAATGAAAGATGGAAAAGGAAGAAGAGCAGCAGAAAGGGGGAAACAGAGCCAAAAGTAACAGAGGAAGAATGTGTGCAAACTTAGTTCAGGTTCTTGTTGTTGGCATTTCTCTGTCTGAAGACATAATGGAGTGGGCCTCAGGGGGTCAAGTCAAACCAGTGGGGAATCAAAATACCTGCTGTAGCTTCAGAGGCCAGTAACTCGTAACTGCTGCTGCCTGTATTGTTTTTGCCGCCTCAGCAGCACCAAAGTGACCTCTCTAGGGTGCAATCGAACCGTCTTAGGAATTCCACTCCAGATTTTGTAGGGTTTACTCTTTAGCCTTCTCCAGAAGATGTGCCGCAAAGCAGCAGGTATGATTTTTTCTTTGGCATTTACTCCCAAAGCCTTTCTCACAAATGAGTATAGCCACAAGGCAGCGGAGGTACCTTTCTGACCATGCTATATGTATGTATCCAGTGCTTTTCCCCCCTGGGGGTATGCAGGGGTACACATACCCCTAAAGAGCCAGTGTGGTGTAGTGGTTAAGAGCGGTAGTCTCGTAATCTGGGGAACCGGGTTCGCGTCTCCGCTCCTCCACATGCAGCTGCTGGGTGACCTTGGGCTAGTCACACTTCTTTGAAGTCTCTCAGCCCCACTCACCTCACAGAGTGTTTGTTGTGGGGGAAGAAGGGAAAGGAGAATGTTAGCCTCTTTGAGACTCCTTCGGGTAGTGATAAAGCAGGATATCAAATCCAAACCCCTCCTCTTCTTCTTCTCTTCTAAACATTTCGTGAATCTAAGTCTGGCTTCATTGAGGGGCAGTATTTCAATACGAGTGAGAAAATGAGAGTACCCCTAAACAAAGAAAAAAAGCACTGTATGTATCTAATATAGCAATTTCTGTCCTGCCATTCTAATGCCTAAGGACTGTTTGTGCTACTGATGTGCACTGAGGCTTCATTTTAGTAGGGCAACTAAATAGTTAATATAAACAAAAGGTGGGCTTTGGTGAGGGACTTGAAAACAGAAAGAATGGTTATTTTTGTAATTTGTGTGTAATTTGGTATTTGTGGTTTTTTTGTGTTTCTTTTCTTGTTGTATAAATAAATAAAATTTAAAAAAAGAAAAAAACAGAAAACAGAAAGAATTGGCCCCATATACGTATTGTGTGAGGGCATTACACATTTCCCCCCACAGGAGTGACTTGCTGCTGTATTCCAGTGAGTGAAATGAGGAGTGAATGTCAACCAGCCCTCAGTAGACAGTGCTCTGCTATTTTCATTTTCTCTTCCTGACCCTTCCTGATTAAGGAGCCTGTATGTTTTAATTTGCTTTCTTCTGAGTCACTGTGTTCTCTCCCTGATCTTATAACTGTCTTCTCATTGCACTAGATGATTCGTATTTGCTAGCCACCCACTTGGACCCATAGAAAGTGGTTCAGGGGAGTGCAAATAAACCCTGCTGTGATGTCAAAGATAAGAGAAAGGATATTTCCCCATAACAAGGAGAACGATGCAGGGAGATTATCATACAGACACCTTTGTAACTATGTGTCTATGTGTGTGTAATCTATGAATCAACACATTCTTAGTTTTCTCCCTACCCCCCAATGGTCAAATTCCTCATTTCAGACAGAAATGGGCAAGAAGGCAGTCTGGAGTTCTTCCATAGGCACATGAATCCATAAGCTACAGTTAGGGCTTTATGTGCTCTCTCCACACACAGAGAGGTGGAAAAATTTAAAGCTGGATTTGCTCACTGCAAATTTGAATCTCTATCCTTTGCATAATTGTTTCCGTTTCTGAGCCTCTCCTCGGACGACTAGAAATCTTACTGAGCACCCCATCCAGCTTCGAAGATCTCACTCGACATTGTTCATATCCATCAAACAGGCTGGCAAATCATGAGAACAGCAAGCCAAATCCAACAGAATGGTTGCCCACTGGGGTCCCAATAAATCTCCAGGATTGTGCTGCCTTGAACTGCAGAGGGGTGTGTGTGTGGTTGGATGGATAGAGAGATAGATGATGATAGATAGATAGATAGATAGATAGATGAGAGAGAGAGAGAGAGAGAGAGAGAGAGAGAGAGAGAGAGAGAGATGACAGATAGATAGATGATAGATAGATGATAGATAGATAGATAGATAGATAGATAGATAGATAGATGATAGATAGATGATAGATAGATAGATAGATAGATAGATAGATGATAGATAGATAGATAGATGATAGATAGATAGATAGAGATAGATAGATAGATATAGATAGATGATAGATAGATAGATGATAGATAAGAGATAGATGAGAGATGATAGATAGATGATGATAGATAGATGATAGATAGATAGATAGATAGATAGATAGATAGATAGATAGATGATAGATAGATAGATAGATAGATAGATAGATAGATAGATAGATGATAGATAGATAGATGATAGATGATGATAGATAGATAGATAGATAGATGATAGATAGATAGATATAGATATAGATAGATAGATAGATATAGATAGATAGACAGACGATAGATAGATGATAGATAGATAGATAGATAGATAGATAGATAGATAGATAGATGATAGATAGATAGATAGATAGATAGATGGTAGATAGATAGATGATAGATGATAGATGATAGATAGATAGATAGATAGATAGATGATAGATAGATAGATAGATAGATAGATAGATAGATAGATAGATGATAGATAGCTAGATAAGAGATAGATGATAGATAGATAGATGATAGATAGATAGATAGATGATAGATAGATAGATATAGATAGATAGATGATAGATAGATGATAGATAGATAGATAGATAGATAGATAGATAGATAGATATAGATAGATAGATGATAGATAGATAGATAGATATAGATAGATAGATAGATAGATAGATGATAGATAGATAGATGATAGATAGATAGATAGATAGATAGATAGATAGATGATAGATAGATAGATAGATAGATAGATAGATAGATAGATAGATAGATAGATAGATAGAGATAGATAGATAGATGATAGATAGATGGTAGATAGATGATAGATAGATAAATAGATAGATAGATGATAGATGATAGATACCAGCAGCCAGTGGGCGCCAAATCATGGCTATTGGCTATGTTTGAACTGGTGTGTTACAAGCTGTGCACTGTGATTCGAGGACCCGATCCCTGCTTGGGGAATAAAGACACATGGACACAGAATGTAAGGTTACTGGGTAAGGTAAAGGCCACAACTTTATTGATTACAGCATGTGAGAAGGTATTGGCTTAGGCATTGGACCACGGAACATTAGACTCCACCCACTCGTAGAGGGGTGAGTCTGAGGAGGGGTTAACCACCAGTAGGCGAAGCCTGTTGATGCTAATCCAACTATAGGCTCTCTTCCTGATGTCACCGAGGGTCGTGCCATGGCCCCCCGCCACACGGGAATCGGACAGGATCCACGACTGCCGGATTCCTTTAGTGGAATACCCAAAATTGTCGGGGAAGGCGATGGCCACACCTTGCCCCCGAAACACCAACAACACATTCCAATGCCTAACCGCCAAATACCACTAAAGTTGTGACAGTTGCTACGAGGTAGGCGAAAAAAACCAAGAGGCCGGGCCAATTTAGCCAATTGGAAAAAACTCCTACCAGACCCCCTGGTTAAACAGGGCGACCAACCAGAGGTCCATAGCAAAGTCTCAGGAACAGCTAATCTAAAGGGAGTGGAGGGTGGGTGACTCGAAGAAAATGTGTGTGCAATGGTGGGGATGGCTTGCGCGGCTGTGTTTGAGCAGCAAGCCACGCCCCCGCCGAGCTTCCCTATTGGGTGCCCAACCGGGGAGGGGCGTGGCACACCAGCCCTGGAGTTGAAGCAGGGGGCGGAGCGCCCCCTGCATGACGCAGGAATCGACTCCTGATCACAACCCCTCCCCTCCTGGGAGGAGGAAAGGCTTTCTTGAAAAAACAGTCACTCCAGGTGTAGGATATTTTGGTCTTAAAGAGAGATGCTCCTGAAGAAGGTCTATAATAGCGGTCTAGTTCTTCTAATGTGGTGAACCTGGCTCAGTGTAAGTTAGGGCTCATGTGACTGAATATCCCTTCACATAAAATGCCTATACACACAACACTGCCATGTTGGGTTGTGGCTCTCAGAAACAGACCACAGAGTTAGATGCTCCAGTGAACATCTTCCAATGACCTCATATGTTGTGGTGCTTAAAATGCAACCAATTGGAATGGGTTGATTCCTTGGACTTTCCCCCCTTGTTTCTTCTCTCTTTGAAGCAATATTCTTGCACTGCCATATCCTGCTGATCGTTAGCAAAGCAGGCATCGTTTCTAAGGTTTCCAGGTTGAAAACATGTCATACCGAAGCTGAATGAAACATAAGAGAATGTTCTGGAGCAAAGGTGCAATGGTGAGGAAAATAGTGCCTAATAAGTAGGCATCTGCATTCCACACTAGCAGAGCATGTTGCTGAGTTACCATTTGAAAAGTCAGACTGGCAGCAACGAAGCAGCTGTGGAATTAGGTTGTGTGTCTTTTTTAAGCCATCAGATCTATATCTTTGGATAAATCTTCAGTTCTGGCTAATCAATGAGACTAGGTGAAACATGTCTGCAGATCAAGGTTCTTTTAAACACATTAAACATGGTTCTCTGATCTCATTAAGTGTTAAGAAAACATTTTATCTCCAGCATACGTAAAAAAAGAGAAGAAAGCTTTCTGAAAACCAGAGCAAGTGTGGGTGTGTGGGTGTTATACAACGTAGTGGGGAAAAGAAAAATGAGGTGGGGGTAGAAAGCAAAAAAAAAAAAAAGTCTTTCTCTGGTGATTTACCAGAAATTGTTCTATAAAAGTTTCTTCTCAAAGGAAATGGGCATTTCTAAATATTCCTATCTAAATTCTGAACTGATAGGAAGGGCAGTTATGGAAGTTATGTGATTTACTGCTTCAAGAGCACGATAGACAGAACTACTGAGGCAAAATGGAGTTGGGGGAGGAAAGAGACAGAGAACCAAACTGAAATATCCAATTACCTAGGAATACACAAATCCATGTCTGAGGCATTGCTCCCGCAGATTGCCTAGTGGGAATGTTCAGAAACAAATTTAACAGCAAGTATCATTGTTTTTCTTCTTCTCCTTTCCCCCCTTCCCCTCCAATCTCTGCTAACAATATTTCTGACATTGCCTTAAACAAACCTAAAGTCCTTGGCAGTTAAATAAATTATTGAGGGCAATTTTGCTTTGGTTAGCTCCCTAGGGGTCACATCAGTAAAGGACCATGGAGCTGGCGGCATGAGGCTTTTGAACTCTGCCTCTAATTCTAGGATTTCTGCCTTACCCTTCTTTAAACAATTCACTACAAGGGAAAGGATTATGTGCTGTATTTATATGCTCCCCCAAAAGTCAAGGGGAAAAGAGATGAGAGTCTTGTGCTTTGTTCAAGGAGAACTTGAAATTCTGTAGGCCTTTGATTATTTATTATGGGCACTGTTTCTCCGAGAGAGGCGGCATCCTCCTGGGTGAGGTGGGTAGACACACAGATGACATAAAAACAAAGGCAATAATTAAAGCACAGTGTCAGCTATAATTGCCAGCACTATTGGTTACATTTAGAGAGAGAGAGAAAGCTGTACCACATGAGAAAGACCAAAAATTAATCTGTAAAAAAATGTGTCTAATAGAAGTTGATAATTACGTTGTGGAGCCTGATTTAAGATTTTAACTCTAGTCTTGTATGAAATTCTGAATAGCTCCATCAAAGTCCCAATTCCTGCCTCTCCCAGCCTAACAACAACAACAACAACAATAATAATTTATTTTTACCCCGGCCGTCTGGCTGGGTTTTCCCAGCCACAACCCTACACAAAAACAGCCAGACAGTCCAAATCAACTGGATTTTTTGAGTGACAAAGGTCTGCTGCAATGAACATAAGGATGACTTATATCTCTACTCTACTGGATATATACAGTGGTACTTCAGGTTACATTTGCTTCAGGTTACAGACTCTGCTAACCCTGAAATAGTGTATCTGAAGAAGTGTGCATGCACACGAAAGCTCATACCAAGAACTGACTTAGTTGGTCTTTAAGCTGCTACTGGAAGGAATTTTTTTTGTCCTGAAATAGTACCTCGGGTTAAAAACTTTGCTTCAGGATGAGAACAGAAATCGTGCTCTGGCGGCACAGCGGCAGCAGGAGGCCCTATTAGCTAAAGTGGTGTTCCAGGTTAAAAACAGTTTCAGGTTAATAACAGACCTCCGGAACAAATTAAGTTCTTAACCCGAGGTAACACTGTATAATATATCTATCCAGTGCTTTTGGGGGGGGGGGGCTTCCAATAAAATATTAAAATTACAATAAAACATCAAATATTAAAAACTTCCCCAAACAGGGCTGCCTTCAGATGTCTTCTAAAAGTCTGAAAGAGCTGTAACCTCCACAGACTAGACCCTAAATTTCAAGGGGGTGTGGGGAGCAGGGAAGCTTAACAAATTACATTGGTTTTCCTAGCAGGGGCAGACTTTGGTCTTTCACATTTCAACAGCGCTCTGTGTGAGGCCAAAATTCAGTGCCCCGCCATCTCTCACCTTCCGTTCTGCCCAATTCACTACGTCATTGTTGCAATGCCCTGCAGCACCCCCCCAGGCTCAATGCCCAGTGCAGCAGAACCATTCACGCTGCCCTAAATCTGCCTCTTTTCCAAGACAAAGAGCTATAGCTCATACTCCTTCTTTAGATTTATTTTGCATCCTATGTTCCTAACAATAATGTAGTCTTTCGATTTATTTTTGGACCATGATACTCAAAGAAGTCAGCGTGAGGCCTTCAAATATTCCAAGTCATTTAAGACAATATCAGATCGGCATAGGCAACGGAAGGCTGGAATAATGAAGTTGGAACCAGCCAAACAGAATACAGCAGCAGTAAAGTGATTTGTAGTCTGTCAGGACGAAGCATATCAGTAGCTAGAGGAAACACATTTAGTCTTCACCAAGGTGTGTCAAAATAGCATGGAAAATTCAAGTCAGTATTATCTCAGAAGTGAGAAATTAGGTGTTGGGGCCAACGTTCTACAAAGCTACATACAATCGTAGGGAAATAGCCTGTGTAGCTCACTCATCAGTCAAAGTGACTGTAGGTAAAGCCCAGCCAACAAGGACAAATAGATCAAATCTAAATATAATAATTGTGCTGCATGCAGTGACGTTTATGAAATGGCTCATATCTGCAGAGCTGCAGGCAGATGACAATTGTGTCACACGACACAATCAATCAATGGGGCTTTGTTCCAGTGAGATAATCCTGGGGTGTTTTTGGTGTCTTGTGAGCGAAAATTTGTTGAGAATTCGATGAATAAAACATAGCAAGATTAGCCCCTCTTGCCCTCATTGACCATGCAATTTCAGTTCTACTCAGTGTCGTTTCATTTACTGCATTTATATCCAAATCTCATCCTCACATTATTTTGTACTCGGGTACATTTCTGCAGTTACAAAATACCCATCTATATTTTATTTATTTTATTAGACATAACTATCTACAGCACACCCTTCATCACAATAGATCTTGAAGTCAGGTTATCAATGATTGCGGCAAAGCTATAAAACCAATGAAGAGCAAACAAGCTACCCCATCTCTCTCTCTTTCTTTCTTTCTCTCTTTCTCTCTTTCTCTCTTTCTCTTTCTCTTTCTCTTTCTCTTTCTCTCTCTCATGTATATGTGTGTGTGTGTGTGTTTGTGTGTGTGTGTATATATATCTGCTTATCCATGGCAAATACAATAATTTTTTTCACTTGGTCTTGAAAAGGTAAAAAAAGGTAAAGGTAAAGGACCCTGGATGGTTAAGTCCAGACTATGGGGTTGCGGCACTCATCTCGCTTTCAGGCCGAGGGAGCCAGCGTTTGTCCACAGACAGCTTTCCAGGTCATGTGGCCAGCATAACTAAACCACTTCAGGCACAACAGAACATTGTGATGGAAGCCAGAGTGCATGGAAGCACCGTTTACCTTCCCACTTCAGCAGTACTTATTTATCTAGTTGCACTGGCATACTTTCAAACTGCAAGGTTGGCAGAAGCTAGGACAGAGCAACAGGAGCTCACCCCATTGCACAGATTCGAATTGCTGACCTTCCAATGAGCAAGCCCAAGAGGCTCAGTGGTTTAGACCACAGCGCTACCTGCGTCCTGAAAAGATAGAACTGTTGGTGCTCAGTGTTCATCTAGCAGGTGATCTTCCACAAGTTGGGTGTCAACATATAGAAAGCTCTTTCCTGCATCACTGAAAAGCATACTCTCCCCATTAGTGGGACACAGAGAAAATACTAAAAGTTCTGTGCACTTCTGTGACCTTTCTGCAGAGGACCACCCCAGGATCTCCTAATGTGCTCTACAGAAATATACAAGAACCCATTTCACACAGGTAAAGTGATCTCAATTACACCTTTCGTATTTACCCGATTTCAGATACAATCCCAGGATCTCCTGGTCAATGCTTAGTTCTTGATGACTGTGCCACTTGTTTTCAAATTTCTAGTCTGTATCCTACAGGGTCACAGTCAGTGGTCTTGTGACTCATAACGGGAAGTACTCCTAGATGAGAGGTAACTCACCCAGGTAGAATCTACACACATGTAAAAAAAACGCTGTGGAACCTTTTGAAAAATGCATTGAATTTTGCATAGCTCACTGTCGCCAACTAGTGTCGCATTTGTATATTGCACTTCACAACACATTTAAAATGTTTTGTTTGCAGCTGTGCAACTGAGTCAGTCTCCCCCCTCACACAAAAAAACCCCACTTTTACATCAGAGCTTGTTCAGAAGCCTTCCAAAAGTTATTGTGCAGGCTCTTATTGGGCCCTGACCTGAGATGGAGGGAGCCTGAGAAGGCTTAGAGGGAGGAGAGATGCCTTTGAAAGCACAGATCAGGCTGGGTAGCTTCTCACGTGAGGAGGGATGTCGTCGAAGCCACAAATTGGGTTAGCTGACAACTGGCTCAATCTGTCCTTTCAACCTTGCCCCTTCTCAGCTTTTCCATTCAAGGGAGACTTCCTTCCAGAGATGGAGGAACACAAACAACATTTTGCTGTGGTGCCCCACTTGCAATTATTATAAAGCAGAAGATGGCGTAGAGGTAAAGTACCACTAACATTATACCAAAATCCCACCAAATATTTGGGGAGCTTTGACTACTATGGCTGACACTTTTACTTAACAGCATCTAATTTTCTACAGTGTTATTTTGTGATTATAGCACCATTCTAGCAACAATTAATTTATTACAGTATGGGTATTTTACACTGCCCTTCAATCATATTTCAAGTTACTTTTGCAGTGTCTCTCAACTCACATTTTTTTTCAGAACATCCAAAGCATTAAACCACGACAATGAAGCAGCTCACTTCTTCTGAAATACCCTATTATGGGCCACTGTACTTAAGGTATAATAAAACCTCTAAGTGATGACAAGACTGTGAACTTGACAAGAAAAGCCTTGATACCGTACAGCAAGTTAGTTTCCTAATGATGAGATATATCACTACCAGAAGGTGTGAGGTTGTGAGCAGTCTCATCTTCTGCACTTTGACTGCAGAGAGAGTGACGCTGCCGCAGCTGAGCCATGATGAATATCAACAGAGGTACATATGAAAAGTGGATATTTCTGATTCGTGTCTGAGGTCTCAAAGAAGGAAAGAAGGAAGGCAATTGTTGGTTTTTGGAGGCAAAGTTGATATGCATGCAAAGAAGAGGAAAATACGCAGAGGAGCTTTGCAACGAAATGTTGCAGTTACTTCACTTTCAAGGGGCACTTTTCCACAGTATCCAGCATTGTCCAGATAAAGGAGATTTTCTTTCTTTCTGTTCACAGAATGTGCATGATTGACACATGCACACACAGAGAGACACATTGTGTGCATATCAGGGTTGCACTGGAAGTTTCCGTATTAGTATATAGCCAATGTGGTGCCAATATTGCTAGACTACAGTTCTCATCTTCCCTGACCATTGGCTGTGTTGGCTGGGGCTGATGGGAGTTGTAGTCCAACAATCTTTGGAGTACTGAGGCTGCATCACCCTAAGGATGGTGATAACTGACCTGTTGGAAGCCTGAAGGGCCCTGCCCTGCTTCTCTCCACCTGGCTTGAGGCCAGTCCATATTGGACTGTTACTGCCGCTGCTGCTGGGCAGAGAGGGTTCCGTTTTTGTTTTCTAATTGCTTTCATTTTTTGATCTTTGTTGTTGTTTAGTCATTTAGTCATGTCCAATGGTTCCTATGGGTTGGATGCTTATGGGCCAAGTTAGCACAAGTACTTTGTTGTTGTTGTTGTTGTTTAGTCGTGTCCGACTCTTCGTGACCCCATGGACCAGAACACACCAGGCACTCCTGTCTTCCACTGCCTCCCACAGTTTGGTCAAACTCATGTTAGTAGCTTCGAAAACAGTGTCCAACCATCTCGTCCTCTGCCATCCCCTTCTCCTTGTGCCCTCCATCTTTCCCAACACCAGGGTCTTCTCCAGAGAGTCTTCTCTTCTCATGAGGTGGCCAAAGTATTGGAGCCTCAGCTTCAGGATCTGTCCTTCCAGTGAGCACTCAGGACTGATTTCCTTAAGAATGGAGAGGTTTGATCTTCTTGCAGTCCATGGGACTCTCAAGAGTCTCCTCCAGCACCATAATTCAAAAGCATCAATTCTTCGGCGATCAGCCTTCTTTATGGTCCAGCTCTCACTTTCATACATCACTACTGGGAAAACTATAGCTTTAACTATACGGGCCTTTGTTGGCAAGGTGATGTCTCTGCTTTTTAAGATGCTGTCTTTTTTTATCTGTGTCATTTTAAATTGTGATTGATATTAATGCTGTATTCTTAGTTTTAGACGTTATGATTTATGTGGAAATTGTTTTTCATTTGGTTGTGTACGTTTTGATGTGTTTTATTTATTGTTTATGACTTTTGTTATGTTGGTAATTATGTAAATCTTGTTGTGTTGTAACGCACCTTGAGCATTGTTTTAAATATAAAATAAAATGATGAATGAATGATAACAGAGATCTATGCACTATGAGTACATATTACTGGCTTGTTTGCATCTGGTGTGCTCCCATTGCTGGTTTGGGATGTGATGTACAGACAACATTAGGCACAACCCACACCTATCCTGTATCTAGCCTGTCATTTCTTATGAAATACTGTGTTTTGATGTGTTTTTCCCCAAAGTAGCTTTGATCTGAATTTTTTTTGGGGGGGATGACCTAGCCGTGTCTTAAACTGGTTGTGTGTAAACAGCCATAGATGGTATGGTGCATATCTCTTTTTGCTATATCTGTAGACAAGATCTCAGACACAGAACATAGATCTCCTTTGTGATGCTTTCACACCAGTTCCCCTTTATCAGATTCATTTGCATTTAAACAAAGGTTTCTTCCCACTATGGGGCTCTGTTCCTCCTATTTGTTCCTGAGGTGAAGTCAAACTAATTTGTGGTGAGGGAATAATTTCCATAGCAACAAACTCATGTTATTACCACAGGGTCATGACTTCAGTGCACAAGCTATCAAAAAGCTGGGGCATGTAGAGATAGAAAGAGAGAGGACATTTCCCCCCTCTTCCACCCAAATCTCTCTTGAGCTCCTTCTGCCTTTTATTCTCAGCTCACATGAGTTTCTTGGTACTAGTAGTTACATGAAGTAGAACCAGACTAGAGAAGAGTAAATCTCAATCAATCAATCAATCCCTTCATTATTTAGCTGGTTCATTCTGCCCTGCATTCTATTTCTCCTGAATCCCAGGATTACCTGAAGATTTCATAAAATTAATGTTGGATTTGATGCAGTTTTGCCAGTGTTCAAGCCATTCAGCTCCTTTGCCTCTCTCCTTCCCTTTACATCACTTATTTTTCACAAGAATCCTCTTATAATGGCGATTGTAATTGCAAAAAAAACCCAGCCTAGGGTCTCTCGCTTAGTATTCGAAACCTTCACTCGAATTGGTCTCTGAATCATTTACCATGACTTCCTGCAAGACTTGTGACTTACTAGATCAAAACAATGCACTTTCCAGTAAATAGAAGCCAACAAATAAAGTGGAAGGGATGCTTGTTGAGAGAAGGACCTAGACACTACAAATGCTTTTACAAATTAATGCCATCCATTTTAAAATCTTATCTTGTCCTCAGATTGGTGTGTGTGTGTGTGTGTGTGCCCGCATGCAGTAGACTTCAGTCCTATTGAGTCCATGGAGATTAACTCTACATGGACAGCTGCAGGGATTTTTCCAGTGGTTTTGCCAAAGGGGGAAACATTAAAATGGAAAGCAGGCTAGTTTCTAACATAAGAAAAGAGTAGGAAGAACCATGCCTATATGTTTTGCCTCATATCTACAAATGTTAGAAATGTACTAACTGGAAATCTTGGAATTATGGTTCATCCACGTTGCCAACTACTCCCTTCCTTCCTCATGGACACCCATGTTTTACACTCAAAGCAATGACACACAACCTCCATGTGGCTTCTATCCACACCTTCTGGCCATATGACTTAATGCAAGTCACTTTTGGGCCAGACCTCTCATGGAGTTGTGTTTTTTTGTTGGTATTTTGCTACTGGTATATCAGTTACATGATATCCCAAAACTCAGATTGCAATTCCATTCTCGCTCTTGTTGTTCCCTTTTTCCTTGTCTATGGATTGCATTCCTCATGATACAGCTGGGGTTGGGAATGTGAAACACAGTGCAGAAATGCTACCCTTCATACTATTCACAATGTATAAACAAACTAGAAGTTCATTTGGACCTCCAACCTTAAAGGTGTACTGACGGCAACTTATTTGGCGGGTTGAATGGGATGCCACAGAGCAGTCCAGTGTAGCCAACTACTTTGCTTGTGTAGTTCCCCAGCCCTCGTGCATTGAAAAAATGATGCATGCAAGACATTTGGGAGATAATCAGAAGGTATTTCTCTCCGGAGCTCAAAGTAGACAGGATTTCAGTAGTCCCTGCCTTGTGCAAGTATCTTCAGAGAATGTAGAGCCACAGTTGGGTACAAACTGCATGGCTGTGTCATTTGTGAGAATGAGGAGTCTATATGGGGCAGATACACTGCTATATACTGTTGATGCTATGTGCAGTATAGGCAGGTGTCTGAATATGAAATATTGTCAACCTATAGGTCATAACTGGAAATGTGAACTTTGCAAACTTTGCAGAATCTCTTTGGCATAACAAGCACACTCCTTTTTCACAGGAGGGAAAAAAGATAGGTCTTTAACTTTTACCAGTGATGTTGCTATAGTGATTCTGAGGAACGGAAAAGTAAAAAATAAGTGCTGCTACACTACATGTCCGCTCTGCAAAGTACCTTGAATATATCCAATAATGCGCTTTTTAAAACCTCGAGGAAACGTTGGGATGGGCAAGCCAGATTATTTCCAGTATGCATCACTTTTGCATGTTTCCCCCCATCATTCTGTTCTGTCCTGTTTCTGCTTGAATCTACGAATTTTGATTTTGATTATTATTATTTTTAAAAAAGGCTGCACAAACATTTCCATTTCAGTGCATATTTTAATGTATTTTCTCTTGAGGTATGAATTAAACATATTTTCTTTCAAACTACACATATTAAAACCTGTTTTGATTCAGGATTTGAGCTGAAAATTGTGTTGGGACATTTGGGAAGTGCAAACACTGATTAACAGCTAAGTTCCAATCCTTATGTTAGCCTGAGATGTGCAGATCAGGTTAGTTCATATCAGAATTTGTCAAATTCCTCTAGCATTCCTATGAAAACATCCCCCTACTTCTGTAAAATTCTTAAGTGGGTCCTTCGTCCATTTACTCACACAGCTGCACACCATGTACCATGGCAGACTCCAGAAGAACAGAAGAACAATTACTTCATTAGGCAGGTCTGCTCAACTTACTGTAGATACAGCAACATTGCAGGCCAGATTCTGCTTCCACTACACTGTCTGAAATGGGGACTGCAACAACAGAAGTTTCTTGTCTGGCGGGGAGTCAACAATGGGCTTTGTAGTAATGCTCGTCCCCCAACCTCTTGCCCCTCCCTTCTCCTGTCTCTGCTCTCCGGCCAGACCAGGACGCCCAGGACAGGGTTGGCGGACGAACATACGTTTTTGCAAAACAGAACAAACAAAACCCGGTAGGGCTGCCACCACTCCCTCTGATCCAGGGGATCCAGAATCACAACCCAGGGAGAAGGCTGTGACCCGTTAGCCTGGCTGTCCCCTTCTCTACAAGCTGTATCCACAGACTTGCAGGCAGAAGTTCTACGGTATAGCGTAACCAAGCGTAAGGCTAGGACTTAGCTATTCCCTTTTGGAAAGGCACACAACTAAAACAGTTTCATCTTTAAAATGTTTATTTTAAAATAACATAAGAAACATGCTAAAATAGCAGGCACATCTTTTAGAACGTTACAGGTAAGAAAACAACAAAGCTACGTAGACTAACTAAGATTACATACTTACAACTCTAACACAAAGATAGGATAGTTGTTGTTCTTTAAGCCCCTGCAAGTAGAAGACGATCGAAGATCTCCATTTCAAAAGATGAATAGCGGCCTATTAAGCTGGAACCATAGAGCCGGGCATCTTTGCGATTTGCAGGGCAAAGGCAGAGAGGCCAAGAGCAGAGGATTCTCTGATCTTTTATTTCCAATTCGCAACCTGCGTCGTAACTTTCAAGCCAATCATAAACTCAAAATATTTTTTGAATGCACCAATGATCGGCTTGCTAGTCTATCAATTTACCTCTTGACAGCTGGACCAATTTAGAATTCAAACTTTTAAATCAAAGGGTTTCCTCCCTTCCGCCAGAGACACATTCCCAGGCAATTCAAGGGCAGATAACAACACTGGGAGGGGGGATGTTTACATCATTGAACTCAGGTGTTAGATCCTTCATTAATCAAGACATCCTGGGTTCTAATAAACCTTTCAGCTGAGGAGTCAGTTGTCTAGAATTTTAAAGATACACAATTCCTTTCCCAGGGTCCTTGTGGCTGATGAAACTCCCACAAGGCCTCACTCTCTTTTGCTTGGCCAAAGAATAATTTTCTAAATATTCCTACTTTACTACAGGCTTCCTTGTCACCTGGGAAGTGGTTTACAAGCCTGCTGGCTGAATTAGCCAATAATTAGTGGGCTAAGAGGTGGGTGGGCCTTGATCATAACATAACTGACACATTATCTGGTTTCCAGATGGATCATTTTGTGCATTGGCACTGAAAGGCATTGCAGCTATCAGAGCCATTACCAGACCAACTTTGGAACCTTGGATAATCAATGTGATGCAAGGAGTACTACTTTACATCATTATTGTTAGGATCATCCTACTCTCATGTAGGACCCTGGTAGAGACACATGCCTGACTGGCATGTCCTCTCCCTCCTGGTCGGTCAGGAGCTCCAAAAGCTTTCTGCAGTCCGAAAATCACAGAGACTGATACCAAGAGGTGTAACAGACTCAATAGGTCAGCATCTTGGCTAATCTACTTTATTTACATATAATACACTCAGAGCATTCTGACTTAGCTCCTTTCTCTTTCTCATCAGAAAGCAAAGAGAAAGAAACAAAAGACAAAAGACAATAGTCCCACATCACGGAACACAGTAACACCAAAACATCCTGTCTCCGTCACTTCCCACACTGTGGAGTCAAAATGTATACCGTCATGTGATAGACAACAATCCCATGACTGCAAACACGGAGCAAGAATCCTAACAATTACATCCACACTTAAATCGTATGCTAGGGCTTAGGCTTCCCTTAAATCTTTGAATTCCAAAGCTCTGAGTAGTTCATTGAGTCGAGTGGCAAATAGGATGAGGTGCTTCAATACCTAGAGCACCTAAAAGATCTGGGATGAGCAACCAAGACCTTTTTCTGTGAATGTTTGCATCTCAATGATCCATGTGATGGCTTCTATGTCTGGAGAGCCCTGGAAGAGTGGCAGAGACAACACCCCAAAATCCAGATAGCAGGAGACCTATAAATTATGACCTGTTGAGGAAGAAGAAGAAGAAGAAGAAGAAGAAGAAGAAGAAGAAGAAGAAGAAGAAGAAGAAGAAGAAGAATGTCTTCTAAAAGTTAGATAGTTGTTTATTTCCTTGACATCTGGTGGGAGGGCTTTCCACAGGCTGCCTAGTATTTGGAAAGGTTTTTCTTTCATCACACCACTTTCTCCAGGAAAGGATGAATAAACTTCAAATTTCAGATGTGCCCTCCGTGTGGCCAACCACTTCTCACTTTCTGTTCTACACATGCACTAGGTCATAGTTGTGATGCCCTGTGGCACCCACCTCAGCTCAGCACCCAGTGCGACAAAACTGGTCGTGCTGCCCTAAATCTGCTTGTGCCCAAGGAAATCCCATTGTTTACTCCAGAATCTGAATAAACGTCAATCTGCAGAAAACCGGATTGACATTTGTTCTGATCCAGCAGTGAACCCCAAGTTTTCCTGGGGAAAGTGGCAGGACAAAAGGAAAACCACTCAGACCTGTGTCTAGGAATTGTGGGACAAACAGAAGTGTGCATGATCCCTGAGTGACTGGTCCAAGGAGAAGGAGAAGGAGGCTGCTTATCTGCCCTTTCTCTCTAGGCAACGAAGCCCACAGGAAATGGGAAAATGTCAATGGGAGATAGCAGGAGCAGTATGACAGGACTCAGCCAGGACAGCTTTCTTAAAGGCACCCAAAACCTCAACCCAACACTGCTTTTTTTACATTATGTGAGTGAGGGCTTATTTGCCACATGAGCTATTTAGCTATGGGCTTTAGTCAACCTGATTTTAATATGCTAAGGAAAGGAAGCAGGAGATGTGTATTTTTTGCATGGTCCTGTTGCATTCTATCAGCTTTGGCCACGTTAAGATGCCTGTATAGACAGGATAATGGCTAATCCTCACTGCTATTTAGTGGTAGTTAATCCTTTCTGGTACCTTATCCTATTAACTTATTTTTTTAAAAAAAAAATTAATACTACCACACTGTGCTCAATTTACATACACTTGCTATGAGCCTTAAGAAACATTTGCCTAGGAAAGATGCTGATAATCAAAACCAAAGACATTTCATGCTTCCTTTCTTATTTCCTCCCCAGCGGAACTATGTCCTTGTGACAAATTCTTATGATACATTTTTCATACATTTCATTTCAATCCCATGTGCAACTATGCGTATGCTTTGCGACGTTGCAATGGTTACCATGATTTTGCTTTGCTAAATTATACATATGTTGTTGTTGTTTAGTTGTTTAGTTGTGTCCGACTCTTCATGACCCCATGGATCAGAGCACTCCAGGCACTCCTGTCTTCCACTGGCTCCCGCAGTTTGGTCAAACTCATGCTGGTAGCTTCGAGAACACTGTCCAACCATCTCGTCCTCTGTCATCCCCTTCTCCTTGTGCCCTCCATCTTTCCCAACATCAGGTTCTTTTCCAGGGAGTCTTCTCTTCTCATGAGGTGCCCAAAGTATTGGATCCTCAGCTTCAGGGCTGATTTCCTTAAGAATGGAGAGGTTTGATCTTCTTGCAGTCCATGGGACTCTCAAGAGTCTCCTCCAGCACCATAATTCAAAAGCATCAATTCTTCGGTGATCAGCCTTCTTTATGGTCCAGCTCTCACTTCCATACATCACTACTGGAAAAACCATAGCTTTAATTATACGGACCTTTGTTGGCAAGGTGATGTCTCTGCTTTTTAAGATGCTGTCTAGGTTTGTCATTGCTTTTCTCCCAAGAAGCCGGCGTCTTTTAATTTGCCTGTTGTCTTTGTCCATGGAGTTTTCTTGGCAGGGATACTGGAGTGGCTTGCCAGTTCCTGCTCCAAATGATACATATAACGAAGAGCTATTCCCAGCTTTTATTTCCTGATGCATGTATCAATAAAATAAAATACTTTGTTATGGCCATGGTTTGATATATGTGCACATTAGTGTGGATCTACATAAATGGAATGTCATATAGATATCTTAACTTAACCATAATTTGTTGTTGTTGTTTATTTGTTTAGTCATGTCCAACTCTTCATGACCCCATGGACCAAAGCACACCAAGCACTCCTATCTTCCACTGCCTCCCACAGTTTGATCAAACTCATGTTCGTACTGTAATTTGTATTCCTTCCCAATTCCAGAGGCATTGTGCCTGAACAGGAACCTGTTGATTTGCCTCAGGTATTACTTTAAGTGATATTCTGTGGTAACTGAAAAAAAATTCATTGTTCTTCATTAAGGCTGCATTGAACTGGCTGACCCCAATCTGTAGACGGCTGGTTCAGTTTGTGGGGATTGGTTTGCAAGCTGAGCTGCGTGGGGCCTGCTTTCCCTAGAAATGACAGGAGCTCCTTTTAAAAAGCTTTTAATGCCCCCACCTGTGACAGCAGCAGTGAGCTTCCTCTCCTTTTCCATTCCCCTCGTGCCCTCCATTATATTAAATTAAAACCACAGTGGTCAAAACAACAGCTCCAGCAGCCAGAACTTTAATTTAAAGTTCTAGAGGGGATACAGGGCAAGAGAAATGAGAGGAGAAGACTGCCACCACTTTTTCAAGCAACAACAACATCTAAGGGATTTTAAAAGGGTGATGCATCACAAAAGCTGCCATTGCTAAAGTAAGCAAAACTTCTCCCGTGTAATGGTCACCCCTTCGGGGAGATTAAATGTTTAAATGTGCCCAACTTCAAGGTTAAAGCCAGGAGTGAGCGAAATCTTCTTAGCCTTAATCTTAATTTTAGCATCATTTCTTCATTCCCCTCACATTTTCTTGACTTCTTTCCTTGAGGCTCGAACTTCCAAACTGTCCATAAATTTCGCTTCAGCAAAATGCAGTGACGTTGGTAGTGGCTGGAGCTGATCCTACAAAGAGCAGTATGCACAAGAGTGGCATAGTATTTTCTCAATATAAGGGTCTGGAATGTCCCTGTGGCTCTATTTAGGCCTCTATATTTCTGGCTTGTGCACTGGCTTAACAACAACAACAACAACAACAACAACAACAACAACAACAACAACAACAATTTTTTATTTATACCCCGCCCTTCCCGGTTCAGAAAACCGGGATCAGGGCGGCTAACAACAAATTTAAAACACTTTATTGTAAAAGCAGCATAAAATGCAGTATAAAAACATGAATAACAATAAAATTCAAAGTTCAGAAATCAATTTGGGGAAAATCCATCCAATAAGCATTAGATAGCCACCAGGGCTAGCTGGCTGAATTAGTCCTACTTGGGCCAGTGAGGAGGCCAGGGGACAATTAGCTGTGGGGTCTCAGAGCCAGTAATCTTCATAAGAGGGGAGGGGGAGAGAAGGGAAGGGAAATAAAAGATCAGGCTGAATTCAAATTAAAGGCCAGGCGGAATAGCTCTGTCTTCCAGACCTGACAGAAGGAGGTTAAATCCTGAAGGGCCATAGTCTCATGGGACAGAGCATTCCACCAGTTCGGAGCGATCACTGAAAAGGCCCTGCTGGAGGATAGTCTGACTTCCTTAGGGCCCAGGACCTCTAAACTATGGTTATTCATGGACCTTAAGGTCCTCTGCGGGGCATACCAGGAGAGGCGGTCCCGTAAATACGAGGGCCCTAAGCCACAGTGTGATGTTTATTTACAAAGCAGATCATTGAACCAATGTCTAGCAGAGTAAAGAAACTGGACTTCACACCAAGGAGTTGTACTCAACACTAAGAGTAGAACAATTTGAATTAATGAACATAACTAACTTGGCCCCAGTTCAAATCTCACATTTGTTAAAGGACTGATGAAGTGGTCCCAGGAAAGTCTCTATATGCCATCCTCCAGACCCCATCTGAAGCATAATACCTGCAGGAGAACTTAATCATACTAGACTGCTTCAGGTATCTCTGTATAGGAAGCATTCTGAATAAATATAATACTAAATTCAGTTCTCCCTCCCACTTACACACATACAACATGCAAACAACTCTTCCCATCTCACCCCTTTTCTGCTGCTCATCAGATCAATCTGATCAGGAGAACAAGAGCTTTCCATCTCCATTACTGTGAAATTGGGATAGCAATCACCATCAACACTTTTCCTAGTCATCATTTCATTCTGATAATCAAGGAGAGGGGGGAATCCCATCCAAACACCATGTTGGGGATGCAGATGCTCTTTGGCCATCCCTGTTCACCAGAATGAGCCATCACCATGTTGTGCTGTGATGGGCAGAGTGTGTGAAACCACCCCATTGCTGGGATCAAGAAGCAATTTTTTTCCCTCCCTCTTCTCACCAGAGTATTAATCTGTATCCTGATGTTGTCCACCTGGGAACAGACCCTGGTTGTCTGTGAAATTGATTCATGGGGTTTACAGGCTGTATGTATTTACTTAGCAGACTTGATGTGGCCAGCTAGCAGAGGATGTATCACCCTGTCCTAAGACTCTTTATTTTTCCTGCTGTTGCCACTAATACTGCACCAACTGTGCTCACCATATATCCTCTACAGTGTCCTGGACCTGGCTACCTTCCAAGATGTTATTCAGGGAGCGAAGGAAGGAAGGAAGGAAGGAGGAAACTGGAGAAGAAGTAGAGAAAAGTCTGCCAATAGGCAATTTTTTGGTCTCAAAACCTCTCTGAGAGAAACATTTTTCTGAGAAAAAAGTACCATATTTTTTGCTCTATAACTCACTTTTCCCCTCCTAAAAAGTAAGGGGAAATGTGTGTGCGTATCCCAGAAGCCAGAACAGCAAGAGGGATCGCTGTGCAGTGATCCCTCTTGCTGTTCTGGCTTATGGGATTCAGAATATATATATTTTTTATTGTTTTCCGCCCTCTAAAAACTAGGTGTGTCTTATGGTCTGGTGTGTCTTATAGAGCAAAAAATACGGTAGTTAAAATAATATAGAGAAAATACAGTGTTACGTTATTATATATTATATATATATGGAAATATCACTACAGTATGCATTTCATTCTAAAAGTACAATCAATTGCATGGGGAGGGGTAAAATCTTATAGAGAATCTTATATTCCCAATAAGCAACAAATAATTCCCATTTCTTCTAAAATTATTAACAGGCATTTTCCCTGGTGTGGTCTTTCAAGATAGGTTAAGTTTGTCAGTCCAAACACTGACCGTAGCGTCAATACTGTTTTTATTGTTTAGAGAATTGAGATATCGTTGCACCAAAAGCTGGAATAAAGAGGCAAGGCAGTTGATATTGGGTTGGGTAGCACCAGAACTTTATTAACTTTAAAACAAAGGAGATCCGCAGTGGATTAAAAACGTGTGGCCATTTGATTATGGCAGGAGGCTAATGACATCTCCCTATTAACTAGATCAAAGTAATCTTGACGTGGCTCACATCACCTTTAGGTGTTGAAGTTTTCTACAGTCAAGCGGTGTATACATTTTTTGAAAGAAACATCATTTTCAGCCACAACCCATTGCACTCTTAAAACTCTGTGATCCAGGCAGGTCCCAGAGAAGTTCCTTTCTTTAGTCCCAAGTCCCAAGTGGCAGGTCCCAGGAATTAACATATTTTTTGCTCTATAAGACTCACTTTTTCCCTCCTAAAATGTAAGGGGAAATGTGTGTGCGTCTTATGGAGCGAATGCAGGCTGTGCAGCTATCCCAGAAGCCAGAACAGCAAAAGGGATTGCTGTTTCACTGCACAGCGATCCCTCTTGCTGTTCTGGCTTCTGAGATTTTTTTCTTGTTTTCTTCCTCCAAAAACTAGGTGCGTCTTGTGGTCTGGTGCGTCTTATAGAGCGAAAAATACGGTACCTCCCACATGCCCATTTTGTCCTAACAGTTATATTCCAGACATTTCCAGCAAATGTTACAAGTTAGCAAAGAACCAATAATTAAATGTAAAAGGTATCCCATTATGTCTGTAAATTGTCCCCCCCCAAAGGTTAGATTTTATTGCAAGACCTGTTTTGTAGCTATTACATGATCCGTATTTCATCTCTCACATTTTATATTTATGTTATTAATCTCCTACAACCTTCTGTTAAGTACTATCTGAACCACATATTATAAAAGTTAACTTCCATAGCTGCAGCTAGTTATCTTTCATAGCTGCAGCTATTAAAACTTGTAGCATATGAGTCCATGTAAATTCACTATGTGAATTTGCTGAGTGCCAATATTATGGCCCCATAAGTTTTTGGTTAATAAAATTGTTTGTTACCCATAATTCTTGTAGAACATTGATAGTTGTTCCATAATGCCAGTTTTCTTTTAAGGCCTGGTTTTCTACAAAGCATGTTTAAATGTGCTTAAATTTGAGGGGAGGAAATGACAGAATGGGGTTCTGTAATTAATCTCCCTCTTTCTACATTATTGGATTATCCCTTGAACATGCAGACACATGAAAAACTATTTCACACACACACACACACACACACACACACACACTATTAAATATTCCAATTAAAGTTAGGATTATATGTCACAGATATAATGGGCACATTCATCAAACATTACTTTGTTTATCAAACAGGGAGGCCTGATCCTCTCTGAAATCCAAAGTAGATACTGTATTGGTATTGCTATCATTATTCCTGTTTCCACAGATGTTTTCTGGCTTACAAAAAAAGTAACTGAAACACTGCTAGCGTAGAAGATGCTCTGTAAAATTCAGATAGATTAGCTCTCCATTTGCTGTCTTTTCTTTGGATTTTTTTTACGATATCGTTGCTTTCACTGTCCTACAATATACACATTAATTATATCATTCACTGAGAATAACATAATGTGCTGTGCAAATATTGTAATTATGTTCAATTAAAAAGAAACCCTTAAGAATATTCATTAGGCCTGAAATGAAAGGAAGACCCTTTTCATGAAAATCTGTACCAGCATTGAAATGAGCTCCCTCCTTTTCAGGGACAATTTTCTAGGGTTTGTTGTGAAAGGATGTGAATACTTTTGGTTGGGTCACCCTGGAGATAATTTGATCACTCTTGTGACCAAGATAGAAAGCATTGCCTTCATTGCTAATAGCTTTAATTTGAGCTGAATGATATTGTTATGTAGCCAATCTCTGATTGGATATGTGATCATATGATGCCATCACACCCAATATGTGATCCTTTGCTGGGATTGCTTGGGGAGCAATGAAATGGGGAAAGGGAGATGGTGCAAAAACTGAGGGTGAAATCAGTAGCTGCAAACAGTTGTCAAGGACCATGGAAAAGGTTAGAATTTAAAGCATTTTGCTTCCCTTTTTTGAGGGGAAAGCATAGCTCACTCTACATATCACCGCTTTTTTTTTGGCAAGAGCATCCCAAGAGAATGCTTAGCTTTAATATTTACCTTTATTTCAGCTGTAATTATTGCCATTTTTTCGGATCTTCTTTTACAGAGTTAGCCAGCGTGAGATAATTATTTTTTATGGAGCTTCCGTAAAGATGCTGAAATTCAAGTAGTTGATTAGTGTGTTTTCCGAAAGAGTGGGGCACACTAATCTACAGAGCTTGAATGGGAAGTACATTCACAGCTAACAGTTCTGATTTCCTTTTGTTAATTTCATAACCATAAATGAATGGTTCATTTATTGTTGTTGTTTTAAAATTACAGATTGATTTGCAATTTAACTGAATTATTTACAAGCACGCTTTGGGTCCCATGGAATCATGCCTCCTTCTATTAAAATCTTTCTACAGGTCCTTCTCCCTGTAAGACACAAAATGACACACCTACATCTACAATAAGTCAATGCAGTATGAGTCTTGTATGAGCATCCCACTGTTCCTATCCGTTCAAGACAAATTAATCAGCAAAGATTTCAAACAACATTGCCATTTTTAATTTTAATTTAATTTTATTTCCTCTTCTCTTTTTTGGGTCAGGCAGTCAAAGAAACTTGAAGATACTGTCTGTGGCACCTGTGGAAGGCTTAATTATGAGTTTGTGCTACATCTCTCTTCAGAAAACCTGAGGAAAGTACAGAAAGTCTTGCTGTCCTTAATTAACTTTTCTTTTCGTAAAAGGAAATTTCCTCATATTTTTCTGCTATGAGTTACTTTCATCTTTCATGCTGTACCCTTTTTATTGCCCTTAGCTATCTTTAGTATCTATCTCCTTGACAGCAAAGTCCTAAAGTAGTATATTTCAGTAACCTGGTGTGGTATAGGATAGCACCTAATCATGTGGGCTGGTGCTGATTGTTGGCTCTGGCGACTAATAATAATAATAATAATAATAATAATAATAATAATAATAATAATTATTGTTTATACCCTGGCCATCCGGCTGGGCTTCCCCAGCCACTCTAGGCAGTTTCCAACAAAATATTAAAATACAGTAATGCTACCTTCAAAGGTAGCCCCACGTAGAGTGTATTGCAGTAGTCCAAGCGGCAGATAATAAAAAGAATAATAAGAATAAGAATACCTTTATTGTCAATATGCAACCTGTGTACAATGAAATTAACCAAGCCTCACCCCCACAAACACTCAATCTCATTTCACTCTGTGTGTTTGTCACACAACACACCAACCCCGAAAGTCAATTGCACTATATTATTGCACTATAGTCAGTTGCACTATATTATAAACGGAACATGCACCATTCTCGCAAGACAGTCCATGGGCAGGTTGGGTCTCAGCCTGGGTACCAGATGGAGCTGTTAGACAGCTGCCCTGGACTCAGGCATAGGATTCTTGTGTTGGGCTGGGAAATTGGTGGAGAGCTGAGGGCTGAAAGTAGGCACGCCTTTATACGTTCCAGTGCATCCAGTGTTCCCAAGTACGCAACCTGGAGTCTCCTTGAGCTCTATCAACTGGGTGAAAAAGTAGAGAATATTAGCTGAAAGAGATCACAAGCTTGCATGCACAGCGAGTCTATAGGTCAAGGTCTGCCTACCTGGCAGGACTTGGTCTTTTCACTGCTTGGATGGGCGACCACCTGAGAAGTAAGTTGTAAGCCACTTTGGTTTCCATGGTGGAGGAAAAGGTAGAATATGAAATGTAGGAAAACCCAAGACCATCATATTAATTTCTTTGTACCTTAAATAAGACAGCTGGTACAGAATTGCATTATTATTATTTTAAAACACACCACAATATTTAGCCAGTTGTTTTGCTGACTACAGCAAGAAGCCTGATGAAATTATAAACTGCCTCCTCAAATTAGCTTCTAATAGAGTATTTAACATTTTGTGGAGGGAAACAACTAGAGCCGAATATCTTTTCGTCATTGAGTTTAAGAGCTTGCTGTTAAGCCGGTCCTTGACAATATTTTCATTTCATTATCATCTATCTGCTAATGGTAATCACTGAGCGCTTCTGAGAAAATCAAGTTGCAAGCATATTCCTGAGATCTGTTAATTGCATCACATTGTTCTCGGAAGGAATAATTGGACAGGAAATGCATCAGAATTTGTCACCCTGAAACTGTTTGAAGAATGGTATCAAAATAGAAGTTAATAATAACTATGGCTCATTGAGCAAATGAGTGCTTAGGAAAACTACCTCCACTAATTAAATTCCTTCATTGCCCCCCCCCATCCGATAAATATCTCTAGTCTTATAGCAGTGCTTTGGGTTTCCTATGCAGTTCCTCAATTATTTAATCTAAAGAAGAATCTCTACATTAGAGAACTGGAATACATTGGCAACAACTCGGAATTAGGTTGAGACAGTGCTACTGCTGCCATTTTGCTTTGCAAGGAGAGCAGATTCTATAGGCCTCAATAAAAAGCTGGGATGAGACAGTAGTTTTAGCTTTAGGAGTAAGGCTATTGACCTCTATGGGGCTCACTTCTGAATAAAAATGCATAACATCAGCTTTGCTATAGTGTGGGCTCTTCTCTCCTGCCAAATTTTAATCTGGCCGTAATAAAATTCAGGGGCTAGGTGACAGTATCCTGTGTCTGCTGCAGCACAATCTATCTAGAGTTAAAGGTAAAGGTAAAGGGACCCCTGATCATTAGGTCCAGTCATGGCCGACTTTGGGGTTGCAGCACTCAGCTCACTTTATTGGCTGAGGGAGCCGGCGTACAGCTTCTGGGTCATGTGGCCAGCATGACTAAGCCACTTCTCATGAACCAGAGCAGTGCACGGAAATGCCGTTTACCTTC
Source organism: Podarcis gaigeae (assembly GCF_964106915.1). Lineage (NCBI taxonomy): Eukaryota > Metazoa > Chordata > Lepidosauria > Squamata > Lacertidae > Podarcis > Podarcis gaigeae. Next base: position 16,499,161 of record NC_139685.1, on the reverse strand, counting down.
CTGTCGGAGCGGTACCTATTTATCTACTTGCACTTTTCGAACCGCAGGAGCAGGGACCGAGAAATGGGCGCAGGAGCAGGGGTTGGCAGGAGCAGGGACCGAGAAATGGGCGCTCACCCTGTCGCGGGGATTCAAACCGCTGACCTTCTGATTGGAAAGTCCTAGGCTTTGTGGTTTAACCCACAGTGCTACCCGCGTCTCCCTATCTAGAGTTAGGCAAGGCTAATTCTGAGTAAGATTGGGGTGAGATGTTTCCACAGGGATATTTTGTTGGGGTGGGAGATTATACCAGACAGCTATTTCTAGTCATAGTATAAGCTGCAGTAAGAAGCTTGCAGGCAGAAGGACTTGGAAAATCTGGAAGGGAAGAAGAAGAAGAAGAGTTTGGATTTGATATCCCGCCTTTCACTCCCTTTAAGGAGTCTCAAAGCGGCTAACATTCTCCTTTCCCTTCCTCCTCCACAACAAACACTCTGTGAGGTGAGTGGGGCTGAGAGACTTCAAGGAAGTGTGACTGGCCCAAGGTCACCCAGCAGCTGCATGTGGAGGAGCGGAGACGCGAACCCGGTTCCCCAGGATTACGAGACTACCGCTCTTAACCACTACACCACACAAGGGCCCTCAGTGGTAGAACACCTGATTTGCATGAAGAAGATCCTAGGTTCAATCCTTAGAATCTCTGGTAGGACTGGAAAAAGATTCCTTCTGAAACCCTGTAGAGTTGCAGCCTCTCCATGTAGACCAGGCTTCCTCAAACTCAGCCTTCCAGATGTTTTCAGACTACAATTCCCAGCATCCCTGGCCACTGGTCCTGCTAGCTAGGGATCATGGGAGTTGTAGGCCAAAAACATCTGGAGGGCCGAGTTTGAGGAAGCCTGGTTTAGACAATACTGAATAAGATGAACCAAGGATCTGAGTCGGTATCAGGCAGCTTCCTATGTTCCTAACACTTGAACTATATTAGACACTGATCTGAGGAAGTAAACGCAATCAGAATCAATAGCCACAACCCTAACATCATCTTGTTTTCGAAAGACAAAGAAGAGGTATATGATGTGCAGATATTAATATTCATTGGATTTGATTTTTGCATTTCTCTCCTATAAAGTTATCATTTTTTGAAAAGGGAATATATTGTTTTAACATGTGACTACCGTATTTTTCGTCCCATAGGGCGCACCTAGTTTTTTTTTGGGGGGGGGGGGAATAAAGGAAATTTTCCCCAAAAAACTAGGTCAGGGAATCCAAACCAGGTCAGGGAACAGCGGGATAGCGGCGCTGCACCTCCCCGCTGTCCCCCGAGCTTGTGGGATGCAGGCTGCTGCCTGCAAGCCTTGCGAGCCCATGGGAACTTCCGCCGGGCTTGCAAGGCTTGCGGATAGCTTCCTGAAGCCTGGAGAGCGAGAGGGGTCGGTGCGCACCGACCCCTCTCGCTCTCCAGGCTTCAGCGAAAGCCTGCATTCGCCCCATAGGACGCACACACATTTTCCCTTCATTTTTGGAGAGGAAAAAGTGTGTCCTATAGGGCAAAAAATACGGTACTTGCCTGGTGTCTTAATAATCTATAATTGCATTGTGTTTGTGATTCAAGACAGCCAAGCAAGCAGCCTTAAGTATTTTCTATTTTGCAGTCCATTGTTGAGAATGTCTACAACGCAAGCCAAGCTGTTCTGAGTCGAGAGGTTGTTCTTTCTATTTTCTGGTTTGCTTCCCAAGCAGATGGAATAATGGTGAGACCTTTTGTCTCCTGTGAAAAAGAATTAGATGCTATTGTCAGCAGACTGCTACCTTCAAGCACCCAGTATGCAATCTGGGGGCTTTGCCATTCTTTGTTGGTTAAGTGTTGTTCCCAGGTACCATTGCTGACATGGACTTGCCTGTGTCTGTACATTCTGCACAAAAACGGCCAGTCAGTCTAAATCAACTGGAGTTTTTGAGTCACAAAGATCTGCAGCAATGAACATAAGGATGACTTATGTTTCTACTCTACTGGATATATATAATCTATCCAGTGCTTTTTTCCGGGGGGGGGGGGGGAGAAGCATACCCCTAAACATTTGTGAATCTAATGGGAGAAGAAACTAAAATGAATGAAATTTTTAAATGAAATTTTTAGTTTCTTCTCTAGCATGGTGAATTGTCAGTTCCGTTGCTACCCCTCATTTCCTGTCACGGTGTTTCCTGAGTCTCAGATGGAAGCGAGCGTTTAATGTGTGAAGTAGGAGTTGGAATCTAGAATGGTGATTGGTCCATGTTGTTACCACCTCCGATGGCGGCTTCTTTTCCTTTCCTGGTGTAATGCATGTTCTTTGTACTTTTGTCCATTGACTGTATTTATTTTCCCCGATTTGAACTATAAAATGGTGATTTTCTTGAGTCAAAATGAGAGTACCCCTAAACATTTTTTAAAAGAAAAAAGCACTGTATCATCTATCATCTATCTATCTATCTATCTATCTATCTATCTATCTATCTAATCATCTATCTATCTATCTATCTATCTATCCATGTATCTATCATCTATCTGAACTATAAAATGGTGATTTTCTTGAGTCAAAATGAAAATACCCATAAACATCTTTTAAAAGAAAAAAAATCACTCTATCAACTATCTATCTATCTATCTATCATCTATCTATCTATCTATCTATCTATCTATCTATCTATCTATCTATCATCTATCTATATCTATCTATCATTTATCTATCTATCTATCTATATCTATCTATCTGTCTATCTATCTATCATCTATCTATCATCTATCTATCTATCTATCTATCTATCATCTATCATCATCTCTCTGAATCAACAAACTAATTAAACCTTATGTGTGGAGCAATAAGGGGCATGGAGTATTTTGAGAAATAAGAAATTCAGATTAGGTAGGATTTGTTTCATGTAACATACATCTATCATATGGAGTCAGCCAATGGTCCATCAAACTCGTTATTGTCCACAATGACTCATATCGAATCTCCAGGGTTACCAGCAGGTGATGTTCACAAAGCCAAGGATTAAATCTGGGGGTTTCTTTATGTTAAGCACATTCTCTCTACCACTCAGCTACCACCCTCCCCAAAATAATTAATGATATAGGAAAATGGGAATGTGGATAATGGGCAACCAACAGCTATCCATTGCTTGAAGGAAAGGAAATATATTGTTTGGTGCAGCAGCAGCTATACTGTACATTGGAACTCCCTGTCTACTGATATCACTGTACACTTTCTGGTGCCTTCACTGTACTGTTTCTGGCACGTGCTAAAAATATTCTTGTTTATGCATCCTACCCAGATGCTTAGAAATGCTAGTGTGAATATTTTAATCAGTTTTGCTGTCTTAACATTTTGCATGTTTTAAAGCAGTGGTTCTCAAACTTTTTTCTCTGGGCCACACTTTCAGAACCAAAAAATTCCTTGTGCCACACCAATTTATTTATTTTTTAATTGAGAAGAAATCCGTTGAAAAATGCTACCAGTATTGTCCTCATTATCACTTGATGCTCTTGCTTGTTTTGAAAAGGTATCTATCTATATTCTGCAAATAGATAAATAGATAAATAAATAAATAAATAAATAAATAAATAAATAAATATAAAACTATACTATACTATACAGTGGTACCTCAGGTTACATATGCTTCAGGTTACATACGCTTCAGGTTACAGAGCCCGCTAACCCAGAAATATTGCTTCAGGTTAAGAACTTTGCTTCAGGATGAGAACAGAAATCATGCTCTAGTGGCGCAGCAGCAGCGGGAGGCCCCCATTAGCTAAAGTGGTGCTTCAGGATAAGAACAGTTTCAGGTTAAGAACGGACCTCCGGAACGAATTAAGTACTTAACCCAAGGTACCACTGTACTATACTATAGTACACTGAAAAGTTTAAATGTTTCTTTGATTGTCTTTGAATCTTCCTGCCACACTTGCCATCCTCTCTTGCCACACACTTTGAAAACCATTGTTCAAATGGCTAATTTTCCTTGGTTTTCTTGTTTTTATCTTTTTGTAAACCACTTTTCTTTTCTTTTACAATCAAGCAGTGTATATATTTTATGCAATAAATAAAATATCCATGTTAAAAGTAATGACTTAGACTGTGCTACCCATTGTACCCATTTGGGGTGCTTTTAAAAAAGAAAATGAAAGTAAGAGCTGAGTTCTTCACATTATGTTAATTTATTGAATTGACTACCATCCCTTTTGGCATAGTTAATCTATTGAAAATTACTAAATCTTATTCTATTCATGATGATGGGGATGACTGACAAACTGCCCTATGGTATCTCTTATATGTGTTCTGTTTGTACAGCTATAGAAACAACCAAACAAATATGAAATATCAGTTTGCCTACTCTGAGTGCAATCTACCAAATGTTACACCCACACAAGCTGGACTGAAACGAATGAAGCCTGTGTGAGAACAATGCTTGAGGCATTAAGCCCTTTTGAAGCTCTCATCATTTGGGACCAGTGTGGCAACAGCTCTATGTACAAAAAGCTGTGCCGCTCAGCTGAACCCAATCTTACACAGGCTTGTGGGAGGGGAGGGGAAATAAATAGAAAATGGGAAATCAAATGTCACATCACAGAACCTAGCAAAGCTTGAAACACAGGGTTTTCTTTTATTTCCAACCTGTGATATGCCCAACAATGGTGGAAAATGCCCCCCTGCATTTCTGTACCCTCTCACTCTCATGAGGTGTTTCCTGTTGAAGGCAGTCACCATTATTATTATTATTATTATTATTATTATTATTATTATTATTACACCGCCCTATACCCGAGGGTCTCAGGGTGGTTCACAGAATAAAATCAAGATATAAAACCACAAAATACCTAATAAAAATAAAAACAACAACCCAATAGTCCCTCACCCCACCCCACCCCCACATTTTTAAAGGGCATAGGATATAAATTGGATCAACCAAAGGCCTGGTTAAAAAGGAATGTTTTTGCCTGGTGCCTAAAGGTGTATAATGAAGGTGCTGTTGAGATACTGCCAGGGAGATATGGCCCATCATGGCCCCCACGTCACCTCCAGACGATCCATCAATCTCCCGTAGATACAGTATCAGCAATTAGCGACACGAGCTCCAGAAAATAGCTTGCCACATTCCAGAACTGATGCACCCTCTATCAGCAGAATTCGCACAGCGAAAGTTGCACGCAGGAGAGTATTATTTAGAAGTTTATTCAGCGTTGGTCAGAACAAAGAAAAACATGACTGCCTGCTTCGGTCTGCTCAGGCAGAGAGAGAGACAACAGCTCTATCAAAACAGAAACATCCTGTGAACAAGAAATACGCAGACTCTGTGACTCACAAAGCCTCCTCCCTTTTAAGGTGGAACGCAAATATCCTAACAGGTGCCAGGCGAACTTCCCTGGGGAGAGCATTCCACAGATGGGGAGCCACTGCAGAGAAGGCCCCTTTCTCGTGTTGCTACCCTCCGGACCTCTCAAGGAGGGAGCACATGAAGGAGGGCCTCAGAAGATGATCTCAGGGTCTGGGTAGGTTCATAATAGCAACCCCAAGTGAAGCATTTTACTTTCTACCTAAGATAGAATGGCAAACATTAGGCCCACCCCCGGGAGGGCCCAGGCTATAAGCCTGCCTGCCATTGGCCAGTTTGCGGACAGATTTGAAACCAAAACACCAGCCGGCAAGGTGAGCTTGCAGTCAACCTCACCAGCCAGGCCATCCCTGGATAATGGTGCCAGGATGCATTGCCAGCCTGCATTGCTGCCACACCCAAAGGGTAAGTAGACTTATATAGGACAAAGTGAGGATGTATTCTCACATTATTTATTTATTATTCATTTAACATATTTCTATCTTGCCTTCCCCCAAAGTTCAAGTTGGCTTAAATTTTGAAATGTCGTTATAAAATACAAAGTAATAAAAAAGGTGTTTAAAGGATACTTGCAAAACCATATTGAAAAATCAGAACTCCTATTAGAATAAACAAGTTCCACTTTAAATACTGAAATACGAAATAAGATGGATAACAATGTGTAATAGAAAAAGAAGCATGAAATTAGGTTAAAGGTGTGTGAAAGAAAGTAATAGAAGTGGAAAGAAATTGCAATTGAGTAGATTGGAAGTCTAACACAAAGGTGGGGTGAGGGGTGGGGGATGGTGATGGGAAAAGGAATTATCTGTGGGATTGAGTGTAGGTATGTATGTTTGAACATTTTTAAGGATTGTATGAAATGTCTGTTTGTATGCTTCTATATTCGCAATATGTGTGTATTAATGCTGAATTATTTTAATAATAAAAACTTTTTTAAAAACACAGTAAAAATAAAGCAAACTAGTTAAAACCGATAATTAAAGTGCACCAACACACATCTATAAGCAGCATCAAAATACAGTTTGCCCTGACAGCAGCCCAGTGATCATAACTTCTAAAAATTAATGTGCTGTCTGTTAATGTTAGAGGCTTTCAGGGGCCTCAGCCAGAGACATTTCCCATTTTAACTGGAGATATCAAATACTGAACTCATGACCTTTAGCATGAAAGGTATTGGCCGAACCACTCAGGCACATTCCACTTTAAATGCTATACTAGATCGTAATGCATCCACCTGGGTATAGCCCAGATTAACTTCTTGTGCCTTTTATTGTGAACCAACTTAGAGGTCCTGTAAGATGAGATGATAGTATTTATACCAGGCATAGGCAAATTCCAGCCCTCAGATGTTTGGGACTACAATTCCCATCATCCCTAGTTAACAGGACCAGTGATCAGGGATGATGGGAATTGTAGTCCCAAACACCTGGAGGGCTGGAGTTTGCCTATGCCTGATTTATGCTGTTGGGTTTTTTTTTTTTTTTTTAAGTAAAAATAAATTATCACTTTTCAACCAAATATCTGAAGATGCTAAAAAAAAAAAAGGCCATTTTTAAGGCAGTAAGTTCTTTCTCACATTATAGGGTTAGTTTGCTTTGAGTGTATTACAGGAACAGATAATTACAAAAGAAATATTGTGCTAAAATTTGGTGAATGTCACGGGGGTGCAGGAAATTACTTACCTTTTTTCATTGTTAGTTTTTCATCTTTTTGGCATACTGGCGTGCTATGGTCTTAATTTCCGTGAAGTATGAATAGTTTGTAAGCCAAAATTTATGTTCAGAAAACTTGAAAATCAATCAATTAAATGATGGTCTTTCTTCTTCACGATGGGTGGGTGGTTGCTTTTGTTTATCAAACTTTCTAACTCTCAGAGAAACACTTTGATTTGGGAAAAATTAAAGAAAAATGTCTTCTGAAGTGATGTATTAAAAAGCAGAAAAGAATAATGCAAAATGCTTTGGTGGGCAACCAGCCTGGTATTCACAGTTTAACACCCTTTGTCATAGCCATAGTGCCAACATGTTGTTAATGCATTGTGCATTCCTTCTGACCTGTACATTTTCAGTTACAATTATGTGTGGTTCAGCAGAGTACATAAGATCGGACACTGTGGAAGCACCACAGTGAAGAAGTAAATCTGGCAACAGTCTCACTTTGTTACTTTCAGATGAACTCCGACAACATCTGACCTACTTTAGTGATGCCTTAACCAAGAATGATATGAAGAATTCTTCCACCTCTTGAAAGGGATGGTGGAAGACAGATGTTCAAAATGCAGAGATAGTGCTGCATGAATGAATAGTTCTGGCAGGAAGATGAATGTAATGCACCCTTTGACAACCACGAGGAAAAAGCAAAGATATAGTCAAGAAAAAGTTCAGACAGATTTCACAATATATGAAAGGGTGATGCTCCAAGACTAAAGATGTACATTTGAGGGGGAAACTTGGAGACTGTCACTGTCCTCCCTCTCACGGCGTGAATTTGCCTCACCCCATTAGAGGAGGGAGTCTCAAGAGACTTGCTCCCAGACATAACGGGTATTGCTGCTACATGTCAGAAAAGGAAGCACTGAGGTTGTGGTGACAAGAGGACTGAACTGGATTGGCTTTGCCAGTGCATGCCTTAACTTTTCCGCCCCCTCTGCTACGGAGAGGTTATTGCTGTGGTTTCACGCATGCACACCCCGGTGAGCCACTAGGGACAGAAGGAACTGCCAATTTCAGTTCTCTCCATTTCTCATTTTCCCCGGTTATAAATTCAGCTCTCCCCATTTCTGCAGCAATTTGCATTTTTTAAAAAGCCTCATGAACATTCACCAGCATTTTAGTGCTAATTTTAACGCGTGCACATTTTTGCAAGCAACTTTGACTCATTTTTTCAAGAAATTTCCCCTAACAAGGTGTACATCAGTATGTTGTTTTCACTAATATAGTTATTTTTATGCACACTTTGTTCTAATACATGCATTGCCATAGAGAATTGTTTCATTGGAGAAGGGCTTTGCAAAATTCAGGTAAGTGCAAATTTCAAAGGATGGCTAGCTTTCAAATTTCTACTCCAACCCCATGAGCAACTCATGAATTATGGGTGCATTTATATTTAAATATCAATATGAAATGCAAACGACAATGGAGCTTTGTTTATGGAAAAGCATGGCTCTATAAAGCAGGAATGAAATAACAGAATAACAGAGCAACAGAATGAATCTTCTCAAAGCAATAGATCCTCCATCCCATAGCCCTTCTTGCTATTGTTCTACATAAATATACTATGCACACATAACATGCTGGGGTCAAATACAGAAGTTCAGGAGCTTGTCAACAGACCAAGGAGATGTGGAAATAGTTCCTTGAAGGTGGAATGTATTGCAGGCATCGTGTGAAGCATTTGGATGTATAATTGTCCAGGTTTTGTAGTGGAAGCACCTGAGCACTATAAATCAAGTTTAGAGGTTTTTCTGGCAGATGTGTAAGCAGAGGGTAACTGAAGAACTCATGCACTGCATGGTTTCCCACTGTGTGACAAGTTCAGGCACACTTGTCTATAGCACTTTCACATTTATTTCAAGGAGGCAAAAAATGTGTGAAACAATTTTAGCAAACTGTGAGTCACATTTTTACCCTGGAATACAGAATGCATGTGTAGGAGCTACCCTTGTAAATTCAAGCAAATCAGACGGTCAACAAGAATATGAGGTCCCCATCGTACTATATAGTTTTCATGGAACAGAAGGGATTTGTTTCACAGAGTAGAACCAAGAGATTCTATTCTCTGTGGTTGTCTGCAAGGAATTCCCAAATGACAGGGCTGATTTTGCCAGCCTTCGTGTCTCATCTACAGACATCTTTGTAATATAGCGTTGGCCTGCCCATGGTCCTGGTGCCTGAAACCAGCTCCCCATAGAAAACATCTTTGGGGATCCTGCCATTGTCCATACTGTGAACATAACCAATCCAATGTAGACATTGCTGAGATTGGGTTTTTTTTTAAAAAAAAGGTAAAGGACCCCTGGATGGTTAAGTCCAGTCAAAGGTGACTATGGGGTTGAGGTGCTCATCTTGCTTTCAGGCCAAGGGAGCCGGCGTTTGTCCACAGACAGCTTTCTAGATCATGTGGCCAGCAGGACTAAACTGCTTCTGGCGCAACGGAACACCGTGACGGAAACCAGAGTGCACGGAAACACCATTTACCTTCCCACCACAGTGGTACCTATGTATCTATTTGCACTGGAGTGCTTTCAAACTGCTAGGTTGGCAGGAGCTGGGACTGAACAACAGGAGTTCACCCCATCGTGGGGATTCGAAACACCGACCTCCTGATCGGCAAGTCCAAGAGGCTCAGTGGTTTAGGCCACAGCACCACCCGCTCACCTGAGATAGGAGTACGAACATGCTGGGGATGTGGACTTGGAATAGCACATCTTTGTTTTAGACATGTGATTCCTAAAATCTTCCTAACACAGCATGCGTGGAAGGCGTTGAGGCATCACACCTAGCAGTTGTAAGTTGCTCATTACTCATTTCCATAAAACAGTGTGCTCAACATGCAAGCCCAGTAGTGTTTCATCTTGGTATTGGACATTAGCATCACATTCCCCCATACCCTTTTGGAGAAGTTAGCCATTGCCATAGCTGCTTCGCTAATATGTTTGTCCAGCTCAGTGTTGATGGAGAGGTTACTGGTGGAAATCAGGTAGACAAAATTGTCTGACACCTCCAGTGTGTAGTGGAGCAAGTCTTTCCTGTTTGACAAGAGATCATCACGATATTAGGTCACAGTCACAGTCATAGAATCATAGAATCATAGAATCATAGAGTTGGAAGAGACCACAAGGGCCATCAAGTCCAACCCCCTGCCAAGCAGGAAACACCATCAGAGCACTCCTGACATATGGTTGTCAAGCCTCTGCTTAAAGACCTCCAAAGAAGGAGACTCCACTATGCTCCTTGGCAGCAAATTCCACTGTCAAACAGCTCTTACTGTCAGGAAGTTCTTTCTAATGTTTAGGTGGAATCTTCTTTCTTGTAGCTTGGAACCATTGCTCCGTGTCCGCTTCTCTGGAGCAGCAGAAAACAACCTTTCTCCCTCCTCTATGTAACATCCTTTTATATATTTGAACATGGCTATCATATCACCCCTTAGCCTCCTCTTCTCCAGGCTAAACATGCCCAGCTCCCTTAGCCGTTCCTCATAAGGCATCGTTTCCAGGCCTTTGACCATTTTGGTTGCCCTCCTCTGGACACGTTCCAGTTTGTCAGTGTCCTTCTTGAACTGTGGTGCCCAGAACTGGACACAGTACTCCAGGTGAGGTCTGACCAGAGCAGAATACAGTGGCACTATTACTTCCCTTGATCTAGATGCTATACTCCTATTGATGCAGCCCAGAATTGCATTGGCTTTTTTAGCTGCTGCGTCACACTGTTGGCTCATGTCAAGTTTGTGGTCAACCAAGACTCCTAGATCCTTTTCACATGTACTGCTCTCAAGCCAGGTGTCACCCATCTTGTATTTGTGCCTCTCATTTTTTTTGCCCAAGTGCAATACTTTACATTTCTCCCTGTTAAAATTCATCTTGTTTGTTTTGGCCCAGTTCTCTAATCTGTCAACGTTGTTTTGAAGTGTGATCCTGTCCTCTGGGGTGTTAGCCACCCCTCCCAGTTTGGTGTCTTTCCCAGCCCTTCTGTCTCAAATCCTTGTACTGGAATTATGGAGAAGAATCTTAAGGATCAGAAATGGATGAACTCATCCCCCAAAGTCCACATATTATTTCACTTCTATTAATATGGGAAGTGCTTCTGTGGGAATTTTTTTTGGGGGGGATCACAGTGCCAGAAGATTCCATACAAGCTCAAGGATCATGTAGTGCCTTAGAGACTGAATTCACTGGGACTTTTGTAAATTCCAGTGGAATATTATTCTGCATGCTCCAAATCTTTTATGCAGAATTTCCTCTTTAGTCAGAATTTTGCAGTGGCTCGTAATCTGTTTCTGGCCAGTGTTCTACCAGTGAGCTATGCCCCCTTCTGTAACTCTGTTGGTAAAACTAGCTTTTGATTTCTATATGGCTTCATTTTTCACTTATCCATAATTGTTATTGCCTTCCTCTTTTTGTATTTGAACCCCACATTATGTTTGAACTTCCACTGCTATTAAGCAAATCACTTTCATTAAGGTTACCTTTCTGAAATTCATTAGATCACACATTTTCCATTTTTTCCTCCAAGAATGTTTATTAAACACCCCCTTTTACTAATTAGTACACTGACAATTTGGGTGTTCATTAAAATCAGTTTAATGACTTTTGATAATTGTTGTGAGGCTGAATACATGATAAATTCTATTAAATCCAACCTTCATTTGCTGCACCAAAAGATATTCACACGTGAAATGAAACCTTTGTTCTGTCACAGGGTTTCTTCTATGAAAGAGGAGGCATGATAGGAAAGGAACTCCTGTAAGCATTCCCACCCCCAATCCACAAATATGTGGGAGGTAAAGAAGAAGTTTGGAAAAGTCTGACATACTCCCAGATGAACATAGAAGGAAGGGGAAAGAAGGAAGCAAGAACGCCTTGGACTGTGAATGCAAACCCTTTTCTGATGAATAGAAGGAAAGTTAGAATGCAAGCCAACAAAAAGAATTCCAGAGAAATATTCCTCCCAGCTTATTAGTAGAAGTCTCATTTTACTGCAATGGGGGTTGTATTGCAGTACCGTATTTTTCGCCCTATAGGACGCACTTTTTCCCCTCCAAAAATGAAGGGGAAATCTGGGTGTGTCCTATGGGGCAAATGCAGGCTTTCGCTGAAGCTTGGAGAGCGAGAGGTGTCGGTGCGCACCTTCAGGAAGACCAGGCTTCAGGAAGACATCCGCAGCCTAGGCAACCCTGTGGGCTGCGGATAGTAGCTTGCTTCCCGGAGCGCCGGGTGCTCTGCTTTCACATCCTAGGCAGCCCTGCGGGAGGTCCCTGAAGCAGAGCGCCCCACGTGCCAGACAGACATCCGCAGCGTGGGGAGCCCTGCAGGAGTTCCCCGCAGGGCTCCCCACGCTGCGGATAGCAGCCTGCCGCCCGGTGGGTGGGGTGCCCTGAAGCAAAGCACCCCACGCACCAGACAGACATCGGCCAGCCCCACAAGCTCGGGGGACAGCAGGGAGGCGCAGCGCCGCCATCCCACTGTTCCTCGACCTGATTCGGTTTCCCCGACCTGCTTTTTTTTGGGGGGGGGGGATAAAGGGAATTTTTTCCCTTTATTTTCCCCCCAAAAAACTAGGTGTGTCCTATGGGCCGGAGCGTCCTATGGGATGAAAAATATGGTATATTTAGTATTTCAAAACAGTACTGTTTAGTATTTCAAAACAGTACATGCAAGTTACTTTAAATCTGATTAAGAGAGCTTAAATAGCATTGCTATAGATCCTGTGGTAGATCACATGCAATGGAGCAGTCTTGATTCAGCCTTGACTGTAAACCACCTTTGACTTTCAAAAGTGATTTGCAGTGGGGAAAAGCACACTTCTGTGAAAATGAAGAAAAATAAACTCTGTCGCCCACTTGTATCCGGCACAGTTGCTTTGTACCTATTCAGTAAGAGTCAAAAGTCACTGAAATGTTCATATCAATGTCATCAGTTTAGGATATGGGTGTATTTTATGTAATATATAGTCCTGTTATTTGAGTAAGTGAGCAAGCACATTTTTGCTGGTGATGACCAAAGGTCAAAGCAAAACAAAAACACTAAAAACTAAAGTCACCCTTAAGTTTGAAAAGAAAGGTCTGCAATTATTTTCCTACAGAACCGGAAAATCATAGTATAATGTGTTACAGCTTTGCCATGAAGTCAGGATATACCCTTTAAACACAATAATATCTAAGCAGTGTAAAATAAGTGTAACAAGCGCAATATGAATAAAATATGTTAAAAGCTAACTAGAATTGGAAATTAATTCTAACTAAAATTAGAAAAGGCTAGAAATGCCCACTGAAATGAAATGGTCTGTGCTAGAAGCTGGAAATTCAACAGAGAAGGACCTGTCTGCTGTCAGCTGGAAAGGGGTTTCAAAAAATTGCTCCTCCAACACTAAATATATGGCTTCTGGTAAATATGACAAGTGCATATGAGCCATGGGTGACAATTGGCAGTGACTCTCCTGAAAACCTCAGTGATCAGGCAATAATATCAGCCAGGTGATCCCTAAGGTATCTTGAACCCAAATTGTTAAGAACCTTGCAACTTAATACAAGACCCTTGACCTGGCCTGGCAGCATACAGATAGCCAGTGTAAGTTTTTACATATGGGAGTTATGTGCTGGCAATTGTCTGTCACCATCAATAGTCCTAGCTGCTGCATTTTGTTCCAGATGGAATCTCTGGACCAGACCCAAGAAAAGAGTGTGTTTCACTAATGGAGTCTTGAGGGATACAGTGAAATAATGCATAACATTAAAGCAACTGATATGCCTTGTGGCCATTTTACCTGTGTTTTCTACCAAGGAAAAGAAGTCTCATTCAGAACTTTGGAAATCTTATACAGTGGTACCTCAGGTTACAAACACTTCAGGTTACAGATGCTTCAGGTTACAGAATCTGCTAACCTAGAAATAGTACCTTAGGTTAAGAACTTTGCTTCAGGATGAGAACAGAAATTGCGCAGTAGCGGCAGCAGGAGGCCCCATTAGCTAAAGTGGTGCTTCAGGTCAAGAACAGTTTCAGGTTAAGAATGGACCTCCAGAACGAATTAAGTTCTTAACCTGAGGTACCACTGTATACAAAAGGAACTAACCAAACCTAGCTGTTATTACTAGGTATATTTGCTAGGTTTGCTCCATGACCTAGCCTTGCATTGCATTGCATCAACTTCTTAGCATTTTCTCCTTATAACTTTTTTAAATTTCTCCTTTATTTGCACTGAAGCAATTCCAAATGTTCCCTCCCCTTTATATATGTCACTTTCACCCACCTACCCATTTCATTCCCTTCCTTTTCCCAGGGACTGTCAAGTTTTGACACTGAGGTGTCATCATTTGACAGTAAAGCTGGCACCTCCGCGAAAGTAATAGCAGTAAGGGTTTGCACCCCAGTGTCACTAGTTCATGTTCTCTGCTTATCAGGATGACATAAATGTAATGACCACGGTACAATGACAATCTCATGGAGATGTTAGAATCTTACAAGCTGTGCTAAATTTCACATTCCTTTCTTGGAATTCTCACAAGTATACGTCTCGCAGATCCTGTTAATTAAGCTGCTTTGGCTAAGGTCAACAGGGACAAATTCCAGAGGGACAGCCAAATAAGTTTGCTGAAAGAAAGAAAGAAAGAAAGAAAGAAAGAAAGAAAGAAAGAAAGAAAAGCAACTGTGGTATCTTAAAGAGACACACACTCTCTTTCTCTCTCTCTTTCTCCCGGAATAAGCTACTGAGGCTTATTCATCTTTTTCTTTTTTTTAATGACAAGGTAGGGAATCCACATGATTTTAAAATAGTACTTTTGGAATTTTAAAATTAAAAACTATGGGGGAAGTTGTCTTTGGCTGCTCACTTTAGCAAAAATATGTCTTGTCTTGCATTGCCCACTGGGATCTATGACATCTGCATCCATAAAAGAAAGGAATAAATGCTTATGGACTGTGGCTTTTTTAAGCAAAGGAAACATCAGGTCTGAGTTGAAATTTCTCTGTAAATAATTTTCCAACACATTTTTGCCTTTCTTTCTGTATTTTGTTCCAATTGGAACTACTGGAGAATTTGAAATTCTGCTTGAGAATTTTCAATGAACATGTTGGCTTCATTATTATCAGGAGGTTTATAACCTGGATAAGAAAATTGGCTTTCAGGTGGAAAAATCAAAATTGGAAACAGAATTGTTAGATCCTAAAACTAAGAATTTGTCAAGAATGTATAACTTGCTGTTGAAATGGAACACACAGGATGAAATGGTTAAATCTGTTATGATCAAATGGGCACAAGACATTGGACATAATATTATGATGGCTGACTGGGAAAAGTTATGGACCACAGGTATGAAGTTTACGGCATGTAATGCCATAAGAGAAAATATAATGAAAATGTTTTACAGGTGGTACTTGACACCAGTCAAGCTTGCAAATATTCATCATTTGCCCGATAATAAATGTTGGAAATGTAAAGAGGTCGAAGGTACATTCTTTCACCTTTGGTGGACATGCCCAAAGATTAAGACCTTCTGGGAGATGATATATAATGAAATGCAAAAGGTATTTAAATATACCTTCCAGAAGAAACCAGAGGCCTTTCTCTTGGGCATGGTTGGCCAATTGGTGCGAAAGGAAGATAGAACTTTTTTTATGTATGCCACAACAGCAGCAAGAATACTCATCGCAAAGTATTGGAAAATACAAGATTTACCCACCCGGGAAGAATGGCAGATGAAGCTGATGGACTATATGGAACTGGCTGAGATGACTGGCAGAATCCGAGACCAAGGGGAAGAGTTGGTGGAAGAAGAGTGGAAGAAATTTAAAGTTTATCTTCAGAAATATTATAAAATTAAGGAATGTTAGAAAGAGGTTGGGGGAAAAATTATGTGGTTTTAGCAGAAAGGATATTTAGGATAAAAACAAAGTTGGAAGGATTTGCTGGAATATTTAATTGAATTAGAATACAAAAATGGGAGGCGTGAGGAAGTCAAGGAAATAAGTGAATGTAAATAAGTGAGTTAAAGGTTTGACTTTTTTGATTTTTTCTGTTTTTTGATGATATGTATTGTTTTTTCTTTTTCTTCTTTGATTGTTTTTTTTCCTTTTTGTAACCTTTAAAATCTTAATAAAAATTTATTTTTAAAAAAGAGAATTTTCAATGAATATGGCCTCAACAATTTCACCATCAATGAATTTATATATGAAACCAGCTTGTTACATTATTATTATTATTATTATTATTATTATTATTATTATTTGTTAAAAGAAAAAATGAACTTGGCTCTTCCTTATTCCAGTCCTTGTCTCTTAGCCTGTGGCTTCCTTCATCAACCTATATTAACTAATGAAAGAGATTCATTCAATTTCTAAGCAGACCAGAATTTCTCAGACAATATTTTTCTTTGATGAGTTCCTCCTGAACAGTGGGAGATGAATTTAAGGCCTCACCTGGGCTATATTCAGGCCTTCTCTCACTTTCACTGGAAACAAATAACATGGAGAATTTTGGCACTAAGTCCTAGAAAGCACATTATAGCAGAACAAATTATGAAAGCCCATCCAATAAATGTGTGGAAATATTGAGAACATTTGTTGTTGTTGTTGTTAATAACCCATTTGAGCAGCAAATTCCCAGAAAAGAATGAACAACTTAAGACATTATTTTAACTTTTCTAACTATCCATTATGCTATAGATTATAAATAAACCATGTAAAACATTATTTGCCAACCAGCGTGTTGCTTAAAAGGAAGGTAAGAAACAAATCATGCAACAGGAAATGCAATTTCCCCCCAAATTAAAATGAATTTTATTCAACTGCAGAAAACATGATAACGTTATAATTACTGAGAAAGCACCTGAGTATAAAAATAGCAGAGAATATTTTCCATCAATGGAAATCTGACACATTCATTAAATGACTGAGAGAGGTATTCACGTCTTTCATTCAGATTTGTATTTCTGTGGTTTTGCATTCACTTTCTATCTTTGAGGATACAAATGGTTGACATCTGCTCTCAGGTCAGCCTTTATAGAAGGTTGCGATTCTCTCTGGGTTTTTTCAGTTTGGAAAAATAGAAGTGCCAAGGGATTTAAAAAGATAGATGTTAACAACTTATTGGTAATTGGGCATATTTTGAAAATGTTAGCTGCTTTCAAATAAACACTCATGTTTCACAAAAGAGCATGAACATTAGATGATGAATCATTTGAAAAGCTGGCATAATGTCTGTAGCTGTAGGAAGTATGTGCCATTGAATTTTTAACCATGGAGCCAGCGCTAAGTGCAGAGGCTGGAGGTGGATAAGAAGAGGTGATAACCAGAATTTCAGGTTGGTGTGCGCTTAACTCTCCCTTTCCATTAGGATCAGCAGAACTGAAAATGTAGTCAACATTGGCTAGACTGTAACTACTATTATGAGTTTTAAATGTGTTTAAAACTTTAACCTTCCAACAGTTTGACTTCACCCCCAAAGGCACATTTCTCCATTGTCTCCCAAGACAGACCGATGCCAACAATAAGCATATTTAAGTTTGACTGGATCAGATAGTTATGTCCGTAGAGCATGAGACTTTTCATCTCAAGTTTGTGGCATTGAGCCCCACATTGGGCAAAAGGATTCCAGCATTAGACGGGTTTGGACTAGTTGACTTCATTATCCCTTCCAAGTCTACAATTCTATGACTCTCTATGAATTGAGTATAGTTATGAATTGAGCCAGTGAGAATGGAAGTTGGCAGCACGGTTTATGAAAATAATAACACAGTGATCCAATTAGGATGGGAAATGAAAAATCTTGAGCCTTACATGGTGGTAACCTCAGACCTTCAACACTCTTCCTGTTTTGGCAGTTGTTCTTTAGTTCATGCACAAAGTTTAATGAGCACTCGCACTTTACATTGTGGGTGCCCTTTGAGGGATCGTGCATGGTGCTACAATTCCCACAGAGTTTACTGGCAAACAGGGGCTGGCTTGCCTCTCAGTGTTGTTGTTAGGTTTTTTTTTTTTTTTTTGGAGGTTCACGCCTGGCCTCAGTAATCAAGTTTCATTGCTGGGAGGTGGGACCAGTCCCATTTATAAACAGGGGGTGGAGCTGACAATAGACAGTTGGCTCTAGAGATTCACCCTTCCTATCCTCCTTTTGTTTAATTTTTCTTGTTTGCAGGTTAACTTTTTCTTCCAGTTTTGTGGGCGCTGCTATGGTCTTTGACTGGTTGCTGTTGAAGGACCAGGAAGAAATTTCCCTGCATTGGCAGGTTTTGTCTTCCCCATAGCAATTCGTCACAACTTTGGTGGTTTATGGCCCTGGGGGGAATCCTTTAGTCTTTTCTTCCCTATAATGGCAGGTGTGTGTGTGAAGTGGTGACTCACCCCCCTCTGTGGCGGCGATTCCAGGGTCCCCCTCTTAAAAGGGGTTATATAATGGGTGTCGCTGGCCATACACCGAAAAGCTGTCAGTGAACTACCCTGTGTGTGGGGATATAGGCTGGGCTGCCTGCTACGCTTACGTCTTGCAAAGCACCCCCATATCCCATTTAGCCTGATGAGCCCCAGTCCCCCCAGCTGGGGGGCTGGGAGGGATACATGCCCAAGGCCTAAGCCAAGGTCTTCCTAAATTTGGAAGTTTAATAAAGTTGCGGCCTAATTTTAATTCCATATAACATTGTCAGAGTCTTTATTCCTTCCTTATGATCCCTGGGGGCTGGGGGTGTCGCTGCCTGGTCACGCAATGCAAGTTCCTACTTTAAATTGGTGTCACTCTCACCTCTATAAAATCATGTATTAGGCTTTGAGTAAGGTGGAGGCAAAGTTAACACCCCCGTTCCCATGAATCAAACATTTTACAAATCTAATACTATGGTAAAGTGGCTTCAATCAAAGTCCAGGGGAAAAATTGACAAAACTTTGATCATAATATTAAATAAGTAAAGTGCTTTTACTGAAACAGGTTGGTAAACACTCCCCATGCTTTCCTCAAGGCTGAATATATAGCTCCACAATTTTTCCTTGCAGGTTTCATCTATTTGATTTTGCAGTGTGACCCACAGTTCATTTTTCAGCTGAGAGGCACATTTAGACTTCCTGTGAAGAATGAGCTTGGTTTATGAACTTCACAGGGCTGGTTCAGAGTTCACAGCTCCAGTAAACAGCCGGCTGCTCTTTTATCAAGAATTATGTTCAACCTTAACATCTCTGTTTTTGCTGATTTATCTCATTGTCTGTGTGCTATATAACTATTGATCTTTGTGATTTAATCTATTTATGCATCTATTTAAGCCAGCGTTTTCTCCAAAGGTTGAATAGATATTCTGAGTCACACTAGCAGGGATTCAAATGTTAGCTGGTATGTGGGTGCGACCACATCATTATATATATATATATATATATATATATATATATATGGTAAAGTACCCTGGACAGTTAAGTCCAGTCAAAGGCGAATATGGGGTTGCAGTGCTCATCTCACTTTCAGGCCGAGGGAGCAGGCATTTGTCCACAGACCAGTGGCGTAGCGTGGGGGGTGCAGGGGGGGCGGCCACACCGGGCACAACATCTGGGGGTTAGGGTTAGGGGGCGCAAATTCATGGGTTAGGGGGCACAAATTACTTGCCTTGCCCCGGGTGCTGACAACCCATGATACTCCACTGCCACAGACAGCTTTCTGCGTCATGTGGCCAGCATGACTAAATTGCTCCTGATGCAATGGAACACCGTGACAGAAACCAGAGTGCATGGAAACACTGTTTACCTTCCCGCTGCAGCTGTACCTATTTATCTACTTGCACTGGCGTGCTTTCTAACTGCTAGGTTGGCAGGAGCTGGGACAGAGCAATGGGAGCTCACTTCATTGAGGCGATTTGAACCACCAACCTTCTTATCAGCAAGCACAAGAGGCTTAGTGGTTTAGACCACAGCGCCACCCACATCCCTTGACATCATTATACACACACACAAACACAGACATGCATATTTGTGTATCAAAACTATGGTAACCTTAAATGAAGTACTTTAGAATGAATTCCTTCGGGATTTTTTATTTTTTTTTAATAATTGAAGTGTATTGGCTCTCCTGGCTTGCCATTCCATGAGCTGTGCTAGTCAGCCCTCAGGCACTGTGCTTTTAATTTCAGTTTTGTGTTACAAGTAGCAGGCTGCTTTTGTATTCTGTTTATGCTTCTGCTGAGCCCCTCAAGGCTGATTTTTTTTTTTTTAAGTGTATTCCGAAACATGTCCTTGATAGTACATTAGTGGTGGATTTGTACTGGACCATCTGCACAACATTAGCATACATTCCTCAGATGAAAATGGGGACATTTCTCAATCATCATCCAATTGACCCTCCTCAATTCTCCATTTTTGCTCCTCCCTGCTAAGCACTTCCTGAGTGGCACCAGCCCTACACCAATGGGACTCAGCACACATGCCTTCCACTGTCCTGAGAAAATCCCTTAATCCTGATTTTATTTTATTCTTTGGTAGATAAATACTACTATTACTACTACTACTACTACTACTACTAATAATAATAATAATAATAATTTATTTATACCCTACTCATCTGGCTGAGTTTCCCCAGCCACTCTGGGCGGCTTCCAATTGAGTGTTAAAAACAATACAGCATTAAATATTAAAAACTTCCCTAAACAGGGCTGCCTTCAGATGTCTTTTAAAGATAAGATATCTGCTTGGTGCTGGATCTCAGTGTCTGGGCTGAATGATGGGGGTGGAGACGCTCCTTCAGGTATACAGGACCAAGGCCGTTTAGGGCTTTGAAGGTCAGCACCAACCCTTTGAATTGTGCTCAGAAACGTACTGGGAGATTTGCAAAGAAGAAAAACATACCAATCAATAACCATTTTCTGCTTCTCTCAGTGGTATTGCCAGGATTCTATAACTGAGACCTAGACTGTGATGCCCTGTACCATTCAAAACACTGTATATGCAGGAAACCCCACCTTTTATTTTAGAATTTGCACTAAATTCAGATGATAGCTGTATTCTCATTGAAATTTCAAAGTCTCCAAACCACCACCATTCAGAAGACAGTAGTTCTTTAAGCCGGTGCTGAACTTCAACACTGTTTGAAAAAAGGAAACAAAATAGCATTTTCCCCTTAAAAAAGAATACCACTTAACAGTCCACGGTACCAATTAAAGGATTATTGTAGAAATCACAGCTAAAACAGCTTTCTCAACATGTTCACAATGCTAACCCCTATGCTAACTGAAAGGGAGACTGGAAAACCAGTGGAATGGAATCAAGTGTCTTTGAAAAGAGCCTGGTTGACTGGCTGGAACCCTGATCAAGACCAAATCACAGCGCGGCATTTTGTTGCAGATCCACTTTGTTTTTGCTTTAATCGTGGCATCGTCACATTGTTCATGGCGCATTATGTACCTTTGTAAGCAAAGGCATGCACTTGCCCCCAAGGAGCTTCCTGTTAAAGGTCAGGCAATTGTCCATGATTTAGGTTATTGTGATTCTTTCCTCACAAAAGGAGGCACAATTTGGATTGGTTGCCTTAAGGCCCCAAACATGCTTGGGACAATCTCTGAGACTGAATGAGCTACACTGCATGCCGACATTTTAACAGAATAGGAAAAAAAGGGGGCTAGGTTTTGTTCCCTTCCCTGCAGAATAAGCAGAATACATAATAAGGACTTGCTGAACTGTGTAGAATCGATTTTGCTTTGAGAACAAAGACATTTATAACTCACTTGTGGCTTTGTCTAAAGCAGAATTATGAAGTGTTCCTGTTATTGGGGAAAGCACTGCAGCACTTTAGCCTGGCCATTTAAACGTGTAAGCATTGAGGTCTGATCCTCATAGTAAAATGAAGCTCAGGTAACACTGAACATATAGTGAACATAATTGCTCTTTTCCGTTGGACATAAAGGGTGAGCAAATCACAAACAGAATGTCATAAACTTGGTCTTTATAGGCACACTATCTATAGTTAGCAATCCTTACATGGTTTTCAAAGGTGGTTAGATATTATAAATTATAAGTCAAATCAAGCACCCAAGTCATTCAAAGAAATTGGATTTTAAGAGGCTATGGGCAGATGAAATATTTTCAAAGTAATGAGAGAGTTATGATCCTGCCACATCTGTCCAGACTACATCCGATTCCCCTCCCCCTGACCTGCTGTGGACACTGGCCAGAGACGTTTTGCAGGCTGAAGGCCTCAGAAAGAAAGAAACATCAGCATAGGCCACAAGGTGGTCAGGAGGACTGTGATCTTGTATCCTGACTTTTTCAGGCCAGAGGACAAACCCATTGTCTATCTCATTGGAAGATCTGGTGTGTCACACAAATTGAGATAAATTGCCATCTTGCTGGCATAAAGCAAAAACAACCCAATATCCCATCTCACTGTTACCTTTAATTGCCTGTCTTGCTATTACTGCCCACCACCACCCCTTTCTGAGGGAAGAAAAAGTCAGGTCTTCCTTTGCATACTCCACAACTGTGTGCATGCAGAGCTGCATTTAAGCAATTCAGTGCTTTGTTGTTGTTTAGTCGTTTAGTCATGTCCAACTCTTTGTGACTCCATGGACCAGATCACTCCAGGCACTCCTGCCTTCTGCTGCTTCCAGCAGTTTGGTCAGACTCATGTTGGTAGCTTCGAGAACACTGTCGAACCATCTCGTCCTCTGTCGTCCCCTTCTCCTTGTGCCCTCCATCTTTCCCAACATCAGGGTCTTTTCCAGGGAGTCTTCTCTTCTCATGAGGTGGCCAAAGTATTGTAGCCTCAGCTTCACGGTCTGTTCTTCCAGTCAGCACTCAGGGCTGATTTCCTTCAGAATGGATAGGTTTGGTCTTTTTGCAGTCCACGGGACTCTCAAGAGTCTCCTCCAGCACCATAATTCAAAAGCATCAATTCTTCAGCGATCAGCCTTCTTTATGGTCCAGCTCTCACTTCCATACATCACTACTGGGAAAACCATAGCTTTAACTATATGGGTCTTTGTTGGCAAGGTGATGTCTCTGTTTTTTAAGATGCTGTCAGTGCTACAATGTTCAAATCAAGAAAGTGGGGCCCATCTATTCTTTAGAAACTGTTGCTCAAGAATAACTATGAGGTGGGATATCAGGTCCTTCAAGCTAATAGGAAGAGTTATCTGGTGAGCTTTCCAAGACAAGAGAATTGTGCAATTACCTCTTCTTTCTTTCTATATGAGACCTAGGGTGTTCCAAGGTGCCTGCTAAGCTGGACATCATCTATATCTTGCCTCCTGTTTGCATCAACTTCCTTGATAGCTACACTGAATAGCTTATTGCTGTTGGCTTGGCACATTCTGCCAAAAACCAAAAGAAACAACTCACACCACAGCCTGTTCAGCTCCATCCTGTGTGACAGGGACATATGCACTGTCTGTCAGGTGCAGACTTTTTTCCATCTGAATATGAAGAAATGATTGCAAGGTTCTAGCAGGTTCAAAGCAGGGAATCTGACAGCTGGGCACAGGTAACTTACTCAGTTTGTCAGGAAGAGAACCTACACACAGAGTGACTAGATGGCGTGACTCTTGCTAGGAAGGAAAACAGAGGCAAGTCATTCTGGAAGGAATCAGAGGACCTGTGGATGCAATGGTGGGCCAGCTGGTCTTATAAAAGAATTATCCCAGGCTTGGCACCTTAGTAGAAAAAAACCTGTCTGTGAGATAAAGCACTGAACAGCCTGGCAATGCCAAAACTGAATAATTTATCTCCTCAACAGCTGACATAGTTCTGCCTGGCATAAGGCAAATGGACACCCCTATTTTCATTGGAGAAATGTTGGAGGGTATGAGATTCCATGCAGCCAAATATTGCTTACTCTGGCTGGCAAGGCATCTCTAGGGGTCAAAGGTATTCCTCATCATTGCTATCTGTACCTGATCCTTTTAAAGTGGAAATTCTGGGGATTAATCCAGGGACCTTCTGTAAGAAAAGCAAATGCTTAACTACTCACCTGTGATTAATTCTGCATTAAAATGTGAGGTAGGAAAAGGAAGTTTATTTTCACTGAACCTTCAGGCTGCTATACTTAAACTACAGTTCACTACCATGGAATTTCTCTGTTTGCGGCTGTCTGTCTAGCTTCAGCCATGATATATAATGCACATCTGAAGTATTTGTGATTCAAGGACCCGCCACCTGCCTGGGGATAAGAAAGACACTTGGACACAGTATATTAGGTTAATGGGATAAAAAAGCCCACAACTTTATTGATTGCAGCATGTGAGAGGTATTGGCTTAGGCATTGGATAAAACAACAGAGTGTGACGCCACCCCCCCAGGAAGGGGTGAGTCTAACAAGGGTTAACCACCAGTAGGAGGAGCCTGTTGATGCAAATACAACTGAAAGCTCCCCCTGATGTCACTGGGGGTCGTGCCATGGCTCTAGCCACCAGCAAGGGCATCGGACAGGATCCACGACTACCGGATTCCTTTACCGGAATACCCATAAAGTGGAGGGGTAGGCGATGGCCACACCTTGCCCTCCAATACACAAATAGATTCCAATGCCTAACCACCAATACCTAAAAGTTGTGACAATTTGCTACGAGGTAGGCAAAAAACCAAGTGGCCGGTGCCAATTTGCCTGTTGGATAAAAATTCCTACCAGGCCCCTTGGACAACCAAGGCGACCAACCACAGGTCCATAGCAATGTCAAGAACCAAGCAGTGAACTAAAGAGAGGGTGGGTGGGTGATCCAACAAAAACCAGCAGCGGAATGAAAGGGAAGTGCTGCCGCAGCCACGTTTGAGCCAAGATGTTTAGGCTGAATTGTTGGTTTGGAGAACAGGAAAGTAACTTACATTGTAAGGCTACCATTTGTGACCTGCAGCTTATATTAAATCTGTGGCCTGGAATTCTTCTAAACTGAACCAAATTAACAGGTATGACTACCAGAAAGAAGTAGGGTTTTGGAGAAGATTGTAGAGGTTTTCATTTAGTCTTTGAGTAAGGTTTGGTTGTTTTTGTCAGTTACACTACATGAAATATATTTGTCATTCTTGGTAACCATTGGCAATAAGAAAGAAAGAAGGGAAGAGTCTTGTGCAAATTATTTTCAGAGCATGGCAAATAACAGTTGTTTTTGTTTTCAAAGCAAAACCCATACCTTTTGCCAAAAAAGGGCCATTTATTGCCAAGACAAACAGCACTTATCTAGATATACCTTGAAAGCATAGTGAATGGAAGATCAATTGATAGATGATAGATAGATAGATGATAAATAGATATAGATAAGAATGTATTTAGAGCATGCCATAATCAAATCAAAGTAGAAATTCTTTAATGTATTGATGTATCTGAGTTATTGGATAAGTGCCCTCAGGCTATTAGTGTGAAGGTTGCCTTAGCACTTTCATTAATAACCCTGCATTTTCAAAAGATTTTAGATTCCACCAGCAGGAGACTAAACTCGCTGTCTCGGCAAAGGAACAAATATATTTTCCAAGTCAGGAAGGGGGGCGGGAGCGAGAATCAATTTATCCATTTATAAACTGCATGACAGTGGAGAAAGAAAACTCAAACTGCCACTGGAACTTTAAAGTATGGCGTACTGATAAACTGCAGGGTAATTTAAGCCTAACAGGAAAGGCCTGTGCAAGCAACAGAACCACTTCTATGAGAGGTTATAGAACCTCTTCTATAAAATTAATACAATAAGAATGCAATATAAGAAAATGTGGGTAGTTTGCAAAGCAGACTGACAGAAAACTAGTGAGTTACAGTGCAACAAAGCAGGGGGGAATAGATGCTGTTGAGATCTTCCTTATTTTGAAAAGCTAGGAGGCTAATATAAAAAGTACTTTGTAAAGCACCCTGATTCAGTTTAGAGCAATCTAGACTTCCCAATTTGGCTCAGGGGTCTACGTCTACTTTGTACACCACCATCACTTACTACTGGGAGATTTTAAAAAATGGCATTTTCCCCATTTTGAAAGAAGTGGATGAAATTTGCAAGCATTGAAGCTTCTCTATTGTGAATAAATCCTGCCAAATTACAGGCAAATAGGTCCAGAGGCTTTTATACTGGACACCTCTAGAATTTTGGTGTGTGTGTGTGTGTGTGTGTGTGTGTGTGTGTGTGTTGTTGTTGTTGTCAATAAAGGAATTGCCCATAACATTTTGTTTTATTCTTGGGCAGAATTGGTTGAAATTTGCAGGCAAAAAATGCATCTTCTGAAGGTATGAGTCCTAACAACTTTCAAAAAGTTAGCTGCAACAGTTTTCATATAAATGCAGCCATTACAGTTTCAGCTGTCACCCAAACTATTAGGGTAGAGAAAAAAGAATGACTGTAACATTTCCCCTTTTGACAGAAGTAGATAAAATCTGAAGGCATAGAACGCCCCCCCCCCCCCGGTATTTAAAATCTGCCAAATTACAAATATATTCTAAATATATTAACACACCCCCCCCATGTATTTTGAGGTTAATTGGTCTGAAAAATGCAGACATGAAAGAGTTGTCTTTGAGTAAGAAATCTGAAAACATTGCAGACAAATAGGTTTAGAGTATTGCTCCGACCTGGTGGAATGCTCTGTCATATGAGAATAGGGTCCTTCAGGATTTAACCTCCTTCCGCCAGGCGGAAGACACAGCTATTCCACCTGGCCTTTAATTTGAATTCAGCCTGATCTTTTATTTCCCTTCCCTTCCCTTCTCTTCCCTCCCCCTCCCCTTTTATGAAGATTGCCTGTTCTGAGACCCCACAGCTAATTATCCCCTGGCCTCCTCACTGGCCCAAGTAGGACTACCGTAATTCAGCCAGCTAGTCCTGGTGACTATCTAATGCTTATTGGATGGATTTCCCCCAAATTGATTTTGAACTTTGAATTGTATTGTTATTCATGCTTTTATACTGTATTTTACGCTGCTTCTATGTTGTATTACAATTGAGTGTTTTAAATTTGTTGTTAGCCGCCCTGAGCCCGGTTTTCTGAACCAGGAAGGACGGGGTATAAATAAAAATTTATTATTTTATTTATTATTATTATTTTGCTAGGCATTTTGAAGGTGGGAAGAACTAAAGATGTGGGGTAGATGATGCTTACCCAGAGCTTAATACTTTGATTCATCCTGTATGTTAGAAATCCCACTACTACCACACCTGAAGTAACTTCAGTGGGAGGTGGTTTTTTAATGTAATATTTTATTTTTTAATATTTATATGAGTACCAGAAAGGACTCAAGAAAACTTGAGGGCTTCAAGCCTGCTGATACATGCATATTTTACAAACACCATTAAACCTGATCCTCCATTCAAAAAACAATACAGTGGTGCCCCGCAAGACGAATGCCTCGCAAAACGAAAAACATGCAAGACGAAAGGGTTTTTCGGTTTTTGCGTTGCTTCGCTAGACAAATTTCCTTATGGGCTTGCTTCGCAAGACAAAATGTCTTGCGAGTTCTTGCGAGTTTTTTTCCTTTTTCTTAAAGCCGCTAAGCCGTTAATAGCCGCTAAGCCGCTAATAGCCGTGCTTCGCAAGACAAAAAAACCGCATGACGAAGAGACTCGCGGAACGGATTAATTTCGTCTTGCGAGGCACCACTGTATTTCCCCCCCTTTTTTTAAATAATAATATTTTATTAAGTTTTAACAATAAAGAAATTCCAAGGCAACAAATAGGAAAAAAAAGAAAAAAGAAAAACACAAGAAAAATACAAAATTACAAAATACAAAAATACAAACATTTAACATAAAAAGGAAAAAGAAAAAAGCACCAAAAACAAAAATCCCTCTTTTTTAATTTCTCATCTTTGATTAACCTATTTTCCTGACTTCCTCACGCCTCCCTTTTTTGTATCCCTTTTAAAAATTGGTTCAGCAAATTCATTATTATAACTTCAAATTTTCATCTATTATCAATCCAATCTTACATTTTACCTTGTTACTAGAACCCCTTCATTTCATTTCAATGTCATAAACATTCAGAAATTTTACAATGTTTCTGTAAATAAATTTTAAATTTCCTTCAATCTTCTTCCACCAACTCTTCTCCCTGGTCTCGGATTCTGCCAGTCATTTCCGCCATTTCCATGTAGTCCATTACTTGCACCTGCCATTCTTCCAGAGTGGGTAGGTCTTGTGTCTTCCAATGCTTTGCGATGAGTATTATTGCTGCTGCTGTAGCGTACATAAAGAAAGTTCTATCCTTCTTTGGCACCAATTGGCCAACTATGCCCAGGAGAAAGGCCTCTGGTTTCTTCAGGAAGGTGTATTTAAATACCTTTTTCATTTAATTATAGATCATCTCCCAGAAAGCCTTAATCCTTGGGTACGTCCACCAAAAGTGAAAGAATGTACCTTCAGTTTCTTGACATTTCCAACATTTATTATCAGGCAAATGATAGATTTTTGCAAGCTTGACTGGGGTCATGTACCACCTGTACATCATTTTCATAATATTCTCTCTTAGGGCATTACATGCCGTAAATTTAATCCCAGTGGTCCACAACTGCTCCCAATCAGCAAACATAATATTATATCCTATATCTTGTGCCCATTTAATCGGGTCCTCCCTTAAAGAGGGCACATGCTGCGGTGGGACCTGGCAACCTGACCCTATGTTGTTGGTGGGTATGTTTGGATAGCCACAACACCCGATTGGTAGGTCCCTTGCTGCAGGGTTCAATCAAGCCAATGGGTCACAGGCAAAACAGATCAAGGGACCATATATACCTATGGACGTGACCCAGAGCTTCCTCTTTCAGTGTGTGCATTCGGAACACCCACCCACTTCTCCCTACTTTTAGGGCTTTGCGCTTGACCTTGCTATGCCGTCATGTGTCATCTGTCGTTGGGACAGGGGCACGGCAGGAATTCTCCCCACTTGGCTGATTGGCTGTTGCCATTTGGGTTTCGCCTGCCGCGTAGCAAATCGTCACAACTTGTAAGGTTCCGGATAGGCTCTAGTTCAGGTGATAGGGATGGGAGAACGCTCTCGCCATTCGTATGTGAAGGGTATTCCATTAAAGGAATCCAGGGACTTCATGGTTTGGTCAACCCCTGAGAGGGATTTGTGCCCATGCCTGAGTCCAGGGGGGCTTTTGGGTGGCGGAGATAGGATGCTCCCAGCTTTCTGCTTATCCAGGTGTTCACCCTTGGCTGACCTATGCTGGAACCCTGGGTCAGCACTACCTGCATGGCAGGGAGCTAGTCGAACCTGAGCCTATGCAACCATTCACTTTCTGTTATCAATAAAGTTGTGGCCTAAATTCTGCTGAAAACCAAACCAAAATTTGAGTCTTGTCTGAATTTATTGAAAGGGGAGGTTTAAAGGTCTCAACACACAACAACAGCAACAAAAAAACAACAGACAATAACAATGAACTTTAAGAAGTCTTAAAAAACATTCTCCATGGCAACCCCCTATAGTATTGACTCCTATAGTGCCAGATGAAATTGGCTCAATATGGAGGCATTTGAGGCATAATTAGTGGGTGGAAGTAAAGTGTTTAACTCTCCCATTATCCACCCCTGCTAATGCCATAAAAATTGGGAACTTATATTTCCCTTGATAATTAAAAAATCATGATTTAAGAGACACGGGGGATGAACACAACATATCACTTTTTTTTTCTTTTGAAATTCCTACTGATATTCTTGCCTGAGCAAGAACTCGTTGCAATTTTTCTCAAGAAAGACCAGATTCAGTATAAATTCAAACATAATATCATCAGCTGAACATCTGAAACTGAAGTTCCTCCAAAGTCAATCAGGCGAGCCTCAATGAGAAGATGAGCAATGGCAGAAACATTTTCTTCTCTGCAATTCATTTCTCTTCAGTGCTCAGTGCAGGAAAAACTCCAGACATTTTCTGGGTGTTTGTTCTGAGGCCCAGCAGGAAAAGTCAACATCCCCACATACACTATGTTATCTCTGAGACTGGAGCCATAGAACTGTAGTGCTGGAAAAGGATCACAAGGGTCATGTAGCCCAACCCCCTTCAATGCAGGGATCTTTTGCCCAACATGGGGCTCAAACCCACAACCTTGAGGTTAAGAGTATCACTGACTAAGCTGTTGAAGAATTACATGTGTTGCCCCCTAAAATATTTCCCATCATACTTTGCAGCATGCAGGAGTTTCATGGCAGCTGTCATGATGCTCTTTGGCATACAAGCAAAGATATAAAATATCCCCCTAAGTCAGAAAATTAGAAAACCATTGTTCTAAATTATTATTTCTGACATTCAACAGTCAGATTTTTGAATCAGGTATGCTGAAGCTGTATTTTCAGAAGAGCTAAATACTAAAAAATGTGAAATGCAGACTAAGGAACTTCATGAATAACTCATAAATACTGCATTTGCATTTTTCATTAGTGAGTCTGGCTGTTCTCTGCTAAACTGTGTTATTCATTTGTGTGCACAATAGAAATGCATTGTTTTCTGCTGTTCCCTTGAAAAAAAGAACATGTCAGTCTTTAACCTCTTGCATTCCACTGTCCTAGGAGGAATTCTTTGAATGCGGTGAAAGGGTCATTCAGCTTATTTTGCGTTAGTGTTTCTGCAGGCATTACACAGTAACTAATGAATATTCATTTAGCTTTGCCAATTTACTTACCATAAGACTCACTCAATTAAATTAACAATTGCAAACAATAACTCCTCCTCCTTTCTTCCCAGATCGGAGAATGTGTTCTCTCCCTACCACTCAAAGCAACTGAATGTTTAGGATGACACATTAATAATATTAGAGCTCCGATTTAGGATTTCAATTTTTTCCTGATACATTCTTTTAGGGCTGA
This sequence comes from Podarcis gaigeae, assembly GCF_964106915.1. Classification (NCBI taxonomy): domain Eukaryota; kingdom Metazoa; phylum Chordata; class Lepidosauria; order Squamata; family Lacertidae; genus Podarcis; species Podarcis gaigeae. The sequence continues at coordinate 16,468,375 of NC_139685.1, read as the reverse complement.
TCTGAAACTATTTACCTCATTTCCTATTTGTTGTAGGAAGTGTGGGACAGGGGCACGGCAGGAATTTTCCCCACTTGGCTGATTGGCTGTTGCCATTTGGGTTTTGCCTGTGCATAGCAAATTGTCACAACTTGTAAGGTTGCGGATAAGCTCTGGTTTAGGTGATAGGGATTGGAGAAGGTTCTCGCCATCCCTATGTGAAGGATATTCCGTTAAGAGAGTGGTTGCTGAACAGCTTGGTAGGTTTCTGGATGAAACATCAGCTCTGGATCCATTCCAGTCCGGCTTCCGCGCTGGTCATGGGACCGAGACGGCTCTGGTCGCCCTAACAGATGATCTCCGCAGGCAGCTGGATCGAGGCGGGTCGGGGCTGCTGATTCTTCTAGACCTGTCAGCAGCCTTCGACATGGTCGATCACGAACTCCTGGACCACCGCCTTGCCGACGTGGGGATTCAGGGCTTTTTCGGCTGCGGCTCCAACCTGGTGGAACGCTCTGTCACAAGAGACAAGGGCCCTGCAGGACTTGACATCTTTCCGCAGGGCCTGCAAGACAGAGCTGTTCCACCTGGCCTTTGGTCAGGGCTCAGCCTTACTCCCTCCTTTGGCAATCTTTACAAGACTTTAGTTTATGGTTGCCATTAATTTTGATTTTAATTCATTTTTATAATGTTTTATAATGTTGTACTGTTTTAGTGTTGTTAGCCGCCCTGAGCCCGGCTTCGGCTGGGGAGGGCGGGATATAAATAAAATTTATTATTATTATTATTATTATTAAAGGAATCCAGGGACTCAACTTGGTTTGGTCAACCCCTGAGAGGGGGTTGTGCCCATGCCTGAGTCCAGGGGGACATTTGGGTGGTGGAGATAGCCTGTTCCCGGCTTTCCGCTTATCCAGGTGTTCACCCTTGGCTGACCTATGCTGGAACCCTGGGTCAGCGCTACTGCATGGCAGGGAGCTAGTCGAACCAGAGCCTATGCAACCATTCACTTTCTGTAATCGATGTGGCCTAAATTCTGCCAAAAACCAAAACTAAAATTCAAGTCAAGTGTGAATTTATTTAGCGGGGGGGGGGAGGTTTCTGGGTCTGAACACGCAATTATGAGGCCCAGTAGACCCTTGCAAACTGATGGTGCTCTCTTGAATATGTCCCAAAATTCTCTTCACTACACTGAGGGGGTGTGTGTGTCTGTGACAGCCAAGCAGATGTTCTTAGCAGGTTAGTCAATGTCTTTCCCGAAGACAGACATTTTGAAAGCCAGCACAATAGCCAAATGTGTAATTTTCATTGCAAGCTCTCTTTAATTAACTATTGCTTGAGTAGCATCATATATAAAAATTAAGCTGATAAAATAATGGACTTTTTCATAGATCCTTTCCATTTAATTTACATTCTATAGCTGGGAACAAAATCCTCCCATGTTAAATTTGATTAAGTAAGGCAGAAAGCGCCTCCGAGTAAATAGATATCCGAAATTGGAGAATGCACTTTGTCTAATTGTATTAATGAACTGCACTGATGAGGTTTGTTTGGTAACAAAAGCCCCTTGTGACCTTTTGATTTAGTGTAAAATGGAACGTTTCTTATATCAGGCGCTCTCTTTTTTATGGCATTCTCATTATGTTCAGTAAAATCAAACACTTCTATAGCACTTGGCCGCACAGAGAGAATAATGAAACTGTTAAAAGATTTTTAAATTAGCTGAAGTGGCGGTGACGTACAACACTTGTGAGCCATTGTCTTTTTCTTTATTAATGCTGCATGATAGGTCCAAATTGTAATTTAATCTTCCCCTTTCCTCTGCAAACATATGACCCAGATTTCAAAAATTCTTCTTCTTTTTTAATGTTGTAACCTGCCATCTACTTTGCCCCATGTAGCTGAAATGGAGCAGATCTCTCTCTCTCTCTCTCTCTCTCTCTCTCTCTCTCTCTCACACACACACACACACACACACTGCTTTGCCAGTCTTCTCATTACTTCCCAGTCCTCCCTGCTGCTGCTGCTGCTGCTGCTGCTGCTGCTGCGCAATGATAGCCTTTGTTGCTGAATGACAGGTAAGGGACTTGGATAGGTAGGTATGAGATGAGCATAGTTAAATGATGGAATTTGCTCACACAAGACGTAATGATGGCTTTCAAAAAGACATTAAAAGATAAATACAGGGGGGAGGAGTTTTTGGATGGCTACTAGCCACAATGGTTATGTTCAGCCTGCACTGTTGGAGGCAGGACCCTGTTGCAAGTTGTTGGGAGTAACAAGTGTAATAATAATAATATCATAATACAGTATATTATACCTGAAGGAGCGTCTCCACCCCCATTGTTCAGCCTGGACACTGAGGTCCACCTCCAAGGGAATTCTGGCAGTTTCCTCACTGCGAGAAGTGAGGGTACAGGGAACCAGGCAGAGGGCCTTCTTGGTAGTGTCACCCGCCCTGTTGAATGCCCTCCCATCAGATACCAAGGAAATAAACAACTATCTGATGTTTAGAAGACATCTGAAGGCAGCCCTGTTTAGGGAAGTTTTTAATGACTTATGTTTTAATGTATTTTAAATCTTTTGTTGGAAGCCACCCAGAGTGGCTGGGGAAACCAGCCATGTGTGTGTGTGTGTGTGTGTGTGTGTGTGTGTCAGAGAGTTGTTTATTTCCTTGACATTTGATGGGAGGACATGAGGCCCTCTGCCTGGTTTCCCTGTAACCTCACTTCTCACAGTGAGGGAACTGCCAGAAGGCCCTCAGAGCTGGACCTCAGTGTCTGGGCTGAACGATGGGGGCGGAGACACTCCTTCAGGTATACTGGGCCAAGGCCAACACTTTGAATTGTGCTTGGAAATGTTCTGGGAAGAACTCTGTTGCACTTCAGCTTCCCATAGGCATCTGGCATTCCTCTGCACAGCAACCGCCAGCTGGGCAGGTGTCATGGCACTGCTTACCTGGATTCCTAATGATGTGCATCATGCCAGTTATCGAGAGGCGGTTTGGCATGGTGCAGGTGTAGCAGTGGGAGTATCCGATTGGCTCTGGCACTGCACCCACGCCATGCCTTTGCCATGCCCATTCCCTTGTGTCCTCCCTCAAAGAGGGCACGTGTTGCAGTGCAACCTGACAACCAAACCCTGTGTTGTGGGTGGGTACGATTGGATAGCCACAGCACCCTATTGGTAGGTCCCTCAATGCTGGGTTTAATGGGACGCTAGCCAAACAGATCGAGGGACCTATATATGCCCATGCACGTGACCCTGAGCTTCCTCTTTGGGCCAGTGCACCCGCCCACCTCTCCCTATATTTAGGGCTGTGTGCTTGACCTTGCTATGCTGTCGTGTGTTGTCTGTCGTTGGGACAGGGACACAGCAGGAATTTTCCCCACTTGGCTGATAGGCTGGTGCCATTTGGGTTTCTTCTGCCATGTAGCAAATTGTCACAACTTGTAAGGTTGTGGATAGGCTCTGGTTCAGATGAGACGGGTATTCTGTTAAAAGAATCCAGGGACTCAATGGTTTGGTCAACCCTGAGAGGGGTTGTGCCCATGCCTGAGTCCAGGGGGACATCTGGGTGGTGGACTAGCCTGACCCCGGCTTTGCGCTGTTCCAGGTGTTCACCCTAGGCTGACCTATGCTGGTGCCCTGGGTCAGCGCTACCTGCCATGGTGCAGGGAGCTAGTTGAACCAGAGCCTATGCAACCACTCACTTGATGTAATCAATAAAGTTGTGGCCTAAATTCTGCCAAAAACCAAACCAAAATTTGAGTCTTGTCTGAATTTATTTAAGGGGAAGGTTTAAAGATCTAAACAAGCAACCAGCAGTTCTACATGGGGAAGCCAGGTCAAAAACCTGCCTCACCAGCCACCAGTGCCACTGCGAGAGCAAGATGGCAGACTGATCCTTTGCCCTCATGCAGGGGTCATGTTCCCAGAAGACTTGCTCTTCTCCAACTGGCTGGGTGCCCAGCATTTATGGCCATCAGTCCTATAGTCAGGGCACCCAGCACATCTGACAGTCCTGCTCACAATAGCATGCATTGATCTCGGTCATGGCATGTTCCAGTGGGAACGCTATAAAGCAGGCTTCCTCATACTTGGCCCTCCAGATGTTTTGAGACTACAATTCCCATCATCCCTGACCACTGGCCCTGCTAGCTAGGGGTCATGGGAATTGTAGGCCAAAAACATCTGGAAGGCCGAGGTTGAGGAAGCCTGCCATAAAGCCTTCAGTGGCTGTGTTGTGGCTTCATACATCATTGCATGCTCAGCATAACAGGGACAGCCATAATGTGCCCTCTCTAAGCATGGAGGTCTTGACTGCACCACCAGTGTTTTGACTATCTCCCTAGTATATCTATAATCTGTCTTAATATTCAGAAATATCACAATTGCATATTTTGACTGAACCAAAATTCTACCAGAATCAGGAAATAAGAATCAAGACACACAGAATGGGCTGACCTAGGGTCACCTTTATTAATATAAACTTTGGCAGGAGAAAATGAACAGTGTGGGTAAGTGGTCTAAATGAATGCCTTGAATGAACAAAATCCTGAACCACTATGAATGTGTTTGTCCCTACAAAATTGTGACCCTGGATTATTTCTTGCCTACTCCTTGTGTTTCTGGCTCTGCCCACCTAATAATCATTCTTGAGACTTCTCCCACTCCTTTTCCCACCCTATCCCATGTTCCTTTTGTGTCATGTATTTTATATTGTAAGGATACAGGCAGGAACTATCTTAATTTAATTGATTGATTGTCTGAAAGCCATTAGGCTTGCTAGCTCACACTTAGTGAGTTAAATGCTATAAATCAGGCACTTCCAACAGGTAGATCTAGATCAACTGGTAGATTACTGGATGCCTGTGTAGCTCTTTTCTCCCCTCTCAAAAAAAAGCTTTGGCTCCCCCCAAAAAAGCTCAACAACTTTGCCCTGAACCCTCCAAAAATGGGGGTAGATCATTGGAAGTTTTTAATTCTGTGAGTAGATCGCTGTCTCTTGGGAGTTGGCCACCCCTGCTATAAATAAATTGTAGGTTGTCGATGTTGCTGTTTTTGTTGTTTCAGATTCATTTGCAATCAAGAGTAGTTTGCTACATTGAAAATCATGTTTTGTATATTCTTAAAATAGTCAATCCATATGTTGCAACTTGGATTGCTTTGCTGAATTTCTCTCTCTCTCTCTCTCTCTCTCTCTCTCTCTCTCTCTCTCTCTCTCATGCAGGGACTGTGAATGAATGGTCATAGCAATAAGAAATGTGACACTTGATATTTTTTTAAAATAAAATCAGAAATTCCCTTCTATCTCCCTTTGGCTTTTTTCTTTCATTGCTTAGCTTTTAAAACTTCTAATCAGAGACAGTTTTGTTGATTTATTGTTCTTACTGACTGTTCTTGTTAGAATTTCTGTGAGGTGCATCCAGACTGAAGTTAGTTGAATTTAGGATGTATTCCGATTACTGTCTTAGAGTGCAACAAAGCTGTCCTCCCCACTACCACCTTAGTTTGTTTCACAGCTCTTTCCCCCAGCTGTTCACATCAACCCGGTAATTAGTGTAGATGTGTTTCAGTTTGCATACACACCAGGGGACCTTGAGGTACAGGGATGTCTTTATTCTATGCAAAGGTGTTCACACCTAGGCTGGAGATGAATTAGGAACGCTTCAGGACTTCAGCTGGTGTGAAGCTGGTATGAAAAACAACCTGTCAAACAGTAGTATTTCACAACAGAGTACAAGATAGATAGGCATTCTGGATAATATCCTCTGAACATAGATTAAAAACCCAGCCCTGGAAACACAGTAAATAGGCATCTGAACACAGCCTAAGTTTCCAATAGAATCAATAGGTCTATGACAGATTTTCCCCATTGTTTCCTAAGGGATATAACTCAGGACGTATCCGCACAGTGTTGCTTGTTTTAAGTTATTGTTTTTATTATAACACAAGTTAGCTGATGTCATGTTTGAAAAAAGCAGCATGGAAATGTCATAGGAAATAATACATAAAGAAACAAGCAGCTTTTTTGTTTTCCTCAATTAAACCAAACCTCAAGAAACAGCACAGGCCATTAATTGAAGAGGGAAGATCAGTCTTTGGGATCGCAACCAAATCATGTCTCGAAAACTGTGAAAGAAAGCAGCTGAGAAATGTGTTAGGCAAAGAGTCAGCTGTAGCACTCCTAAGTCTCAAAAGGATTAGAAATGCTTCTCTGAGTAGATTTAAGTCTTGTCCGCACTCTGGAAACAGACTGCTCAGCACCCATTGAATATGACACCTCTCTTTGAGGCAGAGTCAAAAATGTAAGCTTCAGTATTGTTGCTCCTGTCCCTAAATATCTCAGAAAATAAGCGAAATCATGTCACCAGTCAGAGGGTGATGTTTCAAGAACGATAGGACAACAAAGTTCCTTTTCAGAGAAGTGCAGAGAAACCTCTCCGGCTGCATCAGTGTAAAATCGGGTAGGCTGTTCCACAGTGGCTGATTATGACTGAACATTAAGGCTTGTGTCAACAGAAACGGTTTGACTCATCCATCCATCTACTGCTGCCTGCTGTTGAAGTGAATATCATCCTGTCAATGGGATTGTCGTTAACATTCAGCAGGAAGGCTCACTGTCTTTTTCAGCTCGGCAAGAGCACTCTTATGGTGTTTGTGGATGACTTTTTTGCTAAAAGACCCTTTTTTGGGTGATGTCAAACCTCCCGGCAACCTGTCTCATCAGACAAAAGTGACTTCTGACTGTGTTCATCCCATATATACGGCACACACTCTATTGTATATTGCTGTCTGTTCTCCAACGGTTCCTTGTGCCCTGTTCAATGTCCATTTGGGATACCTTTAGCTTTTTGTCATTATCTCTCACGTGAATAGTTGTTATCTGCTTCTCATGCTATTCTTGAGGATAAGCATATTTCTGCAGGGTTCATTCCAGACATAAAGAAGCACAATTTTTTATTACACAGTTGGGGCGTGAATCAGTGTTTACCTTTTCATGGCATCACACAGAAACGCTGAAAGAAAGGTTTCCCTTTCAGATTTGCCTTAAAACTTGTACCTGATGGAAGAGAGAAGAACAGATGTCTGACATAGTTCAGCAATCTGGATTTTTATTTTTATTTTTTAAAAAAATGTCCATGGAAATTTAAGGATGAAAATCAATATGAGCTGAAGGGAAGTTGGATATCAAAAATAATTATTGGCAGAAAGATTATTGGAAAGACACATTGGGGAGGGGGGCAGAGTTGCCAGAGTATGGCTCGAGACACAACAGACACAGAATAGATTTTTCATAATGTTTGCCTTTACCACATTTAAATACAACTTACCTAATATTCCACTTCCTTGAACAATTTGCAACTCAAAACATGGTAAAAGTAATGCGTAGAAAAATGTATATAACCACGGGGAAAGTGGGCATATAAATGAATATATTAGTGAACTACTTTCTAGTAGGCAAATTTGCAAAGGAAAATGTGTATATTGGGATAGGTTAGGACCTATAAAAAACCTTGATGCAGAGAAGCAAATTTAAGACTGGAAAAATGAGAAACTGAGAGAAACCAGAATTGACATATTCACCCATCCGTACACACATATCATTTTACTGATCCTGTTTTTCAGGTGCCCCTGGAAAAGTCTGAGGTGAAGAGGGTAATGACGAGGAAAAATGCATTTTCAGCTCTGGCCTCCTTGCTGTGATGATTCTCCCTCCCCAGGAAAGCTCTTCGGGAATCTTCTTTGCTAGCTTTTAAGCTCCAGGCAAATACTGGTTTATGCTTCCAGAACTTTCCAATATTTTACATCTTCTGAGAAACCATTTTGCATTGTTTTGATTCATTGCTGTTTGGCTTGTTAAAACCATGCATCGTATTGTATCATTTTGATACCCTGGGATCATTGACAATGGGTGAAGCGATTAAAATCCTTACATACCTCCATAGTAGCTTTGCAAGATGGCCTCATTGTGGATGCATGTTATGGGGTTCAAAATTAATATAATGTGAATGAACAAGACTGTAATGTGAGTGAACTAAAGCCAGCTGAACAAACTTGTGAATGTTGATGAGGCAGGCATAGCCTAATTATTCTCTTGCTAAGTAGAAACAATGAGACAAAATGTAATTCATTTTCAAAACATTGATGCACATGTATTTGCCGAATGTTGCTTTCACTCATGAAAATTATGATTTTCCATTTGCACTCAAAAATGAAATAACAGCCATAATTATTTTCAAGTTCCATACCTTTCAGAAAATAGATGCCTTGAAATTAACCAGATTTAAACCCAGAATCAACCCGAAAGATGATTGGGTCATATTACATACAGAAGGACTTTGTAGCTCATTCCCTTTTGGGGGTTTCTGAAGTAGCGTATGTTGTAGCACCACTCATGTCAATAAAGAGATTTTCTAGAACAGGGTTTCCCTAAGTCGGGTCTCCAGCTGTTTTTGGACTACAAATTCCATCATCCCTGAGAGGGATAAATGAGAGTTGTAGTCCAAAAACATCTGGAGACCCAAGTTTGTGAAATCCTGCTGTAGAAGTTAAAAGCTTCTGTTCCTCAATGTCCCACCACCATGATCCGGGTCTAAGTCTTCTTCTTCCATGTCCTGGGGGGCTCTTGGTCAGTCAGTGTCCACCACCCTTCCTTTTCCAGCCAGTCCCTCGCATCTAGCAACCTTGACATTAATTAGCTGTGAGAATATACAATTAGGTTTTGTTTCTTAAAAAAAGGTGTTCTTATTGTTTCAAATGCTTTTAGCTTTTTAAATAAATAAATAAATCCATTTCCTTTTTAGAAATTGTGTTGGGATATTGTTTTTGCTTTGTCATTTGGGAGGAATGGCAGGAGAGAGACCTAATAAAGCAACAATGAAGTAAATAATAGTATCATTTCTAACAAGAATTAGTTATATGTATCTAGATTCAGGTAGGTAGCAGTCGAAATAAATTAAAAAATTGTCCAGTAGCGCTTTAGAGACCAACTAAGTTTGTTCTGGGTATAAGCTTTTGTGTGCAGGCATTCTTCTCCAGATACCTAAAGGTAAAGGTAAAGGTACCCCTGCCCGTACGGGCCAGTCTTGACAGACTCTGGGGTTGTGCGCCCATCTCACTCAAGAGGCCAGGGGCCAGCGCTGTCCGAAGACACTTCCGGGTCACGTGGCCAGCATGACGAAGCTGCATCTGGCGAGCCAGAGCCGCACACGGAAAAGCCGTTTACCTTCCCACTGGTAAGCGGTCCCTATTTATCTACTTGCACCCGGAGGTGCTTTCGAACTGCTAGGTTGGCAGGCGCTGGGACCGAGCAGCGGGAGCGCACCCCGCCGCAGGGATTCGAACCGCCGACCTTTCGATCGGCAAGTCCTAGGCGCTGAGGCTTTAACCCACAGCGCCATCTGCGTCCCTCTCCAGATACCTAGTTATATGTAAACATACATAAGAGAACACAGAGACATTGAAGGTATAACTCACCGCATGATTTTAAGGTACATCAGCAACTTGGGGATTGAAATGGTGAATTTGGGAGGGGAAGGTTGGCTCCAGATTGAACTATCTCTGAAGTTTAGGTCAATGTTTTCCTTTTCCGCCCAATGATAGATTCTTGGGCTTAAAATATAACCCTTGTTCAATATGGCTGGAAAAGCACAGCCATAGCAACTGGGATATGGAAAGCTTTGCTAATGGTAGAGGACTATCTTCCCTTTCTCCTGACATTATTGCAGAATCGCCTTTAATATTTTAGCTGAGAGCAATCTGTCAGTCTGATTAGCTCACTGACAGGCCATCTTTCAATTTTGCCTCCTCTTCTTTCTGCAACTGTGTGTGCGGGAGGGGGGAATGGAGGGGTGCTTGGAAATGGAAACGTCATCCTTAAGAGTTTTTCACATAGCCTGAAGAGAAATGTGTGCAGGGAAACAGACCGAAGCACATGCAAACAAAATGGACTGACCTGATGATATGACAAAAGGAACCAATGGAATGCAAAGACAAAAGCATCTAACAACACAACTGGTTGATAGTATGTATGGTAAATGTGTTCTCCCTTGCCAAAATACAGAAATTAGCTTATCCATCCTTTCTTGTGGATTCAAAGATAATTTTGTACATTCTGGCAAATGCTAATTTGACAGCACTTTATCATTAGCTAGAACTTAGCACTTTAAGCCTGAACACCAATGGGGCCACAGAGGCCACAAAATAATTTAAATGCCACATCCTGTTTCAGCCTGTATAATCTGCTCCAGATCTATACCACAGTGGCCACAGACATCATTAAGCTTTACTGAGCTGAGCCATATGTGATCTATGATTCATAAGACTGGGCTGGAAGAGTGTGATCTCAGACTCCCCGATTTAAAATTTATTTCAGGCATGAATACAGGCAACCCCCAAATTGCACAGGGGTCATGTCTTAGTGTATTTTTGGTCTTTGTGGAAGCCACCCAGAGTGGCTGAGGAAACCCAGCCAGACGGGTGGGGTAAAATAATAGATGATGATGATGATGATGATGAGAAATTGCGTGGGATTGAAATGCCCCACTCCGCCACCAATCCATCTTTTTAGTGATGTCTTTTATGACATTTCTGGGTCACTTCCGGGTTTAGCGCTGTACATCTGTGCAATCATGCACATCTAAATTGCACCCAAAGCAGGGGTTTCCTGTATACTACGTGGCCTTACACAAGCTATCCCTCTTCACACCAACCTGTTGAAGTGAAACCCCAAGTACTCAGAGATATACTGTCCCTGAGGCTATCTAGGTAAAAGGTAAAGGTAAAAGACCCCTGGATGGTTCAGTCCAGTCAAAGGCGACTATGTGGTTGCAGTGCTAATCTTGCTTTCAGGCCGAGGGAGCCGATGTTTGTCCACAGACAGCTTTCCGGGTCATGTGGCCAGCATGACTAAACTGCTTCTGGCGCAACGGAACACCGTGATGGAAACCAAAGGTCACGAAAACACCATTTACTTTCCTGCCACAGTGATACCTGTTTCTCTACTTGCATGGGTGTGCTTTCGGACTGCTAGGCTGGCAGGAGCTGGGACAGAGCAACGGGAGCTCACCCCATTGTGGGAATTTGAACTGCTAACCCTCTGATCGGCAAGTCGAAGAGGCTCAATGGTTTAGACACAGCACCACCCATGTTCTTCTGAGGCTAGCCTTCGAAGGCTATCTAAGCTAGTGCTAGCACCACATATAGCTGGTGAATTTCAGAAGTTAATTCCATATTATATGAAATTACACAGTTACATTGTTTCACTTAAGGTTTTCGCTAGATACTGCCAAGTCTTTTAAGTGTTGGTTTCCTGTTTGTGGAATACTGTACCCAGGGCACCATTACACCTGTTTTTAGGCACCAGGCAAAAACATTCCTTTTCACCTAGGCTTATGGTTCTAAATTGGCAGGATAGTTAGCTATCATAGCCAAACACAATTCTTTTCCATTCCTAGTTACATAACCATTGTAAAGAAAGCTCCATTTGCACCAATATCTGGTGTTTCAGTAGCATAAAGGTAAAGGTAAAGGGACCCCTGACCATTAGGTCCAGTCGTGGCCGACTCTGGGGTTGCAGCGCTCATCTCACTTTCTTGGCCGAGGGAGGCAGTGTATAGCTTCCGGGTCATGCGGCCAGCATGACTAAGCCACTTTGGGTGAACCGGAGCAGTGCACGGAAACGTTGTTTACCTTCCCACTGGAGTGGTACCTATCTATCTACTTGCACTTTGACATGCTTTCGAACTGCTAGGTTGGCAGGACAGAGCAACAGGAGCTCACCCCGTCGCAGGGATTCGAACTGCCGACCTTCTGATCAGCAAGTCCTAGGCTCTATGGTTTAACCCACAGTGCCACCTGTGTCCCCCCTTCAGTAGCATAGTTAGGAGTAAAATATTTTCTAAGACTAAAATGTGCATTTTCGATATCCTTTCTCACTCAAATTACAGCTGAGAGCTATTGGAGTGATGCAAGCGGAGGATGTAAATACTGTACTTGGAATGAGATGTATGTGTGTATGTGTGTGTGTTACACACATAATCTAGGTTCCCTGTTTGTAACAACCCCACCCATCCTCCTCAAATAAATCCTTCTTATAGGTACTTTCTGACAGCAGCCCTGACAGAGAAAATGGCCATCAGCAACAACTGCCAGCCGAAGAATATTGAGCTGCTTTGAGCTGTCCTCCAGAGACATGAATCTGAGTGAACAAATCCTTTTATGTTGGCCTTAAAAAAAAAAAAAAGCACCCAGAGTTTATACTTTTTGTCGCTAGGTAGGCTTCCATTAACTCTGCTTCTGCAGTACAGAATTCAGGTATTCAAGTAGCGGAGCAGCTAAGAGTATCAGCTCAGAATTGCTGGTTCAAATACCACTTCAAACCTAAATTACTTCGCTTGTCTTAGACAAGGAAGGGTCTCTTATTTCAGTCACTCCTTCTGTCTGCATTGGGGAAATCACACTGATCGAAGTTGCTTTGATATAAATATGTGTCTGGGTCCCAAAACTTTTTAAGATGCCCCATGGTTGTTGTTTCTTCTATAGCCAGTACTCTACATGCATGTGACAATATAGATTTATTCTTCTTACAAAGTGTGAGTTGGACCGTATTGAAATATAAGGGACAGTGGGCTGGACTGGACAATAACTCTCTCCCAATCTGGCCCAGTGCATGGAGGGCAGCAGCTGTGTGACCTTTCATACGTGGTTTCTGACAGAGACATTCAGCAGCAACATTTTGTTTGAGGTGCCAAGAGATGGGTTATTTTTGCAGGTAGGCAAACATCACACAATTGATTTCTGAATTTAATAGGAAAATCATGGACATTATTGTTGAACTATATATGGGCAGAGGTGGAATTTGAATGTTCCGTCTCCGTGTGTACATGGAGAGACAGCAGAAGTAGAATTGGAGCACCATACATGAAACCAGGTGTATTCAGCTGGAAAGGGGAAGAAGTTACATCCATCTTGGTTCTGAAACAATAACCCCTAAAAGATTAATGAATGTGTTTGGGTGAGGTGCTTGCTTTGTTTCCAGGGGAGATGGTAGTATGACAAAAAAAGGGTGCCATAGGGGTACACATACTCCTAAACATTTTGTGAATCTAATGGAAGAAGAAACATCATCATCATCATCATCATCATCATCATCATTATTATTATTATTAAAGAATCATTTCTTTTCTATCACAGTGAATTGTTGTCAGTTCCGTTGCTACCCCTGATGGCAGCCTCATTTCCTGTCATGGTGTTTCTTGGGTCTCAGATGGAAGTGAGCATTTAATGTATGAAGCAATGTGGAATGTGGATGTGTGGTGTTCTACTGATGAAAGTTTGGCCTCACTGAGGGGCAGTATTTCAATATGAGTAGGAAAATTACTATTTTTCATCAGAGGAATCGGGAAGATGTTAGTGCACACAACCTCATGCCAATGTCAGCTGTGTAATATGAGGTAATGAATGTTCTTTGTACTTTGGTCCATGTACTGTATTTATTTCCCCCGATTTGAACTATAAAATGGTGATTTTCTTGAGTCAAAATGAGAGTACCCCTAAACATTTTTTTTATATAAAAAAGCACTGAATTGTTGTATTTCTTTTATTATACTTAACTGTTGAATGCCTGTTGTCTTTGTCCATGGAGTTTTCTTGGCAGGGATACTGGAGTGGCTTGCCGGTTCCTCCTCCAGGTGGATCACGTTTGGTCAAAACTCTCTACTATGACCTGTCCATCTTGGGTGGCCCTGCATGGCATAGCTCATAGCTTCCCTGAGTTATTCAAGCCCCTTCGCCATGGCAAGGCAGTGATCCACCTAGAACATTTTTGTGCAAAGCTGGGATGACAATACCTTTAACAAATGAAGGATAAAATGTTGAGGGAAACAAGAAGTGGCCACATGTTGTGTCAAACCAAAAGGCCCAACTTTCTCAGTATGGTCTACATTAACCGGCAGCAACCCTCTGGGGTTTCAGATGGGTCTCTCACAGCCATACCTGGGACTGAACATGTGACCTTCTGCATACATAGCAGATGCTTTGCCATTGAGCTGAGGTGTCTTCCCCAAACAAACTTCCACATTCCATGTTTCAGACCACAAATGATTATGTGTTAAATAATTTTTGTGCATGGTTCAGTTGCAGATCCATCACACGTACAGCAGGGAAAGTATACAGGTCATTGCCTCTTTGTTTTCACATTATTGCTCAACACATGAATAGCATGTGGAAAGGCTTCTAAGAGTACGTACACCTCTGAGCAATTCACTGCTTTCATATACCGACAGAATATTGTTATAATACTCAAGATTAGATTACTATTAGATTCCTGCATATTTCCTTGTGCTTGATCCAGAGACTACAGCTACAGCCCAATGCTACATCAACACAGCATGTTATACCTATGCTCAGATATTGAATGGAGCTATCCTTAGTATTCATGCTGAAAACACAAGCCCTTTCCTTTTTTTAAATGGTGCTTGGGATTTTATGTGTGTGTGTGTTGGTAACATTAGTTAATATGAAGCATAGTGAAATAAATAGAAACTAACACACTTTAAAACATAGATATAGTTTTCAGTTTAATATTTAATATAGCAAAGAAAAGGCCTTCTGACCTGGTTGTAAAATTCCTTCCGATTCTCCACTCAGTTACTGAAATCTCTTTGCAACCCTGAAATCTGAAATGGCATTTGTGGTAGAGAACACTGAGGGAGCAAAGCTCTTTTTGAATTTCTGTTTCAACATTTCCACTTCATTCAGATCCTGCTCCAGCAGTTGCTGCTTGGACAAGCTATGGAGGACCGGGACCCATTCCAGCCCTAACAATCTATTCCTGTCTTCTTTCACCATTCAGTTAACAAGGCCCATCTGAGATTCAGGCAAACAGTCTGTTTTGTTGTCTCTTTGGTCAACTCAATCAGTTCTTTTCTTACATCAAATGGGATAATTTAGAAGAAAAGTTTACTATATTATCTTTCAATCAGAATGCAAGTAGTTTGAAATATAAGCCTCTGATGTTTCCTTGTCTGGGAATATGGTGTGCAACCTATCATGGAGGAAGAACTGTCGGGGGAAAGACTTCATCAGGCAAGGTCTTCTTCTACCTGCCTTGCTCCACCCTCTAGTCTCTGCTTCTCAGTTTCTATTGTATTATTTGATGTACTGTGGCTTGTCGTTGTTTTATTTATTGTAGTTTAGAAATTATTTATTGTAACTATTAAGAGTGAATCTCTGTTTAACTTTTATATGCTGATATTATTATTTTATACTGTTCTAATGACTGTTGAATGTTTCTTTTTGTGATGTAGGTTGCTTATTTTAATGTTATGTTTTATTATCACGTTTTTGTATTGCATGAGATTGTTATAAGATGTACATTTTTTGTTTCTTCAGCTTGTAAACCACCTTGAGTATTGTAAGATGGAAAGATGATATACAAATTAAAAATGGTGGTGGTGGTGGTGATGGGAGTGGTTTCACTTCCCCTGAAAAAAACAGGTTTGTCATCTGGGAATAGACCTGGATTCCAGCTTGTCTCTAGAAACTAAGTGGCATTTGCGCTGCAAATGTTTATGTCCAGTTGATACTAATTCATCATTCCTGGATCAGGACTTCCCAGCACCTCAGTTGCAGCAGTTTGACTTCATCCCCAGAGATGCACTCCTTCATCGTCTCCCGAGACAGACAGATGCGAAAAACAGCATACCAGAAGTCAACAGAGAGGGAGCGAGAGAAAGAGAAGCTGCTGGTTGAATTGCTTCATATACTCAGTCAACTTCTCTTTGCATAGTGGAGCAAGCACAGGGGGAGGTGATGAAAATAGGGCTTATATGTTATACTCAAAGCCCCAGCATCACATTATGAAGGTGGTATCCCTTCACTTCTACTGGGTGAAGAGGATCAGCAGCCAAGTGACTGTATTAACCATCTCCATGTTTTGTATAGGATCTAGGTCATGCCCAGAAGTAGTAGCAATGCTAATAGTAGCTTTAAAATGGGGAAGGGGAGGGAGGGGACAACCTCTAGCCTATGGAGCTAATTGAGACCTCCAGGCTACCAGACTGTTTTGAGCAAAACACACCCACTACTTTCGCTGGCCTGACATTGTATATGACAGTAGGTGTTCAAAACTTGGAGCTGCAGTTGAAAGGAAGGAGAATCATGGGCACACTCAAAGAGCACCCTCATCTGCTTCCTTTTCAGTCAACAGCAGGTACTTTTTGAATTTGGCACTTTTCTCTCTCACCAACAATGTATTTCAGGATCAGGCTCCCCACCCAGATCTAGTGTCCCACCACTGCTTTAAAAGCACCAGTGTTAATAGCACTTATGTCCTTCTTAGTCAGAAGAGACTGAAACAATCCAAAGTCTTTCCTTTGACAATGATGATAAAGTTGTGTTGGATGGGATGCTCCCATGGTGGAAACACAAGACTGATTTGCACGGTCTGGTCCTCCATTGGCTTCACGTCTTTAATTACCGTTTCTGCAAGACCCCATGAGCTGGAATCATTGGGTTCATAGAAAGATCTCCCTAAGATGACAGTGAGGTCTTGTTTATTTTCCCAGCAGATATCTATAAACACAACTCCTCTGGCCATGACATCTTGAATAAACTGGAGAGCAGCCAACCTAATTCGCTCTGTCGCTGTTTCTCTTTTGGTTAGGCAGCCTGAGGAAAGTCAGAATGTTTGACGGGGCTGACCAATTTGTGCCTCTCAGGGACCTCACAGAGTGTTGCACTGATACACTTTTTCTCCTGAGCTCCAGGTTGTGTACAAAATGCTGTTATGCAGATTAGACATGAATGCCGTACCAATTCAAATTTTGTTGTCCAGAATAATGGTGCCATATAGGTTTCAAGAGCATATGCAGGAAAAATCTCATTCACTGATAAAAAAGGAGTCAAAAGAAGGGAATAAAAACATATTCAGGCAAGGAGGCACCATTTGTGTGAACCAACCTGTGCTTATACCACAGTGGGATACATTTTTGTTTTGCTCCAAAGGCAGGCATGTGAGATCATTCACATTGCACAAGTTTTGAACTCCAGAAGGCAAATGTGAAGGTCTCTTGGCTACCACTAAGATTTTTAATTCTGAAAGATGCTAGATAGGAAGAATTCAAGCAGAAGCTTCTGCACTAAGGACAGGGCCAGGAAAAATTATGGCAGGGCATGGGAGTGTGATTTCACACACAGCATACATTTAAAGCACATGACTTCCCCCAGGAAATCCTGGGAACTGTATTTTAACCACCCCTGAGCCACATTTCCCAAAATCCTTAACATTTCCAGAATTCTTGGTGGGTACATCAGGTGCATTAAATTTATGCACACAGAAAAGCAAATAAGAAAAAGAAAACTGGAGGTGGGGAGCTCTCCTCCAGTGGTAACACCAGAAATATGCCCATGGTTTAGTTGAGTTGAATCACTAATAAAGCAATAGTGTTTAAGAAAGGGGAGGAAGAGAATTCTCCAGCGTCACCACTTCAGAGAAGTCAAACTGCTGGCTGCTGAATATGCAACAAGAGCCTCAGCATATGGAAGACCAGGAACTGTAACCTCAGAGCAGATTGACCAAATTAAAATCCAACCGTAGCTAGCAAAGCTGAAAGTCCTTGATCAGCTACTGGCTGGTTAAGTTGAAAACTCTGTGCACTTGAGCACAGACAAAAGCAGCAGTAAACATGGACCAGCAAGAAAGCCTTGAAGGATTGGGACAAAGTTTACCGAAACAAAGGAGGCACTCTGATCACTCCCTCCCTGACCAGCAGAGTACAATGTGCCCTCAGAAACAAGACCTGGAGACACAATTAAATAAAGGCAATGTGAAATAATCCATGAGGTTGTCATGGGATAGGGCGTAGGATATATGCAAAGCTTCAATTCTGCTGCTGTAGCGGAAATGACCCACACACCATTCCAACAAAAATCTCAATTTATGTAGAGAAGAACCTCAGGTAAGACTTTCCCATCAAAGCCCTGACAGATAGGGACTACTGGAATGTATGAGACCATTTCGATCATCAGCTCTGGTGGTCGTGGTAAAGAAAACAACAAAAATCAAGAGGTGTTGCATCCCTGAATTTTGTATTTTTTAATTTCAGCAGTTTGAGCATTTGTTCCCAGTCAAATGAAGGACACCCCACTTGCTAAACATGTCTTCTGCATTCTCCCACTTAAATCTCAATTATACATTTTAAGGATTTAGGCACAACAGAATAATGTAGTATTTCTTTTATATATAAAAACACATCAATGTGGAGTTGTCAACCCAAAAGCAATGAAAATACACTCTGAATTAAATAAATCCATTACACACTATACTGTGTCTAATTGCATAAAATATGTGAACATAATATAATGTTTAAAACACAAAAGAAAGATGTGAAAACAATGGTAAGTAATTCATCAACAATTTTCATTTTTCCATTGAGTAAAGGGCAACTGAGAATTCAGTTAATTATACTTTTATTCCCTCTGCCTTATTGAAATTCTGCATAATAAACATCTTGAGTAATTGTGTCCCTGCTTTCTTTGCATTGTTGAAGGAGATAAGTACCTGAAATTTCATTCTTTGGAAACAATAGCTGCAATTCTGGGCGCAGCTAGTGAAATCCTAGGTGCTGCATAGATCCCAGCTGACTACATGCCTAACGACTGTGAACACTAATTTTGCTTAGTCCAGCCCATGCATTGATAATTAGGCTGTTCCTACATTAAGTCAGTGGGATGCAGGTGGTGCTGTGGCCTAAACCACTGAGCCTCTTGGGCTTGCCGATCAGAAGGTCGGCGATTCGAATCCCCACAATGGTGTGAGCTCCTGTTGCTCAGTCCCAGCTCTTGCCAACCTAGCAGTTGGAAAGCACACCAGTGCAAGCAGATAAATAGGTACCGCTCCAGTGGGAAGGTAAATGGTGTTTCTGTGTGCTGCTCTGGTTTTGGTGTTCTGTTGCACCAGAAGTGGCTTAGTCATGCTGGCCACATGACCCGGAAAAACTGTCTGTGGACAAACGCTGGCTCCCTCAGCCAGTAAAGCGAGATGAGCACTGCAACCCCAGAGTCGTCTGCATCTGGACTTAACTGTCAGGGGTCCTTTACCTTTTTTTACAGTAAGTCAAGGGAGTCAGCTTTCAAAAGGAGGGTGAAGGTCTTCCTCTGGAGGCTGTGGACTCTCCCTCCTTGTAGATTTTTAAACAGAGGTTGGATGGTCATCTCTCATGGATGCTTTAGCTGAGATTCCTGCATTGCAAGGGGTTGGACTAGATTACCCTTGGGGTCCCTGCCAACTCTACAATTCTGTCATTCTATGGTCTTTCTGCATACTTTGCATTACATTACATTTTAGCATGTGTTTACCATGAGTTCATCTCACATAGGCTCAATCCCAAACACCCTTACTAGCGAGTAGGTCCATTGAATTTAGTGGGATATACGTCCCAGAAAATTTGCACAGGATCACACTGACACCCATATGGATACCACCAGCTGACTATATGTTTGATGACAGGCAGTGATATGGATGAAGCAATTTCATTTAAAAGAGAAGGAGAGAGAGAGAGAGAGAGAGCGCGCATTGTGTTCACAGTGAGGTGTTGCCAAATGTGTCTGCAGTGTTTTATTGTCAATGACCTATTTAGACTTGTGATTGCAGACATCTTAATTAATTAATTAATATATTGCTTTCCTGGATAATGAACATCTGTGATGAACTGCGGATGGCACCTAATGTGATCTCTAGGTAGTTAAAAGCTTCCCCCAGGCCAGCTAGGTGTTGTTGTAGTTTACATTATATATATATATTATATTATATTATATATATATATATATATATATATATATATATATATATATATATATATCCCTAGGAATTATATATATATATATATATATATATATATATATATATATATATCCCTAGGAATTATATATATATTATATATATATATCCCTAGGAATTATATATATGAAGATGACGAGTGAGACCTCGTCGAAACGTCGCCTAGACACCCCAACTTTTACACGGGAAGACACCCGAGGACACCAAAACCTGCATTCCTGTACCCGTGAAAATCTACGAAAGCAAATATCTTACCTCTACGGGGAGGAAACCTTCCAGCTGACAAGAACCTACGAGAAACTAGAAGTCCGAAATGAAGATGACGAGTGAGACCTCGTCGAAACGTCGCCTAGACACCCCAACTTTTACACGGGAAGACACCCGAGGACACCAAAACCTGCATATATATATATATATATATATGCTTTCGTAGATTTTCACGGGTACAGGAATGCAGGTTTTGGTGTCCTCGGGTGTCTTCCCGTGTAAAAGTTGGGGTGTCTAGGCGACGTTTCGACGAGGTCTCACTCGTCATCTTCAGGCTGGTGCTTTCGGCTTCTTGTTACTGGAACAGAGCGGGATCTCAATGTTTGAGTTCCTATAAATACTGTAGAGGGGGTGTGGTGTCTAGCCTCCAATGTTCTGGGCAGAGAGGAAGTTCCCAGGCTAGTGTGCCTTTTCTTCTTTTGTTCCTTAATTACTTGAGAGATACCTTGAGTGATTTCTTGAGTGATATCCTGAGTACCACTTAGGTGGGTCATTAGGTGTGGATTAGTTGCTAAAGTCTTTGTGTCTTGACCTCTTGAACTGCATATATATATATATATATATATCCCTAGGAAATGATAGCAGCAAGCATTCAGGGCAAATCTGGCTTAATTGCTGAGAAGAGAATTGTCAGCAGTGGAAGAAAGTTTAAAATGCTCCTTCTCCAGCTAGTCTTGCTTTCTGAGACTGAATAAATGGCAGGACCCTGATGAAGAACTGGGGCAGTAATGGCTAAACAGGCAACCACTGTAGGAACACTTATTCTGCTCGAGCCAGGAGTGGTGGCTATGGAAATGGCAACAGCCATGCCTTGCTTGCAAAACTTGGTCAAGTTGGGAGATTCCAGCCATCAGTGTGAAAGTCCAGACTTGACACTATGGGTGCCTTTTGAATTGTTCCACCCTACATTGGCCAGCACTAACTAGGCTACCGTAGGATCAACTAGGCTGCTGTAGGATCAACCCTGGCTGCATTTAAAAAGAGAGGCCAGAATGAATGCATCATCTTGGATGCTTGGAAGCTGTGGCTGGATGGTTTCGTGGGAGCCGATTGAAACTAAATCCTTCGAAGACAGAGGTCCTATGGCTAGGTCGGGATGGCATGGGGATGAGGGACCAACTCCCTTCTCTTGTGGGGGCCCAATTAGTGCCGTTGCCTTCCGTTAAGAGTTTGGGTGTAATCCCTGACGCCTCCCTTTCCATGGAGGCGCAGGTTACAGCAACAGCCAAGGCAACATTTTTCCCACCTTCGCTGCATCAAGCAGTTGGTCCCTTACCTTTCCCGCCCCGACCTGGCCACAGTGATCCATGCAACAGTCACCTCCAGGCTTGAATACTGTAATTCGCTCTATGCGGGGCTGCTCTTGAAGCTGTCCCAGAAACTCCAGCGGGTGCAGAATGCAGCAGCGAGGCTCCTCACGGGGTCTCTGCCATGGGAGCATATTCACCCAGTGCTTTTCCAGCTGCACTGGCTCCCAGTGGAGTACAGGGTCAGATTTAAGGTGCTTGTTTTGACCTTTAAAGCCCTTCACGGCCTAGGACCCTCATACCAAGGGGCCGCCTTTCCCAGTATGCTCCATGGAGAGCCTCAAGGTCCATAAATAGCAACACCCTAGTGGTCCCAGGCCCTAAGGAAGTTAGATTAGCTTCAACCAGAGCCAGGGCCTTTTCAACACTGACTCCAGCCTGGTGGAACGCTCTGCCTCATGATACCAGGGCCCTGCAGGATCTGATTTCTTTCCGTAGGGCCTGTAAGACAAAGTTGTCCCGCCTGGCCTTTGGCTTGGAGCCAATTTGATTCCCTCCCCCTCTTTCTTTTTTCTTTTTCCTTTCTCCTCCTGTGATGAGGCTGCATTTTAATATTTTAATGTTTCAATATTTTAATGTTGTATTTTAATCTTGTTTTTAAGTTGTATTCTTTCAACTTGTTTTTATTATTGCTTGTTAGCCGCCCTGAGCCCGGCCTTGGCTGGGGAGGGCGGGGTATAAATAAATATTATTATTATTATTATTATTATTATTATTATTATTATTATTATTATCTATGGAGGGACTATACTGTAACATAAGGGAAGTCGCACACACTGGATTCACACAGAAGGACTGAGACTGACAGCTTCTTCTTCCTAATCTGTGCTGGTGCCTCTTGTCTTTAGCCAGGGATTCAAAGTGCAGAAAAAGGGGGTCTCCACATCCCATCTAGGGCTCAAAGTGAGCTGGCAGAAAGCTGCATGTCCTGCCTCTATGCCTTTCGCAGAACATTTCTACCTGTAACCTGCCTTGCATCTTGGAATGATCATGCATTGGGTCATCTCTTAAACTCAATCCAACTCTGCTTCCGATATCTCTCAAACCATGTTTCAGTTCCTCCTCCTGCTAACTTCCCTACACCCCACTGCTAATAGTCACTTTGATTTGATTAAAAAATATATACCGTATTTTTCGCTCTATAAGACACACCAGACCACAAGACACACCTAGTTTTTGGAGGAGGAAAAAAATAATCTGAATCTCAGAAGCCAGAGCAGCAAGAGGGGTCGCTGCGCAGTGAAAGCAGCAATCCCTCTTGCTGTTCTGGCTTCTGTGATAGCTGTGCAGCCTGCATTCACTCCATAAGATGCACACACATTTCCCCTTACTTTTTAGGAGGGAAATGTGAGCCTTATAGAGCAAAAAATACGGTATTCAAGAACCAATGCCAAAAGATTACAATATGTGTGGGTAAACCTGTAAAAGAAAGAGCTAGCAGGTTTTGCATGATGTTAGGCTTCTGGCGTTCATAATCAATACTTTCTTCCACCCTCCCCCTCCCAGCTGAATCCCTTATGTTGTGCTGGCTCTCTCTGCTTTTTTGAAAAATTGAACTGAATGGGATAAACTGAGCAGATGATCCATGTCTCACTGCTGCCCTGTGATGAAGAGACCAAGGACATTGCAAATTGTACCAGAAAAGGTGTGAAGGTTATGCTTCCCGATATCCGTCTCCTTTTCAATTACACAGCAATATGATCATTCCCCTGTTTCCGTTAATTTTTTGTAGAAGCCTAATGGCCCCTAGGAGCAAAGGGGTTGACACTTTGCTGGCTCATACATTATGGTTTATAGCAGAGCCAGGCAGAATACAAATCAGCTCTGTGCTAGCTCCCACACACTTCATTCAGCCTGAGCTGTGACATTCCTGTCATCCAAGCTGGAATCCCTTCTGGACTGATCTGTCAATCACACTAACCCCCGTGTAGGGCTTAGTGATGGGGACAGATGTTCCATTGGAATTATGAGACCACCATCAAACCCACTCGTTTTTGACCTTAATAGGATTTGAATGTGTTTTTCCAAAAGGTGAAAGTCTTGTTCATTAAGCGAGCCGCACTTTATCTCTGTACTCGAAGCCTGCAGCCATAGATTTTACTGGGTATTTCAAATCAAGCTGTGATTCTTCATCTTTGCCTATTCACGTTTTCTTCCTTGTCTCCAAGTTAAAAACAAATGAGCATAAGCAACATGTGATTGTAGTTGCTGATTAATTGTACACACACACACACACACACACACACTTTCCTGTCCTACACACATAAAAATAACACTGGGGAGAAAGTTAATGTAGAACATCCTCTTCAGCATGCAAGTTTTTTATATACAGGCATCATTCCACATGAGGGATCATGCAAACATTCAGGCACCTATAATATGAAATGCTGCAGACCGCCAGCAAATAGATCCCATCTACTTCTCTCTTTTTCCGCTTTGAGATTAATATAACCAATGAAGTTGTGGTCATTTATAATCCACACCCTCACTTGCTTCGTGTTATGTATGTGGGCATGTGAAAGTTCTTGAACAGAACACCAGAATGCATGCGGGCCACAAAAACACTACACAACACAATGGATTTTTTGAATACCAGGGATGAAGCAATATTAGGTGTGTTCAACCACGTTGATGTGTGAGAGAGATTTTTTAAAAAATGCACCTTGCCATTTTAGGCTCTAACTAACAAGCATCTCTCACAATATCTCCCTTCTGCTGCAACAGCAATCCAATGCAGGCGTTAGCAAAGGATTAAAGATAATTGTGTAAGAAGTACCGTAAGTGGGGAAAATATCAGGAAAGTGGGGGGGGATAGAACTACCCAGGGACAAAACTGGAACCAAAGGGTATGCAGCAAGTGAACAATTCCTAGCAAACTAATAGATGTAAATATTAGGCTGACAAATATTGACACATGGCATCTCTCACGGCAAACATGTCCGTGGAAATAGGCTAGTAATCTCTCAGAGGGAACACGGATGAAACAACAAATATTAGTGAGCCAAAAAGAAACGGTAGGAGCAAAAACGAGCATGAAAATCAAATCTGTCAAAGTCTGAAGAACGATTGTACATTAATTACGTGCCATTATTTCTGTCTTGGTTTCACCATGTGTTCTATTATTAGGAATGTATCATTTTCAAGGCAAGAACATTGCTTGTTACATGATAAAACAAGGGACTCTTTTGAGACACTTTATTACGAGGGAATGGGTGCAATCCAAAGAAAGGGAAGAGGGCCTTGCACCTACCTAAAAACTTTATTGAAATCTCTGAGTGTTAGAACTATTTGTGTCCACATTCCATTGGCATATATGGCTCCTATTATGCATTTATTAGAACAGAGACTTGGGAGCAACTCTTCTTTCACCTCTAAGCACATCCCTCCAGGGATGTTTGGAAGCCAGAATCAAATTGGGGTGAAGGCAAATGCACAGGCTCCTTTCACCCAATTGCAGCCTTCCATCCTAGTCTAGCTCTGTCTAACCTTCAGCTTCAAAGACCAGCATAAATTGGTTCTGGAAATATAATTAAAGGTAAAGGGACCCCTGACCATTAGGTCCAGTCGTGACCGACTCTGGGGTTCATCTTGCTTTGCTGGCTGAGGGAGCCAGCGTACAACTTCCAGGTCATGTGGCCGGCATGACTAAGCCGCTTCTGGCGAACCAGAGCAGCACACAGAAACGCTGTTTACCTTCCCGCCGGAGTGGTACCTATTTATCTACTTGCACTTTGACATGCTTTCGAACTGCTAGGTTGGCAGCAGCAGGGACCGAGCAACGGGAGCTCACCCCGTCGTAGGGATTTGAACCGTCAACCTTCTGATCGGCAAGTCCTAGGCTCTGCGGTTTAACCCACAGCGCCACCCGTGTTAGGGTAAAGTAATATTTAAAGCCGCTGAGGTTTGTATCAAATGGAATTGCAGGGTATACCTGGCTCTTCAGGTCCTATTTGTTTATAAACCCCTCCCCCCGAAATCAACACATGAGAGGGATGAGCTTGTTGGCTATGCCCCACTTTGAACCAAATTGAAACAAAAGAACAACCTGGCAGCATTTTAAGCTGTCAATAAGTACACAGCCTCTGATTGACAGTGCAATATTTGCATGTAATTGGTAGCAAGACGGAACTTTTAAGATACTGTGGATTGATTTCCTTCGCAATCCTAATTCCACCTGCCCGTAGGACTTGTTCTTTAAAAATAGACAGAGTTGGGATTTTGGAGTAACTGAGATTCTGAATCTGTGGCAAAAAAGGAACAAAAGAGCCTGGGTAAATGGGTAGAAAAACATATCTCAAAATCAGGACTTGCTGGGGTGAAATATTCATACTTACTGAGAAGGAGCATAGAAAGCTGATTTGTTCTGAGTCAGACCTTTTCACCTTTCTGGCTCAATATTGTCTATGGTGACTTGCAGTGGTTTCCCAGAATGTCAGAAAAGAATGTCTCTCCCAACCCTACGTGAAGGGACTGAAGAACACAGAACCTTCTTGATATAACCGTGCCCCTTCCCCAGAGGTAATGGTGCCCCCCTGAATTTTCTCAGAATGAAAAGACAGAGGTTGAAAGGTTTCCCCAGCCCCTGTTCTCCCCTCAAAATCACACTCTTTTCATATTCACAGCTCACGGTGCCTTTTTCCCTTCCAGAAACATCCTCAGTAGAAGAAGAGTTTGGATTTGATATCCCGCTTTATCACTACCCAAAGGAGTCTCAAAGCGGCTAACATTCTCCTTTCCCTTCCTCCCCCACAACAAACACTCTGTGAGGTGAGTGGGGCTGAGAGACTTCAGAGAAGTGTGACTGGCCAAGGTCACCCAGCAGCTGCACGTGGAGGAGCAGAGACGCGAACCCGGTTCACCAGATTACGAGTCTACTGCTCTTAACCACTACACCACACTGGCTCTCCTACACCACGCAGTGCAGATCCTCAGTGGCATTATTTGATAGCCAAATCATGCCTTACTTGTAGACAAGGGGACAGATTTCACAACTTGGTTCCAAAAGCATCATCACCACCATATTTTATTTGTATGCTGCCTTTCCATAGCTGAAGCTAGGCTCAAGGCGGTTTACAACATGACAAGATATACATAATTACAAACCCAACAGAAGTCATAAACAATAAATGAAACACGTCAAAAAGTACACAACCAAATGAAAACAATTTCCATGTAAATCATAAGATCTAAAACTAAAGATACAACAATAATATCAGTAACAGCAACAGCTCTCTTAACCCCCTGTAAACAATACTCCAGCCCAAGAATCTGTTCAACAGCTTAAGCTTTTGTTTTGTTTTTCCAATTTTTTTAATTGATTTTCAACATTTATCACAAAAATAACATAACAAAACACACAACAAAGAAAAACACAATGGAAAATTATTATTTTTCAAATGCCTAATTCTCATTACATTGATAACTGACTTCCTTAAATCCCCTCTAACTGAATTTCATCATATTACCTATGTAACAGTTCTCCAAATTCATATTTGTAATAATATTAACTCCTTTCATTTACTAATCTCTTCTCCTTTATTAATACTCTAATCCTTAATATTTACTACCACGTATTCTTATTCTATCCCTAAGCCTATAAGTTACTTCCAACAGCTTCAGCTTTTGTAGCAGACTGTTAGTCGTGAGTTTGAGCCCTACACTGGGTAAAAAAGATTCCTGTATTGCAGGGGGTTTGACTAGATGATCACTGTGATCCCTGCCAACCCTACAATTCTATTATTCTTTTTAAAAAGATCACCAATCTCAAACTACTAAAGTTAGGACTAGAATGACTGTAAAAGCAGTGCTCTATGGAGGGAGTTTGGTAAGCATTGCAGAATGATTGTTCCCAGCCAGGATTTGCCTGGGCTCAAGGCTACAAGCAAGCATCCCCTACATTAGGTGTAATGAATTGCACCAAATATAAAGTCTGCTGTTTGTTGAGATGAAGCATTCCCTAGAAAATTTCCTAGTGAAAGGAAGACAAAGTGCACGCTGAATTTGGTTTCCTAGCTACATTAAGGTTATTGAGTTTAGAAGGTGTTTTCTTTCAATATAAACCCTTCTTCACACATTTTCTAATAAACAGTTCTACTGTGTGTAATAGAGACGGTAGGCACCAATTTATTTTCTAAGCGGCTGAAACCATTATAGAACCAAAGCGTTTTAGACTATATCTGGAAGGAACTGCATTTACATGCTTTCATTTCTAGAATGGGTTTCTCACTTTGAAATGGAAACAGTTTCCTAACTTAAAGTAGGTAATTACACACTCCATTAAACAAGTAATTAACAGATTACAATTTAGAGGAGGGAAAAAAAAAACTTTGGAAATGAGTAATTCAGATGCCGAACGTGCAACGAACTGTTATAATTAGCATAATACTTTTTGAAATGGATTAACAGCTACACAATAAAAATGAAGAAAACCAGACTCTTTCCCCCCACAAAGATCATATTCAGGAAATAGCATTGGCTGAGGGTAACAGTCACAGCGTTTGAAAAGAACCCTAATGTTAGCAATTTGAATCCAAGTACTATCATTTACTAATAGATAAAAGGTGTTGAAGAAAGATAGAGGATATGTATTCTCTATTGAATGGTGTTAATTGGGTGGTGGTGAAGTTTCTGGCAGTGATTGGCTGAGCTGCCCTGATATCAGACTGGACAGATGAAAAAGTGCCTGTCTGCGGTGATTAAAAAAATAAAATTCAGAATTCAGTATAAGTTTGGAAAAGGTGAAAGGATCAAACCTCAGATGATATGAAAGTTCTTTCTGAGATGATGAATATAAGATGTCTGATTCACACACACACATCCCTAACTAGACTATAGAATCATAGAATTGTACTTTTGGAAGGGACCCAAGGGTCATCTAGTCCAACCCCCCTAAAATACAGGAATCTCAGCATCCATCCAACCTCTGCTTAAAACCTCCAAGGAAGGGATGCTGCATGTGATTAGCATGTTATGTCTGGACTCACCCTAAGATGCCAAACTCTTTCCTGCATCAGTAGGGGGTTGATCAGACCAAATTGTGAATTGGCAGGGGGTTGATCAAAGCAAATTTTGCGGAGGCATGGGGCTCATCAGCCCAAAAGCTGATCAGACCAAATTTTGTTAATTTTATGTGATTAACATCTGTTAGTATCCTTGATTATACGACCTTTCAGGAATTCGGCTAAGCTGAAGCATTTCCCTTTCAATAAATCCCAGCTTAGTATTGGTGATCATAGAATCATAGAATCATAGAGTTGGAAGAGACTACAAGGGCCATCGAGTCCAACCCCCTGCCAAGCAGGAAACACCATCACAGCACTCCTGACATATGGTTGTCAAGCCTCTGCTTTAAGACCTCCAAAGAAGGAGACTCCACCACACTCCTTGGCAGCAAATTCCACTGTCAAACAGCTCTTACTGTCAGGAAGTTCTTCCTAATGTTTAGGTGGAATCTTCTTTGATGGTGCATGAGAAGAGTAGAACCAGTAATTTGTACCCTTCTAAGATATTCTTCATCTTTGGGCCCACTGTTCTTGGGGGGTTATTTTCAAGGAATGCCAAAAGACTGTCATCAACTTTTGTAAAGTATCTCAGGGTTCTCTTCCACATGCCCATCTTGTATTTTGTGTAAAGCAAAATTCAAACCAAAGTTGGTGGTTCGTCCTGAGACAATATGGCCCAATTCAGACATTAAAACCCCCAGTATGGTTTATTATTAAATGCATGAATCATGATGAAGTTTAGGATCAGGACATGACTCCTCTTCTTTTCTTCTTTGAACTCAAGGGAAGAATTGATTAATAATTGCTTGACATGAGTTGTCCATGTTCCAATAACCTTCAGGTTAAGGTATTGATTACATGTTATATGTGAAACTGCCTTTGAAGATGGGTTGGAACTGCACATAGTTCAAAACACAGCTGCTAGGTTGCTATTTAGATCTGGGTATTGTGACTGTACAGTGGTACCTCGGGTTACAAACGCTTCAGGTAACAGACTCCGCTAACCCAGAAATAGTACCTCGAGTTAAGAACTTTGCTTCAGGATAAGAACAGAAACGTGGTGGCAGTGAGAGGCCCCGTTAGCTAAAGTGGTACCTCAGGGTAAGAACAGTTTCTGGTTAAGAACGGACCTCCAGAATGAACTAAGTTCTTAACCCAAGATACCACTGTATTATGCTGGTGCTTGCAGTGGCTTCGCTCTGCTTTTAGGCTAAATTCAGACTGTGGTTACTTCTGTTTGACTTTTGAAGTCACTCTGTACTTAGAACCAGAATTCCTGAAATGTTTAACAAACTATAGTTTCCCGTTTCATCTGAATACATGAAACTGATTTGTTAACAAGCCATGATATCTAACATGGATACAATTTTAATTTTCTATCCTGGTTTGTATACAGATACATGGGAAACAGTAGTTTGTGACAAGTGGCAACCAAAAGTTCCCTCACATACATGGCAAGGAAGAATGAGGGGAGGTCTATAATGCCTTGTGTATGTAATGGCAAACCATAGTTTGTATGAGGAATTCTGGGAGAAGTTAAATTACCAGTGAACTTTGAGAATACTGGAAGAAATGAAAAAACCCGGTTGTACTGCTGTAAACTTGTCTACTGTAACATTGCAATTCATTATAGTAAAGCTGTATTTTTGTTAATTTGTTACATCCCTCCTCACAGCTGTGACATAATTGGGGGCTGAGACCAATATCCAGATTAGAATAATGCTCCAAGTATGGGAGGATTAAACTGAGAGATACTTGCTTGCCAAACATCACCCAGAGTTGCTTTGTGGCTTAGTGCGCGCGCTCTCTCTCTCCATAACTAACCCTTTCAAAACTGGCCTAGCTCTTCTTACCCGGCTGCAAAACATTCAGTTTGATTATTTTTGCTCAATTTTAAAACTCAAAATTCTGATGACAGAAGCAGGTCACAAGTTTTAACAGAGGAACGAACCAAGTAGTGACTCAAGCGCTGGAAACCATGTTTCTAATGAGCAGCCTCAGGTTAGGAAATTTGTGGCAGGCAGCATTTTAAATGTAGAAATAAATGCAACTTACACAGCCAATATTCACTCTCCTTTTCCTTTCAAATGAGATGTGAATGTCTCGTTTTCTACTAAGAACTCAGTCGCTTTTCAGTATCATACTTTACTCCAGTGATGGGGAATCAATGGGGAACCATATGTTGTTGTACCCCAACTCCCGACAGCCAGATCTAAATTGTGGGGTTGCAACTATTGTGCATTGGAGGGCAGCAGCAAAACTATAAAAAGTAGAGTGGAGGTAGAATGGACAGAGAGTTTATCCCAACAAAAATTACCCCTTTTAGCGTCAATTTCTCCTCATGGTATATAGTTTAGTTAAAATGTTGACATGGTGTACAACAGCTGAAAATAAGTGAATGGCCTTTACACAATAATTAACTAAGGGATCTATATAGAACTATCAATGCCACAATGCTTTTATACAAATGTGTATTACAACAACACTTGAAATATTCTCTTCTTCTCCTTCTTTTCCCTCTTCTTCATTTTACCTGTACCCTCCAATGAAGACCAAGGTGGCCATTATCATTAAAGCTAACAAACAAATAGGACAGCAAAATGCAAGTAGCATGAAACATTATCTGTCAATTCATGTAATAACCAATACAACAGCCGTAAAACAACAAGGGGATAATAAAGCTATCGCCCATATTTTAGTCGTAAGCACATTTTTATATCCCCACTCCAGCATCCAAATGCATTCAAGCATAATGTTGAAGATGGCTAATCCACCCACCCTAGGACCAGCAGAAGCCAAGGGATAAAATAGCCACAGTCAATACAGTAATAACACAGGATAGATTAATTTTTTAAAAAAATCCTCCAACCACAACCCCCATAAAGCCCCCTTAGTGCTAAACTGCCTTCCCACTGCAAGTTAACGCAGAAGCAGAAAGCAAGGTGACCACATAACACATTCATGTGCATACGTACACTTACCATAAGTTACGGTACAAATAAAGAATGTACACAACCACACATATAATACTCAAATAAACTCAAATATACACTCACCATGCACATAGATAGACAGGTGTGCATTCCTCTGCCCCCACATTCAGGCAGGCAGGCAAATGCAGCAGAGGGTTGCCTTGTAGTTGTTAGAGAGAGGGAGGCACCTACCTGCCTTTCTGTATCCTGAGGCTCCCTAAGATCTTCCAACAATTGTATCATATCAGAGGGAGATGTACTCCGTTTCAGAGGTAAGGAAATATGTTTGATTTTGAAGAGGGCTACTCAAATCTGATCCAAGAGCCTTGGGTTTCAACAAACCTACCCATGCAGGTTTGGAATTACGGTGCTGGAGGAGACTCTTGAGAGTCCCATGGACTGCAAGAAGATCAAACCTATCCGTTCTTAAGGAAATCATTCCTGAGCACTCACTGGAAGGACAGATCCTGAAGCTGAGGCTCCAATACTTTGGCCAGAAGAGAAGACGCCCTGGAAATGACCCTGATGTTGGGAAAGATTGAGGCCACAAGCAGAAGGGGACAACAGAGGACGAGATGGTTGGACAGTGTTTGCGAAGCTACTAACATGAGTTTGACCAAACTGTGGGAGGCAGTGGAAGACAGGAGTGCCTGGCGTGCTCTGGTCCATGGGGTCATGAAGAGTCAGACATAACTGAACGACTAAACAACAACAACCCATGTCAGTTCTCCACTTCCTCCAGTCTGTGATGTGGAGTGTGATCACAGCATAGGTGAATTGGATTTACTGTTGCAAGGGGTGGGGATACGTCAACTCTATGCTGAGAGTCATGTCTAGTACCAGCACACATTGCACCAGTCATGACACGCTCCATTTTTGGAGAAAGAAGAATGATTGCAGGGAAGGTGGCTGGAGAAAACAATTCATTTTGATAGATGGGTATAATGAAAACAAATGCATATGAAGAGATGGCTTCTTACTGGAAGCTGGGGTTAACATTGTGTTAGTGAACCGAAGACCACTGTTCAAAAGTAACATACATTGCTTTAAAATAAAGTGAGTTTGCCAAACATACTGTATACCGCAAAGCGAAATGTAATGAAAACGTGGAGATTTGCAATTGCTTTACCATTATCTCGCTGCGACTGTTTCGAACCATCACGCCCATCCAGCTGTTAGCGCATCGTAAATATATATGGAACAGTGTCAGCTTTTTAATGCAGAGTGTTGAGGGAGAGGAAATCCATTGATGTGTCTTTACTGCCATCTAAGTGATTTGTGGATTTCAATCCCATTCATTTAGCACTAATGGAGGCATCTTTGATGAACTGAGCCATTGGTTTCTGCATCCTTTTCCCATTTTTCAAGGCAAGACTTGCTGAGAGCAGCTGTACAGATATTTGCAAAAGTTCAACCACTGGATGTGTATGTCTGCCAGGATCTGCAAAATGGTGATAGTACACATTTGAATGGAAGGGGGGGGGGTGAATCATGAAATGTTAACATATTTCTGAGATTGTTAGCAATGTCAATAATTGCCCTGACAGCTTTCATTATGGTCCCTTCTCCCTTTAATTTCTTTAAATATTTCCTCTCAAAAGAAATGCATTGAGCTATGTTATAATTAACTCAGCTGCCAAAAGATATTATATATCATCAGATGCTCACCAGCCTAAGGTAGTCAAAGAGTGGCAGTAGTATTGTTCTGTGTTTAATCAGGTCAAAGTGGTGGCAACTCTAATTATAGTTATTGTCAAGGCACTACTTAATGCCTGTAACAATAAACCTTGTCATATGTCAGACCCTGCATCCTTTCACACAGCCTTCCTTATATGAAAGGAAAGAAGGTCTACTTGGGATCTTTACACTGCTGAACATCTCCCAGTATAGAAATGTTTCCTCTAACCATTTCGAAAATGAATGGACCAATGAACTACTCATTTCATTGGGCAATTGCAAAGTGGGTGTGTAATTTGCAGTGCAGACGCACAATGGAAGTGATTAACCCTTCTCCTGTCATTGCTTTTTGCCTATAACAAAATGGTTGCAGTGCCTCCCCCCCCCCCCAGCCTAATACTATGTGAGGTGTGGCAGTACAAATTCAAGCAGACAGCAATCTAGGTTAAAAATGCCTCCAACTTTATTGATTACAGGTGTAGGTGGAACTTTGACCCAGGTGTTGGGTCGACAGTGGTACCTCGGGTTACATACGCTTCAGGTTACATACGCTTCAGGTTACAGACTCCGCTAACCCAGAAATAATACCTCGGGTTAAGAACTTTGCTTCAGGATGAGAACAGAAATCGCGCGGCAGCGGCGTGGCAGCAGCAGGAGGCCCCATTAGCTAAAGTGGTGCTTCAGGCTAAGAACAGTTTCAGGTTAAGAACGGACCTCCAGAACGAATTAAGGATGTAACCAGAGGTACCACTGTATATCCAATCCAGCCACCTGCCAGCCTTTTAAGCCTCGCTGCCAGGCCAGGCAGGGCATCAGCCAATGCCCGGTCAGCCATTGAGGCACTGCCCTCCAAGCAGGGCCTCCGATTGGCCCAATCAAAGTTGCACTTCTTGGTGAGATGGCCTCCTCTTAATACCACCAGGTGAAGGGAATTCCCCAACAACAGCCAGAGAGCAAGAGTGCTTTGCCTGCTGGGGATTGTGGCGGGACATGAGGGGCTGCAACCATCACCCTCCTATGGAAGCGGTGAACAGCCATTTTCCCCAAACTAGGGTTCTGTGTGTATCTTTGTCATATCACCTCAGCAAGGAGCAGCAGCTGTGGGCAGAACTCCCTTCTGCCTCTTTACATCAATAATAATAATAATAATAAATTTTATTTATATCCCGCCCTCCCCAGCCGAAGCCGGGCTCAGGGCGGCTAACAATAATCAAATAATCAAACAATCAAATAGTCACACATTCAAAATATTTCATTATAAAAATTAGTTAAAATCAAATTAAGCAAGATTCTGTACAGGTTGCCAGAGGAGGGAGTCAGGCTGCGCCCTGACCAAAGGCCTCGTGGAACAACTCTGTCTTGCAGGCCCTGCGGAAAGATGTCAGGTCCCGCAGGGCCCTAGTCTCTTGTGACAGAGCATTCCACCAGATTGGAGCCGCAGCCGAGAAGGCCCTGGCTCTAGTTGAGGCCAGCCTAACCTCTCTGAGGCCTGGGACCTTGAGGGTATTATTATTTGCAGACCGTAGGTTTCTCTGTGGGGCATACCAGGAGAGGCGGTCCCGTAGGTACGAGGGTCCTAGGCCGTATAGGGCTTTAAAGGTTAAAACCAGCACCTTAAACCTGATCCTGTACTCCACCGGGAGCCAGTGCAGCTGGTATAGTACTGGATGAATGTGATCTCGCAGCGAAGACCCCATAAGGAGTCTCGCCGCAGCATTCTGCACCCGCTGGAGTTTCTGGGTCAGTCTCAAGGGCAGCCCCACGTAGAGCGAGTTACAATAGTCCAGTCTGGAGGTGACCGTCGCATGGATCACAGTGGCTAGGTCAGGGCGAGAGAGATAAGGAGCCAACTCCTTAGTGGCAGTTGGTGTGACATCAAGTCACACGCTCTTCAACCACTTTGCAGCTGTTGGTTCCTGCCCATTCCTAGACCCAAATCTGTTCCCAAATATCTCCTTTGGTCCTTAAATAGTCAGTGGGAATACACTGACCAATCTTTTCTTGAAAAACAAGAACATGCAGCTGTCCTTATGTCTATGTCTACCTATAACTGGATAAGGATTTGATGCAAGTTAATGTTCTGCATAATTTTGCAGGCTAAGCCTCTAGCCAAGCATGTGAACCTTTAGTCTCTATGAGTCTACAATTTTGTTAATTAAACAGTCATGGTTTGACTGTTTAATTTTACTTCTTTTCGACAGATGCATAGTGCCTTTTAAAGCATGTTGTGTCAGGTGAAGTGTAAGTGGGTTCCCACAAGGCAAGACACAGTGATAACAGCAAGAACCTTTATTGAACTACATAACTGGTAAACAGGGGGAAAGCAACTGCTTATATACATTCCTGGAAGCCTGGGCCACTCCCACTCCCAACGTGATTGGCTGTCTATACTTCCAAGCTGTGAATCACGACTCAGAGTTCAAGGGCCAATGGCAGTGGCCCAAATCCCGAAATGTTCTGTGATTGGGCATCATGTATCGAATCAGAACACAGGAGCTCAGAATCCCTAGTCCAGACTCAAGCTTAGGCAAACACAGACCACTGAATACATAACATCAGGCAGTACGTAACAAAAGGCAACAGTTCACAGACAGAACAATCCATTCATCATGTATGACCAAAGTTCCTAGAAATAAGGGACATAATCCCCTTGAGAAGCTGTATGGTGCAAGTACCTTCCACATAAATGATCTACCTCAGCTTCCAATGGGGCTTGTACAGAGAACAATCTAGAGTGGTACCTCGGGTTACATACGCTTCAGGTTACATATGCTTCAGGTTACAGACTCCGCTAACCCAGAAATAGTGCTTCAGGTTAAGAACTTTGCTTCAAGATGAGAACAGAAATCGTGCTCTGGCGGCGTGGCGGCAGCGGTGGCAGGAGGCCCCATTAGCTAAAGTGGTGCTTCACGTTAAGAACAGTTTCAGGTTAAGAACAGACCTCCAAAACGAATTAAGTACTTAACCCGAGGTACCACTGTAGTTCCTTAGAAAATTTCCAGCAAGTGCTACGTTCCTATATACAAGAACTGTAATACATCAGCACAATTGCTTGTTAGGCCAGCTCCAAAGGACACACTGCTCAAAACTGGGAATGACCTCAGCCTGCTTGAGGCCTATTGTTATGATTTCTCTCCCCCCCCCCCCCCCCGCATTCTCTACTATGAATTCCTGACGTGAAATATACTGCGCTATAAATTTTAAAAAATCTGAATGCAAACCCTTTCAATATTTGTAGTTTGTCTATTCCCATTGCTTCCTTTGTTGATTGTAAACTACTCTTGTAAATGCATATTTGCTCCCATAGTAAAAGTTGATGGCCCAATTGCCTTCCTGGGTTAATGAACTTTGATGTTCCTTCCCGTAATTACTGTTCTAAGCAACAAAATTGTTTACAGACTGGTGCCTTACTTACAATGTTGTACAGCCAGTAATTAAATTTAATGTGTTGTATCAAAATCAGCACACCAGAAAGTTAACCTTAAATCACCTTTTTTTAATGATTATTTTTGTCCTTCCAGGTTGCCAGTTCAGAAATCACGTAGTTTCCCCTTCCGATAGGGAAGCCAAGCAGAATTCATTCACAAATGCATTTGCAGGACTGTTTTCCAGGAAGAATCATTTGCATGAGAAAACATCATCACACTCAGCATTTAATCACTTGCTCTTAAATGGGAGCCAATGAAAAGATGTGGGGGCAGGGGACGTCTTTGTTTCACTGAACATTACTGGAGGGTTGTAGCCATTTATAGCACATGGCATTAAACCGTCACATCGCCAACACAGCACCAAAAGACAAGCAAGAGAACTTAAATCAATCATTACCACCCAGAGGCTGTAGTAGAAACTAGAGCAGCTACAGTAGTGAGCATGTAATTTACACAAACTAGCAGTATGTTGTTTCTGGTTAGTCAGTTACCAACTTTTTTTTTATCAGCACCAGTTCATCATCAGTTAACATTTAAGCTTTTTAATATCTATATGCAGCCGCTGGGAGAGATCATCAGGGGGTTTGGGCTGGGTGTTCATCAGTATGCAGATGATACCCAGCTCTACCTCTCTTTTAAATCAGAACCAGTGAAGGCAGTGAAGGTCCTGTGTGAGTGCCTGGAGGTGGCTGGAAGATGGATGGCAGCTAACAGACTCAGGTTGAATCCTGACAAGATAGAAGTAATGTTTTGGGGGGACAGGGGGTGGGTGGGTATGGGGGACTCTCTGGTCCTGAATGGGGTAACTGTGCCCCTGAAGGACCAGGTGCGCAGCCTGGGAGTCATTTTGGACTCACAGCTGTCCATGGAGGCACAGGTCAAATCTGTGTCTAGGGCAGCTGTTTACCAGCTCCATGTGGTACACTGGCTGAGACCCTACCTACACGTGGACTGTCTCGCCAGAGTGGTGCATGCTCTAGTTATCTCCCACTTGGACTACTGCAATGCGCTCTACATGGGGCTACCTTTGAAAGTGACCCGGAAACTGCAATTAATCCAGAATGCAGCAGCTAGACTGGTGACAGGGAGTAGCTGCCGGGACCACATAACACCGGTCCTGAGAGATCTGCATTGGCTCCCAGTATGTTTCCGAGCACAATTCAAAGTGTTGGTGCTGACCTTTAAAGCCCTAAACAGCCTCAGTCCACCTGAAGGAGTGTCTCCACCCCCATCGTTCAGCCCAGACACTGAGATCCAGCACTGAGGGCCTTCTGGTGGTTCCCTCATTGTGAGAAGTGAGATTACAGGGAACCAGACAGAGGGCCTTCTCGGTAGTGGCCCCTGCCCTGTGGAACGGCCTCCCATCAGATGTCAAGGAAATAAGCAGCTATCTTATCTTTAAAAGACATCTGAAGGCAGCCTTGTTTAGGGAAGTTTTTAATATTTAATGCTGTATTATTTTTAACATTGATTGGGAGCTGTCCAGAGTGGCTGGGGAAACTCAGCCAGATGGGCGGGGTATAAATAATAAATTATTATTATATTATTATTATTTAAGCAGAGTGCAAGAGACCTTGGGCAGTAGCCAGTGAAGTGGTTCCATTAGCACAAGGACGTCTGGCTCTGTAATGGAACTGTTGTTCCCTCTCCTTCCCCTGTGTGTCCTCTAAATCTTTTGTGGGGCTTCCCCAACCCTCCAAAATAAAATTTGGAGTGAGTTCAGAAGTGTGCAGGAATAGGAAAGGGTGGGGAAGTTCCATAGAACAAATGAAAATCCTTGCACTAACAGAACTACATATTTGGATACCACCTGTTGCCTATAGGTAGACCAGATTGCCTCTGTCTACCATGACTCTTTTAAGAACAGGCAAGTACATCAGGTTTGATTTCTCCTACTGTCTCATTCCCCCCCCCCCCCCCAGTCTTAAGCTGCATTTGCCCAATTTCTTCAATAGTGTGAAGTTTTCTTTAGGGTTTTTTTTTTAATTTAAAAAAGTCTGTATGAAAATCTGCATGCATTTTCATGTGTATTTCTTCTAGTTCTTGCATTTTTGCAAGCAATTTGTCCTAATGTACACTTTTGTGTATGCTTTAAAAAAAAAAACTTATTGAGAACTGCATCACAAAATCTGGAGAAGAGTAGGTTTTGAAGGGCAGCTGTGCACTGGCTCAGGAGGTGTGGATTGCGCAGATTTGCATTAAAAAGTGAACGAGTTTCTTCTTGTCCAACTCTAAATCCTATCCACCTCTGCAGCAGTTTCCTCTGACTCTTCCCTGCTTGCTCACATTGACTCACTTTGCAGGCCTAATTAAACAAAGAACCATATTGTGCAAGCAGCCCCAGCCCCCAGGGATCATAAGAAAGGAATAAAGACTCTGACAATGTGTTATGGAATTAAATTAAGCCACAACTTTATTAAACTTCCAAATGTAGGAAAACCTTGGCTTAGGCATTGGACATGTACCTCTCCCAGCCCCCCAGCCGGGGGAACTGAGAAACATCAGGGTAATTGGGATATGGGGGTACACTGCTAGACATAAGTGTAGCAGGCAGCCCAGTCCATATTCCTGCACGCAGGGTAGTTCACTGACAACCTTTTGGTGTATGGCCAGTGATACCCATTATATAACCCCTTTTAAGAGGGGACCCTGGAATCGATGCCACAGGGGGGGGAGTCACCACTTCACGCCCCCCTCCCCATTATAGGGAAGAAAAGACTAAAGGATTCCACCCAAGGCCATAAACCACCAAAGTTGTGACAAATTGCTACGGGGAAGACAAAACCTGCCAATGCAGGAAAATTATTTCCTGGTCCTTCAACTGCAATCAGTCAAAGACCACAGCAGCGCCTGCTAAACAGGAAGAAAAAGTCAACCTGCAAACAAGAAAACATTAAACTAAGGGAGGGTAGGGAGGGTGAATCTCCTAAGCCAACTGCCTGGCTACTGTCAGCTCCACCCCCTATATATATATATTTGGGACTGGCCACACCTCCCAGCAATGAAACTTGACTACTGAGGCTGGGCGTGAACCACCAAATAATAACATTGAGAGGCAGACCAGTCCCTGTTTGCCATTAAGTTCCCTGGGAACTGTAGCACCACACGTGACCATGCAAAGGGAACCCACAATGTAAAGTATGAGTGCTCATTCAATTGGGGAAGCTTTGGTTGTAGGTTTTATCCTCCTATTCTTGCATTGCAGGGGATTGAACTCCTCAGAGTCTCTTCCAACTCTCCAATTCTACGATTCTACGATTTGTTTAGACTGGGGCAAGTGAGCAGCCCCATGGCAAACATCAGGCTCCAGCTACATACCTAGGTGAAGGACCTATGCTCATACCAGAGTATGAAAATGAACAACACACATATTTATATGAAGGATTTTTTTTATTCAAAGGGATCTCCATTTGCCAACTAATCAGAAAATATAACTTCGGGCAGTGGAGCCCAAGTTCTGCATCATATATTTAATATATCTATTCCCTGGACCATTACATTTTTCAACTATTTTGGAATTTAGGTAGATTGGTCATTTATTCTTACATGCTCTGCACTTGAAAAGCTCTGACTGCCATACTCATCGATATTGAACAGTTATGATTCAGGATATAATAGCTGAAACCTAATTGCCTTGATGGATTTTTTCTTGATACAGAACAGTAGTCTAGGTGATAAAGGTTAGCATTAACAGCCAGCGATCTAGTCATGGGTGAATCAAAGGCACTCACAGTCTCCACTTGTCTTAACATTTGTACTAAAACCTTTGCGTCCCAAATTAGGGTAGAAAGAAATATTCAGGAAGCAAAGGTTCAGGAAATTATGGGTAAATCTACACAAGTTCAGAAGTACTGGGGAAATATTCCATCACATAGTAGCATAGAATTGCAAGTTTGAAAAGGACCCAAAGGCATCCAGCCTCTGCTTTAAAACTCCCAAGGAAGGAGATTCCACCACTTCCCAAGGGAGTCTATTCCACTGTTGGACAGCTCTTATCATCTGTCAAGGGCACACCCCAACATGGCAGATAGTTAATTCTTTATTGTTAAAGCTAACCCAGTTGTTTCTATGGTTCCAAACACCCATGCACACCAGTCTAGCATCTAGGAAGCTATTTCCACCTTCCCCTGATGCACACTTGTCAGTGAACTGCTAGTCCCTGACACCATCTGAAAGTTCTTCCAGATGTTTAGTCAGAATCTCCTTCTGTGTAACTTGAATCCATTTGTTTAGGTCCTATAGTACCTTCTGAAGCAGGAGAAAACAAGCTGGCTCCATCTTCCAGGTGACCACCCTTTAGATATTTGAAGATGGCTATCATATCTCTTCTCAGTCTCCCCATTCCAGGCAAAACATACACAATTCCCTCAGCTGTTCCTCATAAGGTTTGATTCCCAGACCTTTTATCTTCTTGATCACCCTCCTTAAAACATGTTCCAGATTGTTAATATCCTTCTTAAATTGTGGTGACCAGGACTGAACACGGTACTCCAGGTGGGGTCTGACCAAAGGCAGAATAGAGTGGGACTATGACTTCCTTTGATCATGATACTAGGCTTCTATTGATGCAGCCTCGAATAGCAGTAGCTTTTTCCCCCTACATAACACTGGTGACTTGTGTTAAGCTGGTGGTCTACTAAGATCTCTAGATCCTTGTCACATTTACAACTCATTGCTGTTGGCATCTATATGTCTTGAGAGAAAATGGAGCATGCCTCCAAGGTTGAAGTCAAAGCACTGCATTAACATCACCAAAGTGACCTCATCGTATGTAAACCTGGGCAGTGTATATGGAGGTCCTGGAATGCCCAGATGAGAAGACCTTGCTCTTGGCCTCACTGACATGCTCCAAAGGAAAGCAGAACAATATATTTATATTTGGCAGCAGCTTGCCTGCAGGAGTTGCCAGAAGTAGGGGTGCAAGGTGCTATTTGAACATCTAAGGCAGGGTGAGCAAAGTTTTTCTGCAGGGGGGCGGTCTACTGTTCCTCAGACCTTGTGGAGGGCCAGACTATCTATATCTATATCTATATATCTATATCTATATCTATATCTATATCTATATCTATATCTATATCTATATCTATATCTATCTACTATATCTATATCTATCTATATCAATATCTATATCAATATCTATATTAATATCTATATCTATATCTATATCTATATCTACATCTACATCTACATCTACATCTATATCTATATCTATATCATCTATATCTATATATCTATATCTATATCTATATCTATATCTATATCTATATCTATATCTATATCTATATATCTATATCTATATCTATATCTATATCTATATATCTATATCATCTCTATATCATCTATATCTATATCATCTATATCTATATCTATATCATCTAGCTAGCTAGCTATATCTATATCTATCATCTATCTATCTATCTATTCATCTATCATCTATCATCTATCATCTATCTGTCTGTCTGTCTGTCTGTCTGTCTGTCTGTCTGTCTATCTATCTATCTATCTATCTATCTATCTATCTATCTATCTATCTATCTATATCTATCTATCTATCTATCTATCTATCTATCTATCTATCTCTCTCTCTCTCTCTCTCTCTCTCTATCTATCTATCTATCTATCATCTATCATCTATATCTATCTATCATCTATCATCATCTATCTATCTAAATCTATCTATCATCTACCTATCTATCATCTATCTATCTATCATCTATCTATCTATCTATCTATCTATCTATCTATCTATCTATCTATATCTATCTATCTATCTATCTATCATCTATCTATCTATCTATCTATCTATCTATCTATCATCTATCATCTATCTATCTATCATCTATCTATCATCTATCATCTATCTAATCTATCTATCTATCAATCATCTATCCACACACACACACACACACACACACACACACACACACACAAATTCCTATGCACCCTGTGAGGGGGGCAAGTAGTCCTCCTCCCCACAGACACCCAGCCCCAGCAGCCTTCTTGGTTTGCCGCCTGCCTTATTCACCGAAGAGCTGGTGGCAGTGATGCAAAATGTGCTTCCTCCTCACACTGCGCTTACGTCCCCAAGGGCTGCCACCACCACCACTGTGGCTTCTTCTTCTTGTGAAGCGGGTAGACAAAACGAGCTTGTCCACTCTACTCTCTGGCCCACAGGAGCACCAGGGTGGCGGCAATGACGGTGGAAGGAAGAGGCTGAGCGGCAAGAGCTCTGCCAATCAAACCAGTCGCATCAGAGCTGCCGCAGCTGGTCAGCCTCTTCCTCTCATCCCCATCGCTGGGAGTCTCGACTTCATGGCGGGTTCCGGCTTTGTGGCGCGGGCTGGATTTATGAGACTGAGGGGCCGCATCTGGCCCCCAGGCCTTAGTTTGCTGACCCCTGATCTAAGGGACTACTCTCCAGAATTGTGTAGGGTTTACTCCTTAGCCTTTTCTTCTTCTGAAGATATCCTGCAAGGCGGTGAAGGTTTAGGATCAGTTTTCCTTTTCCTAATGGGCTACCTTCCCAGGTTAATGTGTCCCATCGGCCCCTGACTTCCCTCTACAGCATGTGCAGTAACCGCCTGCTTGACTATTGGACCCACTATTGATCTCATCCACTCAGTCCAGCGGAACCTGTGTTCACATGCAGGGGAAGTTCCTAACACACCAAGGGTTTGAGACCCATCAGTTACCCTCACCTGGTTTAGCCAGCCATTTGAAGCTGTTTCCTGGGATGTGGCTGCTTCTAGGAGCCACAGGTGAGGGTTGGGACCAAAGGTGGACAAACTACCCCAGAAGGAGCATGATGTGTCCTGCACCAGAGGTACTACCTCTCCCCCCACACCCCACATGTGCTATTGGCAAGCCACATGTATCCCCCATCTTATATTTCTGCAGTTGGTTTTTCCTACCTAAGTTTTCTTGCTTTACCCAGGAAAATCCACTGTTTACCGCTGAATTGGAACAAATGTCAATCTGCCCAAAAGCCTATCGATGTTTCTTCCAATTCAGCAGTAAACAGCAAAGTTTTCCCAGAGGAAAGTGGCAGAAAAAGGGGAAATGTGGTCAAGCCTTCTGTTACTAGTGATGAGCTAAATAAATAACCAAAAGTATTGTGCTGATGAACAAATTGCCTTCCATTGTCTCCAGAGACAATGTGAACAACTTACTAGAGACTAAGGCCACAGCCACGCTATATATTTAAAGTCATATGATCCAACAGTCATGGCTTCCCCCAAAGGATTCTGGGAACTGTAGTTTGTTAAGGATGCTGAGAAATGCTAGGAGACCCCTGTTTCTCTCACAGAGCTTCAATTCCCAAAGTTCTTATGAGCAGAGGGATTCATTGTTAAACCACTCCGAGAATTGAGTTCAAAGCTTCTGGCCTTATTGCTGATTTTTCTTTAAATTTTGGCAGTGGATTATATTGGCAAGGGAAGATCACATTTCCACATTTTTCTTCCTTTAAATTACGCAAATGTCAGAGCTGCCTCTAGATCCCAGCTCACAGAGGACCAACGCCAGGTTGATGTAATGTACAAAAGTCTTTATTGAAGTTTAGTTTCCATTTCAACGCCAGAGCGTGCAGCCCTACGTCTTAGACCTTAGATCGGCGAAGTCCCGTCTGAATCACTTCCCCTTCCGCACCAGTTTAAGATCCTAGCCCTGCTCCACCTTCTGCGCTGTTCTCTCCTCCTCTGGGTCCTCCTGCCCGCTGGGGCATTGCCCTTTCTGGACTCTTCCGACGCTGAGTCGCTCAGCTCCTCCCCCTCCCTCCGGCGGGCTTTAGGACCAGGTTCCCAATCCTCATTCTCTGCTGTCCCGCGCTCCTGTACATTTGAACTTGCCTCTCGCGCCAACCCAGTGACCTTTCTCCTAACCGTCACACTGCTTGTGTCACTGCTTCCCCCTTCCGGGACACTGGCCGGATCTGACCTTCCCCCCGTTGTCAGACTCTCCGATGGAGGCGTGGTCAGCCCTGTCTCGTCTTCTCTCCCTGGTGGGGAATGCACTGGCCCCGATGCTTGGGACTCTTCCCCCCCACTCCGCTCTGGTGGGGAAGCTGGTCCTGATTTCCATCTACTGCTCTGGGAGTCCCTGCTGCCCCCTTGCTCCTGGAGCGTTCCCCTTGGGAACCCCCTGCCCTTGGCTGCTGGCGCCCCCTTCTGTGAATCTTCCGATTCGCTGGAGAGGCTCGTGGAATCCCTCAGACCACTTTCCTCTCCTGCGCTCC
This sequence comes from Podarcis gaigeae, assembly GCF_964106915.1. Lineage (NCBI taxonomy): Eukaryota > Metazoa > Chordata > Lepidosauria > Squamata > Lacertidae > Podarcis > Podarcis gaigeae. Next base: position 16,423,665 of record NC_139685.1, on the reverse strand, counting down.
CCTCGGATTCCTCCCTCTCGCTCTCCATCTCCTCTCTTCTCTGCGCCTCTGCTCCTGAACCCCTGACAGCAAACGTATCTGACTACTTCCATTTCTTGTGCACCTATGGCAACTTGCCCAAAACATGAATGGAACGTGCATTTTCCAAAGTGCTGAAAGAAATAGAAAAATTGGGGGAAAGCATAGCAAAAGGTAATTTCAGAAACTCTCCTGAAGTTATGGACATTGCAACAGTTAAATATCAAAAGCATCTGCCGTCTATTTTCAATCTATGCTCATTCACACTTCTAGGTGAGTAATGCTTTTTATAAAACAAACATTTTGGATAAGGCAAGGGTCAGCCCACCTCACTGGCAATCACACAATTGTCTTTTTTTAAGTTTCTGCAACCAGCTGATCTGCTTTGACTGACAGATACAGATAAACAGAACTTTGTTTTCCACTTAACGTTTAACTACATGCTCCCTGAATAATTTGATCACTTAAATTTTTTTAGAGGATGTTGATTGACAAAGAGCAATGGAACTTCCTTATGTTTGTTCTTCTCAAGAAAGTCCTCATTTGAGAGGGAGAGGCAATAGTTAGACTTTACCAGGGGTCCAGTGTGACTACAGAAAGGTCCATTACCTTGAGTTACAATAAATAAATAAATAAATAAATAAATAAGCAGACGCTTATAAAAACTGCAGGTTATTACAAGAGTATTGCCAATGATCTTATCTGTTTACAATTTATCTGTAAATATTCAATAAACCATTATTTTATAAAATGTTTGTTGTCTTGATTTCTTATTCTTCTGGTAAGCTTCGCCATTTCTGCGTATTCCACAAGTTTTTGTATCCATTCTTCCCTTGCTGGGACTTCTGCTTCTTTCCATTTTGGGGTGAGTAATATTATTACTACTGTAGTAGCATGCATGAATAAGCTTCTATACAGTTTAGGTAGTTCTGTCCATATAATTCCCAAAATAAATATATTTAAAGTAGATGAATAAATAACCAAGTTAAGTTAATTTGGATAGGCAGAAAATATTAAAAATAAATTTAAGGAACCACAGAAAGAAGGGGAAGGAAGCCAAGTTTTGAAATGTTAAAATGATTGTAAAATTAGTGAAATGTATAAACTTGAAAAGTATAAGTAAAATTTGAAAAACTGGGGGGGGGGGGAGCAGAATTGTAGATCATGTTATGCACACTTGCTTTCCTGAAGCTTTGAATCTATTTGCAGTGCCCACCTATTGTCAGATCTTCTGAAATTTGCTGCAAAAGCAGTGTTGAAACAGAACAAAAAAAGTTCTGGGTTTTGCTTGCTTTGCCTCATTCGAAGAGACACCACAATTGCTTTCACCCTAAACTCTGTTACCTGTAGTTTGAGAGTTTGCGTGCCTTCTTATGTGGCACACTTTCTCAAAAACACAAGGTCTGAGAAATCTTTATTTTCATACTTTTGCAGGAAACACCATCAGGTGTGGTAGCAGGATCGAGGGACACGCAACATAATAAAAAAGACATTAAGATTCATAGGACAATAAAAGACCTAAGCAGTGATTATATAAATTAAAAGAAATAGCAGCAAGCCTGTCCTAATGAGACAAAATCTAATAATTACATGAATAAATGTATTATAATTGATTTTTAAAATAAAAATAAATAAATAATCTACTGGGGAAAAGACAAAGGGTTGATGAAATAAAAAAAATGTATGAATTTACATGGGAATGACAGAAGGAAGTGTACTCTCTGGTCCCATAAGCTGGTCAGATAAGGTCATTAAGGAGTTTTCTGCACACCTCAGGGCCTGAGATATAGTGGCCCCCTCACTAATCTGAATAGCTCCACTCAGACTTGCTCTGTGTCTGCAATGGCTACCAATGGCTACCTTTTCTTTGATGCCACAGGAGGGCCATTTTAGCCTGTTTTTGGGTTGAATTCAACCACCACAAATATTCTTCTGCCATTGCTCAAGCCACCATCCCTCACAATCCATCGCTCACCAACTCTCCAGAAAACCAGGAAGCTCAAAGTGGTCTTACAAGCAAGAGAGTGACCTCTAAAAAGATCTAATCAATCACCAGGGTTATTTGCCTGTTCCAGAGGCTGAGAAAAGATATCACAAAATGGCTAGTCATGGAAACAGAAAAACCTCCTGGAGCTTTCATGAATCCATCTCAATTCATTCAAATTTGTTATCTCGTCCTGCAAGATCCACTAGCCTTATTGTAAGGCCCCAGTAAACTCAAATCTTACTAAGTAGTGATCTTTGTGTCTATGTTGTTGTTGTTGTTTAGTTATTTAGTCATGTCCGACTCTTCGTGACCCCATGGACCAAGCACGCCAGGCACTTCTGTCTTCCACTGCCTCCTGCAGTTTGGTCAAACTCATGCTGGTAGCTTCAAGAACACTATCCAACCATCTCGTCCTCTGTTGCCCCCTTCTGCTTGTGCCCTCCATCTTTCCCAACATCAGGGTCTTTTCCAGGGAGTCTTCACTTCTCTTGAGGTGGCCAAAGTATTGGAGTCTCAGCTTCACGATCTTTCCTTCCAGTGAGCACTCAGGGCTGATTTACTTCAGAATGGATAGGTTTGATCTTCTTGCAGTCCATGGGACTCTCAAGAGTCTCCTCCAGCACCATAATTCAAAAGCATCAATTCTTTGGTGATCAGCCTTCTTTATGGTCCAGCTTTGCGCCTATATAAGCTAGCAAATTCTTGGACATTTAGAGTTGCTTCTGCTAGGGGCTGGGGGGGGGGGGAATGGAATCTCATGCAGCCTAAAAGTATTTGCCTGGTATGCAGTGATGAGATCCATGCGTTCTTTTCCATTTCCAGGTAACAATTAATGCTAGAGGTTAGGTCTGGGAAGTGATCCATGTGGATAAATTGTTAACTTATGTTCATTTAAGCCTCCCAGGTCTTCAAGATCATGTTGGTTTTAATTTGAAGGATAAAAATTCCATCAGGCTTTGAGTAATTTACTGTCTTAGGGATACATTTATATCCAAACTTCTGTATCAAGACTGGAGTGATATTTTCTGCCAACTCAGGAAAGAATTTGACAAATGCACAGAAGAGAAGTTCCATGTTGGTCAGGATGGGGATATTATTCTTAAACCACCCTTAAGTCTCAGATGTAAAGGTATTAGATTAGTGGTCACGGTAGCCCCACTGAAATTACTGCAAATTGTGGCTAAAGGAAAGAATTCTGAATGCCAGTAACACTAGTTGGAAGCTTTGTAGATGCTGGACACGTTCTCTGAAGCAGCTGGGATTGAGCACTGACCACAGTGGGCTAGAGACAGATATTATATGATCATTCATATATTTCTTTATTCCTAATTCTAGGTCAAAAGTAGGCCCCTTTGGCAGCTCCACAACTCATTTTAATTCTGCATCCATTATGTTTGGCAGCTGCAAGATTCACTTCAATCTGCATCCATTATTTTTCTGCCTTCATTCCTGGATAGCATAGATAGGACATGAATGTGTCAATAAATCCTCTCTCTGCTTTGGAAAATGACACATACCATTTCTGGGAGGTGCAGAGAAATGCAGGGCACAGAGACAGAATTTAAATACATTGTGTTGGCATCGAAAGGTCCAAGGCGGTTTATGAGCTTCACATCTGTTCAGAAGATGTGTCCAAGCTGTGATGGTATGGTGACATGCTGCTTTCACCTGTGTAGTAAATTATCTGTACAACCTTTCATTTCCAGCTAGTCTCAAGGACTGGAGGTTATTTTGGAATGGATCAGATCAAACAAGCTGAAGCTTAAGATGAGAGGGGTGATGTTTTCAATGGGACCAATGTTGAATGGAACCCCATTGCTCTCCTTGATGGACCAAATGTGCACTTGAGAGATCCTCTATGGAGATACTGTACATATAGTGAGGGACAGGCACAAACTTGAGGGCCTTCTAGCAGCCCCCTCACTGCAAGATGCAAGGTTACAGAGGGAACCAAGCAGAGGGCCTTCTCGATAGTGGCGCCCACCCTGTGGAATGCCCTCCCATCAGATGTCAAGGAAACAAACAACTATCAGACTTTTAGAAAACATAAATTTATTATTATTCTTATTATTCTTATTATTATTATTGACAGACATGTTTTCAGCCCCCTCAATATTTGTTGGAAAGGGGCCAGGCCTCCTCAATGTTGAGGGGGCATGTTGCAGCTTCAGCGGCCCGCTTCTCAGAGTGCTTGGCCTCCTCTAGATGATGCCATGTCGAGCATGTGATGTCACAGGACGCACGATATGTGTGTAACATCAAACACATGCAATGCGCACTTGGTCCCCTCAGTCTTGGTGACAACCTGGAGCCACTGGTGAGGGCTGCCTTTTATCAGCTTCAGCTGATCTGCTGGAGCATGCTAGTCACTAACACCTTGCTTATGTCTTAAATGACTTGGATCAGGTTATTTGAAGGACCACCTGTAGTTGCAGAAGCCTACCCAGGCTCTAACACCTGCCTTAGAGGTTCTATTCATGTGCCTGCAAGTCAGATCTGCCAGGCTGGTTTTATGAGGGACAGAATTGTCTCTCTAGGTGGTGCCATCTTTAAAAATGTCATTCCATTGTGGACACACCTGGCTGCTTCCCTGATACAGGCTTTAAATACCTTTTTTATTTCAGTCTGTTTTAATCAATGCTGGCTTTATAGTTTATTTTCAACTGTTATTGATATTCTTTACTTATTTTGAATGTTATTGTTGTTTTACTCCTGTTGTTTTACTCATTGTATTTATTAGTTAATTATAGATATACTTCATTGTTTTACATTTTTAACTTGGCAAGGTGGTACGATATAAGAGGTGTGAGCAGAGCCCCAAGATCCATCTTCTATCTGTGCTTTTTTTTAAAAAAAGTGAGTGATATTCAGCTGAAGAGATCTGGGTTCAAGATTCCAGTCTGCATGAAAACTCTCTGGACAAGCAACTCTTTCTGTTGGCTTAACATATATCACAGGGTTTGTTGTGAGGACAAAATGGTCAGGGAGAGAACACTACCCTGAGCTCTTTGAGGGGTAAAAAATACATTAATGTAATGATAAATTCCTGACTGCAAGCTCTAGAAATGTGAGACGAGATTGTCTTTGTACCTCTCCAGCTAAATACCAATCCAACCCCACTTCTGCCACTAGCCTCATATTTCCTAAGTCACCCCTGAACAATTTATTATATGAATTTTATCCCCTAATATGAGGAGCAATTGTATCCAGTGCAGTTCCCCCACCCATTCACATTTAGGCAGCCTCTGGTTAAGCTAGAGATCCCTGTATCTATAGGAAGAAAGTATATTATTGTGGAAGTTCCAGCAGTATAAATCCAGAGGATCTCCTGTGAATTGCTGGTGCAACTGACAAGACTGTGACTGCAGTCTCTTGATATATATATATATATATATATATATATATATATATATATATCAAACAAACAAAAGGGACACACTGTCACACCAAGAAATACCACCACATGCCAAGCCGAACAACTGCTGTAAATTCTGTAGGAATTGTACCTTGGAAGCTGTGACACTGAAAAAACAATGCATGTGGAAACCGGGGAATTGAATCTTATGTTACACTGTCTTCCCATCGGTGTCACTCTGTTAGTTTCTAGGAAGTTCCTTTCAATTTTGTACCCATCAGAATCATGTTCCAGTGTATTTCTAGGATTTGGGGATATTTTAACAAACAAGTTAAAGGTTACTAACCATGAAAAAAAATATTCTGCAGGGATTGTATTATCCCTACAAAAGTCTTTTTTTATATTGCTGACTTTTGTATAATGCTTAAGGGATTTGGAAAGCAATGTATGTAATGATGATGCTTAAGTTACAAATGAAAAGTGATAACAAAAATGTTACAGGTATAGAATGCAAGCAACCTTTTCAGTTCATGGTTTTGCAGCATAACACATCCTGGGAGAGTTTGCCTGTAAAGCAAACATTGCAAGTTTAACACTGAGCGACGCTGAAATGAACAAGAATTACTTCCTATTGTCTGACGATCAATTCAGTGTGAGCTTTTTGGGGGGTGGGGAGGTGTAAAACAAAGTGTGTTCTCCTTCATGGAGAGCACGTGTTGCGGTGGGGTCTGCTGAGCCACCCCTCTGTTACCAGGCAGGGTCTCTAAAGATCGCCTGGGGCAGTGATTGGTTCACTGGGTTGCTGGGGTAAAAGTTATGTTGCAATTTTGGTGGGAGGGGTAAAATGTTTAAATACTCTGCACACAGCCTGGAGCTTTCTCTTTGCTGCGTGCAACGGATCACCCGCCCACCCGCCCTTGAGTAAGTGGTTGTTGCATTGACCTTGCTATGCCTGTCATAGGGTCGTCTGCCGTTGGGGCAGGGGCCTGGTAGGAATTTTGTCCATCTGGCTGATTGGCTGGGCCATTTGGTTTTTGCCTACTGCGTAGCAAATCGTCACAACTTGTAAGGTTGCGGTTAGACATTGGTTATAAATTGGTGAAGGAGGGGTTAGGATAGGCTGGGCCTCCCCCTCCATGGTTGCTGCGGAAAGGGAATTCCGTTAAAGGAATCCTGGGGCTTGCCATCCTTTCGTCCAATCCCTGGAATGGGACTAGGTCCGGCAAGCCTTCGGGGAGCATGCGGGTGAGAGTTGAGGGCCTGTGGCTCAGCTCCATTTCTCCCCGACTTGCTTTCCCCCGCACTGTCTTTTGGTGGTGCCCGGAAGTCAGTTCTGTCCCCAGGCGGGGGGACAGATAGTCTTAACCAATACCTAAACAACCACTCACGGTTTTGTATTTAAATAAAGTTGTGGCCAAAATTATGCCAAAAGCCTTAAACAAAAATTAAGTGTGTGTTGTGAGTTATTTGGGGGCTGGCTTGGGGACCTCGACACGCAAAAGCACCTGATCTCTAACTTTTAAAATTGTAAATAAAATTAATTTGACCATAATATTAGGATGGTTCCCCCCTTTTATTTCCTTCCCCCTGCTTCCTTTGCAAAGAGAGACTTAGGAGTAATGTAGATGGCCCAGTGCAAGGATAGAACAAGTTTATTGATCCCACAGGTTTCTAGCAGTGGTCAATAAAAATAAACTTCTTACATGACTCAGTCAATGAAAAGGTGGCTAGGGGGGAAACCGATGTGGTTTACTGTAGGGCATTCTACTAGAACCAACCTGATTTCTATAGACTGATCTATGCAACCCCCTGTTCAGACAATTCATGACCATTTGCAAATACTCTTACCTTATTCTGTCATTCTCTTCAAGCAACAACTTGTAAGTCCCACAGAAGGTGAAGCTATGCAGGTTTAGGTCTGCTCCGTGATAACTGCCTGGAAACCACATCTATATGTCATTGGCAGGAGGGGTGAAAGGCAGAATGGAAATGAAAGAAATGACATAAATAAAAGACCCAATAAGTTGTGCTCATTGTGTTACTTAAATCTGTCCTGGAATTCTAGTTAATATTGATCCAGAGTAGATTCCAATGTATAGTTAGCAGAGTAAAAACTTAAACACGTTGCAGTATTCCCAAAAAATAGACCAGAGGCAATTAATATTTCATCCAACAGAGCTTTACTGCTACTGAAGGCATATGACTATAATGGTCACAAATCCAATACATTCAGGAGTGGCACTGTC